>NC_143582.1:15347231-16834522 GCF_048544385.1 Mastigoproctus giganteus
AAGAGATAGTTATAGATTTACTAAAATTAGCATGGAAAGAGAAACTTTAAAAGACAAAAAGTGGTAATTTATATTAACTACAAAATTCGATGCAAACAACAAGAAAGTTAGAAGAATGTGTTTTATGTTATGCAAAATTGAGAGTCTGAAGGAAGATCTGTTAGCAATAAGGTGAAAAGAGTTTCTACTTATTGCCCAGACTAATCATCAGCCTTTCATGTGTTTTGATCAACACCACAAATTTACATAATTTTGTAATTGTAAAATTCATATAATAAAGAATTTTTAAATGATCAGCAGTTACTTGCTTATTTTTTCTGATAGTGCTGTGCAAATTTCATCAGATGTATCACCAGCAGCCACACTTTTCAAAAATTATGTAAATTCCCATCAGTCGTTGGCACTATGAGTGAAACAGATGGTGTCAGCCATATATGTCCAACGTGGGGCCTAAAAAACCTAATGGTGTTGGATATACATGGCCGGCGTGGCAGTCAACATGTTAATGCTGGCTGAATACTTGATGACAGTATGAGCATCGTGAGGTCTTGCATGGTCGTGATGCAGTATCCACTACCTGTGTGCAGTTGAGGTTGTTTATGACAAATGTGATCCACAAAGAGTGCAGTACAGTTCTGTAGTGAAGTCCTGTAAGAGTCATATGACATGATACAACATGCTGGTAAACCATTCCTTGAATGTCAAAAAAAAATAGATGTTACCATAACCTTTCCTGCAGAAGCCATAACTTGCTTTTTTGGTGTTGGCGATGATGTAAATTTTCACAGCTTTATTAGTAGAGCTTTATTGTTTGCTCTCTGAGTTGAAATGATGAGGCCATGTCTCCACTGTTATCACCTTGTGCAGAACCTTGCCATCTTCGGTAACCATTTGTTTCAGCTCCTGACAACCTCCATGCAAACTTGTTGCTGAGGTTTGAGTAGTCTTGCAACCCAGCATGCACAAACATGCCATCTGTAAAGGGTCATGGAGAATACGGTGCATGCTTCTTAATGATATTTTCAACATCTCTGCCAGTTGCCTTACTGTTATACAATCTCTCACAATTACAGAAGCAGTGTTTTTGATTTCTGTAGTGACAGCAGTGGTTGGAGCTCCGGGACTGCTGATTTTTGTGATTGAATCATGTCTATCTTTAAACATTCTAAGCCACCTGTGAGCTGTGCTATATGGAAGTGTAGATTAACCATAAGTTTCTTTTAACATTTATATGCTTCAGCTGATGTTTTCTTTAGATGGAAACGAAATTTAAGAGCAGCATACTGTTTTTCATGTGTGAATCCATTGCTACATGAGCATAAACTTGAACAACTGCTGAGGTCTTTGTGTGCACAAGTCAACTGTGCAGTTGCTATGTTATACAGCTTGTTTTGGTCTTAAATTTTGAGCTCAGCTAGAAATAGCAAGCAGTATGGTTTTTCACGAAAAATTGTGATAATTTTTTTATAGAACAAACCTTGTATTTTGTGCTGCTAACTTCCATATTAGCATGATATACCGTACAGTAACACCTCAATATACAAAGTAGATGTGTTCCCAAACTTTGCAGATAAAACCTGTTTTTGTGTTTAAAAAAATCATCACTGGCCGATGGTGCTGAAAAATGTCACTCATCAGTAATTATTAAGTGGGTGAGATGTCAGGATTCAATAACCACAACTTAGAATTTGAAGTTGTGGTTATTGAAGAGTTTAAAGAATATGGTGATGGTATGGGTTGCAGTTCTTCACTGCAAATGTAGTGAAGAACTATAGTGTATAACCTTTCTTGGATTTTTGGTTACTTTACCACAATTTTCAGTGTACTTTCTGTCAAGAGATGTACTGGATAATAGGTATAAGCCAGTTCATTTTTTTCAGTAAGAGTCACTTTATTTGATAAATGAAATATCAGTGATATACGTGATCGAGGAACAATGTATGGAGTAACACCAAGCAGCATTTATGCAGTTTATATAATTTCACATTGTAGCTCATGCAGGCATGATAGTAGGAAGTCACACGTAGTATACTGCACAACATGTTTAAATATTTTGAATAGCAGTTATGCATGTGTAACTTGGCAAAAATTGACTTTTAAATGGTTTTTTTGGGGGCAAATAATAAAATCATTGTTCTTACTGTGTACTGACAGAAAGCTTTGATATTTCTTGTTTACTAGCCAGCAAATACTTCATCACAACATAACTTAGAATATCCATCAGGACTATAATTTTTGTGCTCATTTATAGTCAATTTTACCAACTATGCAATTCGGCGATGTTGCTATCTGAATATTTGGAAGCTAAAGGGTTTTGACCTTGACATGCTTATAGTGACATACATTATTAGCATTAGTAGTGGCATATGATGAAAAAAAAAATATATATATATCATCAGCCAAAAAAAAAACCCCTTCCATTTCACCCATCCATTCACTTTACATATTTGTCTAGTTCTGCCTTGAACTTATTTTAGTTGTTAACCTTCACTACAACAGATGGAAGTTTGTTCCAACTATCAACCACCTGCTGGCTAAAGGCAAATTTCCGGAAATCTATTCTACAATTGTCTTTTCTCAATTTGAATTTATGTCCCCTCAGGAGAGTAATCTCAGCAAGAGGGAGAATCCAATTATCATTGAGCTTGCTCAAACCATTCAAGGCCTTATACACCTCAATTAGATCACCATGTAGGCATCTAGTCTCTAGAAGCTGCAATTTGCAGAACTTAAGTCTTTCTAGGTGACACCAACCCTTTGTTCCATTCACCAATCTCATTGGCCTTCTCCGTACTCATACCACCAGCTCTACATCTTTTCTAAAACGAGGCCTCTAGGCCTGTATGTAGCAGTCAAGGTGTGGCCTGCCCATTGCCTTATACAAGGGGACAATCACTTCCTTATCCCTGCTAGCCAAATTCCTGTATATCATTGACTAGACACCATGAGCTACTCTTGCAGCCTGTCTGAACTTTTTATATCTGACTGCACAATTACCCAAGTCTTTCATTTTCCACTACCCTGAGTGTAGTACCCCAATTGATATGTTACTGCTACCCATATGCAGTACTTCACATTTGTCAATGTTAAACTTCAGTTGCCACCTCTCAGCCCATCTCAACTTTTCTAGATCCTGTTGCAGTTGTGTACTGTTGTTAACAACCTTTGTATCTTCTGCAAACTTAGACATTAACCCTGATATACCTTCATCAATATCATTGATAAATACAGAAAACAATGGGTGCAACACCAAACCCTGGGGGACTCCACTAATAACATTAGTCTAAAAAGAGCAGTTTCCATTGATTACCGCTGTCTTCTCCTTCTCAACCATCCTTTTATCCATTGTAGCAACTTGCTGGTTAATGCCACACTGCTGCAAATTGTACAATAGTCTTCCATGTTCAACAGTATCAAAAGCTTTCCTTAAAATCCAAGTATATGATATCAAAATTATTTTTTGAATCCAGATCCTTTGTGACCACATCATAGAATTCAATCAAATTTTTCATACTAAACTTCCCCTTAACAAACCCATGCTGTGTGTGAACTATAACTGCAGTCTTCTGTATATAAAACTGCATTGCTTCTTTAACCAGTGACTCCATTATTTTCCCTGGAACAGAAGTTAAACTAACAAGTCTGTAATTACTTGTCACCCTTTGATCCCCCCTTTCACATCATTATCTTTCATTATTTCTGCATTGGTCTTTTGTAATATATTAAATTTTTAACAGTATGACAACTATAGAACGTGAACTAATTTTGGTGTTACTCTTTCAATTTTTTTTTTTTTTTTTTTTACTCTGATGTCATTAATATATATGCCTGTGTAAATACCATAGTTTTTTTCCCCTTATTTTTACTTTTATATTACATGTTATTTTAACAATTATTGTTTGAGTACATGAATATTAAATGCTACTTAAATTCATGCATGCACAGTATGCTTCCTTGTTTTATTAAGGTTGCAGTTACATGAATTAAAATATTTCATTTATACTTAAACACCTGATATACAGTGTATCATGTGAACTGGTGCTGGTTTTTCGGGTGCCCTACTTTATTGGGTTGTGTTTCTGGAGGGGATAAAAATACTTATTTGAAAGCTTCTGGTTCTTAAGAAATTACCCAAGATATACCAGATCATAATGTAATATCAGTTGTTTTCTAGCATTTTAGATTTCCAAACTGATCAGTAAAATTGGCAGTCTTATTCAATGATAGTGCATGCTTTAATTTGATCTGATAAGGGGCTATCAAGTTGTGATTAAATTTTTGGTACTCTTTCTTATTTGGAACAATAATTGCAGCAGTCTATATATTATGTTTGATGAGCCTTCCAAAACTTAAGATTACATTACATATTCATTGCTATATGACTGAAGATGCATGGAAATGCTGTCTAAAATTGACATGATGATCTGTTTTTTTTTTTTTTTTTTTTATATATATATTAAATATGTAAGATGGCAAAAAAAATAATCTAGGCAATTTTAGCTCAGAAACAAAGCAGTTTAAATGTATATTGGTAGATAATGCCAAGCCACAATGACTGACTATAGTTGAAAGCATTTCATCTAAATTATATGATTTTTTATGGTTTCCTTACTGTTATTTTTTGTGAAATGTTTAAAACAGTTGTCAGTGCTATATATAAATTCACCTCTTTATTATAAAATGCTTACACAGAATATCTAAGTTGCTATTAAAAATTTGTTATAGTGGGAAATGAAGCAAGGAAGCAGCATCAGGCAAAAAAATGAGTAATCCTTTAAACTTATTTAAACCATCTACAACACAAGATGCAAATTTGCACCAACAATCACTTAATCTTTGGCTGAAAGCAAATTTGTTCTGTTATGTGCCATTGCCTGAGAAAGAGCAAGGATGCCATTGGCATTTAATTTACTCAGTCCATTTAAAGCTATAAACACTTCATATTGTTCTTTGTACATGTTCCTTTCTAAAATGAAACTTCTAGACTGGTATGTAATACTCAGTGTGGCCTAACCATTGCTTCTTGCAGTAGCATGCTCTGATTCCTGGCATTCACTGCCTTGTAAATATTATTATTAATGTAAGGGACTCAGCACTGGACGCCACTAATAAAATTAGTCCACGAATAGAATTCGACATCAATATTCGCATTAGTAGAGGCATATGATGCAAGAAAGCAAGCTTATATAGCATCAGCCAAAAAAAACCAAAAACTCCCATTTCACCCATCCATTCAATCCAAATGTTTGTCAAGTTCTGCCTTGAACTTATTTAAGTTGCTGACCTCTACTACAACTGACAGATTATGATGCAAGAAAGCAAGCTTACAGCATCAGCCAAACCCCCCCCCCCCCCCCCCCCGCTCCCACATCACCCTTCTGTTCGTTCCAAATACCTGTCCAGCTCAGCCTTAAATTTATTTAGGCTATCAACTTTCACAACAAAGGGTGGAAGTCTTCCACCAACCAACTATCCGCTGGCTAAAGGCAAACTTCCACACATCTATCCTACATCTGTCTTTCCTCAATTTGAATTTATGCCCTATCAGGTGATTATTCTGAGCAAGAGGAAGAATCCCATCTGCATTGAGCCTGCTCAAACCATTCATGGCTTTATACACCTTAATCAGATCACCTCGCAGGTGCTCAGTCTCCAGACACTGTACTTTTCCAAAATTTAAGTCTTCCTTCGTAAGAGCAACCCTTTGTTCCATTCACTAATCTTGTTGCCCTTCTCTGTACTCGTTCCAACAGCTTTACATCCTTCTTAAAATGAGGCCTCCAGACCTGTATACAGTACTCAAGGTGGAGCCTGACCATTGCCTTATACAAGAGGATAATCACATCCTTATCCCTGATAGAAAAATTCCTGTATATCGTTGACAAGACACCATGAGCTACTCTTGCAGACCATCTGCACTGCTCAGAAAACTTCATATCTGCCTGCACAATTACCCCTAGGTCCTTTTCAATCTCTACCACTGTCAGTGTAGTACCACAGAGTTGATACTTCACTCTGGGGTTACAGCTTCCCATACTTTACATTTGTCAATGTTAAACTTCATTTGCTCAACTTTTATAGATTCTTTTGCAGCAGCATACTGTCATTAGTGTCCTTAACAACCCTGCCAACCTTTGTATCGTCTGCAAACTTGGACATTAAGCTTGATATGCCATCATCAATATCAAATGTAAATACAGAAAACAACAAACAACACTGAACCCTGAGGGACTCCATTAATAACATTAGTCTACAATGAGCAGTGTCCATTGATTATCACTCTGTCTTCTCCCACTCAACCATCCCTTTATCCATAGCAGCAATTTGCCTCCAATGCCACACTGCTCCAATTTGTTCAGCAGTCTTCCATGTGCAACAGTATCGAAAGCCTTTCTATGATCCAAATATATGATATCAAAGCTATTCCCTGCATCCAGTTCCTTAGTGACCACATCATAGTATCAAATTGTCAGGCAAGACTCCCTTAACAAAACCATGCTGTGTCCGAGCTATAACTGAACTCTTGTCTAGATGATCCTGCAGTGCTTCTTTAGCCAGTGCCTCCATTAATTTTCCTGCAACAGAAGTTAAACTAACAGGTCTATAATTACTTGTCGCCCTTTGACCCACCTTTGTGAATTGGGGTCACGTTTGCACAACTCCAGTCCACGGGTACCTCGCCTGAGTCCAAACAAGCTCTCATAATTATGGCTAAGGGTTTGCTTACTTCCTTTGCTGCCTCCTTTAATATAACTGGATGGATCCCATCCACCCTGTGGGTGCCTTTTTTAAGTTTATCTTGAACAAGTTCTCCTCCACTTTGCTCTTGGTTATTACAAAATCATCTAGCTCACTACTAGAGTTTAAATTACCTCTGGCATTCCCCTCCCTGAATAACTCCTCATGGGTGAATGTAGATGCAAAATACTCATTTAGTTTGTTTGCCACCTGATCAGGATCAGCAGCAGTTGAACCATCAATATCGAGTGGACCAATCTGACTCATCCCTTTCCTTCTAGAGTTTACATAGGTAAAGAACTCTTTTCTGTTTTTCTTTGCATCCTTTGCCAAGGATTTCTCATAATCTGCCTTTGCCTGCCTAATCTCCTTTGTGACTTGGTTACAGACCAGCTTATATCTATCATAGGCTTCCACGTCACCCATTAATTTTTATGTATCCCATGCATTTTTCTTCTCTGCCATGTCTTATTAGTTGATATGTAAAGCCTAGTAGCTTCCAAGATAAGTTCTTTGAATTCTTTCAATTTTGAATTTGCTGTTGGTAACATCATCAGTTGGTCCCACTGCATAGAATTTAAATACTGTTTCAGACCATCATAGTCACCTTTACGAAAGCAATAACCCTTCCCTTTACCCTCGATAGTAGTTACCTCTTTGAGTAAATCCCACTTCAGCACACTGTGATCACTGCCACCTAGGTACCTGCCCGGCAACCCAAAGGTCGCGGGTTCGATTCCCGCCTCGGGCTTGGATCAAAGTACTGCAAAAACCTTGGGAGGTGCAATATGGCCACAGAAGCCGATGCGCCAACAACTACCAAATCAAAAAAAAAAAAAAAAAAAAAAAAAAAAATCTGCCACCTAGTGGTTCATTTATCTGCAGATTCTTAATGCATGAAGAATCGCTACTGATAACCAGATCAAGAGTATTACTTTCTCTGGTTGCCTCCCGAACATGCTGATGTAGAAAACAATCATCCAATAAATCCACAAAAGCCTTGCTAGTGTGTGAGTGATCAACCCACAAATTCCAGTCAATATCTGGGAAATTAAAATCCCCCATTATAAGACTGATTTACTGGCGCACTATTTCCCTGTACAGTGTCTTATTATACTCATCAAAGTCATTAGGCCTATAACACAATCCTACTCTCAATTTTATCTCCCAGTGTTTATGTCACAACAAACTGACTTGATACTGCACTGTCCAGCGATGTCAACTAGCTTCACTTCCTTGGATTTTATGTGTTTCTTAACTAATAGCATAACTACTCCTCCTTGTCTATCCTTCCTGTATACATTGTACACACCAAATTCCAGTTCTGCATTCTTTATATCTGTGTGACGCCACTTCTCTGATATCCCAATAATATCTGTCTGATGTTTTGAGCAATACCTGAAATTCATCAAATTTATTTACCAAACTCCTAGCATTGGTGTACATACAAGTATACATGCACCTGTTCCTATTCTTAGCTACCCTAACACAACCCATGTGTTTACTTGTACCACAATGACTCCCAGCAGTCTCTGAAATACCCTGCATCTTGTTTTCCAGGCTGCTACTCATTCCAATAGAAGCAGTGCAAGAATCACTTTCGCCTCTGCCAGTGGCTACTGTTAATCTATTAGTCCTTGTATCTCCCCAAGCTAGCAGTTTTCCGACCCACATAACACTGGCTCGGTAGCATCAGCAAATATTCTTTCACCCTTTCCATCAGATGTCATCTGTGTGCAGATGACATTATGGTCATAAGCCATGATCCCAAAGAAATAAGATGGAAATCATAATCAGTTACGCTGATTAAGATTTTGGACTAAAGATGAATATGGCTAAAACAACAGTAATGATGAACAAGTATGCAAGAGAAAGGGATATAATGATTGAAGGAGCAGTAATTGAAAAGTTGTTGTTATTTGGTTTTTAGGAGCATTAGCAACTAAGGCCATATTGATCCGATGATATGCGATGGTCATTCCCTGACTTTTCCGCATCCTCTATATTTTGTGGTCACGGGCTCAAACACTGTTCTAATCACGAAGAGTGTGCTAAGCACTGCTGCTCATGCTCACCTGGCTATGGAGGCGCCTTTGAAAAGGTGGAGTCATATACTTATCTGGGACAAGTCAGTTGTAATAATGATAAATGGCTGGAAGTCAAGAGTAAATTTTGGATGGATAGCATTCAGGAAATAGTCAGATCTGAGGAGCAATATCCCAATTTGTCTGAAACGTAAAATAATGAACCAATGTATACTCCCCACCATGACTTATGGAAGTGAAACTTGGGCATTCACCAATAGAATGGAAGAGAAGCTGAGAACTACACAGCGAAGAATGGAACGAATTATATTAGGAATCAAACTGTTAGATAAGAAGAGAAACATGGATTAGGCAGCAAACTTAAAGGACATTCTTATCAAAACTAAAGAACTAAAATGGCCTTGGGCAGGACACAGCTCGAAGACATAATGACAGATGGACTAAGAAAATAACAGAATGGTACCCAAGAGGAGCTAGAAGAAAACCTGGAAGACATCAACGGAGATGGACAGATGAAATTTATGAGTGTGCGTAGTAAATGGATGGCCATTGCACAAAACAGAAGGAACTGGAAAGTTGCTGGAGAGGCCTTCATCGTACAGTGGATTGAAAATGGTTGATGATGACTACAACAGATGGAAGTTTGTTCCAACTATCAACCACTCGCTGGCTAAAGGTGAATTTCTGCACATCTATTCTACAATTGTCTTTCCTCAATTTGAATTATGCTCCCTCAGGTGAGTAATCTGTGCGGGAGGAAGAATCCCATTAGTATTGAGTTTGCCCAATCCACTAAAAGCCTTATACACCTCAATTAGATCACCTTGCAGATGCATAGAAGCTGCAATCTGTAGAACTTAAGCCTTTCTTGGTAATACCAACCCTTTTGTTCTCCTCACCAATCTCATTTGCTCTTCTCTGTACTTGTTCCAGCAGCTCCACATCTTTCCTAAAATGAGGCCTACCCAGGTATACACAGTAGTCAAGGTGTGGCCTGACCATTGCCTTATACAAAAGGACAATCACCTCCTAATTCCGGTATATCATTGACAAGACACCATGAGCTATTCTTGCAGCCTGTCTGCACTGCTCAGAAAACTTCATATATGACTGCAAAATTACCCCAGATCCTTTTCATTCTCCACTATTCTAAGTGTAGTACCACCCAGTTGATATGTTACTCTGGGGTTACTGCTACCCATATGCAGTACTTTACATCTGTCAATGTTAAACTTTAGTTGCCACCTCTCAGCCCATCTGCTCAACTTTTCCAGATCCTGATGCAGTGGTGTACTGTCATTAACTACCTGCCAACCTTCATCAGTAACATTGATAAATACTGAAAACAACAATGGGTCTAATACCGAACTCTGAACTCCACTAATATCAATATTGCACAAAGAGCAGTGTCCGTTCATAACCACTCTGTCTTCTCCCACTCAACCCTCCTTTTATCCATTTTAGCAACCTGCCCTTAATGCCATACTGCTCCAGTTTGTATAGTAGTCTTCTGTGTGCCACTGTATCAAAAGCTTTCCTAAAATCCAAGTACAGTATATGATATCAAAGTTATTTTTTGCATCCAGTTCCTTTGTGACCACATCATAGTATCCAATCAAGTTTGCCAGACAAGACTTCCCCTTAACAAACCCATGCTGTGTCTGAATTATAACTGCAGTCTTGTGTAGATGATCCTGCATTGCTTCCTTAACCATTGACTATTATTTTCCCTGGAACAGAAGTTAGACTAACAGGTCTGTGATCACTCATGTCATCTTTTGATCCCCCCCCCCTTGTGAATTGAGGACACATTTGCACATCTCCAATCCATGGGGACTTCCCTGAGTCCATATCTCCTCCTACTGAACCATCCCTTTTATCCACAGCCATTACTTGCTCCTGAATGTAACACTGCTTCAATTTGTACATCAACCTTTCATTTGGAACAGTATCAGAAGTTTTACTGGAATCAGAATCTAATGTCAAATTTTTTGGTATTGGTAGTGGCAAATGATGCAAGAAAGCAAACCAATAAAGCATCAGCAAAATAAAAAACCTGCAAATTAAAACCAATGCTCTGAGAATTTCATATCCGAGTGTGCTGTTATCTGCAGCTCTTCATTTCCCACTGCTGAGTATAATACCATACAGTTGGTATGTTGATCTTGGATTACTGCTACCCTGGTCAGTGTTACGCTTCGACTGCCATTCTTATCCCATCTTCCTAATTTTTCAGATCTTATTGCCAGTAGCTTACCTTGATTACCCTCATTAATCATCCTGCCTACCTCTGCATCTGAAAACTTGGACATTAAACTTGATATACCTTCATCAATATTATTAATAAATATAGAAAACAACAATAGGCCCAGCACTGAACTCTGAGGGACTGTAATAAATTAGTCCATGAAGAGCAGTGTCCATTAATAACTACTGTCTTCTCTCTCTCAACTATCCCTTTATCCACAAAAGTAACTTGTTCTTAATGACACTACAGCAGTTTTATTATGCAATAGTATCAAAAGCTTTCCTGAAATCAAAGTATGATATCAAAATTATTTTTTGCATTCAGTTTCTCTGTTACTGTTACTGTAGAATCCAATCAGAGAAGGTTGTCCCTTAACAAATGCATGCTGTGACTGCAGTATAATTGCATTACTTCTTTAACCAGTGATGCCATTATTTTCAGTGGAACAGAAGTTAACAGGTGTACCCACCTGTTAACTTCTGTTCCACTGAAAATAATGGCTGAAAATTACTCATGTCACCTTTGATTCTCCTTTTTGAATAGGGGATATATTCACCTTGTCTCAAGTCCATAGGGACCTCCCCCGAATCCCAAGATGCTCTCATAATTTTGATTAATGGTTTGCTTAGCTCCTTTAATATAATTGGATAGATCTCATCCATCCTACTTGCCATTTTTATGTTTCGCTTCAACAAAGGAGGAGCATCAACAATTAAACTATGACATCAAGTTTTTTTATCTGCCGATTCTGAATGCATAAATAATAATCAGTTCCCTTTTGCTGCCTTTCTAACATGCTGCTGTAGAAACAGTCATCCACAAAATTCTTGCTGGTCTGTGAGTGACCAACCCACAAGTTCTGGTCAATATCTTGAAGGTTAAAATACCCATTATAAGACATTCTGATTTACTGGCCCACTCTTTCTCTGTATATTTTCATCCTGTTCTTTTTTTCTATCTCATAGTAGCTGATCAGATCGGTCAGACAAGACTCCCTGAAGAAACCCATTCTGTGATTGCTATATAACTGAATTTCCCTTAATATGAACCTGCTTTACTTTAACCACTGACTTAAAAATGTGGAATGTCGGAGGAGCATGGCACAGCTGATCAGTTCAACTAGTAATGATAAATATTGAGAGTGCTGCTTAACATGCTATTAAAAATGTTCCCACTCTATCCCGAAAAAGAAGCCATTGGGATTAAATCTGTTTCCCTTCCAAACCAGTTTAGTCACGTGTCTGCTATCCACATCTATTCATATTTCAACTTTAGATTTACCAGAGTAAGTTTTCATTTCTTTGTTATTTGTAGAAGCTTTCAATGTAAAATTATTAGCACTCTTAGGTCTAATAATTTTGCATTTGGGATTAGCTTTTACAAATTAAGAAAAGCTTTGAGATTAACTATGTAACCTGTTAATTTTTATTTATTTTCTTTTTTGACAATCTCCTGCCTTATTAATTTCTCCCGCCAACTGAAAAGCTATAATCCCATCTTCAAAGGTTTTGTTTAAGTTCTCAATAAATAAACCACCTGTAATTCCCCCCCCCCCCATAATTTGTGGGAAAGGTGGAAATTGCTGAATAAGGTCAGCTTTTCATCCTTTGGGCACTACTCAGAATGCATTGCACTTGTTCCTATGGCATAATGTGAGTAGACTATGTAGGTGTTCTATCTCCCATTATTGTATGATGGATGTGATTGACAACTTAAATTGTGGCATTTGAAACTTCCGAGCCCAGTGATCTCGGCTATCCATGCCTTGATGGAATCTGAATTCCTATCTACTTAGTATTGCATATGATTGACGATTGTCGCCTAACATATTCACTGTATCTTGATATGGTGCAAATTTTTTAGTATTCAATGATTAAAATATCCCAAATTTTAAAATTTATAAACTAAGATGAAGGATGAAACAGGCTTAATTATGACTAATGAAGCAACCCTGCTTAAAATTTTACTTTTTGAACCTAGTATATATGGATAATATTTTCATTAACCACAACAGTTCTCCAGAAGAATGATTTGCTATTATTTCATATTGTTGCCAGTGTGATCTGTTGAAAGACAAAGTCATTCAGATTTCACAATAAATATGTGCTTTGGCACAACCTTAGAGAAATCTGTGTGCTAAGCAAATCGGGTAACTGAAACTCAAGCTCTATCCCATCCGGTCCAAATATCAAACTTCTTATTCAATTTTTAACAGCTTATGACAGTAAAATAAGTTGTACCAGTCCAGTTTGATCAAGTTTTCTACTCTGAGCCTGTTCAGAAATCTAATTTGTTGTGATTAATAATGCTTTAAAATTGTTGCTTGTTGCGAGCTTTGGTGTAAGCAGATAATGAACCTGGAGATTTGGATACAAGCCAATTGCTATATGCAATATTCTTATCTTGAACAGCCTTAACACGCATTTATTTCAAAACCAAGGTTTAGATAAAGGATGAGATTTTAAGGTGAAGTGTGGAACAAAGGAATTCATTCTTACGGTAGGTGGTTTAACAAGGTTGTTAATATAAGAGAGACAAAAAGTATGCCATGTTGGCTTTATTTTTAATTGTGGTATTAGAACCATCAAGTTTAACAGGTGAGAAGTAAACAAGCAAAAGTTGCGACTAATAACTGGCAAGAAACCAGAGTGCTCAACTACTGTTTGGACAAGCAGCAAAGTTTCTTCTCAGCCAGTTAAAAATTTAGTTTGGACTTAACTTTACCAATGTTGTGAACTTTTGGTGTAGGCAGGTAAGCTGCCGTGTGTAGTAGACCACTCACCTAGAACCTGTACTTGAAAGGGTTTTTCACAAGAAAAATATCAAGAATGGCTGCATGATTAGAATTGTCTGGTTGTTATGAGGGTTTCCTGGTGCAAGGGCTAACTCAGGCCACATTACACCTTTCGGAGTAATTGCGGTAACAAGTAATGACTGCAGGTGTCAGTCACCAGTGGTCATACATTTGAATTTCTCTCATGAAAAAAAAAAAAGATAAATGGCATTTGCAATGTTGCGTATTATGTGGGAAAGTGATAGGGGTTCTTGTAGACATGAAAGGAAGCTGAGTGCAGAGCGTTGAGCTTTGTTGAAATGAGGAACATCCATAAGATGGCTAAAAGTCAATTGACATATGGATGTTGAAGTTCACTACGGATGTTTATGATAATGGGCATATGTGAATTAAAGTTGGTAGTTTGGATGTAGGGAGTTAGAGTTAAAAACCAAGTTATACTTTATTGTGAGCGATATTGAACGAACACATTGTGGCAGATCATTTCCTATTAGTAATGAGTAAGGTGATGACCTATTCAAGTTCTTCCTAGGATGACTTCTTTTTCTATGGAGGCTAGACGTACAAAATTGTGGTTCAGTTTGTTGTTTGCTTGGATTTTACATACACTGCTTGAAAAAATTAATAGAAAATATGTAGAAAACAATCATCCAATAAATCCACAAAAGCCTTGCTAGTGTGAGTAAACAATCCACATGTTCCAGTCTATATCTGGGAAGTTAAAATCCCCAGATATAGACTGGAACTTGTGGTTGGTCATTCGCACACTAGCAAGGCCGTTTATTGGATGATTGTTTTCTACAGCAGCATGTTAGAGGGAGTAACACTCTTGATCTGATTTTTCCCCCCTTTGATGTGAGCAATACACGAAGGAACCAGTTTTTTCCTGCTTCCTTCGTGTGTATCGTGGGTGTGAGGTCCAACCAGAGAGTACGACACCATCATAATATCCAAGCCCGTGGTGGGATTCAAACCTGCGACCTTTGGGTTGCCAAGCAGGCACTTTACCCATCCGGCTAACCCGGTCGGCCTTGATCTGATTATCAGCAGTCTCAGACTACAGAGACTACTCTCAGTTCCGGCTTATCCCCAGATAAGCCGGAACCCCTCAAAAAAACACAAGGGAAAAAGTGTTGTTAAAACACTTAGGGGCAGTACTAAGAGTGACAAGCACAAGCATAAAAATAAAAATCACGAGGACAACTCAAATAAAACAGTTGATAAGGTAACAGAAGTAAGACATGATTCTGAAGGGGGTACATCTGACTCTGAGTCCCCTGTGGTCAAATCTCCAGAAGTGTTCAAAACACTGAAAAGTCGAAAGATTCCTTTGACCCCTACGCTTGGGTCTCATGGGGACAAGGATAAAAGCAAAAAAACAGTAACACCCGAATTCGGTTCAACTAAGAGCAGAGTAGCTAATCCCCCAGTTCTTCCTGTAGAGCCTTCCACTTCTGGCGAAGCTGCGGATATTGCAGTTGAGGCTCCTTCAGGGGGGTTAAGCAGAGATAATCAGAATGAAAGTGTAACCTAGGGAGGTGACTCAGTTATGGGCTCCTCATTTACAGAAGGATTAGATTTGGGAGGATCGTTAGAGGCACTGGTGGTATACTCGACTGTGTCTAGGATGAGAAAGGTCCTTACAGAATTCATGTCATCTGATTCCAGTAAAGTTACAAAAACAGCTTCAAATCACATCTATGGTCTGTGGGCGGACTTGGAAGCTGTAACCACAGCACTACTCATAGATAATGAATGCCTGAAGATTTGCTCGGCTGAGCTTGAGATTCGTACTGGACATTTTGACAGATTGATGAAAAAACAGTCATGGTCTAGGAGTTTGGCTCCTAGTTCTAAATCGTTTGCGGACACTGTCAGGGGAGGCTCTTCTAAAGTCGATGAATCAGTTGTATTGGAATCCTCAGAGGGTCGGGAGAGCTCTGGCAGGCCATCGGAGGGTCCCTGGAGGTCAATCTGATCCAAATAATATTGTCATCTTTCGTCCTTCCGAGAGCTCTGAGATTGCCTCGAGCCAGGACGTGAAATCTACTGTGACGGAGGCGATCAAAAAGGAACATAAAAATATGAAGATCAAAAACATTCGTCTTTTAAGAAACAAAGCAGTCTTACTTGAGACAACTTGCCAGGATGATGCAAGTAAAATAACTGAAACTTTATCCTTAAAGCAGGCAGGATTGTCTGTAGAGAAGCCTAAATTTTCGAACCCAACCATTCTGATTTATGGAGTCCCCGAAGAGTTTACTAAAGAAGACATCTTGGAGGATTTATTTTATAAAAACTTCCAGGATTATAACATTACTCAAGAAGATGTAAACCAGGAAGTTTCTTTTAGGTTTAATTCGGGTTCAGGCTCTAAGGTAACAAATTGGATTATCGGATTTAATCCACGTCTATACAAATGTTTATTTAATAATGACAGGATCTCTCTGGGTTTTGGATCACATCGCTTTAGAAAATTTACAGTAGTTAATAAGTGCTTTCGCTGTCTTGGGTATGGTCATCCTGCCCAGACATGTTCTCACAATTCGGTGTCTTGTGGTCATTGTGCTAACAGTTTTTTTTTTTTTTTTTTATGAGAACCCCAAACACGAGAGGTATTATAACCCATAGTACTTAGTACCGTGCTTGGGTTGGAGGTTGAGAAGACGAAAGAAGATATTTGTTGATATTGGACTTGAACTTCTGCAGATTGTAATTTTCAGGAAATACGTATGAAGGAAGGTTGTTCCAGAAAACGGCAGTTGAATGAATAAATGAGGAAGATGAAAAGTTGGTTCTGTGGGTTTGTAGTTGGACAGTAAATGGATGTTGGCTGGTGGCGGCACGTGTTCGGACTGTTTTGAAAGAGAGAGAGACAGCGGGAATTATAGAAGCCAATTCAGAAGAACAGTGCCCATGGAAGTATCTGTAGAAGAGGCATGCAGCAGAAACAGTGCGTCTATGAGAAAGCGAGTGGAGAGACTCTGTTAGAGATAAATCATTAATTAACCTAACTGCCCTCTTCTGAATGGAATCAAGAAGCCTGAGAGAGGTTCTGGGGGCACCACCCCAGATGTGGGAACAATATTCCATGGCAGGGCGGATTTGCGATTTATACAGAGTGAGCAGCTGTATGGGAGAAAAGTAACGCCGAGAGCGAAAGAGAAAACCAAGTTTTTTAGATGCAGAGGAAGCAATATTTTTAATGTGCTTGTGCCAAGAGAGATTAGAAGTCAGGGTAATCCCCAAAAGAGATATATCATTTTGCCTAGAAATCGGAGTGTCACTAAAGATAAGCATAGGAGCAGAAGAATCCTTTTTGCGAGATATAAGACAAGATTGAGTTTTAGAAGGGTTGAAATCAACTAAGTTATCTTTGCCCCACTGGAGAATTACCTGAAGATCGGCATTTAAGGAATTGGCAGCAGATTTTCGAGAACTTGAAGCTGATTGAGCTGGACAAGGTTTCTCAAAATGGAAAGTTGAATGCAATGTGCTATCATCAGCAAAACTATGGATAGGATTTCCAGTCAATGGAAGAAGGTCATTGATATACAAGAGGAAAAGAGTGGGGGAAAGAACTGAACCTTGGGGGACACCGGCATTAGTGGAGAAGTTAGAAGACAGAGAGCCATCTACCATCACCCTCAGTGAGCGATCAGAGAGAAAACTGGATAACCAATTACTAAAAACAGTTGGCAAACCATAAGATGGAAGCTTGTTTAGAAGACCTTTATGCCAAACACGATCAAAAGCCTTTGAGATGTCAAGAGCAACTACTTGAGTTTCACCGAACCTTTCCATTGAATTAGTCCATAAATGGGTAACATAAGCCAGAATATCACCAGTGGATCGACACTGGCGGAATCCATACTGGCGATCGTTGATCAGACGGAAGGTTTCTAGGTAGTTTAAGAGTTGGCGGTTAATTGATTTCTCCATTACTTTAGAAAGAGTAGAAGTAATTGCAATGGGACGATAATTGGATGGGAGGGATTTGTCACCCTTTTTAGGAACTGGCTGGATATGAGCAAATTTCCAAGCAGAAGGAAAAACACCTTTGGAATAAGAAAGTGAAAAAAGGCGGCAAAGAATAGGAGTAAGTTCAGGAGCACAGGTTTTGAGAACAAGTGGAAAAATACCATCAGGACCTGGAGCTTTCTTAGCATCAAGATTCATCAAAATCCTTCTGATATCCTTTTGACGGAAGACCACAGGAGGCATTGAATGGAGCGTGTTAGGAATGGTGGGAGGTGTTTTACCAAGATCATTAATACATGAGCTCGAAGAAAAATGGGATGCTAGCAGGTCAGCTTTATCCTTGGCTGAAGTGACAACAGAACCATCTGGTTTGGACAGAGGTGGGAGCAGAGATGGGCAAAAGTTGCGGCCAATAGCTTTGGCAAGAGACCAGAATTCTCGGCTACCATTAGGGCAAGAAGCAAGTTTTCTACTCTTAGCCTGTTCAAACTCTAGTTTGGACTGATTAATAACTGCTTTACAATTGTTGCGAGCATTGGTGTAGGCAGAAAATGAAACTGAAGAATTAGAAACAAGCCAATTACGATATGCAACGTTCTTCTCTTGGACAGCCTTAGCACATTTATTGGAAAACCAAGGTTTAGATAAAGGACGAGATTTTAAAGTGGAGTGTGGGATAAAGGATTCCATTCCTGCAAGAATAATTTCACTGACACGATCTGAGCAAACGTTGACATCAGAAGTTTTGAAACAGTAATCAGACCAAGGAAAGGAAGAAAAGAAGTCTCGCAGGTCATCCCATTTTGCATTCTTGTAATGCCAAACAATACGAGGTTGGGAATAGCCATGAGATAAAGGTTCCATTGGAGAAGCGACAATCACCAAGTTGTGATCTGAAGTGCCTAAAGGACCTCTCACTTCAACCTTGTACTTAGAAGGGTTGTTTGTGAGAAAAAGATCAAGCGTATTGGCTGTATGATTAGGATTGTCCGGTATTCTTGTAGGTAAGTGAACAATCTGTGCTAGGTCATTAGTAATTGCAAAAGCCTCAGCATCTCGACCTGCTGGGTCAGTGTGACTAGAAAACGGAAGCCAGCTGGAGTTTTGAACGTTAAAATCACCAAGGAAAATTACCTCATTGTTAGGAAAGTTGGACTGGAGATAGTCAAGTTGCAAAGAGAGGAAGTCAAAGAGCTCCAAGTGATTTGTCGAGTTGGGAGAACGGTAGAGACAACAGATGAATTTTACACAATGAGGTAGAGAGATTTTAAGCCAGAGAAGATCAAAGAGAGGAGATTCCAAATTGCCAAGTCTCTGACAGGGAATATCAGAATGGACATATGCACAAGTACCACCTTTGAGGCGAAAGGAATCATACAGCAAATAATTTGGACATCTGAGATGAGCAGTAGTTGAATCAACTGATAACTGAGATTCAGTCAGAAAAAGTACATGGGGTTTGGAAGACTGCAAGTGGAAATGGACATCGTTGAGATTAGAATTGAGACCACGTATATTTGTGAAATGAATTAGGAAGTCCTTGGGAGGTTTAGATCTTTTCGCAGATAAGCTTGCTCTATTATTTTGACAATTCATGGTGTATTCAATAGTAAGAAAAAGTGGGTGGGACATGCTGTATGAAGTAATGAAATTTTTGGATATGTCGTACACGTGGTAAGAATATACCCAGATCCTTGACATAACGTGGCCTCGACAATGCTCCCCGCATACACACTATTCGGACTCCCTCCAGTCACTATCTGGCAGAGTAGAGGTAGCAAGATTATACACTAGCTGATCCGGAAGCTTCCTAGAGAGTTACCAATAGGTTCAGTCCGGTGTACTAACTAGCGGCCGGCCTGCGAACACCGTTTTAGAGCTGTACCCTCGAAATGTAAGGAATATTGGATCTCGCCACGACATTCATCATAACCTCAAAAATCATCAATCATACTGCATGATGGAAGAGATAGGGAAGGGTTGGCCGGAACTTAGCTCTAGAGACTAAACATGGGTTCCAGCACTTCAAGCCTCCAATAAGCAAAGTGGTGGTATTTCACCGGTTGATGAGAGTCATCTACCACCTAGTACTGCCTGGTAACATAGAGGGGCGGCGTTCCTCCATGTGGTGTGGGCGCCACACCTCGACCCCTGCTTACGTTGGTTCACACCTGGGTGGTCACCCACCATGTACTTGTGCATGAAGGTTATACCCAGGATTACTAACAGTCCCACCGTCGTGAAGGTGCAAGCAGAGGATTTGGCTGTCATAGACCGTCCGGACTTCGCCGAAATTGGGTCCACTTTGACTTGAGTGTCACCCGAATATCAGTTCCATCAGCGTTTT
Organism: Mastigoproctus giganteus; assembly: GCF_048544385.1. Classification (NCBI taxonomy): domain Eukaryota; kingdom Metazoa; phylum Arthropoda; class Arachnida; order Uropygi; family Thelyphonidae; genus Mastigoproctus; species Mastigoproctus giganteus. The sequence continues at coordinate 15,367,385 of NC_143582.1, forward strand.
AGACTCCCAGGTAGCAAGAACAGCTTGTCTGGCATATCTGAGAGAATGTCTGTGACAACCTCAAGGACCAAGTTGTCAAAACAAGTTGTCATGTTTATGCTGAATGTCCTAATAAGGATAGTCCCCCTCAATGTATCGACTGCAAGAGGAGAGGTCGAGGTTGTGATCACTCGGTACGAGACAGCAAATGTCCGGAGTACATTAGAGCTGTTGAAATGACGGACAGGAGAACTTACAATGAATAGGAAAAATAATCTGGAATTTACCACAGATAATTTAATAAATCACAAGTGTCTTAAAATTTTACAGATTAATGGACAAAGGTCTAGAGCTGTTGCTGACGAAATCCGAGTGGTTGCTATTGAAAACTGCTTTGATTTGGTGTGCATTCAGGAGCCATATTATTCTGTTCAAGTGGAAGGACTTGTCTATAGTCATAGAATATCCAACTTCATGTAGAGTGGTTGCTGCCTCGGATGCCCCTCCCAAGTCGGCGATAGTGGTATTCAATCAGGACATTGTGTTGACCGCCGTTACTGGGGAGTGTTCCGCGAACGTTGTTTGTGTTTCAGTGTCACTGATGGAATTTTCCTTTTGCCTGGTTTCTGCATACTGCTCTCCCGCGGACGATTTTCAAGTTTCATTGCTTCATATAGATAAAATTTGCTCGAGGTTTGCGGAGCGCAGATTGATTCTGGCGGCTGATTTGAATGCTAAATCTGATTTTTGGCACGGCAGGGTTGTGGATTCTCGGGGTTCTCTCTTGGAGGATCTGATTTTGCTAATCTCAGTGTTCAGAATCTACCTGGTAAACCTTTTACATTTTCTACTTGCAATGGAGAGTCAAACATTGATGTAACTGTTGTCTCCTCAGAGTATGATGGGAGGATTCTGAGTTGGGATGTGAATCTGGACATGGTAAACAGCGATCATAACGCTATTTCTTTTTGTTTCCCCTGAACCAGTAAGAAGGAATTTTAGTATTGGAAATTTAAAAAGATTCTCAATGGACAGGGTTAACTGGGAAAAATTCGGTAATTTACAATGATGACAATGCAATATCTGAGCGAGAGTGCATAGCACGCGTTCCTTGAGTGGACCGGGGTTCAAGCCCGTGACTACTAAATACGATAAATATTTGTATTGACGATTTATTGTAAACTCTACTGACTTGGTTGTCGTGCCGGAGTATAAACAGAAAATTTATTTATTTATTTTTATTTTATCTGAACGATTTTAACGCTGAGGAATTGGTAGCTCATGTTGAATACCAACTATATCAGGAAACGCTACAGAGTACAATTAAAAAACAATTTATAGTGGCCCCGGTTCCTTGGTGGTCTCCAGTTTTGACTGAGTGAAGATCTCAGGTAACGAGCCAGGAGAGTGCTACAGCGAAGTAGACATTTGTCAGTGCAGGATGTACAATTGCTCAGTGAGAATTATAAATCATTGCGTAGAGAGTACCATAGGAAAATCACCCGTGCTAAGATTGAGTGTTGGCAGAACCTAGTGAAAGAGGTGGGTAATTCAGATCCTTGGGGACTGATTTACAGGATCTCTCGTGATAAACTTCTACATGGAGAAATACATAACACTGTTGTGGCCAATGGGGAGGAAACTGACAACTGGTACGATACCGTTGAGCCTATCGTCAGGGAACTTTTTCCTGAGGACAAGTTGGAGTTGGACACAGAAGATCAATCTACAATCCGGCTGGATTATGTCGGTTCGTCGGAGATGTCTTTTTTCCCTCCTGGAACTTGGAGTAGCCATTGCTAAATTGAATGTTAAGAAATGCCCAGGTCTTGACTTGATAGAAAACAAAGTTTTGATAAAAAATTTTTGACCTTTGTCCGCATATATTGTTAAAAATGTATAACTAATGTTTGATTGAGAGAAAGTTTCCGAGATCTTGGAAGATCGCTCTGCTCAAGATCCTGCATAAGCCTGGAAAACCTACGAGGGATCCTCAGTCATACAGACCTATTTCTATTTTGGCTAATCTGGGTAAGTTGTTTGAAAGGCTGCTGGCTCCTCGAATTGTTGATATGCTGAATGAAGGTCATGTTACCTCGGATAATCAATTCAGCTTTAAACGGGGTCACTCGACTGAGGAAGCTATTTTGACACTAATCAATTACATAAAATCCTCTCCTGAGAAGTATGTCTTGGTTGTGTTTGTGGACTTTGAGGGTGTTTTTGATTCTGTGTGGTGGGAGAGTGTGTTAACATCCTTAAGAATGTCTCGATGTGACATACATATACGGAGTAATTCGTTCTTACTTCTGTGATAGGCTGGTGAGGGTCTGTGCAAAACATCTGATGTTTGGAAAATATATCAGTCGAGGGTGCCCGCAGGGATCTGTTTTGAGTCCTATATTTTGGCATACTGTTTTGGATCAGTGGCTGAATAGGCCTAGTGCCTCAAGATGCCTGCAGGTGGCGTACACGGATGACCTGGTTGTGGGATTTCCTGGTGGGTACAGATTGATACTGAAGCACAAAATACGTGATGTTCTGGAGGACCTTTCTGTGTGGGCCTCCTTAAACAAAAAAATTTCATCTAAGAAAACTAACTTCATGGTGTTTAAAAACATTTTGATTATAATCGTCTGCCCAGAGTATTGTTAAATGGAAGACAAATTCCTTTAGTGTCTAGCACTAAATATCTAGGAGTTATTCTGGATGATAGGTTGGGATTCCATTTGCACGTGTCACACCTCAATGATAAAATCAAGAAATTCACGTCTTCGGTGATTAGAATCTCCAAAAAAGAATGGGGACTTAACAAAAGAACGATGTCACTGTATTACAAAACTATCTTCCTACCAATTGTTGCTTATGCGGCTGGAGTGTGGTCAGGAGCAGTGAATAAAGTAAGAATAAAAAACAAACTCCTGTCATTATAAAGATCTATGTTGTTGGCCCTATTACATGCCCCGAGGACGGTATCTACGGCTGCGCTACAAGTGATTGCGATCTATTCCTCTTGATCTCTACATTGTTTATCGTGGAATGTTATATGCTATCAGAAAAGAAACCCCTGCCAATTATTTGGACATTTCCATCAACCTGGATGCTAGTGTTAAGGAGGAGAAACTTAGAATTTGGAATGGACTAATTGAGATTTGGAGGAATCGGTGATTTTCTCGGAGGTGGGAGAAATAACTAAGATTATCCCTGCTGCAGATTTTGCTATTTCTAAAACAGTTTCGTCATGGTTTTGTCCTTCAATGTTCACCAACTATGTGCTGACAAGACATGGGTCCTTTCGAGACAAATTATGTTCTCGGGGTCTGGAGCCAGATCTGTGGTGTTCTTGTGGTGAGGCGGAAACTTGGCTGCACACACTGCTTTATTGCTCATTTTACAATGTTGAGAGGCGTCGTCTTTTCGAACAGATTCCCGATCTTGCCGAAAACAACGAAAGCAGGAGTTAGTGAACGGAGTGTCTAATTTTCAGGCATTGCAGGTTTTTGCTACTGCTGTACTCTCCAAGAGATCAATTATAAGGAACCTCTCAGAAAATGAACTGGCAGTATACGTTGAGAGTTTTGCTTGAATGCATCTGGGCTTGGGAGCTTCAGACCTGGAAGCTATATGTCAGGTCTTGGGCTCCTGAGTATGTACCACTACTGTGGTTTTTTTTTTTTTTTTTTTCCTTCCGGTTCTTGGGTTTGGGCGGCCCAAGACTGGAAAGCTGGCACCCAATAGTATTGCACTTTCTCTGTTGGGTGTAGAATTGTGCTTTGGCACTACAGCTAATAATAGTAGAAACAGGTCCGGCTTCACGTGCCAGGGACCGCCATCAGTTGGCAGCTGTTGATGTCAGCTGCCTTCTGATGGCAAAGTGACCTGACATTAACAACACACAAACACTTCTTTAATACATTTTAACCTTTCCTATACAAAATTATGTATTAATTTTAGATACTAGCATTGAAAATTGTAAACATCTCAAAATTTTCTTGTTTTCAATTCTATTTCTTAGCTATTTATCAGGCCCACTTTACAGTTTTTCTGTGTTTCTTTTAAATGTACTAGGTGGAGATGGGCATATGCCTAGGAACCACCCCAACACAGTATACACACACACACACACACAGTCTCACACTACAGTGGTCTCAGAGATGAGATTTTTTAGGTTCTATACAGTGGGACCAACTGATGATGTTTCCAACAGCAAATTCTAAATGGGAAGTAATCTTGGAAGCTACTAGGCTTTTTGTTCCAACAAAGAAATATTGCTCTAGGTTCAGGCCCAAATGGATGTCAGATGAACTGATGAGACTCGTGGCAGAGAAGAAAATTGCATGTGATGCGCATAATTGTCAGGTGACACAGAAGCCTATTGTAGATACAAGCTAGTCTGTAATCAAGTCACAAAGAAGGTAAGGTAAGTGAAGGCAGATTATGAAAATCCTTTGGCAAAGGATGTAAAGAAAAACAGCAAATATATCTTTACTTATATAAACTAACAGGAAGGGGATGATTGTCAAAGTTTGCAGGTTAGCAGGGTTGTTAATAATAGTAACGACAGTATGCTGCTGCAACATGTTCTGGAAAAGTTGGGTAGATGGGCTGAGAAGTGGCAATTGAAATTTAAAAATTTACAAATGCAAAGTAACTGCATATGGACAGCAGTAACCCCCGAGAAATGTACCAACTATGTGGTGTTACACTCAGGGTAGTGGAGAATGAAAGAGACCTGGGGGTAATTATGCAGTCAGATATCAAGTTTTCTGAGCAGTGCAGACAGGCTGCCAGAGTAGGTCATTGGGTCTTGTCAATAACAGGAATTTTTCGAGCAGGGAAAAGGAGGTGATTATCCCCTTGTATAAGGCAATCGTCAGGCCACACCTAGAGTACTGCATACATGTCAGGAAGCCTCATTTTAGAAAGGATGTAGAGTTGCTAGAACGAGTACAGAGAATGGTAACAAGACTGGTGAATGGAATATAGGAGTGCTTATGAAGAAAGGCTTAAGTTCTGCAAATTGCAGTGTCTGGAGACTAGGCACCTGCAAGGTGATCTGACTGAGGTTTATAAGGCCTTGAATGGATTGAGCAGACTTAATGCCGAGGGGATTGTTCCTCTTGCTCAGATTACAAACCTGGGAGCGGGGGCATATATTCAAACTAAGGAAAGACAGTTGTAGAATAGATGTGTGGAAGTTTGCCTTTAGCCAACGGGTAGCTGATTGCTGGAACAAACTTCCATCTGTCGTGGAAGTTGATAGCTTAAATAAATTCAAGGCAGAACTAGATTGGAATGAATGGATCGGTGAAATGGGAAGGATTTTTTTTTTTGGCTGATGCTGTTATAAGCTTGCTTTCTTTCATCAACTGCCTCTACTAATGCTAACTTGTGCAACTTACAAAAAAAAAAAAAGGACAATTCATGGAGTTCCTGGGCAACGCAAATCTGTCATCCCTTTCGCTAGTGCACGAAGCCACCTGTTGGCAGGTATATAGGTACACATAGACAATAATTTGATGTCAGGATGGATAGACGTGAGCTGACCAAGTTTAAAAGAGGGATGATAGTGGGTGCCTGATACATGGGTCACTATTGTGTAGGGTACAGAAATTGCACTATCCCCCTTCAACAGTATAAAGAGCGTATCGGGAATAACTTCATGGACAGCGCTGTTGGGGGGGGGGGGAGAAATTCGGTGGATGAACTTGTCTGTCTCACTGAATTCAGCCAACTGGACAGTGACAGTGGCACAAACCATCACCGACTTCAAAGTGGGAGGTGCCAGAAACGTCAGGTGACATGTCAGTTCACCTCCTTTTCCCTGCTCCACCAAGGCCATCAGGCGATGATTAGCTGCAACAGGTTGTGGGAGCTGCTGGCCCATTTGCACTATTGCTAATGCCATGACACAGGACTATGCTTCAACGGGGCGAAAGAACATCGGCACTGTACCTTGGATAATTGGAGATGGGTCCGATGAGTCCTGTTTCAAGCAGACGGGGGCGTGCATATCTGTGGGAAACCGCACGAAGCTATGCATCAGTCATGTCAACAAGGAACTGTTTGGGCAGGTGGAGAGTCAATAATGATCTGGGGCCTGGTCAACTGGCACACAGTTATGACCTTTCGTACGTCTAGACGCATCTGTGAGCCTTCCAGATTGTGTTCATCCTTGCAAGCCATCTGCATCCCTTCATGGTGATCGTGCACCCACGGGATAGTGGACTCTTCCAGCAGGACAGTGCACCTCACAGAGCCGTGGTGACTAAACAGAGTTCAAAGAGCATTCCGCAGATTTTACCACCATGGACTGGCCTCTATGCTCACCGGAAATGCACTCTGTATAGCATATTTCTGGATGCTGTGGAAAGGTCCATTCGAGCTTTGGATTCTCAACTCAGGAATGCGACGGAATTATGGACAGTGGTGCAGCAAACAGATGGAAATACCTGTGGAACGCTTTTCTGAACTAGTGGATCAATGCCTTGCCGTGTGACTGCCCCAATCTGAGCAAAAGGTGGTCCTACCCGTCACTAGGTAAGTATCATGATTTCTGTGTACCACAGAATAATGAAACTTTGGACAGGTATAAGGGATTTTATAGGGGTTGTATAAGAATAAACAAAATGGTTACATTATAGAAGCCGATACAAGATGCTTAAAAATATGGTCACGACATCAGTATGGCATATGATCCCTCCGACTAGTAAACAGGCCTGACATTGGTGAACCATGCTCAACATATGGGTGTCTATAGGACTCTGTGGCTAGAAATCCCACACATTCAACAACACACTTGCCTCACCAAGTGGCCATGGTGTTGGCTATCAGTGCAATGTTACCTCTAACGGTGTCCATATGTTCAATCGCATTTAAGTCTCGTGCTGGCCACAGCAGTCTGATACCTTCAGTTTCAAGATAGCGATGATGTGAGGAACTAATGGCTTTTTTTCACTCCATGGCTAAGCTAGTCGGTCTCAGGCGTAGACAGCAAGGTTATAGAAAAATCAAGAAGAGAACACGTAATCTACAGACAATAGATATATGGCCATATATAAGAAATTATGGGTGGCCCTAATATAATATATTCATTCATCACTTGAGATCTATGTGCAGTGCCCAAGATCCATTCTCGGTACCTCTCGCAGTAACAGTACACTTATTAAAAACATGAGGGTGTAACCATTCATTATTCCATCTCATGCAAGAACACAGCCTCCACTATAAGTCCCTTTATCTGTTGGTAGAAATATGGTACCATATTCCTCATTATCTTCAGATTAAATGACGTCTAGAATCTGTTTACCCTAAAACGGGAATCATCAGAGAACAGAACTGTACCCCATTTTCAGGGCTCCAAGTCACATGTTCATAACACCAGTTTCGATAAACTCTGCAGTGGTTTGGGATTAATGGGATACAAACCGCTATCTTCTTTGCACAGAATCCACTTGAATTGAGCCTTCTTAACACAGTCCAGTTGGAAACGTTTTCACCTGTGGATGCAGTGACAGTTGACAGGATATCCTACGGGTCTGTATTGCTGCAAGAACAATATAGTGACCTGTTCTGGTTGACGTAGCCCTCAGATGACGTTGGCCAGCTCTTCTTGTAATGGTTCATCTCCTGAAACTGCTTCCACATAGTGTTTTCAGTGTCAAGCAGCACTGGGGTCTCCCCGAACTGCGTATAGAAACTGATGCATACGCTTCACTGTAAAAGCCAGCATGTTTAAGTGTAGGGTTTATGAAGTGTAGTGTGGGGATGTGTTGTCCTGGCCGATTAGCAGTGGGGCCCCTATTGGGACTTGCATTTGGAGGATGGCCTTCAGTAGAGGAGAAGCAATGATACTCTGGCAGGGCCTGCCATGGAGTTGCCTAAGCTTTCCAGGATGGGCCCTAAAATTATAGTTGAGCAGTGAAATAATGCAAGAAGGGAGTAAAGCTGGGAGAAAGTGTAGCGGCTGTAGAGAAGGCAGCCACCCGAGTATGGTGGAGCAAATTGTTACTCCAAAAAACTCAACTTACATTATTGTCACCCTGTAAGTTTTTACATATACCCATGTGTATTGTGTGTTCTCTGGTCGATTTGCTGGACGAAAAACCTTGCTAACTATGCCTCAGAACTGACTAATTCAACCGAGTGAAAAAAGTTCCTTGCATCATCGACAGGATTCGAACTTGAGCCTTTTCCAGCAGGTGGGTAGGATGGTGACAATACCAATGTGCTACCCGCGCAGTACAAGTTGCTCTACTAGGCGAAGTGAAGAAGTCCCGGGAAAAGGAAGAAAGTCGCAAGCAAGGAAGCTGTGTGAAAATTGCTGTAGTAGTGGTCAAAGCACTAAACTATTCTGTCCAAAACTGCTTCCACAGTGCTGAGACTACACTGCATGACACATTAAGCCAACTTGCCACCTGTGACTGCACAACCTCAAGTCCAACGGCCAGCCATCTCAAAGAAGCATTTAATGACGATGATGTGCTTGCAAATTATTGAATTCTGTTTTTACAGAATTCAATAATTTGCATAATGTGTGGCTCTGTATGGTGCAGATCGATTTCTATAGGATAGTCGGAATTTCCATGCCACGATGCCTATTGTATCGAATATTCTCCTTTGGCGACGCTTCAAAATAAAATATTCATGGAAAACATTTTGTTCAATTACTTTTTTGGAGCAGTATATTTATGTGTTCCATGCTGACTCACAGGAAGCCCCAGTACTTTGGTTTTTAGGCTGCTGCACGTTCCAATAGAAGCAGTACAAGAATCACTTTCAACTGGCCGGCGGTTGTTCATTTATTGATCTGTGTTTACCATCCCCCCTAAGCTAGCAATTTTCTGAACCCCCTAACACTTCCTTGATTGCATCAGTAAATTTTCTTGCACCCTTTCTATTGTATCCCATCCATGTAGAAGTAGTCTCTCCTGTTAAAAAAAATTCTACCCCATGAGCCTTGCACAATCTCTGAGAATTGATAGACATCATATACTGTTACATCATGGGCAGAATTACAGCAGACACTTTCAAATTTAACCATAACTCCACTTTTTTTCAATTTTCCTTTACACATAAAAGGACAGAATTCATGGGATACCTGGTTTCTGGGCAACGCGACGCTGTCATCCCTCTCGCTAGTGGACGAACCCACTGCTTGGCAGGTATATAGGTACACTGCATACACTTAGACAGTAATTCGATGTCAGTATTGATAAACGTCGTGTGCTAACCAACTTTGAAAGAGGGATGAGAGTGAGGTGCCTGACGCATGGGTCACTATCGCACAAGTGGTAGAGAAATTGCACTATCCCCCATCAAGAGTGTATTGGAAATAAGCCATTTCCGGAATAACTTCATCGAACATCAAGACAAACGTCGAACGTGGCCGTCGACGTCTGTCTCACATTGTTTCAGCCAACTGGAGAGTGACAGTGGCACAAATCACCACCGACCTTAAAGAGGGAGGTGCCAGAAACGTCTCCACCAAGACCATCAGGCGATCATTAGCTGCAATAGGTTATGGGAGCTACCGATCCATTTGCACTATTGCTAACGCAATGACACGGGACTATGCCTCAACTGGGCGAAAGAACATCGGCACGGTACCTTGGATAATTGGAGACGGGTCTCCTCGTACGATGAGTCCCGTTTCCAGTTATTTCGAGCGGACGGGAGGGTGCGTACGTGGCGGGAACTGCACCAAGCTATGCACCCGTCATATCAACAAGAAACTGTTCAGGCAGGTGCACAGTCAGTAATGGTCTGGGGCATGTTCAACTGGCACACATTGGGCCCTCTGGTACGTCTAGACACATCTCTGAATGGTCCAAGTTACATGTCCATCCTTGCAAACCATGTGCATCTCTTCGTGGTCATCATTCACCCACAGGGCAATGGACTCTTCCAGCAGGACAATGCGCCCCCCCACAGAGCCATGGTGACTAGAATGTGGTTCAAAGAACATTCCACAGATTTTACCACCATTGAATGCCTCCCCGTTCACCAGAAATGAATGTGGGGCATCTTTGGGATTCTGTAGAAAGGTCCATTCGAGCTTTGGATCCACCACCCAGGAATGGGTGCCTCCGTAGCCAGGAGCTGCAGTGACTACCAAAAACGGAGGATGCGGAAAGGTCAGGGAATGACTACCGCACATCCCCGGAGCAATATGGCCTTAGTTGCTAATGCTCCTAAAAACCAAATAACAACAACCCAGGAATGTGACGGAATTACGGTACGCAGTGCAGCAAGCATGGGTGAAAATACCCGTGGAACGCTTTCGTGAACTAGTGGACTCAATGCCTCGTCATGTGACTGCCATTATCCAGGTGAAAGGTGGGCCTACCTGTTACTAGATAGGTATCCCTTGATTTCTGTCCACTCAGTGTACTTGTGAACTAATTCTGCAGATTATTCTCAATTTGTGCCAATATGTACCATATTACCTTTTGTGCACTTAAAAGATGATGTCAGTTCCACCACGTTATTGATTTTTCCTGGCAATCATATCCTGGTCCTATTCCACATATCTTTTTTGCACAATATATTTCCCGTTTCTCCAGAGTCACCAACAGTAATTAACTCCTTTGGGAATAGCGCATTTTGTCTTGAAGGTTGCTATTGTGTTTCCTGATGCTCACGTGAGCTCTGGTGTAGGCAGCTGAGAGGGTGATGGGTAAATCGCCAACCTACCTGATTCAGCCGCTCAAGGTACCTAGTTATCACAATAAGAACACTAGAATTTCCCTACCATGCATTACAGTATAAGTTAGGAGATAACGTTATTCGTGCCATATTACCGATACAAAGGTTTTACGTATAGTAAGTTGGAACGTGAATAATCTCTAGCTAAATTTAAAAATAACTAATAAACCTGAATAGGAATTGATCGAATGATATTGAATACGATTTAATATGTTAATTAGGTCAATAAAACAGAAAAATTTTGTGTTGAAAACCCGGTTCAGTTTGTAAAGTATTTACCTTGAACGCAGATATTGAAGCTGTTAGGTTTTGTCACAAGGGCTACAGTGGTCATATTGTGAATTCAAATTACTGTATTAATATAATAGTTTCAAGTTTATAAGTTTTTAGAGGTGAGGGAATATCCTTACCTTCTGCAGAAAGGAGAAAAATTCATCTAGGATTGTTTTATTTTCCAAGATGTGCGTAGAAGGAACATCCAAGATGTGCGTAGTTAAAGGAACCTTCTGTGAGATAGGAATGTTTCTAGTCTTTCTTGCTGATAATCGGAGCAGTCAAGTAAAAATGTTTCACTGTGAGAACATTATGTCAGGGAGTACACAGTGGAGGCCTTCGCTTGTGAGAAAGTAAAGATGAGTTATATGAGTGTCCAACGTGTGCTCTTGCAAGAACCACTTCTTTCTTGGAAGTCCAGAGGATGGCTGGGTTTTAATTTCGAAAAGTTTATTGTTGCTATATTCTTACCATATATTTTTCCATTGACAGTAGTATGTTTTTCGTATAATGGTTTTGTAGTCTAGCACAGCAATCTTCATATCAGTTACATTTGAATTTATTGGTCGGCTTGCTGCCTGATCTGCGTTTTCATTTCCAAGTATTCCACACTGAGCTGGGATCCAGCTCAGTGTGGATCTGATTTGTTTCAGCAGGGGATGGTAGTTATGTGTTTCATTCTGTATCGAGTTGCTAGAACTTAAAGAATCAATATATGTGATGTGCAGGTTGGAGAATCTGGGTATTTAAGAGCAAGGCAGATGGCAGAAAGTTCTCCAGAGAAATTGCTGAACTCTGTTGGTAGAGAAACAGAAGCAGGTAAGATTGCCGGAGCACCTATTGTCTTGTCTGATTTCGAACCATAAGTGCATATCTGATTATATTCGGCATAACTTTGGGTGTGGATAGCATTGAGTTGTTTTATACTTAATCTTACCCACTGACTGAAATAACTATCACATCTAACCAAAATTGTAGCCCACGTGATGTCTTGAAATGGTAAATTCAGTTTCAAGATCCAGTCAACTTAACTAATCTAAGCATCTTAAGCTTAAAACACTGCTTGAACTGTTAATCGATGTCATAGTTATAAATGAATAAATAACTGCATTCCAGGCTTTGCTAGTACGTTACAATGCTTACTGTATTTCTGCTTCAGTTTACACAGAAACAGTACACTGTAAAAACACTTGAGAATATTCCGATGTTCAACTAAATCTAGTCACTACCAGAATACCATCTGATACATGTGATTATATTGTGCATTACCTTTTGTAATTCAACATTAAATCAGATAATATTATCTGATTTAATGTTGAATTACAAAATAAATAAACCCGAACAACAAATTTTAGGTCAGTCATATCTTGTTATGGGCATCAAAGTAAGTTTACTTTATAGATTTGGGGGTGCCAAACACGGAAATAGTGCTTAAAATGACAGATTGGCCCTTGTTTTCGAAAAAAGTATCAAACAAGGGACATTTTCGCCTTTCGCTTGTATTCAGCTTCGGGAGCATCCCTTTTCACCATTCAACAATAATCGGCTAACATGGCGGCACTTCATTTCCTTTTGTATTTGTCCCATCGTTGCGATGTCTTGATGGAAGCACTCACCATGTTTGTCGCTGATGGCACCACAGTTCGGCAGGAAGAAATCCAGGTGCGAGTGCAAGAAATGCATCTTCAGTGACGTGTTGCACCCCAGTTTTTCGTAAAAAGTATAGTGTTCATTGGAGGTGGTCCGCTGTGGACTACTCTTCCACCTCTCCAAAGCAAATTCCAAGACCATCCTCGAATTCACAACAGACCCCGCAAACGACAGAACAGCAGAAAAGAAGCATCTCCTCACGCATCTGCAGCAGGCGTGGCAAGCGAGATGGACTACTTCCAACAAAGGCGAAATCACTAGAAAGTTCTTCCCTTACATTAACAGGGTGTTCCCCAGGCTTCCCCCCTGGTTTTCACCTGGTCTTTATGCTCCATACCTGTTAACTGGCCATGGATCATTAAAAGGCAAACTGACGGCCCTGGGAATCATCGATGATCCCACTTGCACCTGTGGTGGGACTGAGAGTTGGTCACACCTTCTGTATGACTGCCCCTTATATGAGGATCTTCGCTGCACCTTTATCACTTCCTTGACCTACATACCCAAAGACCAAGAAACACACCTGCTTGATAGTAGGGAGGAATATACAGCTTTCACGCGTTTCGCACAAGAGCTCTTCAGCCGAAGGAAAACCTTATCTACAGTTCCTGTACCTGCGCCACAACGGTCCCAAGGAAGACAACAGACGGTCTGAGACCATGATGGACTTTCATCCAGACTAGACAGTCATGAACTTGACCACCACACCATCAAACGGACAACTATCCGACGATTGGAGTTTGAGAGCTACCATTGGATCGAATTAAATCCCTGGATTGGACACCAGCCGATGTCGATGACAGAGGCGCCAAATGGCGATTCTATCTGTGCTCAATTGTACAGTCACTTTCGACCCCATTCCTTCGCCTTCACCTGATTGACTGAATGTACATTGACTGGTTGGGGATGCCTTCACCTATATCCCCTTACTCTTACTTTCATTCCCCCTCTTCTTCTGTGCACCCTGTACTACCTCACTCTATCTAATCGCTGCTTTTTTTTTAAAATTAATTAATTTATTTTATTATTATTATTTATTATTATTATTATTTTATTTATCATTTTTTTATTTTTTTTATTTATTTATTATTATTATTATTTTTTAAATTTTATTTTATTTTATTTTATTTATTTATTTTTTTTTTACTTGGTCTCTGCTCAGGAAGCTGAGGCGACCCTGACGGAGACTAGCCAGAGAACTATGGGCAGCCTGGCTACCTCCTAGTGGTGTGTGCGGGCAACGTTGGGTTCCACTAGGGGCCCTGCGGCCAAATGCCAGGACACACAACAGAACCCAACACAAAACTACACATTCAACACACTACACTTTTTCTGGCATTTACAGTGTTCTGTATTTTTTCACAGTGTACATATGGCGCAGATGTGGGAAACCACAGGTGGCGCCCGACCCTAACACTATGCACACTATGTCTAACGGCCCCAGGGGTTCCCCCCATATGCGCATTGTATACTCTGTGAAGGCCAGAGATTTTAAAAAGTGTATTGTTTGTGTCGTGTAGTTCAGTTCCGGTGGTGTCATTTGTGAGCGAGGGTCCGTCTAGTAGATAGTTCATTCACAGTTGTTAACTGTGGTCTGTGATTACCTGTTACAATCCGTAGTTCTGGTGTTACAAGGATTCGTTTGTGGGTCCGATGTATAGTCAAGGCCGGTGGTGTCATTCATGAGACGGTTTAATGAGATCTTCCCCAAACTGCCTGTAGTTTCCGGCTGAAACATTTCGAAATGCTTTCCACGCTGATTTCTTGCTATCACTAAGGTTCGAACTATTCGTCTTTGAAAAGTTGCCTTATTTGTGGAACAATGAAAACACCTGCCTTAATTTTCGTTATACTAAAGTATTGGGAATTTCTCTTGCAAGTATGTGAATGCAGGACCGCTCACATCCGAAGCCTTCACGACTAACTTACTCCCTAAACGACCAATTTACTCACTCTTTCGCGCCAACCAAATCCTTATATACTCCATTTGGTTCTAAAGTCTCCGCCCCCCCCCCCTTTATTTTAATATAATCCCCGATAAATTCCTTCGCCCTTGACCTCCTAAGCTCCTTCAGCCCGTTTCTCCGTATACTTCTGGGTCCTTTTCGAGGAATTCTGACCTGACCTTCTGTAGGTTGAAGTTCACCGTCCTTCTGAGAAATTTGCTTCGCCTTTACGTACATTCCTAAACCATTAATATCTGATCTTATTTTAACCAATTGTTTAATTAAATGTTTACTGAATCAATCTAAGTTGTAAGAAGATAAAATATTCCAATGTTAAATATATATATATATATATTTTTTTTTTTTTTTACTAGTAAGCCAAAGCTTACAGTTCCTTCGTGACCACATCATAGTATCCAATTCTTTTTTAACCAGTGACTCCGTTATTTTCCCCTGAACACAAGTTAAACTAACAGGTCTATAGTTATTTGTGTCGCCTTTTGAAACCCCTTTGTGAACTGGTGATACTTTCGCACACCTCCAGTCCATGGGGACCTCCCCTGAGTGCAAGGAAGCTCTCATAAGGGCTAAGGGTTTGCTTACTTCATTTGTTGCCTCCTTTAATATAACTGGATAGATCTCTTCCTTATGTTTAACTTCAACAATTTCTCCTCCACTTTGCTCTCAGTTATTACAAAATCACTTAGCTCCCTGTTAGAGTTTCATAAACTTCTGGCACGCACCTCATTGAATAACTCCTCGTGTGAATGTAGATGCAAAATACTCATTCAGGTTATCAGCTACCTGAGCATTATTATTATTATTATTGTCATTAGCTATATGGTGCAAGGAAGCCTGAGGCTTTTGCTGCACTAGCCAAAAAAAAAAAAAAAAAAAAAAATCTAAGTTACCCTGAGAGAGTAGAAGGGAATCACCAAGGAAGAGAAGAATGATTATATACAGCCCAGGACCCTGGAGTGCCAAGCCCATACTCACCAGATGTGAGCCCCTGGGGTTGTATGATCATCAATAGTCAACCCATCTATGTTAAGTGGTCCAATCTGATTCATCCCTTTCATTCTAGATTTTACATAAGTAAAGAACTCTTTGCTGTTTTTCTTTGCATCCTTTGCCAAAGATTTATCGTAATCTGCCTAACCTCCTTTGTGACTTGATTACAGACAAGCTTATATCTGCCATAGGCTTCTGTGTCACCTGATAATTTATATACATCCCATGCACTTTTTTTCTCTGCCACGAGCCTCATTAATTCATCTGACATCCATTTAGACCTGAACCTTGAACAGTATTTCTTAGTTGGAATGAAAAACCTAGTAGCCTTCAAGATTAAGCCCCCAAAGGCTTCCCATTTTGAATTCAACGTTGGTAATATCATCAGTTGATCCCACCGTACAGAATTTAAAAACTGTTTAGACCCCTGTAGTCATCTTTACGAAAGCAAAAGCCGTCCCCTTTAGCCTTGATGGTAGTTACATCTTTAAGTAATTTCCATATCAGTACATTGTGATCACTGTCACCCAGTGGTTCCTTTATCTGCAAATTCTTAATGCAAGAATAATCACTGCTGATAATGAGATCAAGAGTATTACTCCCTCGGTTGCCTCTTGAACATGTTGCTGTAGAAAACAGTCATCCAATAAATCCACAAAAGTCTTGCTAGTGTGCGAGTGACCAATCCACAAGTTCCAGTCAATATCTGGAAAATTAAAATCCCCATTATAAAACATTCTGATTTAATGGCCCACTATTTCTCTGCACAATTGCTCATTATACTCATCAGGTTAATTTGGCCTATAACACACACCTACTCTCATTTTTCCTTTCCCAGTGCTTATGTCACATCAAACAGACTCAACATTCCATTGTCCACCAAAATAAAATAGTGATTGCTTCTAAATCACCACATATATGCCACTCACGCTTCTAATAGTGTACACCTAAAGAGGATGTTCTCCATGTTTACGTATGTTTCTTTTTTGTGGACGGCATACGCAAGAGGTATTTACATTGTGTAATAACACGGTCTTAAGGATAACTTTAGAAGCGTCAATAAATAGTCGCCTTCTTCGGGAAGGTGCCTCGTGTTCATTGCTGCCTTTAGACCATCAAAATCCTTACAAACAGTGAGTTCAACTGTTTGATAGAATTTATCATAGTCTTTATTTCGAGTACGAAATGTTATCACTTTCACAGAATGATCTAGAAGATTCCACTGTTGCAGCCTCGAGGCAAAAAGCTCTGCCTTATTCTTCGGCAGTTCGAGATCCCTGATGAGATCATTAAGCTCACTTTCTCTGATCTTATGTGATTCAGAAGAATATAAGTTTGGACAAAATGGTGGATCCCTTAACGTAGACGGCTGCTGTACTGCTTCGTGTATATCAAATTGATTTCATCAGAGTGTACAGAAACACGGAATGGTTGAGTGGTTCAGGAAGAGATAGTATTTCACCCTGAGGTACGGACGAATTGCAGATGGTATATTGGGTACGTCATTGTCCACTTTTTCTGCGTTGTCATCCCTTTTCTAATACGAGACACCATACAGAAGTGACGTGATTTGTTGGCTCCTCCATATCATGGACACTGCGAAAGACATAAAATGTACCTTTCGATTCACTCACGCGTTGAGTTTTGATGAACACGTAGTGCAGTATACGTGTGGAGCCCAGTTCTTGTCCTGCTCAACTGCTTCACACTCAAAATACAAGAAGTAGGCCTTTTTTATGGCTCGAGTTAAGGGACGTTTTCTTGAAGCTGCTAACATGACTTCTCCACATACGTAACAGAAGTTATCCGGACTATTCACACAATTAATTAATCTTACACACATCCTCACTTCTAGATCTAACTCAGCAATGTTTTGGACCAGGTTTTGCCAGAAGGACGTTCCAGTGTTCGGCAACGGAGCGGGGCACTGGCGAATGCGTTCCGTCGCCCCGTGTTACAAGGCCCGCATTATGCAGGAATGGTTCGAGGATCATATCAAAACTTTCATGGTCGCCAAATTCCCTCGAAATCAATCCCATCGAACATTTATGGGATGCGGCGGAATGCATTCGCCAGTGCCTCACTCCATTACCGAACACTGGGACGTCCTTCTGTCTAGCTGGTCCATTACACCCGAGGACACCTTTGAACACTCTGTTAGGTAGGTGGTCATAATATTTTGGCTCTTGAGTGTATATGAGTCTGGTAGCAATATGTTACAACTATGTTTGCAATGAGTTTCCATCGGATAATCTAAGATTAATGGAACAAAAGCCAATTAAAGGCAAGAAAATACTTATTTTTTAGCATTAGCATGAGATTAATAGAGGCATAAGATGTAAGAAAGCAAGCTTATGCAGAATCAGCCAAAAAAAAAAAAAA
The DNA here is from genome assembly GCF_048544385.1 of Mastigoproctus giganteus. NCBI lineage: Eukaryota > Metazoa > Arthropoda > Arachnida > Uropygi > Thelyphonidae > Mastigoproctus > Mastigoproctus giganteus. Next base: position 15,385,333 of record NC_143582.1, read on the forward strand.
AAAAAAAACAGCTCCGATTTCACTCCTCCGTTCGTTCCAAATACCTGTCCAGCTCAGCCTTAAATTTATTTAGGCTATCAACTTCCACAACAAAATATGGAAGTCTGTTCCATCAATCGACTAACCGCTGGCTAAAGGCAAACTTCCGCACATCTACAACTTCCCTGCAACTGTCTTTCCTCAATTTGAATTTTTAGCATTAGCATTAGTAGAGGCATTTGATGTAAGAAAGCAAGCTTATGCAGCATCAGCCAAAAAAAAAAAAAAAAAAAAAAAAAACCACTACCACTTCACCCCTCTGTTCGTTCCAAATACCTGTCCAGCTGAGCCTTAAACTTATTTAGGCTATCAACCTCCACCACAAGGGATGGAAGTCTGTTCCACCAACCAACCACCCGCTGGCTAAAGGCAAATTTCCTCACGTCTATCCTACATCTGTCTTTCCTCAATTTGAATTTATGCCCTCTCAGGTGATTTTTCTGAGCTAGAGGAAGAATCCCATCAGCATTGAGCATGCTTAAACCATTCAAGGCTTTATACACCTCTATCAGATCACCTCGCTGGTGCCTAGTCTCCAGACACTGTAATTTGCAAAACTTAAGCCTTTCTTCGTAAGAGCACCCCTTTGTTCCATTCACTAATCTTGTTGCCCTTCTCTGTACTCGTTCCAGCAGCTCTACATCCTTCTTGAAATGAGGCCTCCAGACCTGTATACAGTACTCTAGGTGTGGCCTGACCATTGCCTTATAAAATGGAATAATCACCTCCTTATCCCTGCTGGAAAAATTCCTGTATATCATTGACAATACTCCACGAGCTACTCTTGCAGCCCGTCTGCACTGCTCAGAGAACTTCATATCTGCCTGCACAACCACCCCCAAGTCCCTTTCATTCTCTACCACTGTCAGTGTAGTACCACAGAGTTGATACGTTGCTCTGGGGTTGCTGTTTCCCATGTGTAGTACTTTACATTTGTCAATGTTAAACTTCATTTGCCACCTCTCAGCCCATCTGCTCAACCTTTCCAGATCCTGTTGCAGCAGCATAGTGTCAGTAGTGTCCTTGACAACCCTGCCAACCTTTGTATCATCTGCAAACTTGGACATTAAGCTTGATATACCATCATCAATATCATTTATGGCCTCTCAGATTATTCTGAGAAAGAGGAAGAATCCTATCAGCACTGAGCATGCTCAAACCATTCAAGGTACTCAATCAGATCACCTCGCAGGTGATCTGATTGAGTACCTTGATTGATTACAGTACCAAACACTGTAATCTGCAAAACTTAAGCCTTTCTTCGTAAGAGCAACCCTTTGTTCCATTCACTAATCTTGTTGCCCTTCTCTGTACTCTTTCCAGCAGCGCTACATCCTCCTTGAAATAAGGCCTCCAGACCTGTATACAGTACTCAAGGTGTGGCCTGACCATTGCCTTATACAAGGGAATAATCACCTCCTTATCCCTGCTAGAAAAAATCCTATATATCATTGACAATACACCATGAGGTACTCTTGCAGCCCGTCTGCACTGCTCAGAAAATTTCATATCTGTCTGCACAATTACCCCCAGGTCCTTTTCATTCTCTACCACTGTAACACAGAGTTGATACGTTACTCTGGGGTTACTGCTTCCCACATGTAGTACTTTACATTTGTCAATGTTAAACTTCATTTGCCACCCCTACCCTTCAACTCAGCCCATCTCCTCAACTTTTCTAGATCTTGTTGCAGCAGCGTACTGTCATTAGTGTTATTAACAACCCTGCCGACCTTCTATCATTTGCAAACTTGGACATTAAGCTTGATATACCTTCATCAATATCATTAATAAATATACAAAACAACAATAGACCCGACACTGAACCCTGGGGACTCAACTAATAACGTTAGTCTAGTCCACGAAGAGCAGTGTCCATTGATTACCACTCTCTGTCTTTTCCAACTCAACCATCCCTTTATCCATAGCAGCAATTTGTCTCCAATGCCGCACTGCACCTATGTATTGCCAAACTGTATTTGAAGCGATTTCCTTTACTTTGCCTTTTAAACCTTTATTTAATGCAACCATCAGTACAAATCGCAACACAGTTGTTCCACGTTAGATTATTTGTTTGAAATGAAATATTTATAACATTAAAATTCTTCTGGCCCGTCGTTGTTTCCTCCCAAAGGTTTGCAAAATAGAAAATCCTCCAAAATATCCCCCTCGTAGCAGTATCCGACATATACAATTAGTTGAGCAAAGTTTGAAATATCTGTGGATTCATCTAACTGTATTGCAAAAATTGGACTTTCTCTCAATCGATTTAATAAATTGAATTTTTTGTTGTCCGATAACTGTAATACGCCGCGAGACTGTTTTTGGACAGCGGAATGGTTTTGAAATCGTTGCTGTACTTTTCTCCATGCATAATTTAAATCGTTTTTATTGCAGCAGGGAGAATGCACCGAATTACGAAGCAGAATAAAGCTTGCGTGCAACACACTTGTATGTATATTTACTGCTATCGGACATTTGCACCTCTGGCCTTTAGACAATGTGGACAATTTGAGAATTTATGCTGTAGGAAGCACGAATTAAGAGCTAAAGGGATTAACTGAGAAGTACTTCTCATTACTACTCAAATGCTGAGTAGTACTGAGAAGTATTAATACATACTAAGAAGTCGCACTAGTCAGCTGCTTTTGTGTGTCCATAGCCAGTGACCAAATTAAGGCGTATTCCCAAAGCAGTAGGTTTCATTCGTATCTCAGACTAAGTTCGAATAGCAAAGTCTCTAAACCTACAGTATTGAAAAAAGTAATTTTAACAACAGGTTATTAGCTTTTATGTATACAAAAAATAAATTTATTTAAAAATTTCCGCGATACCTTTAATTTACCCAGCGACCCCTCTGGGTGTCACTCCCCACAGTTTGTGCACCACTGTAAGTAGACTATCCATAAACATTATAGTAAGAAATCTATGTATCCAGCACTTCTGGATATTGAAAATACTATGAAAAGTATAGCTGTCATGAAAAGTATAGTGGGATATTTGAATCACAAAACCAGCTGTCAATCAGACAGCAAAACAATTAATTAATATTCTACACAAAATGCACTATTAATATAGTGCATTTTACTTAAATAAATTTAAGAATTTTACAGAATTACATACAGAATTTTACTTAAATAAATTTAATCTCCTTATCCAGTGCACGTTGGAGAGAGAGACATTAATAAGCTTCTTCTTGCATTAACTTTCATTGAGAAAGTTAATGCAATTCTAAATAAAAGATAAAAGACTGGAATATACATAATTTATGTATAGAATTAGCCTAGAGTTAACCACACTTCAATATCCACAATTAAATCTAATACAATAAGTCTAATACAACGGTAATTCTTCAAGTAATGCTATAAGATACTGAGTCACCAGCAATCTTAAAGGACTGAGTCAGAGAATAAACACAACATATCATCAGTACCATTGTATATCGTCAACAATTAGTTGCCTCTATACCAAGATTTAAACCAAGCATATATAATTTCAGCTTTAACATCAATTACCATATCCAGTATTTTTCCAAACGTCACCTATATTACAATTAAACACCGACAGCCAATTCAATAAGTATTGACAAGCGTCACAACCTATTCAAGAATTTAAATTATTAACAAGCACTATCAGTCAGTCCAACCAAAAATCAAAAGACCACCAATACCTCAAGGCCAATATAATTATTGACCTAATCCCAATCAGAAATATTCACAGTCTTGACCATTACAGGAGCAATAATTAAAAACACATTAGTCCAATGACTCAATTAACCAGGGTTCCATTAGAAGGTTCCAGTAATCATTGTCAATTACTAAATATATATACTATTTACATAAAATTGATAGGTAGAGCAACAAACTTTGTAGCTCTAAACACAATGATCTCTTATCTCATCAGACTTTCCGTCACAAATATTTTATTTCCATCACCAATGAATTGAAGACAATTAAGTCCAATTCTATTCGTAACGTACACAGCATACACGTGTGTCCAACAATTGTTAGAATTGGCATAGAGGATCCATAGCACAACAAGGCAACAAAACTCAACTTATTAATTAACTGTACCAAATAACTGCCAGGGCGCAACTAGGTGATCAGAAGACTGAATATTTTATTTCATTTATTTTTTTACTATCATGGATGGATATACATAAAGCCAATCCAGACAGCTATCAAATATAAATATTAAACATCCAAGTCAGTATTTATAATTCTTTTCCTCCTCTTAAAAAGCCAATCTGCGAAATTCGCTAAAGCAAGGAAGTTTTCTTTATTGAAAAACATTAGTCACAACCTGCATTTGAATTCTTAAATCTAAATATAAATTACAGTCAAATAGTAAATGCTCGACTGTTTCATTATTACCACGAGGACATAAAGGAGTAACTGAAAGACCAAAAACATGTAACTTAGAATTAATACTACCAGGTCCGGTCAGTAGGAATGTAGTATTCAATCCAGGACAAAACCACTTAGTTTGTTTGTTAAACTCCAAAGCTTTCGGAATAAATTTGTAAGTCAATCTGCCCAATGGGCAGCAAATCATTCTGCCTGCCAATCCTGCATAAGCTGATTTAATTCCCCAAGTACTTATTCTGATAATTTTACCTGTTATGGTTTTTATTTATTGTAGAATATAGTTCAAAACAGTGAAATTTTTAGAAATTTGGATAACATTTTATTACTTTTTAACGCTGTAAACGCTGTAAACATATTAGCAGCACCCTTAACGTAATAATTTTTATAAGGCAAAATTCTATAGAAAATGTAATATCCATTTATTTATACATAAAAATAAAATTATTGGTTTGATATCACTGACTTACAAATTTAGACACGATTATTTCTGTTATTTTCCGCCAGTTAGCGCCACTACTTCGGTAATTCCTGAACTGCAAACAAAACAAGAAACAGTCTCCATAGCAACGTGATTACTTTTGATTGAGATCTGTTTCGCGTGTGCTTTTATGCAACATTACAGAATGTTCCACAGAAACCATCAGAGACCTTTAATCGCATCTTATCCCCGTTTCGTGTGACACTTAGTTGAAGTACACTACAGAAATACATTATTTAGGGAACACTCCAGTTGATGCATTTCTTGCAGTCTCATTATACCATGACACAAACACATAAGTTGGTCTTTCATGCGAAATGGGAACTGTCTGCAACTCAGCTGAGGTTATCTGATTCGGTTGTTCGTTCTTTTTTCAGCATCACCATAAATAAAGCCTCGAAGTGGTACAACGGTGGTAAATGAAGGCCAGTGTTGCGCTTTTTCGATTTGTAAAGACCTCTTTATTCCATAATAAAATAAAGTTTTGGTCAAACGCCTATTATCCGGAAGCGGAAGTGAACATTATTTTTACTTCCTGATAAAATAAGACATTTTGACTAAACAATTTTATTACGTTAAAATCCCATATTAATTAGTGCTTCTATTAAATTTGTATTAAATGAACTCAGCAAACTTACAGGGTAATTTTTTATTCGTCATACTTCTTTTTTTTTTATTTTTTTGTCAGAAATACAGTTAGGAATTCAATTGTTTCTACTCAAAGAACATACCAACAAATTAGTGTTGTGATTAATGGATCATTTTGAAAGTACAGGGTGTTTTTGACCAAAGGAAAGAAAAGGTCATGCTGGCAGATCGCCATTTAAAAACGCCACAGAGGATTGTTTAAGCTCGGGAAATCTTTCTGCAAAGACCAATGAAAAGTTTGTGGAAACTTTCACATGATGAGAATTGGGCTCTGGAGAAGCTACAAAGGGTCACTGTGTGCTGTGTATGCTCTGAATTTGGCATTTTTGGGCCAGTGTTTGTCGATGAAAATATCACAACTGTCTAGCTCAGTGTTATTAGAAGCAATTCTGTGTCTTTTCTTTTTTCTATGGTTTTGACGCGAATGACAAATGGTTTCGATAGGATGATACGAAGTCCCATACTGCAGGGTTGTCCCGGATGAAATTTTTGACAACAGAGTGATTTCTATCCGCTACTCTGAAGGGTATGGCAAAGGAGTCTTTATCTCAAAGGTTGAGTTTCAAAAGAATCCAACCATTCCGGCGATGAAGAAAGCGATTGCAGATGAAATTTTTTCTGTGGGAGGAAACATTGAAGAATATTCATCGCAACTTGACATACCGACTGCGATATATTATTGATAAACATGGAGGGCACAGCAAACATGTTGTGGAATGAATTTCCCAACACTGCTAAATATATTTCAAGCGTTGGGAAATTTATGCTACATGCTCCCTTTGCCCTCCATGTTTATCAATAATGTGTTGTACCATTTTATTAATCTTATCCATGGGATCAGATGAATAAAATGGTATGATGAATAAAAAAACCACCCCATACATACACAGAGAAATTATAATTGTAAGAAGGATGATATGTTGACGCTGTAAAAAGCTGCCAATGTGGAACGTAATCTCTCCTCTCCTTTCCCCACCTCCCAACAAACAATTTCTGGGTGTGGTACTGCGTTTATGTATATTCCATGATGATATCTGGCAGCATTATGCAACTATAATAATAATTATTACTGCATAGAGCAGTATTGCCATGAGATATGTACGTTTCTGTGTAGTGCACGTTCGCATTTGGGTCATTACATCCCACCAGATGGCTAATGGCCCATAACGCTGCGTACCTCTTTGTTTTGCTTTATAATCAGTTTCTTGTGCAAAGTAATGACGTAGAATCCCATTAGAAATCCAAAACTAGGCTTGGAGAATATGCAGGAACACAAGGATATTAATACTATCACAAGCTACCTAGAAATCTAAGATTATTATCAAGCTGAGCTTTGCAGCTAAGTGCATTCTGAATCTTAAACAGCACTGCTAGGAGGTTAACGGCTGCCAAGCGACTCGGAATAACAGTGTGAAGGTAAGGTGGCTTATGAAGAAAGCATTGGTCAACAAGTCTTTCTGGCACGGCGTTCTGGGCAAAAACGTTCATCAACTGGACACGAATTTCAACAGCCTTGATATTTCCCCACAAAAAAACTGAACAGTATTGCATTTCTTCTCGTAAACACACTGTTAGTTGTATCACTAATTTAAAACATCACCCAAACATGCGACTAGGACTTGGTCAGTGCTGCTACCTAGTGAAATAATGCACACGCGTAGCTAACGAGTGATTAGTTTGGGTAGCGTCTTTTCTGTAATAACAGAAACAAAATTCTGATTACTTAACTGGTGATGATGGCAGCCAAAAAAGGAACAAAAATGGTAGCGGGTTACCTGACTGGTGCCTAACTTTCTTTTAATTTTTGGAAAAACCTTTTGTGGTTTTTTTTTTTTTTTTTTTTTGCATTCTGCTTGGTGAACACTACACTGGTGTGCAACACTTAAGGACCATTCAGGTTTTCACCTGTACCTTCTCACAGGAGTGGCCTGTATATGGGAAAATCATACCAAAGGAACCTCGTGAGGTACAGAAATGATGAAGGAAACAACAACAACGGAAACAAAACGGTACAGAGGGACTTTATTCAAAAATGGCAACTTAGCACTGGCTGCCATGATACAGATGCATCACTTCCAAAGATGGAACAAAGGGAAGAGGTGATCCTCAGTAGGAATGGCCACCCCTAATGTCGATGCAGGCTTTGCACCGCCTGTCGATACTTAGAACAATGATGTTGATAAGTTCTTGCGGTAACATCGTCCATTCCTCTGTCAGCGCCATATTCAGCTGGTGAACATTTTCTGGTGGGTGTGGACGTGCCGCTAGGCGTCTCCCAAGAGTCCCATATGTGTTCGATGGGATTTACATCGGTGGAACGGGCAGGCCAATCCATACGATCAATGTCCCTCACTTTCCAACAGCATATCAACAGCTGCAGTGCGATGGGGTGTGGCGTTATCATTCATAAACACGAACTCGGGGCCAATGGCACCTCGGAACAGACGCAAATAGGGAAGGATTACCTCAGTATAGTAGCGTGCACCACTACTATACTGAGGTAATGTGTACATCCATCCAAGATAACGCCTCCCTAGACGAGAAGCACCTCGACCGCCATACCGATCCCTTTCAGTGATGTTTGCGGAATGATACCGTGTGCGAACCTCTCGCTAGATTATCTGACGTCCAGAATCGCTGCTGAGACTGAATCTACTCTCATCAGTAAAGAGTACTTTACCCCATTGCGATGCTGCCCAGTCCTTGTGTTCGATGTAGTGCATCACTGTAAACGGTGTCTCCGATGGGCAGGCGTTAAAGGGACACGGCGTACTGGCCGTCGGGCAAACAGTCCACCTTTGTGGAGTCGCCTGGCCACAGTAAACCGCGATATCCTGCATCCTGTGCAGCTGGTTTGCAATGGATCCCCCTCTCTGGTGTCGGTCCATCTTGGCCTGTAGGAATATACAGCGGTCGTCATTGGGCGTTGTTTTTCGTGGACGACCACCACTGGTCCTTCGAACAGCTGTACCTGCCGTTCTGAAGGCCGACCAGTCACGTGAGACGATGCTATGGGCGATACCGAACTCTGAAGCCACACTCCTCGCACTTTTATCTGTTTATGTGAGCCCTCTCATCACGAGTCAAATATCTGCATGTGCACCAGCTTTCAACTGAACGGCCCCAGTTATGAAAATCGTCAGAGGCTGTTTCGTTTGATTTTGTGGTTGTAACCTTTAGAAATAGTGTTGGTCCTTAAGTTTTGCACACCAGTGTAATATCTCATCTCCTCTTAATGGATTTCAATTCGTATTTTATGCAATTTTTTATTAAATAGAAATTTAATTATTTAAATTATGCTCTGTTTTTACAGAGCATAGTTTCTTTAAAAAAAATTATCTTAAGACATATCTTACATTTTCTTCTCCTATTTACTTTATGTTCCTGTATTATAAAGATCTAGAATCGCATGCCTGATTCCGATAATTTATATATCAAGTTATATTAGCTTAACGATATTTATTCAGTAAATGAACTGTTAGTCGCTGAAAGAGCACGTCATAGAAAAGAATGGGCGGATTTATTTGAATTTCATGGATAACTGTGATGTATATGGAACAAAATCATTTCTTGTTTAGTGTTTGAACTTATTTTGAGCTCTCAGCGTGCACTCACATGGATATTTATGTCAAATTATTTTCAAACTGCCTATAAATAACTGACAACCACAAGTAAAAAATGTACATAAAAATTCTATAGAGGATAAAATACAGATGAAACCAAACTAAATAGGATAATGAATCAGTTATCAGCTTAACCCGTTTTATAGGAAGTTCCATAAACGTTGGATACTGATAAGCGTTAACCAATCAGAAAACAATATCGAAAATTTTTCGGCGCCCTCTTGAACTGCCACCCGTAAGCGACGCTTACCTCGCCTACCCACCTGCGGCGGCCCTGATGGAGACAAGTTTTCCCAGTTTTGTGAAGCAATGATGCGGTTAATATATATAATATATAAATTCTTTATTGCTGATAAGTACAGAACATGTACTAGAGAGACAATAATACTCATCGCGGAGAGATGGCCAGGAGTTTTTACATTATAAATTAGATTAATTGAAAAAAAAAATTACCGATACGTGGGAAATTATGAGTTACACAAAATTAAACATGTAAAAATGAAATTATAATAATAAAAATATAAGGAACTTAATGTCATATGGAGGAAATTATCCCAGATCCACAGATGTAATCCACTCGAGGAGCATGTGACGGTATTTGTAGTCGGTAGCCAATTTCTGAAGGTCGACTCCAAGACGCCATGCCTGAAGGTCGACTCCATGCCTGAATTTTGGGGAGTGCCTGGGCAGGTAGGAACCGACTACACAGTTTCAACCGGTTGTATTTGAGGATTAGTGTGGGCTCTGACCTCAAGGATGGCGGAGGATTGTGCCACTGACAGAAATCCCAGATGTTTGGGGCGTTTATCATTCCTGTGTACATTTTTAATGTAGTCAAACGCCTGCTGTAAATTAACTTAGGGAGCCTGGGTACATTTAGCTGCTCAGCCATGTCAGTTGTTCTCCGTTGAGGGGGTCGGCGATGCTTATTTGTGGCCCATTTCAGGGTCCAGTATTCACAGGAGAACACCGGTTTTTGAAGAGAGGGCGACGCAGATGCCCAAATTTCAGCAGCGTATAAAATAGCGCGATAAACAGTGGCTTAAAGATATCTGGTAGTGGTTGCGGCATCGTAGGAATGAAGTAAGTGTTGTTTCGCTCTCCAGCGTAGGGTGTTAAATCGCTTCCGGAGGTATTGTGTGAACATTAAATTTCAGCTTCGGATCAAAATAGACACCGAGATCCTTATGGCAGGTAACCACTGGGATGAGAGTACCTAAAACTGAAGGTTGAATTATTGTTGGTTGCTGTTACAATGAGTAAATCATCATTGCAGATGTTGAAAGATTAAGGTTTAATCCAAACATATTCAAGTAAGTTGAAAGGGCGGTCAAGTTCTCTGTGATGGAAGACGTAATTGCCATTGGGTTTCCAGATGGTGGGATTAAGGTAAGAAACTTTATATCGTCGGCATATATTAGAGCATTATCACGAGGACTCATGAAAGGAATCAGAATGGCTGAGAAGAGAAGGGCAGACAGGACTGCCCTTCTGCATTGATTTTTCTTGTAAAGTGGGTCTTCTTCAAAGTGAGGTAGACACTTCTATTCCTCAATAAGGCGGTGAGGAAAGCTAGTAGGTCTCAATTAATCCTGAAGAAGAATTGCAGAAGCGTGAGAAGGGCTGTGACATCTAGGCTGTCAAAAGCAGTTTCAATATCGGCGTATACTATAGCTAATTTAGATTTAGTTTCGAAGGCTTGAAGAATTCATGTCTGTGCAGCCATGAGGTTTGTTATGGTGGATCTATTTTCAACTGCGAATGGAACTGTTTCGGCTTCTGTGGCGTCAGCTGTTTGTTTAATGCTGGAAGGAGTACCTTTCATAGAAGTTTGAGGAGGGTGGAAGAATCAATAAATCAATAAATCTTTATTTGTCCTACCAAAATTAAAATATAGGTGTACATTGGTAAGAGACAAATTCCCTTCACGGCAGAAAATGCCAGGGGATTACCATAAAATGCGAATAAAAGAATATTTAAAATATACAAGAAAGGTTAAATATACACGAACAGATGAAATATAAACTGCATTACTCATCACTGCATTTCTGTCTAGAGTCCTGGTAATTGTAATACAATTTCATCTTAACATCACATCCACTGAATCAACTTGTGCGAGATATACATTATTCAATTGCGTACAGACAGTTCTTGACAGAAATTCACACAACTACTAGGCAACAGTAGCCTCAGCGAACCACACTGCGGTTTGTTTCCTATATTTCTTCTATGAGCCTTAGTAGGTCAATTCCGATATGTGTTAGCAACTGAACTGATTCTAACGCACTGGCGGGTATAAACCTCTCGGCCATCTTCAGTCTGTTGGTCTTCATTCTCAAAGATTTTGTACCTCTTAATGCAGATGGCGGGATGTGCCACTCACAAAGCTGCCAGAAGCATGGTGATATCGTGCCAGTCATCATTTTGATTGTGATGATTAATCGTTTCCAGGCAATGATGTCTGGTAAACGCTGCAGTTTAAGCTGCTCAGAGAGCTGCGTGGTTCTTAACTGTTGAGGGAGATGGTGCTTATGGTTTATCCACTTCAGCAGCCAGAATTCACTCACATACATTCTCCTAATGTGGGTATGGGTGGCTGACGCCCACAATTCTGCGCCATACAAAATGGCCGAATACACTGTGGTTCTTAAATATCGTGCGGTTGTTGCAGTCTGTTTCACGTGCAAGAGGTGCTGTTTTGTTGCCCAACGTAAGTAGTTCATTTCCTTTACAATCAGGTCAATATGAGACTTGAATGTAAGTTTAGTATCAAAAGTTACTTCCAGATCTCTATGCGTCTCAACAACTGGGATAGGTTTGCCATTAAGTTTCGGGTGTACGAACTTAGGCGATTTTTTGAGCGAGTACACCATGATTACAGTTTTCTGTGGATTTAAGAAGTTGAGATTGGTCTGAACTCTTTTAGGCTTGTTGGCGCTTTACCCTTAGGCAGTGGCCAATAACAATAAATAAATAAACTAAGAAAGTAATGTGCGTCTTTAATATTATTCAATTCCTAGAAACCACTTTACCCTATTTAAGGTAATATATGTATTTTATGTACTCACATCGAGATGTAAGTTAAACAGGTTTTTCACAGTTCATTGGAGGAAAAAGTTAAATATTGTGCTCACGTAAAATAGCATGTTAAACATTTCCAAAATTCTAAAAGTAGTAACGGAAGTGCGACTGAAATCTAACTACAGTACTTGGTTAAAAATGAAAAAAGTAAAATAAAATGCGGTTGTTGGTGTGTTAAGAGTCTGATTCGTTTATAAAACTAAGCACGTCAACCGTGTTCCACATAATGAATTGTATTTTAAAAAATTACGCGCATTTCAAGTACCAAAGTGCGCCATCTACAAGCCGTTTTTGTTTTTTTAATTCTGGAATAATAATGGCTTAGAGAGTACAATGAACTACATCGCTTGGTCACATTTTATTGCTGTGTATGTAAAATTTTAAATTCCATTAACAGAGTTTATATATTAGCATTCCCAGAACTTGTTCTGCTCTTTGCCTGATGAACTGTATTAAGAGACTGGTGAACTGTGAACTGTTTTTTTTTTTCAGACCTATCCCCCTTTTCCACAGCTTCTGATAAATAAATAAATAGAATTTAGAAAAGGTCCCAAGAGAGGCGCAGATGCTAGGGTTCATATTTAGGCCAATTTTAGGCGGGTTAGCATATGTGCATAATGAGCCTATTGGCGGGGCTCATATCTGGTGAGTATGGGCTTGGCACACCCATGGTCCTGAGATGGATATCATCATTCTTCTCTTTCTTGGTGACTCCTTTCTACTCCTGACTCTCTCTCTCTCTCACTCAGGGTAACTCTGGAATTTTTTTGGGTGGTGCAGCAAAGCCTCAGGCTTCTTTGCACCATATGGCTAATAATAATAATAACAAATAACGTCCGTCTGTCCATCCATCGGCACGTGACAACTAAGACTCCCAGTGGACAAATTTTCATGAACCTTTATATTTGCATATTTTTAAAAAGATTTATCGAGACATTCCGAATTTCATTAAAATCATACCAGTAGAAATCCGATAATTATAATTTCTTTCTGCTTTTTTTTTTTTTTTTTTTTTGTCCTCATAAAATAACCTCGCAATCCTTTATTGTCACAATGCGACTGCTCCAAAGCGCTCAGCTCCGAAGCCGTGACTCAACCGTGATTTTCAAGCAGTTATTGTGACAGAGCTTCCTTATTTGTTTTTCTGATGGAGCATGCATGCTCATTATTTACCTGTCTCTATGCTGCGATTTTACGCACGTTCAGTAAATCAGAAAGAATTAAAGATTTGGGTGGGGGGGGGATGGGCTAACGTCTGCATTTATAATTTCCGGCACTTACAGCAGCGATATTTCACTGCATACTGTACATAAAGGATTATATATGAAAACGGCCACAACGAAACCAGAACTGGAGGAGGAGGAGGAGGAGGAACAGAAATTACAAAAACTACAAACAGGCGATATCGTAGAAGAGTGGAAGAAAGCCCTAACAAAATTCGGGGGGATGGACACCATATCATACCGTCTGGCCTCAGCAGAGGCCTGGCGGCTAAATGGCCAAAAGAACAACGGCTCACACGGCAATGTAAACTACGAGGAGAAGGGGGAAACCCCTGGTGCCGTTTTACCCCAAACACTTTACTCTCACACCGAAGTAGAGACCCAACAGAATCCTGTGGCAAGTCACACACCACCCGAAAGAGGCAAATAATACCGGATTATCTCAATAACAACGAAGTAACACTAGACACAGCCACCAAGACTACCTAGATAGGATGGCTGGTTGGTTAGTTTAGATTTTATTGGCGCATTAGCAACTAGGGCTATAATGCGCCAAGATAGGATGGCATCGAACACATGGCACACGAGCGGGAGGCTCATCCCCGAGACCGAAGGAGTCATGCTTGCCATCCAAGACCACGTAATCAATACAAGGAACCACAGAAAACACATCGCCAATGACCCAGGATTGACAGATGACACATATCGACGATACTACCTGACCCCAGAAACAATCCAGCGCGGGATGCAGACTAATCACCCAGCCAGGACCAGGTCGCCAGAATAATACACCAGAAGCTAACGCAAAAATACCAACTGATCAAAGAACGTGTGCCGTATACCAGGCCGTACTAGAGGCCTTACTCACATACTCGAAATTAAAGTGTAAAGTATGTTAGTTGTCTGACGGCACCAGGGATTTCCCCATCTCCGCGTTGTGTACTTGTTTGTGTGACACAGAACTCTGTGGAGGCCAGAGGTTTAAAAGTGTGTGGGGAGTGGTTTGTTGTGTAGTGTTATGCTCTGCTGTTTCTCTGACCATTTAGCCGTTGGGCCCCTATTGGGACCCACCGTTGCCCACACTTTGCCACGAGGAGGCAGGTTAGGCACCCAGTAAATTATTTAATTACTCTGGCAGGCCCCGTTACCTAATTTCCGAGGATTTCAGTGGCAATGCCTATATAAAAACAAAACAAAAAGGGGGGGAGGGTGAACACTAGAATTTGGAAAGGCCGAAAGAGGTTTATGAGAAAGCGGTTGAATTTTTAGATTGATTAGAAATTGGCGGCATTGCTAGGGGAGTGCTCGGTCGGTTTAGTTAGACAGGGAGGAAACAGGTAGAAGGATGGGGACGATAGAGAAGGCATCCCCAAAAAGGTCAGTAGGGACGACCCCACTAGGCGAAATACGGAGGAGGAAGGGTGGGGAGGAGACAGAGACCCCCCCTGCCTGGAGATGGGATTTAAAGGGAGCCGGGTTTGAGTACCCGGTTCAGATCGCCAAATGGCGTGTCGGCAGCCTCTACATTTAATTTTCATGTACTCGACTGGGATCACGCCATTATAACAGATAAGACCTTCATCGACAAGA
Organism: Mastigoproctus giganteus; assembly: GCF_048544385.1. Lineage (NCBI taxonomy): Eukaryota > Metazoa > Arthropoda > Arachnida > Uropygi > Thelyphonidae > Mastigoproctus > Mastigoproctus giganteus. Next base: position 15,400,382 of record NC_143582.1, read on the forward strand.
AGGAAATGGCTACCTACCTGATCGACACAGCGATACCCAACACCATCAACCTCCAGAAAACCCACAAGGAAAAGATTAGGAAGAACACACACGCCTAAGACAGGCAATCAAAGAAATGTGGCATATGGAAGAAGTAAAGACCATCCCATCTATGTATCAACTACCCGCATGTTGCCAAAGACCCTCAAAGAGCCTAGCAGTAATTGGCTTCACAGAGCGTAGTTACATAGAACTCCAGAGTGCCGCGATCCTGAATACCTGTAGGATAATCAGAAAGTTTTGGGACCAATAATAGTAACCGAACATAAGAACCATTCCATGCACCTGGTACCAGTATCTGTCGCGGGATGGGAAAAAACCCATTAACAGAAGAAAGAAAAAATAATAATAAAGCAGTGTAGTAATGATGATAATACAGAAATATATGGTGCCTCATCAGATGCCTTATTTCCTGTCAAGTCGATGACGTTTCTTTTTGTTCAGGTACATGAAAAGAGATTTATCTAATCTGGAGATGAAAACAGGTAGATTGTTATAAGCATACTTTAATGACGGTGTACCGGGTAATCTGTGCCAACGTAGTTAAAACATCTATAGCTTGAGGGCAAAAGAAGATATAACCAAAGTGGACTTCCTATTTTTTGCTGTTGCGGCAGACAGTGAGATAATTCAGAAGCAGAATGAGAAAACAAAAGAGGTTGTAACTGCTTTTAGATACTGTGCATTGCAACTAAAATTTGTTAATCCAAGTTACAAATGCATTAATAGCAAATGTATCTCGTGGACAGTACAATATCTTCTAACGCTGTTCGAACATTTAAATTCGTTAAAACTGATAAACTCACCATAGAATAAACAGTTTATGGACAAAAAACAGTAACGCCTTAGAGGCTTCACTGTGGCGTGAAAACAAAGCAATAACAAAGAAGAACAGTAGCAGTGCGAACCAGCAGAAATTCTCCTTCACCCATTCTGCAAACATAAGTCCTTCTGACTTTGATTCACGCTTTGCGAGAAGTAGATCACCCTCTCGCCAATCTTCAACAACGCCAGGCTGTTGACTAGCAGAACAAGATTGCTTTGTTGGAGTGCAAACGTCAAATACACCATATTCCCCAAAGTAACCGGACACCTGTATTTTTCAAAGAACTTTACAATATTAACAGAATATATTAAAACGTGTCGCCCTCGGAAGCCGCAGTTGGCATAGTCACAATCCTCCACACACCGGATGGAAAGGACCTGAGTCCGTCGATGATGTGGGGAATTTTTATAAGCGTTTTTCATGACGTGGCCCAGTTAGTTGGTTACTGGCGAAGGTAGCATGGCTTTTTCCTCCCAGAAACTCGAATTTTTCTTCAGCAGAACAGGCCAATCGACCAGAGAACACACGCAATTTAAAAACATAACAAATATCATTTTGGATAACAGGAAGGCGGATTTTTTTGGTCTATTATTTCGTCAACACAGTGGTTAATTAAGGTGGTGATGGCAGCCGTGTTCGACTAACCTGAAGACAATATTCCAGTTCCAAAGGTGTTCACTGTAGTGGGTCTGCACTATGGACAGGCCAAAAAAAGCTTATGCATGCCCATCACTACAGGCTGCGCAGTATGACACTGTCATGCTAAAACAGAAAAGGGCCCTCTCCATTCCTGCCACAAGATAGGAAGAGCGGAATTGTTAATAATGTCAACGTATCTCTGGTATTCCCTGTTCCAGGAAAGAAGACCAATGGTCCAAGCCCAAACCAAGCGAAACAATCCAAAAAAAAATGACCAAAATCCACAGCTGGAACTACAAATTGGTAAATAATGTTCTCCGGACATCCACCAGACTCAAACATGGCCATAATATTGGAAAATCGTATAACGTGATTTGTCAGTCCACAACGACATTCTGTGGTTCAATTACGATGGCTTTTGCATAGGAAGATCGACTTCGTTTGTGTGCTGCAACTGTTCTGTAAAAGACGATACAACAACAAAGACGATACGACGCATCGTCTTTGTTGTAGGATCTTAGGCGCATCAGTAAATTAGACCATACTTCGCCATATATATATGTGATGTCTGTAAACTGCATGTGGTCTGTGGCTGATTTGCTGTTTGCTCGAGAAAAACCAGAATTTCCGGCAGAAAAAAGTCATGCTTCCCTCGCCTGAGACCGACTAACTCAGTCACGTTGTGAAAAAGATCCATAAAAATTCCTCATGTCATTGAGATGATTCGAACTCAGGTCTTTTCCCACAAGGTGTGGAAAGGACGGTGATTATACTAACTGTAGTATTCACGAAGGCGTATCATCTTTCCGTTAATTTCAGTTCCTGTGGCCTCCCTGAAATCCTGGTGGCTAGTATTTATGAAGATTGATGGGATCTGCGCACCACTCTTCTCAACGCTTTTCGGTTTCCTTCCATCAATTTCTGCAGTCTATCCAAACGTCTGTCGGCTGTAGCAGCACCATGATGTTTCCACTGTAAGATTACTTCAGCCACCATTAACATAAGGTGTTAAGTTTTGCTGCAATGGTACAAAGAGATTCAGTACAAATATGGCATCCTATGATAGCTCCTTGCCTCAACCCATCTATTGTGTTTCGTGCATCTGTTTACTTCTAGCGTGAACGCAGTTGATTTTATATCTATTCTTGATATGTGGGGGGCAGGTATAGTTCATTTGGTCCGAATTCTTTGGTAATGTAGTATAGTTAAAACAACCCGCGTACTTGTGTGAATAAGAATTGAAACTTAAAAGCAATGACTAAGATATGAGGTACATGGAAACATGAGATTTTTATGCACATCAAGTAAAAATGAATAGAAAATTCTTCACAATTCTGTCTATCATCAAAGTTTCTCCCAGCGAACCCAGAACAATGAACTTCACAATATAGTACTGGCACGCATTGGGATTAGCAAAGCGAGTTAAACTATTTGCTTGTTTGGTTTGTTCAAATGTTATTAACCTTTTATTAGCTCTTTGATTATTTACTTCCTGAAATAACCAAGGTTAACGTCTGTGTCAAGTTATATACAGGGCTGGCGTGGGTCAACCAGGACACCAGACAAAGGTTCCCTCCGCTCCAATTCATCCCTTTACGTTGCCCAGCTGCAACCACAACAAAACATACAGCTTGATGCGCGAATAAGTTGATAATAATTAAAATCAGATCAAAAAAGAAAACTTTAATTAGTTCTTACGAAGAATTTACAAGCTGAATTCTTTGGAATATTTAAAGCCCACTTGCAGTCTTTTGTGTTTAACACAATTTAGATAACGCCTTTGGGTATTTCAGTGTTTTAGAAGTTCCAGGAGCTTCCTGCCGATTCTGACGTGATAAACATCACAAGGCACTTTTTGATTACTGCAATAGTACTTGTAAGAATCGTTCAGTTTTAAAATTCCAAAGGAGGGTGGTGTCCCAGGTTATTAATGTAGAGAATTCAAGTGCTTTATTTATTCTACCAAATTTTCAGACATGTCAGCACTGTATTCAGCATAATATTCTACCATTTAAGTGCTCTCGAAATTTAAATATTTACAACTGGTCATATTTTTTTCTAAACATTCATCTGAATCAGGTCGTTAGGCCTTGAATTTGATTGGCCAGACCAAAGTAACATACATCAAGTCGGAAGTACAACATTCTAGAATTTTTTTTATAAGATATACACTGGTGTGCAAAACTTAAGGACCAACACTATTTCTAAAGGTTACAACCACAAAATCTTTACTTCAGGTACTCTTTACTGATGAGAGTAGATTCAGTCTCAGCAGCGATTCTGGACGTCAGCTAATCTGGCGAAAGTTTGGCACACGATATCATCCCGCAAACATCACCGAAAGGGATCGATATGGCGGTCGAGGTGTTCTCGTCTGCTGAGGCGTTATCTTGGATGGACATACACAACTCCAGATACTGGAAGGTGGTACTGTAACCGGTGCACGCGCCTATACTCAAGTAATCCTTCCCCATGTGCGTCTGTTCCGAGGTGCCATTGGTTCCGAGTTCGTGTTTATGGATGATAACGCCACACCCCACCTCACTGCAGCTGTTGTTATGCTGTTGGAAAGTGAGGACATTGTTCGTATGGATTGGCCTGCCCGTTCCACGATCTAAATCATATTGAACACATATGGGACTCTCTGAGGAGACGCCTAGCAGCACATCCGCATCCCAAAGAAAATGTTCACCAGCTGAAGATGGCGCTAACAGAAGAATTTTGATAATTTGATAATTTATTTGTCCCTATTTTGTGTTACAATTGTTGGGAGATAACAGCAAGAAGGGAGGGAGAACACATAAGCCAGAGGCTTTTTAGGGAGTGTTCCCTTTGAAAAAGATAACAATAAAAACAGATACATCATGAATCGGACATGTTTCTACATTCCATTACCGAGACTACGTAAACCAACCACACATGTCGCGTGGTTAACAACAGTACATACTTATAATTACATTGTGAGTACTTTTACAATAACAAGTATGAAAGAAAAAGTATGAAATAATTGCATAGAATGTTACAATTTATGACAGCTATTCCTTCAACTTGTTTACACAATTTCCAAACTGGTATGCATTGTGGAAAGTTCAGGAGTTGAGTGGAAGGTGATTTAGATCAGAACTCCCTGGTGATGTGTTCAGTCAGGAGCTTCTTGAACTTGTTTAGTGAAATGGCATTTTTGATGTTTTCAGAAAGATTATTCCAGGTTTTTGCGCCTCTGTATTTTATATTTTTCTGGCCTATGGCTTTTCTGAAAAGCGGAACCTTCAGGTTCGCTTCATTTCTTAAATTATATCTTATTCCTTCTTCTTCTATTGTTATAAAAAAGGATCTGAAGAGAGGAGGAAAGTTTGGTGTTTTCAAAGCATTGTAGACAAAGACCGCTTCAGCTTTTTGTATCAGTTGGTAGATGCTTAAGAGTCTCGCTTCCTTATATCTCGAAGTCACCGATGCATTCCAGGGAAGGCCCAAAATTGAACGAACACATCGATTGACAATTGAATTGATTCTCGTAAGGTTATATTGACTGGTCGTACCCCATGAGATAATTCCATATGTGAAGTGAGGCTGTATTAAGGAAAGGAATACTAGTCTGAGAAGGGAAGGAGGTACCCAGGCAGAGGCTCTGGCGAGTATTCCTGCTAGTGACGAAGTTTTCTTTCGTAAGGTGATCATTTGTTTATCCCAACTCAGCTTGTCATCTAACCAGATTCCTAGAAACTTGGTATCATTCACCCTTTCCAGTTGTTTTCCTTTGTATGTTATTTCGAAATCAATATTCAATAGTTTATTTTTCGTCCTAAACACCATATATTTGGATTTTTCTGGGTTTAGTATCAGCTGATTCTTTTGAAGCCAACTATGCATTTCAGAGAGCAGGGCAGAGATCTTGCATTGAAGTTGGTTAGGGTCTTTATCAGTGATTAGAATGGAAATGTCATCGGCATACGCTACTAGGTGGGAAGATGGAAGATGAGAGAGAAATTCATTAATGTAAAGAACAAATAGGATCGGTCCGAGAAGTGAGCCTTGAGGTACTCCCCTAGAGAAATAAGAAATGTCTGAAAAAGACTGGTTTGTTTTAACGACAAATGGCCTATCACTAAGGTAGTCTTCAAGGAGAAGGTTAATTTTTCCTCTCAAGCCAAGATTGTTGAGCTTGTTGAGTGGACGATTTTACCGCAAAAACTTATCAACATCATTGTTCTAAGTATCGACAGTCAGTGCAAAGCCTGTCGACATTAGGGGTGGCCATATCTCCTACTGAGGACCACATCTTCCCTTTTTTCCATCTTTGGCAGTGATGCATCTGTATCATGGCAGCCAGTGCTTTGTTGCCATTTTTGAATAAAGTCTCTTTGTACCGTTTTGTTTCCGTTGTTGTTTCCTTCATCATTTCTGTACCTCACGAGGTTCCTTTGGTATGCTTTTCCCATATCCAGGCCACTGCTATGAGAAGCTACAGGTGAAACCTGACTGGTCCTTAAATTTTGCACACCAGTGTACTCTAGAGAATTGTAACTATATGTGTATACTGCCGTTTATTACGCAAGTGATATCATGTTCACACAGGTGAGGGGGTTGCTCTAACGGTCATTAAACACGGCTGCTTCCATGGCTGTCGGCTAGAAGCATTTTTTGTTATTGAATTCGTGGTGCGTGCATTTGTGTAGTACAGGTGAGTGAGGAGCTCTCTCAATGTAGTACAGTGGATATAATCACCGTCCTCCCCACACCGATTGGAAAAACCCTGAGTTTGAATCCCATTAATGACGCGAGGGATATTTTGAGGCTGTTTCCACAATGTGGCTGAGTTAGTTGGTCTCAGATGCGGGTTTTTCCTCTCAGATGCGGGTTTTTCCTCCCAGAAACTCGGATTTTCTCATTCGGCAAACAGGCAAATCGACCACAGAAAACACGCAATTTACAGATGCAATATATTGATGCCTCATAGCCTTAATTTATTTGACGCTTGACACACATGTGCGCGCGCGAGAGGAGACAATTGGAATCATCCATAAGCTACTACAGTAGGTGTGTTGGGACGATGCTTTTTACTGCAGAATAGTTGGTCGCTGGATCAAGCGGATAACGTTCAAAAGACGGCAACAATGATCTGCTACAGTAAATTGTGGTCATATTGTCTGGAGTGATCTTTATCCTAGATAAGGGATCAACAACTTTTACTTGTTGGTACCATTTTTGTTCAATTACCCCTATAAATATCTTCAGGCACGTCACTTATGGCAGACATAACTTAATGCTTCAGGTCACAAGGCTAGAATTATACAGAACTGATTCCAGACACACGAGAGAATTCCGCCTACTGCAGCAGCCTCCTTAGTCACCAGATCCACCTCAGTCAATCCAAATGTGTACCTCTGGAATGAAATGGAACAAGCTCTTCGGAGTAAAGATTCTCAACCATTCAATCTTTACGCTTTCGAAACCTCGCTGAGTCCACATCACGACGAATCTAGGCTTAAGGGGGAAGGCATACTCTCTACTAGGTAGGTGTACCTAATAAAGTAGCAAGTCAGTCATGTCTGAAGAGGAAAACATTATATCGAAAACAGAGAGAGAGAATCTTTATTGCAATAATAATAATAATAAATAAATAAGTGTTTTCGGAGTATTTTCAATGGATGTTTGTTTTTTGTCTGTGTGGAAGGGGAAATCAAGGCCCGTCCCCCTCCTCATGAGGACCCCTTCAGTAGCATAATGTGATGTGTCATAGAGCCCATCTCGTTCGGCAGTATGTCCGGGAATATGAGCGACCTCTCCCTAATGCCATGTCCAGTAGGGTCGATGGATCGTAATCCACTGCACATTTCCGGGATGAGATTGGCAAAACAATTACGCATACCGAGCTCCTTCCATCCACTATACTAAGCTGTCCAATTAATGAGATCCGATTTAAAAGTTTCGAAGAAATTAAATTCCTTCGAACAAAATTAAGGGACAACACAGCAAATCGAATTGAGAGTAATACCGATTGAACGTATAGTGATTCCAGTGGCGATACCATTTATTGGAGCAACTCAAACACCCGTCCCGAGTTGTGGGAAGGGGGCATATGTCCCTGTGTGATCGCCATTGGCAATGACATACCATGATCCAGCGCTCCAGAAGCGCCAGCAATTCCGCATCAGACGGTGCCAGGCACCCTACCCTTAGTGGGTTAGCAGTACAATCTCACACTCTATTGAGTGCCAGCATTCTGCACCAAAAGGTGCCAGAAAAAAGAATCCCATCCTTAAAGGGTTTGCCCACGCTCGTCGGGGGCTGAGGATGAGTCCCATTTCTTTGAAGCGCACTAAGTTCTGCAAATCTGGATCTTCGTCGGGTGAAAACTGCTTGTGCATATTTGGTCAGTGCCTTGTATGGCATTTCCTCTTGAAGGAAGAAGCATCCTTGTGTTCTTCAAATAGGCCTCTAGGGTTGGGAATGTTCAAGTTCATAATAACTGCAATGATAGTTATGAACTTTTATGAACCAACAGTTATGATCTTTTATTAAAATAAAATAGTATAATAAAACCAGATAAAATTAAATTGTTAATAAAATAAGATACACTGTCTGTACAATAAAATAAAATATGGGATATATAATGAAAAAAAAAAACCACAACCGTAGCTTTCAGAGGGGTTCGCCTCCTTTATCAACAGTAAAGCTTAACCTACAGCAGCGTTTCCCAGACTGGGGTCCGTATATCAGTTCCAGGGGGCCCACGAAACGTTCAGAAGATATCAAGTAGTATTGTGTTTATTTTATTTAAAAATATACTGACAGAATCACAATGAACTTTGTCATAGAACATTACTTATTTTCGATACGATTAGTATATATAATTGTATACACATTTCAAATTCGTTCTATTATAAAAAATTGATAAATAAAGTTATTATTATGTATTTGCATAAAAGAAAGAATAAAGTTGAGTTGTTACACACATTAAACTTTGAATTTTGTTTTCAGAAAACCCAGTGTGAATGGCATCACATCTGGCATAAAATATTATACTAAGAGGATCGAAAGAGAGCTGGGAACTTCGAGGGCGCTTTCGACTCGTTGTGGTGGGAGAGCGCCCTCAGGTCTTTGAGGTCTGCAAATTGCGACAATTATATCTACAAAGTCTTATGATCTTATTTTTGTGAACGTTGAATCAAGGTTAGTGCTAAGCATCTTATAATTATTAGGTTTCCAGAGGATGCTCCCAGGTGTTGGTACCTCTCCTCTGGAATGTAGTCCTGGATCAATAGCTCTTGAGAACGCACCACAATGTACTCAAAATTGCTTACGCTGATGATCTGGTGGTGGCCGTCGAAGGATGGTCAAGAAAAATCCTTGAAGAGACGATGTAACCTATTATCAATGATTTGCTATCCTGGGCCAATACTAACAAATTGAAAATTTCTCAAAGCAAGACAAACTTTATGACTTTCGGCAAACATTTTAATTATAACAGACCTCCTAGGGTCCTACTCAATAATAGACAGATACCTTATGAACATCAAACCAAATATCAAAGTGTTTTATTAGATAACAGGATGAGTTTTCAGCCACATGTCTCTAATTTAAAGAACAAAGTTCTGAATTTTACTGCATCGGTGGTCAGGATTTCCAGGAAAGATTGGGGCCTGACTAAGAAAATTTTATTATTATACTAAAAAACAATTTTCCTGCCTGTGGTATCCTATGCAGCTAGTGGCTGGCACCATTGGAAGAGAATGTCAGTGTTTTTACAGGGAATGCTGTCAATTTCAGAGCTTTGCAAGAGTTCGCTTCTAATGTCTTTAAAAAAGTGGCTTTAACTGAGGTCCCTAGATCCTCAGGGAATTTATAGAAAAAAAAACGATCCTATATGATTCAATTTTCTTTTCTTTTTTTTTTTCATTTATTTATTTTATTTTATTATTATTTTTTTTTTTTGCTGGCTCCCAGGTATGGGCAACCTGGGAGCGGCGTTGTTAGCACCCACCGGTATTGCACTACCTACGGCGGGTGCGGGATCTGTGCAAAAAAAAAAACCTCACATAGATAATCACAACAGAATACATACTACTCATAACACCAAACAGTTTTCGGGCTTGCTATATACAGAGTTTCTGTACGTCATAGAGGACAAAGGTGGATATGGGCATTTGCCTAGGAGCCACTCCGATACCGGAACACACACACATGCACGTACACCCTTTGGATGGATATATTTGAGAATGTATATAAATTAATCGTATATTTATCTTGGGAATGTACACAAAATTTCTGTAAAGTGTGTTTTTTGGGTCAAACGGCACCAGAGGTTCCCCCATCTCCGCGTGGTATATATTGTCTTTTGATACAGGACACTGGAAAGGCCAGAAATTAAAAAGTATATGGGTATTGTTTACATGTAGTGTTGTGTACCATTGTTCCTCTCGCCATTTAGCCGCCAGAACCCTGCTGAGGCCCGACGTTGCCCGCACTTCGCCACGTGGAGGCAGACCAGGTACACCAGTAGTTTAAGATAGTCACTCTGGCAGGTCCTGCCACCTAATTTCCTGATTTCAGTGGCTAGGACCAAAAAAAAAAAAAAAGAAAGAAAAGCACACACACGTGGAGTGATTGCAGCAGGGATAACGCTAGAATCTGAGGGGTGGAAAGTTTTGTGGGCGAAGCAATTTGGGTGTAGTTAAATTTGGACGTGTAGGGCTTTCACTGGCATACAGACAGAGTGGGGAGGAGACTGTAGGCTGGGGGAAAGAGGTAGCAATATGGGGACGATAGAAAGGGTGACCCCAGTGAGGCAGGTCCATGCCCTGTCTCTTCCCCTCCTGCCAAGGGAAGGAGAGTTGAAAGGGGAACCAGGCAAGAGAGTCCAGTTCAGATCGCCAATAGCGGCGTTTGGACAGCGTATCTGCAGTGTCATTCATGGATCAGTCTGGTATTTTTTCATGCTTAAGACACAAGTCTCAGTTTGGGATGTTGTCTTCTAGTCCAGTTCTTGTTCTTGATGTCGGTGTCTTCTTTTTAGCTCCTTTTATAGTCATTCGTGAGTGTGGTTACGTGCGATATTTACGGTCATGTGCATTGCTCATGTTTGGTAACTTTTGCAGAGTGTTCGTTCGTTGTTGGCTAGGGGCAGGTCGATCCGTGATGCAGTTGCGTTAGGTTGGGTTTTACGTTGGTTGTTGCTGTTGTCTCGGTGGGATAGCCAGCGTCTCGCAAAGAGATTCTGGGTACATTTTGAGAAAGCTATGTATTTTTCTTCTGACTCTTGGCCTCTGTGGATAAATTGCATTTCTGTAATCGGGATAGATCGGAGATCCTCGTAGAGGAGACAGTGGTACATGACATGATCCTATGTCTCCAGTTGTCCACATGAACAGTGTGGGTCATCAGTGAGGCCCAGTGTGGCAAGTTTCTCGTTAATTGCACCATGACAGGTTAACAGATATGGAGTCCTCAGGCCTGGGGATAGCCAGGTTGGGGATTTCGGAAAGGTTTTGCCTACATGCGGTATAAATTTCTTGGTTATTGCCCCTTTTCCAGAGATCACTCATCTCTGCTGCCAAACCTTTTGTAGGTAGGTGGTGAGTCGTCTTCCTTCCGTTGTCCGGTTGTTGATTATGTCTGTGGTATAGTTTCGGAAAGTAGTTGTCTTCCTTGTCTTCTCATTGGACAGGTTTGCCAGCATGCCCCGTCGGATGACCTCCAGGCCCAGCGGGAGGGCACCCGCAAGGACCTGGACGACGTGCGTACTGATGGTGCGGCACATGCGTGTGTTGGTGAGCAGCATCGGACGCTGTATCATGTCCAGCTTCCTTTGGTTGACTGTAGTGGTTCCTTTTCTGTACCAAACGGCAGCAGCGTAGGTGACGGTTGGTATAAATACTGCTTGTAGAATAGGGTGAGGGTTCTCCTTTTTAACCCCCAGTCCCTTCTTGTTATTTTTGTGGCTAATGAGACATAAAAATTGTGCGTGTAAATAAATGAAAAAATGAGAAACGCTGGAAAATTCCATTCTCACGTTTCCCAGAAACCTGGGAGCGGGACTGCAGGCACCCGCCGATATTGCACTAACTTTGATACAGAATCTTTGCACTACCTTTGATACAATTTTCCGGTGGTAATCATACCGGTAGAGGATGACAGTTGACCCAGGCTCGGTGCAGGCATAGGCAGCAGCTGCCCATGTGTAGGCTGCACTCTGGTGGCAAAGTGGCCTGAGACAAACAACACAACACATATTAATATTAACACACATACAGTACATCGCTTACAAAAAGAACGGGCCTGTTTCTTAAAGCAAGAGTACAACTTCGCTATTTCTAAAAAGCTGAATCAGTATAAAAGAATCAATAGCCACAAAAATTCCAACTTCATCATGGATGAAACCTTATTTAGGGGATGGACGAGCAGTACCTTAGGAACCTCTACAGACCCTAAACTAAAGTTTAAGTCTACTGGAGCAGACAGTACCAGCTGGGTGGTAAATTACATCAATAGCATAACTCCATCCGTATCCAATCTTGATAATAGACTTCTCCTTACATAAATAACCATAACCAAAGAAAATATAATTCAGTCATTAAACAGTCTCCCAAATAAATCTACTTCTGGCCTTCATATGTTCCTCCTTTTCATCATGAAAGTAACCAGTCCATTTATCACTGAGGTCTTGCTACACATATTTAGAGAAATCCTTCATACTGCAGTTATTCCTGAAATATGGAAACATTATATGGTAAAACCCGTGCCTAAAGTCAACCATCCAAAAGATAATAAGGATTTTCGTCCGATCTCTATAAGCTTCAATTTATCAACTTTCTGAGAAGACTGTGCTGCTAATTCTTGTCATGCATTGTTTCCAGAGAAGACCCCCATATTTACACACTGTGATTCCAAAGAGATCGACTGTCACAAATTTAATGGACACCCTACTTCGGATCCAAACGACTCTGAAAGCCAAAGAACAGATTGATGTAATCTTTTTAGACATTAAAGCTGCTTTCGACAATGTCTTGATGACAATTCTTGAAAGGTATTTTAGAATTCAGGGAGGCTTATTAAAAGTCCTCGCCTCCATTCTCAAACAGAGGCATTTGACGATTGAACACAGGACTTTCCAAGCGAACCACAACATCTACAGAGGAGTTCCCCAAGCTTTCTGCTCTACTTTTCGCTGCCGTTCTGGACCTCTTTCTCGTTGGTTTATTCGTTGTTATTCCGTTCACGTAACCACAGCCTTTCAGCGATCTTACCGAAGAGTCAAGGTTCTGCGTGCCTCAGTTAGTGGAAACTGACTGTTCGCTGTAACCTCGATAAGCCATATCCCATCTTTCAAATTGAAACCAGCATGGTCTTCTTTAGTCTATTGCGACTTATTTCTGTTGAAAACAAATTTTTAATAGGAATTACTACAAGGGTTGTTTCAAGTATGCCAAAAATTTAATTAACTAGCGCATTTCAGTCTTCCGTTTTCCAATTATAACAAATACACATGGGTAGATGAAATAACTTTTAGGGTAACCCTAACAAATAGTACGAGGGGTTTCCGAAAAGTAAGGTAACGCGTTTTTTTCTTCTTAATAATGATGAAAGGGAATGAGATGAAACGATTTATGATGATCTGAAGTGCCTCCTTATGCATATTTGAAATTCTGACATAAAAAATCTCAGAGGTAAAAGTGTGAAACACTTGTTCCATTTTCTTTTCTTTTTCTTTTTTGTTAACTGCAACAAATGTATATTAAAAAAAATACCCCAAACGGGACTTACTAGATACAATGTATAAGTGGTTTGACCGGACAAATTATCAAATTAGCTTGAAGTGATCGCGATGATACAATTTTCCGATGCCCGCCACGCCCCAATGAGAGAACGAATGTCAAAGTAAACGGAAGACCTAAAATTATATTTTCGAATAGAAAAAAAAAAAAAAAAAACTCATAAAGGAAACCAGAATTCAAGACGGATACGTCCAAGGTTTCTTAAGACTGGAACAGTTCCTGGAGAACGAAGACAACAGGTAAATCTGGAATATCAGCAATGCGTGCAATCTGATAACGACGGTTGTGTATTAGTTCAGAAATGTCCAAGGACAAAAAAGCACGCACTTCTTCATTGATGTGAATTTATAGTTTTTTAAAATGTTCGTTTTGGTGCAAGAAACGATATAAAAATGTCTGATAGTAACAATTACATATTCACTCACTTCATTTACCCATTTACAGACATAATACGTACGTTGGCATTCGAGGTGAGCGTACGCGCTTAGACAGGGCTCCTCAGTTAAGTGGTTTACTTTTGGATAGTGCTTTTAAATATTTGATTTATTTAGATATTGTTGGATTATTTTGTTATAGGTTTTCCTGTAACTGTTTGATTTTAATAATATTATAGATATAATTTTTTAAAGTTACTTTCATTGATATTTATTTAATTTTATAATGGTAGTTACGAGATCTGCCTTAAACACGTCACAGGGTATCGTGACTCACACGGAAATAGCAGATGGCGATTTACGGGTGAGTCATGATTTAATCCGTTGTGGAACTTGTGGAATGTTTTCCAAGGTCGACCTGGTGACTAATCCTACCTCACCTGGGGATTCTTTTCTTTGTGATCGATGTAAGGAGTGCACCGATCTTAAATTACAATTTGGTGCACTGATGGAACAATTTGAGTCCCTGAAAAAACGAGTGCTTGCCCTCGAAAATAATGCTTCTGGGAGCTCGTCAGGGACTCAAAACTCCAGCAATCTACCAAGTGATGCACACCCGATTCGAGCCTCAAAACAGAAAAACCAAGTGCAAACTACTCTGGTTAAAAAGGACATTGTTTTATTAGGAGACTCCATTGTCAGGGAAACGGGGAATATTTTTTGTAATAAAGATAGGTGGAGGAGAACCAGGGTATGTCTGCCGGGGGCAACTATTGATGATGTCACCAACAGACTGTCAGATTTTAAAGGGGGTAAAGAAAATATTATTATTCATGTGGGGACAAACGATATTAAACGTACACGATCTGACGATTTGTTGGAAAAATACAGGACCATGCTGAGGAAATGTCGCGAGCTAGGCCATAATGTCTATGTGTCTGCAATTCTGCCCAGACACGATAGGAGGGATTATATGTTAAGAGCCTTGTGGATTAACTCAAGACTTGAAGGAATCTGCAAGGCTTTAGGGGGTAAATTTCTATCAGCATGGCCCACACTTGTAGGTAGAAGGAATTTGTTTTGTAGAGACGGGATACACTTAAACAAAGGTGGTGCAAAGGTTTTTGCCAGTATTATTGAGGATACCTTAAAGGCTCAGGGAAACTGCTAGTTAGGGGGGATGTGGGTAATACTGACACGCGTTTATCTGATAATATTGGTCAATGAAACTCTTGCACATACCTTAAGAGTTCTTATCTGTTACCCCAACTGGACGTATTATCTAGATGTTCTGGGGCCAAAGACGTTTCACGTGAGCGGGTAGCTAATATCAGGGAAGAGAGCCTAAAAAACTTCAAGGGTTGTGTTAGGGTTGTTAAATATACAAGAACAGTAAATCTTAATTGTTTATACAGTAACGTTAGAAGTGTCGTCAATAAAATGAGCGAATTCGAACTGCTGGTTAAAACAAGTAACGCGGACATAATAGGGCTTACAGAGACGTGGTGCCACCCAGAAATTGGGGATGATGAGTTTCAGTACGGCTTGTATAATGTATTTAGGAAGGATAGAGTAGATAGAAGGGGTGGTGGGGTAATGCTTCTTATCAGAAGCAGCCTGAGTGCGACGATAGCTTTCCCGGATTCAGACATTTCACATGCTAGTATAGAGTCTGTATGGTGTGAGATAGTTGGAAACAAAGGTACAATGCGAGTAGGAGTAATCTACAGACCAGGTGATTGTGAGGACTATGACAAAAGCCTCTACATGCAAATGGAATGGGCAAGTAAGCGTCAATGCCTTATTATGGGTAATTTCAATTTGCCTCTAATTGATTGGAGTAAATGGGAAGGAAACTCGACATGGGAAACAAAATTTTTAAATCAACTAGATGACTGTTATTTGTATCAACATGTCAGGGAAAGTACTAGAGAAAAGAATATCCTAGACCTCATCATCACACACGAATCAGATGACATAACAGGGCTGACAGTAGAGGAACCAGTAGCAGGAAGTGATCACGGAGTTCTACGGTGGATGATGACGAGAGAGGTAGCAGAAGTAAAAGGCAAAGGAATGGGTTTTAATTTCAGAAAAGGAAATTACGATGCCTTAAGGTACTACATGGCCTCTATTAACTGGGTAGATATCGCGCAGAGAATGAATACAATTGAACTGTGGTACGCTTTTAAAACATTAATCACAGATGCCTTGAATGCGTATATACCATTAAAAAAATACTCCACGAGGAGGGTTCCAAGTTGGATGACTAGTGAAGTTGCCACATTACTTGAGCAGAAAAAGGTGGCATGGAAAAGTTACAGAGCAATAAAAAGTACTGAAGCCTATAACAGCTACAAGGTGATGTGTAATAGAGCCACAGAAAAGGTTCGACAGGCAAAGGCAGTTTATGAGAAATCACTAGCAAACAGAGCAAAGAGGGGGGATAAAGAATTCTTCACATATATAAATGCCAAGAAGAGCAGGACAAACCAGATCGGACCTTTACGTAAGGGAAAGGGGACAGTAATAAATACACCAGCTGCCGTTGCAGATGAACTCAACAGTTATTTTGCATCGATATTTACAAATGAAAAGCCTTTTGTGGCAATGGGAAATTGTGGGAGCGAAGTTAAAAAATATGTAATTAATGATATTGAAATTTCGCAAGATTATTTAATGAAAAAACTTTCAAGCCTACAGACCAGTAAGGCTCCTGGAGTTGATGGAATATACCCTATAATTTTGAGAGAGGCGGCAAGCGAGTGCATTGAACCACTGAGGCTGGTTATGCGAGCATCACTAGACTCTGGGGAGATTCCCTTGGATTGGAAAAGTGCAAATGTATCTCCCATACATAAGGGTGGCTCTAAAAGTGAAGTGGGAAATTATCGACCTGTCAGTCTGACTTCAATAGTAGGGAAAATCATGGAGGCAATGATCAAGGATGGAATTCAGGATCATTTGGATCGAATTGAAATTCTCAAGGATACTCAGCATGGTTTTGTAAAGGGAAAATCATGTTTAACAAATCTGGTTCGCTATTTCGAAAGGGTCACTCACGAGCTGGATTTAGGGAATAATTTCGACATTGTTTATTTAGATTTCAGCAAAGCTTTTGACTCAGTCCCACATGAGCGGTTGCTTTATAAGTTGGAACAGGTTGGAATCACTGGGAAAATCCTTAGATGGATAGGAGGATGGCTTCAGGGCAGGAGGCAGAGGGTTGTGATAAATGGCTATTCCTCAGATTGGGTTGATGTAAGAAGTGGGGTTCCCCAAGGATCAGTATTAGGACCACTGTTGTTTTTAATTTTCATAAACGACATTGATGAAGGGATAGAGGGCGTGATGTCTAAATTTGCAGATGATGTTAAAATTGGTAGAGTAGTTAATGATCACTGTCAAGCTGAGCTTCTTCAGAGAGACCTAGATAGACTTCAGGAATGGTCAGAAAAATGGCAGCTGTGCTTTAATCCAACAAAGTGTAAGGTATTACACCTGGGAAACAGTAATCCCAAAATAACTTATTCACTTGTTGGAGTTCAACTAAACCCAGTACTGGAGGAAAGGGACTTGGGTGTTACGATACGGTCAGACATGAAATTCTCTGAGCATTGTAAACAGGTTGCAAGAAAGGCCCATGGTGTCCTATCGATGATCTATCGAAATTTTGCAAGTAGAGATAGAGACGTGATAATCCCATTATATAAGGCCTATGTTAGACCACACTTGGAATACTGTGTTCAAGTATGGAGACCGCACCTAAAGAAAGACATCGAGCTTCTTGAAAGGGTACAAAGAAGGGTAACTCGCCTGGTGAGATCGGCAAAAGGGCGTCCTTATGAAGAAAGACTTCGAATATGTGGGTTGCAGAGTTTGGAAACTAGACACCTTAGAGGAGATTTGATTGAGGTGTTTAAGGCTCTGAGAGGCATCAGTAAAATGAATGAGGACAAAATTTTCAAGATTATAAATGATGCTAGAACTAGGGGACATAAATTCAAGTTACGGGGGGAAATGTTTAGATTGGACTGCAGGAAGTTTTATTTTAGCCAGCGAGTTATAAATTACTGGAATAAGTTGCCTTCGTGGGTGGTAGAGGCCGACAGTTTGGGGAAATTCAAAGGTCATCTGGATAGTACTTTCGGGTAAGGGAAGCGCATAGGATGATATTATTAATTTCCTTTTTATTTATTTTTTATTTCATTTTATTATTTTTATTTATTTATTAATTATTATTATTTATTTATTTATCTAATTTTGGTTTTTATCATTGTTTTGTTCGGATTTTTTTTTTTTTTTTGGCTGGTGCAGCATAAGCCATAGGCTTTCTTGCACCATACGGCCGTTACTAATACTAATACTAATACTAATACTAATTTCTTTCAAGTCCACCCCTTCCTTGAATTTTGAAAAACCTGCAAACCGAACAAGACATGAAATTGCCTCCCAAGGGCAGAGATGAGTGAGATAATAAATATGAAGTGCAGCAAGAAATAAGGTTTAAATAGAGACCAAAGCTCGATGACTTATAATAAATAATAATAAATAAATATATTCAGAGAAGGACATTACATTGACGAATACTGTGTGACTCGGATGGCGCCAACACCTTGACAAAGACCCTGACTCCTTGGAGATGACTATTCTGTCCCTGGAGCTGAATAACAGATTCAAAAAAAGAAAATGGAGTCTACCGCGCTAGTTGCCACCTAGATAACAACAAAAAATTAAATGAGCTAATATTCAAACATAGATGAAACAAACCGAGTTGAATAATAAGACAAAGTTAGGTTCGGTCTAAGTTTGACTTCCGAACTAAAATAAGTCTTTCAACTCAGCGAAAACAAAGTAAAATTTAATACGACAAAAGTTCATAAAGGTTTATAGTTGGTTATCGTTATCGCATAAGCATTGAAACAAAAGATAAAATGAGATGAGAAATTCAAAGTCCTGTTGTTGGGTCTTAGGAGCATCAGCAACTAAGGCCATATTGTTTTTTGCTGGACGAAAAACCCGAATTGCCGGGAGAAAAACCATGATACCCTCGCCTGAGACCGACTAACTCATCCACGTTGTGAAAAAGGCCCATAAAAATTCCTCACGCCATCGACGGGACTCGAACTCAGGTCTTTTCCAGTCAGTGTGGGGAGGAGAGCGACTCTACCAACTATGCTACCCAAGAGGGCTCTGTGGTTATATTCTTCTTATTATGAAGAAACATGACTTTGAAAGTGTGAAACTATTCTCATAATGAAGATAACTTAATACAACAGAAAACAGCTGTATAATAAACTTCTTCAAGACCATTAATTGCTGTGAACGCGATTAATGTCAATACCTTTTAACAAGAGGAAATGTGACTTTAAAGTTAGAAAGGAAAATAAATACTGCTAAATAACTCTGTGAAATGAATTTCCACATGTAGCAAATTGAAAATAAAACTTAATACACTGCCGGATGAATTGAGTCACTGAGGAAACGAGGTGATGCCCCATAGAAACGAAACTGGGAATTCGCCAAAGATTCACACATCCCGTAAATTGCTGAATCTCCCACTTCTGATTCAGGCCTCAGGGGAAAATTGTCCAGTGCAGTAGGCTGTGGTTCTAATGCATGTAGCCTTATTGGGGAACTCTGTTCTAAGAGAAACGGGTGCGCTTTTTGTAAAAAAGATAAGTGGATAAGAACCAGGTTATGGCTCACTCAGAAATACACGTTGGAAACCGTTAAGGAGTAGCGTTAGGAAAAATATGAATGTATATTCAAAACTTTGAGAAAAAAATGCCCAAGAAGATATCAATTCCGCTGCTAATAAAATTATGAATAAATAAAACGCAGCTAAATTTCCAGTTATTTATTTTTTTCAGTTCGTACTGATCAAAAAATTAGAAGTAATAATATCAATATTTATTGTTTTAAATATACAGTACATCGATAGTAGATACACTGTGCTGCCACTTTATTAGGTGCACCCCTGATGTGCACACAAATGGTTTGTCCCACAACGTTGCAAGTCACATGACCACAGTTGTGGATATAAATACAGCACAACAACCTTTCAAGTATCAGTAAAGCGTACAAACCGTAGCAAGAATGGGGGAAAGGAGTGATTTAGCGGACTTCGAACGTGGCATGGTAGTAGGTGCAAGAGTGCCGGACAAAGCATCTCTGAAAAGGCAGTTCTCCTGAACTTTTCACACACCACAGTTTCAAGGGTGTATCGAGAATGGTGCAACGAATAGAAAACATCTCTCAACGGCACTTCTGTGGAAGAAAATCGCTTGTTGATGAGAAAAAGAGAAGTGTAAAGTGTATTTAGTATCTAAAGGCACCAGGGGTTTCCCCCATCTCCGCGTTACTTTCATTGTGGGTGTACCAGTTCGCTGGGAAGGCCAGAGATTTAAAAGTGTATGGATATCGTGCACGTTCAGTGTTGTGTTCTGTTGTTCATCTGGCCGTGTAGCCGCTGGACCCCTACTGAGGCCCAACGTTGCCCACACTTGGTCCCGTGGAGGCAGACCACAACAAAGATACATATTTTTAAATTTATATTTTTATTATATTGGCAAAAAAATAATAAATAAATAAACAGATGGCAATATGGTATAGATGGGAGAAGGCCGTATTAATACATAATGGCAATTGTTGTGTGAGGAGATCCTGTGCTATTCTCAATGGTGTTGAGAGTTGCCTTTAGCCGACCGGGTGGGTAAAATACGTGCTTGGCAACCCAAAGATCGGGGGTTCGAATCCCGCCTCGGGCTTGGATCAAAGTACTACAAAAACCTTGGGAGGTGCATTATGGCCACAGAAGCCGATGCGCCAACAACTACAAAAAAAAAAAAAAAAAAAAAGAGTTGTCTTTAGCTGAACTACTTAATTTCTCAATAAAATAAAAATTGGATATCTCTAGGCACAAGCTGCATGCTAATGCTATAACGACTGAAGCCGTACAGCATTAGTATGCAGCTGCAACACCTTTCACAGCGCACGCAGAGCAGGTATTAGCAAACCACGTGACTGCCTGAAGCCGTTCCTGTTATAGGGTTTCAGGCGCATCAGAAACTTAGGCCATTAACTGTGCCCCATATGTCTGTAAATTAAGTGTATTTTGTGGTCGATTTGCTAGACAAAAAATCCTCGTCTGAGACCGACTAAGTCAGCCAAGTTGCGAAACCACAAAATTTTCTGGCATCACTGACAGGATTCCAACTCGGATCTTTTCCACCCGTTGTAGGGAGGGCGGTGATAATACCAACTGTGCTATCCACGAGGGCCTGCCTGAAGCCGAGAAAGTGTCAGTAAACATGTAATTTATAGAAACAAACATAGTGTAAAGTAGTTTCATTTATTTTCATCAACTCCTCTAATGAAAGGTATATGATCAGTGGTGTGCTGATTGGATGACTATAAAACTCTCTTTTGCATGGCAATGGCAATGTTGTGTGTGTGTTCGATTTGACTGAATCCTGGATAAAACACTAGACAACCATTGCCTGAGACCAACTAACTCATCCACATTGTGAAAAAAAAAAAAAAAAAAGCCCATAAAATTTCCTCGCATCACTGATAGGATTTGAGCCATTTTTCACCCGTCGTGGGGAAGACGATGATTATAATCACCATGCTACCGTGAGGGCCTGGCATGAGAAAGTTGAGTACAGGACAATAACAATCAAATCCGTATTTAGCAATTACGTGAATTTGAACTCTTGTCACTTCAAACGCGGTTGCATTGCATTTTTTACCTGACCACTCGGTTACGTCAGAGGAAAGTCAGTTGGCTGATTCTCCGCGATCGTGTTACAGAAGAAGAAGAAGAAAGGGGAAAAAAAAGAGACCAAACCGAGAAATCAGTTCTGCTTGAATTTCATCGCCTTGATGACCATTGTTCGTTCCCTCCCGTGGTGGGGACGAGTACCCAGAATCATCTGTCCAGGTGACTGATGCTTCTGGGTAGCCAAGAGGCCAGAACAGAACAACAGAACACACACACAATACACACAAACCGACGTCACACACATCTGGCCCATTTGTAGTGATACTGTCCTTCACAGAGATACAAGGCGGAGTTGAACTCACGTTCTAGGAGCCGCCCTTTACAAAAACACATGTCCACATGTCCACATGACCATTGTTCGTTAGTTTTTGAACGTTATAAAAATGACATATATGTAGGCACAGACGTATTGCCGTGAAGCCATTTATACCGGGATACTTTCTTTCTCTACTGCTGCCCTCGCGGTAGCACAGTGTTTATAATAACCGTCTTACCACACCCCATGTAAGAGGTCTGAGTTCTAATCCCCTCAATTACGGGGGAACTGTTATTGGTTTTTTTCATAAAGTAGTTGAGTTAGTCAGTCTCAGGTGAGGATATTTTTTCCCATCGGCAACTCGATTTTGATCGTTACAGAGTGAATCAGACATGTACCTGTTATTTAACTAATACCCCCCCCCCCCAACACACACACACTAGCTATTTTCTTCTTTCAACAGGTAGTAAATAAATCGATTATGATGCAGTTCCTTATGCTGCACCCTGTAGTTCTATGTGCTGCAATATAGAAGATGTGGTAATCGGTTTACGGTTCCTTGTGCTGCAATTTGTAGGATATAGCACAACTAATTTATGGTGTAGCTCATTGTGGCCCTCGTGGGTAGCAGTTGGTAGGATCGCAGTCCTTCCCATACCGGTTGGAAAAGATTTCATTTCGAGTCCCGTCGATGACGTGAGGAAATTTTTATGGGCCTTTTTTGCAACGTGGCTGAGTTAGTCGGTCTCAGGCGAGGGTATCGTGGTTTTTTTCTCCCGGAAACTCGGGTTTTCGTCCAGAAAGCAGAAAATCGACCGCAGAACACATGCAATTTACAGACATTATACACGGAGCAATATGGCCTTAGTCGCTGATGCTCCTAAAAGCCTAACACAACAATAACAACCGCCCATCACGTCGGTAAAATATTTCCTTATCGGATGGTTAAATACCAAGCTATTGCGCTTTCTTCAGTTTCAAATTCCTCCCAATCCAACAGAGATATTTCGATTATTCCCATCACTAGTTTTAATACATAAAATCATAAGTCCAGACATCAGCGTCAACACCCAAGCAGGTGGATAGCTTGACGGAGTTGTTAATGAATTAAGAGTCAAATCTGTTTCGCTTCAGTTTAAACTCTCCAGAATAAACAGATTTGACTCTTAATTCATTAACAACTCCGTCAAGCTATCCACCTGCTTGGGTGTTGACGCTGATGTCTCTGGACTGATGATTTTATGTATTAAAACTAGTGATGGGAATAATCGAAATATCTGAGTGTATAATCGAAATAATTGCTTATGACCCCTCAATTACAACATCACTAATAAGAACATCCGATAATTTTACAAATATGGAGAGAGAGAGAGAGAGAGAGAGAGAGAGAGAGAGAGAGAGAGAGAGAAATACATTTTATATACGATATATATATTGGCGGACAGAAAAACTGCATCACCTCAAAAAAGTAACATTTGTAGTGAAAGGAATAAGATATTGTTGGATTACAGTCATTTTGTTTGTCGCAAAGCAAAGGTATTGGATCAGATAACGCTTCTGTTGCATCAGACAGTAATTGCAAGGTATTGCATCAACCGTTTCTATAAATACGGCATTCGAAGGATATATACGCTCATTAGTAACCTGTTTTTCGGAGGTGTAAGCATGGCTCCATATGTTCAGCTGACACCAAGAAAAAAAAAGTGTAGCTGTTGCTCTGTCCCAGGAAGGGCTTTCTACGAGTGCTATCTCTGATAAAATAGCCCAGTCAACAGTATCAAGGGTGCTGAAATTAAAGCGTGCAACCGGTGATGTGAAGAGAAGACCTGGATCAGGCCGTAAGAGAATGACTACGCCTTCCCAAGATCGATATTTGAAACGACTATGCCTTCGTAATCGCCATGCAGTGCTCCTGATCTGAAACTGGACTTTTGAGATGGCCTCTGGTGTGGAAACAAGTGCATGAACTATCCAAAGACGACTTTAGGATTGTGGTCTGCATGCCTATCGGCCCAAGAAGAAGCTTTGTTGACCCAAAAAATGAGGAAGAAGTGACTTGCTTGGGCTGAAACGCAATGGACAAAAGAGCAATGGGACACCGTCATCTTTTCTGACGAATCGAAATTCAACCTGCATGGCTCGGATGGGAAGCGATATGTCAGCAGACGAAAATCGGAGGCATACCATCCTGACTGCATAACACCGACTGTAAAGTTCTCCGCCAGTCAGATGGTCTGAGGCGCCTCCGTAGCCAGGTGGGAAGGAGCAGCAGTGCGTAGCACACGCTTCTTGATTAGACCGGGGTTCAAGCCCGTCACCACCAAATACGGAGGATGCGGAAAGGTCAGGGAATGACCACCGCATATTCCGGAGCAATATGGCCTTAGTTGCTAATACTCCTAAAAACCAAATAACAAATAAACAACAACAGATGGTCTGGGGATGCAGAACAAGCAAAGCGTACGCTGCTATCTTGGAGGAGTGCTTGAAACCCTTATTAGGGATAACCACACAGACGTCCAAAACTGTATTTATGAACAGGACTCGGCACCTTACTACACAGCAAAATTGATAAGTTTCATGCTATTTAGATTTAATGATTTTATGTTTTAAGCCTTACACTTAACTTACTTACAGCAATGTTTTCCCTCGTTTTTCTCCCTTAAGGTGGAATCATACCTCAGAAATGCTGGCATTACAGTGTTGGACTGGACTGGCCTGCCAACAGTGTAGTTTGAACCCTATTGAAAATTGCTAATACAAAATGTCGTCTAAAATTGCTCAGAAGAAGCCAACAAGTAAGATTCAGCTGCAGGAGAGCACTGTAAGGGTGTTACCACCAAACTGGGCAACTGCATATCCAGAAGTCGATTAACTCTTTGTCAGAGCAAGACTGTAATTGCAGTTTGAGGAGGAACAACAAAATATTGATTTACAGTACATAATACTATTAGATTAACTTATCATTTCAGTTTGTACACGTAAATGCAATAAAATGTATGTTTGGTTGTCATGATTGCCATTTGCATTATTTCTCATATTTCGATTAATTATGAATTTTACCCTTTGAGAAGATATTTATTGCAATTAGGTATATCAGGTGGAGATTTTTCGATGGATTTCATTCACAGAGATATATATCCCATCTAGCATTTCGAACATTTCTGCAACCCACAATGCAGCTCAAAACACATTATTTGCAAATTTCATAATTGATGCAGTTTTTTTGTCCACCACTGTATATAGAACAAGAGATTTTATTGGAAGACTGTCATTAAAAATGTCGTCAAGTTTTAACATGTTTTGATTAAAGTTGAGTCGATTTTGAAGGTCAGTAAAAGAGAGAATTAGCCACTAGAATTTAGATGAAGCTAACGTATTTTGATAAAAATGTAAAATATCTTTAAATATAAAAAAAAGTGTTGTGAGATGGCTAAAACTTAATATGAACTAATCCTAAACATAAGAATCTTTTATCTAGCGGGATTAAATTGTGTTTTCTCAAAGAAAAATATCTCTTTACTTCTCTTTCTTTTTATGGAAAAATGTTTCTTTATAGAATGATCTAGGAATCTGTTCCAATTTGTTTTATTTAATTTTTTAAATATTTTGTGGGGATTATCTGCAGTCATACTCGTACATTGGCGTATGTAGCACTGTTACGTAACAGTAAACTCCATGTTCAGCTACAAAAAATACAAAACCCATTGCGAACGGTTCTGTTATATCGGCCACTGTATAAAAACAATTACAATTCAGCTGTAAATAAAGTCCACTTGCCACAAGGTGGAGCTGCATCGGAGTATTAAAAAAACTTTAAACAACAGAGCTCGATCTGCTCACAGAAAAACGATTCGTTTAACCCCAATTAGTTTCGTGAGTGTGAAATAAAAATGTCTTTGAGATGTTTTCTGGGTGCGATTAAAGACCGTTATCGTTTGATAATTGACACCTGTCACTAAATAAAAACGGGAAAATTAGTGTGAATTGGGTGAGGCTGATTGTGATGTGAGAAATATTTCCGCACCATCAGCAGTGCCAATAAAGAAACGAGTACTTTTTATACAGATATAACCCATTATCGACAGTTCATTAGCTCAATTTTTTTTTATTTAATATAGTGATTTAAATTAGTACAGTAGGGTCAAACGCCTATATGAAAATTTAAAAAAATATATATGTATAATTATATTTATTTTTTGTCACTTCTTTCTTAGATGACTAAAACTGCTGATTTTTTAAATGTATTTAAGTAACTGTATCGAACGTAATGTCTGTATTCAAGTACCGAAAAACATAATCTAATAGGACGAATTGTGGTAAAAAGTGGAAAATGAAGGAGACTGCTGAACAGTGAAAACGATTGCAGCCCCAAAACATAACACTATTGCCTCAAAAATAACTGCGAAACTTAATGTGAATCTCTGCAATCCAATTTATAGCAGAACAGTTCGGCAAGAACTTCATAAAGTTCAAATTTATGGCAGAGTCACTATTGCCAAGCCACTCATCATTGATGGTAATGCTAGAAAGAGGGCGCAACGGTGTAAGGAGCAATAAAAACTGGACACCTGATGATTGGAAAGTCATATAACAGGCTGATGTAACCGAGTTATCAGTGTGAATGTACGTAATACATTGTTAAGAACAAGCTCCCCAGAGACAAGGTCATCTCCTGTACACTCACTCCGCAGGGCACCACAACTCTCATTTGGGAAGAGTCAGTAAATAACATCCTCGACATCCTGTTCCCGCTAAACACCCTGTTCCTTCAATCCAGCCAGTAACAAGAAATCTTGCTACACCACCAGTTCAATAGAAGAGCTTTCAATTAAGATGAACTAAAACTCGCCATTAGCAAAACAAAAAAAGTTCAGGGTTATACTTCATTGAAACAGCAAACTTCATTGAAGCTCGCAGAAATGCAATCAAATCTCTTCCTCAGCCTGTATAACCAAGAAGCCTAGAAGTTAGACTTTTCCCAGATGACTGGAAAGAGGCCAATCTACGCCTCATCTTGAAGAGTCCGACTAAGCCGCCAGAGCAACCAAGGTCATACAACCCATAGCACTCCTTCCCATTTTAAGCAAAATATTTTAACGTCTTCTCCTATCCAGATTGGAAAAACACTATGACAGTGTAAATCTCCAGTCGTCAAACCAGTTCGGCTTTCGAGCGGGCCGTTCGGCGGAAGATGCCCTTCGATAGCTCTTGTACTCTGTTACAAACTCAGCTACCAAATACTTCTTAATAATATCAGTGGATTTCGCCGGGGCCTTTGACTCGCTCTGGTGGTATATTTTGGAGACACATAGCATTCCAGCAAATCTTTACAACTGCATACAGGACTATCTGCACAATAGGAGCGTTACAGTCAGAAATGCTTATCGACAAGAACCCAGAAATATCTACAGAAGCTGTTCATGGCCAATTCCTATGGAATGTGATCATGGGCGAGTTCCTCAACCTAGACCTGGGCCGTGTTTCCACTCAAGCTTTCACAGACGAACTGATATTGAGAGTCACTGGAAACAACAGCCAATGAAGCCCTAACAAAGCTACAAGAATGGGCCACCCTCCATAAACCTCCTCAGAAAACTACTTCAATGACCTTGAGGTCATTCTCGACTCGAAGCTCAAGTTTTACCCGCATCTAGATGGTAGATGACTCTCATCAACCGGTGCAATACCACCACTTTGCTTATTGGAGGCTTGAAGTGGTGGAACCCATGTTTAGTCTCCAGAGACAAGTTCCGGTCAGACCTTCCCCATCACTTCCATCATGCAGTATGACTGACGTCTTTTGAGGTTATGATGGACATCATGGCGAAATCCAAACTTCCTTACATTTCGAGGGTACAGCTCTAAAACTTTATTCGCAGGCCGGCCGCAAGTTAGTACACCGGACCGAACCCATTGATAACTCTCTAGGAGGCTTCCGGATCAGCTAGTGTATAATCTTGCTACCTCTACTCTGCCAGACAGTGACTGGAGGGAGTCCGAGTTGTGTGTATGCGGGAGGCATTGTCGAGGCCACGTTATGTCAAGGATCTGGGTATATTCTTACCATGTGTACGCCATATCCAAAGATTTCATTATTCCATACATCATGTCCCTCCCACTTTTCTTAATATTGAATACACCATGAATTGTGACACTAATAGAGTAAGCTTATCTGCGAAAATATCTAAATCTTTTCGCAGATGTAACCATGGCCACAACAGCCATGGCAAACAAAATACCAAACTGGAAAGTGCAGGGAGCCTAGACTACGTCAGGTCATCGTGCAATTACATTCCAACTGGTATGCCGGCTAGATCAAACGACTCTCCTGGTAACCAGATTTAACATAAATAAAGCAGACATAACCAGATATTACATAAATAACCAGACAATAACCAGATATAACATAAATAAGGCAAATTGGATAAGATTTTCAGAAACACTAAAATGAGGTTCAAAAAAGGTGGTGCCATGAGCTAGAGAATCTCCAGCGAACGGTGCATCAGGTCAGAAAGCATTTTCAAAGGTCTAGATCTGGCTGGCCTTCAGCAGAGGTAGAAGCCCGGAGAGAGGTATGCCACTCCCTTAGAAATAAAAACGCACAACTAATAAGAGAAACGAAAAAGGAGTCATGGGGGGCACTTGTCGGTACCTCTAGCAATGCAGTCCCTTGGGATGTTGTATATCGCATAGCCACCAACAAGCTGCCTAAAGGTGATGATACGTGCACCACTAATACCGTGACAGGACAAGCAACATACACATAGGATGGAAGTCAATAATATACTTGACTCGCTGTTCCCAAAAGATGATCAAGCTCTCACCTTTGAACAATCCAATAAATATGAGGCATATGAATCCCCTTCACAATAGAAGAACTAAACGATGCAATCAGCAGGGCGAAAGAAAAGAAAAGAAAAGAAATGTCCCGGCCACAATCTCATAGAACCTGTAATGATAAAAAGCTTACCTAAAAAGTCAACCTCCACACTTGCTTCAGCTATATAACAACTGTCTAAACAAAGGAGTATTTCTTAGCTCGTGGAAATCAGCTAATCTCAGATCAATTCTCAAGAACCCGGAAAAACCTCCCAACGAACCGAAGTCATACCGATAGCCTTGCTGCCAGTACTAGGCAAGGTATTGAAGACTGATACTCTTTCGCTTACAAACAAGCTACCTAAATACAAACCTACAGTCGGACAAACAACTTGGATTTAAACCTGGATATGTTAAAAGTGGGGGGAGAAAAAAAGTGTCCATTGTGTAAAGTGTGCGTATGCTATGTGCGTGTGTAGTGAGTGTATGGAGAGTATGTGTGTATTGTTCTGGCAGGCTCCCAAAAGATAGACTACAGAGGGGAAAACGTCACCTGCCTTGCTGACATCATGCCCCGCTTTTGAGGCATGACGTGGGATTAGCTGACATCGGCTGCAGCTGGTCTGGCCGGTGTGGGATCACCAACCAGAGAACACTTTCCACAGTGCGATCGTCCCCTCCCACCTAGGACTCTCTGACCCTACGACTTTTCACCCCTACAATCCCTGCTTCTCCTCTCCTACCTCTCATTTCAAACTCTTCCCTGGTGATATCACCACTAACCTGTTACTGCTTTTGACATTCCCCCTCCTGTGGAGAGTGGGCTCCCTCCACAAGGATGCCCTCTATACTTTTAACTTCCTGCTTCCAGGTGGAAAGCCTTCCTATCGTCCACTTCTCTTATCTTTGCCTCTTTTTTCCAATACTTTACTATCACCCCTGCGCCCTTTTCCAATAAAAATTTCCGTTTTTTTTTTTCCAATGGTCCTCTCTAGCAAGCTCTGGCGACGCACAGGGTTCGCTCCAGCCAGAATGGCTGGAGCGAGTCTATATCTATACCTTACTCCCTGAGGTGTGGACGGCAATAGGAGGGTGCCTCTAGGGGCCCTGTGGCTAAATGGCCGGAAGAAAATCAGAACAACGCAACTCAACACTGCACTACGTAGACTACATATAAACTTACAATATCTCTGGTCTTTACAGAGTTTATACTGCGACACAGCGTACACTAGGCAGCGTTAGAGGGTGGAACCCCCGATGCTGCCTGACAAGAAACACGATACACTTTGTACATAAGTACAAAGTGTATAGTGTTTTGAGTGACCGGGTTCAAGCCCGTGACTGATAAATACGGTGCTGCTTCTTGTATTCTCTCTATCTTGTGAACTCGTCTGACCGTGTAGTCGCCCCGGAGTATAAGGATAAATTTTAATTTTAATATTTTCGAACGAATCACATTACACTTTTTTCCAAAATCAGGGAGAATTCACGTTTGGAGAATACCAAAGGAAGTCCAACATCCTCATTGTCTTGTGCCAACATGGAGAAGGATCAACAATGTTTTCGGCAGAAATATCTTGGTATTCTTTAGATCCCATCATCAACCTGAATGAACGAATTACTGCCACTCGATTACATTGATATTCTGAGTGACCAGGTTCATCCCATACAAACATTGTTTCCACAAGCGATGTCAAGTTTCAAGATAAAGCTCCAATACACACAGTCAGATGTGTCCAATTTTGGTTTGAGAAGCATGACACTAAAGGTAAGCATCTCCCATGGAAACTTTAACGTTATTGAGCTTGAAATGTTCCTCCATAAAGAATGGTCCAATATTCCTCTTAAGACAGTTCAAGATCTATTCGAATCTATTCCACGTAGAACACACGCTGTTTTAAAAGCAAAGGGTGGCCCGACACCATACTAGTGCTTAACCGTAACTTATCACGGGGGTTTTGTCCACCTTTATATTTGAAACAGATATTCGCAAGTGCGTGTTGAACAAACTGTCGGTGTAGAACGAAGCTTTTATCGTCGTAGAAAGCCAACGGCTGTTAGCTGTTAATATTATGGTCTGAACTTTCATTTACTTCAGGGAGCACATTTTTGGTGTTATCAAGGGCACTGATGATTCCACATTTTTTAGACTTGGACTGGCTCATGTTTCACGTGCTCTCATGTTTCAAGTCGTGCAAACGTTTCCCCCCCTTTCCCATTCGCAACTTGGTTTCTCCATTCGTCGTATTGGTGCGGAATCGCGAGTTGGTGCTTTCATCCATTTGGTCATCTTTTCACGTTTCAATGCTTTTGTCCCATGGGTGCAGTTCGTGAAGGGCATTACACTAACGACATGTATAATACAACAACAAATCTTAAATTTCATTTGATCGTTGCAGGATAGACGTATAATGTGCGGTTTTATATGCAACGTAAAACGCAGCCTCTCAGTAGTTTCAAGCAGGACAGTTGTATTCCTTGGTCGCAGATTTCGGTCACGCTAAATTGCCTCAATGGGATTAGAACCTACACTTCGTTGGTACGTAGAAGCTGACCTAAAGCAATCAAAAACTGTGTCAGTAGCAGAAGTAGACAATATAAGCATTTTCAAGAATGCCACCTGGCTAATAAGTGTCGAATATAAGTTTCTGGAAGAGTGGGAGTAATGTACGAAATATGGCAGTTTATTTTAACCTTTAAAAACGCAGTACGAGTACAAGTACTTGCCCGAGGTGCGTTGTCTTCGAATTTCCAAAAGCGGACGTAATTGGCACGTTTGTGAGTTCGCTTTGTTCACCATAATTATCTGCAAAACCTCCGGGTTTGCAGATGTCTACAGACATAACAGCTTAACCGACAAAATGAAATGGCACTAGAAAATGTTAACAAAAACGCAAGAATTACTATTTAAAAAAAATAAATAAAATTCTGTACCATGTACATACTGTGTCCTGCCACTCGCATATTTAACGTGTTTTACATCGGCAGGCGTTAAAAACGTTTAATTTTCAGATATTAATAAAATTCATGGATAATTATGTAACAATGTTTTTATTTTATTTTTAATAACTAGGGGGGTCTGTCCCCTGCTCGCTTTTCTTGCAGGCCCCCCGCGCACGCTTTTCTACGTAATATGTAGAGTTATGACGGAGTAACTCAAATCTTTTCTATGTAAAAGACACACCTGTCGAAACACACTGATCGATATCTAATCTAATATATAAAAGAAAATAGAAAGTGTAAGAAAAAACTATAAAAAGTAAAACTGTGTAAATGTTTAGTGAATGAGAGTTATTAATATTTGCATGTTCTATCTTATCCTCTTGACGGGACAGACTAATGGCTATGCAGGCCCTCAGGGGCCTCATGGATATCAAAGCTGACACTATGCTGTACCGTTCCCTAGCTGGCATGGTGTGGGATGCTGACACTGGCCATTTGGGTAACCCCCAGGCCAGTGTAGGACAGAGATGCAAAAAGCACGCTCCACCACAGGGATCTATGGTGGAGCGTGCCTATGTTTTTTTATTTCCCTATGTTCTTTTATTCCTACCACCTGGGGAGGTGTGAGTCTCCTTCCCCCACCCTGGGTAACCCCCTTTCACCTGGTGGTTCACCCCACCACCCACTTTCAACTCCCAACCTCTGGATCAGGATGAGCATCCTGTACCAGAGTCCCCTTACTGTCTCCCCTTTCAAATCAGGCGGGTGCCTCAACTACTGCCCCCTCAGTTCTCTACCACTTTTATCCCACCCTTTTCCTATCTCCCCATTATCTCCTTTCCAGGCTCCTCCGTAGCCAGGTGGGCAGGAGCAACAGTGCGTAGCACACGCTTCTTGATTAGACCGGGGTTCGAGCCCGTCACCACCAAATACGGAGGATGCGGAAAGGTCAGGGAATGACCACCGCATATCCCGGAGCAATAAGGCCTTAGTTGCTAATGCTCCTAAAAAAAAAACAAATAATAACATAACAATTATCTCCTTTCCAATAAAAATTTCTGTTTTTTGGGCTGTCCTTGGGTGCCTAGGCTACCCCAGGGTTTGCCCCGCCAGAGCTTTCTTCTCTCCTAATATGTCCTGGACCGCCTCCTTGTGGCTGTGACGGAAACTGGGGGGGGGGGTGTTAGTGGCTCTCTAGAGACCACCAGGCTAAGTGGCCAGAAGAACGACACAACCCACACTAATACTTCACAAAACCCACACCCTGGCCTTACGCAAAGTATTGTATTCTACACAGAGTAAAAACGCGGAGTTGGGGGAACCCCAGTGTCGCTAGGAAAAAATCATATGTCAATATGATCGATATCTAATCAGGAAATGGCCTATGTAATTATTTACCTGTGCATTTGTAGTGCTCGGCATTCTCAAGGTCGAATAAATATCACTATGTAATTATTTACCTACGTTTACATAAGTCACTTAGGAAAAGGTTTTTTTGATTCGGGTTCCATAATGCATGAGGAATATTGTTGCATTCGAAAGAGAAGGATTAAAATATTTAACTGAAATATATACAAACTTTACAAATATTTAAAATATTTATAAAAGTATTTTACAAATATAAAATATTCATTAATGTACAAAAAACGTTACAATTGATGCACGTGCACGAGGTGGTGAACGTTATGGAGGCAGTTGTCAATATTGTCAATAATTAATTGCATTTGTAATGACGTAATTGCCTCGCCCTCTTCTCTCATTGGCTCGAATAAATATCACTAGGAGGAAAACTTTTTCAATGTATAGAGAGATTACATTTTATGTAATTTATGTTAAGGAGCCACTTGTAATTAAGAAATTCATCAGAACAGTAATCTGTTCTCCATTCTATGCTGCTGAAGTGTGGGCATCAGCAGCTACTACAACGAAGAAACCAATCCTCGCTACAGAATTCTGGCTACTTAAATGGGCTAACTGGAAAGCTTGTCTCCCACCACAGGACAGAACCACAACCTTAGCTACCTCACTGGGGATGCAGCGACTGCCTGATATCATCGAAATTCAACGACTGATAGCTACAGTTAAAATGATCATGGGGCAGACTCAACACCGTCCATTTGGGATTCGTGTTACTGGCGAATACCCAAGCCAGAATTTCGGTCAACCCCGATGCTCTGCTCGAGGAATCGGAGGCGTCATATCTCAGACCGCTTTCTCCCAAACCAAATGCTACCGCAAGTACAGCACCTCGATGCTGACTTGCAGAGATTTTGCAGCAATAAAACCTACAGAAAAGAAGTGTTAGCAGCTCGCTCCAATCCCAGAATCGAATGAGAACAAGTTCGTGCGCCCTCCACACCATCTGCCAAGCTCTCCTGTACCACGACAAAATTCGTTTGACAGAGAAGTGCCAGTCATGTATATCATATATTTTTATTGTAAATAAAATTGTAAATAAGATATTTTTATTGTAAATAAAATTGTAAATATAACCGTACGATGTCACTTGTAAATATAGTTAATACTGTGTAATGTGAGGAAGTGTAATGACATGTTTACATGTTACATTTTTAATTTTACAATGTGCATTATCCATTATCTATCCTGATGTGAGCATTATCTATTATCTGTGTGCATGATCTATTATCCATGTGCATTATCTATGTGCATGATCTATTATCCATGTGCATTATCTATGTGCATGATCTATTATCCATGTGCATTATCTATGTGCATATCTATTCTGATGTGAGCCCCTGGCCGTTGGCCGTGAAGGGACAATTGCAACTTCACTTAAATCTATATATGTACATTGTATTCATTTATTATTATTATTATTATTAAATCCGTTTATTAATAGCAAGTGATTGCTTTCACCCCTTTTACACAGCCAACCGGCTAGAAAGGTGTATAAAAATGCAAGAGTGGCAATTTTTACAATGCAATATTTACAAATCATGTTTACAATATTTACAGAAGTGCGAATCATTTATAGTATTATTTACAGAATGTAATTATCGATAACTTTAGAAGAGGAAATTATTCACAGTACCATTTAAAAGTAGATGTCCAATAGCTATTTTATATTTTGGTCATTCCTTCCTATTCAAGTTTCTTCTTCATACTTCTATAGTTCAAGCAAGCTGTAAGCTTCAGAGAGGCTCTTCACTCTGTACTGCTTGCCTTCACAGTATTTCACAGGATCTATTGCCAATGTATTGAAAAGGGGGACTGCGTTGTTCGGAAAGAAGTTCTTCAGACAGCACAGGTTGGACAGTGTAGAATGCAACGGTAAGTAGGGATTGTCATTACTGCGTCCAGCACGTGGAGTAGCGATAACTCCGTGAAGACTGGGGACGTCAATCACACCAGTTAGCATCTGAGACAGAAGAAGAATATTCCTGGATGCAATGTGAACTCTCCAGGGAGTGATATTTAAGTTGGCATATAAAACAGCCCTGGAGATGGTGAATGCGCTGTACTCGACTGCCAGGAATCTGTTTATGTACGAGGTCGGTGCAAAAGACCAGATTGGTGATGCATACAGTGCGATTGGTTGTAGGCACCGCTGGACGTATCCTCCGACTACATCGACGTGGAGTAACCCCGTCAGCTCTTGTCGAATTGCCCACATCGCCGAAAATGTCTTAGTTTTCATGGTCGAAAAATGGTTTTGAAAAGTAAGGCCCTCGTCCCAAGTCAAGCTGAGGTCGGTGTGAGACTTCATTTTCCTTATCTGCACTCCCTTGTGATAGGCTGAGATGTCATTTTTGATTCTCTTTTTTGTAAATGTTGAGAAATCAGTGTACCTTGCGAGGAAAGGTTCAAGGACCGCGACGAACCATAAACCGAACCGGACACCTCCCTGCGGTACTCCCCGCGTTATAACACGCTCCTGTTTGAAGGATTTATGGCTGATGATGAGTTGTCTTGGCGTAAGGATGAGGTTGATGGTTTTTAGCAGGCTTCCTGCAATGCCAAAGTATTTTTCCAGGATGTAGATGAGAGCGGGAATTGAGAGCTTATCATAAGCAGATGAAATATCAAGAAAGATGACGTCCAGCTGAGATTTACTGTTGAGAGCAGTTTGAATTTTAAACAGGGTGTCTAGTAAGTTTGTATATGTAGATCTTTTGGGGATCACAGTATGCAGATGTTTGGGTCTATGAGAGAAGCATTGTTCGATTAGTGCTGATAAGATAGTTTTCTCAAACACTTTTAACAGAGTGCAGCCCACGGAGATCGGTCTGAAGTCCTTAGGTTCCTTTGGGTTTCTTCTTTTGGGTATGGGTTGTATCCTGTAGTGATTCCATATTGTCGGGATTGATCCGGAATTTAATATCTGATTAAAGATTGACAGAAGGGGCTCCACAATTTAGTTGCAATAAAGATTTTCTCTCTCTCTCTCTCTCTCTCTCTCTCTTACATATCGGTTACTGAAAGTATTGGTCTGTGATGACTAAAGTAGGATATATAATTTTTACATTGAAAAGTTCACAACTAAATACAACATCTATAGTTGTTCAATTACGTGTAGTATTTATTGAAAGATCTGATGACACGTCCAAGTTGAAGAATGTTTTCATAAATGTGCAGAACTCTTTTTCCAGCCTCAGAGTTTAATTGTAAAGAAAAAATTACATTCAATCTGAAAACACCAGGTGACTTGAAACCAAATGTGTCTTCGAATTAACGCATTTCCCAGTTTTCGAAAGTTTTTTTGTATCTTAAACCCTTAATATTTCTGTTTCTAAATTCCTTAGCTTTCCAAACGATATGCTTTACGTCCACATTATCCAGTGTATTACGTGAGAAAATTTCCTTTTGATCACATGTTCATATTTTCCACAATCCTGGAAAAACTACTGCAATTTTCAGAGGTTTGAAAGTTTTTCCTCTAGTATAGAGCTAAGACGAAGCTCAGTGCAAAATTTCATTAAATTTGGTCCGGTAGAAGATAAATTAAACTGGAATAAATTTTCATAACGCTTTTCGCATGACGGTTTTTCGTTACAACATTTTTGCAATAACGTCAGTAAAAACGATTTATAACGTCAAAACCTTAATTTTATCATTTGGCCTAATTTCTTTTTCGCTAAATCCTGCCAACATTTTGGTCTGTGCCCGCAAATAAACTTTCCACATAAACTCCATGTGGAAAATTGAGTTATCAACCTTCGTCATGGTCGGCAGAAACGGCGAATTCCGCCTCACTTCAACAACCGACCGCTTCACCGACCGTTCAACCGATGCCAACTAACATGCAAAAGTGCTTCCGCTCATACTGTGACAGGGAATAAACCGGTGCAATACGACCACTTTGCTTATTGGAGGCTTGCAGTAGTGGAACCCATGTTTAGTCTCCAGAGCTAAGTTCCACCCTCTGTCACTGTGTAAACTTACAAACGTTCAATCACAATGTAAACTTACACTGTGACAGGGGGGTGGACAGGTGAATATTCCCCTTTCACTCTTTCCCCTGTGCACGACTCGAGAAAACCTCTTTTCCGGAACGAACGTTATGAAAAACACGAGAAGTATCGAGGCAATTAAACTGGTGCTGAAAGCTCAGAAACAAAACATAAAAACGTAAATAAATCAAAAACCTTTTTATTAGATTATGGAAAAAAAAAAACCATTGGTAAAACATTCCTTTTAATGCACTTTAAATAACTTCGTGCATCTTAATAATGCACGAAGCCTGAACAAATTTAGATGAGAAATTACAGAATTATGGAAATGGCTTCATAAACAGCCAACAAATGGTAGGGCGATAATCGATGATAGGGCAATAAAGCGTGTGAATTCTAAGGGTAGCAGCAATACACGTGCAACATCGCCTTCTCATGCTGAGAATGAATACGTTACTTAATGCTGGAGGTATTAATTCCCATTCTTGCGTAAGTGCCAACACAAGGTCCGCGAAGTTTCTGGGAAAGGACTTATAACTCTCGTGCCTAGAGCATCCTAGGCATACTCTATTGAAACTAGAGATCCAGCTGGCTATTCTCTCTCTCTCTCCCTCTCAAAGTATTAGCGTAAGGATCAATGATGTCATCCAGATACTTTATAGCCGTTAGAGTTCCTCACAGTATTGCACGGAGATCTGTACGGACTTAACAGAATGGAAATTGGATTCCAGTTCCTGTCAGATCAAACTTTGTAGCGAATTCAATTAATGACTGTATCTCAACTCATCAGTAAAGGGTGCCACGGCCAACTGCTCCTCGGTACGCTCGACATGCTGTTAGCACCAATAAAGATGGGCTGTTTTGTCTACAAAGGCTAAGGGAATTCGTATTTAAAAATTAATTTCTGATTAATAACAAAAAATCCTGTTTGACACTTTCGAATGATAAATGTTTTTTCTTTGTAAATGTAAAACTCGAGGCCGAAGTCGTGAACAAACATATATCCAAGATCTATAAGGTTTAACAGATTGCGCAAAAGAAAAGATATGAGGTGGCAGTATATCGTGTCTGCAAATTGTATCGTCAGTTTGCTTGTTCTTCTGGATATAAAACTGAGTTCCAAAAGAAAAACACATTAGCATTATCAGAGGCATGTGATGCAAAAAAGAAAACATATACAGCATCAGCAAAAAAAAAAAAAAAAAAAAAAAAATCCCATATTTTGTTCCACCAATCAACTTATCAGTTTTGTTCCACCAATCACAAGTCAGTTTAGCGTGACTTAAACGCTGGAGAGAGAAAAATGAGAGTAGGAGTGTGTTATAGGCCTAATGACTCTGATCATTATAACGAACAAGTGTACAAAGAAATAGTAGACCAGTAAATCAGATTGTCTTATAATGGGGGATTTTAACTTCCCAGATATTTTGTAGATTTACAATTATCCAGTAAATCTACAAAAGCAAGGCTTTTGTAGATTTACTGGATAATTGTTTTCTGCAGCAGCATGTTCGCCCCTTGTTGGAGGACTCTACCGATCCCCACAGCTTTCTGGACAATTTTTTTTACAAAAAATAACGCTCACTACAAGTATAGGAACTTTTGTTGGTCAAGTAATTATAAACTTATACACTAAGTGATCACTGAATTATGACCACCTACCTAATACTTCGTAGGTCCTCCTTTTGCCCTCAGTACAGCAGCTATCCGACGTGACATTGATTCAACAAGATGTCGGAATGGCCAACCAAGCTGCGTGTAATGCGGTCAGCAATGCAGGTATGGAGGTGATTGGTGTATCCAGACGCCTGATATGCCTTTCCATAGTGTCCCACAAGTGCTCTATGGGATTGATATCGCGGGAGTTCGGAGACCAATCGATATGCTGGAAGTCAGAACTGTGTTCCTCAAATCATTCCTGCACAACAAGTGCCCGATGGCTCGGCGCATTGTCACTTTGGAAGACACCATCGCCATTCGGGAAAAAGTGTAACATAGCGGGGTGTACACAGTCAGCAAGCAGCTGACGATAGCGGAGACCGGTGATACGTTGTTCCAGATGCACCAGGGGTCCAAGTTCCTGCCAGTGAAATATGCCCCACACCATACAACCGCCTCCACCGGCCTGCACTTTTGATATTATGCATGATGGACGAAGAGCCTCATGTTGTTGACGCCAAATCCG
The DNA here is from genome assembly GCF_048544385.1 of Mastigoproctus giganteus. Classification (NCBI taxonomy): domain Eukaryota; kingdom Metazoa; phylum Arthropoda; class Arachnida; order Uropygi; family Thelyphonidae; genus Mastigoproctus; species Mastigoproctus giganteus. The sequence goes on from NC_143582.1 coordinate 15,439,437, forward strand.
TACACGACCAGCCACAGTGTGGAGTAAATAACGTGACTCATCCGACCAGCACACCTTCTTCCAAGCTTCTAACGTCCAACTTGCATGCGCTTTGCACCAGGCGAGTCTTTTACGCCGATGAACCTCGGTTAGGAGACTCTCAAACACCCCACCAGTTCAGCCGTTTGGGAAATCGAGGCACCCACAATCTGCCCTTTATTCAAGTCCGATAAATCCTTCCTTTTACCCATCATGCTCGGAATTTTACTACCTGTTGAACCACTGACACTTTATCTATGTTACGTAGGTCAACTAACTCCGCACTTTAGTACCTCACGTGGTCAACGGGTCGGGTCGCATTCAGTTTTCGTAGGGGGTGGTCATAATTCATAATTCACTGTATAACGTACGTATATAAGGTTATATCGGTTATAAACAAAAAAAAAAAAACTGGGAAAATGCACAAAGTTCTATTGTTTGGAAATATTATACACATTGGACGTAACCTCAGGTACGAGACCTTCTAATCAGTAGAGGAACACTAAATGAATAGTCAGGCTATAGAAAGGTGACGCGATATTGCATCACTATCCAAACTGGTTACAATTCAATGTGTTGTGCGATAAAAAAACTCTCTCTCTCTCTCTCACTCTGACGATTAATTAATCATATGAAACTTAATGCAACAACTGTTTCGGCCTTCTTGTCTCCTCGTCAGTGAAAAGTTAGGACATAAATAGAAAGACTTGTATTGAAAGACTGTCTTAAGCAACTCCTGTCATACAAACGGCGCCCAATCATTTGACTCCGGGTAAAGCAAAAATCTGATCATAAGTAAAGGGGGGGAAGAAAAGAAATCAGATTAAAATAATTGAGACCAAACTATAAATCAAATCCATTTCGAGACATATAATCCATAATAAAACCAAAATCATAAGAAAGATTTACAGTTCATATTTAATGTATCCTATGCCACCAAAGATGTTTTCATACGAGTGAACTAGACCGCTGCAGTTTATGACCATTTAAATAAATTAATTTTATTGCAGGTAATACAACTGACTGAATGGGAGAATTCGCACGTCGATTGTAAGGCGAGAAGTCGATGTGCGAAAACAGGTGGAATCAACTCCCATTCAGTCAATGGCAATTACTCCGCAACAAAATTGTACGATCATAAACCGCAGCGGTCCAGTTCTACACCGCAGCGGTCCTAATCCACACCTGGTATCCAGAATGAGCTACGATTTCCAATTTCAGCAATTGATCGTACAATTAGTGCAGCCATTTGGCATTTTATTATCTATTCACGTTCAAAATACTGTTCGCGACATATAAACTAAAATGAATCTCTAGAACTTGATTTATAACCGTATGCTACCGCAATGCCGTCTACATTCTCATAACCAATCAATAACTTGCATTGAATGCGCCTATTCCACAATGTTTCATAACATAGTGTAGTTACAGCTAAATTCTATTGTATTAAAAACATCAGGGAATGGGATGGTGTTGGAACTGTCTAATGACATCGTGGTACTGGAAATTTACCAGTTGGAATTAAAGACAAGCATACATCTTCTCTGGAACAACTTTGTTTTTACTAAGGTCTAGCTAGTAATCTTTTGTTAAGATAATTGGCACTTTAAAGATTTCTTTCGTCCTGTGTTCGTGCATTAACAAATGGGCGTTCCACTACCAATTCCAATGACTTTTATTTGTACATTGAACACAATAGTCTACAACAGAATACAATAGTCTCGGTCCATCTGCCAGAAGTTGATAGGAGGACTATTGTATGTGGTTAGATTTTTTTCTAGTTAAAGAAAAAAACAACAATTTACTCCGATGTGAACAATAAACTTTGTTTTTTTTATTAATTAGAAAATATAATGAATATTAATGCTGACTTTTATTGTTAAAATATTGTAAAAGTAGTAATAATGATCTATCATTAATAACAGTTAATAGAGGGAACCAGAAATAGCGTATCAAAAGTGCATTAATGTTCTGGAAGACGGACAACACATAAGAAAGAGGCTTAGAATTATTAAGCAAAATTAAGCAATTGATTAAAATATCCTATGCAGTGACCTACGGTGTGGGTAGAGCTTATCAGCGCAGACTGCGACTTTTATTTATTTATTTTACTTTTTATTTTGAGGTTATGGACAACTACCAAAAGCGGCCACTACCAGATGCAATCGGCCACATCTGCCAAGTTGAATGAAAGATTAAATTTGAATGTCTAAAGTCATGCTACTACGATAAATAGTACAGATGCTGACTGGTGGTCAAAAAGTTCTCAGAACGTTGTACAAAAGACAGGCACAAAATTATGTCTCTCTTTTTTTCCCCCTTCAATATATTCACCCCGAAATTCAATTCACTTATTGTATTTAAGCTGCAAAGAGTAATCCTTGCATCTTTTAATCCTTCAAAAACAATTCTTCAAGTAGGGCATCAAATCAGGCTTCCACAGCTGCTTTTAGCTCTTCATCATCTTCATCAGCTCTTCATCAATGAGTTCCACGACGAGACTTGAGGTTTCTGAACAAATAACAGTCAGTTGGGGAGTTCTGAAATGTAAGGAGGTCGTTTAATCGTTCAAACCGACATTCATGAATTTTGGCTTGTAAAACCAGGTTTTGTGCACAGGTGCATTGTCATGAAGAAGCAAACCCCGATGATCCAACTTTCTTCGTCTTTTTCTCGAATTTCAGCTTTTAAGCATAATATTCCTCTGTTATTCTGGTGGCAAGGTAATAATCAATCAACAAAAATCTTTTTGTGTTCTAGTAAACTGAGGCCAACATTTTTCTAAAGAATGGTTGGGTTCGAAACTTTTTCGGGGTTGCAGATCCTTTTGGTTTCCACTTCATGATTTCTAATTTGGATTCAGGATCATAAAAATGTAGCCACGTTTTATCACCAGTCACCAAATGGGGATGAAATGGCTGGTTGTTTCTCTGGATGAAAAGTCCGTTATCAGGGGGTTAAATCATGCAACCCTTCCTAAATACCAACTAACTCGACCTAAGTGGGAAAAACTCAGGTCTTTTTCGACGATATGGAAAGACAGTGATTATAACCACTGTGCTACAGGCGAGGGTCAAGTTGTGGGAAAATTTGTACAGTAAAAAACAAATTGAAGTTCTACAGAAATCATATCTATTCAAAAAACTAAATAAAATTATTCTTGTTAAACTGTTCATATGCATATCAAAATAATCATAAAAAATCCAAAATTCACTGTACTGGAATTCAGTTTCTAAATAAAATCAGCGAGTCTGTAAGAATATGCATTTGTCAGATCGGTATCGGCAATGCTGAAGTACCTTGTTTTGCTTTAAATGTAAGTGGGAAGTGTTACAGGCTATAACGTTTTTGGTCTATATTCGTGGTAAAAGGAAAGTAAGTCCATGTGTCCCATATATTATTATGTAGCATTTATATCATTTACCACAGACTATAAACAGAATTTAAAAAATATATTAGTTTCTTTTCGATGAGCTCGTTATTTTGTTATCAGTTTACTAAATATATAGATTATGGATTATTGCTATTTTTTAACATATTAATCACAGCAGAAATGTGAAATACGTATTATTTTTTGTTATTAAAATCTAGGAGAAAACAAGTATAGTGCGTTACAAAAATGTTGCCTACTTACTACGTTCTGATATATGTTTTCATTTCAATTTTTATTAAAACTGAAACGGTGAGCGAACATTACATTATAAGGTATGCGGAGTGAAGTGAAAACAGTTACAATTTTGGAATATTAATTAGCAATTAATTGGTAAAATTGTCATCCGTCCATGTGTATTATGTCCATAAATTGAGTGTATGTTAATGGTCGGTTTGCCTGCTTTGCAGGAAAAAATCTTGCAATCTCCGCCTGAGACCGACTGACTCAGCCGGGGAGTGAAAAAAGCCCACAAAAGTTCATCGTGCCATTGATGGGATTCGAACCCGAACCTTTTACACTCGTAGGGAATACGGTGATTGTAACCCTTGTGCTAAACTGCGAGGAGTGATTAATTGATAATAAGATAGTTAATTATTTACTTTTCGCTTCTATTAACCATAGAAAAGAAAAAATATATATATTTATTAATTTGAGTACACGGATTGGTTTTTTTTTTTTTTTTTGCTTTAAACAAAAACATTCATGCACGTTCTTTCGATCTTTTCAAGGATGATGGAAGTTGTCATGCTCACTAAACAGAAATTATCGTTTCCTGATCATTATCTACAGTAAAAGACAGAATACTAACGTTTTTGAGTTCGCATGGGAGTATTCTGGAAGAAATAGCTGGAAGAGGAGAAAAATTGCAATGAAAAAAGAAATTAAAAAGGGCGCTACTGCTTGACGTCTTTCTGCTGTTAACGACAAAACAAATTGCTCTAAATTTAAACATCCCACACCTGTTATATTGCGTAATCAGGTCACAACTGGGCTGTCATCTATTACTATCAAGGTACTTCTTACCCGCCGCATTCTTTGTTTTTTTAGAGGAGTTTTAAGTCCTGATGAAACGTTCAAAGTGACTCTTCCAAAAAAAAAAAAAAAATACCAAAACAGCTTTTAGTGATGTTGGGTTAATTCTGAATGTAAATCCAAGTTGTGTGTTTTGAGAGCTGTAAATTATAGGAATTGAAATACGAATTATTTATTAAGGTAGCTAATAAGTTTATTGACAGCTAAATATTGGGAAGTGTTTCCCTACACCCAGGGTGCGCGATATACAAAAATGTCACGTGGCTGGTAGTGTGACACCGCAGCGGCAGCGGTGGTGGGAAATCCTTGAGCAACCCTCTATTCTCCGGACACCAGCCCTCCTGATTTGTTCTCCCATCATGAAGGAGTCACGCAGAGGTTAACCTTTCCGGAATAAAGACATTCTACGAGCAGCAGACTGCTTTCCGCCACGCTTCAATCAAACCAGGCCGCTGATGGTATCAGACGTCACTGCACGCTTGCAGGCCAGACGAGAAGAGGGTGGAGGACTCTACGGTACCCGGTCCGCAATTATTCAAGGGGCCAGGCGCGCTTATTATTACATTTTTAAGTAATTACATTCGTTTTTAATAATCAGCAAAAATTATAGAAATTTAAAATAATAAAAATGTTTTAATTTTATTAATTTTTTTATCTTATTGATTTATTATACGTTAGAATTGGCTTGTTTGCTTTCTGGTGGACGCTCTCTGGGTAGCACAGTTGGTATAATCATCGTCCTCCCTACGCTGGATGGAAAACACCTGAGTTCGAATCTTGTCAATGACGTGCGGAATTTTTATGGGTATTTTTCACAACGTGGCTGAGTTAGTCGGTTTCAGGAGAGGGTAGCATGTTTTGTTTTCCTCACGAAACTTGGGTTTTTCGTCCAGCAAACAGCAAATGGACCACAGAACACACGCAATTTACAAACATATACGGCGCAATATAGCCCAAGTTGCTGATGCGCCTAAAACCCTACAGCAACCATAGCTTATAAATATTTTTTAAATAATATTGTTTACTACTCAGAGCGGTTAACTAGTTTTATTCCTTAATACATTTTTAATAAGTGTTGAATATATCAACTATAAAGTCGAAGGTTAAGCTTAATGGTTATACTATCAACAATCTGTTGGAATCATCGTTAGTTATTCGTCAGTTTAGTTTCCAAGCGCGTTAGCATATATGCATAAGCGCCTAGTGTCTTCACCATGTTCATCTGTCTATCTGTCTGTCTGTCCATCCGTCCGCATATAACAACTCGACTCCGAGTGGACGGATTTTCAATAAATTTTATATTTAGTTCAAATAGGAAGATTTGTCGAGCCATCACAAACTTCATTAAAATCGAAAAAAATAGAAATAGGCCAAATATTATTTCTTTTTTCCACACAATTTGTAGGGAAGAAAAGAAATGACAAAGTATACGGGAGAAGAGAAATAAATATTATACAGTTATAATTAGACTGAACAGCTGTTTCGAGAAGCACTAACTTGTAATGGAAGTATGTTATCGGAGGTAATGTTAACGGATGTTCAGACATTTATTTATTTTTATTTAAACAGCTACAAGACAGGAATCAAACATGCCTGAGGAGGGCGCAGCTACAAAGCATCATTACACAGCTTCAAAGCAGACACTTGGAATATTAATTTCCAAGGTAAAGAAAAAGTGAATGTACCTAAAAGTGAAGACAAAACAGTTAAAGGAAATCAACGAGTAAAAATAAAAGGAGGAATCAGTCAGACTGAATTGAAAAGGAATGAAAAAAAACAAATGAACACTGGTATTTCTTCACACACATCATTACAGTCAGTCATAAATTTGAGAGAAAATTAAATTTTAAGGTTCAGGTAACGGATGCGGTTAGCAATTTCAGTTGCCTCTTGAAGTGTCCAGGGGTATCGAATATCTCCAAGTTTGCTTTGTTGATTGATCTTGCAGTCTTATTATAGTAGTTGTAGTATCCATAATTTGTTCTTGCATAGAATGGTTTCTTAAAGCTCATGTCGGTGGGTTGAAATTTATTTCTGAGATAAGATGAGCGCAATTAACGCACCATTTAAAAGGAACAAGTCGGCTTTGTCTCTTCTTTCTTCCAGCGTTTCAAGTCCAAAGAATATACATCGTTCTTTGTAGGATTTCTCATTGTAATCTAATCCACTTTTAAAATAAACGTATTGTATTGCTCTTTTTTGGATATTTTCAATTTCTAATTTTTGGTAAGCTGCATGGGGAGACCAGATCTGTGAGGCAAATTATAGGGCTGGCCTAATGTAAATTTTGTACAGAAAGATGAAGAGTGCCAATTGATTGAAATCTCTTTTAAGAAAACCTAGCTTTCTGCTAGCTCCTCTCACAATGTTTCAGACATGGACATCAAAGGAAAGTGATTCTTTAATAAAGATACCCAAATTTTTGGCTGTAATAACTTTTTTGATTGCCTTGTTGTTGACGCAGTAAGAAAAATTAAGTTTGTGTGTCATTTGCAAAAGCTCATCACACTTATTTTCGTTGACTACCATTTTATTCTCCTTCAGCCGCTGGATTACTCGTTGCAGAGCTTCTAAACGACAGAGCAGAACAGAACAGAACCAATTTTCAACCTATTTTGGGAAAATTCCAGGTCCGGTTACGATTTCACAGTTTTCGAAATCGAAGACAGTATGTTTTTGCATTAATCAACAAGAAAAATGCGAATCGCTGTCAAATTTTCAACACATACTGTATTCTGTTGGCCCCAGAGATAGTTAACCCCTACAGAAACATTACTATAAATTCAGAACAGCAGCTCTGATCCATTTCAAAATTTCGGTGCTTACTTAGAATATTTTAGGAATCTTTGTAACAAATTTTCATGTCGATGGGTTGACTTATTTTGTTATAAATCACGAATTATTAACCCTCGTGAGAAGCACAGTTCGTAGAATCGCCATCCTTCCTACACCGGGTGGAAAAGACCCGAGTTCGAGTCCCGTAGATGACGTGAGGAATTCTTATGGGCCTTTTTTCACAACGTTGCTGAGTTAGTCGGTCTCAGGCGAGGGTGGCATGGTTTTTTCTCCCGGAAACTCTGTTTTTTTGTCCAGCAAACAGAAAATTGACAACAGAACCCACGCAATTTAGAGACAGTATACACGGAGCAATATGGCCCCAGTCGCTTGATGCTCCTAAAACCCTACTGCAACAACAACAACAACGAATTATTAGCATTTGTTAAAGCGCCTGAAATGAAGGGTACTGCGTTCATTAACTAACTCGTTTTTAATAGTTGTTGAATATCAGATGGGAGGGAATTCTTCATTTATCATCTTATTAATTATTATGCCATAAAAAATAAAAATTTAAAATGAATCGACTCTTCATACGGAGTGACATTAAATTTAAAAGATTCATAAATTTAATGAGTACCGTATATAATAGGATATTCTGTGGAATTTTATCATCAACCGTTAATAATTAATAGATTTTTAACTGGTGACCGCAAGCGATGCATATTACGCAATAACAGCTCGGGGAAAATTAGCATACTGGGAGCACAAGACATAAACGGGTTTTTAACCACACCTGTGAAGGCCAATTGTTTTTAAAATGTTCTTGTTTATACTCCGGCACGACCGCCAGGTCAGTGGAGTTTACAATCAATCAATCAATCAATACAAGTCATGGGCTTGACCCCGGTTCACTCAAAGGGCATGTGCTACAGCACTCGCGTTCCTGACCACTCGGCTACGTCAGGCCTATATCATAGGCCTTTATATGATATGCTTTGTTTTTCTTTTAAATTACAACAGAATGTGTGTTGTTTGTTTGTTGGTATTTGGTTTTTTTTTAGGAGCATTAGCAACTAAGGCCATATTGCTCCTGAGATATGCGGTGGTCATTCCCTGACCTTTCCGCATCCTCCGTATTTGGTGGAGACGGGCTCGAGATCAAGACAAACGCAAGATTTTTCAATTCCAAACATCTTACATCATTCTTTGTATATACTAAAGAGTATATATATGTAATCTCTAATCTATCACATATATATGATTTTGCATGGTTTTGTTAAGGGTAAGTCTTGCCTGACCAATTTGATTGGATACTATGATGCAGTCACAAAAGAACTGGATGCAGGGAATAGCTTTGATATTATATACTTGGATCTTAGAAAGGCTTTTGATACTGTTGCACATGGAAGACTGCTGCACAAATTGGAGCAGTGTGGCATTGGAGGCAAATTGCTGCTATGGATAAAGGGGTGGTTGAGGGGGAGAAGATCAATGGACACTGCTCATCGTGGACTAATGTTATTAGTGGAGTCCCTCAGGGTTCAGTGTTGGGTCCTTTATTGTTTTCTGTATTTATAAATGATATTGATGATGGTATATCAGGCTTAATGTCCAAGTTTGCAACGATACGAAGGTTGGCAGGGTTGTCAAGGACACTACTGACACTATGCTGCTGCAACAGGATTTGGAAAGGTTGAGCAGATGGGCTTCGAGGTGGCAAATGAAGTTTAACATTGACAAATGTAAAGTACTACATATGGGAAACAGCAACCCCAGAGCAACGTATCAACTGTGTGGTACTACACTGACAGTGGTAGAGAGTGAAAGGGACCTGGGGGTGGTTGTGCAGGCAGATATGAAGTTCTCTGAGTAGTGCAGACGGGCTGCAAGAGTAGCTCATGGTGTATTGTCAATGATATATAGGAATTTTTCTAGCACGGATAAGGAGGTGATTATTCCCTTGTATAAGGCAATGGTCAGGCCACACCTAGAGTACTGTATACAGGTCTGGAGGCCTCATTTCAAGAAGGATGTAGAGCTGCTGGAACGAGTACAGAGAAGGGCAACTAGATTGGTGAATGGGACAAAGGGGTGCTCTTACGAAGAAAGGCTTAAGTTTTGCGAATTACAGTGTCTGGAAACTAGGCACCAGCGAGGTGATCTGATAGAGGTGTACAAAGCCTTGAATGGTTTGAGCATGCTCAATGCTGATGGAATTCTTCCTCTTGCTCAGAATAATCACCTGAGAGGGCATAAATTCAAATTGAGGAAGGACAGATGTAGGATGGATGTGCGGAAATTTGCCTTTAGCCAGCGGGTGGTTGGTTGGTGGAACAGACTTCCATCCCTTGTGGTGGAGGTTGATAGCCTAAATAAGTTTAAGGCTCAGCTGGACAGGTATTTCGAACGAACAGAGGGGTGAAGTGGAAGTGGTTATTTTTATTTATTTATGTTACTTTTTTTTCTTTTTTTTTTGGCTGATGCTGCATAAGCTTGCTTTCTTGCATCAAATGCCTCTACTAATGCTAATGCTAATGCTAATTACTGCCGTTATGGAAATGCTATTTTTTATATACAGTATACGTACAGCACTTTCTTGAAAACAGGTTTGCAGACGTGGTGGAGCAGAAGGGCACATGTCTTGCTATTAATAACGTAACCCGGTAGTCTTGTCATTTTAAGACTACTGGCGATTCGTTACCTCTGTAAAATATTTCTCGGGATGGCAGGGGGAGAAATCCCTTGGTATTGGGAAAGCTAGTTGTCTATTCTGGTAGCAACGTAACTTGTGGGTTTTCGAGCAAAACGACTGGCTTCTCCTGCAGGAGACCTGTACGCTTTCGTCGTACGGAGGTCATGCAGTAGATGGAAAGTGTGTTATAAATACTCTTTTTGTACAATAAAGAAACTCAACAAGATTGTTGTACAATACCTTATTTACAGGTATAATAGCAAAACACAGACAAAGTTATTACTGTTAGACACCCATTTGGCAGGATACCACAGTATCTAGGAAGACAAGAAATCTGATAACAACAGATTTCTAGTCTTGCTAGAAATCTGTTGTTATCTGTTTATTTGCAAAGGGAAAAATTCTTCTTGAATTTCTTAGTAGCAGGATGTGCAACCCTGACCTTACAAGTTTGCGAAATTCGGCAAAATAAGATTCCTGTGGAATTAAAACAAAGGACCGTAAACCACATTCCCTAATCGAGTGATGGGCAAACTACGGCCCGCCTAGAGGTTCTATCCGGCTCGCCGCAGATTTTAAAACAATAGTCTAGAAATTTTCACTTTCAATGTTTTAAAAAAATTCATTTAAGGGCGTGTTCCATTTTTTGCTTATGCGAAAATTTACATAGAAAATCTGTGACTTCTAGAGTCGAAGCCATAAATAAAAATCTGACATCACAGTTGGAGTCAAAGATTGGTCAATTTAAATTCTTCTCCATTACTATGGATGAAAGCACTGATATAAATGATACTGCTCAGCTAGTATTATTTATAAGAGCTGTTGATGAAAACTTTTCTATTACTGAGGAATTGGCATGCATGCGGTCGTTAAAAGGAACAACAGGGTCTGATATTTTTCATGAATTTCAGGAAGGGCTTTCAACATTGAAAGTACCCATAACAAACATATGTAATATTACGACCGATGGAGCACAAAGTATGACAGGTAAAAAATCTGGATTTGTTGGGATCTTTAATCAAAAAATACTCCGGGAATAATGTTGTCTTTCTACATTGCGTTGTACATCAAGACGTCCTGTGTAAATCTGCCTTGAATATGAAACCTGTGCTTGGTGTAATCGTGAAGCTTGTAAATACTATTCGATCTCGTGGGCTTACTCACAGACAATTTCGAGATTTTCTTGAGTCCATGCAATCTGAATACAACAGAACTGAAGCTTTTCTTGGTAAGAGCACCCTTTTGTTCTCTTCACCAATCGCGTTGATCTTTTCTGCACCCATCTCAACAGATCAATATCCTTCCAAAAAAAGGACATCCAGACCTGTATACAGTAATCAAGATGGACTTAACATTGCCTTACACAACGCAATGTTAAGTCCATCTTAACATTGCCTTACACAACGCGATATTCACCTCCCTGTCCCTGTCAGCAAAATTCTTGAATATCATTGATAAAACTCCATGAGCTGTCCTGGCATCGTGTCTGCACTGCTCGGAAAACTTCATATCAGACTATACAATTACCCCCCACCTCGATCTTTTTTCATCTTCCACTACCTGAGTGTAGTACCACAGTTGGTACGTTACTCTGGGGTGACTAGGCGCCTCCGTAGCCAGGTGGGAAGGAGCAGCAGTGCGTAGCACATGCTTCTTGATTAGACCGGGGTTCGAGCCCGTCACCACCAAATACGGAGGATACGGAAAGGTCAGGGAATGACCATCGCATATCCCGGAGCAATATGGCCTTAGTTGCTAATGCTCCTAAAAACCAAATAACAAACAACAAACAAACTGTGGTGACTGCTACATATGCAGTACCGTGCATTTGTCAAGGTTAAACGTCAACTGCCATTTCTCAGCGCATCTGGCTAAATTTTCCAGATCTTGTTGCAGCAGCATACCTCCATTGCTGTCATTAACCACCCTGCCACGACTTTTGTCATCTGAAAATATTTAGACATTAAGCCTGATATAATAATAATAAAAAAATTCTTTATTCATAGAAATGTAGGACACGATTCCCGCTACAGGCAACCAGAGGAATCTCACAGTTAACTGGACACGTTACATTCAGTACATAAAAAACTACGTGGGTACACATAAAATACATAGAAAGTGCTAATGGATTATACACAGCTTACATTACAGCTCCGCAAACATTATCAATGTTTGCGGAGTTCAGCGTGCCGATGATGCTGTTCGGAAAGTGTCGTTTAAAGGTCGAGAGCTTCCGCAGGTTAGAACAGAGCACTGGACGGTTTCTGAGGGCTCTACCAGGGATTTTCCAGCCTACGATTTCCCAGATATTAACGAAGTCGAGAGCAGTGGAGCACAAATTAAGCGTCATTGTGAGCTTCCTCGCATATGCCAGGTGCTGGGCCGAGGTGTATCTCAGATTTATGCAGAGCTGTGATTTTTATGTTGTATAGGGTAGATGAGCCCAATTGTTGGCCCACTTCATGACCCAGAATTCCAGATCCCAGAGAGTTTTCAGACTGGACATAGGGGCAGCCGACCAAACTTCAATACTATAACTGATGATAGAACTAAAATAGTAGAGGAGAAATTTTCTGACTGTTTCCTTGTTGTGTGCCCTACAGAGATCAAGTTTCATACTCCAGAAAGCCCGTAATGCTCTTGAATGCAGTTGCTGGATTTGTTCCTTATACGTTAAGTTTTCGTCCATTACCACTCCTAAGGAAAAAGAGGGCGCTGTCCAAGAACTGGTCAGATGAATAGTTTTGGTGCTCCACTATTTGTCGTGATTTTAGTAGTTTAAAGGGTTACATTTTGCTCTTTTGTGTGTTCGTCAAGTTTCTCTTCTCAAGATGTGTCCGCAGACATCAACTTCGTGAAGATCGGCCAAGGTAAACGAAAATTATGGTCACTTTTCATTAGCGTTGATCTCGCTGGGTTACAACGTGATAACTTTCCATTGTAAATTAAGATGAATTTTGTTAAAGCTATTTGTACCGCAAATATTGCCTAAATGATGATGATAGAACTATCGGGAATTGAAATTGAACAGCTTTATAGCCACATATGATTTTCATGATGAATATCCGATATTGTACTGGTTTTCTGTCTAACTTTAATATGGTGCCTGATAAACAAAGGCAGTTATTCTCACTGTACACCACGCGGTCGAGCCCTGATTGGTCGGACCTTGTCTGAGTGACCGTTATTGGGAGTTACTTGCTACGTATTTCAAGACATCTACATCCAAAACATTTTAGGGATACTAAAGATACTTTATTTAACACAGGATTAATAAAAGTCAGGTAATGTCACTATACCATGATATTGAGAATATATATAATAATGTGCACAGTTCTGTCCTCCCAGAACGAATAATAAACTAAGCACAATATCGGGGTATTTTGGTACTTAAGGTTGAGACTTCCCTCCCCCCACCCGGCAAGCTCCTAGTCAACAAACATAAAATAGAATCTGAAGTAAACGCTGCACTCCTGCAGCTAAGCAATTCTGTAACTCCTCTTCAGAACTCTTCATCCAGGGAAAATATGGAACCGATAAACCGAAACAATCCCGATAATTATGACCTGGCCGTAAAATCGAAAAATCCAAGTACGCCTCTAAAAAATGCTATAAATAACGATGACCCAATACTTATAGAGAATAACGAAGACTTGGACAGTACTCTAACAACATCCACAGCGAAGAGAAAGGGCAAGCAACCCACAGCTTCCAGATCGGAGATGAAAACCTGCCCCAAAAGCGAGAACAAAGACCAAACGGAACAAACTATCTCCCAACAAGAAAATGTGACAGAAAAAGGGCAGGAAAAACAACAAGAAACCCCACTGGACCCCAGACTGCCTGAAGACACTGCACTGGAGCAGTCTCTTATTCTAAGGACTACCCTAGAAAGCCTATTTAAAGAACAACACAACAGGATTACGACTACACTCCGGGGGGAAATAGTGGGATTATGGATGAAAATGGAGACAGTCCTAGTCCAAACCAACTTGGAAAAAGAGGTTGCTTTAGCCAAACTTCAAGTATATCAAAACAGTAGGGCAAACGAAATGCTACAGCGCGTCCCTACCTACTCCCAAGCGCTGAGGACCAACCTAAACAAGCCAAATGAAAGCACCATTACAAACCGGACCACAACAGCCCAGAGGAAAACCCTCATACGAAAACAGAACCTAGTTGTACTAAAGCCAGCCTCTACAGAAACTCACAAGACCAGTGAAGAAGTAAAACAAACAATAGTAGAAAAGCTGAAGGTTGACTTCAAGCATACTAAGCTTAGATCTATTCGGAAAACAAGGAACGTAGGGATGTTAATTGAGACTGAAACTGCGGAGGACATAAAACGTATAATTAGCAACCCAAAAATTTCAACGCTGGGACTCCTAGCAGAGCCTCCTAGACGGAAAGGGCCAAGCATCATTGTATTTGATGTAGACAAAGGGACAACCCCAGAAGAACTAACAGAGGAAATATACTGCAAAAACTTGAAGCAGACACTCATGGAGGAAGAATCAGGGCAACACGTTTTGCCCAAACATAAAACTAAATCCAGAAACGAAAATGCCATAAATTGGATCATAGAGCTCTCAGCAGCGGCCTGGAAATCTTTGAGCCAACAATCGAAGAATTTATGTAAACTGGGGCAGCCACAGTTTTCGTGAGCACGTGGCTGTTCCCAAATGCTACAGGTGCTGCCGCTTTGGTCACACGACCCACACCTGTAAGCAAACACAGCCTACCTGTGGCCATTGCACGGACACCGGACATGAATTCGCATTCTGCCCCAGGAAAGCAGAACCCGCAATTTGTGTGAACTGTAAAGAAATGAAGCTACCATTTGATCACTCACTAATAATAAGGGATAATAAGTCCAATCTACATAAAGGATAAGAGTGCACAACAAAACATGTGCACTTGTTTTGTTGTGCACTCAACAACTGACTATGGGGAATAACAGGAATCCCTATAATCAAACAAAGATTAAATTCGCACAGTACAATTCTCTGAGATCTAAGGCTGTTGTCGCACAAATGGCTAAAAAAGCCAGGAAGAAAATTATGACATAATAATGCTACAGGAACCTTACACCTACAACAAGCAAGTAAAAGGCTACCCCTTACATTACAAGATCGTACAAGTCGATGGAGACAACCCATGGGCTGCTATCGCTGTCTGCAATGATGACCTCACCGTAACCAAGATCTTGGACCTATGTACAAACTGGGCCGTATGTGCCCATATAGCCTCACCGTTAGGGGAATTTTATGTCACCTCTATATATGCTGGGAGAAGATATATTGCCCGTGACAAGATATATGCAAAATATCCAACTACAAATGCCAAACTCACAGTAGGAATGGACGCCAACTGCCAATCCCCTGCTTGGCACAGTGAAAGACCAGACCGTAGGGTTGCAAGAAATGGTCAGCGCCTGGAGGATTACATCTCCAACAGTAATCTAGCAGTCCTGAACAGACCTAATCAACCATCAACTTTCTCCAACACACTATGGAAGACAAATATAGATGTAACTCTCGCCACTCGGTTCATTGTTGGGCATCTCTCCCCCTGGGTGGTACAAGAACACTGGATCACCTCAGACCACGGAATCTTAACCTTTGACCTCTACCACTCTCTCGTAGCACAGTACCCACCTAGATTCCTCTCGCCAAGTTATGCCATTCAAAAAGCAGACTGGAACTTATTCCAACAGACATTGATGGAAAAAGCCAGGAATTTCGACCCAAAATATCTCAATCCAGACCAACACCAACAAAAAGTAACGCAGGTTATAACTGAAGCAGCAAACATGGCCATCAGGAAGAAGAAGCCCGTTCCCAAAGCGGTCCACTGGTGGTCACCGGAACTCCAGGCAATAAGACAGCGAGTGAATAATGCCCGAAAAAGGTTCCAGAAGGCGCACAGATCTTGGTCCCAAGCAGAGGTTGAAAGAGACACTCCTGGGAAGCCCTTGTATCCACAGTGGGAAATACAGACCCCTGGGGAGTGGTGTATAAAGTTACCACCAGTAAATTCCCCAGGGGAAAAGTCATTGCTGCCCCCTTAACACCTCAAGGGACATACACCAGATCCTGGCACTCTTCCATTAATAACATATTGGACCATATCTTCTTACCTTCAATAGCTCCACACACACACACACACAGGAACAGAGAACTCTCTGCGAGAGGAATGATAAATACACCACCCAGATAGTGGAGCCCCCTTTCACGATAATGGAACTCAACATTGCTGCAGCCAAAATGCAAAACAGTAAAACTCCCGGCGAAGATCAAATAGAGCCGGAAATTCTAAAAAAAAACAGTGGAAATGATACCGGATACTATATTAAACCTAGCAAATCAATGCCTCATGGAGGGTTTCTTTCCAACTTCGTGGAAGACAGCCCGAGTCAAGACTTATCCTGAAAAACCCCACTAAACCCGGGACATGTCAGGTTCATACAGGCCTATCGCTCTGCTGTCGATGCTGAGCAAGCTCTTTGAGCGACTCATCTACCACAGAATTGAAAACCGATACCAGAATGCTCAATTGATGTCAAGAAACCAATTCGGTTTCAGGAGGGGATGCTCCACCACTGATGCCCTCGAGAGGATCATCGATGCAATCAGAAACTGTAGCAGGAAATATTTCCTCCTCATCTGAATTGACTTCGCTGGAGCCTTTGACTCCCTCTGGTGGCCCAGTGTTCTGGCCAGGCTCCGGTGAGCTCAAATCCCATCAAATCTATTTTGCTGCCTGAAATCTTACCTGGAAAACCGAAAGATCACGGTCAGCATCCCCCCACCCCCTTTACCTCTGTATCCAGACCGGTTTACAGGGGCTGCCACCAGAGATCCATAATGGGGCCGCTCCTGTGGAACCTGGTGCTTGATGAGTTTTTAAATTTGGATATTCTAAATGTCACTAAACAGGTATATGCTGATGATCTGATTATGATGCTTCAAGCAGACAGCAGGGCTCAACTGGAGGCCATAGGCAATCATGCCACACACATGCTACAGGATTGGGCCAAGAGGAATCTTCTAACGATCTAAACCGAAAAAACAAACTCAATACTCCTCAGGGGTGCTCTTGACTCTGGTAGACCTCCACAAATCAAAGTAAATGGAGCGACCATCAAACTCAAACAGGAACTAAAATATTTAGGAATAATACTAGACCGAAATTTGAACTTCACATCTCATCCCTGTTACCTCAGAACCAAAACAAGGAGGCTCTCGGCCCTGATAACCAAAATCACCAGAAGGGACTGGGGACTAAAGAAGAGGGCCCTCTCCCTTCTATACAAAGCTCTCTTCATCCCTATCCTAGCCTATGGTGCGGGCTCCTGGTATCAGAAAGCAAACACAGCAGTCAACAAGAAAAAGCTGGAGTCGATCCATACTATTGACAACAACTAGAGCCTGCTGCACGGTGAGCACACATGTGCTCCAGGTCCGGGTGGGCTTCCTTCCCCTGAACCTGGAGATTGTGTGCTGTGGTCTGCTACACCAACATTCGAAAGGAAGAACCACAACTTATCTAGACTACACAACAGATCCACAGAAAACCAAATCCTCAGAAAATAAGAGGCTAACGGAACACCTGCAATATATCTGGCGAAATATATGGAATCTTACCACAAAAGGGCAAGTCACCAAAAAGTTTACACCCGACGTCAGCAGGGTATATCCTATCTCCCCATCCTGGTTTTCCCCCTGGCTTGCACACCACCTTCCTTCTTATGGGACACGGCTCCTTCAGAGGGGGAAACTCCACGAGTTGGGAATCTCCGACAACGCGAGCTGTAACTGCGGGCAGGTGGAAATCTGGGAACACCTTATCCACGACTGTGACAACTACGAGGACCTCAGATGTCAGCTATACACAGGGGTCAACTCCTTGCTAAGGAACCGAGAAGAAATAATATTACAAGAAGAAGATAATTACCGGGCTTTCACCGTCTTTGCTCGCGAACTCTTTGAAAGACAAAGATCCCTACCACATCATCACTAACCTATGAAAACAGACATGACTACCGGAAATCACTGCAACACTCTGAACTAGTGACTACCTGAAGTAGATACAACACATGAACGTGACGAACTGGACCTGACTTCTGGACTTAGATTAACCGGACTAACGGAAAGATGAAGATTGCAACTTGGACTCGGACCTCCACTGGACTGCCCTGGCTAGACACTCTGCCTAGCCTGCTTTTATACTCCTCTTTCCCTGGCGGGGGGAAAGGCACGGCCTGCTGTCTCCTCCCTCTCCTGCCACCCCCTCTTTCTCCTCTGGTGGGGCATGGGCATGCCCCACTACTTCAACAGCGGTCATCTTCCCTATCGATCCCTTACTTCCATTTTAAACCAACCCAGTCTTCCGTTTCCCCTCCCATCTCTTTCCCCTTACACAGCGCCTGCCCCACACATCCAAATTTAAAACATCAAAATTCATGCCCGACCTATTAGGAAATCTTATCACTTCCAGCGCATATCCCTTATAGCCCCCTTTTTAGGAGCATCAGTGTCTAAGGCCATATTGCTCTATTTATATTGTCTGTAAATTGTGTGTTCTGAGGTCAATTTTCTGTTTGTGGCACAAAAAATCCAAGTTTCCGGGAGAAAAAAACCATGCTTCCTTCGCCTGAGACAGACTAACTCAGCCACGTTGTGAAAAATGCCTATAAAAATTCTTCTCGTCATCGACGAGACTCGAACTCAGGTCTACCAACTGCATGTGCTAAACGCTAAACGTGGGTAGCACATGCAACCCACGAGGGCTGCGTGTGCTAAACGCTAAAGCAGCTAAGGCTGTCACCAATCCGTATATTGCATACGAGTGATTGCGTTATTCTTCAGTTGGTTTACTGTTTGCTGGACGAAAAACCAGAGTTTCTGGGTGGGGGGAGGGATAAAGGAAACCATCGCCTAAAGCCGAAGCCACACAGAACGCTACGCTATGTATGCTACGTATTCTTTGTACGCTTTGTTTGCTACGTTCGCTACACCAAGTGGCCACACTGGCTACGATTCGTACGAGACTTCAGCAGAGAAAAAGAACTAAATTTCTTTTTCTATCATCAGTCTTGCACAAGATGTTGGCAGGTAGGTTGCCCTGGGAAAGTGATGACAGTGACGATGAAGTTTTGTTGTTATTTGTCTTGAGTAATAAACGTGAAAGAAAGTGGGTACAGGCAGTTTTCGCTTTACGAGTTCTCGAGTTTACGAGTTTTTTTTCTCAAGTATCAAGTATCATCAAAATCAAAAATATGAACATTAATTGCAAAAAATGAATGTTTAAACATTCATAAATACCGCATTCCAAACCACGTGCGTAGCTATACAATACAGTGTACCTGGCTTTACGATATTAATCAGTTCCAGAGACACCATCGTATCGTTAAAATATCGTAATGTGAACCCAATAACACCTTGTTTTTTGGAATTCGTTCCAAGATCTCGAAAGTTGAAATTTTCGCTGTATAACTAAGCTATTTATTTCTCTAAAATGTCATTTTTAAGGTCACGAGCGTTACCTTAAGGCCGTATAAATGGTCGTGAGCGTGGTTTGTAAATTGTATTAGTTACTAATTCAAATCATTAAAATGCACTACAGTTTCATCGTTATCGTATGTTCCGTTATAAGAACCAATTCTGAACGCCTTTGTGATATTTTTTCTAAAGCACATTTCTGGAAGTCATGACCATAAAACAATAAAAACAATTTGCACTTTCCGGTTTATTGGATTTTTCTGTTACTGCAAGCAATTATAAACGGGTAGTAAACTCGATCTTCTTGCGTTTGCGAAAATACCGATAGCTGGAATTGTGTGGGTTTTTTTAACGTTATTATGGTGAAATGTGTTTCCCATTTACTGAAAATCTTCAATCTTCAATATTTACAAAAAACATAAATAAATCTTCTCTTCATTCCTTTTTTCCAAACTTCGTAAACTTGTTACTCCACGCGAACCATGTTAGTTGCAATTTGTGTCTGCCGTTAAAAAATGCTTATGCATGCAATCGTGAAATTTATAATTAAAAGAGATTATCTTGGAAACAAATGCCTCTTGAGACATTTCTGAAGAAGACAACTCCTTGTGGAACAAACCAACGAGTGCCGAGCAAATAATGAGTAACCAACGAGTGTGCATTAGTCGATGATGAAGAATGAACATTTGTAAGTCGTAAATAATTTCTCTATTATTATAATTTGCTTGATTTTACAGGCTACATTTTCATTTATTTGGATAAATCAATCATTGTTTAAACAAAATAATTAGCTAACTAATTTCATTGTTGGGAACGTAACCCCTATTTTTAACCTTATGTCTATGTGAAATAAATTCCCGCTTTACGAGCGCGCGCTAGGAACGAATTAACTCGTAAAGTCGAGAACTACCTGTACTTGAAGTTAACATGAAAAGAAGAGAGTTTGGTGAATTTCATCATCTGATGAAACAGTTACGTGAAGATGAAGTTAAATTCAAAGAATATTTTCGAATGAGTACTAACCAGTTTGAGCAACTTTTGTCCCTTATCAAGGATGGCATTGAAAAGAAGAAACTGAACTACAGGAAAAGCATTTCAGCAGAGGAACGATTAGCTGTTTGTTTAAGGTAAGAAACACATCTTTTATTTGTGATTTTTGTTTATTGAATCATTGTTCAAAAATGGCACATACACGTTACTAATTTCTGTACAGGGGTGTTTGTTGAATAAACTGATGATACTAATAATTGATGAAAGTAAGTTGCACTTCAAGGAGTCCTGCATTTCCGTACGTCCTGTTTGAAGTATCTTCTTGCGCCTGATTTTGACCATAAGTTGATGGGTAGAACGGCGTAGCAGGTAAAGGTGTTGATGTTTGAGGATAAGCAGGTGAAGGTATTGTTCTTCGACTATAACCAGGTATTTGAGAGCTACTGGAGGATGCAGGACTTGTAAACTGCTCATGGTCCAGGCACTCCGTTTCTGCATTTATAACTTCTTTCAAAACTTCCGCCTTTACTTTCAGTTGTAAATGGCGGGGGAGGCGCTTAGTACTTTCACATGCACTTGCAAAGAAGAAGAAGTCAAGCTCTCCTGCCCTTTTCTTAAACTTATTTTTATCATAAAGGAATGTCAGTAACTTGTCAACACTGCCTTCCTTGTCGCCTATCTCAAATTTATTGAAATCTTTCCTGCACTTTTTACTTCCCCTTTCTAGGTTAATTGGCATCTCTGATCCTGTTTGTTCTCCTTCCTCCTCATCCTCATTATCTGCATCTATCGGTCCCGAGCTGTCCTCGTTCTGACTGTGATCACCAACGTCGACATTGGATTGAGTCCTGTGCAAGAAAAAGCAAAAATATTCATGTGATACTTTGAAAAATAGAAGCATATACAAATCTTGAAATTACACTTACTCTCGTGCAGTTAAGTCAGACAGAAGGAAAGACATCAGCTCTTCGTATTTCCAAGGTTTCATTTTCTTCGCAGCGTCAACACTTTTTGTCTTTCTCCTTAGCATAGCTTGCCTGTGGGGGTCTTGCGGTTTCTTCCATTCACCTTTCAGTTCCTCTACTGCAAGAAAAATAGTAATATGTATTATAACACATGGCTTACGCTAATCTGAAAACTTTATAATAGCGTGTTATTATAATTATTATTCCAATTTACATTTTATAATTATTATTTCAGGATCTTAGCAACTGGGAATTCGTAACGATCATCGGCTTTCACCTACCGCATGGGTAGGTCTACAATCAAGTGGAATTGTCGAAGAGGTCTGTGAAGCCCTTTGAAAAAATCTTCAGCCCATAGTAATGCCTGAACCGAATGAGGAAATTTGGAGAGCATCGGAAAAAAATTTCAAGGAAAAGTGGAACTTTCCTCATTGCGTTGCAGCGATCGATGGCAAACACGTTCGTATTAAGGCACCTCCACAAAGAGGGTTAGAATTTTTCAATTTCAAAAAATATCACTGTTATTCTGCTGGCATTGGTTGATGCTAATAAAAGATTCCTTACTATAGATGTAGGGCAGTATGGGAGAGTTAGTGATGGAAACGTGTTTGCCAACAGTAATATTGCTAGGCGTTTAGCAAGACAAAACATTGGCTTGCCTCCAGTTGAAAACTTAAGGGGCGTCCCTTTACCATACATCATAGTTGGGGACGACGCATTCCCCTTAAAAATTACCTCACGAGGCCTTATCCCAGAAGCGCTCGAAGACTCAGCGAGGCAGAAAGAATTTTCAATTACAGGCTATCAAGAAGCAGGAATACGGTAGAAAAGGCTTTTGGCATCCTTGCTAACACTTGGAGGATATATCATCGCCCATTCGAATATCCTGTCCAGCTTTCTGATAAAGTAATCCTAGCTACTGTTGTTCTGCACAATTATACACGCGAATAACCAACCGAGACCAATCCTGCACTTGGAGAAGAACACACCAACCCGTTAGTACCAATAACATTGCTGCTGTTATTTGCATTGCTGCTGCAACAAATTCAACAAGAGAAGCTCTACATGTCCGAAATTCATTCATGGAATATTTTATGTCCGATGAAGGCCGCGTTGAGTGGCAACAGAGAGTAGTGAATCGATCGTGTGGCTTAGTAAAAATACTTCTATATGCTTACTTTTATAATAAATATCTACCTACTAAATTCAGTTCTTGCATTTTACAATAATAAATAAAATTAGAAATGTATTTACCTGTTTGTTTTTCAATTCTCCAGGCATTATGGTCTGGTTCCGGTATTCTTCTATGGAATAAATGTCACTCGTGCTCGTGCAGTGCTGACGTCCTACAACGTGCTCCTCCAATGTCTGTAATATTTCAGTGCCACAGTAATCCCATGCCTTAAATTTAATACCTTCAGACGCGGATTTAAGTCACCAATCCAGATCTTTAAGTGATTCCGGAAAGAAGATACAAGGTAAAAAGATATTTATGATTTTAATATTAGCTATATCAAAAGCCAACAGTGCTCTACGTGCCTTTTGTGTCCCGTCTCTTAAACATTAGCTTCTCTCAAGGTCGTCCGTGCGAGCTTCCCCCTCACTGCGTGGGCTGGTTGTTTTGAAGCTGAAAGAACCCCCTTTCTTCGTCCTTGGGAGTCCCGACCTAACGGAGTGAATTCCTTACTAGAACTTTCAACCATTCACTAACAACAGCCCTATTCGGCAACATGAAAAAAGTGGCAAAGCGCCTATCGGGCATAAACACCGCAGTGATCCCTCATTGCAACCACCGCGACTTACCCGAAAGTAAGGGTAACGCCGCCCAAGAGAACAAATCTTCCGATAGCCACGATATTTCAAGGGCATCTCCCCGCAAGAGCGAAGTCTCGGAATGCACAATTAATCGCATGAAACACACGAGAATGAGTCGAAAACTGAAATCTGTCCGCAGCGAAACCAAATCAAAACGCAAGATTGCAATAACCCCCCCCCCACTCTTGAAAGAAAAAAACTTGAATTGTAGTAGTCAAACCAAAAATATTAAAGCAGCACCGACAGCGAACAGCAGAACGTCAGCCACACCCAAACTACCCAGCTTAATCACGATAAGGAAAGAAATAACACTGCTAAAAACTCATGTAGCAAAGAAAGAAAAAGAATTCGCGGGACAGATTTTGAAGGTGCAGGAGGCTGATTGGAAAAGAAAAACAATAGCAATCGAGGAAGCATCTACGAAATTGTGTGAAGTCCTTGGGACAATCGCTCGCACCCTTCAGGAAATAAGTGCTGAACGGTGTCTCTGCACTAATGACCGCTGCATAGTCACAAAACGGGATGCAGCCACGCAAACAACACCCCTAGAGTCTGCCGAACTGCTTACACAAAACGAAAAGATGCACAATAAGAATCCCTTTAGGATGGCTAAAGAAAATGAAAGCGCCCTTGAAACTCTTCTAATCAAATCAGATTACTGCAAGTTCCTGAAATCACTTGAGAATCGAGATCAGAAGAAGAAAAGCGACAAACGTCCACAGGAAGTAAACAAAGTCACCCGCGTAGTGAACCGCACTAATAAGTTGACTCTGTTTCACGAAAGAAATGATGATATTGTACCACACGACAGACATGACCAAGCTACTGAACCGAGAATCGCTGACCAGAGATGTGTATCGAGAAGCAAGAGCCCCACCCCATTTTCTCCCCCACTAGAAGGCAACCAAAGAATTCCAACAACATTAGCAAACAAGCGATTATCAAAGACTCACCCTAGTAAACAGACGCTCGCAGAGAAATATGACATCTCTGTCGCTTTGCCCAGAACCAAGATTTTTGTCTCCCGGTTTGGACCCTCAACAAGCCCCGATTCCATAAAGAGAATGTTTCTTGTAGAACACAATGTCCCCATCGAAGTAAAACAGCTTAAAACTAGGCAAACTGGCTACGCCTCATTTCTAGTGAGGTGTTCACCCTCTGCCTACGAAAAAGTTCTGGATCCCGACTTCTGGCCTCCAGGCATACTTATCAGACCTTTCTCTGACGAAAAAAGGCCATCCCCTCAGCAATCCCTGCTTACTCGTCCTCTACAATAGCAATCATCTATTCCAAAAAACCTCCATCCATGCCCCACAATCAGGGTCTTCTCGCAAAATGTGCGCAGTATTGTTAACAAATTGGCCCCTCTGCAATCTCTCCTCCTGCTTGACGAATATGATTTCATCTGTATCCAGGAAACTTGGTTTAACCATGGAAGACAACTCACCCACTTGGCCACTCCCAACCATTACAGAAATGTTTGCAACGGAAGGGAACACAGACGTGGAGGTGGCGTCTCCATCATTTACAAAGACATCCATCACCTTGTGTGTGTGTCAGCGACTCCCCTGCATTTGAAGCCATTTCTGCAATTTTTAAAGTTAAAGAAGTGAGAACTCAAGTTGTAGCGGTATATTTACCTCCTGACCATAATCCCGACACAAGGGATGAGTTAACTACCTGGATTATAACCCATCTCAAGCCTCACATGCTCACCTTGGAGACTTCAACATGCCCACCTCACATGCTCACCTAGGAGACTTCAACATGCCCACCCCAAAACACGAAGCTGCTATGAAGGACGTCGTACGCTCCTTCTCATCTCTAGGCCTTAGACTAACCCATACGCAACCTACAAGACGACATCAAAACCTCGACCTCTCATTCCATAACTTTGACCATCTCACTCTCACAACGCCGATTTTTAAGTTTGCGTCAGATCACCTCCCAATTTCCTTTGATAGTGAAAGCCTATGCTCTCCCCGACAACTTGAACATGTCCATAAAGAATCCCAACTCAAGATCTTCTCATTAAAATATATGCAACCTCAAATCATCCTACAAAGACTAAAAGCTACAGACTGGACAAAAATTTCTGCTAGCCACCCTGATAAAACACTTACCAATTTAGCTAACTTGTTAAAAGACATCGCCTGTGAAGGGGCCTCCAAATCTGTACGCCTGTCTCCCAGAACCGGTTTACCAGCGACGCAAAACTCGCCTTCATCATCAAACAGAAACTATACAGGAAGTAGCAAAGAACACGGGATCTAGCCGACTACCAACTCTATAAAAAACATCGGGCACGCTTCCTACGCATTCGGAGGAAGGTGCAGAACGACTGGTTTGCACACAGAATGAAACTTGGGAAAAGAATCTTCACCAACAAGAACCAACAGTCCCCCATGACCACTGACATCTTCCACGCATGGGCTAACTCGCTCGCAACTAAGCCCCTATCTGCTCCAAACCCCTTTATTCGAGTTAATCCACCAGCTAACCAGACATCACTGGATAAAATTGCCATCACAAAGGAACGCCTTACTGAGGTCATCAACAGTCTTCCCAACAAGTCTACCACTGGCCCGGATGGATTCCCTATTTTCATGATTAAAATATGTAGTGTATATATCATTGACCTCTTGCTTGATGCATTCAATTCCATCCTCGTAACAGGAGTGTACCCTGCTATCTGGAACACATATTATGTTTCTCCCGTTCCAAAAAAGTCTAACCCAAAATCGCCTAATGACTACAGACCAATTTCCGTAGGATGCACTTTCCGCAAAATCTTGGAAAAAGCCATATTTCCTGCTCTCACCCATCACATGTTCAGCCACAAACCTCCATACCTCCATAGTGTTCTACCTGGACGTTCCACGATCACCAACCTCTTGGACACACTGTTCAGAATTGAAAGTACCTTAAGCAACAAAGAGCAACTGGATATTGTGTTCCTCGACATTAAGGCGGCCTTTGACAATATGTCCACCCATGCATTATGTACCATACTGTGCAACTACTTCAAAATCTCTGGTAACATCCTAGTTCTCTTTAGGAAGCTCCTTCAGTCCAGGACCCTATGGATCAGAAATCAAAACCATTATCACCACATTCTCTACTCCAGAGAGCTCCCACAAGGGGGCGTTCTCTCTGCCACCCTCTTCGCCGCATCTTTAGAACCCTTCCTATCAAACCGTCTAATTTTACCACCTACGCAGATGATATTAAGTTCTTCATCATCACAAAATGCCCCCAGTCTCTCCAGTCTATTACCGTGAGCTCCAACCGACAGCTATATGAACTGGAAAACTACCTTCATGCGATTGGACTCTCCATTAATAAAGAGAAAACTGCACAACTCTCTATCACCAAGAAGAAAAATACCAACGATGTGAACATCATTATAGCGAACTCTCCAGTTAAAAAAGTCACCCAACATAAAGATTTGGGTATCATCTGGGACAAAGACCTCACCTTCTTGCCTCACTTTAATGCCACTCGAACGAAAACATATTCCGCTTTATGGGCAGTAAAACAAGAGATCACCAACTTCCATAACCCGGACCTTATCATCAAATACATTCTTCGTTGCATTTTCCCAATTCCATTATATGCCTCGACTATATGGTCCTCAGCACCCTCATCATACCAAGCCAGGCTCCTCTCCTTGGAATTCTGGATCTTGAAATGGCTAAATGGGGTTGCCGGGCTAACACCTACAATCTCAAAATCTGTTCTGGTCACCAATCTTAATACGCTTCCTTGGAGGTATCTCATCATCTCTAGGAACCTTCTTACCCTCTCTCAGCTTCTATCCGGAAAACTGAAGTCACCCGATATTTGGGATATCATCGCCAGACCGTCCGACAGGAGAAGATGCCAGTCCAACACCTCCCCATACAGATCGAAGCTGCGTAGCATGTCCTCCCTGGACAACATGTTTCCACACAACTCCTTCCAGATATTTAATAGATTAGCCATAGACGTTGAGAAACTTTGCAAGGACAGAACATACAGAGCTTCCATTCTTGCAGACATGTATTCCTTAGTCATGTTCTAGGTGGACTCTCTGTGATGCCGCACTATCCACGCTCCGATGTATCCGTATGCACTTTTATTTGTTGTAACTTTATGTTTTTGTATCTTCACCAGTGGCTGTTTAAGGCCGTGTATTGTATCTGGCTCTGTATACAATGTATTTGTCTGTATTTTATGTTTTATCTCTGTATGTAACTCATGTCCTCTAGCTGCATAGCTGTAAAGGGACATTTCTTCGGAAAATAAATTGATATTAATAATAATAATTTATTCCAGATGCATGGGTACTTCCTTAGCTCTTCAATTAAGTGCTCCAGGAACGTCATATTCAATTAAATATACACAGACAACAGGTTAGGTACTGCTGGCTGCACGTGGTTGCATGCGGGTGTACTGCGCATGCCCGTCGTCAACGACACTTAAAAATATAGCCACAAATCAAACAACACGGCGACGTAGCTGGACAGCGAACCTGTGTGGACCCTTACGTTGTCTATAAAGGGAACTATTTTTCCCACGCATAGCAAACATAGCGTATACATAGTGCTTTGTGCGCCTCAGCTTAAGGCTGACTAACTATGACACGTTGTGGGAAAAAAATAAAATTCGTCGCACCATTAATGAGATTTAAGCTCAGTCTTTTTCTAGTTGCTGTGGGAACACAGTGATTATAATCCCTCTGCTACCCCCTAAAGTGTACAAATCAGCGAGAGAAGCTATGCTAAAATGGGGCATTATCTAATAGAAGACAGTTCAATTTAAAAGTTTCCTCGCACGCAAAGTCATCTTCAAATGAAGGAAGACAACAAGCACGTCAACTAACAGCACTGTCTGTGTCCTAGAATTACGAGTATTGCACTTCAAATCAGACTTCCAGTATCTCAAATGAGCCTAGTAACGACCCCACACACACACACACACACACACACACACTTACACAGTAAGCAATGTCAAAACACGCTCGTTCCATGTTTATTTGCAAGTAGAAGCAGATTATATTATAGCAACAGCAAACGGCGTCATTATAAAATGACCATTTAATGGACGAGAACTTCACGTCAACCAAAAACGTTACATTTAAGAGATAAAAGCGATAAAGGTACCTGAGGATTTCTTGAAAAGTCACGAACGCACAATGGGGCCAGATAGCCATGATACAACTAACCTAGAATGAAGGTTAGTAGATGCAAATACAGCATAATTCCATATAAACGGCATAAAAAAATCAAAATCTTATAAATACTTTGGCATAAATATCTTCATCGATGGAGCCGTAAGTTCCTTTGATCGATGTAGATCTGTAAGCAGTTTGTCACCTGAACAAAAGGAAAAAGTTTCAACACATTTTTATAGATTTAAACAAAAATGATATTTTTTAAGAAAATTTTTATTTGGAATAATGCAGGCTAAAATATTTAAATTCCCTTTGCATGTTAGGATTCAATTTAAGATGAGCCACAAAAAAAAAAAAAAAAAAAAAAAAAAGAGAGAGAGAGAGAGAGAAAAACAACAGGATTCTCAGGCACATACTACTGATTGCAATATATGATTAGACCAGTTTTGTCGTCAGAAATTACCTCTCCAAACAAATACTTTACACGCAAAGATAATTTCAGCTGTCGAAAGAGGAAGAAGTCGGAAGAATAAGGCGGGTGTGGCAAGGTATGAAGTCCTAATTCCGGGCAAGATCAATGGTTGCGAGAGCAGTGTGGGCTGGTGCTTTGTCGTGAAGCAACAGCACGCCTTCGCTGAACATTCCGCATCGTTTTTCCTTAATTGCCACATGTAATTGCTTCAGTAAGTTTCTGTAGTAATGGCATTGATGGTGGTACCCCTCTCAAAGTAACCTGTAAGAATAATGTCCATCTCATCCCAGCAACACCTTCCATGCATATGGTTGCACTCTGGCCTTTTTGGAAGTTGGTAATGATGGATTTTTCCATTGTTTTGAAACCTGTTTTGTTTCTGGGTCAAAGTGATGTATCCATGATTCATCCATAGTCACCACTCAGGTTGGAAAAAAAAAAAAAAAAAAAAAAAAACCACGTCAGGATCGCAGTCACACATAGTGATCAATTCAGCAGAGCAGGCCAGCCTTTTTTTTTCTCTTGCTGAAGACATGTAAGCCAACAAGGAATCCGTGCTGAGACCTTATTATTATTCAATTCACTGCGAATTATGCACTCCACTGATCCACAGCTTATCCCAGTTTCTGCAAACCATCTGTTTAATTGTTATCCGGTGGTCATTGAGGATCAGCTGTTCAGTATTCTCCACGAATTCAGCAGTGTGAGATGTGGGTAGCTTCCCAATTCTTTCCTCATCATGGACGCTCTCTCCGTCGCACTTGAACTATCTCCACTACAACGTTATACAACGAAAAGATATTCCCATATACCACAGACATCATTTCGTGGACAGGCATAGTGTGCATAGTATTAGGGTCAGGCGAAGATTATGGTTTCGCACTTCTGCACCATATGTCCACTGTGAAGAAATACAGAACTACTGAAATGCCAGAAAAG
Organism: Mastigoproctus giganteus; assembly: GCF_048544385.1. NCBI lineage: Eukaryota > Metazoa > Arthropoda > Arachnida > Uropygi > Thelyphonidae > Mastigoproctus > Mastigoproctus giganteus. Next base: position 15,469,229 of record NC_143582.1, read on the forward strand.
TGTTCTGTGTTGAATACGTAGTATTGTGCTGGGTTCTGTTGGGTATCCTGGCATTTGGCCGCAGAGCCCTGGTGGAACCCCACGTTGCAGCACACACCGCTAGGAGGTAGCCAGGCTGCCCATTATTCTCTGGCTAGTCTATGCAGGGTCGCCTAAGCTTCCTGACAGAGACCAATGTAAAAAAAAAATAAAAGAGAGAGAGAGAGAGAGAGAGAGAGAGAGAGAGAGAGAGAGAGAGAGAGAGAGAGAGAGAGAGAGTTAGAGCGGGTGAGCTTTAGAGTCGAGAAAAAGGGGAGAACAGGTAGAAATATGGGGGATGAAGAAGAAGGCATCCCCCAGGTACAGTGGAATACATCTATCAGGCGAAAGTAGGGAATGGGAGTGGGAGAAAAGTTGCCGTGCAAGAGAGCACAAGCATGATCGCCATTTGGCACAATCTTCTTACTTTTCTCATTCAGGTCTGGTCTTGATGTCAATTTCAGTGATGATGTCCAGTTTAGTAGTCAAAGTCCTACCCGGTGATCTGTGTCTAAGTCAGTAGGGATATAAATAGGAATGCAGCTATGGTTGTCCTATACTGGATCTTCTCAGATTTGATGGTGGTGTAGTCTCATTTGCTGGTAGGCCTCTGCATTGATTCCCAAAATATAGGTGGTTGTCTTCTCTTGGTTTTGATAATGATCCGGATAGAGACTATATCCGTGGTAGGGTCTTCCGTCGTGGACAGGCATTGGATGTTTGCGTTGAAAAAATAGGATATCCTCGTGTGCACTTCTTGCAAAGCCGTTCGCGTCTGTGGACCATGTAGCCGATACGCTGATCTGAAAAGATTTGCGAAGAAAATTAAAAATTCTTTGAAATGTGAGCTTTGCAAACAAGCAGGAAATGACTCGAGGAATGTCGATAACACTTCACTTAATTCACAAACTGTCCCGGAGTGCATATCTCGCCGTGATTTTATTCAGCTAAGTGATTCTGTTAACGAAATTCATACCGCAATCTCACAACTTTCTGCTGAGTTTACACGGTTAAAAGACTCAGGGCAACAGAGAACCGACAACACAGGTGCGAAATCTGATGAACTTCTAGAACAGAGGATATCTGAACCCGGTGTGCCAAGTCCAGAAACCACGGACGCAGTTGTTGAGAGTACCGAACGGTTGATGTCTAGAATTTATCAGCTTGAAAATGAATTATTAAACTTCAGGACACCCTCATCAGAAGCTATAGCGAAAACAGATTATGGAAATGAAATCTCAAAAGCACAACTGGCAGAGATACAAGACGACATCACAGTGCTACACAAAGAAAACAAGGAGATGAAATTTATACTCTTGATATCTACAATAAGATTGAACTAAGTAAGCTAACAGATTCGAGTAAACTCACTAACCTACTGAACTCAGACGATCTTCTTAAATTATATAAAAATTACCCAAAGGCCATTACAGTATCAGTCTGTCCCAAATGTATCCAGTCCTCTGTCAACTCCAGGTAGGAACGAACCTGAAAAACAGCCAAACACTGGACATCGTCGAGCGTCATCTCCTCGCTCTAGCCAGCTTCTAAAAACAGACAGGAAAGGGCCAAAACCACCCACAAAAGCCCATCATTCACGCACGCTCAAGAAGAATCTGAAAAGAGCAACTGATGTTAATCACCACTCAATGAAGAGAGGTTTCCACAATTACAGAAGCAGTCTCCACCAAGTCAGTGGCAACGTATGTAGAAACTTTTATATGCAATAACGGATTCTCTACCTCTGTGCCAATGATGCAAAAGTCATCATTATTTCCACCTTCACACCCAACTTCTCACATATCTCGCATTGCCTGTCCTGTCATATCATCTTTCACCTGTCATAACATACCTGTCATAGCACTTATCATCTTCACAAGGCTTGGGATCCAGTGTCGGAGCGAATTCAATATTCGAACCAGTGGATTCTTCCACAACAATTTCCAATGCAAATCCATCCTATCGCATGCAATCAGAGGAAAGTACACGCATGACCTTCAGAGTGAGCCAACGAAGAAGTCCAGCTTCACGTGAATGGTTTCGGATTGGTACATCGACCAACTTCAAACTGCAGCCTTCCCACACAGCTGCCAGACGGCAGAAATCCAGACCCTCTAGTGGGCTTTTCATATCTCGTTTAGCACCAAATACCACACCAAAGCATGTGGCTGAAGTTCTACGTGATCAACTAAACCTCCGACTAAAGGTGTAGCAACTTCAAACCAGGAACCCCCACTGCGCATCTTTCAGGGTTGAATGCGCACAAGATCTATTCAATATAATTGGAACTGAATCTATCTGGCCGATCGGCACCATTATTAGACCCTTCTATAATAGGAGGACCAGTCACCTTCCCAACTCCACCTCTGCACCAAAACCAAGTCTGCAACACCACCACCCACAGATGACTAGACTCATTCCCGGACAACTTCCAACGATCTCAGCAGTCTTCCTTTAATACCATTGCTCTGCCAAGCCCCATAGTTAAAGCTCTATCTTGCCATGATGAGTATCCTGAGTCCACTATGTGATGGTCCTCATAAAATACCGGTCCATCATACGTTAGGAAGTCGTGCCGTTCGCTCGCGAACATGCCAACTCAGGACACCTCCAGTCAGGACGGAAGTTCGTCGAACACCTGTCATTAGAGAGTACTTCCAAAATATCCGGTCCATTAGGAACAAACCAGATTCAGCAGAACAGATCTTCCTCTCTCAGGCCGCTGACGTGGTCTGCTTCGCTGAAACGTGGCTTCAACCTAATCACGATGCACTCTTCTGCTGAGCTATTGCTGGTTACCACATGCTGTCTGCCTCCAGGGAGAAATCTAGAGGCGGTGGAGTAGCCATACTGTATAACATCTCCCTATTCTCATATGTGCATTCGACCTCAATTACAATCAAGCTTTCGAAACGATTATAGTCTCGCTACGATTCCACTCCAGCCACATTGATATCCTTCTGTGTATATTCTCCCAGGGCCTACAATTGAAATTATTGATGATCTGGGGAACTGGCTCTTAAACCACCTTCGTCCGTCTGCACATCTTGTTTGTGGTGATTTTAACCTGCCTCCAAACCTCCATCACCTATTTATCAGGCTCTGTGAGCTCTTCAAATCCATCGACATGACACGGGTCAATGAGAACCCCACTAGGGGATTGAACCTACGGGATCTCGCTTTTTCTTCAACATCATGCACAGCTGAGCATGATCCCATCACATTCTTCCTGTCCGTTCACCAGCCTATAGTCTTGATATGGTCATTAGAGGTACCAAACTTCAGCATCCCTGATACAGCACCTAAATACATTAATCCTCAACTCTGAGTAGAAGCAGCATCCTGCATTCCTTGGGATGTCCTCATTGATTGCGACCTCAGCCTCGCAGTGACACTCATGTCCAACTGGATTAAATCCGTCACCGACTATGCTGCCACCAAACGAGTAACAGTGACTCCCCGTTCCAGATCGTGGAGGACTGCTGACCTCAACAACAGCTTCAAAAAGAAACAAATCTTACATAAGAAATGGAAGCTTACGAATGGCAGTCAAGACAGAACAGCCTTTTCCCGTGCCAGGGCCCACTTTAATCGGATGAAAGCTGCTGCAATCCAAGCAAATCTTGACCGCACTCTGAGGAAAGGAAAGCCATTCTATGCTGCCCCACATGGTGGATTCAATCAAATGCTTGATCCTCAAGAATGCCTCAAATACATCGCCAGGTTTCAAAATACAACCGCAGTCCCATCTACAGCTGACTATGAAAACCTTTCAGATGTCCTAGGGACTGTCCGCATCACTAAACAGGAGCTCATACGTGCCATTAATTCCCTTCCCACAACAGCCACTGTTGAGGAGGATGGAATTCCGCAATTTATGGTCAAATGCTTGAGCACATTCATCATAGACCATCTTGTCTTGATCTACAACAGATGCCTCACTGAGCATTATTTTTTATCCCAGTGGAATAAATACAGAGTGTACCCCATCCCTAAAAACCAATTTGCCACAAACGTCAGCCAGTTCAGACCCATATCAGTTGCCTCTTGTCTGTTAAAAACTCTTGAAAATGCTTTGCTACCCACAATTTCTCACCAAATACTCCAGACGAAACCACCTGAAATCCACTATGCCATCCAAGGAAAATCATCAATCACTAACTTGGCAGCCACTACAGAAAGCATCCTATCAGCATTCGAACAAAGAGCTGAGCTGGCAACCACATATCTCGACATAAGCGCAGCCTTTGATGCCGTGTCAATGCTCGCTCCTTCTACTTAAGGAGAAATTTCATATTCGAGGTGATATGCTGTGCTTTTTCGAATCTCTGCTCTGTCACAGAATACTTATTCTCCATCCGGAACAACACACTCTATCATGTGACATTACTTTTGCAGTACCGCACAGGGGTGTCCTATCTGGTGTTCTGTTCACGGCTATCATCGTGCCCATTACTGCCTCCATGAACGGTGTGTTATGCTACTGATGACCTCAAACTGCTGACGCAAATTAACCCTGGCGACAACCCGTTCAGCTCAGCAACAGGATCAATTCCCAACTTAAGGATCTTGAATTGTACCTGGCGAGCTTCAATCTAAAAATCAACCCACAGAAGTGTGCTCAGGTTATATTCTCCCTTAAATCCGTGCCAACACTACTCAATGTGCCACTCGAAGGGGTACCAATACCAAACATACCCTCGCACACAGACCTTGGCGTTCTGTTTGATCAAAAGATATCCTTTGTCAACCCGATCGAAAAATCAATACCAAATTTTCTTGATTAGGTGGATCTCAAAGCAGCAGCTGCTGCACGTCCGACATCCTCCCACTGTTGAAAGGTTCACCACCTCCACGATCTACCTCGCCATTCGCTATGGTGCCGAAATATGGGCCTTTGCTGCACCTACAAACCTCAAGCGGTTTGTAAGGTCATATTTGAACCCTATCGAAAATTTCTGGCACATAATGTCGTCTAAAAGTTCTCAGAAGAAGCTAACAAGTAAGATTCAGCTGCAGGAGAGCATTGTAAGGGTGTGGTACCACCAAATTGGGCAACTGCATATCCAGAAGTTGATTAACTCTATGTCAGATCGTTGCAAGACTGTAATTGCAGCTTGAGGAGGAACAACAAAATATTGATTTACAGTACATAATACTATTAGATTAACTTATCATTTCAGTTCATACACGTAAATGCAATAAAATGTATGTTTGGTTGTCATGATTGCCATTTGCATGGTTTCTCATATTTCCATAAATTACACATTTTACCCTTTGGGAAGATATTTATGGCAATTAAGTATATCAGGTGGAGTCTCTTTATTGGATTTCATTCACAGAGATATATATTCCTTCTAACAAATGCATTTCGAACATTTCTGCAACCCGCAATGCGGCACAAAACACATTATTTGCAAAATTCACAAGTGATGCAGTTCTTTTGTCCGCCACTGTATATTGTCTGTAAAATGCGTGTGTTCTGCGGCCGATTTTCTGTTTGCGGAACGAAAAACCCGAGTGTCCTAGGGGGGAAATAACCTTGCCACTCGCCTGAGACGATTAACTCAATCACGTTGTGAAAGAGGTCTGTGAAAATTCCTCCCGTCATCGACGGGACTCGAACCACCGGGTGGAATATTTTCCACCCGGTGTTGGGATGACGGCGATTCTCCCAAATGTACTACATACGAGGGTGATTTTCCTGCACTTTCATAGTTCTCTGACAACGAATATCTAATTCACTCCTTTACAAATATTCCAATTGGTTTTATTGTTGCAACCCTTATTCTGACTTTTGATTTAATTGGATGGACGTATGTTATGATCACAGATTAGATAAGAGCAGACAGTTGACCTGCACAGATGTTTGCAGCAACATTTGTGCCAACTGACACAAACACTCATTTTGTATTTAATTCAGAGACAGTCGCATATGTAAACAGCATACTAGGCAGCTTTAGTAATGTTATTGTATTCTCCATTTCATAAAGCCCTTGTGGGTAGCAAGGTTAGTATAATTACTGTCCTCCCCAACCGAGAGGAAAAGTCCTCAGTTCGAATCCAATCAACGACAGGAGGAATTTTTATGGGTTTTTATCATAAGTCTCTGATTTAGCCTGGCCCAGGGAGACAGCATGGTTTTTTTTCTCCCAGAAAGTCCGGTTTTTCGTCCCAAGACAGCAAAACACGCGACATTTACAAACACAGCGCAATTGTGGCCTAAGTTTGCTAACATAAAACCAACGGCAACCGTCCTACCTCATAAACTCCTGTGATCTATTGTGGAATATTTATTTAAATTAAGGACTTGCACTTCAGATGTAAAAATATTTAACATCGCAGACATGAATAGAACCTATAGATTCGTTTCGAAACAAAGGAGCGACATACATTTCTGGCACAGCCGGCAAATTTATGTGGTGGGAGTAAAACGATCAACTGGAACAGCCGTTTTCAATGGATACTTATCTAATCTGTTATTAAAATTTATTCTTGAATAACAAATTTCTTTCCTTGTTCTCTTTCCTTTTTTTGATCGTCGTATACTCCGAGTAACATAAATTTATTGTTTCTTAGAATTCTTTTATGTTCGCTGTTTATAAACAGACAGCTTAACTTGTTAGAACGGTTCATGTGGTTTCTTCCAATGATATACAATCAGGATTGCGTCAGTTGAGACAAAGAGGTGATTATTCATTATACAAAACAATGATGAGGCTGCATCTTGAATACTGCATAAAGGCTTGAAGGCCCTCATTTTGGGAAAGGTGTGGAAAGAGAGGACAAATGGACGACAGACACCAGGGGAAGAATGAATAAAAGATTTACCCACTCTAAAAAGGGAGCATCTCATCAACAAAAATTTGAATTTTGCAAGATGTGTTTGGAAATGAGGCATCTGCGGGTGATTTTATCTAGGTGCATGAGGTTTTTAAAATGGTTCATTAAACTAAACGCCGAGGGCATCTTTACACTGTCATAAAACATACAGAAGGAAAAGGGATTTTATTTAAATTGAGCGAGTAGCCTAGATGTCCGAAAAATTTCCTTCAATCAAAAAGTGGCTGTTGGAACAAACATCCACCTAGTCTGGCAAAATCTGAAAGTTTATTTAAATTTAAGCAGAAATTGTACAAATATTGCAAAGAAATCGGCTGGCGAAGTGAGAGAGGCTGACATTGGTTTTGCACTTTTTGTCTGTTGCTACATAAACTTGCTTTCTTGTATCATTTTCCTTACCAACGTTAAACTCTCTGAATATCCCTCACCAAAATAGCAGAAAATGGTAGAAATGGAAGTATGTTTAGCATGTAACTTGGGAATTTCTGACATTTCTAGGTCATTATCGCAAGGAGGGCAGAAGCCATTTGGCAAACCATCATTAGCTCATTCAGCAACCACGTGACTGAAGTCGCTCGTAAATGAAACTGTCATTGGTTAATATATATAAATAACCAATGACAGTTCTATTTCATCTACTGCTATAAAACTGAACGAGCTCGAAGTGCGAACATTACTTTTTTATCTCATCTACATAACGCTCGCCTTACTGTGCTCCTTCTTAGGCTCACTGCCCATTGAACAGCACATCCAGGTAAGTCATAACGTTTACGAAACATAGCATATTACAATATCCGTTTTCCACTTATGGTATTAATGTGAGAAATGAGTGTAGTGCAATGTTTGTGCAGTGTGTCGTGTTGTTTCTGGCCATCTTGCTACCAGAAAGGCTAACTTGCCAGTACCCGTCCACGACATGAGGAGGCGGACCACAACTGTGTACACTGTACTTAGTGCTCTAAATTCCGCACCTAAATGCAGCAGTGCAAGTCCTATGGATCCAATCAATGGTGCCAGCAAAAGATTCCGCCCCTGAACAAGAGGGAAAAGGGTGAATCAAAACAAAAGAATGTGAGAGATTATTTGGCTCATTTAGAAAGATTTGCAGAGTGTAAGCTTTGGCTTACTAAAAATAAAATAATAATAATAATAATAATATATATTCATTTAACATTGGAATATATTGTTACAAATCAGGCTGATTCAGTGAACATTTAATTATACCCGCCAACGAAAGATTAAAACAGTATCAGGTATTAACTGTTAGGAAGGTGCTAAAGGACGAGGAAAATTTCTCAGAAGGACGGTGAACTTCGACCTACAGAAAGAAGGTCAGGTCAGAATTCCTCTAAAAAGTCCGAGCCAGGAGAAATATACGGAGAAACGGAGAAGGTCAAGGACGATGGAACTAATCTGGGATTATATTAAAATGAGGGAAGGGGAGAGAATTGAGGACAAAAAGGATATATAAGGATTTGTTTCTGCGGGAAACGCAGTAGTTGTTGGTCGGTTTAGAGTGAGTTGGTGGTTGTTTTAGAGAGAGTGTGTAGTTTCAAATGAGTAGGTTGTTTTAAAGCGAGTGGGCAGTTTTAGTATGAGTAGACCATATTAGAATGAGTTGGTGGGGGAGATTTTGGTACAGAACAAAGAAATCAGATGTGGAGACCATTAAAGAAAGTTGCCTAAAGATCAAGGAGCTACCCCAACCTGAAGAAGGAGACAAATAATTATAAGTACTGTTAGTATTATTATACCTAGTCAAGATATAGTCCTGGGGAAAGGAGAAAGGCATTCTGTACTCCTATCTGCGAATGACATGATTAACCAGTAAAGTGGAAGGATAAAACCCAACTGATGTCTTAAAAGAACTGTAAATTATTCTTCGTGGTAATGAGATTCAATAAAGAACTTTTGTAACGGTACATTCCTGTGGAGTTGCCTGTATTGGACATTTAGCGGAAAAAGTGTATGTGCATGAGTTTGAACCCTTGTATTAAACATGTCACAATTAACTATGTGTATTTGTCAGTTTGTCTCACTCTATTCTAGCTAACCCAAAATCCCTGGACTTGTATATGCAGTCAGAGGCCCAAGGGTAACATATAGTTACCGAAATAATGAATTAACCGTAGGTGGAACAAAGGTATATATATAAATTACATATAAAAGTATATATATATATATATATAGTACACTAAAAGAAGAGTGAACTCCTACAAGAGCCTTTCCAAAAATCATTAAGATCAGACCAATAGAAGGCAATTATTATTTCTTTGTCCGTCCGTCCATCCGCGTGTAATAACTGGACTCTATGTGCACAGAGTTTCATGAAATTTTATATTTGACTTTTTTTTTTAAGAACGATTTGTCGAGCCTTCCCAAATTTTATTGAAATAGAAATAGGAAATCAGATAATTGCTAATTTATTTTTATTTATATCGCATAAGCCATTCATATACAGTATATTGTATCTGAAGCACTGGATATGTTTTTTGTTGTGAGTTGATTGGAGGAATGATGAGCAATATAGCGGATGCGCAGGAAGAAATGTTTCCGGTTTAGCTACTTTTAAAAAATCATGATTTTTTTTACTATTTTTCGCTACCTTGCCTGAAATGTAACAGACTGCGTACATTAAGTAACTTTTTTTATTTTATTTATTTTATTAATTTATTTTATTTTTTACGAACTGTCTCCTTTCCGTTAATCGGAACAGCGTCGATTTTTTTATTATTTATGAATAATAAAAAAATCGACGAATAAATAATAAAAAATTGGTTTCCACTTCTTTGAGTAGAAATGAAACTCCAAACTTTTTCTCCTTAATTAATTAGGCATCTCTTTTGACCTTTTTCGCTTTAGTTTGCCCTTCTAACATGTTGCCCAAGGGACGCCAGGTGCAGTTAACCCTAGTTCGGCATTTATAGAAACAAGATTTTCTTTAATGTCGTTATACGATATATTGTTTTAATTTTAAATAAGCTGATACCTCACGACACGAGAGACATTGAGCAGAAGAGAAATTTTTTAACATACAAAAAAAATAACTTTCGTTACATTAACCTCTTTTTTGTAAAATATAAGACGAAATTTGGTAATAATTATCTGCTTTTAAGTTCGTTGTAAACTATTGTAAATTGTTGTTGTTGTAGAAGGGTTTTAGGGGGTTTTATGAGCATCAGCGACTAGGGCTATGCTATGTTGGTCCGTAATACTGTCTGTAAACTGCTTGTCTTCTGAGGCCGATTTTTTGTTTTCTGGATGAAAAACCAGCGTTTCGGGGAGGAAAAACCACACTACTCTCGCCTGAGACCGACTAACTGAGCCACGTTATGAAAAAGGCCCTTAAAAATTGCTCCCGATTGACGGGATTCGAACCTAGTTCTTTTTCACCCGGTGTAGGGAGGACAGCGATTCTACCAACTGTGATACACACGAGGACCTCTACTGTAAATAAATTAAATTTAGACACGTTTCTTAAGATAAACTACAGTTTTTTTTGTTTTGTTTTATTTTTTTTTATTTACAATGAATACCATTTTAACGAAGACATTTCCAGGTCCCTGACAACTTATTACTTATTACTTTATAAATCTCGTTTGGGTGAAGAAGCCCTGCCGATATATTCTGTACCTCGAATTATTTTCGAAGTCCAACTATGCTGAAAATGTATTGGTTCACATATGTGAAAATTATAAACGAATAAAAAAAAATCTACCCACATCATTTGTCCCTTTCCTCTAATAATTTGTACATCCTTCCTTAAATTTATTCAAGTTTCCCGATTTTACAACACCAGATGGAAGTTCGTTCCAACGATCAAGTACTCTCTGGCTGAAACCACATTTAAGACGAACTATTTCTGAGCAGTTCCCAGACGTGCAAATATTCTCTTGTAAAACATTTTTTTCGTACGTTGAGTTACCATGAAATGCGCTGCACCATCCATAGCATGGATAATTCGCTGGGTGCACGGTAAGCCTTAATGGATGAATTTCACGGACAACTGCTCAAATCCACACTCTCTGCGCTTGCAGCATCAGTCAAGCGATGTTTTACTTGCAGGAAGGGGAGGTGCTGGCTAGTAGCGCGTCACTGGTGGCGCGGCGAATTCACGTGGTTTCTCAGCTGGAACTCTAAGCAGCACATCCTCCGAGGGAAATAAAAAGATGAAACCCGTCTTTTAAAACAGGAATCATGTGACGTCATTTTCACCCTTTTATAATTATCCGAGTTCGTTGAGGAAGTACCAGTTTAGGTCAGGACAGGTAGCATTGCGTGTTCGCTAACAGAACAGTGTTTTATGCTTTGACTACCGCCGACAGAAGCCGTTAGGAGTAACTACATGTCAGTGACGGAAGATTTTTTCCAAGGTCCCTTCAGTTAGTGAAAGAGCAGAGATTAGGGAATGTTGTGAGATCAAGCGAGTGAGTTTCAGGTCAGCAGGTACAATGCTCAATTTGTACTTTCTGTATTAGGAATACAATCTTACAAGGTAAATGTTATCTAAAACAACATCTTTCTCTTAGATCTTAAGCATTTTTATATATTGATATCTTTTTGGATAATGGCCATCAAAAATACCACCCACCATCTTCTATTATAGTATCATCCAGCGACGACGACTTTCCACTCTTCACTGTCCGTTGTTAATTTTTCTAGTCCTTCCCAAGCCTTTGTCAGTTTATCCTCCACCCTATCCTCTCTTCTTCTTCTTCTTCTTCTTCCTCTTAGTTGTAATCAATTAGATTTTCAAATGATCCTGTTTTCGTCTGTTCTGATAATGTGGCTTCCCAATTTGTCTACTAGATTTAACTAATCCAGAAAGCGTGATTTATTTACATAAATTCCAAAATTTCTTCATTGTGGTTTCTCCTTCCTTTTCTCTGTCTGCGCAAAATAACTGCATTTTTCTTTTATCATATTTGAGATTAGATCATGTTTCACTGCCATGTAAGAAGTTTCATTAAAGTAGCTAACATTTAAAATGGTTGGTAAGTTATATTGCCTCCAATATACCTCGCTCACTTTTCCCCCGTAATTTTTAAACTAAAACCTCCTAATGTGCGTCTTATATGATAAACAAAACTATTGAAAAAATTTTTATTTCTGGTGACAGAAAATACAAATGACATAAAAAGGTTGACGGCAGAAACTACCATCTTAAAAATAAAAATTCAAGGTGGAATAGTGAGATGGTTTAAGGATGGAGATGGATTGATCATTCACTTCTGGAAGGCAAAATAAAACCAGCTTCTCATTAAGAACCTGGCAGTATTTCCAAAAACTTTCAGTAAGTTAATTCTGGACAAATTTGATTAGAATTCTGCCAAAAAAAAGGGGGTAATATCAATCTATCTCAACTATCACCTTCACTTTTCCCCGGTATTGTATCTTGAATATTGTATTCTCCAATGGTCGAATGAGGCCTCTAGTAATAATTTTGCTTTCACTGTAGATTTCATAAAGGCAATGTTTCAATGGGTCCCACGAAAACAAATCTGGGAAAACTTCTGACATCCCAACTTCATTTTCTTGATACTTCCTCAATCATCTCTTATCCACATAGTAAAAAGTGCTTGCAAAAACCATCTGCCGCTCCCCTTTCGTCTAAAATTTGATTATTTAAAACATTCACATATAATCTCTTACTCAATAGATTTCTCGCCCTCGGTAGTAACTTAGTCTGCAAGATGCATCACCGTCTACCATACGACGATTCCCATCGAGGAGGGAAATTTCTAAAGTCCTGTTCAATTGGGGGAATAAATCCCCTTCCAGTGAATTATTCTGGGGGATTTTTTCAGTCCGCCAACGTGGCAATCAGCCAGACCATAGCAGAGAAGAAAAAGGCATAGAACGATTATAAAAGGTCAGGGAGTACAGAATCATTGTAATAAGTTATTCAGAGAGCAGGTATGCTAGGGCACATTATAAAAGCTTTTGGCTAACAGCACAAAGAAAAGAGAATAATATTCTTTAATAATTTATTAAATAAATAAGAATAATTTATCTCTTTTCTTCTAGTGATAACTTTTGGTTATCACTAGAAGAAAAGAGATAAATTTTATTGGTCCCCTTGATATGAAAGGAAATTATATCGATGAACCTGTATAGGTTGTTGATAAACTAAATAAATATTTTGCATCAACATTCGCATGGTATGTTTTTAAAGATGGGGTTGCTATACCAGAAGTCTATCAAATACTGACTGGGATTAAAACATCCTGAATGAGAAATTGTTGCAGCTAAGTGTAATCAAGGCACCAAGGACTGAGAGTTAATATCTAATTATATTAAGCCCGTGACTGTTGAATACGGTGCTGTTTCTTGTATTCTATCTTGTGAACTGCTCTGACCGTTTGGTCGTCCTGGAGTATAAACAGAAAATTTATTTATTTATTTAAAATAAGACGCACGGGTTGTAATAAAACTTTTAGCTATAATAATGAGGGAGTCCTCGAGGGCAGGACAGTGGTTATAATCAGTGGGTGAAAAAGGTCCCTCAGTGACGCGAGGAATTTCACTCGGTGGCTGAATTAGCCAGTCACGGAGGATAGCAAGCTTTTTCTCAAGGAAACGGGATTTTAGAAATTTATGGACACAGGGTGGATGAGGTTGTTCTCGGGTAACCCTAATACGGCAATTGTAAATTTTTTTTTTATAATAATGAGGAAGTCATTCGACTTCAGAGGAAAGTTTCTACAAACTAGAGATGAGCAAGTGTCTCGCCTAATCACAAAGGCAGCTCAAGGAATAAAATGAGAAACTTCAAATTTGGAGTTTCTCATTTTACACAAAAGTCAGCCATAACTATGTCTGTTGTGCCACGGAAAATGGCGGAGTTAAGTCAAACGACTAATACAAAATCATCCGAAAATAAACAGAACTATAAGAATATCACATCATGCATTAGTTAAGCGATCATGGTTGAAACTGCTAGTTAGGGGGGATGTGGGTAATACTGACACGCGTTTATCTAACAATATTGGTCAATGTAACTCTTGCACATACCTTAAGAGTTCTTATCTGCTACCCCAACTGGACGTATTATCTAGATGTTCTGGGGGCAAAGACGTTTCACGTGCGCGGGTAGCTAATATCAGGGAAGAGAGCCTAAAAAACTTCAAGGGTTGTGTTAGGGTTGTTAAATATACAAGAACAGTAAATCTTAATTGTTTATACAGTAACGTTAGAAGTGTCGTCAATAAAATGAGCGAATTCGAACTGCTGGTTAAAACAAGTAACGCGGACATAATAGGGCTTACAGAGACGTGGTGCCACCCGGAAATTGGGGATGATGAGTTTCAGTACGGCTTGTATAATGTATTTAGGAAGGATAGGGTAGATAGAAGGGGTGGTGGGGTAATGCTTCTTATCAGAAGCAGCCTGAGTGCGACGATAGCTTTCCCGGATTCAGACATTTCACATGCTAGTATAGAGTCTGTATGGTGTGAGATAGTTGGAAACAAAGGTATAATGCGAGTAGGAGTAATCTACAGACCAGGTGATTGTGAAGATTATGACAAAAGCCTCTACATGCAAATGGAATGGGCAAGTAAGCGTCAATGCCTTATTATGGGTGATTTCAATTTGCCTCTAATTGATTGGAGTAAATGGGAAGGAAACTCGACATGGGGAACAAAATTTTTAAATCAACTAGATGACTGTTATTTGTATCAACATGTCAGGGAAAGTACTAGAGAAAAGAATATCCTAGACCTCATCATCACACATGAATCAGATGACATAACAGGGCTGACAGTAGAGGAACCAGTAGCAGGAAGTGATCACGGAGTTCTACGGTGGATGATGACGACAGAGGTAGCAGAAGTAAAAGGCAAAGGAATGGGTTTTAATTTCAGAAAAGGAAATTACGATGCCTTCAGGTACTACATGGCCTCTATTAACTGGGTAGATATCGCGCAGAGAATGAATACAATTGAACTGTGGTACGCTTTTAAAACATTAATCACAGATGCCTTGAATGCGTATATACCATTAAAAAAATACTCCACGAGGAGGGTTCCAAGTTGGATGACTAGTGAAGTTGCCGCATTACTTGAGCAGAAAAAGGTGGCATGGAAAGGTTACAGAACAATAAAAAGTACTGAAGCCTATAACAGCTACAAGGTGATGTGTAATAGAGCCACAGAAAAGGTTCGACAGGCAAAGGCAGTTTATGAGAAATCACTAGCAAACAGAGCAAAGAGGGGGGATAAAGAATTCTTCACATATATAAATGCCAAGAAGAGCAGGACAAACCAGATCGGACCTTTACGTAAGGGAAAGGGGATAGTAATAAATACACCAGCTGCCGTTTCAGATGAACTCAACAGTTATTTTGCATCGATATTTACAAATGAAAAGCCTTTTGTGGTAAAGGGAAATTGTGGGAGCGAAGTTAAAAAATATGTAATTAATGACATTGAAATTTCGCAAGATTATTTAATGAAAAAACTTTCGAGCCTACAGACCAGTAAGGCTCCTGGAGTTGATGAAATATACCCTATAATCTTAAGAGAGGCGGCAAGCGAGTGCATTGAACCATTGAGGCTAATTATGCGAGCATCATTAGACTCTGGGGAGATTCCCTTGGATTGGAAAAGTGCAAATGTATCTCCCATACATAAGGGTGGCTCTAAAAGTGAAGTTGGAAATTATCGACCTGTCAGTCTGACTTCAGTAGTAGGGAAAATCATGGAGGCAATGATCAAGGGTGGAATTCAGGATCATTTGGATCGAATTGAAATTCTCAAGGTTACTCAGCATGGTTTCGTAAAGGGAAAATCATGTTTAACAAATCTGGTTCGCTATTTCGAAAGGGTCACTCACGAGCTGGATTTAGGGAATAATTTCGACATTGTTTATTTAGATTTCAGCAAAGCTTTTGACTCAGTCCCACATGAGCGGTTGCTTTATAAGCTGGAACAGGTTGGAATCACTGGGAAAATCCTTAGATGGATAGAAGGATGGCTTCAGGGCAGGAGGCAGAGGGTTGTGATAAATGGCTATTCCTCAGATTGGGTTGAGGTAAGAAGTGGGGTTCCCCAAGGATCAGTATTAGGACCACTGTTGTTTTTAATTTTCATAAACGACATTGATGAAGGGACAGAGGGCGTGATGTCTAAATTTGCAGATGATGTTAAAATTGGAAGAGTAGTTAATGATCACTGTCAAGCTGAGCTTCTTCAGAGAGACCTAGATAGACTTCAGGAATGGTCAGAAAAATGGCAGCTGTGCTTTAATCCAACAAAGTGTAAGGTATTACACCTGGGAAACAGTAATCCCAAAAAAACTTATTCACTTGGTGGAGTTCAACTAAACCCAGTACTGGAGGAAAGGGACTTGGGTGTTACGATACGGTCAGACATGAAATTCTCTGAGCATTGTAAACAGGTTGCAAGGAAGGTCCATGGTGTCCTATCGATGATCTATCGAACTTTTGCAAGTAGAGATAGGGACGTGATAATCCCATTATATAAGGCTTATGTTAGACCACACTTGGAATACTGTGTTCAAGTATGGAGACCGCACCTAAAGAAAGACATCGAGCTTCTTGAAAGGGTACAAAGAAGGGTAACTCGCCTGGTGAGATCGGCAAAAGGGCGTCCTTAGGAAAAAAACTTCGAATATGTGGGTTGCAGAGTTTGGAAACTAGACACCTTAGAGGAGATTTGATTGAGGTGTTTAAGGCTCTGAGAGGCATCAGTAAAATGAATGAGGACGAAATTTTCAAGATTATAAATGATGCTAGAACTAGGGGACATAAATTCAAGTTACGGGGGGGAAATGTTTAGATTGGACTGCAGGAAGTTTTATTTTAGCCAGCGAGTTATAAATTACTGGAATAAGTTGCCTTCGTGGGTGGTAGAGGCCGACAGTTTGGGGAAATTGAGAGTTCATCTGGATAGTACTTTCGGTAAGGGAAGCGCATAGGATGATATGTTTAATTTCCTTTTTATTTATTTTTTATTTTATTTTATTTATTAATTATTATTATTCATTTATTTATTTTATTTATTTTTTTTTTTTTTTGTGTTTATCATTGTTTTGTTCGGATTTTTTTTTTTTTTTTGGCGGGTGCAGCATAAGCCATAGGCTTTCTTGCACCATGCGGCCGTTACTAATACTAATACTATTACAAAGCAAAAAATAATATTGTCATCTTATACTTGGACTTACACCGATGAGCCAAAACATTATGACCAGCGAGTCTTTATGCAAATCGCAGCAACTACGGTCGAACTACGGCGCATGCGCGGGTAGGGACACGGTATAAAAGACACCTGATATTGAGCTCCGTTAATCAGTGTTACTCTTGTTCTTCAGATGGGAAAGGCAGCGGACTTAAGCGAGTTTGACAAAGGCCAAATTGTAATAGTCAGACGACTTGGTCAAAGCATATCCGAAACGACACGGCTGGTAGGATAGTACCTACCGAAAGTGGTCCGAGGAGGGAAAACACGCGAACCGCCAGCGAGGTGTTAGACTTCCATGGCTCATCGATGCTCGACGTGAGCGGAGGCTCTCCCGGATGGTACGTGGCAACAGAAGGGCGACTGTGGCACAACTCGCCGGTAATTGGAATGCTGGTGACAGGAGTAATGTGTCACAACGAACAGTACATCGAACCCTGCTGAAAATGGGGCTGCGTAGTCGCAGGCCGCTCCGAGTGCCCGTGCTAACTACGGTTCAACGGCGTTAGCACCTACAATGGGCACGCGAGCAACGAAACTGGACCTTGAGTGATTGGAAGAAGGTCGTCTGGTCCGATGAATCACGTTTCCTGTTGCACCATGTGGACGGCCGGTTACGTGTGCGTCGTTTACCTGGAGAAGTGATAGCGCCTGGATGCACCCTATCTCCCTCCAGCCATCAGTCTCCCTCCCCTCACTCTATCTGTATGCAAGCGAATTCCCTAATAAATAAATAAATTTTCTGTTTATACTCCGGGACGACCAAACGGTCAGAGGAGTTCACAAGAGGAGAATACAGTACAAGAAACTACTCTTCCCAAACCTGATTACATTCATCTAAATTACATTCGCTCATTAATTTTTCCGGCCTTACAAATCCTAGCATTATCCCCACTACGCGAATATTTCTTCTTTTTTTTTTTTTTTTTGTTCTTTTTTTTTATTATTTTTATTATTATTTTTAGGTCATAGTCGCCGAAATCTTAGGAAATTATGCGGCAGGACCTGCCAGAGTAAATCTTAGTCTACTGGTGTTTCCTGGTCTGCCTCCACGGGGCGAAAGTTGGGCAACGTTGGGCCTCAGCAGGGGTCCAGCGGCTAAATGACCAGAAGAACAACGGTACATGACACTACACAAATACAATATCCGCACACTTTTAAATCTTTGGCATTCCCAGTGAACTGGTACACCCACAATGAAAACAACGTGAAGATGGGAGAAACCCCTGGAGCCGTTTGACCCTAAACACACTTTACACTTTACCTAAACGTCATTGCTGACCAGGTACACCCTTTCATGACAACGGTCTTCTCCTCTGGCGGTGTCGTCTTTCAGCAAGATAATGCGCCAGGCCACACTGCCCAGATTGTTCGAGACTGGTTCGCGGAGCACGAGGAAGACTTCAAGGTATTGCCTTGGCCTCCAAATTCCCCAAACATCAATCCCATCGAGCATCTGTGTGGGAACAACAACTCCGATCTGCGGCGTCTCAACCACGGTCCTTACAGGCGTTAAAGGATCTGCTGGTTACGTGTTGGTACCAGATACCACGACACATTTAGAAATCTTGTAGTGTCCATGCCTCGCCGGGTACGAGCTGTTTTGGCTGCACGTGGAGGACCAACATCATATTAGGTAGGTGGTCAAAATGTTTTGGCTCATCAGTGTATATAAATCTTTTGATAATGACAAGAAAGATTGTTGTATAAAGTGGACAAACATTTAGCATTTAAGGGTAAGTTACTAAGAAGGATAAAAGAACAGTTAAATGGCACGAGACAGAGAATATTCATAAATGGTTACTGCACTTCATATACTAATTTTATGAGTGGGGTCTCCAGGGTTTGGTGTTGGGTACCCTTACTCACTGATATTTATTAATAATATTGACGTAGGTATTTAAAGTTGAATGTCCAAGTTTTACTGATGACAACGGTAGACAGGGTGGTTAATGACATTAATCAGGGTATGTTACTTCGCGAAGAGATAAACAAGGCCGATGGGATGAAAATTGAGATAAAATATTTATGTCAATTTTCTGAATCAAAAATAATCAAGTAATTTGTATAGTCGATAATCGAATAGACCCCCGGGGAAGAGGAATTGAAGTGGTTTCTGAACGATGTAAACAAGCTGCTAGGAGAGCTTGTGGAGTTTTGTCAATTATATACAGGAATTTTGCCGGAAGGGACAAAGTGCGATTATCTTATTATATAAAGCAATAGTTGGAGCACATATCTTGAATACTGCATACAGGTTTGTAAACTCCATTTTAGGAAGACGTAGGTCTGATAGACAAGGTGCAGAGAAGGGCAACAAGACTGGTTGGAGAATAAGAGAATAGTCTTATCAAAAAAGATATGAATTATACAAATTGCAAAGTAGGCATCTTCGTGAATTACTACTTGAGATTTGTATGGGCTTTGAAAAGGTTCAGTAAACTAATTGGGGATGGCTTTACTCTTTCTCTGGTTATACACAAATTTAAATGATGGAAAGCGTGTTTCCAGAATGGCCCTGAGTAAATTTTGCGTTAATCCAGAGAGCAGTTGGTTGTCGGAATAAATTTCCACTTAATGTTTGTGGAGGTGGGAAATTTTAATAAATTTAGGATCGGAAAATTGAAGGAATAGAATGAGTAAACGTTTTTTGGGCCGTTTCTGCATAACTTGCTTTCTTGCATAATTTTTCCAGCAATAAATATTAATTCCAGTAATAATATGTGCTGCAGGATGAAAATCAGATTTCAATGAAAAACCACCATCTTTAAGCACTTCCACAGAGTTCAAAATCACTCCCGTGTCCTAGCTAGCGGTTATGGTGGCGACCTTTTAAATAAACCAGACATAATTTATACTTCTTTCAATCCAAAAGACTGGGCAATTTAAAAATATTATCCTAGCAGGACTGAAAAACACAGCGCATCTAACAGAGAAAGAAACATTTTATAAATTTTCTATTCGCTTACAAACAATTGCCAGTTTCTTCCGAATAACCGAAACATTTCAGTGAAGCATTAAAGTAAATAACAAAAGAGTTATAAAACGACTATTTGGGTACAGGAAGAAGCTCCATTAACCGCTACAGACGCTGACTAGTTTTGTAATAAATTAAGAAGACAGCTTAATAAAGGAGGAAGTAAGCTATATGAATAAGTTTATTAATTCAGTCAAATGGTTGAGAAATATCAAAATCAAAAACACCACTCTGAAGCCCAATTTGGAACGAACAAAGCGAAGATCCACAAAACAAAAAGCAACAGTTAAAGAGGGACCCTATTTCATCAGGGATAGCTAAGCGAGAATAATGTGGTCAAATATTTAATTAAACTCAATAATAGCTTCAGATTAAAATATTGACCACCTCGAAATCAATGGATTTAATACAATTAAGATACTGCAACGAAAGAGTTTCTCTACATCACACGTCTACAATCAGAATATACTGAGCATATGGATTACGTATCCAACGAAATCGGAAGCTAAAAGGCAGATTAAAGATCAACAAAGATTAAGTTATACAGTAAAGTCGGGTTAGAATGAGTATTGTTTTAAGGACGATTTCATTATAACGAGCATTCACTGAATGGCCACTTTATTAGGTGTACCTACCCTTTCTCATAAATTGGAACTCTCCTTCAGTAACGGCATTACGTGCTGGTACCGTACCATATAAAGCAGACGGCAACATCGCGTGTAGCCCCGTAGATGTAATTACAGCCCTCACCACACTGGGTTCAAAACCCCGTTAATAACGTGAATAATTTTTGAGGGCTTTTTTCACAATCTAGTTGAGTTAGTCGGTCTCATGCGGTAGTTATGTGGTCCTACCTCCCGGAAGTTCACGTTTTTCATCCAACAAACAGGCAAATAGACCAAAGAATGCAAGCAATTCACAGACAATATACTGACACCTAATAGCTTTACATACATACACTTTATAACGTGGCTGAGTTAGTCGGTTTCGGGCGACGGTTGCATGGTTTTTTCTCCCAGAAACTCGGGTTTTTCGTCCAGCCAAAGATAAATCGACAAAAAAAAAAAAGCAGCAATTTAGCATAATATACAAGGCGCAATATGGTCTGAGTCGCTGATGCGCCTAAAAAACCTCGTTAAAAACAATGTTTTTTTTTTTTTTTTTTCTTTTAGTAAACGCTTCCGAACTTTGTAACAAACTGTACCCGTTTTTGTAGCAAACGTTTTGTAACAAACGATATCCTTTGTATCGCAAGGTATCAGTTGTCATTGAGTAGCCAAGAATTCAACTACTCAAGAAACTGCCTGGTTGCGTGAGTTGTGTCACGTGGCAGGAGGAAGCTGGAACTCGCAAATGTTGCCCAACCAGCTGCCTTGTTTCCTGATAATGTTTTCAAAGCTCAGGTTGACAGCACGTATCTTATCTCTGTCTTCAGTTAAAGTAGAGGACCTGCCATCTACCCGACAGCAATAAGAAAAAGATAAGGGACAATCGGCCGAAATTTAATAAGAAAAGAGACTTGCATCGACTCGATAACGAAAAAGAAAGAAGAAGAATCGCTAACGACCCGAGGATTGAAGCTACTACAAGAAATAAGGTAGCTGATGGGGCAGCTATGAGCTCACGCAAGATCGTGAATAGAGAGTTAATCGAGTTAATGTAAATTTACGCGATGTTTGAAGTCATACTGCAGTACTAAAATGTACTAAGACACTAAATGAAAACACATATGGCCACAAAAAAATAAAAGTTTCAATATTGAGTATGACCCTCCAGTGAGGCACACGTTCTACAAAGTGCGTTGTATGTGGAGACTGGAATCTTGCTCCATTCCTCCTGTAATGTTGCAAGTACAGTAGTTCTATACTTGAGATATGAAGTCTTGTTCCTCTACTGAATAACCACTGACAAACTGCGATTTGCAACACAGCGTTGTCATGCTGATACAAATACGGTCCCTCTCCAAAGAACTGCCAGGTTTCAGGTGAGGCAGCCTTCGCGAGCAATACAGTGGTTATAATTTGCCATCCTCCCACCGGATGAAAAACATCCGAGTTAGGATCCTGTAAATAGCGCAACAGCATTTATCGGCTATTTTCAAAATGTAGCGAGTTAGTTAGCTTCAAACGAGGGTTAAATTTTGTTTTACATTCTCAATTTTAGAGCTACCTCTACTGGAGCTTATACAACTACAATATAATATGTTTGTAAATTGTACTGCATGTGTTCTCTGCTCGGTTTGCCTATTTACCGGAAGGAAAAACCGAGATTTTCCGGGGAAAAAAAAAAAAACATGCTATTTTCGAGTAAACCATACGTTCCTCACGTCATTTATCGAATTACAACCTAGCCATTCTCTGCAAGTTATGGAAAGATGTATTAAAATCAACAGTACATTCATGGTCTCATCGATAACAATCTCTCTCAAAACATCAAGGCAGATACTACTACTACTGTAGGTTTTAGGAGCATCAGCGACTAAGGCTATATTGCTTTGTGTACACTGTCTGTAAATTGCTTGTGTTCTGTGATCGATTTTCTGTTTGCTGGACGAAAAACCCGAGTTTTCGGGAGAAAAAACCATGCTACTCTTGCCTCAGACCGACTAAATCGGTGGAGTAATGCTTCTTATCAGAAGCAGCCTGAGTGCGACGTTAGCTTACCCGGATTCAGACATTTCACATGCTAGTATAGAGTCTGTATCGTGTGAGATAGTTGGAAACAATGGTATAATGCGAGTAGGAGTAATCTACAGACCAGGTGATTGTGAAGATTATGACAAAAGCCTCACCCATAATAAGGCATTGCCCAAGTAAGCGTCAATGCCTTATTATGGGTGATTTCAATTTGCCTCTAATTGATTGGAGTAAATGGGAAGGAAACTCGACATGGGGAACAAAATTTTTAAATCAACTAGATGACTGTTATTTGTATCAACATGTCAGGGAAAGCACTAGAGAAAAGAATATCCTAGACCTCATCATCACACATGAATCAGATGACATAACAGGGCTGACAGTAGAGGAACCGGTAGCAGGAAGTGATCATGGAGTTCTACGGTGGATGATGACGAGAGAGGTAGCAGAAGTAAAAGGCAAAGGAATGGGTTTTAATTTCAGAAAAGGAAATTACGATGCCTTAAGGTACTACATGGCCTCTATTAACTGGGTAGATATCGCGCAGAGAACGAATACAATTGAACTGTGGTACGCTTTTAAAACATTAATCACAGATGCCTTGAATGCGTATATACCATTAAAAAAATACTCCACGAGAAGGGTTCCAAGTTGGATGAACAGTGAAGTTGCCACATTACTTGAGCAGAAAAAGGTGGCATGGAAAAGTTACAGAGCAATAAAAAGTACTGAAGCCTATAACAGCTAAAAGGTGATGTGTAATAGAGCCACAGAAAAGGTTCGACAGGCAAAGGCAGTTTATGAGAAATCACTAGCAAACAGAGCAAAGAGGGGGGATAAAGAATTCTTCACATATATAAATGCCAAGAAGAGCAGGAAAAACCAGATCGGACCTTTACGTAAGGGAAAGGGGACAGTAATAAATACACCAGCTGCCGTTGCAGATTAACTCAACAGTTATTTTGCATCGATATTTACAAATGAAAAGCCTTTTGTGGCAATGGGAAATTGTGGGAGCGAAGTTAAAAAATATGTAATTAATGATATTGAAATTTCGCAAGATTATTTAATGAAAAAACTTTCGAGCCTACAGACCAGTAAGGCTCCTGGAGTTGATGGAATATACCCTATAATCTTAAGAGAGGCGGCAAGCGAGTGCATTGAACCATTGAGGCTAATTATGCGAGCATCACTAGACTCTGGGGAGATTCCCTTGGATTGGAAAAGTGCAAATGTATCTCCCATACATAAGGGTGGCTCTAAAAGTGAAGTTGGAAATTATCGACCTGTCAGTCTGACTTCAGTAGTAGGGAAAATCATGGAGGCAATGATCAAGGGTGGAATTCAGGATCATTTGGATCGAATTGAAATTCTCAAGGATACTCAGCATGGTTTTGTAAAGGGAAAATCATGTTTAACAAATCTGGTTCGCTATTTCGAAAGGGTCACTCACGAGCTGGATTTAGGGAATAATTTCTACATTGTTTATTTAGATTTCAGCAAAGCTTTTGACTCAGTCCCACATGAGCGGTTGCTTTATAAGCTGGAACAGGTTGGAATCACTGGGAAAATCCTTAGATGGATAGAAGGATGGCTTCAGGGCAGGAGGCAGAGGGTTGTGATAAATGGCTATTCCTCAGATTGGGTTGATGTAAGAAGTGGGGTTCCCCAAGGATCAGTATTAGGACCACTGTTGTTTTTAATTTTCATAAACGACATTGATGAAGGGATAGAGGGCGTGATGTCTAAATTTGCAGATGATGTTAAAATTGGTAGAGTAGTTAATCATCACTGTCAAGCTGAGCTTCTTCAGAGAGACCTAGATAGACTTCAGGAATGGTCAGAAAAATGGCAGCTGTGCTTTAATCCAACAAAGTGTAAGGTATTACACCTGGGAAACAGTAATCCCAAAAAAACTTATTCACTTGGTGGAGTTCATCTAAACCCAGTACTGGAGGAAAGGGACTTGGGTGTTACGATACGGTCAGACATGAAATTCTCTGAACATTGTAAACAGGTTGCAAGGAAGGCCCATGATGTCCTATCGATGATCTATCGAACTTTTGCAAGTAGAGATAGGGACGTGATAATCCCATTATATAAGGCTTTTGTTAGACCAAACTTGGAATACTGTGTTCAAGTATGGAGACCGCACCTAAAGAAAGACATCGAGCTTCTTGAAAGGGTGCAAAGAAGGGTAACTCGCCTGGTGAGATCGGCAAAAGGGCGTCCTTATGAAGAAAGACTTCGAATATGTGGGTTGCAGAGTTTGGAAACTAGACACCTTACAGGAGATTTGATTGAGGTGTCTAAGGCTCTGAGAGGCATCAGTAAAATGAATGAGGACAAAATTTTCAAGATTATAAATGATGCTAGAACTAGGGGACATAAATTCAAGTTACGGGGGGAAATGTTTAGATTGGACTGCAGGAAGTTTTATTTTAGCCAGCGAGTTATAAATTACTGGAATAAGTTGCCTTCATGGGTGGTAGAGGCCGACAGTTTGGGGAAATTCAAAGGTCATCTGGACAGTACTTTCGGGTAAGGGAAGCGCATAGGATGATACCTTTTTTTTTATTAATTATTATTATTTACTTATTTATTTATTTTTTATTTATTTATTTATTATTTATTTATTTATTTTTATTTTTTTTATTTTTTATTTTTTTGGCTGGTGCAGCATAAGCCATAGGCTTTCTTGCACCATACGGCCATTACTAATACTAATACTAAATCAGTCACGTTGTGAAAAAAGCGATTAAAACTTCCTCACGTCATCGACGTGACTCGAACTCAGGTCTTTTCCACCCCATGGGAGGACCGCGAGCCTGCCAACCGTGATACCCACGAGAGCCTACTACTACTAATAATAACAATAATAATCAGTGGACCAAGTAAAACAAACCAAAGTCGGGCCCTTTCTACTCTCATCCCCTTTCCTTCCTTCTGGCAGGGCATGGGTATGCCCCGTTGACATTCACTTGACTTCTTCTTCTTCCCTATCGACCTCATTCTTCTGCCTTTCACTCTCCAGTCTCCACCCCCTAAAGTGACAGCAAGCTCACATTCCAACCGCATCTCAGGCAACTCAGGACCAGATTAGGAACTACTCGGGCCTGATTGCGCGAGTCTCACGCAGGGGCTGAGTAAACAAACCATGTTGCTGTTCTACAAGACCACTTTTCTCCCGGCGATCACATACGGTGCACCAATATGGTACCATAGAACCAGACTGACCACCAACAAAAGAATACTGGACTTGACACAACGAACAATATTGCTCAAAACCACCCGAGCCTGCAATACTGTGAGAATGAAGGCGCTCCAGGTTCTTACTGGATTCTTACCACTGGATCTCGAAGTGGTCAGATGCGGACTAGCATACTACGTATCAAAAGGAATCTCTGTGACCTACTCGGGCTTTACGATTGAACCCACAAACAATATAAAAATGGAAAAGGCTCGGCTCTTGGCACACTTAAAACAGGAATGGCAAAACAGGTGGACAGACTCAACCAAAGGGGAGATGACACGACGCTTCATACCTGATGTAGGCAGGGTTTTCCCGAAACTACCTGTATGGTTCCACCCAGGCCTATATGCCACCTACTTATTGACGGGTCACGGCCCCTTCAACGAGAAACTAACATCTCTGGGCCTCCTCCAAGACCCCAACTGTTCATGTGGCGAACCGGAAAGCTGGACCCACCTCATGCACGAATGTACAAATTACGAGGACCTACGTGAAAACCTAATAACAAGACTGACCTACCTGCAGCGAGGCCATGAAAATCATCTCTTGGACACAAGCGAAGAATATAAGAACCTCACCAGATTTGCACAGGAATTCTTTGCCAGAAGAAAAACCTGTTCTGCGATCAGGAACTAAGGGCACAGTATTCCTTGTAGCAGACATTAAACTTCGACAACAACCGGATTATGAGCAAATACACCAGCACTGAAACCCAAATTGTCTGACCCAACCAACGTACTTGAATAGGACGCACACCACAGAAATGATGGGCTCACTGGATGGAAAAGGCACTGGACCGCCCTTCCTGATGACGGAAACAGGATCAACGGACCAGACCCAACCGGGTTGCAAACGAGACACTCCACGAGACACTACCCTGGTCGGGCATATAACCCATAAACGTGACTGACCCCAACCTACCTGGATGGACACAGCCCATGAATGACATCGGGGTACTGATTCTGACTACTTCGTTGGACCCATATCTTTTTCAAACCTTGAACAGTAGATTTGCTGCCAGTGTGCCAATTGGCGACCGAGCTGGGCACTCTTTCCTGGCTTTCTTTCCACTCCACTTCCTTGGCAGGGGGGAGGTGACTGTCCTCTTGTCTCCTCCCCTCTTCGCTGCCCCCCATTTATCGAATTCAATCTTCGAATTCTGCAGAAAATCAAATGATCCATTTTTTTTTACTATTAGTTATGATGAATCTACCGCTGTAGGGCCCTCGTGGGTAGGACGGTTGGAAGAATCGCCGTCCTTCCCCCCCAAAGGGTGGAGAAGACCTGAGTTCGACTCCCGTCGACGACATGAGGAATTTTTATGGGCCGTTTTCACAATGTGGCTGAGTTAGTCTCAGGCAAGGGTAGCATGGTTTTTCTCCCGGAATCTCGGCTTTTTCATCCAGAAAACAGAAAATCCACCTCAAAACACACGCGATTTATAGACTATATATACGGAGCAATATGGCCTTAGTCGCTGATGCTCGTAAAACCCAATGACAACCGCTATAGGAAATTTGCACCCCTACTTGTTTATGCGCGATATGTAGCTCACAACATTGTAGATGAAGAAATGTTGTTTGTTTGCACTTTGGAAAACACTATTAAACCTGATGATATCCTATAAGCTATTTCAAAATTCTTCAAATTGAATAACCTGGAATGGGAGAAGTTGATTGGAGTGTGCACTGATGGTGCACTAACAACGATAGACTCGAGAAGCCTTCAAAAATGAAAGTTTTCAGGTGGTTTGGAAGATGTATTTGAAACTTCGAACATTAAATCTGAAACTGCATGGAGCAAATACCACCATTATGGCTCATTCTGATGCCATGCAGGAATTTATAGCCAAAACTGAATTATCGATTCAGGGTGTTGGTGCTAAAAATGTCGCTTACAAGGTTCTTGAAAATGATTTCCAAGAAAAAATAAAATCCCACTTAGTTTGTCTTCAGAATGAATTCAGACGATATTTTAATGATGTCATGACTGAAAATTCTATTTGGAAACTTGTGAGGAATCCTTTTCTCACTGATGTTCAGTCTTTGTCAAAAAAATCAGGAGTTTTTGGAACTCAAGTTTGATTCACTTTCCAAAGGTAATGTAGAAAAAATGCGTCGGAGAATTTTTGGGTAACATATAAAAACAAAGCAGCGCAACAGACTTGACTTTGAAAATGCCCTACGTTGTGCTTTATCTTCCACAGCACCCAAGCTTATGGCAAACAAGCAAGTCCAGCGGTCATATTAATAACAATATATATGTTTGGAAATATTGAAATATGAAATATATTTTTTCACATATTAACAGTTGTTTTGATTTGCCTTTCGTCCCCATAATGATAAGTAATAAATTTTCACAATTTGAACAATATTGGAGGGGGCGTGATATTTTTATGTTAGTTGAAGGAAGAATGGATTACCTTTCTGAATCCATTCCAATCCTCCTTCCTTTGAGAAATTCTGTGTTGGAGGATAATGTACTTCGAATAAACAAAAGGAAGTTGCCACTCGCTCAACGAAGATAAGAGACTTGCCATGGACCGGGTGTTTGAGCCATTCTCCCTCAGAAAATATGCCAGCTCATGGAGCACCTGACAAAA
This sequence comes from Mastigoproctus giganteus, assembly GCF_048544385.1. Classification (NCBI taxonomy): domain Eukaryota; kingdom Metazoa; phylum Arthropoda; class Arachnida; order Uropygi; family Thelyphonidae; genus Mastigoproctus; species Mastigoproctus giganteus. Next base: position 15,497,757 of record NC_143582.1, read on the forward strand.
GCTGTTTATTTTCTACTTCTGTAGCACAAGACGCAGGTTATGAGACCAGACAACTATTTGAGTTCGAGTCTGATTAACAACAGATTTCTGTTCTGTTCCATTAAATTTCGTTGGTGAATATAGGTGCTATTCGACCCGAATTACAAAAAGTTGGAAGCAACTGAATAATCTGTACGTAGTGAAAATAACCGAAGATATTTACAAGGCATCGTTTTGTTGAATCTCATATTGTGAATACGTTCACAACGAGTTGCCTGTCATTACAGTACTCTTAGAATAAGTAACGCTTCCACGAGGAAAGATTACTGTTACTTATTCTCAGTGGAATACAGCCACCCAGTTGTGAAAGTATTCACAATATGAGATTCAACAAAACTATAACCATGCCTTGAAAATAACTGCTGTCATTTTTACTACGTACAGAAATTATGCATAGCACTAACTTGTACGTCTGTACATCTCCGTAGTCTGAGCCTTTTTAGCCCTAAACTTTGACTTAGTTCTACATTTAACAAAGTTAGCAACGCTTTGGAGGTTCTGTTTCCCCTAAGTAGTTTTTTAACTCAGTTTATCGGCTATAAAAACGCAAAGGCACGTATGATGCAGTAATTTCACTTGAACCTGATGACGGTGTCAGCAGGTCTCCGAAACGTTTCCAACAAGGTCAACCAGTTTCTCTTCCACTTTCACATATTGTGCAATTTTTCAACAAACCATGACATCACCCAAATAGAGTAACACGGTGACCTTATTCGGCGAAATCAAGCTAGAAGTTTTAAAATATTTATTGGAATTAGCCTGCATGCTGGACGAATGGATATAAAGTTAACACTCTCGCCATCCGAGTTTCTATACTCAAGCTAACTGGCTCTAAGTCAGCTTTACTCAACTCTCCTGATAACTCCTTTGGAATACCAATTGCTCTTTTCGCCGGCGATAATTTTTTCCGGTCACTAAAGTTGAAATCAAGACACTGCTTCAAGCGAAGTCAGAGGGATGAGAATCTCATTATGAGCCGTGTGCCTTACTTTAAATTCATAGCGCGATTTAAAAACCATGCCGCGAGGATTTAGTGTAACCAATAAATTTTCGGGACGTGTTTTCCTAAACGTGATGCACTGAAATACAAGCAAGGTAACAGGCGACTGTATAAACAAAGCGATGGCATAGGAGTGACAAAGTACAAAAACTTACTTTGTCACCCTTGTGTCATCGTATACAAAACATTGACAAAGTAATACTGCTGTTTCAGCGAGCGACAGCTAGGAATCTTTCATACACTGATGAGACTGACTCGAAAAGAGTGGAGAGATAAGATGTCGACGTCAAACAGATTAGCAGCTTAGACAGTCCTATTGACTTGCATACGGACGATCGATTCTGAGGCCATGAAGCATCGGTGTATTTTATCAGTAAATTTACGTCTGTTTGGTCGGTTTGACTGTTTTTCCGAATAAAAGTTTCCTTTTACATTAACAAAGCATAGTTGACAAGGTGTAATCAAAATACATGAACCTATATCAAAAGTTGGTAGCAGCTGTCTCTTAATAGTTAATCATTTACATTATAGAAATGTAAAGTAAAGCTTTTGAAGGACATCATACAGGTCTAGTAACCAAGAAGTCCTGTAAACGCAGTGTCCACCAAGAAGGAATCCTTCAATTTGATTGGAACTACACACACTAGACAAAAAATTAGAAACCTTTTGCAACTGGCGTCAACAGATAATTAAACTTACGGTATGCAAATGTAAGTTGTCACTTGGTGTGATAACACGTTCCTTGGTACCAGATAAATACTGCACAATTTCCTGGGAATTCTTAGCCGATCCTGTCATTATTATTGTTGGAGTACGTTTAGCCATAATTGAGACAAAAAGAAAACAAAGGAAGTCACTAGTGTCTCGAAAGCAATCATCTGAGAGGCGTGAAGGACGAAAGGAGACTGCAATTCTAAAAGGAAGAAAGTCTGTGCTCCAAGAACGAGACCACAGGACTTTTAAACGAATTGTGCGTCACAGTTAGGGTTGCCAGATTTCTGACTGAATTAAAGGACACTCAAAAATAATTAATGCTACCACTCACCAACAATCAGTCCAGCCCCTCCCATCCGCAAAAAAGAAAACCTGAATGATTTTTTAGTTAATAATTAAACATTTTCTTTATATTTTTTAGATTTTGGTTTAAAAATGATAGTTTTCATATTGACTATAAATATTTGCAAATTTTAATTTAATTTAGAATTTAAAATATTTAATGGCAAATCTTGGCTTTTTATGGGGAAGGATATGGATTGATATATAAGGTTAATGAATGTGATATTGATGATATAAAAACATGAATTGATCCAGATATTTTAATGCACTTTTAGTGCATTAATTGACATCAAGCTAAAGTAATTTTAGGTAGGTGAAAAAAAGGCAAAAAACAAAACAAAACACCGTACTGGTTTAATAGCTAGAAATTATTCACATTGAACATATTTTGAACTACTTCGGGCAGCTTTAAGAACTTTGATATAATTTTTAATTTTCTCAGAAAAATCTAAACAATTATCTTTAAAATTGAAGTAGATCGTTAGTTCGCTTTTTAGGAGTGAAACTGAACATCTATTTAGCACATCCCTCCACTTTGAGTTCATTACACTAAAAATCCTTTCTGAATTTGCTGAAGTCCCCGGCAATGGAAAAAAAACATACGAAATGACCTTGAAAATGTTTGAAAGCTTAAAATCAATACTTTTCAAAATTAAATGCCATTGACTCGAAGTACCTGAATAAGTTCAAATTTTCAGAGGTTGACAGTTTCATAATTTGTTTTCAGTACTGAAACCTCATCAAATAAATCATTCATATCCAACTTTAGTTTTTCTATTAATTTAAAATATTCTGCTACTTCAACAAATGAGTTAAGACAACAATTTTTAAAGCTTAAGGGTATTTTCATTAAAATTAAATTTCTTTCCTAAACATTTCAATGCAGCGCTTTGAAATCATTTATTACTATGCTGTTAAATACAGGGTCTCATTTCTGAAAATGCTGATGAACTTGATACCCAAAAAATTCTTGATCAAAACGATTCTTCAGTGAATTTTTTGGATCATTCATTAAATAAAAAATATCACTGGCACACGTTTATTCTTTTCAAGCTCTTTTATTGCTTTGCAAATTATTTCGATCGCATACATTGAGAAAATAAAATAAAATTCTATAATTATAGGGACCTCTGTTGAATTTTCATTAATTTGAAGGATTTTAAAAAGCTGTTTGGAACAGTCGTTTGGTTTGCTTACGAAATAAAGGCTCAAAGCCTTCCATGAAAGCAAAATTCGTTCTATACATAGTTGTAAAGAAAGTCATCTAGTTGGTACGTGCTTTAAAATTTCCTTAATATCTAAATTATCGAAAGTATATTCAGCTAAATTATGAATAATGTGAGCATGGCAGTTTGCTTTAATTACGTCTTCATTTAATTTCTTAATATTTTGGAATAAGAATTTATTACTCCCAAAATTACAATTTGCATTGTCTGCACTGAAATTAGATATCTTTTGCCAATCCAATCCTAAATTACTCATTGAATTTTTAGGCACTCAAACTTTCCATCTGCACTTTCTTCAGCATTTTCAAAAAAATCAACTAAATAGTTTGTAGGACCATATCCTTTGTTGAAGTACTGAATTGACAAAGGAAACATTTTCATATTCTTTCTATTAGAAGCATCAATCTGTAAAGAAAAAAATAATGGTGGATCGTAATGTTTTAAACCATCCAAAACAATTTGCAATGCCTTTTTACCTAAAACATTACAATGGCAGCAGATTTAGTTCTTCCACGTGATATTTTTGGTGCAATTTCTGAATCATTTTAAAGTTTAGAGTTCAATTTCATGCTACAATCTAATGAGTTAAAAGAATGGGGATGCTTAATTGAATGATAAATATGAGTTATTTCAGCTGCAGTAACTAAATCCTCTTCTTTCGTATTCTTTTTCCCAAGAAACATATCAAGAAGATTTGAAGAATTTGCCTATTTATGAGCTTGTGAGTCTATGCTGAGTAACTGCTAAGATGCGCATATAACCAACTTTGAGTACACATCTGCATAAGAGATATCTCGCCTCATGAGGATCATTTGTTGAAGTTAGCCATTCGTATTCTTGCTCCCAATTTTTGTTATAAGAACAAAGGCTCCTCTTTTTTGGGGGAAAATTCCATTTTTGATGGCTAAGAAATAAAATACAGGGTGTTTCAAAAATGATGGTCAATCATTTAAAGGTGAAAAGTACAAACTAAAATAAGCAAAAAAGTACCAGTGAACATCGAGATAATGCACATTGTTAAGATCCGCCACTGACTATGGGAGCACTCTGGGAGGGTAGTCTGTATTGCTGAGAACTTGTACACGCTGGATATGGTAGGGGTACAGTAACTGGCGATGTAAAATTCGCCACACACTGCTATGATTCAGTACACGCTCTTGCGAAGCAACCCTCCTTGTCGAAATTCCCGGATTTTGTTTTATTCTTTCTAACAGTCTGCGGGGTAGCACAGTAGTATCGTCACCGTCCTCCCTACACCGCGTGGAAAAGGCCCAGGTTCGAATCCCGTCGATGACGCAAGGAACTTTAGTGGACTTTTTTCACTGCGTGGCTGAGTTAGTCGGTCTCAGGCGTAGATAACAAGGTTCCCCCCCCCCCGAAACTGGGGTTTTTTCGTCCAGCAAAACAGGCAAATCGGCCAGAGAACACACGCAATTTACAGACACAAATACGGGTTTATGTAGTCATTTACGGGAAACCCTAATATAATAATAATTATATTTTTTCTAACACCCTTTCCTCAACATCAGCTGTTATGCTTCTGGGCCTACCTGCTCGTACTCCATGTGCGAAGCACCCATGTTCTCTAAAGCGTTGATGTACCCTGATGAATGTGCGCCAGTTGGGCTGCCTTCGGCGGGGAAATGCTTCTTGGTACAAACGTGCAGCCTCGAGTGCACTGTCGTTGGCAGTGCACTCGAGGCTGAGGCATACATGAAGTGCATGTCTCATACTCTTCGTTGCTGTAACCTCTTTCCGTGTTGACTATCCTTTGACAAATACTAGCATGTCTGCTACGTTTCAGAGCATTGAGAAAAGGGAAAGGGAGAAAAATGAGCATAACCTAACCTAAACAAACAAGTCAGTGGTGGATCTCAACTCTGTACAGTTCACCTTGTCAATGGTGGATCCCAACTAGAAATGTGCAATATCTCGAAAACGATTCACTTAAGGACCCATGTTTACTAGGCTTTTTTTGCATATTGTAGTCTGTACAGTTCACCTTTAAATTATTGACTATCACTTTTTAAACACCCTGTATGTTTGTATATAACATGAAATATGTAGGTGCCTATAACCGTATAAATAAAATAGTTTCATTTATACGGTTGCAAAGAAAGCTATAGGAAAAACAGTTTAAACAAAGCCATTGAACTCCATATTATAAAAAGTGATTTTTCCGATACCTATGATTTTATTGTCTACCAGTCGCACGATTTTCATGAAAATTATATCATGGCCACACAAGGTGCAAGTTTTTATACTTTATCAAAAAAATATAATTTCATCGAGAAGAATGAAGTTAAGTACATTGTGTTCATGAAACTATATATATGCGCCGGAGAGGCTAGAATAGGTTAAGATTATCTCTTTATAATTCATTTCTCAGTGGTGATTTTGCATTTGAGGGTTTTTTTTAAATATATCTCTGTTAAAGCATTGAGTTCAAGCTTTGAAACGAAATTGTAATTTTTCGGTTTTGGGGGCCTGCTCATGGGGGGTCCGAAGGGTACGCCTCCTACGCCTGCGGAAATCTGCCACTGCCATTACGAGGCACAGGCATTTAAAAATGAAAATAAGGAGAAATTGCGTCCTTTCTTGTTTCAATAAAGGACAAGGAGAGTTTGGCTAAAAAAAGGATTGTCCTTTACAATAAAGGATCGTCTGGAAACCCTAGTCATAGTAGAAGGTCCTTGTGCACAGAAAATTACTGAAAAATTATATTTAGGCAAAGAAAGACACATTTACAACCGAAATATGCGGCGAGAGTTGAAAAATGTAGGATTCGGTAGTCGTGAACCTCAACGAAAGCCTTCCTTTAAAAAAAATCGAGAGATTCGACTGGAGTGGTACAGCCAACGTCGAGTGGAACAGTGGAAAACGATCATATGGTTTGACGAGTCTTGCCTTAAACGTTTTTGCTCCATTCGTAGGGTGAAAGTGTGGCATGAATCAAACCAACTTAAACCCTGTAATGCTTTATTTTCGCCGGATTGAGATGGATTCATTCAAGACGACAACGCAACTATCCACCGAGCAAAAATTGTATCTGAATGGTTCGAGGAACATTCCTATGATTTCCGTCATCTACCCAGGTCAACTGATTCTCCAGATCTCAACCCAATTGAGAATTTCTGGGATATATTGGAAGGGCAGTTCGGCTTCGCCGACAGTTCTTTGCCGACCACAACACAGCAGCTGGCAAATATTCTGATGAAAAAATGGTAAAATATGGAGTATGTGCTGTAATTCGAGCAAAGAGTAGCGCTACTAGATATTGAACAAAAGTTTACAGTTTTTTGGCCAGCAAATGTAGTATAGAATGCAGAAAATGTCGTCTACAGTCTGATCATGTAGATTCTTCGTTGCCCTGAGATTTATGAAGAGAACTTCTGCTAACAAAGAACACTTACTACAGCAGGAAATTCAAGGAGACACTTTTTATTAAATGCTTCAAAGCCCACCATCATTCGGCAACAAGATACGGATTTTTACCACGCATATCACATGTTTCAAAACCAGATAATGAACAACTCCAGTGCCAACAAAACACAATTAGGCCCCAACAAGTCAAGTCAGATAGTATACAAGATTCCCTAAACTTCGCTTGCGTCTCCAGGATTATCCAGCAAAAGGAGGATCATGCAAGATCCATAAACTGCAATTAAGAAATCTAACTGCCCAGCATAAGGAGGAAAAACAGTTTCGACCCCCAGACAAACTAGAAAGTAATCAGAAAACATCTCAGCAACCATATAACATCTCGGGATTTTACCTCCATTGAATTTCCTTCTTAAACGTCAATTGTTCAAACAATCAAAACTAGCATAATAGTTACAATTGCTATTCTCCCATCATTTGGAAGATGATTTGGGTTGGAGGCCCAAAACAGGAAGAACTTTGGACTTTTTAACATCGTGGCCGAATTAGTTGGGTGCATGCAACGACCTATAATGCGATTTTTCATCCTGTAAACAGACAAACCGACGTAGATGCTATTTGCAGATATAATATGTTGACGCCTCACGTCCTTAATTGCCTTGGGGCAAAAAAAAACACACAAACACTTGTATCATCGAAACGTTTTATTGATGCAAATAACAACCCTTAAAATGGGTGGTCACTTGTTTTAACGTTTGTAAAAGTTTTTACATTTATTTTTTTTTTTAGAATTTATAATTTAAATTGCAACTTAAATTTATTTTTAGTCATTGACAATCTCAGAATTTTAAAGAGTAAATTATACTTCAGTATTTCTCATTAGCAATCTTAACATTGATAAAAACAATCTTAAATCTCAGTTTTAGACAAATGTTTCAAACTGCAATTTTTGAACAGGAACAAGGTTTGGTCATTTCCACTTCTAGTTTGGAGATTATCTGAAAGTTGCTTTTTTTTTTTTTTTTCAGAGCTAGTTAACATAAACGATATGAAATAAGTTCTATAAACACAATTCATTTCCTGTTCTTAATCTCTGAATGCGATTACCGTATTTATTGATATCTATAATCTTCTTTTCCACGAGCATTTGGAACGTCAACTTATCCTCGAACCAGACAAATAACTTTGTTTCTAGTCTTTTATCACCAGAATCTTTTGGTATTTATTTCGACTAGTAATAACAAATCTGTTGGTTTAACTTCTGTTCCGGGGAAATTAATGAGGCACTGGTTAAAAACAGGTTTGGCAGATCGGCAATAAATTTATTGACGTCTCTTCTCTTCTCTCTATAGGTATAGAGGTACGCCTGATCTTATTGGTGGTATCCGTGACAGCAACAAGCCTGATGACGACATATATTAAACTATCCACACTCAATATTATGATATTGTCAGGAAAAATTGAGGAGTGTGTGGACATATTAAAAGACAGAAAAATAAACATACTTGGATTGAGTGAATCAAAATGGAAAGGAAATGGGTATAGAGTTACGAGGAAGCTATTACCTATATTGGTCTAGGGGTGATGTGGCGAGGAAGGGTATAGCCATCATTATAGATCACAGGATTAAGGAAAGGCTACTGGAGGTGAATAATATCAGCGACAAACTCATGTCAATTAAACTGCAAATGAATGACAGCGAAACATTGAAGATAGTACAAAGTTACGCACCACAAACCGTTACGAAGAAATGGAGAATCTCGAGTTTGAGGACAGGTTCGAAGAGAACATCACAGGTAGAGATATAGTCATCATGGGTGATCTGAACGCAAAAGTCGGAGTGGAGAGACAAGGTCTAGAATACGTTATGGGTCCGCATAGTTGGTGACGTAGGAATGATGATGGTAACAAGCTGTAGGATTTCTGCTTACGGAACAGCTTGGTCATAGGAAATACCTGGTTCAAGAAGAGAAAGAGTCACAAAGTGACAAGATACGGTTGGGACGGTTAACAGGAATCCCTCCTTGACTATATACTCGTGGATAAGGAGCGACACAGAAGACTACTGAAAGTCAAGGTCATTCCGAGTGTCTCCATGGGTAGCGATCACAGGTTAGTTGTTGAGGTTTTAAGATTCCCCAAATTGAAGAGGATCAAAATAACAAGAGAGAGGAAACTACATGTGTGGAAGTTGAAAAAAATAGAAAAAAGGGGCGATGTTCAGAGAAGAGTTCAGGAAGGTTGTACCTAAGACGGTGGTGAACAGCGTAGAATCAGAATGGAAATCTTTCAAAGACTGCATAGTAGGACTGACAGAGCAGGTATGCGAAAGGACAAGTAATAGGAGATGGAAAGAGACCGCATGGTGGAATGAGAGGACGAGAGAGAGAGGCTGTGAAAAACAAGAGTAATGCATTCAGGACCTACTTCCAGAACAGAAATTATGAGAATAAAGAGAGATATGAAACCGTTAAGAGAGAGGCCAAAAGGACCGTTCACGAGGAGAGAAGACTGTGGTTGGAAGAATGGAGTGAAACTTTACGACAAGATATCGACGGTAATAAAAAGATGCTGTATGATATAGAATAGGAGAAGAGATGGTGAGCAGAGCAAATACTTGATGGATGAGAATGTGAACCTAATAACAAAGGATGAAGAGATAAGAGAAACATGGAAGTATTTTGAAAATCTGTTGAACGTCCAGGACAGACAGAAAAAGGGGCAAAGGCAGGCTGATCATAAAAGAAGGGATGAAAGAAAAGATACGGACAGACCACACAGACTTGACGTAGAATGAAGTAGTACAGGCATGGAAATACATCAAGACAGGTAAATTTGCTGGTATAGATGAGATAAATAGAGAGATGCTGAAGGCTACAGGCGAGGCAGAAATAGCGTGGATACATAGACTGTTCAGCAAGATCTGGGATGGGAGACAGGTGCCGAAAGACTGGAAAGAAGGTCTGATCATCCCGTTCTTCAAGAACGGGAAAAGGAAGAAGTGTTCCAATTACAGAGGTATCACACTGACATCACATTTGAGTAAGCTGTACGAGACAGTGTTAGACCGGAAGATAAGAGGAACGATTGAAATGAAAGGAGGATGAACAGTATGGCTTTAGACTTGGCAGATCGACGGTGGATCTAATTTTCTGCATCAGCAACTGATCGAAAAATGTTATGAACCAAATAAAGAATTATGGATGGTATTTTCGGACATAAAGAAAGCGTTTGATGCCGCGAAGAGAGAGAAAGCGTGGGAGGTTTTAAGAAACTTGGGGATGGAGGAACATCTTGTGGTGAGAATTGAGAATATGTACATCAACACAGCGAGCAAAGAAAGAACAGTGATGGGGGTTGACGGAGAGTTTCGAAATAACATTAGGTTTGAGGCAATGAGGCGTCCTGTCACCACTACTATTTATAACTGTCATGAATGATGTGTAATGTAGAGCGGCGGAACAACTTGGACAAGACCAGATGAAAGTCATGCTCTTCGCAGATGACCTCCGCACATGAGGAGAGAGCAGGGAGAAAGTGCAACGGCAAGTTGATATGTGGGCTAGTATGGCTAATGAATTAAACATACCAATTAAATGGCCAATGAAATAATATACCAGACCTATTACGTACCAATTGTGACATATAATTCTGAAACTTGGGCTATGAGGAAGAAGGATGAATGCAGGGGCCAGAAATGAGTTTTGTGAGGTGCATAGCCGGAAAGACAAGACGCTACAAAATCAGAAATTATTTGATTACGGAGAGAATTCTGGTTGAAAAACTCCAGAATAGGATTGAAAGGTCCCGTTTGAAATGTTTGGACATGTCAAGAGGATGAATGAGTGGCGTTTGCTAAGAAGGATGTTTGATTTACAATTAAGGGACAAAAGACCAATGGGGAGACCAAGAATGAGGTGGCAGGACATGATAAAGACTGATGCCATTAAGAGAGGACGAACGTCGACTTCACACGTCGACCCGTGGAATAGCGAAACGATGACAGTTGATGATGATGATGACTGGTTAAAGAAGCACTGCAGGATCATTTAGACGAGGCTGCAGTTTATAGTTCAGACACAGCATGGGTTTGTTAAGGGAAGTCTTGTCTGACCAATTTGATTGAATACTATGATCTGGTCACAAAAGAATTGGATGCAAAAAATAATTTTGATATCATATACTTGGATTTCAGGAAAGCTTTTGATACTATAGTAGTCTTCCATGTGCAATAATATCAAAAGCTTTCCTGAAATCCAAGTATATGATATCAAAATTATATTCTATTCAAAATTATATTAATCAAAAGTATATGATATCAAAATGTATATAGAAATTAAGGGCAAATTGCTGATATGGATAAAGGTTGAGTGGGAGAAGACAGAGAGTGGTAATCAATGGACACTGCTCTTCGTGGATTAATGTTTTTAGTGAAGTCCCCCAAGGGTCAGTTTTGGACCCATTGTTTCGTATATTTATACAAGATTCCCTAAACTGTATGGGAATCCCGTATGTATCTGGTTTTGACAGAGATGGGACCAGAGATGGGCAAACGTTGCAGCCAATAGCTTTTGCAAGAGACCAGAATGTTCGGCTACCATTAGGGCAAGAAGCATGTTTTCTACTCTTAGCCTGTTCAAAATCTAGTTTGGACTGATTATAACTGCTTTACAATTGTTGCGAACTTTGGTGTAGGCAGAAAATGGAAGTAAAGAATTGGAAACAAGCCAATTACGATATACAACATTCTTCTCTTGAACACCTTAGCACAGCCTTAACTTCTCTTGAACAGCCTTAATGGAAAACCAAGGTTTAGATAATGGACGAGATTTTAAAGTGGAGTGTGGGATAAAGGATTCTATTCCTACAAGAATAATATCACTGACACGATCTAAGAAAACCTTGACATCAGAAGTTTTGAAACAGTAATCCGACCAAGGAAAAGAAATCACGCAGGTCATCCCATGTTGCATATATATATAGGCCTTTCCAATCTTATTCATCAAAGTACAGTGCTCATCAAAATTAACAGAACACGTAGAAAATGTGGTATAACTCGTGCAACTTGCGATTAAGCGGAACAAAATCTGGTATAGTGGTGTACCATAGAATAACGATGAAATGAGGAGACAGAGAGAAACATCGGACAGGTATGAGGGGCATTTATAGAGGTTGTATAAGAATTACCAAAAAGGGCACATTACAGAGGTCAATTAAGATGCTCGAAAATACGATGCAATGATGTCATCACATGACATCATTGCAGCGTATGATCCCCTGTAACAGCTAAACAATCCTGACAGCATTGAACCATGCTCGATATAAGGGTGTCTATAAGGTTCTGTGGCAACAAATCCCATTCTCCTACTAGTGCAGACCTTGGCTCAGCACGTGACCGAAGAGTTGGCTGTCGGCGTGCAATTGTGATCCTGCGTCTGCGGGATCACCGTTGCCCGCAAGATCACGTCTGGTGATCCTGCGGGTCACGGCAGTCGTTGACTATCTTCAGTTTCAAGATATTCCTCCACCACTTGAGTGGAGTTGTCGAGCATAAAAAGAAAATTTGGGCCAACCGCACCCCTAAAAAGTCACACATAGGATTCGAGAATCTGTTCTCGGTACCTGTGCAGTTACTGTACCCCCTATCAAAAACATGAAGATGGGTGCGGTGGTTGATCATTATTCCGCCCCACAAGAGAACACCGCGTCCACTGTAAATGTCCCTTCTCTGATGTCAGTGGGATGGTACCGCATCATTCCTCGTTGTCTCCAGATTAAACATCTAGAATCTGTTTGTAGGCTAAACAGGACTCATCAGAGAACAGAACTGTATACAATTTGTCAGTGTTCCAAGTCACTCTCATGGATAGCACAGCTAGTAGAATCGCCGTCCTCCTCACACCGGGTGGAAAAGACCTGAGGTCGATGACAGTGAGTAATTTTTATGAGCCCTTTTTACAACGTGGCTGACTTGTTCGATTTCAGGCGAGAGTCGCATGATTTTTTCCCTCCGGAAACTCGGGTTTTCGTCCAGAAAACAGAAAATCGACTTCAGAATACCCGAAATTTACAGACACGGAGCAATGTCTTTGGTCGCCGATGCTCCTCAAATCCTACAACAACAACAGCTCCAAGTTACACGTTCATGGCACTAGTTCGACAAGCTGTGCGCTGGAAAGGGATTAATGGAATCAAGGTGTTTGCATGGCGGTCTCCATGGTTAATGGGATTTCAAATTATTTTTTTAGGGCCACCCGTAATCTCTTGCATATATCTATATATGTATTATGACTGTAAATTGCGTGTGTTCTCTGGTCGATTTGCCCTGTTTTGCTGAACGAAAAAACCGCAGTTTCTGTGGGAAAAAATCTTGCTATCTACGCCTGAGACCGACTGACTCAGACACGGAGTGAAAAAAGCACATTAAAGTTCTTTGCGTCATCGACGGGATTCGAACCGGGCCTTTTCCACCCGGTATGGGGAGGACCGGTGAATGGTTAATGGGATACAAACACTGGCTTCCTTGCGTAGAGTCCACTATGAATTGAACCTTCTTAACACAGTCTGATTGGAAATGTTTTCACCTGTGGTCTTAGCAACTTCAAGAGACAGCTGATGGACATCGTAGGGTTCGGTTCTTGCTGTTAGAGCCAAATAGCGGTGTGTTCTAGTTGACGTAGCAACCTTGGCCAGCTCTTCCTGTAATGGTTCCTGCCTCCTGAAACTGCTTCCATAGTACCGAGACGACACTACGTGACACGTTAAAGCTAACTTGCCATCTCCGCCTGCGACTGCCCGGCTTCAAGTCGTCCAACGGCCCGCAATCTCAAAGAATCATCTAAACGACGATGACCTGCCATCTTGAGTTCTGCCATCAGATAGTACTGGAGTATTGGAGATGTGTCTATCCACCGATCAAACCAAAAAACGGTAAAACAGTAATGTGGTCGCAATCCGTGTTTTTATAGCCATGAATAGCTTGCATAATGAGATGCCAACAGTGTGATTATCGTGCTCCGTATTTTTTGATATTTCAGTTTAATTATGAGTCATGTACTAGCTATATTTAGTATTAATCGAAAGTTCAGAAGTGCCTCTAACTAAATATATCAACTAAGGAAGAAATGCACAGTCAGGTAAATTATGATTATTGTTTTTTGGTCTCATGCATGAACTTTGCTGTATGTGGTACAGCTATAGATAAGTTTTCTTGTCTGCGGAAAGTTCAACTACTCAGCTTTCCCACCACTAATCCTCTCTCAAGGTCGCTCCTTACATTAAAGGCTCCAATTTAACCGTAACTGAGTGTGGAGTGTATAGCTCTCCCCACTACCGCACCTTTCATCGAGAAACACATAAGTGAAATATCTGGCCAACGCTCCAGATTTAAGTAAAACATATAAGTAACGCTTCTACGGTCTCAATCGTTACAAATATGGAAAAGAAACCATCTGATATGACGGAGCACGTATGCGGCATTTGTAACGTTGTAAATAAATACGCCATTAAATGCTCGCGATGTGGCAGCGTCATTGGGAGCTGCTGTTCCCAAGTTGACATCGTGCGCTTAAATCAAAGCAGACGAAAGAAGTTCCTTTGCTCAAAATGTAGGTCCCACAACGAGAACAATAGCGCAAGAACAACGGGAAGAAATAAATGCAGCAGAATCTCACATCATGGACAGCGGCGACTCAGAAATTGAGGAACCTTCCCCACATTTTTCCGACAACCTCGCAGTAACGGAGCTGAACGGAACCTTAGTGGCTCATTAATTGATATCTTAGGTTGCGACGCTTGCCCAGACGATTGCGTGCACGAGAAAACATATGAAGATGGAAATGATACTCTTGACTAACATTAAAGAAATAGGCTGTAGTGGGGCTCGGAATGATCAAGAAAGAAAAACAGGTCAGGATTACTTTAAGCCTGAGTCACAAATGCTAAAAGAGTTACTCGAGGAACTCCTTCTTCCGATCCACAAAACTCTGCAAGGAATCCAAGAAGAAAATCATGAACTGCATGAACAGAATAGAACTTTAATAGCTAAACAAAAACTAATTGATGATAAATTAGACACAGTCCTAACCTCAACTACGTGCAATTAACGGAACAATCGGACGAAATATCCCGATACTCGAAAACCCACAGGCTTGCCCAGCTGGCATTTCAAAGTTGCAAGAGGGAAACCGATGGAGAACCCGCACATTAAATCACAACGGACGACTACCCCTCAAAGGTAGGGCAGAGTTGCAAGATGCTGATCCCTGAAAGAGCAGTCACCTCCTCAAAATTTGATAATTCAAAAAACCAATCCTCCAAGAAAAGGTATGCACAAATGCACAGGTCGGGAAAACGGTCCAGCGACTGCTATCCCCAGCTCTACTTCTTCTGCAAACCAAGATCGCAATAAAAAGAAATCAACCCCTCCATCAGAGCCAAATATGAATCAGAAACCTACTTTTGCTCAGGTTGTTTCTCTACCGACAAAATCGGCCCCTCAAAATTCCACTAAAAAGGACCCCGCTCACCTAAATGCCCATCAGAAACAACAAGCCATACAGACAAATGGCGATCCTACTGATCATCCTCCAACATTCCAGCCATCTGATTATCATCCTTGTCTTGCAGAAAGGTACAGCATCACCTCAGTTCAAACAAGAGAAAAGCTATTTGTCTCGCGGATTGAACCCAGTATCACACCGAGCGTCATTAAAGAAATGTGCGTAGAGGGGATGGGTATTGACGTAGAAGTACGACAAGTACGAACAAGGCATCCAGCATATTCCTCCTTCACTATCTCATGCCCTATTAATTGTGAAACACGATTACTAGACAAACCATTTGGCCCACTGCACCCTGGTTAAACGCTTCAGGGAACGTGCTTCGAGGCCCTCAACTAGGGTTATGCAGTAGCAATTAAGGAATTCCTCATCAGACTCGAAAGAAAATATGCGAGTCTCTCTTTACCTTCAAATGTGCGCAGCATAGCCAATAAACTCCACACTTTGCAGAACCTTCTATTAAGCTCCGAATATGAATTCATCTGCCTGACAGAAACCTGGGCTTCAAATAATAGACAGCTAGATGCTCTGGTTGACAATTTTGGCTTTAAATGCGTTACAAGAGGAAGAGAAAACAAAAGAGGAGGAGGAGTAATGATACTCTATAAGAATAATTTCTCTGTAATTAAAGACAAAGAGTCACACTCGGAAAATTTTGAAGCCGTCTCAGCAACCTTCAGAGAAGGTACAAAGAGTGTACAAATTTGTATTATATACCTTCCACCCAACCATGACAGCGAAGCCAGAAATGAACTCCTTACTTGGATCGTCGCAAACTTGAACCCAAATGTAGAATCTATCGTGATGGGAGATTTGAACATGCCTCTTCTAAGCACAAAGATGCAAAGAGCGAATTGGATGATACTATGAAAACCCTCTCGATGAAACAACTTGAAACGCCCCTCACAAGAGGCACACAGCGCCTTGACCTGGTGTACTATAATGCTCTAGACGTCACATTAACTGACAGTACGACTCGCTTCGCTTCTGATCACATCCCTCTCTCATCCAAGCCAACCTGAGAAGTCAAGCTTGTAGACAAAAAGAGAACAGGAGGTGGGAAAACAACGCTGATGTTATCTTCTCAACCAAGTATATAAAACCAGACGTAATTTTGAAACGGCTCGTGAATTTCAACTGGCAAAATCTCTTCCAACTCCCCGTAGACGATGCCTTAGAAGCACTTTCGGATACACTTCACTTATTGCTCTTGAGGGTGCATCAAAACGCATTAAAATTTCCGATCGAGCAAATTCCTGGTTTAGTCCATAGGTAAAATATGCTTTCAAAAACAAGCAGAAACTCTTCAGAAAATGGAAAAAAACTGAACACCCACCTGATTATATTCGATATAAAGAAGCTAGAGCACGGTTCATTCGATTGAAACGTCAAGCTCACTATGACATGGTGCGATCACATTTAAAGAAAGGAAGCAGGATATATAACAAGAAAGGGCGTACTGATATAATGCCCGAGCACATCTTCTCAGAATGGACCCAAGACACCTTTGGAACTCCTCTGGCGGAAAATCAAGTTAACAGTAAAGCCAACACAGAGAAAATCCGTGAAGCAATCAGCAAACTGAAGACAGAGGTCTATGCTGAACTGTCTCAAATCAGTATCGTTAGAGATGACATTAAAGCCGCTGTGAATAGCCTCAGGAATAAAGCCACAATTGGGCCTGATAAATTCCCACTCTTCATGATTAAGATCAGCAGTGTATACATCATAGATCTGCTCCTTAACATTTTCCACAAAATTTTAAGTGAAAACCACTTTCCGAAGATATGGAATACATATTTCGTTCAACCTGTTCCCAAAAATAACAATCCTAAATCCGCCAAAGACTACCGGCCTATTGCAATTGGACGTTCGTTTCAAAAAATATTTGAGAAATCCATTTTAAATACCATCAACCATCACTGCTTCGGGCATAGACCACAGTACCTTCATTCAGTGATCCCACAAAGATCTACTACCACCAATCTCATGGAGACTCTATTTCGAATCCAACACGCCCTTAACTTCAGACAGCAATTAGACATTGTCTTCTTAGACGTTGCATCCGCTTTCGACAGTATATCCATCTCGGCTATTACTATCATCTTGGAGGAATATTTCCATATAACTGGGCACGTATTAGCTATAATAACGAGTTCTTTGAGGGAGAGACACATCACTGCCATAAATGGAATTTACAAAGAGATCTTCCAAGTCAACAGGGGAGTCCCACAAGGTGATGTCCTCTCTGCTACCCTCTTCGCAACAGCACTGCATCCCTTCCTGACCCAAAATCATAAACAATTTGTCGTATATGCAGACGACTTGAAATTTTTCGTCACCTCGAATGACCAAAACACATCTTTACAACGCAACAACGAAGCAAACTCCAAAATCTCTGAGTTGCAAGAATACCTTAATTGCATGGGGCTCCGACTAAATGAACACAAGACAGCACAAATGGTTTTCACCAACAAGATATTAAAAAACCACATATCAATACGCGTAAATGGCAGTGTGGTCAAAAAAGTCAGGACACATATTGATCTTGGTCTGAAATGGGACGAAAACCTAAACTTCACACCCCATTTCGGACATGTAAAGAAGAAAACTTACGCAGCGCTATGGACCTCCAGACAAGAACTGGTAGGTATCAGGAACCCTGACCTTGTTAAACAATATATTTTAAGATGCGTCATCCCCATCCCTCTCTACGCATCTCAGATTTGGTCTTCTGCCCCAGATGCTACCATCAAGGCTTTCCTGGGTTTAGAGTACTGGATGCTGAGATGGTTAAACAGGATCCCTACGCAGCCATTTACAATATCAAGAACCATTTTATATACCAACTTGGATGTCACGCCTTGGTCTCACATTATTGTCACCAAGAACATCCTCACGCTTGCAAAACTGCTGACCGGGAGACTCGACTCGCCGAAAACTGACTACCTGCTGACTCGGCCCCGCATGACGCAAAGGTGGGCGAATAGAACACCATCCCCTCCAATCAGTAGCGCGCTCACGCAGCTGGAAAGCCTTCGGCGATTTTTTCCTTTGAACACCATTAAGATGTTCAACGATCTTCAAGCAGACCCAGAAAGGCTTTGCGCAGAGAAGATATACAGGACTGAAGTGTTTCAAAATGCATTACTCCACCTGTAAATGTTGAGTGATGCCCACAGATGAAAACAAAAGAGAATGCAGGAAATGAAGAATGAACTGGTCGGGCCTGTTTTTGCTCCGCACTGGTGCTCCTGTTATGTTTATATTGGGCGTCTTGTCTTTCTGTGAACTCGCTGTAAATGGTGGTGTAGATGTGAACATTCTCTAATTCCTTGTAAAATTGAAATTATGCTTGTGCTCTCTTTCTATCTGCCTGTCATGTAAAAATAAGGCAGTGATATGTATATTATAATTAATTATACAATGTATAATTTATAAAATGTATAATTTGTATAATTTATAAAGACTGATTTGTAAAAATTATAAATAGATAATTATGTATATAACGTATATTTGTATATATGAATGTGCACCCCCTGGTTAATAGCTGTAAGCGGGTATCTCTTAGGGGAAAATAATAATAATAATAATAATAATAATAATAATAATAATAATGATGATGTGAGGCTCTGTAAAGTGGTAGATCGATTTCTATTGGATACTCGGAATTTGCATGCCAGCATGTCTATTATATCAAATATTCGCTTTCGATGACACTGTTCACAATAAAATATTCATGAAAAACATTTTTTTCTGTTAATTTTGTCGCGCAATGTAGTTTTTTCCCTTTTGTATACTGTTCTGGTTTCCATTTCTCTTTCTGATTGATAAGTTCTTAGTTTTTCACAAAGGTATAAAAGCAATCTTCTTAGAATAGAATTTCATTTTTAATTTAGAGAAAAGTTAATAGAATACAATTAAGACATTTTTCACTTCCGATACCTTGTAGGTCCTCACATGGTAACATATTGAAGACTAACGTACCGGATGCAAAAAATTTTATACCAGTAATGTCTTCAACTGCATACAGTAGGATATACAGCGATCTAATTTATTATTGATGTATTACTCAAACGATTTTTGTAAAAGGAGCGCAATCCCTAGGGAGAGAAGGGACTACAGACTAGATTCCACTTTCTCACCCGTGCATTTCTCTCCTCTCATCGTTTGGTTTCCTGCTATTTCTGTCAAACACTGCACTCAGAGAAGCAGAGGAGAAACTATAAATTCTGCCCCCACACAAAATTACTAGATGGTCCCCACGTGATCTTTAACAACCTTACGAAAACAGCCATCGGATCTCATTACTCCTGAAGGAGCTGGCGGTATGATAGTTTCGCCACTGCAGACAAGCACACTGAGCGACTTGGAGGATGGACTTCGGTTACAAAATGCGGTTTCCATGTCATCCTTGGATCCTTTTGCAATCTCTGCATATCTTGGATCCTTTTGCGTTCTCACCAATAACCCAATAGTTAATTAAGATCTGATGACAGGACTCAACACAGAATCCATAAACGTCATCAATCAGTGGTCACATTATATGGGAGTTTTAGTTAACGGTAAAAGGTAATCCTTTCTCCCCAATCAAATTCCCTTTATAAAAGCTCATTTGATTTTAATTAATATCAACCTTATTTAATATTAATTCTTTCTGAAAGAGTTTTCATGTGGAAATTTTGAGTTTGCAAAGTAGTAAGGTTACCTCGATTTTTTTTTTTTTTTTTTTTGCAGGTATTATGCACAGAAATGTATACCGTTTTCCGGTTAGCCAGTGCGTGCAAACACTAGTTCATTACCACTTCCTGCCATCAAGCGTTGATGGTTAGTTGGATAAGCGAAAGAACCCGTGTAAAACAAGGCCATTTCACCTTGAAAAGTAGGCCCGTGTATTTGCACCCACTGTGATCTTTTTTATCGGACGAAAAACCCAAACTTCAGGGAGAAAAAATATATGCAAATCTTGAAAGAGATGAAATAGCAGGGCTATGGTGAGGATAAAACACAAACAAATTCCTCCCTTTCTCTCAAAATTTGAAAATCTCTGAAATTCGGCTGGCGATTCGAAGTCAGGTTTTTATACACAGTGTGAGAAAGAAGTAACAATATCCACTGTGCTACACCTGCGATGTTATTTTGAATAACGACTTGATACTTCAGGACCACATCTTTAATTCGCAAAATTAAACGCAGAAGTTTAATACCAAGATGTGTTGCCAATTCAAAAGCAGTAAAGCAATGAAACGTTACCAATGGTACTTATTCATTGGCACAACGAATATACTTATCTACCTCTGGTGACAGGCAGAAAAGTAGATAAGCAAACTTTTAATCATAATTATGAGAGTATCCTTGAATTCAAGGCAGGTCCTCATAGATAGGAGATATGCAAATGAGTAATTATTACAGGCCTATTAGCTTAAAATCTGTTAAGCTAATAGGTGGGACAGGAAGGCAATTACATTGCAGTCACAGCATGGATTGATTTGTTAAGGAGCTGTCTTGTCTAACCAATCTGATAGGTTATTATGACGCAGTGACAAATGGAACTGGATGCAAAACATAATTTTGATATCATATCCGTGGATTTCAGGAATCTTTTGATACTGTTGCACATAAAAGACTGCTGTACAAAGTGGAGCAATGTGGCATTAAGGGCAAGTTTCTGCTATGGATTAAAGAATGGTTGAGTGGGAGAAGACGGAGAGTGATTATAAATGGACACTGCTCTACTGGACTAATATTATTAGTGGAGCCCCCAGGGTTTAGTGCTGGGCCTATTTTTCTTTTCATTATTTATTAATGATATTCATGAATGTATATCAGGCTTAATGTCTAAGTTTGCAGATGATACAAAGGTTGGTAGGGTGGTTAACGATATTAATCCGGATGAGCTACTGCAACAAGATCTAAGAAAATTGTGTCAACAGGCTGAGAAATGACAGTTGAAGTTTAACATTGACAATTGAAACGTAGTTCATATGAGTAGCAGCAATTCCAGAGTAACTTAACAACTGTGTGGTACTACACTCAGGATAGTGGAAAATGAAAAAGTCCTGGGGTAATTGTGCAGTCAGATATGAAATTCTCTGAGCGGTACATACATGCTGCCAGAACAGCTCATGAGGTTTTGTCAATGATATACAGGGACTTTGCTGGCAAAGATATGGAGGTAATTAGCGCTTTGTACAATAACATGGCTAGGCCGCCTTATGAGTATTGCATACAGGTCTGGAGGTCTCAATTTAGGAAGAATGTAGATCTGCTGGAATGGGTGCAGAGGAGGGCAACCAGATTGATGAAGGGAACAAAATGGATACCCTTACCTTAGAAAAGCTTCAGTTCTGCAAACTTCAGCATCTAGAGACTAGACACCTTCGGGATGATCGGATTAAGGTGTTTAAAGCTTTGAATGGATTGAGTAAGCTGAATGTGAATGGTATGCTTCCTCTTGCTGAGGCAACACACACACACACACACACACACACACACACACACGGGGCATAAAGTCAAGTTGAAGAAGGATGGTTGCAGGATAGATGTGCGGAAGTTTGCCTTCAGATAGAGGGTGGTTAATTGTTATAACAGGCTTCCATCTGTTGTTGTGGAAGTGGATGGTTTGAATCAATTCAAGGAAGAACTAGACAAATTCTTGGAGGGTACTGGATAGGAGACGTGGGTAGTTTTTTTTTTTTTTTTTTCTGGCTGATGCTCTATAAGGTTTCTTCCTTGCATAATTTTCCACTACTACTAATACCCTGCATTCCTTTAATTGACATTAGCGGCTCACGTAGGTGGCACCGTTAGTATAATCACAGTCTTCCACACACCACATAGGAAAGAGCGGGTTCAAATTCCGTCAAGGATGCGAAGAATTTTCATGGGCTTTTTCACAATGTAGCTGAGTTATTATTATTATTATTATTATTATTATTATTATTATTATTAAAATCAATTTATTACCACAAGAAACATTGGGTCACCCCGGGACGGCATTGTGCCGGAAGGGTGTGAATATTTACAGATAAGGTGCGAGGAACGTATACACAATGTACAAGAGTACATGCGTGCTCGACCCGAGAAATTTACAGGATTAAACATATACTGGTGTGCAAAACGTAAGGACCAACACTATTTCTAAAGGTTACAACCACAAAATCTTTATTTAAGGAACTCTTTACTGATGAGAGTAGATTCAGTCTCAGCAGCGAGTCTGGACGTCAGCTTATCTGTCGAGAGGTTGGCACACGGTATCAACCCACAAACATCACTGAAAAGGATCGATATAGCGATTGAGGTGTTCTCGTCTGGGAAGGCGTTATCTTGGATGGACGCACACAACTCCACATACTGGAAGGCGGTACTATAACCGGTGCACGCTACTGTACTGAGGTAATCCTTCCCCATGTGCGTCTGTTCCGAGGTGCCATTGGTTCCGAGTTCGTGTTTATGGATGATAATGCCACACCCCATCGCACTGCAGCTGTTGATATGCTGTTGGAAAGTGAGGACATTGTACGTATGGATTGGCCTGCCCGTTTCCGTCGATCTAAATCCTATCGAACACATATGGGACTCTCTGAGGAGACGCCTAGCGGCACATCCGCACCCACAAGTAAATGTTCACCAGCTGAAGATGGCGCTGACAGAAGAATGGACGATGTTACCGCAAGAACTTATCAACAACACTGTTCTAAGTATGGACAGGCGGTGCAAAACCTGCATCGACATTAGGGGTGGCCATATCTCCTACTGAGGACCACCTCTTCCCTTTGTTCCATCTTTGGCAGTGATGCATCTGTATCATGGCAGCCAGTGCTATGTTACCATTTTTGAATAAAGTCCCCCTGTACCGTTTTGTTCCCGTTGTTGTGCCGGTGTTGTTTCCTTCATCATTTCTGTACCTCACGAGGTTCCTTTGGTATGCTTTTCCCATATCTAGGCCACTCCTATGAGAAGCTACAAAATTTAAGGACCTGACTGGTCCTTAAATTTTGCACCCCAGTGTATAATTGCATGGAGACAAAAACAAAGTCTTTGTCATATACAAATAGGCAAGTAAAAAAAAAAAAAAAACAGTCAGTCATGTCCACGAGGAGGTCAACATTATAGATTCATTATCTGGTAGCAACATTATAGATTCATTATCTGGTAGCAGTTCTTAAAGATTTTGTTCCTGTAAAGCTTGTCTTCACAGAACCTATCAGGGAGTATCCCAAATTTATTGAAGATCCGAAGACAATTGGCTGGAAACATGGTCCTCAGGGAATCAATGCTTTACAGCGTAAGACAGAGGGAGACAGGAGTCGGGGTGTTCCCCTCTTGCCTTCTTCGGGCCAGAGATTAATGTGGATATCGATGGAGCATCAATTTGCCCCGTTATAAGCCGTGCAAGCGTGAGAACATTTCTTGTCATAATGAGTGTCTCCATGGAGTGGTGCCGGGTTTGCTTGTAGGATCGATCTGGAGACCTACCACCCTGTTCATCCATCTAAGCAACCAGTAATCCAAACTGAGATACTTGTTTAGGTATGAGGCAGGGGTAGATGACCAAATTTCGGATGTAGAGAGGGACAGGAATAATACATCTCAGGATGTGCAGAACAAGCAACGCTGACTGATGCACACCAACGAGCTCCTGACGCACTGCCCAAAAAGCCGCGTACGTCTTCTGCCTTATCCTGACAAAGTGAGCCCAACATTCCAAGTGAGGCCAAGGTCAGTATGAGAGGTCACTTTTTGCACCTGCTCCCCACTAACAAAGATTTCGATATCGTTTTTAACTCTCTTCTTGGTTATCGGCAGTTGCCCTGATTTGGAAGGGCTCAGGTGCAGCCCAATTGTGGCAAGATAATTTTCCAAACCCAATATCTGCCTAGAAGTTTGTTGGTTGATATCATGAATCTGATGAGGATGATCAGAGCTCACGTAGATCTTAAGATCGTCGGCGTAAGAGACAAAATTAGAATGCTGAGCTAGGAGTGGCCCAAAACTACTGCGAACAGGATAGCTGAAAGCACGCTCCCTTGCGGGATGCCTCTTGTGACGTCAATCGTTATCTGGAAGTCGTTGTAGGTCGCAAACAGGTGTCTAGAAAATAGAATTGACTTCGAAATTTGAAGTAAGGTATCTGCCAGCCCGAATTAGTGTTTCAGAATAGTAAAAAGAGCTGAAAGGTGTATTGTATCATAATGTCCTGGAATGTGATACCAATCTGTGATTTGCTGTTAAGGGTCCGTTGAATTCTGAAGAGGGGTATCAAGAAGATTGGTAGTTGTCGATCTCCTGTGCAGTATGGTATGCAGGTACTTGGGCCTGCGTCCAAAGCAGTGCTGGACATTTGCTGACTGAATCACTTTTTCAAAAATTTTGAGTAAAGAACAACTGATGGAGATTGGTCGCAAGTCTTTCAGAGATTTTGGTTTCTTGATCTAGCCTCAGATGTTATTCAGCCTCAGGCGAGGGTTACATAGTTATTTCTCCCGGAAACTCGGGATTTTCATCCAGCATACAGCAAATCAACCACAGAACAGATGCAATGTACAGATATACAATTATATACAGCGCAATATGGCCTATGTCGCTGTGCCCCTAAAACCCTATAACAATAATTTTGGAGCACCCAGCTCTGAAACTGTTGTTGTAGGTAATATTTGAGAGGAAAATTCAGAATCTCAACTAGTACTAAAAAAAAAGTACACCTGAACGTTGAATAGGCCATTTTGTTTCAGACTGTTCTCGTACCTCGGTAAAAAACACAGCCCGTTGGAAAACACAAGATTGCCTCTCACGAAGACATTATCTCTTGTTAATACAGTCCTTTCTTCAACCAATAATTGTCATTAGATCACCGCATCTTACATTGTTTCTTGGACAACTAAGAATTATCTGCGATAGATGGTTCTTAACAATGGTGGGCTGGAAAAAGCCATGCACGAATTAAACAATAAGAATCAGTTAACGAAGTCATTAATCTTTAGCACTACAGCGGTCACCTAGTTTTGGATCGCTCCAAAGTGACATACAGATCTGGCTTTTGTAGCTAGAAATGCATTAAAATATACCGTCGATAAAAATACTACTTAAGATAAAGCGTACAAGATAACAGCACACTCCGAGGAATAACCGTCTATTGTGGACTCGAAGGTAGGCTCATCGCCTATGGCAATATGATGATCACTAAACGTAGATAGACAGAATACAGTTAATAATTACTTTATGTGGACACTTACAGGGACAAAAGGCATAAATATCATTCACACAAAATCTGACACTGATAATTAGTAACAAGTCGTAAATTGTGTTAATCTTTCCGTTTGAATTCGTTATGCTTTGGGGTATTTGAAATCAATGAAGCGCTTTCAGGAAGAGAGGTAGCATCAGCCTTGGCGTATGACTGTTTATATTCGTATTAGTATTAGCCAAAAGTGCGAGGAAGCCACAGGCTTTGATGCACCGGCCAAAAAAGGAGAAAAAATTATGCGCTTCCCTCCTAATGAAGGCAACCATTCGGTTGACCTTTAAATTTCTTCAAAGTGTCAGCCTCAACTACCTACGGAGGCTACTTGTTCCAGCAATCAACGACTCGTTGGCTAAAAGAAAACTTCCTACAATTTAGTCTAAACCTCCTCCCCTGTAATTTGAATTTATGGCCCCTAGTTCTGGGATTCTTTATAACAATGAAAATTCCACCTTAAATCATTTTACTACACCCTCTCAGAGCCTTATAAACCTCAATCAGGTCACTCTGAGGTGCCTGGTTACCAAGCTCTGTAGCCCACATAATCGGAGTCTTTCCTCATACGATCGTTTGACACAGCGCTAGTTGCCCGTCTTTGGGCTCTTTCAAGAAGCTCAATGTCTTTTTTCAGGTCTTCCAATTTTGGTGTCAAACAGTTCGGTATCAGTTATATGCATGCTACATTGCTAAGGGAAGTGGCATAACTATAACTGCAGGATTGGTTCCAGGAAACAGAGCTGGCACACTGTTTGCGATTGCTGTTCTCCCACACTGTATATAAAATAACCGACCTCTCATGCCCTTAGTTGCCTTGACGCAAATATCTGGACGCCACTTATTACTCAGATAAACTAATAACAATAACTGAAGAAATAAAAAAGCAGCTGCTCGGCGTTGTTTATTAATGCAGAGCGGAAACGTATACATAAAAAGGTGGAAGTGGACAGAAAGAAAACATTAAAATAAAACAATATAAAATACTTTAATTTGACTGATTCTGTTTCTTCGAGAAAGTCATTATTAAAATTTAAACTGTCATAATGTTTCTGGAAATCCGTACAAACCTTTAAAAACAAATAAAGAAAATATTAAAATCAAGACGAGGGTTAGACAAGGGTTAACGCTTTACTGTGAAACAGCAATTGGCAGGAATACAGATACAATACGGATTAATTACACCGACAACCGTACGAACTATACGAAGCAAAATCACTAACTAGCCACGCAACGCGTCGCAGTTCAAGAACAAATCAGGATGTTAGGTAATCACTTTCACTGCACATGCGTAAACTGGGATAACGCAAAAAAAGTAAAAAAAAAAAAAGTTTGTTTCGGACACACTCTTACGATGCTAAGATAAGTTCAGTGGCAGTGAAGTCACAATGGTCAGTGAGGCAGCTTTTCTTTTTTTTTAATTATATGAAAATTTAAGGAGCGCGCGCACACACTAAATTTTCTCAGAATCTTAATCCCCCGGGTGTTCCCCTCTTATTGGCTTCGTAAAGAGGTTCGCAAAGTGTGGGCCCTGGGGGCCCAGATGGTTTTTTGGGGGCGTACTGTTTTATTAAATCATATTTCATTATTTTATTCCATTCATTTCATTAATTTTTATTTCAATCTTTGAAATTAAACGTATTGACGTAATGTAACCAATGGTCCACGAGGGTGTAGAAGCACACGCGCTTTGAGTGGACCCCAGTTCAAACTCGCGTGGTAGATGACTTTCATCAACCGGTGAAATACCACCACTTTGCTTATTGGAGACTAGAAGTGGTGAAACCCATGTTTAGTCTCTAGAGCAAAGTTTCCGGCATCCCCCTCCCCCCATACTTCTCCTTCAACCCATGCACGGTGCTGAGTACTATGGGTTTTGATGGCTTTTGTGTTTGGAGTTTTCATAAAAAAAAAAATTAACGTAAACTCCTCCGACCGAGTGGTCGCGCCTAAATATAAACAAGTATAAGTATATTAAATTATAAAAGTATGTATACTCATAGATAAATGATGTAAAATCTGTTTATTTGCATTTGTTTTAGAGGGAAAGTGTGAAATGTTTGAAGGAAGCGCAAGGAATAAAAGTTTGGGAACCCCTGGCTTAGCTGAACTTTGCCGCTATTGCACAGGACTGCAGCGCCGTGAGAAATGTGTTATCCGGGACCACTGCCGGGTCCTTAACAAAGGGGAACATCCTCCAGGGTACAACAGGATTCCAACCCAGACTTCTTCCAACGAGTAAAACGTGGCGAATCCACTACATTTGCGTCTATTTGCGTCATGGGAAAGCCCATGACGCAAATAGATTTTATGCCGTCCTAACTTGTTATTAACCTAACAAGTTAAAGAAAACATGGGTATATTGGTAAAAGGTTTCTCCTGATTACTGACCGCCTATTTGCAATGCACCATTTTATTTAACTATATTTGTACATGCAAGTCAATAGTGGTGTGTTGAGCAATTTTCCAAGAATGACACCACCCGATTGGAGGCCAATGTTAACACATTTTTGTTATTGCAATTTCTCTTAAAACAGTTAAAACGTGTGGATGGGAATATGAACTGCAAAAAAGTCCTAACTTTTTCGGATCGGAAAAAAAAAAGTAATTCCAATTTTCGTGAGAAGGAGGGAAGAAGCGAGCCACCTTGCCCGAAGCCAACTAACTGGGCCACACTGAAAAAAAGTCCATAAAAATTCCTTTCGTATTCACGGCATTTGAATCCAAGTCTTTTCCACACAGTATGGAAGGACACGGATCGTAATTACTGTATTATCCGCGAGGATGTTTCTAGCAGGAAATAGAATCCTGAACTCAATATACTATTATCAGTACTGCTTGCCGTTTTTCAATAATTTGCGGGGGACGTCAGAATCCAGTTGTGATTAACTGAAATTTATGGAACAATTTATCTTCATGCAGTTATGGAGCGACTGCCTGCCTCAGTTAAGAGGTAAGTCTAGATTTTAATAAGGGCAACTCCGTTTTATGGTGCAATAAATGAAATACTTAGATCACTAAACGTTCCTTTTTTTTCCACAGAACCTACCCAAGCATGCTTTCTGACGAATAGTTTTTTTCATGAATTTCGATAATACACCAAAATTGCAGTATTAAGTTCAGATTACTCTGTTTATTGACAGCTCATAGCCATGCTGTCGTGCCGATTGATGGGAAGATGAAATGAGATGTCACATTTCAAGATGAAATGTGACATCCGTGGTTAGTGACGCGTTGTTGTTGTTGTTAGATTTGTTTGTGCATCTGCAAATTAGGCTATAATGCACTAGTGACGCGCGCGCGCGTGTGTGTGTACAGTATGCATGCCCTCCAAACTGTAATTCCTGAAGAACTGCTAAAGTAGTTATCAAAAAGTGTACTAATGATGATGTGTAGTAATGATCATATTGATACGACTAGGACAGCACTGAAGGCAAAAAGGTTCAACAGTAATTCATGGACGGGTCAGAAGCTACAGTAGTTCCATAAAAATGCATCTACCAAAGATATTCTTATTGAATAACCTACCTTATTTTATACTTAATTTGATGTCCAAAGTGGACAGCGTTAGAAGTTAATCCTGGAAAAAGCTGATTTTATTAATATAATAGATCACTTTTATTTTATTCATGAAAATTCCAAGAAAGAAAGGTATTAAAACCTACAGTATTTAGTACCGTGCATGGGCTGAAGGTTAAGAAGATGAAAAAAGATGATTGTTGATATTAGACTTGAATTTCTGTAGCTTGTAATTTTATAAAATACGTATGAAGGAAGGTTGTTCCAAAAAACGGAAGTTGAAGGTATAAATGATGAAGAGAAAAGTTGATTCTGTGAGTTTGAAGTTGGACATGCTGATTCCTTGCGGCACGTGTTCGGACTGCTTTGCAAGAGAGAGATGACATTATATAAGCCAATTCAGAAGAACAGTGCCCGTGGAAGTATCTGTAGAAAAGGTATGCAGCAGAAACAGAAAGTCTGTTAGACAGAGAGTGGAGAGACCTTGTTAGAGATAAGTCATTGATTAACCTAACTGCCCTCTTTAGAATGGAAACTAGAAGCCTGAGAAAAGTTTTGTAGGCACCGCCCCACATATGGTAAAAACATTTCATGGTAGCCGGATTTGCGATTTGTATAGAGTGAACGCTGTTTGGAAGAAAAGTAACGCCGAGAGCGAAAGTGAAAATCCAGTTTTTTAGTTGCAGAGAAATAAATATTTGTGATGTGATTTGCTATGCCAAGAGAGATTAGAAGCCAGACTAATCCCTAATAAAGATGCGTGATTTGCCTAGAAATCTGAGTTGTCTTCGAGATAAGCAGAGGAGCAGAAGAATCCTTTTTTTGTGAGATATAAGATAGCACTGAGTTTTAGAAGGATTGAAATCAACTAAGTTATTTGTCCAACTGGAGAATTAGCTGAAAATCAGCATTTAAGGAACTGGTAGTGGATATTCAAGAAGTTGAAAATGTTTGTGCACGGCAAGGTTTCTCAAATTGGAAGGTGGAATGCAGTGTGCTTTCATCAGCAAAACTATGGACAGGATTTTCAGTTAAGGGAAAACGGTCATTAATATACAAGAAGAAAAGAGTGAGGAAAAAGAACTGAACCTTTAGGAACAAGAAAACAGAGCGCCACCTACCATCACCAGCAGTGAGCGGTCAGAGAGAAAACTGGATACCCAATTACTAAAGACAGTTTCCAAACCATAAGATAGAAGTTTATTTTAGGAGACCTTTATGCCAGACACGATCAAAGGCCTTTGAAATGCCAAGAGAAACTGATTGAGTTTCACCAAACTTTTCTAGTGAATTTGTCCGTATATAAATAACATAAGTCAGCATATCGCCAGTGGATCGACACTGATGGAATCCATACTGGCGATCATTGATCAGATGGAAGTTTCTAGACAGTTTAAGAGTTGGCGATTAACAGATTTCTCCATTACTTTAAAAACAGTAGAAGTAAGTGCAATTGGACAATAATCGGATGAGAGGGATTTGTCACCCTTTTTAGAAACTGGCTGTCTGCGCGGGTAGCACAGTGGTATCGTCACCGTCCTCCCCACACCGGGTGGAAAAGGCCCGGGTTCGAATCCCGTCGATTACGCGAGGAACTTTAGTGGGCTTTTTTCACTCCGTGGCTGAGTTAGTCGATCTCAGGCGTAGATAGCAAGGTTCCCCCCCCCAGCAACTCGGATTTTTGTCCAGAAAAACAGGCAAATCGACTATAGAACACACGCAATTTACAGACATAATACACAATGCACGGAAGATGAATTTAATTATTCGGGTGGCCTAAAAATAATAGTTTTTTAAAAGCTGGCTGGATATGAGCAAATTTCCAAGCAGAAGGGAAATCACCTGTGGAACAAGAGATGAAAAAAGAAAACACAGAATAGGAGTAAGCTCAGGAGCACAGGTTTTGAGATAAAGTGAAGAAATACCATCAGGGTCTTTAGCTTTCTCGACATCAAGACTGTTCGAAATTCTTCTGAGACCACAAGGAGCACTGAATGCAGTGTATTGGAAATGGTAGGAGGTGGTTTAACAAGATCATGAATACACGATTTAGAAGAAAAGCAGGATGTTAGCATGTCAGCTTGTTTTGCTGAAGTGGTAAGAGAACCATCTGGTGTTGACAGCGATGGAAATAGTAGTAGTAGTGGTAGTAATGGCAAATGATGCAAGAAAGCAAGATTATATAGCATCAACAAAAAAAGAAACAGTTCACCCATCCATACCCTCCAAAAACTTGTCTAGTTCTTCCTTAAATTCATTCAACCTATCCCACTTCTACAACAACAAATGGAAGCCTGTTCCAACAATCAACCAACCCCGCTGACTGAAAGCAAACTTCGACACATCTATCCTGCAACCAACCTCATGTGTGTAGTCTCATCAAATGGAAGATTTCCATTAACCATTCATTAACCATAATACCATTCAGCTTACTCAATCTACTCAAAACTTTAAACACCTCAATCAGATCTCTCCGCAGGTGCCTAGGCTGTAGACTCTGCAATTTGAAGAACAGACTCTTTTTAGGTAAAAGTAACCTATTGTTCCCGTCAGCAATCTGGTTGCCCTTTTATGTAACAGTTCCAGCAGAACTACATCCTTCCTAAAGTGAGGCCCCTAGACCTATATACAGTACTCAGGATGCGGCCTAACCAAGGTCTTATACAAAGGGACAATCACCTCCTTATCCCTTCTAACAAAGTTTCTGTATATCATTGACAAAACTCCATGAAAACTCCTTAGTGTCCTAGCAGCATGTCTGCACTACTCAGAGAATTTCATGTCTGACTGAGCAATTACCCCCAGGTCGTTTTCATTCTCCATTACCCTGAATGTAGTACCACATACTTGGGGTTACTGCTACCAAATATGCAGTACCTTGCATTTGTCAATGTTGAACTTCAACTGCCATTTCTCAGCCCATCGAGCCAATTTTCCTAGATACCGTTGCATTAACTTTCCCTGATGACTGTCTTTAACCACCCTGCCAACCTTTGTCATCATCATCTGCAAACTTAGACATTAAGCCTGATACATCTCTTCATCAATATCATTGATATATACTGAAAACAATAATGGACCAAGCACTGAACCCTGAGGAACTCCTAATAACATTACTGCACGAAGCGCAGTGTCCTTTGATAACCACTCTGTCTTCTTCCACTTAACCATCCCTTTATCCATTAAAGATAAGCTTGCCTTTAATGACACATTGCTCCACTTGTAACAGTATCAAAAGCCTTCCTGAAATCCAAGTATACGATGTCAAAATTATTTTTTGCATCCAGTTCCTTGGTCACTGCATCATAGTAACCTGTCAGATTGGTTAGACAAGACCGCCCTTTGACAAATTCATGCTGTGATTGCAGTATAATTGCATGCCTGTCCAAATGGTCCTGCATTTCTTCTTTAACCAGTGTTAACATTATTTTCTCTGGAACGGACGTTAAGCTAATAGGTCTGTAATTACTCATGTCGCCTTTCAATCCCCCTTAATGAATTGGGGATATATTTTCACTTCTCCAGTCCATAGGGATCCTCCCCTGAATCCATGGATGCTCTCAAATTATGGCTAAGGGTTTGCTTACCTCCTTTGCTGCCTCCCTTAATATAGCTGCCTCCCTTGATATAAATGGAATGATTCCATCCGCCTCAGCCTGTTTTTTTTTTTGCTCACTCTCAAAAATTTCTCCTCCACTTTCCTTTCTTTAATTCCTTGTTAGAGTTTGATAAACTTCTGGCATCACTTTCCGTAAAGAATACCTCCTGTGTGAAAACAGATGTAAAATGCTGTTCAATTTGTCCGCAATCTGAGCAGGGTCACCAATAGTTAACCCATAGACTAGTATTAGTATTAGTATTAGTAACGGCCGCATGGTGCAAGAAAGCCTATGGCTTATGCTGCACCAGCCAAAAAAAAAAAAAAAATAAATAAAATAAAATAAAATAAAAAAATATATAAATCCGAACAAAACAATGATAAAAACAAAAAAATAAATAAATAAATAAATAAATAACTAAATAATAATAATTAATAAAATAAAAAATAAATAAAAAGGAAATTAAACCTATCATCCTATGTGCTTCCCTTACCCGAAAGTACTATCCAGATGACCTTTGAATTTCCCCAAACTGTCGGCCTCTACCACCCATGAAGGCAACTTATTCCAGTAATTTATAACTCGCTGGCTAAAATAGAACTTCCTGCAATCCAATCTAAACATTTCCCCCCGTAACTTGAATTTATGTCCCCTAGTTCTAGCATCATTTGTAATCTTGAAAATTTTGTCCTCATTCATTTTACTGATGCCTCTCAGAGCCTTAAACACCTCAATCAAATCTCCTCTAAGGTGTCTAGTTTCCAAACTCTGCAACCCACATATTCGAAGTCTTTCTTCATAAGGACGCCCTTTTGCCGATCTCACCAGGCGAGTTACCCTTCTTTGCACCCTTTCAAGAAGCTCGATGTCTTTCTTCAGGTGCGGTCTCCATACTTGAACACAGTATTCCAAGTGTGGTCTAACATAAGCCTTATATAATGGGATTATCACGTCCCTATCTCTACTTGCAAAAGTTCGATAGATCATTGATAGGACACCATGGGCCTTCCTTGCAACCTGTTTACAATGCTCAGAGAATTTCATGTCTGACCGTATCGTAACACCCAAGTCCCTTTCCTCCAGTACTGGCTTTAGTTGAACTCCACCAAGTGAATAAGTTATTTTGGGATTACTGTTTCCCAGGTGTAATACCTTACACTTTGTTGGATTAAAGCACAGCTGCCATTTTTCTGACCATTCCTGAAGTCTATCTAGGTCTCTCTGAAGAAGCTCAGCTTGACAGTGATCATTAACTACTCTACCAATTTTAACATCATCTGCAAATTTAGACATCACGCCCTCTATCCCTTCATCAATGTCGTTTATGAAAATTAAAAACAACAGTGGTCCTAATACTGATCCTTGGGGAACCCCACTTCTTACATCAACCCAATCTGAGGAATAGCCATTTATCACAACCCTCTGCCTCCTGCCCTGAAGCCATCCTTCTATCCATCTAAGGATTTTCCCAGTGATTCCAACCTGTTCCAGCTTATAAAGCAACCGCTCATGTGGGACTGAGTCAAAAGCTTTGCTGAAATCTAAATAAACAATGTCGAAATTATTCCCTAAATCCAGCTCGTGAGTGACCCTTTCGAAATAGCGAACCAGATTTGTTAAACATGATTTTCCCTTTACGAAACCATGCTGAGTATCCTTGAGAATTTCAATTCGATCCAAATGATCCTGAATTCCACCCTTGATCATTGCCTCCATGATTTTCCCTACTACTGAAGTCAGACTGACAGGTCGATAATTTCCAACTTCACTTTTAGAGCCACCCTTATGTATGGGAGATACATTTGCACTTTTCCAATCCAAGGGAATCTCCCCAGAGTCTAATGATGCTCGCATAATTAGCCTCAATGGTTCAATGCACTCGCTTGCCGCCTCTCTTAAGATTATAGGGTATATTCCATCAACTCCAGGAGCCTTACTGGTCTGTAGGCTCGAAAGTTTTTTCATTAAATAATCTTGCGAAATTTCAATATCATTAATTACATATTTTTTAACTTCGCTCCCACAATTTCCCTTTGCCACAAAAGGCTTTTCATTTGTAAATATCGATGCAAAATAACTGTTGAGTTCATCTGCAACGGCAGCTGGTGTATTTATTACTATCCCCTTTCCCTTACATAAAGGTCCGATCTGGTTTGTCCTGCTCTTCTTGGCATTTATATATGTGAAGAATTCTTTATCCCCCCTCTTTGCTCTGTTTGCTAGTGATTTCTCATAAACTGCCTTTGCCTGTCGAACCTTTTCTGTGGCTCTATTACACATCACCTTGTAGCTGTTATAGACTACATAACACATTTATGGCAATAGCCTCATGTTACGTAGAAGTTAACTGACGTATAAGTTAGTGCTAGAGCATCATGTCTATACGTAGCCAACTACTAAGTAGTTGAAAATAGACATCAAATGGCCCAATGTAATTCAACCTCTTCCTTCTACCGTTAATATAAGCATAGAAGTCCTCGCTGTTTTTCTATGCATTCTTTGCCAGAGACTTCCCATAATCAGCCTTAGCTTGCCTAACCTCCTTTATGACTTGATTCAGACTAATTTATATCTACCATAGGCTTCTGTATCACCTGATAATTTATATGCATCCCATGCACTTTTCTTCTCTGCCATATTTGTCAATAGAGATGGGCAGAGGTTTCGGCCAATAGTATTTGCAAGAGACCAGAATGTTCGATTACCGTTTGGACAAGAAGCAAGTTTTCTACTCTTAGCCTGTTCAAAGTCTAGTTTGGAATGATTAATACCTTTACAATTTGCTTTACAATTGTTGCGAGCATTGGTATAGGCAGAATATGAACCTGGAGAAAATTGAATGCAAACCAAATACGATATGCAACATTCTTCTCTTGAACAGCCATAGCACATTTATTGGAAAACCAAGGTTTATATAAACGACGAGATTTACAGGTGGAGTGTGGAATAAAGGATTTCGACCCTACAAGAATAATTTCACTGACACGGTCTGAGCAAACCTTGACATCAGAAAATTTGAAACAGTAATCCGACCAAGGAAAAGAAATCTCGCAGATCATCCCATTTTGCATCCTTGTAATGCCACACAACACGAGGTTGAGAAAGGCCACGAGAGGCATTTATTATTATCATTATTTTTTTAAATTCATTTATAGTTTAATTTGTTTAATTCAATTTCTTTAATTTAATCACATACACTGTGTTGGGGCTACCTTACTTATGTTTTTGGAGGTTCTATCTTTTTCTCCCTCCTTTTTTTTTCTCTATTATTTTTATTTTTTTCCTTTATTATTTTTATTTTTTTTTCTCTATTATTTTTAATCTTTCCTCCATTAACATAAGTTTGCATAGAAAAGCAGTGGTTTAGTACATGATCAGGTGTAGTCCCCTGATGATCTATGTACCAACTTTGTTTAATTTGCATCAACCTTTTTTTTTTTTTTTTTCCCTTATTTACCGTCCTCCCACCCTCAGTTTGGTGCTCACTACTTTTTGTATTAATTAATCATATATTTCTCTTTCCATTTCAGCTTATCTACGTGTGATTGGCTCGTTGTTCAGCCTTTAATTTTAAATAATTTTATAATTTTTTATTTTTTTTACAGGTTCTTAATATTCTTTTTTTTATATTTCTCATTATTTTCTTTTTCTTACTTTTCTTCTATTAGGCTCGGCACCTTGTGTTAAATACTACTCCATCTTTTTGTATGTTCTATTAATTCTTTCTAATTTCATAAATATACTTTTGTATCCTGTTTTTGCAGCTTTGCGCATTCAGGTGCAATTCCTGTTTTTTCTCTTATCTTTTTTTTTTTCTTCTTCTTTACATTTCCTATTCATGCATACTATATATATATATATATATATATTTTTTTTTTTTTTTTAACTCATAAAATAGCAAAGAATAAACGTTACCCGTTTTAAATCTGTTATCACATACGGCAAATTACCCTTTGTTAGTAATTTAGAATTTATTTGGTTTGATATTGGATTAATTTTTGCATTTCTATTTTTTTTTAGGGAACCCCAGTTCGCTGAAATAAACAAAATATAAAAAAACGCCTTAGGGTGCCTACACATTGCCGAGCGAGCCAGTAATTGTAAATTCTGAAAAAAATTTGGTATAGAATTTTAGAACAATAAATCGTATTCACCTATTAAAGAATAAATTCTTTAATCGTATTCGCAATAAAGGAAATTTATTTTGTTCTCTGCTTTGCGCACGCAACAACCGATTTCTAATTTAAAATGTGGCTTAAAAAAAAAAAAAAAAAAAACTCTAGCTTATCCAAATTTCATTAAAATTGGAAAAACAAAATATGCAAACTTATTCTAAGAAATAAATTTATGAATCCTTGACTGGCAGAAAAAAAAAAACATTCAGAGAAAAAGATCTTACACCCATTGGGGATTATCTCCGCTTCACATGCTTTCCAATCACTGTACATTAATTCCTAAATCATTAATCATTGAGCATTCTAGACACTCGTTTGTTAGGGTGAAACAATAAATTCATATTGTATTAATAATAATAAAATATAGAATATCTTTTACTGTTAAATACTACTACCATAAATAAAAATAAATAGATAAAATAAAACAGATAAAAAATAGAAAAATAATAATACTACTATTATTATTACTACTACTAGGAGTCGAGTTGTTGCATGTGGACGGACGGACAGAGAACAGACATGTAGGCGCTTAACTTAAAAGTAGAAGTGCCTAAAACACTCACTTATTAAAATTTCTTTGTTTAATTTTGCCATCTTTCACAAGATCAACCTGTTCATAAGATCATCACTTGCACAAAGCAGGGAGGGGCAGTTCGGCGCGCATGCGCAAAACGTTTCTCGCTCTGTAGTTCGCTAGCAATGTGAAGGTTCTCGTTCAAACCAACGTGCAGTAAAACATCGTTCGGATGCTCGCGCGCCAATGTGTAGCCTACTTGTTATTGTTGTTGTTTGGTTTTTTTTTTTTTTTAAGGAGCATTAGCAACTAAGGCCTTATTGCTCTGGGGATATGCGGTGGTCATTTCTTAATCTCGCGCATCCTCCGTATTTGGTGGTCACGGGCTCGAACCCCGGTCTAGTAGCCTACCTGTAGGCACCCTAACTCAGCCACGTTGAGAGAAAAGGTCTTTTCCACTCGACGTTAGGAGGTTGTTGTTGGTTATGTTTTAGGAGCATCGGCAACTAAGGCGATGTTGATCCATGTATATTGTCTGTAAATTACGTGTGTTCTGAGGTCGATTTTTTGTTTGCTGGACAGAAAACCCTAGTTTCCTGGAGGAAAAACCATGCTATCCTCGCCTGAGACAGGCTAAGTCAGCCATGTTGTGAAAAAGATCCATAAAAATTCCTCCCGTCACAGACAGGATTCGAACTCAGGTCTTTTCCACCCGGTGTGGGGAGGACGACGATCCTACCAACTGTGCTCCCCATGGGGAACACGTTAGGAGGACAGTATTATATCGAATGTGCCAACTGCAAGAGGCTGTAGTATTATTCTTCATTGTCTGCAATCGACGTCCTTTTTCTTTTTTTTTTTTTTTTTCTTGAGTCTAGGAAACAAAATAAAAAACAAGTCAAATGGGGCATAATGGAGGGTGCCAGATTACAGGGATCTCACTGCCCTCGCTCTAAACGCAGAAGTCAAGTACCAAGTTTCTATTACTGAAACCAATTTTCCTATATATGACCTTTTTTTTCTTTTTTTTTTTTTTTGCTAAGGGTAGATTAGCTTTAAAATGTTTCTAAAAAAAAACAAACGCCAACATTTAACATTCCTAGTCAGATTTAACAGGCTGCTAGAGAATAAGTAATCCTCTTTGCATGCATTAAGAGACTTCTTCAAATTCAGAAACAAATCGTTTCCTATGTGTATTGTAATTTTATTTATTTATGCAAATCGCATAATTGTATTCTTGACATACATAAATAAATAAAATGAGTATGAGGTGGCTCAGCTTGTTAAACAAAAGCTTTCCGGAGAGTTTATGATTCCTTGAAATGAACTACTGTATATTTGAACATTTATTTGTCTTTAAAAGCGTTCGATGGGGGGGAATAAATCTCCTTGGTGAACAGCAGTGTTTATTCAGCGTTTAGCATAACTGGTAAGACATGGTGGCTTACATTTGGTCCTGAAGGATTCACCACTTGCTGAAAACCTTACATAGATTAGATATGTTAATCTGGAAGGCAGCCAATAGAATGAAATGGGCTAAAATTAGTTACGCAGCTCTGGTGAAAGCACTTAGCGTAGCATGGTAAGCTACAGGACATCCTGCACACTATGCTTCACGATCCGTAACTGATAAACAAAAAGCTCTTCAGTGAACAGATATTTCTACTCTTTTAACAAGCACCACCGCCAATGTGAGAAATTCCGCGAACCAACACGTTGTTATTATGCGTGACTGGCTCCTTATATCTAGTGTAGGAGTTCTGGAATCTGTCAGTATCCTGTAATCGGAGAAGAGCAGTGTAGCTGAGTGGTTGTGTTTTTCCTGTTCTCGCGGATTATCGAGATTGTCTTCGTATTATCGGGGTTGTGTTTTTCCTGTTCTCGCGGATTATCGAGATTGTCTTCGTATTATCGGGGTTGAATTGCAGTTGGAAGTTTAGTGATATTTTGGAAGTGTTCCTTTGTTCTCTATTAAAAAATTAAATTAAATTTTCTGTTTATACTCCGGGACGACCAAACGGTCAGAGGATTTCAGAAGATAGACAGAATACAAGGAACAGCACCGTATTTAGCAGTCACGGGCTTGAACCCCTAAAGGTAAAGTGATAATAAATTATAGAGGATGTGCTAATTATAAGGTATACTGTTACCACACTGGCTGGTGCAATATGGCCGCCGTGTGGTAACGATCGCTTACCGCTATCGTTTATTTGTCGGGAAAACCTTGGTGTTTGTTATTATTGTTTAATTGTGAATATTTCTTCTCTAACAGTTAAGAGTATTGGGTACAATATCTGTTTAACTGATTTTTTTTTTTTTTTTTGGATAAAACGGATAATAGAAACCAAGGAATGATATTAGCAGGTGTTAAGGGAAGTACAGAGTTTCCTCCATTGCTTTCTGCTGTATTGACAAGTTCTAAGTTAACCAGGCAAATGGAGACAAATAAAATGGCAGATAACAAAACTAATAAAGGAAAAGTGTAAAAAATTCCATCAATAACAAGGGGGGGGGGAGAGTAGTATCTCAAAATGAATTAGAAATAAAGGAGAGTAATGTGTTGAAAGCTAAGGAAGACCATACAGTTGAAACTATTACAGACAAAATACACGGTTTAAGTTTAGAAAGTATGCCTGTAGAGCCACT
This sequence comes from Mastigoproctus giganteus, assembly GCF_048544385.1. Taxonomy (NCBI): domain Eukaryota; kingdom Metazoa; phylum Arthropoda; class Arachnida; order Uropygi; family Thelyphonidae; genus Mastigoproctus; species Mastigoproctus giganteus. Next base: position 15,537,710 of record NC_143582.1, read on the forward strand.
GGTTGATGAGCAATTGCTAACTAATTTAGAAGATGAGGTACATTTTGTGCAAGATATTGGACTAGAGCAATATCAGATTTTATATTTTAGGAAGAATCTAAAAGAGGACAGGTGAGAGGGAAAGTGGCATAATAGTGAGTAACACAAAATGTATGAAGATGCGACATCTAGCTATGAATTAGTCTTAAAATTAAAAAAAAAATAGGTAGACTATATGACAAATGAAGTGCATAAAATTACCAAGACAGGTTCTAATTATGTTTTGGATAAGTGGGTAGATATGGAGACGGTCGAAACAGCATTAATTACAAATAATGAAAGGTTGAAATGAAATTCTCATATATTTGTAATACATGTTTTATATAACCCCATAATCTTGTCAAGCCCCTGGCCGTGGCGGGCATATACTGTATCTTGACTGTACAATAAAGATTTCTTTTTGACAGCGAGATGTATGCTGATAAGTTTTTTAAAACTGGTAATATAGGAGATCAATTAAATAGTCCAAGGGAGATAAATGAAGAACAGGCTTTCTATGCAAAAGAAGTCATCGGAAACTTCAGTTCATAAAAAGCATAATGTTATAGTTTTGAGAGCAGGTGAGACCTTGCAGAAAAGTCTAGAAGTGGTTTGTAAATACGTTTAAAAGTGAATATAAGGAGGTTAAGATTAGGAATATGAGGGCAATAAGGGGTTGTTTTAGAAGTTGAAGAAAGAAATGAGGTTAACAAACTTGTTAAATCTGAGCTACTGAATACAGCAGGAGTGATATATGACAGGTCTAAGTACGGTGGCCCTATCATACTAGTATTTAATGTATCTGAAGAAATTACTAGTGATGAAATAACCGAGGATCTTTATTATAAGAACTTTAAAGGATTATGGTTTTCAAATGGAAGAAATATTACAGGAGGTCACATTTCGATTTCAGTCCCGATGTACGGCAAAGACTACCAATGGGGTTTTTTGGATTATTCAGCTCTCTCCTAGACATTCGAAATGTATTTTACAAAAAAGACTGTATTCTTAATTAATCTTCGTATAAATTTCGAAGATTTACTATTGTTTCCAAATATCTTAAATGTCTAGGTTACGGATATACTGCACAGTATTGTCAGCATAAGACAGTATCATGTAGGCAGAGGGAAGACATGTTTATAAAATGATCAACCAGCAAAATGTGTTAATTGTAAGAGGAAGAAAAGGAACCATGACCATTCAGTTAGAGATAAAAATTGTTCTGAATGTCAAAGAGCTATGGAAATATCAAATATGAATATCAATGGATAATTATACTGATAGGAATTATAACAGTAGAATATCTATGAAATTGTTAAATTGAAAATCGTACAATTAAATTGTCAACGTTCCAGATTAGTAATGAATGAAGTGAGAATATTAATGTCTGGATGTCATAATGATATAATACGTTTATAAGAGCCTTTCTTTGTGTATCACAGTAATAATTTTGGTTGTAAAGTTGCAGGAATGTCTGCAAGAATTGTAAAATCCAGCAGTGATTGTCCAAAAGCAGCTATAATAATACGAATATGAATTACAGTCGGTTAGGAAATATGTTAAGTTAGATAAATGCCCAAGTTGAGATTTAATAGAATATGCTGTGATAGTTAAGTTGTTCGAAATCTATCCAGTTATTAAACATGATAATAAATGTTTGTCAGAATCTGTTTTTCCAGATATTTGGAAATTTACAATTTTAAAATTGATTTTAAAACCAGGAAAGAGTCCTTCAGAGTCTAGGGCATACAGACCGATCTGCCTATTGGCCAATTTAGGTAAGATCTAGGAACGTCTCTTAGATATAAGAATTAGTGAATTGTTGGGAGCAAGTGATTTAGTTCAGACAAATCAGTATGGCTTTAAGCGGGGTTAGTCAGCTGAAGATGCCATTTTTGATTTCATTAATTATTGTGATACGATTAGTGATAAATATGTTATGGCAGTGTTCGTGGACTTCGAGGGGCATTTGATTCACTATGTTGAGAAAGTGTGTTAAATGTATTTGTTGAAATGAAATGTTCATAACTATATAAGGTATTAAGAAGCTTTTTCTCCAATACGAAAATATCTGTAAAAGCAGGTCTTATGATGCTCTAATTGTCCACAAAGTTCTGTATTAGAACATATGCGCTCAAATGTTGTTGTTGTTTTTTTTTTTTTTTTTTTTTTTTTTGGTTAGTTGTTGGCACATCGACTTCTGTGGCCATGCACCTCCGAAAGGTTTTTGCATTTTACTCTGATCCAAGCCCGAGGCGGGAATCGAACCCGCGACCTTTGGGTTGGCAGGCAGGCACTTTACCCACCTGGCTAGCCCGGTCGGCTTTCGAATGTTGTGCTAGACCAATGGCTCTCTTGGGGTTTTCAGCACTGCCATGCAATAGCGTATGCTGATGATTTAGAGATTTGCGTTTCAGGTCCTTCTAGGTTGATGTTGGAGAATAGAATGCAGAAAATATTGGATGATTTAATTACTTGGGCTTCACTAAATAAGTTAAATGTATCTATTAATAAAACAAAGATGATGGTTTTTAAAGGTTCTTTTAATTATGGACGTCCTCCAACGGTGCATATTTATAATAAATAGATAGGGTATGTAAGAACTTATAAATACTATACTTAGGTTTGTTAATTGATGACAAATTAACATTTATGGTATATTTAGAAGAACTAGTCAACAAGATTAGAGCATTCAGTTCTGTTTTAATTCTTCTGCATACTGAATACGCCAGCTTAAAAATTAAATATATTAAAAATATTATGTTAAACATTTTGATATTAACTGATATTGCATAAATAAATACTCGATAAAAGTTAGTATTAGTATTATTAACGGTCATATGGATAAGGCTTATGCTGCACCAGACAAAAAAAAAGAGTAAAATAATAATAATAATATTAAATAAAATTAGTAATAAAAGAAAATGAAATAGACAACCTATGCATTTCCCTCCTCCCGTAGGTAACTATCCAGCTGACCTTTGAATTTCCTCCAACTGTCAGCCTCAATCACCCATGCAGGTAACTTATTCCAGTAATTTATAACTCGCTATAAAACTTGCTGCAATCTAGTCTAAAATTCCTGCCCCCATAGCTTGAATTTATGGCCCCTAGTTCTAGAATCATTGATAACTGTGAAAATTTGTCCTCGTTCATTTTACTTTTGCCTCTCAGAGCCTTAAACACCTCAATCAAGTCTCCTCTAAGGTGGCTAGTTTCCAAGCTGTGCAACCCCACATATTCGAAGTCTCTCATATGGAAGCCCTTTTACCGATCTCGCCAGCTAGTTACCCGTCTTTGGACGCTTTCAAGAAGCCCATGTGTTTCTTTAGATGCGGTATCGATACTTGAACACAATATTCCAAGCGTGATATGACAATAGCCTTATATAATGGGATTATGACGTCCTTATCTCTACTAGCAATTGTTCGATAAATCATCGATCACCATGGGCCTTCCTTGAAACCGTGTGTGTTTGTGTGTGTGTGTGTGTGTGTGTGTGTGTGTGTGTGTGTGTGTGTGTGTGTGTGTGTGTGTGTGTTATGTACAGCGGCACCTAAACGTTCCTAGTGTTCGCTGTTCCTGGGTGGTCTATAAGCAGAGCCCTGAGGGCAGCCCCTTGTGACAGACCGGGAGACGGAGTTAGATCCAGAAATAACAGAAACTGTACGGTTTTCAAAATAACTTCTTAAAAGGTTATAGAGAGGAAGAGGATAATCGGCAGCAAGTAAGCGAGCAAACAAACTAGAACACCTTAACAGATCAAACGCCACAGAAAAATCAACAAAAATATCAAGAACGTATTTAGAGTTTGCAGAGAAAGCAATTCAATGACTGCTTCTTCAGTTCCTCGTCCAGTTCGGAAACCGTATTGATCGTCTGATACAAGAGAGGTGTTCTTGAACAGCGAAGTGAGTCTTATAGCAATCATGCGCATTATAGCCTTAGTTGCTAATGCGTCAATAAAACCCAACCAACTATAGCAATCAACCTTTCAAGTGTTTTGGCCAAATGCGATAACAGAGCAATAGGACGGAAGAACTTGCCACTTTGGGTGTTTGAAGGTTTAGGAATTAGTTTAAGAAGAGCTGTCTTCCAGATAACAAGAAATGTGCTTTCATTCAGACATTTACTGAATACAGTGGGAAGAATAGTTGGACGTAGCTTGTGGAATTGTTTGATAAAGATGCCCTCGTGAAGGTCGAGGCCTGGACAACCAGAATTCCTTGCAACCAGTCTGCAATACTCGGAGAACTTCGTGTCTGACTGTATCGTAATGCCCAAGTCCCTTTCCTCTACTACCGGCTTTAGTTCAACTCCGCCAAGTGTATGTTCACTTCCTGCTACTAGTTCCTGTAATGTCAGCCCTATTATGTCATCTGGTTCATGGGCGATGATGAGCTCAAGAGTATTATTTTTCCTAGTACTTTCCTTGACATATTGATACAAATAACAATCATCTAGTTGATTTAAAAATTTTGTCCCCCATGTCAACTGTCCTTCCCCTTTTCTCCAATCAATTAGAGGCAAATTAAAATCATCCATAATAAGACATTCACGCTTACTTGCCCGTTCCATTTGCATGTAGAGGCTCTCATCATAATCTTCACAATCACCTGGCCTGTAGATTACTCCCACTCTCATTATACCTTTGCTTCCAACTATCTGACACCATGCAGATTCTAGCACTAGCTAGAATACGCACTAGCATGCGAAGCATCTGAATCCGGGAAAGCAGTCATCGCGCTCAGGCTGTTTTTGATAAGAAGCATAACCCCATCACCTCTTACATATGCCCTATCCTTCCTAAATACATTGTACATACCGCACTGAAACTCATTATTCCCTATTTCCGGGTGGCACTACGTTTCTGTAAGCCATATTATGTCAGCTTTACTTGTCGTAACCAGCAGTTCGAATTCACTCATTTCATTGAACACTTTTGACAGTACTGTGCAAACAATTAAGACAGTGTTATTATATAGTTAACTACCCCTTGAAGTTATTTAGACTTGCTTCCCTAGCCTTAACTACCCGCTCATTTGAAACGTTTCTGCCTCAGAACATCTTGCTAATATGACCTGTTGCGGTAACAAATAAGAACTCTTGAGGTATGTGCAAGCGCTACTTTGACCAATATTATCGGATGAATGCGTATCTATATTGTTCCTGTCCACCCCAACTAGCAGTTTCTCCGAACCTTTAAGGTATCCTCAATGATACTGGCAGAAACTCTTGCACCACCTTTGTTTAAATGTATCCCGTTTCTACAAAACGGATTCCTTCTACCTACAAGTGCGGGCCAAGCTGATAAAAATTCCCCCCCAAAAGCCTTGTAGAGTCCTTCAAGTCTTGAGTTAATCCACAAGGCTTTCAACATATAATCCATCCTATCGTGCCTGGGCAGAATTGCAGAAACAGACATTCTGACTTAACTGGCGGAATTTCTTCAGATGGTCCTACATTTGTCTAACAAATCGTCAGATCGTGTGCGCTTAATATCATTAGTCCCCACATGAATATAAAATATTCTCTTTATCCCCCTTAAAATCTGAGAGTCTGTTGGTGACATCATTAACAGTTGCTCCCGGCAGACATACCCTGGTTCTAGTCCACCTATCCTTATTACAAAAAATATTTCCCGTTTCCCTGACAATGGAAGCTCCTAATAGAACTAAGTCCTTTTGAACCAGAGCAGTTTGCATTTGGTTATTCTGTTCTAGGGTCAAAATCGGGAGTACATCACTTTGTTTGTTACTAGAGTCTTGAGTCCCTGATGAGCTTCCAGTAACATTATTCTCGACAGCAAGTACCCGTTTTCTCAATGACTCAAATTCCTCTAGCAATGCACCAAATTTTAACTTTAGATCGGTACACTCCATACAACGATGACAAAGAAAAGAATCGCCAGGTATGATTATCCACTAGGTTGACCTTGGAATACATGCCACAGGTTCTGCAAACAACGAAATCATGACTCACCCGGAAATCGCCGTCGGCGGTTTCACTATGAGTCAGGTTACCTTCAGGTGGATTCAAGGTGGATCTTGTCACAACCATTGTTTAAATTTACTAAATATTACAGAAAGTAACTTTTAAAAATATATATTTATAATATTATAAAGCTTAAATTTACAAACTATTACAAGAAGAGAAACTTATATCAAACTAAACTTCATAATATATTAATAAGAGATCAATTAAAAGCAATTATCTAACCTCTCTAATCACTATGCTCTCCCTGCACTTTGGACCCACTGAGAAAAGACGTCCGTTCGCTACGAATGTCAACAGTACGAAATTGAAAAAAAAAAAAAAAAAAAAAACAGTACGAAAGTTTCTTCGAAACATGCAGGTCTGTTTACTCTTGTCACGTACAATGTACAGTAAAGTGTAGAGTAATCTTTCTTTTACGTCCTTCCCACACCGGGTGGAAAAGAACTATAAGTTCGAATTCAAACAATGACGCGAAGAATTTTTATGGGTTCTTTTCACGACGTAGTTGACTTAGTCGATCTGAAGCGAGGGGAGCATAGTTTTTTCTCCCGAAAACTCTGATTTTTCGTCCAGCAAAGAACAAATAACAAATTGACCACAGAACACACGCAATTTACAGTTGTATTATATACCGGGCAAAATGTCCTAAATTGCAAATGTGCCTAAAACCCTACGTCGTGATCATCATTTTGTAGGTCGCAATGGATGACTATACTGTTTAATGTCAAGCGGGGCCGGAAGTCTCCCGCAACTCCGCACAATGGATGACTATGTGTATGTGTACCTGTCTATGATGATTCTTATACAAGGTCTATCTCCACAATATTAAAAGTCTGCGCGGTAGCACAGTTGTATCGTCACCATCCTCCCCACACCGAGTGGAAAAGACCCGAGTTCGAATTCCGTCGATGACGCGAGGAACTTTAATGGGCTTTTTTCACTCCGTAGCTGAGTTAGCCGGTCTCAGGTGTAGATAGCAAGGTTCCCCCCCCCCAAAAAAAAAACCTGTTTTTTTTTTCGTCCAGCAAAACAGGCAAATCGACCAGAGAACTCACGAAATTTCCAGACAAAATTTACAGGGGACCCTAATATTTTTTTTTCCCCACAATATTACTGGATGTAGTACCAAGAACCGTATTGAGCTATAATTCAACCTGGTCAGAAATCTAGAACGTCCCTTATATTCAAGAGTAATACACCCTGTACTAGAAGAGCCTAGAAGACGGGTATTATAATCTTTAATAGAGATTTGGTCTATCTCCGCAATATTACTGGATGTGGTATCAATCCAAGACCGATATTGGGCTATAATTCAACCTGACCAGAAAGAATATCGCTTACATTCAAGAGTAATACACTGTGTACTAGAAGACGGTATTGTAATCTTTAATAGAGAATTGGATGCAGTGATAGTTCATGGTTTGTGTAATTCATATGCTACTTGCGTGATGATTGCTTCGGTATCAATCCGGTTTTATCTCATATCTGCGTATTGCTCTCCTTCCATAGACTTCAATAATTTTCTAGACTACTTGGAGCATGCTTTAGTATGTGGACATGTGGACATGTGTATATGTAAAGGGCGGCACCTAGAACATTCGTTCAACTCCGCCTCGTATCTCTGTGAAGAACTGTATCACTACAGATGGGCCAGATGTGTGTGACGTCGGTTTGTGTGTATTATGTGTGTGTTCTGCTGTTCTGTTCTGGCCGCTTGGCTACCCAGAAGCATCAGTCACCTGGACAGATGATTCTGGGTACTCGTCCACACCACGGGAAGGTGGGCCAGTTCCAGTATATCACGTAACGTCTCGAAAGAGACTCTGACTCACCTGGTGTTGCCAGCAGGTGGGCCAGGATCCTCTGGGGGCCCATTCCAGAGGGACTTCAGCAAAAAAAAAAAAAAAAAACATTCACCCGTGGTGCAGGTTTTGATAAAAAAAAATAATAATAATAATAAAAGAAAATAAATAATAAATAAAAAAAGAATATATAATAAATAAATTAAATTAAATAAAGAAAAAAAATATAGATATTAAAAAGGAAGAAAAAAAAAAAGGGAAAAGAAAAGAAAAGAAAAGTGGGAAATTGAAGAAAAAAAAAAGATGAGGAAAGGAAAAATTATAAATAAAAAATAAAAATAAAATAGAATAATAATATGCCTCAAAAGGTCAATAGGTTGATCTTTGATAGGTGCTTGAGGTTATGTTGCTACAGCATTAGTTGGAAGCATATGTTTCCTTCTGGCAAAGACAGCAGCTGCAAAAGCCTGGAGTGCAGACAAGTGATGTGGGGTCAGAACAAGCATGCTTTAGTAATATTCTTCGTCCAGCAAAGAACAAATGGACCACAGAATACACGCAATTTATAGACGTATTATATACGGCGCAATATGATACGCCGCAATATACGGCGCGGTTTTATAAATTGTTTCCGCAGTTGTTACCACTACTATATAACACATGTCTTGCAGAAGGATATTTTCCACCAGATTGGAAGGTAGCTTTATTGAAGCTAATCAAAAAGCCTGGTAAGCTCCTCTCAGATCTGGATCCTACCGGCCAATAGCCCTTCTGGCTAACCTTGGCAAGTTACTGGAAAGGTTGATAGATACGGATTTACATCCGGAAAGTCAGCAGAGGATGCTTTAGTGGACTTTCGAACAGACATCGCGAGTTCGGCTTCAAAATATGAATTAGCTATTCTTGTGGATTTTCAGGGTGCCTTTAACTCAGTATGGTGGGAGGCTGCTCTTGCTCAGTTGAGGGTAGCTGGATGTTCTCAAGAATTATATAAATTGTTTGGAAGTTATTTTAGTGACAGATACGTAATTGTTAAATCTAAATCTTTTTATATTAAAAAGCAGGTTTATCGTGGTCTTGTCTTGCAAAATTGATTAGCTCGCTCTTTTTTCCAACTGTAGGACAATAGCTTTTGCCAATGATTTAATAATTATAGTGGCAGGGAGTTCTAGGAGTAGTCTTGAACATAATGCCGATATTGTATTGACTGATTTGCGTCTCTGGGAGCAAAACTATAAAAAGTTAACTATTAATCCGTATAAAACTAAAATGATGCTTTTTAAAAGCAAATTGAACCCTGGCCGACCTCCACAAATAAAGTTAAATGGTATTCAGCTACCTATGACATCTGAAGCTAAATATCTAGGAATAGTAATAGATTATAAACTCTAATTTTTTCCACATCTAATATATTTAGGAGCTAAAGTGAAAAAGTTCTCTGATGTTGTTATTCGTGTTTTTAAGTCTGACTGGGGTTTATCCCGCAAGACTCGTTATATTATAAGATTATATGATGCCATGGGAAGTATTTCTTCCCATGACATCATATGCAGCAGATGCTTGGTTGAGTTATAGATAGAGTCGAGTTTCAAGCAAAACTCAACTCTATACAAAGGTCAATGCTTCGCAGCATGTTGAGAATGTGTAGGACCTTATCTACTGCAGCAATTCAGATGTTGGCCGGGGCTATTCCTTTGGACTTGTTCCTAATACAGTGAAACTTCTCCTAACGGACACCTCTCGTTAACGGACATCTCTCTACAACGGACATTTTCAAATTCCCCAACTCACCTCTATTGGTTTTAACGTGTTTGCAGCTTCTGTCTAGCGGACATTCTCTGTAACGGACGCGGACAGGCAATCTGCACTGTTTCGTTTAGATTTGCACATAATTTGATCTCCCCATAACGGACAGCAGGCGAGCTCACGGCCCTTTTTCTAGGAACGTTTCTTCCACGTATTGCCTCAATCGTGTGTTTATTTTCTATTTCCGATTCTCTGAATTTTATCAAGGTTTACGTCGCGGTTCTAAACCCTTTTTTAAGAATTTTAAGGCACGTGTAAAACTTCTGATGAATTCGGTGTGTGCAGGGGAGGGGGGGAATATGGTCGGCCTTTCGTCTTTTCAGTTTCAGTTTTCAGTTTTGTTCAGTGTCGTGTGAACTGCACAATGTCTTCTCGTAAACATTTAACTTTAAAAGATAGTCGAACTCATTAATGCGCATGATCGGCAATAAAATAGTGTTCGCAATCTCGCTGTAAAATTCAAAATCGGGAAGACGCAGGTAAGCGACATCCTAAAGAAAAAAATGAACTGCTCAAACAATTTTGGCAACACGTAAATGATCAGGTTCAAAAATCATTCCCGAAAACTGTTGGACTTCAAATTTGTCGCGAACGTGCTAAAAAAAAAATTCCCATTAATGAGCCTATTATTAGGGAAAAGGCTTTGGAGGTTGCGAAATCTATGGGAGTAAATGAGTTCTGTGGGATGGCTAGACAAGTTCAAAACTCGGCATAAAATTTCTTGGAAAACCGTAAGTGGTGAAGGTGGATCTGTTGATACTGGGGTTGTAACAGAGTGGACCGTCAAATCGGAAGAGTTATGTCGTGATTTTGAAGTTAAGGATATTTACAACTGTGACGAAACAGGGTTGTTTTTTTAAAGCTCTTCCTGAAAACACAATGAGTCTAAAAAACGAAAATGCCAGGGCGGAAAAATTTCTAAGGAACGCTTGACTGTACTATTGTGTACAAATATGCTGGGAGACTTTGAACAACCTCTTGTTATAGGAAACCAACAAAATCCTCATTGTTTCAAGGGCATAAAGTTGAATCTTTTGGATGTTGACGGGAAGTCTAATAAAAAAGCTGGATGACACGAGATATCATGAGCGAATGGATAAGTCACTTTAACCAAAACATGATTCGGCAAAACAGAAAAATTATTCTTTTCATGGATAATGCTGCATCTCACCCGCACATTGAATTTTCCAACATTCAAATCATTTTTCTGCCACCAAACACATCTGCAAGAGTGTCAGCCCTTGGATTAAGGGATAATAAAAAATTTTAAACTTCACTACAGAAAACGTGTTTTAAGACATCTCATTGCAAACATGAACGATGTAACATGTGCGAGTGACCTTGCAAAGAAAATCAGCATCCTAGATGCGATTCAATGGATTTCCTCTTCAGTAAACGCAATTAGAAAACAAACTGTCGTGAACTGTTTTGTAAAGTCTGGCTTCTCAAACGCAAAATTGAAGTTGTTAACAGCAATGTGAAGCACCAAGAAGAACAAGTACTTCAACATCTATTGATAATGTACGATACTTCAGCTACAAGTGACCCTGGCTACAAAGATATAGACTCAAACCTCAGTACGGAAGATGGTGCTCTAAATATCAACGACATTATCATCGATATTTTTCAAGAAGTTCCTCATGAGGATGAAGAAATGGAAGGAGGTCATTCATTCTGTCGAAGAACATATTAACGACGAACCACCGATGAAAATAGAAGAAGCGCTCATTCAAATCAATCGTTTAAAAATGTTTTTCGCCGCTGAAGAAGATACTGAAGGACTTTCGATGGTTTCTTCACTCCAAACAAATGTTGAAAACAAAATTATCAGCCGGAAGAAGGTGGAGAAGAAAATAAGTGATTACTGTATGTATTTTTCTTAAGATAAAGTCATAATATGCATAGCACAATTGTATGTATATTATTTACAAAAATATTGTGCAAAATCTGTATATAATTTAATTTAATTTTACATTAAACGTTTAACGATTTTGCTTTCTTTCTTTTTTTTTTTTTTCTCCCTCAGACTTCTTGTTAGCGGACACTTCTCTCTAACGGACACATTTTCGTTCCCCGTGGCTGTCCGTTAAAGGAAAGTTTCACTGTATACCGAGGACTATGTTATCGGATTAAGAAGATTCCCTCTACGTTTCATAACATTACAATTGAAGAAGTTTGAAGTGGCGGAGATGAGGATGCTAAGATGAATGTGTGGTGTGACGAGGAAGGACAGGATAAGAAATGACTACATCAGAGGTACGGTTAAGGTGGGGCCTCTGAGTAAAAAGATGCAGGAATCTAGGTTGAGGTGGCTTGGACGTGGAACGAAGAAGTGAGGAGTATGTGGGGAAGAGGTGTGAAAAGTTGGAGGTGATGGGGGAGACCTAAGCTGAGATGGAAGGACGAGGTGGCAGAGGATTTAAAAGAGAGAGAGAGGAAGCCCAGGATAGGGAGGAATGGAGGAAAAGAATTAAGGATGGAAATGCCGACCCCATATAAACGTGGGAAGAAGGCGAAGATAAAGAAGAAGAAGACAATTGATACTCAGGCAGATATTAAAAGGGAAAAGAAGCGGTGTATAAAGACTGATAGGTGGTAGATGACTTTCATCAACCGGTGAAATACCACCACTTTACTTATTGGAGGCTTGAAGTGGTGAAACCCATGTTTAGTCTCTAGAGCAAAGTTTCCGGCATTCCCCTCCCCCCATACTTCTCCTTCAACCCATGCACGGTACTAAGTACTATAGGTTTTGATACCTTTCGTGTTCGGGGTTTTCATAAAAAAAAAAAAAAAAAAAAAAGATAATTAACCGATGACAAATGAGATGGGACACTGGAACTGCGGGAAGGGTGACATATTTATTTCTTCCTGAGGTGACGTTTCTCCTAGATAAAATGGTAGCTGAATGGTTTACGCCTGGGTTGGAGTTGCTATATATAATAACGGGCCATGGCTCATTGAATGAGAAATTATATGCTCTAGGATTAACAAATACTGAATTGTGTTTTTTTAGAGCCAAGGAAAATTGGTTTCACATTTTGTATGAATGTAATATTTGTGATAATGCGCGAACAATAATTAGTGATCTCCTGGCAAATGTGATTCCTGGACAGGCGTTTCATCTCTTAATGGAACGAGATAAACTTCAGCTGTTACAAACCTTTGCTTTATTTATTTATTTTTAACTCTGGAGTGGGCCCCCAGAGTGTTTTTTATTTATTTATTTATTTTTCATTCATTTATTTGTATTTATTATTATTTATTTTTTTTTTTTAATTTTGTCTCGTAAACTGAGACCTAAGGCGTCCCATCTACAGGAACTGGCTCACCTTCCCGTGGTGCGGACGAGTATCTGGAAGCAGCCTTTCTCAGTTATCGCTGCTTCTAGGTAGCCAAGAGGCCAGCATCACAACATACATAAAATAGACACTACTCCAAGTCTCGCCTAGTTTACAGAGTCTGTTAAAACCTACAGTAATAGGAGGCGGATTTGAACTGACGTCCTAGGAGCAGCCCTAACAATAACACGTCCACAATATTACTGTGGTCGCATACAGAAATCGGTAAAACGCAAGGGTGTTTAATTGCATGGTTTGAATGGGTGACTAGTGGGCCAGCATAATAAATCCACGGAACATTTTAAAACAAATTTTAACCAATCCCTTTTTTTTTTTTTCTTCTAGCCAACCTTATCACAAGTAAATGTTCCCCTCCTCACCCATTACAATCGTGAGTTGAAACTTATTATAATTTTAGCACGCGACTAAGGAAGCCGATTGTAAGCCGTGTGTCGTCGTTCACCTTCCTAACTAGTTACTTACATTTCAAAACGTCACCTTTCATTGAAGTCGGCTGAACTTTGGTATTCAATGAGCTGGTGTCGTAACTGTTTGTGTATGTAAGAATTTTTTTTTGTTTCCTGAAGGGCAGAATCCAGCCTACAGGTAGGTAATTATCGAGTGAGTGATGATTTAATAAATGTGCTACAAAAATGTGTTTTCTCCATTGCATCTGTGCTGATTCTCGTGATATGAAAATGCCATACCACATAAAAAAGGAGGAAAAGGCACCTGAAAAACATCCCAAATATTCATATTTAGTCTCGAAGCTCAAAGAAAGAATTGTTCCAAGAGTTCTCCAGAATTATAGTGGTCAGGTCTGTTAATCTAATTTAAATAATATAATACAGTACAGTATGGTTGTCACAAATAAGTAAAACTATTACTTTTCAAGGAAGTACCGAATTCTACTTTCATGATGCTGGGCTCCATGACACAGGTGAACTCTGAGCCACTGATAAAGCCAAGAAATTATGAAATTTAAATGTACTAAAAACTAAACCTGCAAACAAAGTATCAGGTTACATTATCTTACTGTTAAACATACTTGTTAGTGTCCAGTTTCCTTATAAAAAATGCTGCGTATTTTGCCAATTGGAACTAAGATTAAAAGTTTTTATCGTTACCAACTGTATTAGGAACCAACACAGAGTTGGCCATGAGAAAAACAGTAGCTTCAATGACCGACTAACTCGGCCACGTTGTGAAAATGGCCCATAAAAATTCCTCGCGTTACTGACGGGATTCGAACTTAGGTTTTTTTCACCCGGTGTGGGGAAGACGGTGATTCTACTAACTGCGCTACCACGAGGGCGGGAATTCTCAAGATATGCGTTATCGATGTATAACATTTCTTTTTTTAAACTTTGAAATGTTTAGGTATAATCTCGAAATGAGCAAATTTCGTGATACTGATATATATCACGAAATTATATATATAAAATATATATATAAAGGAAATGCCGTTCATTCGCCTAAGTCAACTGCTGGCGGTATAAAAATCACAGGCTATAATTATTTGATCGTTGAGGTATTTATTTATTTGATCGCACATTATTTATTCCATCAAGCACATGAATTTATGTTCATTTATATGCAAGGCGTATGATTTTAAGTTTTTACGATTTTCTTAATTTCAGTTCAAGACATCGGGTGTATTTCTAAGGTGGTCATTTCGAGTATATATTATTTATAGCATGACATTTATTCTCGTATGGTTCGGGAAGTAGTCCGTTAGTGTACAATCTAGTTCTGAAATTCATAGCAACTAGTACAGCTGCATCTTTAATTCAAAGCATTAAAGCGGGAAATTTTTACTGAATTCGTCATAAGAACTTTTGTGGCCACATACGTTGTCCTGGAGAGTATAGGGGTGTCGCCATTTGTCATTCGTTTGGGGAGGTCTAAGTTCGATTCTGTCGATGACTGGAGAAATTTCTTGTAAGTACTGTATTCTTCAATCGTGGATGTAGTTTAAAAAAAAAAAAAATCGACGTTGGCTCCATGGAGCCGAAGGTGGATCCGTGAATAACGTCATGGGAAATGAAAAAATACAATTTAAGCTTAATAAAATCAGTTTTATTTTATTCGGTATTTTCATTTAAAATCAACAATAAAGGTTTGTGGTAACCTTTATTGCTGCACGTTTGCGCTGTTCTTTTCGATGTCGATGGCCGGACATCTGCCTCTTATTGACCTTGCTCGCGTTTGCGCTTACGACTCTCTCTCTCTCTCTCTCTCTCTCTCTCTCTCTCTCTCTCTCGAGTTCCGCCACTGACTTTGGTGCTTGCTTTTCAACGTTAGATTTGTGATTTTGTCGAAATCTTTGGGCACGTTTAGTTGATGTAACTTTCGGCATCGTCCCAACTTAACTAAATGAAACACAACGCACTGCTCGACAAATGCGAAGTAACTGAACGAAGTACAGTATTAACGAGTTGTTCAACTCTCGAAAACTAAAACCTGATTTGAAATCTAGTTATATATCCTTGTAGAGCTCTCAAAGGGCAACAATTTTGTTGCTCATTGTTTTTGTCTAACATTTATAGTTTTTAAGATATTGCGAAAACAAACTTGAAAACGCCGAATTTTTCAACTCTCTCAACTTTGCATCGCTATTACTCGGGAACCATAAGAGCTACATCAAAACTATTTATAGATGTAAAAACTACGTTTCCTACTGAACAATTTTATCGCTTAGCTTACTGATTATGCCTATCATAGTTTAGAAGTTATTGAGAGTGAAAGTAACCAAGGCGCAAAGGCAAATGACCAAAATGTGAACTTTTTAGTTTTTTCGAAAAAAAATTATATTAAATATCAAAATTTCTAATTTTTTTCTTGCATACTGGTCACGGCATTATATACCCGACAAAATAAGTATAAATTGTTTATACTATTGTTTATTAGTTTCGGAGATATAACAGCGGTTAGACGTTTCACTTTTCGTGACAGCCTGAGCGCCGTAGGGTATAGACGTTAGCATAGACGTTATTCACGTCAAAAAAAACTATCATATTTGGGCCACCCAAGAACCACCTCATCTGCCCATGTGTAATATGTCCATAAAATTGCAGTGCGTTCTCTGGTCGATTTGCCTGTTTCAAAACATAAAAATCGGCCCGTGCCGATTATGTCCGTGCAAGTGAACATACACTTGTACAGTGATAATACACATGGGTGCAATATGTACTGAGTTGCTGATGCGCCTAAAACCTAACAGATTTTTTTTTTTATGAAGACCCCAAATACGAAATGTATTATAACCTTTTAATGTATTATAACTAAGTATTATAGTACTTAGTACCATTCGTGAGTTGAAGGTAAACAGTGGCTGAAGTAACCGATAATTGGGATTCTGCCAAAAAAAAGTAAGTGGAGATCGGCAGACTAAGTGCAAAGATCATTGAGATTGGAACTGAGACCACGTATTTTATGAAATGAACGAGAAATTGTTTGGGAAGTTTAGATCTTTTCGCAGATAAGATTGTCTATTAGTTTGTATTCATGGTGTATTCAGCAGTAAGAAAATGCGGGGAGGATATGACGTATGAATTAATGAAAATTTTGGACATGGCGTACACACGACAAGAATATATATCCAGCTCCTTGGATGGCCTCAACAATGACCCCCGCATACACACTACACAGCCTCCCTCCAGTCACAATCTGGCAGAGTAGAGGCAGCGAGATTATATACCAGCTGATCTGGATGCCTCCTGGAGAGTTATCAATAGGTTTGGTTCGGTGGAGTGGTCGGCCTGAGAACACCGTTTTAGAGCTGTGCCCTCGTAATGTAAGAAAGACTGAATCTCGCCATGATGTCTATTATAACCTCAAGAGACATCAAGTAGCCGAGTGGTCATCCGCTAGACTCCCTGCTGGGGCCCAACGTTGCCCACACTTGGCCTCGCGTAGGCAGACCAGGTACCCAGTAGTTTGAAATTGAGTTGGTCTCTGGCGAGGTTTGAATGTTTCCTCCTCCCGCCCTCGAAGAGCTAGTTTCAAGATAACTGAAACTGTTTTTGGTAAACGGTAGCCTACGACGGAATTTTGATCTTTCGGGAATATATTATTATTCCACCTCACAATCTGTAACTCGACAAAAAAAGTTGGCAGCCCACTTTGAGATTCGCTACCACTGAAACGGGAGTGGAGTTACGGTTTTATTTTATTTCAGAAAGGTCCACAACAAGGAACCCATTTACTCGTGCAACAACAACAACAAAAAAATAAATAAATCAATAAAATAAAATAAAAATAATAACATTATTCAGTTAACAGTAATGCAAAAATAAAAATAAATTCAAAAATACAGTTGAAAGGACAATGATTATACATAAAAAAATTACGTCTTCAAGAAAACGTTTAAACTATTTATAAGGAAATATTTAAGCTGTTTACAATGAAATATTTACGCTTACAATGATTTGGAATAAATGATTTTGGTTAGCTTGGCATAATCAGATCGACTGATTTAGCACAGTTGTTAAGGGGCACAGGGTGGGACGACGTTCGCGAACTCGCAGGGGATTCGCGAGCGTCCGTTTATAATTTATATAAAATTATATAAAAATAGCGCTACAGAAATTAATATTCAGCTTTCACAACCGAGTTCTATGTTTTTCGAAAGGAAAAAATGTCCACAATGAAGTCTGCATATTTTGTGTAGGCGTTCGCAGTAGCGAAGTGCATTAGAGAATCCAGACGTTTTCACCTCACGTGAAAACGTTTGGGTTCGATTCTCATCGCTGACCGAAGTTCATAAATATCTTCCGTCGGAATTATGCAATTGTATCAGCCCTTTTTTTTCACACTGTAGCTGAGTTAGAAAATCTCGAGCGATGGTTGCAAGTTTTTTTTTTTTTCCCTGAGAAATTTCCAAATACAGTTTGCAAAGCAAACGACCCTTTTTTGGATTCAGCATTATAAATAAATTGGCTGAGTCTCTGGATGGCTCTCCTATACTACTGGAATGTATAAGGGTCAACCGTTCCCCCTTCCAAAAAAATCAAATTATTATTTTTAATTGTATGGTCTGTAAAAGTGTGTGTTAACGGATAAAAACTTACAAGTTGTACAGATTGAGATCCATTAATTAGAACTTCGATTGAAGAGAACTTTCTAAATTCCTCCAATCAGAACTGGTTCTAGAGTTCGGGGGTACCCAGTTGCGAGAATTAATATTAAGAGAAAAAAGGACAACATGGATGAATTTTCTTGGCTGGAATGAGGGAGGGAAAGCCCCTTTGTTGAGATTTGGGGCTATTTTCAGTCCGAAGCCCGGAAGCATTGCACGCCCATAAGGACCGGCTCTGTTTTCAAATACCAAAGGGAATAGAACGCCACCCTCTCTAAACGAGTGGCAGACGGCGATGTTTCGTGCTGACTGACCTGTCACAGAGGACCAACTTCAATTGCCCACCTTCTCTCTTAGATTCTCGATTATACTTGCTGCAAAGAAATTCAAACCGAATCGCCTCTTATTTCACTACTTTCACACAGTTGACAAAATGATACTATTTCCAATCTAGATTTATTTGCAATAAATTTTAACTTCAAAAAAATAAGCAACTGATTATACAAATATTGATATACTTGATATGCTCAACTACTATGGGTATAATTGGAGAAACGTAATTCCACGTTGTGAATATAAAAATTAATAAAAATATATATGTTTCTTTTTAAATTCTGAGCGCTCAATAAAAAGTTCCTGGTAGATATTTTTATAAAATGCCGACACAACCATAAATTTGTAGTGGAGGCCAGAATAATCGAAATCGCTCGTGCAGGACAATCAACTTTTAGTTGATTGTCCTGCATGAACGATTTCTGAAACGTGAACATCAATATATTCAACGTTTTAGATGATTTGATAAGTTTAAAGGCTAAACTCATCATTTGAGGCCTTTCGGCTGCAACGGATAACAAAAATATGTAATTCTTTGTTGTAGCAAAGCCCTGAAGATAAGACAATTTCCTTGGTCAGCTGCCGTATAGGAGAAAACATAAATCTATCTCAGATGCACAATTTGTTTTGTTCTGGTATGTTGCTGCAATTTATAGACTTATTTTCTGCTTGCTTGAATACAAAACGGTGGGTTAACGTTTTTCTTTCATACATTTTTTATTATTTATTTGTTTATTTCAGCAACCTAGCGAGGTATAATACTCAAGATAGCCGACTGCTCCATTAATATGGAATGTTCTATTTTTATTAAGCTTAGCACAAAATATTACCAAGGATTTGCACTCTATGCCATCGAAAAAATGCCGGCATAAAAATAATTTTCAAAGGCTTATTTTTGGTTCACCTTCACACCTTGTATTACTGCACATTCACCTCAACATTCTTTAGTACAAAACAGACTTAAACTCAGACTTAAAACAGATTTAATTTCATGAAAATCCATCCAGTGGGAGTCCAGTTGTTGCACGCTCACGGACGGACAAAGTGAAGACAATAGGTGCATTATGAACATATGTTAACGCTCCGAAAAATTGAAATGGAATTCAATAAAAAAACAGTAACAATTTCTGGATCAACTTCCTTATTTGCTGTAATTGCTAATTTGGTTGCTCAAGTTTTTCCAAAAACATTGCCTCTATTTTAATAAACTTAATAATTTAATACCCATAATAAACTTCATCTAAGAAAAATATGATTGTTTCAAACTCTTCAGAAGCTAGTGGGAGAGCTCAAAGATTATGATCCATATGTAAGACGGCAAAGAAGTAGCGTAGCCACAAGAGTCGAAAAAAAGTCCGAAAATTAAACCAGTTTTTCCCACTAAAAACCTCAGGTTTTTCGTCCAGAAAGACAGGAAAATCGACCAGAGAACACAGGTAATTTACGAATGGATTAGTTTTCGGGTGACCCTAATACGACACTTCATTTTAATCGAGTGATGAAAAATAACCAATTATGACCATCACTGGTAGAAATCTCTGTGGGGAAACGGTCGGGTGATAAGGAGTGGAGGATGCTTCCAGCCACATACGGGAACTCTTTATTGTATACAGAAGGCTGCTGTACAAAGCACCCTAAATTATCAATACAAACACCAATCGAATTTAGCAGTCAAGGGCTTGAACCCCGGTCCACTCAAACATTGCGTGCTATTGCACTCCTGCTCCTGGGTCCATAAATGAGTCCATCGAGAATTCTGCGTGGCAGACAAAGTGCTAAAAAGTATACCATTGTGAAAGACCAAGTACACCCCTCAGCTACATCTCTGTACAACACGATGAGACCAAATCTCTGCCTTTATCCTTTAACACAGGTTCTGGATCTGTCTATAACCGTATATTTAATAAGTAATTTTTGATGTTATAAAGATTTTCAAATGAATCTGTTCATCGATGCAAATAAAAAATATCTTGAGTTGATATTACCTGGTTTAAAGTTACCTGTTTTCGTAATTTAACGTTAGGGCTGCATGAAAATGAAATGAAGAAGAGAAGCGATGGGATATGCTTGGCTAAGGGCACTAACAAAGATATGCACAGAGAAATGAGAAGGAAAAATGGCCACGAGATTTTATGGTTACTGTTATGATTTCAATAGAGAAGAAAGAGAATGCAAGCAGATGGGATTTCGGAATCATCAGTTTTGACGTCGTATGCAGAAAAGGTGATATTCGATTCGGGATAATGAACAGAAGATTGAAAGAATAGAAGAAATGTTAAGAAATGAACAATGTGAGTCCTGAAGAGGAAGGAGAGATGCTATAAGAATAATGAGAGTTTGATGGAAAGAAATACAAAGGTGAATAAGAATGCTATTTGAAAGTGCCCTACTATCCAAACATGTTATCCAGGGGAATATGTAAACCAAAATGAATAATAAATTAAGGGAAAATGATGTGACCGGAAAAAAAGAGAAATTTTTGAACACTGATGATTTGATAGAAGCTGATGGGGTATCGCGAGCAGAAGGAGACGGCTAGAGACAGGGAGAGCTGGAAATGTGATTGAGTTCCGGCTGTTATGGACCTGCTATGCGGCAGAGAACTTACGATGTTTATGGATAATATTCAAGTAATACTTTTTTCCCCCATGTTTGTTTCGTTGTTGCAGGGTTTTAGATGCATTAGAAATGTAGGCCATAGTGCGCCACATATATTATATCTATGAATTGCGTGGGTTCTATGGTCGATTTACTGTTTGCTGGACGAAAAACCCGAATTGCTGGGAGAAGAAACCATGCTACCCTGGCCTGAAACCGACTAACTCAGTCACGATGTGAAAAAGACCCATAAAATTCCTCGCGTTATTAACCGGATTCAAATTCGGGTCTTTTCCACTGAATATGAAGAGGATGGTGATTACACCCACGTGCTACCCACAGGGCATCCCTGCTCTTAGTCGCTGGCAGAGATGCGTAACTCATGCTTAATGAATTTTTTGCTTTGGTTTTGAATTTGTGGCAATGCAACTGAGGCCAGGAGGTGTCAATATACTGTGTAAATTTCATGTATTCTGTGGTGGTTTTGCCAGTGTTTTCGGAATAAAAATATGAGTTACGGGAGAAACTCGATAAAAATCCTACCTACTGCATCCTTAAAAAAATAGTCTGATACACATTATACCAAGGTTTTCGTCCCTATACGTTGTAGTTACAGTTCTTCTAGAGACGGGAAATTTCGTATATGCATTCGGCATTATAATTGCTAAAACCTCCACAGTAGCCGTCCCTTTTCCTAACGTTTATGGGCTGGTTTCCTAAACATCGTCTTAAGAAGATGTGTTGAAAATTTTTATAGAATAACTGAATTAGAAGCTTTCTTTATGTGTTTTTCATAAAAGAATCGGAAAAAACATCTTTATGGGGAGTGGGAAACAATTCTTAACTAGCAATTTAGCTCCTTTCTTTTCTAACAAGTACAAGAGCATCGTTTATACACGCTTCTTCCTCTTCTTAAATCACTATGACATACAGATTTTACAGGTGAGTTTTGTCATAAGCATATGGCAGGGTTTCCCAAAGCTTAAAATGAATGGTAATAAAGTGAAGGAAACATCCTAAAGTTATAAGGAGCAACAAAAGAACAGCATATTCTGGATCAACGTCTTCTGCGGCCCGTCAAGTTGTATTATAAGAGGTAACCAGACTTGTTTTTCCCCCCCGAAGAAGCATAGAGCCACAGGCAGAATTCTGACGCATGGAGTCCAACTGAACAAAGTACTAAGCGCTTCCAGTAATAAGGAAACACAATTATATGAAAAAATAAAGAGTTTTGTTATCTTATTTCTTTATGGTGCAAAACGAAACGTGATTCCGTCATTTTTTCCCCCTTAAGTTAGGGTACTCCCAAGCAGACTGACCACGTGTTCATGTCATTACTGCACTCGGCCAGGCCGTTCTGCGTTAAACATATTCTGTTCCATAGAAGACTAGTATACCGTTCATACACAGTATATTCGTCATACATAAGTTAGTTACAGTTAGTGATGGCCTGAGACCACTGTTTGTTTTGGACAAAACCATGAACGCTGAGATCTATCTAGATGTCATGGATAATACCACAATGCGTTACCTACATTGCGGCAGCACGTCTGGAAGGCCCATACTTGTATCAGCAGGAAAACGTTTCATGTCATATTACTTGCGTTGTAAGGGCCCAGTTTGAGGGCATAAGCGTAGAAAAGTTGGGCTGGCTGCCCAGAGCACTGACCTCAATGCTTCTGAGATGAATTGGATCGTCGAATGCGTGTGAGGGGAGACTGCCCAAAAAACAGAACTGAACTGGTCGCCGTTTTGGCGGAAAATATCGGACGATATTTACAACAAAAAAAAAAAAAAAAAAAAGAGAGAGAAAGAAAGAAAAAAGGCTGGTAGACAGTGTTCCACGGAGACTAGAGAGGCTGTCATTACGGCTAAAGGTTTCAGTAAACTTATCAGTTTTTCTGTAAATAAAGAGTAATTTATTGATATGCAGGTGTCCCTATACTGATGATATGGCAGTGTTATACTGATTTTATTCTATGGTCGGTTTGTATATTTACGGCGGAATGAAAAACCTTCTCCGACTGAGAAAAATTAGCTCGATCACTATGAAGAAAACCCACAACAGTTTATATCCCGACAGAAATCGAACTAGAATTTTTTTTGTTGTTTTTTCCACATAGTATGGAAGAACAGCAGACGTAAGCAACTGTGAGAACTGCGACTGCCAGCTCTTTGAAAAGTATACTTTTCAAAGAGTTACTTAACAAGTACAGACGGAATTACTTAACAAGTACAGGTCACTGTTGAAAAAAAGCCGAGAATTAGGGTTGAATTTGAAAGTATCTGCAATTCTGCTCAGACACGATAGGAGGGAGTATATGATGAGAGCCTTGTCGATCAATTCGGCCCTGGAAAGATTGTGCAAGGCTCAAGGGGTAGAATTTTCCAGCCTGGTCTGTACTTGTTAACAGGAGAGATTGCTTCTACAGGGATGGGATACACTTAAATAGAAAGGGTGCAAGAATATTTGCTGATGCTATCAAGGCAGTGTTAGGTGGGCCAGAAAACTACTAGCTTGGGGGGGGATACACGGACTAACAGATTAACAGTAGCCACTGGCAGAGGTGAAAGTGATTCTTGCACTCCTTCTATTGGAATGAGCAGAAGCATGGAAAACAAGATGCAAGATATTTCAGAGACTGCTGGGAGCCATTGCGGTACAAGTAAACACATGGGTTGTGTTAGGGTAGCTAAGAAAAAGAAGAGGTGCATGTATACTTGTGTGTACACCAATGCTAGGAGTTTGGTAAATAAATCTGATGAATTTGAGGTATTGCTCAAAGCATCAAAGGCGGATATTGTTGGGATATCAGAGACGTGGTGTCACACAGATAAAAGTAATGCAGAGCTGGAATTTGGGGAGTACAACGTCTACATAAAGGATAGACAGGAAGGGAAGGGAAGAGAAGAGGGGTTATGCTATTAGTTAAGAAACACATAAAATCCAAGGAAGTGAAGCCAGTCGACATCGCTGGACACTGCTGTGTCGAGTCAGTTTGGTGTGACTTAAGCACTGGGAGATCAAAATTGAGAGTAGGAGTGTGCTATAGGCCTAATGACTCTGATGAGTATAATAAGAAACTGTACAGGGAAATAGAGTGGGCCAGTATATCAGAGAGACTTATAATGGGAGATTTTAATTTCCCAAATATTCAATGGAATTTGTGGGTTGGTCACTCACACACTAGCAAGGCTTTTGTGGATTTATTGGATGATTGTTTTCTAAATCAGCATGTTCTGGAGGCAACTAGAGGGAGTAATACTCTTGAATTTATTATCGGTAGAGATTCTTCATGCATTAAGAATCTGCAGATAGAGGAACCACTAGGTGGCAGTGATCACAGTGTGCTGAAGTGGGATTTACTCAAGGAGGTAACTACCATCAGGGGTAAAGAGTTTTTGCTTTCGTAAAGGCGACTACGATGGACTGAGACAGTATATAAATTCTATACAGTGGGACCAACTGATGATGTTACCAACAGCAAACTCAAAATGGGAAGCATTCAAAGAACTTATCTTGGAAGCTACTAGGCTTTACATATGAACTAAGAAATATTGTTCAAGGTTCAGGCCTAAATGTCTGTCAGATGAACTAATGAGACATATGGCAGAGAATAAAATTGCATGGGATACATATAAATTAACACGTGACACAGAAGCCTATGATAGATATAAGTTGATCTGTAACCAAGTTACAAAGGAGGTTAGGCAGGCGAAGGCAGATTACGAGAAATCTTTGGCAAGGGATGCAAAGAAAAACAGCAAGTTCTTTACTTATGTAAACTCTAGAACGAAGGGGATGAATCAGATTGGTCCACTTGTTATCGATGGTTCAACTGTTCATGATCCTGCTCAGGTAGCTAACAAACTAAATGAATATTTTGCATCGACATTCACACATGAGGAGTTATTCAGCAAGGGGAATGCCATAATCGAAATAAACACTGGCAGTGAGCTAGATGATCTTGTAATAATTGAGAGTAAAGTGGAGCAGAAATTGTTGAAGATAAACACAAGAAAGGCACCCGGGGTGGATGGGATCTATCCAGTTATATTAAAGGAGGCAGCAAAGGAAGTAAGCAATCCGATAGCCATAATTATGAGAGCTTCCTTGGACTCAGGGGAGATACCCACAGACTGGAGAAGTGCAAATGTAACCCCAATTCACAAAGGAGGATAAAAGGCTGACACAAGTAATTTTAGACCCGTGAGTTTAACTTCTGTTCCAGGAAAATTAATGGAAGCACTGGTTAAAGAAGCACTGCAGGATCATCTTGACAAGAATTCGGTTATAGCTCAGACACAGCATGGTTTTGTTAAGGGAAGGTCTTGCCTGATCAATTTGATTGGATACTATGATGTAGTCACAAAAGAATTGGATGCAGGGAATAACTTTGATATTATATATTTGGATCTTATAAAGGCTTTTGATACTGTTGCACATGGAAGACTGCTCCACAAATTGGAGCAGTGTGGCACTGGTGGCAAATTGTTGCTATGGATAAAGGGATGGTTGAGTGACAGAAGACAGAGAGTGGTAATTAATGGACACTGCTCACCGTGGACTAATGTTATTAGTGGAGTCCCTCAGGGTTCAGTGTTGGGTCCATTGTTGTTTTCTGTATTTATAAATGATATTGATGATGGTATATCAAGCTTAATGTCCAAGTTTGTAGACGATACAAAGGTTGGCAGGGTCGTTAAGGACACTACTGACGCTATGCTGCTGCAACAGGATCTGGAAAGGTTGAGCAGATGGGCTGAGAGGTGGCAAATGAAGTTTAACATTGACAAATGTAAAGTACTACATATGGGAAACAGCAACCCCAGAGCAACGTATCAACTCTGTGGTACTACATTGACAGTGGTAGAGAATGAAATTGACTTGGCGCATTATGGCCTTAGCTGCCAAAGCGCCATAAAAAATCAAATCAAATAAAAAAAAAATCAAAAAAGAGAATGAAAAGAACCTGGGGGTAATTGTGCAGGCGGATATGAAGTTCTCTGAGCAATGCAGACGGGCTGCAAGAGTAGCTCATGGTGTGTTATCAATGATATATAGGAATTTTTCTAGCAGGGATAGAGAGGTGATTATTCCCTTGTATAAGGCAATGGTCAGGCCGCACCTTGAGTACTGTATACAGGTCTGGTGGCCTCATTTCAAGAAGATGTAGAGCTGTTGGAACGAGTACAGAGAAAGGCAACAAGATTAGTGAATGGAACAAAGTTTTACGTGTCACAAAGTTGTCCTAGTTTACGGTAACGTGTTCTTTAAATGCCTTTATAATTTACATTATCCCTTTCGATACCCCACGGTAATTGATTTATTGATCTCTTCGACCTTAAGATGGAGTGAACATTCCACGAAAAAATTATGGGTGATAATTTTTCAGGGGAGTTTTCAGCCTCAGATATAATCACAATTTTTCCCCATTTTATTATTATTGCTCTGCTCTAGAGCCACCGCCTGGACAGCAGTAAGCTAGGGGTTGGGGATGATTATTACATTCACAGGTTAAGGCAGGGTACATGTTTCCAGGGTTACATGGAGCCACATGTGTGCTTAACCTGAAAGGAACAGTATTTACAGAATTCTTTAATTAAATACTTGAAAATTGTAGAATGCTATAGCATCCCAAACTAAGCAAGATAATATTTGATCAAAAGTGTTGGATAAAACGTAAAGTATATGTACTTTAATTAGTCTATCCGCTTTCCTATGAAAATTACTGGTAAACTGTCTACAAAAGTTAACTTCAGTTAACTTTTGAAGCTCCTTCCAAGAAGTTGTCTCGAAGAAAACTTGGTCGATTAAACTATCTATATTCTATTTTAAAATGAAATTTCTACAAGAAATTATCCTGATTGGACGACTAAGATAAACCTGGCCCGTTGTTCTCAAACACTAAAAGTTTAATTGAAACTAACACATTAAAATTGTAATTTTAATTAAACTATTTACATTTTAAATACAGAGAATGGCATCGCAATTTTTTTGTGATAACTGTAGTTTCTGAACGCCATGCTCACGCGGCGATAAAGTTGTCAAATTCATATTCCGGTAAATGCGAAGTTAGAAAAAAGAAGAAAAAAAAGTAATTCGGCTTTATGATGCTGTGTGCGTGGATTATCAACCAAGCGGTCTTATCTAGTTAAGCCACTGATGAAACTTTGATTTATGCAATGTCACAGCCATTAACCCTAAGATCATTAATCATTAAAACATTCTTTGGAGTAGGCAAATAGGTTTCTACAGATCAAATAACGGGGCCGCATTAGAGATAATCGGATCCTTTCAAATCGATTTATTAAAACATCGAAGAAAGGAGAGACAAAAGGATTGTAATAAAGAATCAAACAGTTGCTAACGTCAATGGAGATCAGTGAGCACTGCTAAGCGGAAAGAAATTTTGATTGGTTACAACTTAAAGATTGATTATGACAAATGAGGGTGCGGTTTTATAAATATGTACCTGGAGGGTGGTTTATCAAAATGATAAAACCTGAATGTTAAGGAAACATTTGATTACAAATGTCGGACATATTCGGGACGGAAAGCCCAACAGGAAAGATTTATAAAGCAATGCAAATTAGTAATAATAATAATACAGTATTTGTTATTGTTATTTGCCCTTGTCTGTTTTGACAACGCGCCTAGCCATCCTATTAATAACATTGAAGACCTGTATTAAAACATACACGTCGTTTTCAAGCCAATAAATATGACCTCTTTGTCGAAGAAGATAAACCAAGGGGTAACGGTGGCATTCAACACCTATTATCTCCTGCGGATTATGCAACAGCTGATCATCGAGACAGAAGGAGAAGATCAGTTCTGGTGGGGATACAATATTAAAAAGTCCACAGACAACACCGGGGAACATAATGATGGAAGTCACGCGAACATTGACGAAAGGTGTGTGGCAAAATATCTGGTTGGAGTGCGTTCATGGTGTTTAGTAACTCGCTAGGATCCACGAAATTTAATCAGAGATTATAGAACTGTCAAATGAGATCTGTCCCCCAACCAGCATCAGCTATATTTCCGATTACATCTCTCCATTTGTTAATCAGAAATCCATATTCGATTATGGATTTTTGATAATCGAATGTACCAAACAGTCAGCATTCAACAAGAAATGGCTCGAGTTACACAATCAAAGCTTCTATATACAGTATCAATAAGAGCTGTCTTCTGGTTACTGCCTGTATGTAGGTTTTGGTTTCGTGACCTTCTATATAAGAGAGTTCTGCTTACCGCTTTCTTTATAGTTTAATTAAAAAAAGTAGACAGTGGTTTTAACGCAGATTTTAGTGTAACACGCCATTACGCGAGATACGAAAAATGACGGTAAAAAGGGTGGTCAATTATACGATTAAAACACGAAATTTCAAGGCAAAAAACGGAGGTCGACTTATACGCCGGACTGTCCAATAGATGTATGTTATTTCAGTATATGAAAGGGTTGCATCAGCAAAAATTAAGTGTACACTTGGTCGATTCGAGGTCTGACTAAAAAGTTCTTCTGAGACTGAATTACAGTCAAATATATTTTTTTAAAACTTTTTTATATAGCTGTACTGTATATAAATATGAATTTTCCGTCGTATATTCTCGTGGTGCTTCAGTTTCGTACTCCACAAAGGTTGTATTACACCCAGTCAAAATGCCAAGCAATCAAAGTTTCTTCTAGGTCAAAAGATGAACTTTTTAATACCCATCATTACCCGATGATTTGTGTTATGTCTTCTTTTATTTACAAACCTAATCGCGTACAGAATACAAACATCAACCGCTCTAATTGTCAGAATATCTTTACATACTAACTGGTTCTCCAATTTAATATTCATTAATACAGAAAAAATTGCACTTTTTTTGAACACTTTTCTTTCTTTATTTTCAGTGCCTTCAAGCAATGAAATATACCAAAATACTGATTCTAGTGTTGCTGATATCGGATATCCTAATTATTCACTCGCCTCAAGGATTTTTCCTCATCGTAGTTCCGCTTAAGTTATCTTTTCCTATAGGCGGCTTAATTGGCCTTGGGGCATTAAGAACAAAGGTAAGTAATATTCTAAAAATCTCAATTTATTATTTCAGACAGTTAATTTTTTTTATTTCAAATTTAAAACTTAATTACACTTCTATTGGCTAAATGTAATTAGAAACAAAGCCTATTTTAAAAGCGATATAATTTTAAGAGATTTATTTATTTATTTTATTATTATTTTTTTACTTATACACGACTCAGTCCAGTCCTCTTAAACAAAAGAACACAATTATTGAACCCTCCACCCTTTGATCATGGGGAGGGGCATTCAGGAAGGTATTGTAGAGGGAACAGTCACAAATCTTGTCATTTCTGGATTTAATGCCAACTCCTTCAGTAGTTCAATTTCTTGATGTGTTATTAAAATTTGAAATTGAGACAAAAATTCTACGCAGAAAATTTCAAAATAAGTCAGATGATACACTAGTGATATAATATACGCACTGCATGACATTTCAGGCACATTCGATTATCAAATGACGTACTTTACCTCAGAGTTACAAACTTTTACTCAAGAACTGACTGCTAAAACTTCACCGAGCGTTGTTTCACGTGATGAGTATATGACGGAACCATGATATGGTATTTGTATAGCAGTCCTCTTTTTTAAGGGAAGGGAAGGCCCAAGGGAAATAGGCTAACCTACCGGCATGAAATCTGGTACAATGGTTCCTAAGAATATTTTTAAGTACTCAAATTTCGACAAAGATCAGAGTTGCTGCTACAAAGCAATTTTTGAATTGATTTCTTTCTTATCAATCTAACAAATATATGTTTCTTCCGCGGTCCATAATCTATGAATAGCTTGCGGTGGCACAAATCGGCTAACATCAGATTTAAAAGGCTATATACTAAATATTTTTGTCGTTGGTGTTTGCTGTTTTTGATTTGGAGCAAAGGCAAGTAAAGCCACGAGGCGTCAACTTTACTGTGTCTATAAATTACGTACAGCCTACGGTTGTTTTGCTCGTTTGCTGGAATTCAAAACGCGAGCTTCCAGGAGGGGAAAAACCATGCGATTGGTGATTTTTTTTAAAAGTGGGACAGGTCATTATCGGACTTCGAAAATTTCTGACAAGTTATTATTGAAATAAAAATAAATAAATTTCCTGTTCATACTTCGAGACGACCACACAGTCAGAGGAATTCACAAGACACAGCACCGTATTTAGCAGTCTCGGACTTGAACCGCGGTCACTCAATGCACGTGTGCTTATGCACTCTCGCTTGACCACTCGGCTACGGCATGATACAGTACAGTACTATTTTATTTTGCTTTATTTGTATCCTGTTAAGTTCACCTTTGTCCTAGGAATACGCAAAGACTTCATGTCAGATATAGTATAATAAACCGTCCTTCCACCTAGTGTGTTATTTCTGGCATCGGGATGTCTATGATGAAATTCTAAAACCTTACAACAATCAGCCTTACCTAAACACGACTGTAAATCAAAAAGTAAAGGCAATTTGACTGTAAAACTACTAACCCTCCCCTGAGTCATCATACATACTACGTTATTAGACAAGTCTACATGGGTCGCCAGTTGCCTGCATTCAGTCTGGTTTATACAGCCGAGATGTATAAACCAGACGGTTCCGCTTTGCCTTTGCAATTGTATCGTTAGCGAAAGTTCTGGAGTCAGCTTTCTGTAGTCAGAAGTCGTCAAACCCTCCCACATTCACAGAAGAATGTTAGCATAATAGAGAAAAAGTGAATTAGTCAAAAAAAGGTATATAAATGAGTAGAGAATTTGTAAGCGGTAGAACATTGCGGCTCTGGCTCTCCGACAATGTCAAAAAGAATAAATAATGCTGGTCAAGTTAACGCTTAACGTTAGAAATAACCTGCGAGTCTTCCCAGTCATAAGCAACACCCTCAGATATCTCCAAGCTTCTCATGGATGAACATACGCGGAAGCATTCGAAGATTTTTACGCAGGTTTTGCCGATATCGCGATGAAAAGGCATTCCCATGACGAACTGTTACGGTAGGAGAAACATTGGTGCATCACTACAAACACGAAAGCAAGAAGAAAAGCATGGAATGGAAACATGCGTCATCCCCAACAATAAAAAAATTTAAAAATGTGCCTTCGTCTTCTTCTGTATCCTCTGTCCATTCCCTATAATAGTCTGTCTAGTTCTTCCTTGGATTTATTCAGACTACCCACTTCCACAACAACAGATGGTGGAATCTTGTCCCAGCAATCAACTAACAGCTAGCTGAAGGCATATTTCCGCACATCGATCCTGCAGCCATCCTTCCTCAACCTGAATCTATACCCACACGGATGTAGTCTGAGAAAGAGGAATGAAGCCATCAGCATTGAGCTTACTCAATCCACTCAAAGCATTAAATACATCAGTCAGATCTTCTCGCTGGTATCTAGTCTCTAGACTGAAATTAAGAACTGAAATCTTTCATGGTACCCTTAGTGAGGTTAGTGAGGAGGATCCCCTTTGTTACCTTCACCAATCTCGTTGTTCTTCTCCACATCCATCTCAACAGATCAACATCCTTCCTAAAATCCAGATCTGTATGCAGTACTCGAGAATGGTCTAACCATTGCCTTGTACAATAGGGTAATCACCTCCTTATCAATGCTATCAAAATTCCTATGTATCATTCACAAAACGTTATAAAACTCCACGAGCTGTAACAGCTTGTGGGGTTTTGTAACGTTACTCTGAGATTACTGTTATTCACGTGCAGTACCTTGCATTTGTCAATGTTAAACTCCAATTGCCATTTCTCAGCCCATATGCCTAATTTGTCTAGATCTTGTTGCAGCAGCATACCTTCATTACTGTCATTAACCACACTGCCAACATTCATATCACCTGCAAACTTAGACATTAAGCCTGATATCCCTTCATCAATATCATCATTAATAAACACGAAAAACAACAATAGGCCCAGCACCAACCCCTGGGTTTAGGCGCCTCCGTAGCCAGGTGGGAAAGAGCAGCAGTGCGTAGCACACTCTTCTTGATTACACCGAGGTTCGAGCCCGTCACCACCAAATACGGAGGATGCGAAAAGGTCAGGGAATGACCACCGCATATCCTGGAGCAATATGGCCTTAGTTGCTAATGCTCCTAAAAACCAAATAATAAACAATAAAAACCAACCCCTGGGGGCTCCAATAATAACATTAGTCCATGAGGAGCAGTGTCCATTGATAACGACTATCTCTTTTCTCCCACTCAACCATCCCTTTTTCTTTTTCCAAAGCAGCAAATTGCCCTAAATGCCACACTGCTCCAATTTATGCAGCAATCTTTTAGAAATCTTTTACTAATGAAAGTCTTTTAAAATCTTTTAATAATGATAACTAGGGGGATTCGCCCCCCCCCCGCACGCTTTTCTACGTAAAAAACACACCTGTCGATACGCACTGATCGATATCTAATCAGGAAATGACCTATATAATTATTTACCTGTGCATTTGTAGTGTGCGGAATTCTCAAGGCGGAATAAATATCACAATGAAATTATCTACCTGCGTTTACATGGGTCACTTAGGGAAAGGCCTTTTGCTTTGGGTTCCCATAATGCTTGAGTAATATTATTGCATCCGAAAGAGAAGGATTAAAATATTTAATTGAAATATATACAAACTATACAAATATTTAAAATATTTATAACGTACTAAAATATTTAACTGAAATACATACAAATATTTAAAATATTTATAAAGTACTAAAGTATTTTACAAAGATATACAATATTCATTAATGTACAAAAAAGTTACAATGGAACATCAATTGTTGCACGTGCGCGAGGTGGTGAACGTTATGGAGGCAGTTGTCAAAATTGTCAATAATTAATTGCATTTGTAGTGACGTAATTGCCTCGCCCTCTTCTCCCATTGGCTCGAATAAATATCACTAGGAGGAAAACTTTTTTAATATATAGAGATGATACAATTCGATACATTGCAATATTGCCCTTCACGGCCACCAGGCCAGGCAAGAGTATCAAAAGCCTTCCTGAAATTCAAGTATATCAATATTATTTTTTGCATTCAATACCTTTGTGACTGCATCATAGTATCCAATAAAACTGATCAGACAAAGATTTCCCCTTAACAAATCGTGTTTTGTCTGAAGTGTAACTGTACTCCTGTCTAGATGATCCTGCATTACTCCTTTAATCAGAGGCTCCATTATTTTCCCTGGAACAGAAGTAAAGTTACAGGTCTGCAATTAGCCATGCCACCTTTTGATCCACCTTTGTGAAATGGGGCCACATTTACACGTCTCCAGTCCATAGGATCCTCCTCTGAATCAAGAGATGCTCTCATAATTTTAGTAAGTGCTTGCTTACATCTTAATATAACTGGATAGATCCCATCCACCCTAGTTCCCTTTTTTATGTTTAGCTTCAACAATCTCTTCCACTTTCAGTTTTCACAAAATCATTTAGCTCCCTATTAGAATTGAATAAACTTCTGGCATCCGCTCCCCTAAAAAATTCTTCATTCGTGAATGTAGATGAAAAATACCCATTCAGTTTGTCAGCAATCAGAGCAGGATCATTGACATTTTAATCATTCATATCTAGTGTAAGAAGGAAGTGTTTGAAGGTGTAATGTAAGAGATGTTTGGAAGAGCACGGAAAAGTAATACTAAAAATTTTGCATATTTTCCTTTTCTTGATTGAATAAAGAAATAAATTTCATTACCATTTATTTATTTTATTTATTTTTAGTTTAGTATTAGTTATGGCCGGATGATTCAATGAAGCAAACTATTTCTGCATCGCTCAAAAATAAAGAAATGAAATAATAATAATAATTATTAATATTAAAATAAAATGGTATTTCATACTATTCCCGTTAACACAAAGTAATCATCCAGTTCTGCCTGAAACTTGGCGAGACTCACTGCCTCCAACAAGTTGAGAGACAATTTATTCCAATGTTTGACAACACGCTGGCCTTCAACATACTAATCTCTCCAAGTTTACATGTTTGACAGCATGTGAGCTTGAAGAGACATTCTTCTATTATTTCCTGGGATTTGTGTCCCCTGGTTCATGTCTCCCCCAAGAGGGAGAACAGACCTTCTTCATTAATTTTACTCAATCCCTTCAATGTCATACACTTGACTGCGATCTCTCCTTAGATATCAGTTGTCAAACTGTGCACATTTACTCTGATAAATATCCACATTTAGCTTTTAAATTATTCAAGTACTGTTCGAGCCCTATCTAAACGGGAAAAAGCTTTTTAACCTCGAATTATCACGAAGAAATCACTCCCAGGGCTTTCAGAGCTTTAGGAACCAGGAAGCGTTGTGGTAGACATTCTGAATGCCTATTAAATATACACTATGCTACCTACTTAGTAGCGTGCTGAGCCTCCTTTAGCCTTCAAAACAGCCTGAATTCGTCTAGGCATGGACTGAACAAGATGCTGAAAACGTTGTGCAGGAATGGAGTACCATGCAGACATGAGTGCGTCACGCAGTTCCCTGAGATTCGACGGAGGTTTAGACTTGCAGCGAACAGCCCTTTCCAGGTCATCCCAAAGATGTTCAATAGGATTGAGATTCGCTGACTGAGCGGGGCCACTACAGCAAAGAAAGGTCATTGTCATGTTCCTGAACCATTCCATAGTGATTCGGGCTTTGTGCACCGGCTCATTATCCTGCTAGAAGTAACTATCTGACTGAGGATAAACTGTCAACATGAACGGATGCACTTGGTCAGCAACGATTTTTAAGTACGATGTGGCATTCAGAGGTGAATCGATGGGTATCAATGGACCCAAAGTGTGCCAAGAAAACATTCCACACGCCATAATACTGCCCCCCACCACCTCGCACAGTAGTCGTCAAACATGACGGGTCCATGGATTCATGTTGTTTTCGCCAAATTCTGAGTCTTCCATCAACATAATGCACCTCGACTCGTCAGATCAAGCAACTGTTTTCCAATCCTCGACAGTCCAGTGAGGTGTTGTTGTGCCCACAGGAGGCGTGCTCTCTTATTTTTCATTGATAACAAAGGTGCGCGATGTGGCCGTCGGCTGTTGTAGCCCATTCGCGACAAAATGCGACTAGTGGTCGGTTGCGATATTTTGTTCTGCGCACCAAGGTTGTATTCTGACGTGACATGCGACATTGTGGCCCGTCTGTTTGCTTGCACAATTCTAGCCATCCTCCTCTGACCTCTCTCATTAACAAGCGATTTTCTTCCAGAGGAGTGCCATTGAGAGGATGTTTTCTGTTCGTTGCACCATTCTCGACACACCCTTGAAACTGTGGTGCGTGAAAAGTTCAGGAGAACTGTCGTTTCAGAGATGGTTTGCCCAGCACGTCTGGCACCTACTACCATGCCACGTTCAAAGTCCGTTAGATCACCCCTTTTCCTCATTTGCTACGGTTTGTACGCTTAACTGATACTAGAAAGGTTGTTCTGGTGCATTTATATCCACAACTGTGGTCATGTGACTTGCAACTGTAGGACAAAAAACATTTGTGTGCACAGCAGGGGTGTACCTAATAAAGTGGCAGCACAGGTAGATTATCAGTAATATGGTGAATTCCAAAGGGAACTGCGAACTAAGTTTGTTTTAAAAAGAAAAAAATATATATATTTATTTAGAGCATTTAAACAATGTTAGAAAATGTTCCACCAAGACCTTAGATCATAGGAGTCTACAGTTAGTCATTTCGACAATGAATAATCGTATTTGGCAGACACGTGAGCCCTAACCACGGTCCATTCAAACGCATGTGCTACTGCACTCCCGCACTTGACTAGTTAAGTACCGTGGAAGGCTAAGTTCGAATCCTGCCGAAAATGAGGAATTCTTAAAGTCATCTCAGGCATATAGAGTAGGTTTCCTCATGTGTAATCCCGGTTTTTCATCCCGTAAAATGTGAAATGGGTTAGTGAGCACACATTAGTACAGATATTATTGCCGACAAGTTTACAAAACTGTAAACATCCCTCACCTTTTGTTCAAAAAGATTAAATTGCAGTAGCAGTTATAACATAATAATTTTCTTAAAATCTGACAGCACCAGTCTGTCCGGTGGTAATATTATAATCCATATGCAACTCAAATTCAACAATTTAGCAACAGGAACTTTTTTGAAAAGAATCTTCCCAGTATCTATGCCCAAAAAGCTTAAAAATTTTCCCTTCCCAATACTCTCCAGTTCCAAATGAACTGTAAAAGGATTTGAACGGGCTTATTTCGTGTTTTTGACTAATATTCAATTTTTTCCTGGACGTACCATTTTTCTTCAGAGATACTTATTCTAACACGAATGTCTAAAAGCGTTAAAACTCATATTTACAAATATTTTTCCTGACTAATATGCATTCTAATTATAAAAACTGTTTGTTCCAAATTGTTCGTTGAATATCCTTTCATATAATGCTGTCTCTTCTAAAATTAATCGCAATTGATTGCTACAAACAAACCAATTTTCCGTCCCATTTATTTTCGCACTTCAGAAGCCGTAGCTTTGTTCACATCTAGTGTTACCGATATAACAGGTCTTAAGTATTCAGCAAAGATTAATGAGTTTCAAGGTTCATTAAAAGAAAATTTCATGACAGAAAAAAAGAAGTTTAAAGAACAACTGTAATCCGTCTATGTCATCCTTGATTAATTATGAAATTTCATCAAGAAGAATCAACCTTGTGCGTATATCAAGCTACGCTTTGCCAGTTAATTCTTGATGAGCTATTATCTTTTCAATGTCAACGATCCGACTGAAAAACACCCTATTTAGAAGTTCTGGATTCAGGAATTTTCTAGATCTTCATATCAACATCGTATGAAGATGATCTTCATATTATATAACTTCTTGCTGTAGCAGTCAGTTTCCGTCAGTTTTTAGACTGTACTAGACTCTACCTCAATAAGGAACCTGGAGGTAGAGTCTAATATACATTCACTGGCCAAAAAATTAAAAAACTTTTGCAATTGGCGTCAACAGATAATTAAACGTACGGTATGCAAATACAGTATCAGTTGTTACATGGTATGATCACAAGTTATTTGGTATAATATAAATACCATACACTTCCCTGGGACTTCTTAGTCCTTTCAGTCATGAGGAAGACAGGTGATTTTTCCGATTTTCAGAAAGGAATTATTGTTGGGCACGTTTAGCAGGAGCCACAATTGAGAAACAGAGGAAATCACTGGTGTGTCGAAGGCAACTATCTCAAAAATATATAATGAGTGAAAAACGAAAGGAGAATGCAGCTCTAATAGGAAGAAATGCTACAGAAAATAGGTACTCCAAGAACGAGACTGCAGAATTTAAAGAGAATTGTGCGTTGGAACAGAAGGTCCAGTGTGCAGCAAATGACTGAAAAATTCAATTTAGTCAAAGAAAGATCCATTTCAAACCGGACTGTGCAGAGAGAGTTGAAAAACCTGCGGTTTGGTAATCTTGTGCCTATGCGTAAAACCACTTGTTGTTGCCCAGATTATTCGCTGTATGATTCCTTTCGCCTCAAAGGTGGTATTTGTGCATATGTCCGTTCCGATATTCCCTGTCAGAGACTTGGTAATTTGGAATCTCCTCTTTTCGATCTTCTCTGGCTTAAAATCTCTCTACCTCATTGTGTCAAATTCATCTGTTGTCTCTACCGTTCTCCCAATTCCACTAATCACTTGGAGCTCTTTGACTTCCTCTCTTTGCAACTTGACTTGCTCCAGTCCAACTTTCCTAACAGTGAGGTAATTTTCCTTTGTGACTTTAATGTTCACAACCCCAGCTGGCTTCCGTTTTCTAGTCACACCGACCCAGCTAGTCGAGATGCTAAGGCTTTTGCAATTACTAATGACCTTGCACAGATTGTTCATTTACCTACTAGCGGACAATGCTAACCATACAGCCAACACGCTTGATCTTTTTCTCACAAACAACCCTTCTAAGTACACCGTCGAAGTGAGTTGTCCTTTAGGCACTTCAGATCACAACTTGGTGATTGTCTCTTCTCCAATGGAGCCTTTATCTCATGGTAATCCCAACCTCGTATTGTTTGGCATTACAAGAATGCAAAATGGGATGTCCTGCGAGATTTATTTTTTTCTTTTCCTTGGTTGGATTACTGTTTCAAAACTTCTGATGTCAACGTTTGCTCGAATCGTGTCAGTGAAATTATTCTTGCAGGAATGGAATCCTTTATCCCACATTCCACTTTAAAATCTCGTCCTTTATTTAAACCTTGGTTTTACAATAAATGTGCTAAGGCTGTTCAAGAGAAGAACGTTGCAAATCATAATTGGCTTGTTTCTAATTCTTCAGTTGCATTTTCTGCCTACACCAAAGCTCGCAACAATTGTAAAGCAGTTATTAATCAGTCCAAGCTAGATTTTTAACAGGCTAAGAGTAGAAAACTTGCTTCTTGCCCTAATGGTAGCCGAGCATTCTGGTCTCTTGCCAAAGTTATTGGCCGCAACTTTTGCCCAACTCTGCTCCCACCTCTGTCCAAACCAGATGGTTCTGTTGTCACTTCAGCCAAGGATAAAGCTGACCTGGTAACATCCCATTTTTCTTCCAGCTCATGTATTAATGATCTTGGTAAAACACCTCCCACCATTCCCAATACGCTCCATTCAATGCCTCCTGTGGTCTTCCGGCAAAAGGATGTCAGAAGGATTTTGATGAATCTTGATGCTAAGAAAGCTCCAGGTCCCGATAGTATTTCTCCACTTGTTCTCAAAACCTGTGCTCCTGAACTTACTCCTGTTCTTTGCCGCCTTCTTTCACTTTCTTATTCCAAAGGTGTTTTTCTCTTCTGCTTGGAAATCTGCTCATATCCAGCCAGTTCCTAAAAAAGGTGACAAATCCCTCCCATCCAATTATCGTCCCATTGCAATCACTTCTACTCTTTCTAAAATAATGGAGAAATCAATTAACCGCCAACTCTTAAACTATCCAGAAACCTTCCGTCTGATCAACGATCGCCAGTATGGATTCCGTGTCGATCCACTGGTGATATTCTGGCTTATGTTACCCATTTATGGACTAATTCAATGGAAAAGTTCGGTGAAACACAAGCAGCTGCTATTAACATCTCAAAGGCGTTCGTTCGTGTTTCGCATAAAGGTCTTCTAAACAAGCTTCCATCTTATGATTTTCCAACTAATTTTTGTATTTGGTTATCCATTTTTCTCTCTGATCGCTCACTGAGGGTGATGGTAGATGGCTCTCTGTCCTCTAACTTCTCCACCAATGCTTGTTTCCCCCAAGATTCAGTTCTTTTCCCCAACTCTTTTCCTCTTGTATATTAATGACCTTCTTACATTTACTGGAAATCCTATCCATAGTTTTTCGACGATAGCACATTGCATTCCACTTTCCATTTTGAGAAACCCTGCCCTACTCAATCAGCTTCAGCTTCTCGAAAATCTGCTACCATTTCCTTAAATGCCGATCTCCAGGTAATTCTCCAGTGGGGCAAAGACAACTTAGTTGATTTCAATCCTTCTAAAACTCAGTCTTGTCTTATATCTCGCAAGCCAACCGGGCTAGACAGGTGGGCAAAGTGCCTACCTGGCAACCCAAAGGTCGCGGGTTCGAATCCCGCCTCGGGCTTGGATCAAAGTACTGCTAAAACCTTGGGAGGTGCATTATGGCCACAGAAGCTGATGCACCAACTACCAAAAAAAAAAAAAAAAAAAAAAAAAAAATCTCGCAAAAAGGATTCTTCTGCTCCTGTGCTTATCTTTGGTGGCACTCCGATTTCTAGACAAAATGATATATCTCTTTTGGGGATTACCCTGACTTCTAATCTCTCTTGGCACAAGCACATTACAAATATTGCTTCCTCTGCATAGATCTAAAAAACTTGGTTTTCTCTTTCGCTCTCGGCGTTACTTTTCTTCCAAACAGCTGCTCACTCTGTATAAATCGCAAAACCGCCCTGCCATGGAATATTGTTCCCACATCTAGGGTGGTGCCCCCAAAACCTCTCTCAGGCTTCTTGATTCCATTCAGAAGAGGACAGTTAGGTTCATTAATGACTCCTCTCTAACAGAGTCTCTCCACTCGCTTTCTCATAGACGTACTGTTTCTGCTGCATGCCTCTTCTACAGATACTTCCATGGGCACTGTTCTTCTGAATTGGCTTCTATAATTCCCGCTCTCTCTTTCAAAACAGTCCGAACACGTGCCGCCACCAGCCTACATCCATTTACTGTCCAACTTCAAACCCACAGAACCAACTTTTTTTCATCTTCTTCATTTATTCATTCAACTGCCGTTCTCTGGAACAACCTTCCTTCATACGTATTTCCTGAAAATTACAATCTACAGAAGTTCAAGTCCAATGTCAACAAATATCTTCTTTCGTCTTCTCAACCTCCAACCCAAGCACGGTACTAAGTACTATAGGTTCTAATACCTCTCGTGTTTGGGGTTTACATAAAAAAAAAAAAAAAAATCTTCTTTCTCAAAAAAATCGAAAGATTGAACTTTAGTGGTGAAAGATACGTCTTCTCAACCTCCTTCTTTCGTCTTCTCAACCTCCAACCCAAGCACGGTACTAAGTACTATAGGTTCTAATACCTCTCGTGTTTGGGGTTTACATAAAAAAAAAAAAAAAAATCTTCTTTCTCAAAAAAATCGAAAGATTGAACTTTAGTGGTGAAAGATACGTCCCGAAAGATGCTTGTTTGCTCTTTTGAAATAAAAGGTATATAGCTGTTTTTCGTGGAGGAACAAAATGTCATAGGGTTAGTGTATTTCGATATGTTTGCGCCAGAGTGCTGTATAAATTGGAGTAGCGTGGCATTAAGGGCAAGTTACTGATACGGATAAAGGGCAGTTGAGTGGGAGAAGACAAGAGTATGGTTATTAATGAACACTGGTCTTCGTGAACAAATGTTATGAAGTGAAGTTCCACAGGGTTCATTGTAGAGCTCATTGTTGTTTTCTGTATTTATTAATGATACTGATCATCAATGTCTAAGTTTGCAGATGATACAAAGGTTAGCAGGATGCTTAATGAGAATAAAGAAGGTACGCTACTGCAACAAGATATAGAAAAATTAGGCATATGAGCTGAGAAATGGCAATTGAAGTTTAACATTGACAAATGCAAGGTACTGCCTAGGGGTAGCAGTAATCCCAGAATAACTCAGGATAATGGAAAATGAAAAGGACCTGAGGGTAATTGTGTAGTCAGATTAGTCAGGTTAATTGTGTGTAGTCAGAAAGTTCTCTGAGCAGTTCAGACAGGTGCAAGGAAGCTCAAATACAAGAATTTTGCTAGCATCGATAAGGAGGTGATTATCCCACTGTATAAGGAAATAGTTAGGCCACATCTTAAGTACTGCATACAGTTTTGGATGTTTCCTTTTTCAAAATTCTTTTTCAGACTAAACAATTTTGTTTGGAAAAGTCCTGCTCTCAGTCACTGCATAAAACATTTCTGCAATTCCACACACCTGTGAAAATCACATTTGCCGATGCACTGGACTAATTTGGACGTAGGGAGTTCCATGTGTTTTATGATCCTTTTTATTTTTATCTCTTCAGTTCTTTGGAGTAGTGGACCTCTTGTGGACCTCTTAGATTGGCTTTCAGTATGATGCTTGAATTGGTACTATCAGTAAGTGTGACTCTTGAGGGTGCCGGATTATTTCAATATAATTGCTATCTTTAATGGAAGGATGACTAGAAGGGTCTATATACTTTCAAAAAATTTTTACATCTGAAAGATCACGAGCCGTACACCACGATTTTTGGTTACGGTCCAAACCTCGTTGGGTTTTTTTTCCCAATAGCAGGCATGCTCCGAAATAAAACGCTGAAACAAGTTGATGAAATAAAGATTAAATGGCATTCGTGTAGAAACACTCAGAAATCTTACTTTCTTGCTAAGAAGATAATTTAAATTTTATGACTAACTGCCAGAGTCAGGTTTATTTCTCAGAGTAGGAACAAAAGCCAATGACAGCACTTCCAGTATTTGTTGAAAACTGGATTCATTTATTATGTTTGATTAAACCAATCTAAGAAAACAAGTTGTCTTCATCTTTCTCTTGTAAACAACCGTTCAGGTATATAAACAAGTTAATGGAATAAAGCGATTTATCAGCATCACAGAAAAGTCCCTAATCGTCATCATGACGTGTAATTTTCGATAGTCATCATCAAAATTAGATCACACACGGATATCGTTTTAACACCTGACAACAGTGCAATTTTATTTTTTGGAGTAAATTAAGTTCTTAATGACGTTCTAATCCGAATCTATATATCTTAAAGTGTGGACGAGGTTGCAAATCCGTCACTGATTCCAACCTCTGTAGTGAGATGATTACATCATCTCACTACAGAGGTAGTGAGATGTAGTGAGATGATTACATCATCTCACTACAGAGGTTGGAAGTAGGCACAAGGCATTTTTTTCTTAAACAGTCCGTAGATCAGAATCTTATGATGCAGCTCTCATTCCTTTCCAAAGTAAGGCATATTTTTCAACAATTCACGTGATTCTCTCCAAGCACGATCAAGTTTTGCATTTATGGGATTGATGAAAGGTTCCTAACCTTATTATAGAAACTCTCTCTATGTAAAGCTGGTTCTACACAGGGCAGGGGCACGGATTGCTACAGAGAAGTGTCGGGGAATTGCGAAATCACTACAAGTGATTCAGAAATCTTGTTAAAAACACAGAAGCACCACAATAACAACACCTTAGTCCAGTGTTTTTCAACCTTTTCATTGCTGCGACACACTTTTAAAGACCCTAAAATTTTGCGGCACACTACAATACTCATATATTTACAAACGGGAAGTTATTTCTGTTAGGTATACAGTATTTAATAATACAGTACACTTATTATCTGGGTAGTATAGGTGAACAGATCTAGTACTTGGAATCAAAACGTGACGTCACTTTGACCACAGGAAGGCGCTCGGATCGGCGCAGCGTAAATAAACGAAATTTTTGTTTGAATTAATTTTTATTATAAGACTTGGATTTATTAATATTTTTTTTAATTTACATTTTCCGCGGTACACTTGAAGCATCCGACTTTGACGAAATCGGATTACTGAATCCACATTTATCGCCGATTGTTGCGGGTAGAGTTTTATTGTTTCTTGGTTTCCTGTACTACTTATTAAATTAATTTAATAGTGTTCAATTACTAATTTAAGGTTTCTGATAACAGCTGTTAGCAGAGGCGGCCATATTGCAACCTACTGTACTGTTGTCCTTTAATATTGAGGCCTATGAAGTTCTGCTGAGCTGTGTTTAATAAATCTTGTGGTGCAATTAGAAGATTGTGTTTTATTGATTGGTGGCCTAAATTCAGGATTACTGAGTGCATTCTGGATTATAGAGTAAAGGATCGTTATAAATAGTATATTGACCGTTACAGTGGGAACACAGCAGTAAGTTTAGTAGTTTAGTAAGTTAAATAGAGTGGGCAAGTAAATCAGAATGTCTTCCCACTGAAACCGTCAGTATACTATTTCCAGATATTGACTGGAACTTGTATGTTGGTCACTCGCACACTAGCAAGACTTTTGTGGATTTATTGGATGACTGTTTTCTACAGCAACATGTTCGAGAGACAACCAGAAGGTGTAATACTCTTGATCTGATTTTCAGCAGTGATTATTCATGCATTAAGAATTTGCAGATAAAGGAACCACTGGGTGACAGTGATCACAATGTATTGATATGAGAATTACTTAAAGATGTAACTACCATCAAGGCTAAAGGGAAGGGCTTTTGCTTTCGTAAAGGCGACTACAGGGGTCTCAGACAGTTTTAAATTCTGTACAGTGGGATAAACTGATGATGTTACCAATATTGAATTCTACATGGGAAGCCTTCATATATTTAATTGTGGAGGCTACTAGGCTTTTCATTCCAACTAAGAAATGCTGTTCAAGGTTTAGGCCTAGATGGATGTCAGATGAACTAATAGGACTCGTGGCAGAGAAGAAAAATGTATGGGATGCATGTAAAGTATCAGGCGACGCAGAAGCCTGTGGCAGGTATAAACTAGTCTGTAATCAAGCCACAAAGGAGGTTAGGCAGGCGAAGGCAGATTACGAGAAATCATTGGCAAAGGATGCAAAGAAAACCAGCAAAGAGTTCTTTACTTATGTAAACTCTAGAAGGAAAGGGATGAATCACATTGGACCACTTTTATTATTATTATTATTATTATTATTATTAGCCATATGGTGCAAGGAAGCATGAGGCTTATGCTGCACCAGCCAAAAAAATTCCCAAGTTACCCTGAGAGAGAGAGAGAGAGAGAGAGAGAGAGAGAGAGAGAGAGAAGCAGAAAGGAATCACCAAGAAAGAGAAGAATGATGATATCCAGCTCAGGACCCTGGGTGTGCCAAGCCCATACTCACCAGATGTGAGCCCCTGGGGGTAAATTAACATAGATGGGTTGACTATTAATGATCATGCTAAGGTAGCTGATAAACTGAATAAGTATTTTGCATCTACGTTCACACATAAGGAGCTATTCAATGAGGGGAGTGCCAGAAGTTCATCAAAATCTAACAGGGAGCTAGTGATTTTGTAATAACTGAGAGCAAAGTGAAGGAGAAATTGTTGAAGTTAAACATAAAAAAGGCACCTGCGGTGGACGGGATCTATCCATTTATATTAAAGGAGGCAGCAAAGGAAGTAAGAAAACCCTTAGCCATAATTATGAGAGCTTCTTTGGACTCACGGGAGGTCCACATGGACCGGAGGTGTGCAAACGTATCACTAATTCACAAAGGGGGTTCCAAA
This sequence comes from Mastigoproctus giganteus, assembly GCF_048544385.1. NCBI lineage: Eukaryota > Metazoa > Arthropoda > Arachnida > Uropygi > Thelyphonidae > Mastigoproctus > Mastigoproctus giganteus. The sequence continues at coordinate 15,582,499 of NC_143582.1, forward strand.
AGGGTTCAAAAGTAACTAGAGATCTGTTAATTTAACTTGTGTTCCGTGGAAAATAATGGAATCACTGGTTAAAGAAGCATTGCAGGATCATCCAGACAAGACTGCAGTAATAGTTAAGACACAGCATGGGTTTGTCTGACCAATTTGATTGGATACTATGATGTGATTACAAAGGAGCTGAATGCCAAAAATAATTTTGATATCATATACTTGGATTTCAGGAAAGCTTTTGATACTGTTGCACATGGAAGAGTGCTGTACAAATTGGAAAGGTATGGCATTAAGGATAAGTTGCTACAATGGATAAAGGGATGGTTGAGTGGGAGACGACAGAGAGTGGTAATCAATGGAAACTGCTCTTCGTGGAAAATGTTATTAGTGGAGTTCCCCAGGGTTCGGTGTTGGGCCCATTGTTGTTTTGTATATTTATCAATGCTGTTGAAGAAGGTATACCAGGTTTAATATCCAAGGTTGCAGATGATACAAAGGTTGGCAGAGTTGTTAACGACAGTATGCTACTCCAACTGGATCTAGATAAGTTAGGCAAATGGGCTGAGAAGTGGCAACTGATGTTTAACATTGACAAATGCAAAGTACTGTATATGGGTAGCAATAACCCAAGAAAAACGTACCAACTCAGGGAAGTGGAAAGTGAAAAAGACCTGGGGTAATTGTGCAGTCTGAATAGTGCAGACGAGCTGCCAGGGCAGGTCATGGAGTCTTGTCAATGATATATAGGAATTTTGCTAGCAGGGATAGGAAGGTGATTGTCCCGTTATACAAAGAAATGGTCGGGCCACACCTAGAGTACTGTATACAGGTCTGGAGGCCTCATTTTAGGAAGGACGTAGAGTTGCTAGAACGAGTACAAAGGGCAACAAGATTGGTAAGGGGAACAAGGGGGGGTGCTCTTACCCAGAAAGGTTTAAGTTCTGCAAATTGCAGCGCCTGGAGAGTAGGCACTTGCGAGATGATATGATTGAGGTGTATAAGGCTTTGAATGGGTTGAGCAAGCTGAATGCTTCCTCTTGCTCAGATTAAGAACGTGAGGGGGCACAGATTCAAAGTGAGGAAAGACAGTTGTACAATAGATGTGCGGAAATTTGCCTTTAATTAGTGGGTAGTTGATTGGTGGAACAGACGTTCTGCAAATTGCAGCGCCTGGAGAGTAGGCACTTGCGAGATGATATGATTGAGGTGTATAAGGCTTTGAATGGGTTGAGCAAGCTGAATGCTTCCTCTTGCTCAGATTAAGAACGTGAGGGGGCACAGATTCAAAGTGAGGAAAGACAGTTGTACAATAGATGTGCGGAAATTTGCCTTTAATTAGTGGGTAGTTGATTGGTGGAACAGACTTCCATCTTTTGTTGTGGAAATTGATAGCCTAAATAAATGTAAGGCTGAGCTGGACATGCATTTGAAACGAATGGAGGGGTGAAAAGGGAGTTTTTTTTTTTTTCTTTTGGCTGATGCTGCACAAGCTTGCTTCCTTGCATCATATGCCTCTACTAATGCTAATTCTAATATTAGTAGGAGAAGCACAGGAACCAATGTAACAGAGAGTAATATTATTGTCAGAAACATTCGTGAGTAAAAATGTAGGTCGGGAAATGTAAATTCAATATCTGAGTTAATTACTGAGCTTAAAAAATATTGGTGGACTATACAAGTGAGAGTAACAAGGTAACAAAGGAAGTTTCAAATTTTGTGTTGGATAAGTGGATAGGCTTAGAAGTAATTACCACTGCATTACTAATAGATAATGAAAGACTAAAAGCAAGGGTAGAAGAATTGCAGACAAGAACTGCTTTATTTGATGATTTAGTTAGAGGTCAATCATTTCTGCCTGGGATCCTAGAGAATCAACAGCAACATCATCAAACTTATGCAGATATGGAGAAACATCAAGGTTCACAGGTCTTGACCCAACATGAGGGTAATACTAAGGTATTAAAAGACTCTCAAATTGAAGAAAGGGGTGTGAAAAGTAAGAAACCACATAAAAATAACATTGTTATCAATATAACAATGTTATTTTGATGTGGTTTCTTACTTTTCACACCCCTTTTACTTTTCACACCTGAGGATAATTCTAAATTTGCAACACGTTAGGATATAAAGGATGTTGTGATTACAACTCTAAAACAGGATTTAAAGGAAGTAAAGATAAGGAATTTAAGAACAATTAGGAATAAAGGTTTATTGATTGAAACAGACAACAGAGAGGATTTAAGTAAGATAATTGAGTCAGAAGCACTGAGTGAGAAGGGGAATAAACAAGATAGAATTAAATTGACTAATCCAAGTTTATTTATGTATGATGTACCGAGGGAGATGACACAGGAAGAAATTGTAAATGACTGGTATTGTAAGAACCCGAGAAATTATGGACATACTGAGGAGGAAGTGAAGGAGGGAATATCATTTAGGTTTAAAACCGGTAATAAAAGCAAGTTGATAAATTGGGTAATTGGGGTTGATCCTCATATGTATAAGAGTATTTTTCAGTGGGATAGGTTATTTATTTGTTATTCATCACATAAATTTACAAAATTCACAGTAATAGCTAAATGTTTTAAATGTTTAGGTTTTGGACATTCTGCAAACTATTATTCCCATAAAACTGTTTCATGTGGACATTGTGCCCAAGGAAGGCATGTGTTTGCTGACTGTATTAATAAAGATAGGAGTCCTATGTGTGTCAATTGTAAAAGGAAAGGTAAAAGTTGTGATCATTCAGTTCGGGACAATAATTGTCCAGAGTATATTAGAGTTTTGGAAATAGCAAGTATGATGGTTAAAAATGGATAGTGAATTTTTATTTGAGCAGTATGGAGTCTTTAAATATCATAGTGAGGATGATTATACAAATATTATGCAATTATATGCACAAAGGAGTAGGTCAGTAATGGATGAGGCAAGGGTTATAGCCTATGAGATGAATTTAGATATTGTGTGTTTCCAAGAGCCATATACTGGTTGCTTTGGAGGGGGTATACAAGGTGACTGGTCTACCTATTACAGCAATGGCAGTGTACACATATAATGATAAACTTAAATCAGCAATTGTTATTTTTAATAAGAGCATTAATATCACTGTTATTTCTGGTATGTGCACACAGAATGTTTTCTGTGTGCACATATCAACTCCAGTGATATCATTCTATCTAGCTTCAATTTACTGTCCCCCCTATCATGATATTGAGAATACACTGCAGTGTCTGGAATCAATTAATGATTCCAGTCAAAACTGTGGCATAGTTCCATAGTTGACCACAGAGGTAGGATACTGGAAGAATTTATTCTAAACCATAATTTAAGTGTTTTCAATGTGGAGGGAAACCCTCCACAATTTGATAACTTACATGGATGTTCCAATATTGATGTTACCATTGCAAATTAGCAACTTAGCAGGAGAGTTTGTCATTGGGTTGTGGTGCTTGGCGGCATCAACAGTGACCACAGGGCCATATTGTTTCATGTATTGCTGACTGATCTCTATTTGGATAGTAATTTGGCATTTCATCATGTAAGACTTGGATATAAAAGAATTAACTGGAATAAATTTAAGTATCCTTTAAAAATATCTTTTGATGATAATATTTTGAGTCAGTTAAATAGTCTGAATGCTGTTGAATATACGTTTTACGTGCAAAATACTCTGTATATAGCTTTACTGTTAGCTGCTGAAAGGAAAATAGAAAATAAGAGATGTGTGCCTTGGTGGTCCAATGGTTTGATGGTTTTACGAAGGGAAGTGTTTACCCTTAGGAAGAAATACCAAAGATGTAGAAGTAGATATTCTGCTGATGCATTAGTGTTTAAAGAACTGCACAGAATTAAAAGTAGACAATATCACAAAGAAATATATGAACATGGAGGGATTTTGTACTAACAACAAGGAATACAGATCTCTGGGGACTTTTGTTTAAATTGTCAAGAGACAAATTGCATGTTAATACGGTTAACTCAAATAATATAGAAACTTGTGATTGGCTTTCAACTATTAAAACTATTAGAGATGAGCTGTTTGTGTATGATACTATGGATGATGATACTGAGGAACAAAGGAGAATTAGGGTTGATAATTTTAGTTAAGTAGGAAATAATGACGTACAATTGTTCACTACTCAGGAGTTATTAATGATATGTTCTGAATTAAATGAAAATAAAACTCCAGGCAGATATGATGGAAAATAATTGTATAACTAAGATGAATGATTATTATCCTGAGATACTGATAGTTATGTATAACAAGCATCTGTTGGAGGGCAGTTTTCCAGGGTTCTGGAAAATTGCCCTTCTAAAGCTTATACATATACATAAACCTGTTAGTGATTCTAGAGGATATAGGCCTATTTCGATGTTGGCAAATTTAGGAAAAATTTTTGAGAAGTTGTTACTTTTAAGATTAGAACACGTGTTTATTAAGTCTAAAATAGAGTTTTTAGGTTAGTTTGGATTTAGAAAAGGTCTTTCAATCGAAGATGCTATAAATACATTAGTGAGTTAAAGTTCACAATCAACAGTAAATTATGTTTTGGAATTATTTGTAGATTTCGCAGGTGCGTTTGACAAGGTGTGGTACGAGAGCATTTTATGCTCATTAAGAAAAATAAATTGTCCTCAAAAATTGTATCAAACATTAAGAAGTTATTTAAGTGGTAGGAGAGTTCAAGTATATTCACAACATTTGAAATTGGGTAGAGCTATTAATATAGGCTGTCCGCAAGGATTGGTGCTCGGTCCGGCGTTTTGGAAAAGGTAAAGTGCAGCCATTATCAACCCACTGCAGGATGGAAGCCTCCTCAACAATTCATGTTGAGGGAAATGGACCATAATCTGCCACGCCGGTCCAATGCGGGTTGGCAGATCGACCGTGTTCAGCGGTCAGGAGCTTGAACTCCGGTCAACTCAAAGAACGTATGCTACTGCACTCCCGCTCCTGACCACTCGGCTATGGAGACAGCTTTTTGGAATTTGCCGTTAAATCAGTGGCTGGAAAAAGAAATTCCGCATTATAAGTTGGTTGCGTATGCAGATGATTTAGTAATGTGTACTGAGGGTAAATCCAGGTTAGTTATTATATAGCGCAGACAATGGAAGTAGTAGTAAAAGATCTGAGTATGTGGGCAGGTGTAAATAAATATAAGATCTCAGATAGTAAGAGAGTAATGATATTGCTGAAAGGCATTTAGATTATGGAAGGCCAGCGAAATTAATAATTAATGGAAAGCAAATACCTTTGAGATCTCAAGTTAAATACTTAGGAATTTTACTAGATGACAAATTGTCATTTTCCCGCATCTTGATTATATAAGTAACAAGATCAAAATATTTACATCAGCAATTATTAGAATAACAAAAACTGATTGGGGAATTGGGTAAAGGGTCGTGAGTTTATATTATAAGACGGTATTTCTCCCAATCGTAGTATATGCAGTCTCTGTATGGTTTAAGCTTTTAAATATTGTTAAGTTTAGACGAACGTTATTATCCCTACAGAGGGTAATAATGTTGGCTTTTATAAGAGCATGAAAGAACCGTTTCAACAAATGCTTTACAGATAATTGGAGGGGATATTGCCTTTAGATTTATATGCTATTTGTTATTTCTTGAACTCTCTTTTCTGTTGCTTACAGTTCATAAACGCTGTACACTTTTTTTTCTTCTTTTTTTTCCTCCCTGGCTTAATTTGGCCTTGTGGAGGGGAAAGATTTTTATTTTCTTTTATTTTTTTATTGTTATTTATTTATTTTATATATATATATATATATTATTTTTTTTTCTGGCGATATAGTGAGTTACTAGAACGCAGGATGCTAGCACCAGGATAATAATTAATATTGACTACTTGGTGTGGGATTGCAATGTATTTTTCCATAAATGGAATAGCAAGTTGTTTGTGTGTTGTTGTTGTTTTTTATTATTATTATTATTGTTTTTTTTTGCTGGAACTCAGGTTTGGGCAGCCTGGGTGGGGGATGTTGGCACCCACCTGTATAGCACTACCTCAGGTGGGTGCGGGATTAGTGCAAATTCGCACAATAACAGTTTTAGTACACCCAGGTTAGAAAATGTGCCTGGGACAGGCACTAGAAAGCAGCTGCCCAGGTGTGACTGCTTCCTGTTGGTGAGGTGGCCTGAATATAATGTTCAGGCCACCTGTAATATTCATACAGAGTACATGTTCGACAATAATACTAGGTGGATTTGGACGAGAGTCTTGGGGCCACCACAGAACAGAAACAAAGATGATGTGATACACTTGAAGCATACTCGCGGCACACAGATTGAGAAACGCTGCCTTAGTCTCTTGTGCACATGCGCGCGGGCACACACACACACACACACACACACACACACACACACACACACACACACACACACACACCTGGTTTAAGTCAGATTACAAGAATAATGCTGAACGATCTAACCTAACTAGCGTTATTATACATGAACTGTGGTGCCTTTTCTAAAAAAAGCTTAAGATGAACTATTCCTGCAACTAAAATTTTTGTACGGTAAGCCTAAATGTGCCTTTTAAAAATAAAAAAAAATAATAAAATAAATAAAATAAAAACGAAAAAATGGTTATGTTAATGGTTAAACGATAAGGCAAGAAACATTGCAAAATCGTATCTGCCAAGTACGATTTTTTTTTAAAAAGATCCGTAGATCAGAATCTTATGATGCAGCTCTCATTCCTTTCCAAAGTAAGGCATATTTTTCAACAATTCACGTGATTCTCTCCAATCATGATCAAGTTTTGCATTTTTGGGATTGATGAAAGGTTCCTAACCTTATTATAGAAACTCTCTTTACGTAAAGCTGGTTCTACACAGAGCAGGGGCACGGATTACTACAGAGAAGTGTCGGGGAATTGCGAAATCACTACAAGTGATCCAGAAATCTTGTTAAAAACACAGAAGCACCACAATAACAACACCTTAGTCCTGTGTGGACTAATGTGTTGTTATTGTGGTGAAACTTCTTAGGATGCAGTAAATCCCATTCCCCGTTTGGAAGAAATATCGGGAAATATTCTCACTTTCTTCAAAGTGAGAATAATTCCAGGATGGAGCAGTCCCCGACGCCTCCAGGCCTGAATCTCATTGGGCATATATGGGAAGGAGAAAAATTTTAAATCGTCAACTTATGCTTCTCCTCCAAGAAGCTCGCATGAACTTATGAACGATTCTCCTGGAAGAGAGAATAATCAAGGTATGATGCCGCAACAAGATGAAGAAAATTAGGTAGATGGACTGAGAAGTAGTATGCTTTGATACCACAGTGATTCCTGGAAACTACCAGAAAATGTTGGCTGGCTATCATGGACGTGAAAGATCTACTACTTTTTAGTGAATACTCATTTTCAAACAGAATGAACTAATCTTTGTCCATCAACTTCCATGTCGGACACGTTATTATAATCGGTTGTTGTACTGAAACTGGATAATTACTGAATAAACCTTTGGGAACTTTTTGTATTATTTATTTCGTTATCGTACAGAGACAAGCGAAAGTAGGCAACGAGTGACCGTATATCGCTAGTAATTATTATTTTAATAAAAGTCACAATGATAATGCCATATGACCTCTTCGTATTAATCTTTATTCAACTATTATCAATTTCTCATGGATAAATTGCAGCCAGAGAAACTAACTTATACCAAATGACATTCCAAGAGAGACATACCAGCGAGGATAACACATTCTGACCCCAATAACTACTATTTCCTCAAGGGCATTCCAAAAAAAACAGGTTTCATGTTTAACTTGAAGAGCAGCGAGCCACATCGTAATCTATTCAGCTGTTGTAAGCGTAACCGCTGTTTAGCCTCACTTCGGCGAACAAGGAGCAACTCTCCCCTTTCCTGTCATCTCTCAAATGGATCGTGAAGATAAAAGAAGGCCGGAAAGATAACAAGATGATGCGAGTGTCAAAGAAAAACTAGAAGAGAAAGGGAAGAACTAATGATTGCAAGTTCTGACACTTCATGATGCCAATGTATGTCTTATTTTCATGTAATTTCATTATATCAGGGGGAGAACAGTTTCTGGATACTGCAGACCAAAAAGTAACGTTGTTGTTGTTATTTGGTTTTTAGGAGCATTAGCATAGCAACTAAGGCCATATTGCTCCGGGGATATGCGTTGGTCATTCCCTGACCTTTCGCATCCTCCGTATTTGGTGGTCACGAGCTCGAACCCCGGTCTAATCAAGAAGCGTGTGCTACGCACTGCCGCTCCTGCCCACCTGGCTACGGAGGCGCCCCAAAAAGTAATCCTACAAATTTTAAACTACAAGCACAATATTTATGAACTGTTATTGACTTCTTTTTTTTTTTTTTTTTTTTTTTCATTTGGTGATTTATTCAATGAATTGATTTTGTTTTCCTACAAAACGTATGTCTTTTTATTAATCGTTTATTCACATTTACCTGCTCTTTAACTTAGACCTAAGTCACAGCAAGAAGTTTTACCTACAGAAAGGCAAGAATCTCTTGTAAGCTCATATCTAAAAATTATTTCCGACGATCTATAGATAATAATACAATTATTAACTGTCCTCTGGAACCGCTGTATACGTGCTGGATGCTCAACGTGAGACAACAGTGATTACTGTAATTTGTGTACTGAACAATATGGATATGTCAAAATGTGCCTAGTGTGCATATGTTAACATTCTGTCCTGATGGCCACTAGCTACCGTTAGTAGCTTAGTTCCTCTTGGCGCCAATGCGAAAAGCTTCAGCAAAACAGCGAAGCAGTTATAACAAGTCAAAAACAAAACTTAACGCACAGCACAGTGCTGCTCCACGACAACGCGCAATCCCACACGACCCTTGATGTTCAGGCTCATGCGTAACGGTACAAACTGGAAGTGCTGCAACATCTAGACCAGCGTTTTCCAAACATTTTCAGTCATGGAACACCTTTCATCTCACAATATACACTGGGGTTCAAAGAAAATGCATCACCTAGGAATTTCACATTTCTAACCCTTTTTCGCCATGGTATGTTACCTTAATGACTAGCATCACAAATAGAAATAGAAATATAAACAAAAGATATTTATTAATAGTTAAGGCAAAGCTAAGTAATAATTGACAGGTGCTCTAAAAATATTCCAAAATGAGCATTTGCAACCTTTATACAACAGTTTTGGTAAGCATGACAATTACGGCTGAAATGTTATCAGAAGCCTCAGTTTGCTTCAGTTTATCATTTTAAATGGAAAATAAAATGAAAAAAGTTCACCAGGTGCAAACTAATATTTAGTTGAACTGCCTCTGACCCTGATGACAACAGCACACCGTCCAGGCATTAGCAAGATCAATTTCTGAAGATAATCAACTGATAGTTCTTGGTTCCAAACACCAATTATGAAGTTCCCGAAGGGTCTTTGGTTTCTTTCTGGCAACTGCATATTCCACACGATGCATGCCAACAGTTCTCTATACGATTCAGGTCCGGCCGGGCTGTTTCCTGGATAGCTCACAGTTGTAATGGACCGGTCTTCCGACCATTTTTTCGCCTGTAACAAATGTAAACACATTACTGTCGAACCTCTAATGCAGAAATGAAGCTAAAGTAACTACGGAAGTGGCTACTTACACTTTTCGCTCGATGACAAGGAGCAGAGTCGTTCTGAAAGATGCAGTTATTTCGCAGCTTGAAATGGTCTCTAATGGTTGGCAGCAATTTGCTGTCCAATATAGCCAGGTATCCATTGGCATTTACGGAACCTTCTATAAACTGCAGGTGACCTACTCCGCGATAAGAAATGCACCCCCATATCATTTGGCTGGTAGGGAATTTCACTTTAGATACCACACAGTCTGGATGGTATTCTTCACCATGTCTATGGCGAATTGTCTCCTATCAGAGCCGTGCAGGTTGAATTTCTTCTCATCCGAGAAAATAATTGACTTCCACTGCTCGGGGGTGGGTACATTTGACATACTTGTTACACCAAATTAATCGGGCCTTTTTCACTTTTTGTGGGATGAGGGGGTTCCTCTTAGGGCGACGGGCTACAAGTCCGTTTTTGAAGAGGCGTCTTCTGACTGTTACTGCACTTGCTACCACTCCTGTATGTTCTTCCCATTCTCTTTTCAGCTCAGACGAAGAAGCTTTACGGTTTTCAAGGCATAAGCGCTTCAAAACGTGTTCCTGTTTTGGCGTAGAGCTAGTTTGCGTTGGTTCCTTTTTTTTCCTATCAGCAAAACCAGTATTCTTGAGTTTGGAAAGAAATCTACTCATTGTCGACTGATTACAAGACACTTTATAAGCAATATGACGGGAAGAACATCCTTCCTCACGTAAAGCGACTGATTACAAGACACTCTATAAGCAATATGATGGGAATAACCTCTTTCCTCACGTAAAGCAACAATAACACACTCTTTCTTCGTGGCATCAACTGCACGTAACTCGCCATCGTGACACAAGCAAGGAATGACCGCACCTCTTGCAGAGCTTGCTTATATAGCTGAAAGTAACAGCTGATTCAGTATTACGTCATCACCTACGCGTGTGAATCTTATCTGATGCAATCTGTAAAAAATATTGCCATATACTTACGTTATTCGGACGACAATTAAAATTTTAAGGGGTGATGCACCTTCTTTGAACACCAGCGTATTTACGGAACACTTGAGAAACACAAGTTTAGCGGGAGCCAAAGAACTGTTTGCTAATATTTCATTACATACGAGGCACTGTGCATTAGGAGCATCTTTATTTTCAAAATATGTAAAGCCGAAATTCAAATAACTGTCTCTAATGTTTGGTCTTTTATCAGTTCGTTCCTGTTTTTTCAGTTCGGATTTTTGGGGAACCAAAGGCTGCGAATTTTCATCCTCAATTTGAATATATTGTGTTCGTTTTCATCGACCACAGTCTCAATTCTAGAAGTACTTGCTTCTCGTTTTAAAGTTCCTTTTTTCAATCACAAATTCATGGTCATTTATTTTAATAATAGTATTTCGAAATACTGATAATTATCAAAAAAAATTTGTACAAGGAAGTGAGTTTAGTTATGATAACGGTTCGCTTCTCCCTCTCCTTCAACCCATGTACTCTAGACTAAATCGCATACGAATGGCATATTAAATCACTATATTGCTACCTATTCGTAGGTTTCATTACTTCTACAGATACGTTTCTATGCAAAAGCTCGCCAAAATAGTGTTCCGTGGTCTATTTGATTAATAGTCTATGCCAGTAAATAATGTTAAAAATTATAATGATACAAAAGTGGTGTACTCTACAAATATGCAAAATTTATTTATTTTATTATTATTTTTTTTATTATTAATTACGATTTTTCACGGAACACTTGTTCACATCTCACAGAACACGGTTTGGGAAAGTATGAGCCTGATCTGCCTTTCAGTGAAGAGCGCAACGGTAGAAGTTGTGAGTGCTGCAACACCCAACCTATAGTCCTGATCTGTCTTCCAGTGACCACCACAACTGTGACCTCGTGAGAAAAGTGTTTCAAGGTCGCTTTCACTCTGTAGATAAGACTGCCAAGCACTGGTTCCACTAGCAGTCAGTGTTCTAACCAGAAGTCGTACTCTAAGTCTTGCTGGTAACACAGTGGGAAATGTCCCAACAGTGCTCACTTTTAACCAGATGCATCCAAATTATTTATTATTTTTTACGATATATTTTAACAAAAACTAACAGAGAAACTTTTAACTAACAGTTTCAGAGATGAATGCTAATTAGATGTCATGCAGGAAAAATGTTTGCTATTGCTGTTGCTCATGAATAAACATTCCCAAATCGACAACTGCTAAGGCACTGAAAAAATGGAAATCAGAAGGTGACACTGAGTTCCAAAAAACAATCAGGTGGTCGTAAATTACTGACAGCAGCCGACACACCTTGAGCTGGCTGCATTACCTCGTCTCTCTATCAGAGCTAAAAATCTGATTTTGGAGCTGCAAGCGATCATCTGTTTGTGTTTATACATTAGAGGGCTGCATACCATGAATTTTCACAGAAATGCGGCCCACAAGCCTTTGACAACACAAACAAATGCACACCGTCCACTGACATGGCGAAGGCAGACCGAACTTGTAGTGTGGACCAATGGAAATCGATCCTACATGCTCTTCCATTCAGATGGATGCCTTTGGATATGGAGGACTCGTCTGAGGGAACACTTTAATACTTGAGTGTATTGTCCCAATTGTGAACTTGGCTGTCATTCTCCGTGGGTATTTCTCGCGGTAAGGTCTTTTGGTCATAGTGCATGGAATTATGAACACTGCCTCCTACACTGACGTTCTGGACAATTCCGTGTGAGCATTGGCAATTTTATGGAAGCGGCCGATATACTTTCCAACTGGACAACAGTATATCACAAAGCAAGGATTGCGAACTCTTGCTTTAAAAAGAATAACATCGGAGTATTGCAGTGGCCAGCACAAAGCATCGCCCTCAACTGAACTGAGCATCTTTAGGATGAATTGGATTCCTCGTGGGCAGCGCAGTTGGTAGAATCGCCATCCCCCCACACGGGTGGAAAAGAAATTAATTCGAGTCCTGTCAATGATGTGACGAATTTTTATGGGCCTTTTTCACAACGTGGCTGAGTTAGTCGGTCTCAGGCGAGGGTAACATGTTTTTTTCTCCCGGAAACTCGGGTTTTTCAGAAAATCGATCACAGAGCACAGGAAATTTACACACAGTATACATAGAGCAATATGGCCTTAGTTGCTAATGCTCCTAAAACCTTACTACAACAACGACAATGAATTGGAAAACAGAAACAAGGCACAGCCAAGACTTCCCACTGTTCTACTGCCGCTGGAAATCAGGCACTACAGATCTTACAGGACTGGGCAACTCTACACAAGCTCCGGATTTCTCCACAGAAGACACAATCCATACTTCTCAAAGGCACCCTACAAATATCAAGGCCACCTCAGATCAAGGTACAAGGAAAAACCATCAAGCTGGTAACTTCCCTAAAACACCTGGGTATCATCCTGGATTCAAAGCTCTCCTTCTTCCCGCACCTCTCATACCTTCAAGTAAAAATCAGAAATTATGCAGCTTTAATCGTCCGAGTAAGAAGCAGGTGTGACTGGGGTCTGAATCGGAGAACACTCAAACTCCTGTATAACGCTATATTCCTCCCTGTTTTTACATACGGATCCGGGATTTGGTACCATAGAGCAACAATTGTTCGCAATAAATGCAAACTGGAAACAATTCAGCGAAGTATACTGCTTGCCATTACCAGGGCCTGTTGCACAGTAAGTTCTCCGGCCCTACAGGTTCTTGCAGGTGTCCTCCCCCTTGACTTCTAGACAAGACTGCAGCAATAATTCAGACACAGCATGGGTTTGTTAAGGGAAAGTCTTGTCTGACAAATTTGATTGGTTATTATGATGTGGTCACAAAGGAACTGGATGCAAAAAATAATTTTGATATCATATACTTGGATTTCAGGAAAGCTTTTGACACTGTTGCGCATGGAAGACTACTGTACAAATTGGAGCAGAATGGTATTAAGGGTAAGTTGCTGCAATGGATAAAAGGATGGTTAAGTGGGAGAAGACAGAGGGTGGTAATCAATGGGTGCTGCTCTTCGTGGACTAATGTTATTAGTGGAGTCCCACAGGGTTCGGTGTTGGGGCCACTGTTGTTTTGTATATTTATCAATGATATTGATGAAGGTATATCAGGCTTAATGTCGAAGTTTGCAGATGACACGAAGGTTGGCAGGGTTGTTAATGACAGTAATGGCAGTGTGCTACTGCAACAGGATCTAGATAATTTGGGCAGATGGGCTAAGAAGTGGCAACTGAAGTTTAACCTTGACAAATGCAAAGTACTGCATATGGGTAGAAGTAACCCCAGAGAAACGTACCAACTGTGTGGTACTACACTTAAGGTGGTAGAAAATGAAAAAGACCTGGGAGTAATTGTGCAGTCAGATATGAAGTTTTCTGAGCAATGTAGACAGGCTGCTAGGGCAGGTCATGGGGTTTTGTCAATGATATATAGGAATTTTGCTAGCAGGGAAAAGGAGGTGATTGTCCCTCTGTATAAGGCAATGGTCAGGCCACGTCTTGAGTACTGCGTACAGGTCTGGAGGCCTCATTTTAGGAAGGATGTAGATTTGCTTGAGCGTGTACAGAGAAGAGCAACACGATTGGTGAGGGGAATGAAGGGATCCTCTTACCAAGAGAGGCTTAAGTTCTGCAAATTGCAGTGGCTGGAGACTAGGCACCTGCGCGGTGATCTGATTGAGGTCTATAAGGCCTTGAATGGGTTGAGCACGCTGAATTCTGATGGGATCCTCCCACTTGTTCAGAATACGAACCTACGGGGACATAAGTTCAAATTAAGAAAGGATAGATGTAGAATAGATGTGCGGAAATTTGCCTTTAGCCAGCGGGTTGTTAATTGCTGGAACAAACTTCCATCTGTCGTTGTGGAAGTTGATAGGTTAAATAAATTTAAGGAGGAACTGGACAGGCAATTGGAGGGTATGGTGTGATTTTTTTTTTTTTTTTTTTTGGCTGATGCTGCATAAGCTCCTACACTGCTTTCTTGCATCAAGTGCCACTACTACTACTACTACTACTACTACTACTACTACTTGGAGGTTATCCGTCGGGGATTGCACTACTGCCTGTCGCGGGGAATCCCAGCTACCATCTTTGGACATACCATCGACACCAGCACTGACTGCAAGCAAGAAAAGAAAAAACTAGCTGCCATGCTACTACAAATCTGGCAGACAAGATGGGAGGAGACGGACAAGGGCCTAATAACTAAGAAATTCATCCCGGATGTCAAACTAGTTTATCCAAAGTCGCCGCTTTGGTTCTCTCCTGGCCTCTACTGTACATATATTATAACTGGACACGGCTCTATAAATCATAAGTTGACTACCTTGGGAATCATCAATAACCCCTACTGTACATGTGGAGAAATTGAAGATTGGGACCATCTTCTTTATAACTGCCCAATTTATGACGATCTTCGAGGAACACTGTACACCAGGCTACAACACATACCTCAAGGACAGGAGCACCTGTTAATTTCTGAAGAACAATATTATAAATCATTAACGGAGTACGCACAGAACCTCTTTTCTAGGTTCAACCAACAAACTCAAGCCAGGGATAGACACCTGTAAAGGACTTACTCAAACTTGAAATAAAAAATCTGTACTTGACTGTTTTACCAGCATCGACTTGCTAAACCTGGAACATCCAAAGTAGGATTACCTGCTAACTTTCCATATGGTTGGGTAGGCTCCAGTGGTCTTGACCACTCCACCGCAAAATATAAGTCACACTCAGCACTCTCGCTGAGTGGTTTTTCTATCCTTCTGGAGTTATCCCCTCCCCCTTTTCTCCTGGTGGGGCATATGCTCCACTGTCAATTTACGGGATGCCCTTACCTACATCCCCTCACTCTTACTTTCATCCCCCATCTTCTTCCGTACACCCTGTACTGCCGCACTCTACCTTATTTTTTATTTATTTTTATTATTTATTTACTTATTTTATTTTATTTTTTATTTATTTTATTTTATTTTTTTTTTGTATTATTATTTTTTATTATCGGTTTTTTTATTATTATTTATTATTATTATTATTTTTTTTTAAATTTTATTTATTTATTATTTTTTAAAATTTTATTTATTTATTTTTATTTTTTTTTTAATTTATTTTATTTTATTTATTTTTTTTTATTTATTATTATTATTTTTTTTTTATTGGTCTCCGTTCAGGAAGCTCAGCCGACCCTGACGGAGACCTGCCAGAGAATAATGGGCAGCCTGGCTACCTCCTAGTGGTGTGTGCGGGCAACGTGGGGTTCCACCAAGGGCCCTGCGGCCAAATGCCAGGACACACAACAGAACCCAACACAAAACTACACACTCAACACACTACACTTTTTCTGGCATTTACAGTGTTCTGTATTTCTTCACAGTGTACATATGGCGCAGATGTGGGAAACCACAGGTGGCGCCCGACTCTAACACTATGCACACTGTTCTGCTGTCCCTGGAGGATGCCTTCGCCTACATCCTCCATATTTCTAGCTATACCCTCCTTTCTTGCGTACACTCTGTACTTCCCCGACTCTACCTTTTTTTTTTTTTTTTTTTTGTCTCCGTCCAGGAAGCTCTGGCGACCCTGGCGGAGACAAGCCAGAGAATAATGGGCAGACTGGCTACCTCCTAGTGGTGTGTGCGGGCAACGTGGAGTCCCACCAGGGGCCCTGCGGCCAAATGCCAGGACACACAACAGAACCTAACGCAATATGTCATATATAGCACACAACACTTTTCTGGCATTTACAGTAGTACTGTATTCCTTCACAGCGAACATATGGCGCAGATGTGGGAAACCACAGGTGGTGCCTGACCCTAATACTATGCACACTATGTTCTACTGTCCCTCGCGGAGATGGGAGAAATCCCAGGTGCCGTCTGACACGAAAATACCTTGTTCTACTGTCCCGCAGAGATGGGGGAAAACCCCGGTGCCGTCAAACAACTAACACACTTTACACTTGTTCTACTATCCCCTCCGTGGCTGAGTTAGTGGGTCTCAGACGTAGATAGCAAGATTTTTTCCCAGAAACTGGGGTTTTTTCGTCCAGCAAAACAGGAAATCGACCAGGGAACACACGCAATTTACAGACAAAATACATATATGGGTATATATTAGAAATAATGGGTGGCCCTAATATAATAATTTGATTTGTTCCACTGTCCCAAGCGGTGATGGGTGAAACCCCTGCTGCCGTCAGACAAGTAACACACTTGTTCCATTAACCCACGGAAAAAACCGAGGAAGCAGGTAGTCCCCTGGTGGTGCCTTGAACTGACCATACTCAGGAGAAGGGTGCACCAGGCGAAGAGATATTTCCAAAGAGCCACAACATCTTGGCCACAAAATGAGGTGGATGCACTGAGAGATTCTTATAGAACTCTCAGGAATCAGTATACAGCCCTCATAAGAGACGAGAAAAAGGAATGCTGGAGGCACTTGGTGGGAACTACTGGAAACAATAACCTTGGGGAGTTGTCTACAGAACAGTGACCAACAAGCTGCCAAGAGGAGATGTCTTGGAAACTACTGCCAAACCAGATGGAACCCTTACCCTGTGTTGAGCGGATTCTGTAAATAACATCCTAGACAGTATTATTCAGACTGAAACTGGGGATCAATTCCCCCACCCAGCTAGACATTATAAAAGAAAACACTGAATATGGCAATGCAAATATTGAACCGCTGTTTACTGTACAAGATCTAGAAATAGCATTTTCTAAAACCAAAAACAATAAATGCCTAGGTTTTGACCTCTTAGAGGTTGAGATTATCAAAATATTAGCGGAAATAGCACCAGACAAATTATTAGCACTATACAGGGTGTTTCAAAAGTGATAGTCAATAATTTAAAGGTGAACTGTACAGACTATACAATATGCAAAAAAAGCCTAGTAAACATGGGTCCTTAAGTGAATCGTTTTCGAGATATTGCACATTTCTAGTTGGGATCCACCACTGACTTGTTTGTTTAGGTTAGGTTATGCTCATTCCCCTCATTCCCCTTTCCCCCTCTCTCAATGCTCTGAGACGTAGCAGGCATACTAGTACTTATCAAAGGATAGTCAACATGGAAAGAGGTTACAGCAACGAAGAGTATGCGGACATGCACTTTCATGTATGGTAAAGCCAACGGTAGTGCACTCGAGGCTGTGCACGTTTGTACCAAGAAGCATTTCCCCACCGAAGGCAGCCCAACAGGCGCACATTCATCAGGGTACATCAACACCTTAGAGAACATGGGCGCTTCGCCAGGGAGTACGCGCAGGTAGGCCCAGAAGCATAACGTGTTAGAAAGAATACAACAAATCCGGGAATTTTGACAAGGAGGGTTGCTCTGCAAGAGCACGTACAGAGTCATAGCAGTGTGTGGCGAATTTTACATTGCCAATTACTGTACCCCTACCATATCCAGCGTGTACAAGGGGTCAGCAATACAGCTACCCTTCCAGAATGCACCCACAGTCAGTGGCGCATCTTAACAGAAAATGTACATTATCTCCAAAACGGTTCATTTGCGGGGCGATGTTCACTGGGACGCTTTTGCTTATTTTAGTTTGAACTTTTCACCTTTAAATTATTGACCATCATTTTTGAAACATCCTGCATAATAACTGTATGACAAAGTATATTCCCAAAGGTATAGAAAAAATCTGTGTTAAGATTAATTCTCAAAAGTCCTGAGAAACCCTCTACCGATCCCAAATCATATAGACCAATATCCCTACTCCCTGTACTAGGGAAAATATACGAAAGACTAATACATAGCAGATTAGCTCAATACTACACAGAAGCAGGTTTACATTCCAACAATCAGCATGGATTTAAGCAGGGCAATTCTACAGAGAATGCCATGAAAACAGTAAAAAACTCAGAGGAGAAATATATGCTGGCAATCTCTATTGATTTGGCTCTGGCATTTGACTCACTCTGGTGGTCTAGTGTCCTTAGGAGGCTTCTCCAGACAAATGCCCCACAAAACCTCCATAAGGTAATAAACAGCTACCTTGCAGAGAGAAGTATCTCAGTACGCACAAGGTTCCAGGAATTGACACGCCTTGTGAATAAAGGCTGCCCGCAGAGTTCAATCCTTGGCCCTTTCTTCTGGAACATTGTTCTGGATGAATTTCTGGCCTTGGATCTGGGCCCCGTGGAAAGCCTGGCCTTTGCAGACGACATGATTTTCCTTGTAAACGGTAACACACGAGTGGTTCTAGAGCAAAGATCAAATGCAGCCCTCTTGCAGCTGCAGGAATGGGCGCAAATGCATATGCTCAAAATATCGCCTGACAAAACCATACAAATACTTCTAAAAGGCAATTTGGATAAGACGTCCACGAATCAAAATTAACACAACCACTATAAAAATGGTAACAGAACTAAAATATCTTGGAGTAGTCTTCGATTCAAAATTAACTTTTTATCCCCATTTGACCTACTTGGCGAAAAAAATAAGAAATTATACAGGTATGATTGCGAGGGTCAGTCGGACAGACTGGGGGCTCAAAAAAAAAGAAAGAAAGACCATGGCAATTATATACCGTGCAATGTTCCTACCTGTTATCACCTATGGAGCCGGTGCGTGGTTCACCCGCTAGGCCATAGTAAGAAACAGGGATAAATTAGAATCGATACAAAGGACAATACTTCTCATCATTACCAGAGCATGGGCACAGTGAGTACACCTGCACTACAGTTGCTGGCCGGAGCTCTCCCACTTTACCTGGAAGTAGCCAAAAGAGGCTTGTATTATAGACTTAAAAAGGGCATACCCACAGAATTTCTGGGGATAGCCCTTGATACAGCCAACACCTTCAATGCTGAAAGAAAAAGAATAGCCACGTAGCTCATGGAGCTACAGCAAACAAAATGGGAACAGGAAAACAGAGGTCTAGTTACCAAGAGGTTTCTGCCACGGATGGCAATGGTCAGCCCAAAGTCGCCTAAGTGGTATGCCCCTGGACTTTTTACAACATTCATATTGACAGGTCACGGCTCCCTAAAGGCAAAACTAACCTCCTTAGGGCTAACTGATGACCCAAATTGCACCTGTGGCGAGAGTGAAGACTGGGCACACATTCTGTATGAATGTATAATTTATGACACCCCCAGAACACCGCTAACAGCAAAGATTGGCCCCTTCCAAGAGGAGAAGAACATCTATTCATTATAGAAGAGGAAAATTAAAAAGCCTTAACAACCTTCACACAGAAAGTATTCGAAATGCGCAGAACTATCCAGAGAGTGGCAATTCGGCCCAACAGCAATTAATCAATAGTTAAAATTGCCCACGTCTCCCACCACGCCCAGACGAAGACCTAATAACTGTCAGTACAGCAGTATTCTGCGCCTTGACATGACAAAACCGAATTGACCTGAGTACCCCCCAAGACTACCTGGGGGGTACCCAGGGGCCCCAAACCAAACAAGTAACCATTTGGGGAAGGGAAATGTACAGGCAGCCAAGGAAGCAGATTAGCTGAAAAATATCAGTAAGCTGGTAGCAAGGGGGTGCAATGTAGAATGAGAGAAGAATGAAAGACAGAATGAATAGGCTGGTCACTGAGTGAAAGAGTAAATTAGGAATTATGGAAAAAGGGAATAAATGTCAGTTTTGGTGAAAGAGTGACCGAGCAGGAGGGAGAGAGAGTGAATGGGAATAAGTGGAAGAGCAATTGTAATAGGCTGAAAGAATACAAAGTTAACAACAACTTACACTACTTTATATATACTAACAAGCATTTACTAACAACACTACGACTGCATTCTCCCCTGGCTTGCACCACAACTGAAGAATAATAGTAAGTTGAGGTGCTCAGAGAGTGCAGTGCAGTGCAGAAAGCAAGAGTCGAACAAATGAAATGAAAGCCAGAAGAATGAATAAGAGTGTGTGTGTGAGAAAAGGAACACAAACTATAAATGTTTAGTTAAGTACACACTTATTCTAGTTTTAATCTTTTATACCCTTTCTTATTTAGCTTAATTAGTAAGCATTAGTATTTTAATATAGTGTATTCACTAATTAGTAAGCATCAGTGAGTAATTATATTATACCATTGCATCCTCCCTGGTGTGTAAAACGAGATGAATGAGTGATATATATATATATATATATATATATATATATATATATATATATATAACCAAACAGAAAAAAAAATTATTAGCTATAAGAAAAAAGTATAAAAATAGAATGCAAGCAGAGTGAGAATGGGGATTATGAATGAAGTAAATGTGGGTCTCTCCCCCCCCCCTCGCCTGGTGGGTTCCCCACTGCCAGCTAATATATCCCACCCCAGGAGCGGGATGGGCCATTTGATCTTCTTACTGGATTCGACAAGACATGGACCTGACAACCATCGCCGACAAAGACATACTGCAGCCTTGCTGCCAACACGCCATTTCGCGATCTAAACTGGGTACTCTAACCCCGTTCCCTTTAAAACCCCATCCTGGAGAGGGAGGAGATGAGTCTCTGTCTTCTCCCTCCCTACCTCTCCCATATTTTGCCTGGTGGGGCTCGTTCCCACTGACATCTTTGGGGATGCCTAATCTATCGTCCCCGTCCTTCTACCTGTTTCCCCCAGTATCTAGTCTCTCCCCCTAACTAAACCGACCGAGCACGCCCCTAACAATGCCGCCAATTTCTAATCAACGTCTAAAAATTCAACCGCTTTCTCATAAACCTCTTTCGGCCTTTCCAAATTCTAGTGTCCCCCCACCCCCGTTTTTTTTTTCTTTTTTTTATAGATCTGGCCACTGAAATCCTCGGAAAATAAGTGACGGGGCCTGCCAGAGTACTTAAATAATCTACTGGGTGCCTGACCTACCTCCTCGTGGCAAAGTGTGGGCAACGGTGGGTCCCAATACTAGCCCAACGGCTAAATGATCAGAGAAAGAGCAAAACATAACGCTACACAACAAATCACTCCCCCACACACTGTTTAAACCTCTGGCATCCAGAGTTGTGTCACTTACAAAGACTACAATGCGGAGATGGGGGAAACCCCCTGTGCCGTCAGACAACTAACACATTTTACTTTACTTGTTCCAGTATAGCTCGCTAAAATAGTGGAGCACAATACCACTAGCTTTCCATCACAAATCAATAGTCTTCCACAAAGCATTGAAACAGCCAAAGGCAGGACAACATGGTGTACAGACCTTGGCGTTCTGTTTGACCAAAAGATGTCCTTTGTCAACCAAATCGACAAAATCAGTACCAGATTTTCTCGTCTACGGTGGATCTCAAAGCAGCAGCTGCTACACGTCCGACATCCTGTCACTGTTAAAAGGTTCATCACCTCCGCCGTCTACCCCGCCATTCTCTATGGTGCAGAAATATGGGCCTCTGCTGCACCTACAAACCTCAAGCGGGTGTACACCGCTGAATACTGGCTACTGAAATGGGCCAATAACAAGCTTCGGCTACCTCCCGCTACCACAACTACCATGATGGCACAAGCACTCGACATCCCGAGGATGAAGTTCCTGATCGTGGAAAAGAGGCTGGTCTTCACAGCGAAACTCATCACAGGCCAGATATCATCTCCAAATATTTGGAACGCTTGCTCTTGGAGGATTCCACAGCCAAGCCTAAGGTCGGTACCAGCACTCGTGGCTCACCACAACAGACTTGTACTCACTGAGAGATTTCTTCCCAAGCAGATACTCGCTGCCCTCAACCGTATTGACGCCGACATCGACAGGATAATAAGCAATAAGCAGGAAGCATTGATATATTGCAAAGTTGTATGTATTTCTGTATTTGTGTCTAGCTCTGTGTTTGTATGCTGTATTTGTATTTCTTTTGCATTTGTGATCGGTATTTTGTAGCCTTTTGTATGTCTTCGCTGTATTTTGTAGCCTTTTGTATTTGTACGCCGTACTTATCTTTTCCCTAACTGCTATATGTGAACCCCTGGCGCTCGTCGCCGTCATGGGATATTGTGCTGTAACTCTACTTCACAATAAAGATTTATTTATTTAATTTCTTTCGTTCATAAATTCAAGTGTTCGAACATAACCTTTGGTTGAGCAGTGTACATGTACACAGTCAAATTCTTAACAGCCGGAATATAAACTTCTCCAGAATAAGCCCCCAAAACAGTGATCATGGGATCTAACAAAAAAAAGGCTATTAATTTTGCGAAAGATTAACAATCATTACATAAGCACTGTACGACTAAGGTATGAAAAACATATATCGAGTTTCGTACACCGAGCACCCAGCAGATGCTCGTTTTGTGTACACCGAGCATCAGCAGATGCTTATTTTGTGTTTATCGTTTTCAAGGTGGCGATCACAACCCCATTTCGGCTTGACTTCGTCCTGCGTTGATTCTCTACATTGCGCGCTACTTAAAGAACCATCCAAAACGGTGTCCTTGTGATCGCCACCTTGAAAACGATAAACACAAAATAAGGTGGTTCCAAAAGCAGTCTTCACCATATTACTGAAATAGCGTTGGAAATCAGGTGAGCGTGACTTGACTATTCCATTAAGTCTCGTGTAATTTATCCATTTTACAATCTTGGAAGCGGTTCGGCCGTGCAGGGAACTGTGCTCTGTAAGCCGGAACACGTTTTTTTCTCGCCACCTAATGTAGCGTATAACCATTTATTCAAACAAACAGTGTAAAGGCTTTAATGAGTGTAATTAGATTTATTTATTGGGAACTGCTGCTGTTTTATAGGCATTTAATTTATTAACTATATTCTAAGCTACTGAACCATGCCTAAGATCTACCGAACAAGTCGTTTCCTTCTGAAGACAGCTGTTTTGACTTCAGCGTCCAAATTGAATCGATTTTTTAAGCTCCCCCCCCCCTCCGCGGAACAGAAACGTGAACGTGACATCGTAACAAATCTTTACTGCATACAACAGCCAACATCGTGTTATGAATTTCCTGTGGTTCTTGCCTTTCAACAGATAAGAACTGAACCATTCACGCTGATTTGTTTCGTACAGACTGTTCCGTTTGAAATTTCATAAGAAGTTTGTTAATGTACGCAGTGCGATACATTTGAGGAGCGTTAGCAAACAAGCAAAAAAAGCAACTTTTATGCGCGTATCCAGAAAATTTCTTTTCTGCGCATCCACCACACTGCCCATTCATTCCTCTAAAAAGCGCACGGCAACACAATTTTTTTTTTTTTTGTTAGTTGTCGGCGCATCAGCTTCTATGGCCATAATGCACCTCCCAAGGTTTTTGAATTTTACTGTGATCCAAGCCCGAGGCGGGATTCGAACCCGCGACCGGGCTCGAATCCCGCCAGGCAGGCACTTTACCCATCTGGCTAGCCCGGTCAGCTAGCCAGATGGGTAAAGTAATCACATAATATCCAGTGCTTCAGCTACAGTATGCGATATATGGATAGCCTATGTGATATGAATGAAAAAAAAGAAATAATGATTGCCGACTATCTATTAGTCATTTCAAGGAAATTTCGAGGGCTCGACAAACCGTTCTAAAAGAGCCAAATTTTCATGAAAATCCATTCACTGAGAGTCGAGTTATTACATGAGGACGGACGAACAACCCAAAAATAATTGAGAGATTTCTACTGGTCGGATTTTAATAAAATTTGGGATGACTCTGCAGATCTTTCTAAAAGAGCCAAATATAAAATTACACTAGGAGGACAGTTATTACATGATGACGGACATGCTGTCCGTCCTCATGTAAAACTCGCTGTTAGTCTTAAGCTGGGTTAAGCTGTTTGTTATTTGTTTGTTATTTGGTTTTTAGGAGCATTAACAACTAAGGCCATATTGCTCCGGGAATATGCGGTGGTCATTCCCTGACCTTTCCGCATCCTCCGTATTTGGTGGTGACGGGCTCGAACCCCAGTCTAATCAAGAAGAGTGTGCTACGCACTGCTGCTCCTTCCCACCTGGCTACGGAGGCGGCTGCTGGGTTAAGCCTAAGACATTCTAGGGTTTCAATAATCCTAGGATTTAACCTATTTATAGTCGGTACCTAAATCTATTAAATTTACTCCCTCATCTGTAAATTAGTGTAACTGCTGTGTTGGCTATGCATGTTAATGATGGTGGTTCATTGTTGATTTATTGGAAATCACTGAAGGGTTTGGTTTTCTTCAAAGGCCATAAGAATAACATGGATTTCGTTGTTTTCAAGACTACCCAATTCTGCCGATGGATGATGCTACCCTCACTTCTGCTAGATGATTCCACTTTTTATGGAATTTTAATGAATAGATTAATATACATTATACTGTATGGATGTAATCTGCTACCCGGATTTTCTGGAATAACTGTTGTTAGTGGCCAATGAGTAATTTATGTTTTTCTTTCTTTTTTTTTTTTTTTTTTTTTTCTTATTTCAATAATAGAAATTATAAATTTTACATAACCATAATTACTCTTTCTGATAATTCTATTTTTAAATGAATACTGTAATTACGACACTTTACTGGATTAAAAACAAATAAATCTTTTGTTGTTTTCTTTCCTTGGCAGTTCCGTTTACTACGATCAGCATTCAAATTTCTGAGGACGTTTGCACTAAGGCGGTTTGACGAGCAAATTTCAGAACCACAGTTCTTACAGCGGATGATAGAAAAGGGTTTTAAAGTGGTGGCATCAAGAGATGGCAATCGCTGCCTTTTGAGGCTTATCTGTGAATTAGAAGCATTAAGACATACACATCATATGAGAACGGCAGAAAAACTAATTCTTAGCCTTTTTGGGTGAGTATGTGTGTAAAGATTGCATTTTTTTTATAAATAAGCCAAATATTATTAGAAGAATTAGAAATGATAACACTGATATGTTCCAGCATTAAAAAAAAAAAAAACTGTTGTATTATAAATTAAAAATTAAGTAAAGGCAAAGTCCTGAAGCTTTTACCCGAATATCTACTTGTGGTGTCTCGTTAGAAAGTGGAATAACATTTACATAGCATCGATTTGGGTCTATATCCAAAATCCATCCAAACATCTAAATATACGAAAATTGCTGATAAATGATAAAGGCAAGGGACGGGAACTCGCAACTCCGTTCATGCAAAACACTGACCCTCATTTTGTACGTTGGGTAAAATTAAAATAAAAAAAAAAATCAAACATTTTCTCTCAATCATTCATATAATTAAGCGCAAACAACGCAATAAAATATACATTTTATTAAATGTACTAGTGGTCAAATATACTAGTGGTCAACGCAGAGGACAATAGTCCAAGCTCTTGAGTTGACCATGGTTCGAGTACACGTGATTGCGAAATACAGTAATGTTCTTGTATTCTCTATTTTATAAACTCCTCAGATCCTATGGGACGGTCCCGAAGTATAAAGTGAAAATTTATTTATTTTTATTTTTGAATAATCTTGTATTATATATATATATATATTTATTTATTATTATTATTTTTTTTTTATTTATTTATTTTTTTTTTTTTTTTTTTTTTGCCGATTTGGCTCTTACCTCAAAAAATATTGTCCGACCCCTGGACTAAGGATTTTATGTTCAATACAGCTAATAATTGGTCCTTACAGCTAATAAGTACAGCTAATAAGTGGTCCTTGAGGTTGTCACAGACATTCTCTCAGATATAAATAAGATCTTTATTGTACAGTACATCGGTACACGCAGGTACCACGACCATACAATACCCTTCACGGCACCATGCCAGGGGTTAACAAACGGCAGAGATAACCTCGCCGGAATTATAAAGATTAATTTTTAAAAAATTAATTAAAATTAAAAAATTAAAATATTAATTAAAATTAAAAGATTAATTAATAAAAAAAAAAAAAAAAAGTACTCATAGCAGATAACATTGACTTGAAAGGAAAACTAATACAAAAATAACAAGTTGTGATAACAAAAGATTTTCCTCGAGTCCAGTTTTCTGAGAGTCTCTTGCCCCGCCAAACCGATCTGAGATCAGTTGGTAGTTGTGGAGACCACGTGCAGATCTAGGATGATCCGTCTATACTTTTTATCATCTATGATTTTAAATAAGTCAGCATCCAAGGATTGAACCAGGTGGAGCTTCTGATAAGGGAGGAACCGATCTTTCAAATGTAGTCTCGAAGGAAGAGCAAGAAGCTTGGGAGTGGAGCGGAGACCTGGTTGGGGAATCCGCCAGCACACGGTGTCCCAAACGTTGGGTGCTGAGACTCTCCCGGAAATCATTTTTACGGTGAAGATGAGTCTTCTCTCGTGCATTAATGCTGAAAACCTGGTTAAATTCAGCGCGTCGGCCATCGGTGTTGTGCGCTGCTGTGGTGGGAGATGACACTTCCAGGTTGCCCACTTCAGGAGCCAGTATTCAGCGGCTTTTAATGGTTTAATTGTGGTGTCTGCAGCTGAGCCCCACAACTCTACTCCATACAGTATACTTCCAAAAACCATCATCCTGATATACATTTTTATCAGGTTTGTGTTGTCAATGTGTAGCAAGTGCTGCTTGGCAACCCACCGTTTCTTGTTGAATTTAGCACAGAGTTCGTCTATATGATGATGGAATCGTAATTTTCTGTCGAAGATTACACCCAGATCTCTTTGCTTTTCAACGCAGGGGATCGGGACTCCGTCAATCGCAGGCTGAATTATGGTTGGTATGGGTTTAAGAGAGAATACCATGATGGCAGATTTCTCAGGATTCACTTGCAGGTCAAAATTCGTGAGGTACTGCCGTACTTCTGATAAAGTCTTGTTGATGGTTACTGTGGCATTTTTGGCTTCATCGGTCAACTTTATTTTTGTGAAGATCTTTAAATCATCTGCATATGATATCATATCTGTTCTATTGTGTATTAGTGGGTAGATGATAGCAGTGAAAAGAATTCCGGACAGGACTCCTCCTTGTGGAACGCCTGTTTGTATTTGTCTAGTATACCTTTGTTTTCCTATGTACATTTGGATGATTCTATTCTGAAGAAGGGATGTCAGAAACTTCAATACTGGGCCTGTGATGTGATAGTAATTTCGAAGTAGTTTGAGCAAGGCTGGGATGTGAACACTATCGAACGCAGCTTGTAGATCAAGATATGTGATTGCCATTTCTTCTTTCTCCTCAAATGATCCAAGGATTGCATTAGTAGTCATAATCAGGTTACTAACTGTTGATCTGTCTTGCAACGAATAATGAATTTGCTGGGGCCTGTGCGGGAGAATGTGCGTGGTAAGTGTTTTCAGTACTGTTTTTTCAAGTAATTTCAATAGACACGAGGAACGAGAAATGGGTCTAAAGTGCCTGGCTTCAGTTGGCTGGGAAACTTTTGGGAGTGGCCTAACAGAATATAAATTCCATATTGGAGGAAAAAATTCTCCTTTTAATATGCTATTGAAAATTATTAGGAGGGGATCACTTAGAAATGGGCTCAAACATTTAATGATAAATTGTGGTACTTTGTCGATTCCCGCTGTACCAGTTGCAGGCAACTTATTAATCGCAGATAAAAGGTCTTGTCTTGTTAATTCAATGGTTTCAAGTGCGTCTCTGGGCATATCATCATCAGACATGGGAATATCACTGGGCTCATGTTGGTTTAGCTGAACTCGTGCAATAAAGTCCATCCACCTTTCGGGATCAAACTGTGGAGGGAGTTCACAGTATTTCTGTCGGTATGGTGGACAGCCCTTATGAAGTGTGGTTTCAATGTGATATTTTATGGCTTGAGACTTGAGGCGGTTGAAGTTTGCTCGTCCTTTGGAGTACGCAATTCGGTCTGGAACTAGTCCTGTCATTTTCCACTGTTTGTACAGTACCTGTTTAAGCTTAAAACTGTTGCTCAGCTCAGGAGTCCACCATCCTCTCGTACGTTCAGAGATCCTTATTTTCTTTGAGGCTGCATAATTAGAAATTGTGATGAGCCAGCGAGTTAAAAGGTCTAAGGCAAGTTGATTATCACATTGCTCAAGTGCATTCCAAGGAATTGCAGTGGCTGCTTCTAAACATTTAGTAATGTTGAGTAATTTTGGGCTCGTTATTATCTTGGTGTGGACCCGAGTCGAGACGTTGTAATTTGGAGTCGGAAAATATAAGTTAATTAAAATTGGCATGTGATCAGATTGAAAAGCTATTTCTGTTGTAGAATCAAGTTCACAATTGCTTGATGATAGCACAAGATCAAGATGGTGATCACCTCTGGTCGGGAGATTATTAATCAGATGGATTCCTAATGGGTGAAGGTTATTTAGCAATCTGGACTGAAGATGAACAAGTTGAGGGGAGAAGTTAAAGTCTCCACAGATAACATGCCTTGCTGAGTGATGGAGCCCATGAATGAGCCAATTAGTTATCTCGTCGACGGTTTCAGCATCGGGTCCTGGAGGGGTGTATATAACTGCAAAATCAATGCGAGCAGATTTAAATACGCATGACACAATTAGCCCTTCGAACTTAGTGGACTGACTATTATAATTCTTAGTAACAAGTATGTGCGGTGTTTTGTAGAAGAGTCCCACTCCACCTCCCCTTTTGTCCTGTCTGGAGCAGAGAATCACATTATATCCAGCCGACACTGCATATGGAAATTGCTCCTCATTTCGGCCAAGCCAGGTTTCTGTTATGCAGAGCACATCAAACTTGTGCGAAAGTAGAAGCTCTTCTACAGTTTCAAGCTTGTTACGGATGCTACGGGCATTCTGATAGAATATAGAGATGCTATTATGTCTGGGGATATTCCTTAGTATCCTCTGCGGTCTTTTTCTCTCTTTTTTTAAGGCGTTTCTTTCAGATATCCTAACAGGAATTATTTTGAATTGGCTTCCATTCATGATTTCTGTAGTGAGTCAGCTAGTGGGGTTGACTGGACCCTGAATGTGACCGTGGCTTGATTGGCTGTGCCTCTGAAGTCTGGTGGGCGGCGAGGATTGAAAGTAGGGCCTGATGAGGAGCCCTTGAGGCCAAGTGGATGGCTGACACAGGATTTTATATTGGGTACTGTTGCAGTCTAATCTGAAAGATGAATAAGAAGGCCATTTTGTGGGTAGTTGGTATACATCAACGGATATATTCAAATGATCACTTATGCCATTTTTAACTTGCTCAGAGGTTGTGTGTGGAGCCAATCGTGAGATGAATAGGCTTTTGCGAGTGGGTTGTTGGTCGACGTGTGCTACGTTGCCAGTAGTCTTGAGCCAAGAAGTTGGGGCTGTCCCAGTTATATATGATCTTCTCGATCTCTTGTTTCTTCGTGTCTCAGGTACCATCCTTGCCGTTTGGCGCTTTTCCTTCGTTGTGTTTCCTTTGGATACGTGAGGGGACGGCCCGGCGACAGCCTCAGCCCACGAGTGGGGGCCAAGGTGAGTTTCTGTAGGAGTTTCCTGACAGTGTCTACTAACAGAATTGGGATGAATGGTATTTGTAATCATGGATCTATCCAAAATTTGATTCGGTGCGTCAAGCTGGCGAGGTGTGCATGTTCGGCCTGCTGTAAAGAGAGCTAGGGGATCTACACTTGCAGCGTTACTTTCATAAGTTGATACCTCATAGGTTTCTTTTTGATTCCGCATTGGGTTCTTTTTCAGTGCGGAAGTCTGATTGTATGCTGTTACATCATTCTCGTTATGTGTCATCCCATTGGTGGGTATAGAAGAGGTGAATGGGAATCCTGCACCTTGGCCTAGCTTCGAAGTGAAACTATTCATAGTCATGCTCTTAAGTTCTTCAAGTTGTCTCTTCAGATGAGATACTTCTTGCAGGATCTCTAAGTTTTGAGCCCGCAGAAACTGGTTTTCGGTGAAGAGATCAGCGACGCATTCAAAAATTCTTTCCATCTTACCTAACGTAATCCTTGCATTATCTATTTGTAGGGCTGTGATAGTTCTCGTGTGTTCAGTGATGATTTCTATAAGGCTTCTACTAATTAAATCGTTAGTGATTACTTGGTCAGTATTGGCCATCGGGCTTTCAGGCATACTAGTTTTTGTGTTAGAGCCATTACAAGCAATGTCTGTTCCGTTTTCGTTAGTAACAACACAGTCAGAAGGTTCGGCAGGCGGTAATGATGTCAGTGATGTGAATTTGTCGACGTCAGTGTCTTGGATACTGTTGTCTGCTTTCCGTGGGTTTACGGTTTCATTCTCTCTGTTGATTTCGCTCGTTCTGTTACAAATATCACATGTCCACACCTTTCGCCGTTCTTTATTCAGCTTCCATAACACTGTGGGGGTGCACGGCTTACAAAATCCCCTCTTGCACGAAAGACAGCTCAGAAATACAGCTGATTTCACCACCTTACAGATAGCGCAGTTGAATTGATTATTTGGCATTTTTTCCGTTGAGTATTCTCTTTCCAAAGCTCTAAGTTCAGTTTCCACAAACTGCTTGATTAAAAAAATGCTCAACCAGGGGAATGTTCCGTAAAATTAGCTGGAGGCAAGGATTAACTTTACTACCCTTTAGCAGGTTACTCTTGGGAATTAGCGTATTACCTTTGACCTTGTTCTTCTCGCATTCAGAAACGGGGTTAGATAGGCTTTGAGCGACTTCTATATACTGTACTTAGCGATAGTCTTAAATAAAATTAATATAGACGATTACCTGAAAACAATCATATTCAGAAGACGTTACTATGGGATCTGCGACGATGAGACGAACCATCTGATATAAATTGCATACTTGCGAGAATAAGAAACACTGTATTATTGCAAGATATAGGGAGAACTTCGTTCAGGGCGACCTTACACTACTCGCGCATGCACTCTATATCTATTA
Organism: Mastigoproctus giganteus; assembly: GCF_048544385.1. Classification (NCBI taxonomy): domain Eukaryota; kingdom Metazoa; phylum Arthropoda; class Arachnida; order Uropygi; family Thelyphonidae; genus Mastigoproctus; species Mastigoproctus giganteus. Next base: position 15,613,797 of record NC_143582.1, read on the forward strand.
CTTTAATCGGAGCTCATTCGCAAGCTGCCACACACTATACGCGCACGCACTTGCTCCAATTCAAAACTTTATGTACGTATCGTATTCCCAGCAATATCCACTAGGCCTAACTGTCAACAATGCGTGTATGACTTCAGCAAAGCGTTAGCAAAATGCTAAGCCTAAAGGGATTAGGTAGATGACGAGAGAGTACAGATAAGATAACCCTCGTAATAACAAAATTTTCTCACCCACGTAATCCTCTTGCGAAGTTCTTTGAGCTGGCACACTTTTCCGGTGGAAGAAAACACTTTAAACACATTAAAATAACTCAACATTCAGGAGCTCCAGAACACGTGGCTACACTGAATGACGGCCATATTATCTCAAATTTCAATGAAAGGTGTAACTCACCCTCACAATCAGCCATTCACTTTAGCTGAACTTTTAGAGTCCCTCAATGAACCATCTAGTACTGCTGCTGCTGCTGCTGGTCCGGATGAAGGTTGCTATATAATGTTAAGAACACCAAATAACAAAGCAATAAGTTCCCTGTTGAAATTCTACAACCGAATATTTTTTAAGCTGTTCTTGCTACCTGGGAGTCTAAAACGCTGATGGAACTGATATTCGGGTGACACTTAAGTCAAGTGGACCCAATTTCGGCGAAGTCCGGACGGTCTATGACAGCCAAATCCTCTGCTTGCACCTTCACGATGGTGGGACTGTTAGTAATCCTGGGTATAACCTCCATGCACAAGTACATGGTGGGTGACCACCCAGGTGTGAACCAACGTAAGCAGGGGTCGAGGTGTGGCGCCCACAACACATGGAGGAACGCCGCCCCTCTATGTTACCAGGCAGTACTAGGCGGTAGATGACTCTCATCAACCGGTGAAATACCACCACTTTGCTTATTGAAGGCTTGAAGTGGTGGAACCCATGTTTAGTCTCTAGAGCTAAGTTCCGGCCAACCCTTCCCTATCTCTTCCATCATGCAGTATGATTGATGATTTTTGAGGTTATGATGACTGTCGTGGCGAGATCCAATATTCCTTACATTTCGAGGGTACAGCTCTAAAACAGTGTTCGCAGGCCGGCCGCTAGTTAGTACACCGGACCGAACCTATTGGTAACTCACTAGGAGGCTTCCGGATCAGCTAGTGGTGAGTAGTGTGTATGCGGGGAGCATTGTCAAGGCCACGTTATGTCAAGGATCTGGGTATATTCTTACCACATGTACGCCATATCCAAAAATTTCATTACTTCATACAGCATGTCCCACCCACTTTTTCTTACTATTGAATACACCATGAATTGTCAAAATAATAGAGCAAGCTTATCTGCGAAAAGATCTAAACCTCCCAAGGACTTCCTAATTCATTTCACAAATATACGTGGTCTTAATTCCAATCTCAACGATGTCCATTTCCACTTGCAGTCTTCCAAACCCCATGTACTTTTTCTGACTGAATCTCAGTTATCAGTTGATTCAACTACTTCTCATCTCAGATGTCCAAATTATTTGCTGTATGATTCCTTTCGCCTCAAAGGTGGTACTTGTGCATATGTCCATTCTGATATTCCCTGTCAGAGACTTGGCAATTTGGAATCTCCTCTCTTTGATCTTCTCTGGCTTAAAATCTCTCTACCTCATTGTGTCAAATTCATCTGTTGTCTCCACCGTTCTCCCAACTCAACTAATCACTTGGGGCTCTTTGACTTCCTCTCTTTGCAACATGACTTTCTCCAGTCTAACTTTCCTAACAGTGAGGTAATTTTCCTTGGTGATTTTAACGTTCACAACTCCAGCTGGCTTCCATTTTCTAGTCACACCGACCCAGCAGGTCGAGATGCTGAGGCTTTTGCAATTACTAATGACCTAGCACAGATTGTTCATTTACCTACAAGAATACCGGACAATACTAATCATACAGCCAATACGCTTGATCTTTTTCTCACAAACAACCCTTCTAAGTACAAGGTCGAAGTGAGAGGTCCTTTAGGCACTTCAGATCACAACTTGGTGATTGTCTCTTCTCCAATGGCACCTTTATCTCATGGCTATTCCCAACCTCGTATTGTTTGGCATTACAAGAATGCAAAATGGGATGACCTGCGAGACTTCTTTTCTTCTTTTCCTTGGTCTGATTACTGTTTCAAAACTTCTGATGTCAACGTTTGCTCAGATCGTGTCAGTGAAATTATTCTTGCAGGAATGGAATCCTTTATCCCACACTCCACTTTAAAATCTCGTCCTTTATCTAAACCTTGGTTTTCCAATAAATGTGCTAAGGCTGTCCAAGAGAAGAACGTTGCATATCGTAATTGGCTTGTTTCTAATTCTTCAGTTTTATTTTCTGCCTAAACCAAAGCTCGCAACAATTGTAAAGCAGTTATTAATCAGTCCAAACTAGAGTTTGAACAGGCTAAGAGTAGAAAACTTGCTTCTTTCCCTAATGGTAGCCGAGCATTCTGGTCTCTTGCCAAAGCTATTGGCCGCAACTTTTACCCATCTCTGCTCCCACCTCTGTCCAAACCAGATGATTCTGTCGTCACTTCAGCCAAGGATGAAGCTGACCTGCTAGCATCCCATTTTTCTTCCAGCTCATGTATTAATGATCTTGGAAAAACACCTCCCACCATTCCCAACATGCTACATTCAATGCCTCCTGTGGTCTTCCGGCAAAATGATATCAGAAGGATTTTGATGAATCTTGATGCTAAGAAAGCTCCAGATCCTGATGGTATTTCTCCACTTGTTCTCAAAACTTGTGCTCCTGAACTTACTCCTATTCTTTGCCGCCTTTTTTCACTTTCTTATTCCAAAGGTGTTTTTCCTTCTGCTTGGAAATTTGCTCATATCCAGCCAGTTCCTAAAAAGGGTGACAAATCCCTCCCATCCAATTATCGTCCCATTGCAATTACTTCTACTCTTTCTAAAGTAATGGAGAAATCAATTAACCGCCAACTCTTAAACTACCTAGAAACCTTCCATCTGATCAACGATCGCCAGTATGGATTCCGTCAGTGTCTATCCACTGGTGATATTCTGGCTTATGTTACCCATTTAGGGACTAATTCAATGGAAAGGTTCGGTGAAACACAAGTAGTTGCTCTTGACATCTCAAAGGCTTTTGATCGTGTTTGGCATAAAGGTCTTCTAAACAAGCTTCCATCTTATGGTTTGCCAACTGTTTTTTAGTAATTGGTTATTGCCAACTGTTTTTTAGTAATTGGTTATCCAGTTTTCTCTCTGATCGCTCACTGAGGGTGATGGTAGATGGCTCTCTGTCTTCTAACTTCTCCACTAATGCCGGTGTCCCCCAAGGTTCAGTTCTTTCCCCCACTCTTTTCCTCTTGTATATTAATGACCTTCTTCCATTGACTGGAAATCCTATCCAGTTTTGCCGATGATAGCACATTGCATTCAACTTTCCATTTGAGAAACCTTGTCCTGCTCAATCAGCTTCAAGTTCTCGAAAATCTGCTGCCAATTCCTTAAATGCCGATCTTCAGGTAATTTTCCAGTGGGGCAAAGACAACTTAGTTGATTTCAACCCTTCTAAAACTCAGTCTTGTCTTATATCTCGCAAAAAGGATTCTTCTGCTCCTATGCTTATCTTTGGTGACACTCCGATTTCTAGGCAAAATGATATATCTCTTTTGGGGATTACCCTGACTTCTAGTCTCTCTTGGCACAAGCACATTACAAATATTGCTTCCTCTGCATCTAAAAAACTTGGTTTTCTCTTTCGCTCTCGGCGTTACTTTTCTTCCAAACAGCTGCTCACTCTGTATAAATCGCAAATCCGCCCTGCCATGGAATATTGTTCCCACATTTGGGGTGGTGCCCCCAAAACCTCTCTCAGGCTTCTTGATTCCATTCAGAAGAGGGCAGTTAGGTTAATTAATGCTTCATCTCTAACAGAGTCTCTCCACTCGCTGTCTCATAGACGTACTGTTTCTGCTGCATGCCTCTTCTACAGATATTTCCATGGCACTGTTCTTCTGAATTGGCTTCTATAATTCCCGCTCTCTCTTTCAAAACAGTCGAACACGTGCCGCCACCAGCCAACATCCATTTACTGTCCAACTTCAAACCACAGAACCAACTTTTCATCTTCCTCATTTATTCATTCAGTTGCCGTTTTCTGGAACAACCTTCCTTCATACGTATTTCCTGAAAATTACAATCTACAGAAGTTCAAGTCCAATGTCAACAAATATCTTCTTTCGTCTTCTCAACCTCCAACCCAAGCACGGTACTAAGTACTATAGGTTCTATTACCTCTCGTGTTTGGGGTTCTCATAAAAAAAAAAAAAAAATTAAGCTATAGGAATTGACATTTATAATTTATCCAATGTTTCTCAATGGGTGTGGTGCATTCTGTATTTCTAACAATATGTTGTTCGTGGGTTCGCATAAGAATGGCAATAAAGTTCCGACTAGTGCAATAAAAAGAACCAGACTGAGGAGCTCAACATAATGGTTTTATTTTATTCAAAGTAATTACAACCCGATGACTGAATGCACTTCTTACGTCGATCTAAAATTTTCTGAAGAAGAGTCAGCGAAAGTACCCAAAGAGATGATGGTTCAGTTCGGCAGTTAAGTACTTCTTTATGTCCTCAACGTCCTGAAATCTTGCCTTTGAAGGCAGTTTCACTTTGGAAAGAGGAAGAAGTCCGCTGGTACTAGATCGGAAGAGTAAGGTTGAGGGTTGATCTGCTCCGAAAGGTGTTCACAACAAGCGCGGAATAGGCAGAGGCATTATCTGCAACAAGACCAGCTGCCTTTCTCTTGAAATTGGGACCTCACCCGGGAAATGCGCTTCAGTAGTCTTTGAAACATCTGTACATAGAACGCAGCATTGACACATTCCCCTTCAGGTACAAATTCGTTGTGACTCACACCGTTTGTCGAAAAACACGATCGGCATCGTCTTGAACCGGGACTTTTGTAAACGAAAGTTTTGATCTTGGTGATGATTTCGAAGTCCACTGCATGCTCTGACACTTTGTCTCTGGGTCGTACTGAAACATCCAACACTCATCTCCAGTGGCAATACAGTCGAAGAAATTAGATGGTTTTGACAAGTCTGGAAGAGGTCTTGACATGATGACACTCTTCTTTGCTTCTCCTCATCCGCGAAGCTGTGCGGCACAAATTTTGCACAGACCTTCCTTGTCTCGAAATCTTCATGCAGAATTTGACGAATCGTCTTCTTATTCATATCCAACTCATCAGCCATCAATCTGAGAGTCAAATGACGATCTTTTACCACAATTTTCCGCACTTTTGCAACACTGTCCTCATTTCGAGAGGTTGACGGACGCCTACTTCTTTGGTCATCACAAACATCTTCACTCTCTTTGAACCGCTTATACCAATCAATCAAACATACTACGACTTGACGTTTCATCACCCTAAACAGTGTTTAATATTTAAAATCTGTGATGTTCCAGTTTAAAGCAAAATTTGATATTCATGCGTTGCTCCATTAAAAAATGCGACACTTGCAAAGTGTCGCATTTTTTAATTGGACAATCTTTGCACCAGCATCTATTGGAGGAAGTTTTAACTATAACGTACTTCTGCCGTTTATTTTCAAACTCATCACACATGATCGCAACATCAAACGTCCTGGAACTTTATTGCAACACCCCCATCCCCCTTATGTAAGCGCCAGTTGTCTTCGTCGTGTTCGTCTGTCTGTCCGCCCACCCGGATTTAATAACGCGAGTGTCAGTGGATGGACTTTCGTGAAATTTAAATTTGGATCTTTTAGAAAATTTGTCGAGCCATCCTAAATTTCATTTGAATCGGACAAACATAAATTTGGCAATTATTATATTTGTTTTTTCATAGATATCACATAGGCTATCCATATATCGTATATTGTAGTAGCTGTGGCACTAGACGGATTTTGATGAAATTTTATATTTACCTCTTTTAGAAAGATTTATCCTGCCATTCAAAATTTAATTACAATCGGAAAAATAGAAATTCGGGAATTACTATTTCTTTTTTCTCATACCTTTCTTTTTTCTCATATCACATAGGCTACCATTCACCACATATTGTAGCTGAAGCACTAGATACTATATTTGTTGCCATGCTCCGACTGAAAGAATGAATGTTATTTGTATCGCACATTGTACCAACATATGCCACAAATAACATCCATTCTGGGTTATTATCTCTTGTATACGGTGACAAAACAAATAACAACCCAGTATAACAATGGTAGCCAAAGAGACATTTCAGAACGCACAGTTCGAGTACGTGGTAACGGATAGTATAACGTAGCTCAGGATCGAACCGTATTACACTACTGCCAGCATAAAACAAGAAGGTACGGTTACAGCGGGCTCAAGAACATCAACAGTGAAGAGAATTGGGGGAAAAAAAGAGGAAAAGAAAGAAAAAAGCACTATCAAGTCTGACGAATCACAGTTTCTGTTGTTTCACGATGCTAATGAGAGCAGGGGCAGTTCCGGATTGAGGGTAAAAGGACTGTACAAAAAAAAAATATGATTCTCCGGAACACCGATTTAACCCCACTTTAGAAACTCTTGGGACTGCCCATTGATAATGAGTCCATGGATCCATCCAGCCAAATGTTAACAATGTGGCTGGTGGTGTAGGGAGCGTTTTCATGGTGCACAACGTTCGGATGTCACAGTTCATATGGAAATTTTTTCGGCCAAGCACATCCTTCTATGGCTGCAGTGTACTCCACAGGACTACCCTGTCATGTGTAGGAACCTGGAGCCCCCACGCCAAATAAGTAACCATGTAGGGGGTGGGGAATGTACAGGCAGCCAAGGAAGCAGATTAGCCAAAAAATATCAGTAAGTTGGTAGCAAGGGGATGCAATGTAGAATGAATGAACGAATGGATGAATGAATGAGAATGAAAGACAGAATGAATAGGCTGGTCATTGAGTGAAAGAGTGAATTAGGAATTATGGTAAAAGGGAATAAATGCCAGTTTTGGTGAAAGAAAGAGTGACCCCAGAGACGGCTCCAAAATTTGCAGGGCCCTGTTCAATAATTACTTGCGGGGCCCTAGGGTCCTGTGCAAAATTTGTGGGGTGTTTTTGTAACAGTGATTTTTCAAATTTTACAGTAACTAAGACATGATTAAATATTTTTATATTATACTGAACAAAAATTTTAAATATGAATATTTAATACAATAATCAACAATACTGTTTTGACCTTTTGAGCGCGGGGCCCTGTTCGACAGAACCGGTTGAACATCCTTGTGGCCAGCACTGAGTGACCCAGCATGAGGGAAAGAGAGTGAACGAGTGTTATGGTGAATGGCAATGAGTGGAAGAGCAAATGTAATTGGCTGAAAGAATACAAAGTTAATAACAACTCACACCACTTCATATATACTAACAAACATTTACTAACAACACAAAAACTATCGCTGCATTCACCCCTGGCCTGAAAAAAACTGGCGGCTAGGCCTTCACTGAAACTGAAGAATAACAGTAAGTTGAGGTGCCCAGAGAGTACAGTGCAGTGCAGAAAGCAAGTCGAACAAATGAAATGAAAGCAGAAGAATGAATAAGAGTGTGTGTGTGAGAAAAAGAACACAAACCACAAATGTTACAGTTAAGTACACACTAACCCTAGTTTTAATCTTTTATATTTTTTCTTATTTAGCTTAATTATTAAGCATTAGTATTTAAATTTACATTACACACCATTGCATCCCCCCCCCTGGTGTGTGAAAAAAATATACATAATCTAACAGGAAAATAATGATTATAAACTATAAGAAAAAAAAAGTATAAAAATAGAATGCATGTAGAGTGAGAAAGCGGATTATGAATAAAGTAAATGTGTGCTCTCCCCCCCCTCCGGGAGAGGGGGGGATTATACCCTCTTCGCCTGGTGGGTTCCCCACTGCCAGATAACATATCCCACCTCCGCAGCGGGATGGACAGTTTGACCTTCCTGCCGAATTCGACACTACCTGACAACCATCACCAACGAAGAAATACTGCGGCTTTGCTGGCAATACGCCATTTGCATTTGGCGATCTGAACTGGTATTCAAACCCAGTTCCCTTTAAAGCCCCATCCCCAGGCAGGGGAGGGAGGAGACGGGTCTCTGTCTCCTCCTCTCCCTGTCTCCCCCATATTTCACTTGGTGGGGCTCGTCCTCACTGACCTCTTTGGGGATGCCCATTCTGTGGTCCCCATCCTACCTGTTTCCCCTCAGTCTCCTCCCCACCAGTCTAACTAAACCGACCGAGTACGCCCCCGCCAAATTCTAATCAACATCTAAAAATTCAACCGCTTTCTCGTAAACCTCTTTCGGCCTTTCCAAATTCTAGCGTTCCCCCTTTATATATATATATGTCTTGCTACTGAAATACTCGGAAAATAGGTGGCTGGGCCTGCCAGAGTACATAAATAATCTACTGGGTGGCTGACCTCCCTCCTCGTAGCAAAGTGTGGGCAATGGTGGGTCCCAATAGGGGGTCAACGGCTAAATAGTCAGAGAAACAACAGAACATAACACTACACAACAAACCACTCCCCACACACTTTTTAAATCGAAATCTCTGGCCTCCACAGAGTTCTGTGTCAAAAAAACAAGAGTACACAACGCGGAGATGGGGGAAACCCCTGGTGCCGTCAGGCAACCAACACACTTTATACTTTACCATGGCTGGAGTGTTTACAGGAATAGACTTATTGCATATGCTGATGATTTAATTATATTAATTGAAGTTAATTCCCGGAAGGGCTTTAGAGACTTCTGCCAACCATGTATTAAAGGATCTGTATAAGTGGACTCCTCAGAATAAGCTTACCATTAGTTTTTCTAAAACTAAGATGATTATTTTTAAGAGTAAATCAGATCTAAATAGACCTCAAATTAAAATTAATGGGACTCAACTTCCTCTTGTAACTGAAGCGAAATATTTAGATGACAATTGATTGCAAATTAAATTCTTCTTCCTATCTTTCTTATTTATCTGGTAAAGTTAAAAAGTTCACGGCATATCAAGAGTAAAGTGGGGATTATGGAGAAAAACTCTGAACTTACTGCATACTATTCTGCAGCCTTTCTCCCTATGCTGCTGGAGCGTGGTACAATAGGGTGATAATTTTAGATTTAAATTAAAACTCATGTCATTGCAAAAAAAAAAACAATGCTGTTGGCTATTCTATGTGTTTGTCGAACCGTCGAAGGCTGCTTTGCGGGTATTAGCCGGAGTATTACGACTGGACTTTCTCTTCGCATTTCGAGAGCTATATGTTTTCATATCCGTAAACAAATTCCATCTGCATTTATGGGGATTGAGACTGACACACAACAAGATGTTAGGAGAGAGAGAAACAAAGATATTGGAATGAGTTGGTGAACAAATGGCAGGAAAGACGGGATACATCCGAAGCTGGATTAGTGACTAAGAAACTTATTCCTCGGGTTTCTTATTTGATGGACAAAAGGACAAATAAGTGGTTCTCCATGAGCATGTTCAGCTCTCATATTCTTACAGGACATGGTTCGTTAAATGAGAAATTGTATAAGTGAGGACTGAGCAATACACCTCTCTACTTTGGTGGAGAGGTCGAGAGTTGGAGCCATGTTTTGTATGACTGTCCACATTATTTTGACATCAGAACAGAACTTGAAACTACCGTGAGAACAATTTTTCCTGGTCAAGAGACTAAACTTATTGAAACTCCCTTTAATTAAAATGCGCTTCGTGTGTTCGCCAATCAGGTGTTTAAAAGGCGAAAATTTCTGCTGACACAAATGGCTTTGGATAGATGTAGTGTGTTGTAAAAATTTTGAGTGGATACTTAATAATTTATATAAGGAATAATAATATGTATAGTATAAATACTTCATGAAGACAGTGCATAAAACTTCGATGGGAAGTGATAAGAATTTTAAGTTCTACTTTCTTTTTCTTTTTAATCCCCTCCCCCTTTTTTTTTTCTTCTTCTTTTCTTTCTTTTTAGACGTCCTACCTTCTGGAACTGACCCACCTTCCCGTGGTGTGGACGAGTACTCAGAAGCAGCTTTCTAGGTGATTGCTGCTTCTGGGTGGCCAAACGGCCAGTACAAAACAATATAACACAAACTACATTAACATAACACTACTCCATGTCTGGCCCATTTTTATTTGGTCTGTAAAATTAGTGATACGTGTTGGGTTTTAACTGACGTTCTAAGAGCCACCCTTAACAATAACACATTTTATGGCTGAAGTATGCCTGGTGGACCCTATCACCACAAACCTTTTACTGCTCTTGACAATCCCCATATGGAGGGAGCCCACCTTCCGCAGGAATGCCACCTCTATCCTTTTTAGTCTTCCTATCATCACCCTTCTTTATCTTCACCCCCTTTCTGCAACACTTGAACCCCCGGCGTTTCCTTTCGAATAAAAAAAAATTCCAGAGTTGTTTTTTTTTCCTCCTGGGACCCTCCCTGACAAGCTCAAGCGCAGTCCAGTCCGCCCCAACCAGAGACTATCTATTCTCTACTATACCCGGCTGCTTCCTCGTGACGGTTGACGGGCAACGTGGGGTCCCACTAGGGGCCAGCAGCTAAATGCCGGAGTTGAACTAGCGTTTGGGAGCGGACCTATATAAGATACTATACATGTCTACGAAGACCAACACTAAAACTACACTATCTCTGGCCTTTTCAGAGTTTCTACTGCGACACAGAGTATACAAACACGAAGTTGGGGCGACCCCCGGAGCCGCTTGACAAGCAACACTATACACTGTGGCTGCAGTGTATTCATTTTTGAATAGGTGCTTCCAACATGATAATTGGAAGAACAATGTCAAAAGGCCACAGTTGTACAGAACTAACTCCAAGGACATGAGTGTTTCAGCCTACTGCCGTGGCCTCCTCAATCACTAAATCCCATTCCAAATGAGCATGTGGGATGAGGTGGAACGATTTCTTCGGGATAAAGTTATTAGGTAGTCGTATCTAATAGTGTTCATCCAGCGTATAAGATATTTTATTCCAAGCGACAACATTTAGAATATTGTATCCAGGTATAGGAGACCTCACCTAAAAGAAGTTAAAGAGAAAGTACAAAGAAGGCCTAGATTGATGAAGGGTAATATACGTGAAGGGTGAAACAAGTTAAACTAACGGGTCTATAGTTACTTGTGTGAATTGGTGACACAAGTAACTATACAACGGTTAGTTTAACTTGTGTTCCGAGGAAAATAATGGAATCACTGGTTAAAGAAGCATTGTAGGATCATCTAGACAAGACTGCAGTAATAGTTAAGACACAGATTGGGTTTGTTAAAGAGAGGTCTTGTCTGACCAGTTTGATTGGATACTATGAGGTGGTCACAAGAGGACTGGATGCAAAAAATAATTTTGATATCATATACTTGGATTTCAGGAAAGCTTTTGATACTGTTGCACATGGAAGACTGCTGTACAAATTGGAGAGGTATGGCATTACGGGATGGTTGAGTGGGAGATGACAGAGAGTGGTAATCAATGGACACTGCTCTTCGTAGAAAATGTTATTAGTGGAGCTCCCCAGGATTCGGTGTTGGGCCCATTGTTGTTTTGTATATTTATCAATGATATTGTTGAAGGTATAAAAACAAATGGGCTGAGAAGTGGCAACTGAAGTTTAACATTGACAAATGCAAAGTACTGCATATATGTATGAATAACCCAAGAGAAACGTACCAACTGTGTGGCACTACTCTCAAGGAAGTGGAAAGCGAAAAAGACCTGGGGGTAATTGTGCAGTAAAATATGAAGTTTGCAGAGCAGTGCAGACTGGCTGACAGGGCAGGTAATGGAGTCTTGTCAATGATATATATGAATTTTGATAGCAGGGACAGGGAGGTGATTATCCCGTTATACAAGGCAATGGTCAGGCCACACCTAGAGTACTGTGTACAGGTGTGGAGCTCTCATTTTAGGAAGGATGTAGAGCTGCTGGAACGAGTACAGAGAAGGGCAACAAGATTACTGAATGGAACAAAGGGTTGCTCTTATGAAGAAAGGCTTAAGTGCTGCAAATTGCAGGGCCTGATTGAGGTGTATAAGGCCTTGAATGGGTTGAACAAGCTGAATGCTGATGGGATTCTTCCTCTTGTTCAGATTAAGAACCTTGGGCATAAATTCAAATTGAGGAAAGACAGTTGTAGAATAGATGTGCGGAGTGTACAAATGTACCCTCGTATTTTGACCACTCGGCTATGGCGGCCTGTTTACAGGTGTAGTCTTTAGAGCCTAGCAACTAGACTCCTTGGGGGAGATTATTCAATTCTTAGGATTAATTTGACTGACGTCTATAAGGATCTGAGAGAGATTAGTAAAATGAATGAAGTAGGAATATTCTTACTGGTGCTAAATTTTCCCATATTTAAATTGTAATAAATTGCCTGCAAGCGGCCAAGGCAGAGAGTTTGGAAAAATTCAAGAAACAATTCAAGGATAGGCACTTTTTGATTACGGGAGTATTATGAAAAATTAAAAATATATATTTTTTAACCCAGCAGATAGAGAATAAGTTTTCGCTTCATTGTATTATTGTTTCATTTTAAAACTAACATTAATACTGTTATTTTTACCATTCAAAACTCCATAGCCAATTTTAACATTCAAACGGCCGTAACGGTTCAGAATCAGACCAAAGTTGACCAAACTGTAAATGTAGTCTGAATTTGACTTTAAACAAAAGTTAATTAAAAAGTATGTCTTCAGTAATCTCAAAAGCTAACAAAAAATTAAATAAAAACTCTTAAAGTTTTTACGAAGCTAAAAAAACTTTAAGAAGCCTCATTGTGAAGCTTCATTAAGCTTCACAAAAGTCTGTAGTTTCAGTTTATAAACTTTTATAAAGTGAAATGAAAAAAATATATATATAAAAAAGAAATGAATTTTCTGAAAATGTAAAGAAAGTATAAAATGTCATTTGGATTGAACATTTTGAAAAAATTCACAAACCTTAAAAATATAATTTTCCGCATATTTTTAATTTTTATGACTTTTTAAAAATATATAAATTATCGTACAGTATTTTTAAAAATATACTTCTCGAAATATTCTTTTCAGCTTTCCTTTATAAATAAAACACTGCATAATTTAATTTTTAAAATTTTATCTTAATTGCCTTCTGTTTTGTGTTATAAACAGAAGCAATTTAAACACTTCATTATATACCATTCAAAATTTACGTATTTACAAAATCAATATTTTCGCTTTCATATAGGAAATTTTCAAACATTAAATTAGAACTGGATCATGCAAACAGCTGAACATTTTAATTAATAAGCACATCGATTTATCAAATTGCGTACACTAACACCAAGAAACTCTTCATAAAAACATTGAAATATGATCGCAATTAAAGATAGTAGTTTTATCTAACATCTTAGTTTTTTTTTTTTTTTTTTTTTGCTCCTAGAGCAGAAATAGCAAAACATGATCATAAAATATACCTAAATTCTTTTTCTTTTTTTTTTTTGTATTACCGAAAAGGTCGTGTGCACGTTGTACTAAAATAAAATTTAAATTGTCACACATTACTTAAACTTTCTGTTTGCGTATTAGGAATTCATTATTAATACGCAAACAGAAATTTAGTATTATAAATTTATTAATAACTGCAACACAATATATTTATAATAATCCTAAGAGTTAATATTAATAAATTGGTTAACTGATTAAAATTAAATGAAACTTGTGATTAAGCGGAGGATATGTAGTCTCATAGGAAACTCCAATATTAATCATTCTAATTATTATTCTATTATTCAGAATGATTAATAACTATTATTCAGAATGATTAATATTAATCATTTATTATTATAAATGTATTAATAACTGCAACACAATATTATATTTATAATAATCCTAAGAGTTAATATTAATAATCCAATATTAATCATTCTGACAATTGATTCGTTGGCTCTTAATACATACACTATGCAAATATCTATACATTGGCAGTTAGGTGTTAAAAATAATTAATAAATTGGTTAAAATTAAATCAAAATGAAACTTGTGATTAAGCGGAGGGTATGTAGTCTCATAGGGAGCTCACAGATAACGGTGTATTCACAATCACTCTACTCTTTAATCGCTTTGCTTCCTAGGTAAAAAAATCCCAGGTCAAAATGCTAGAGCCTGTAAGTCTAGGAACACAAGGTCACCCCGAGGCGGAATAGAGGTGTGTCCGGGACTACAAATGTCCTGTGATCGTAACAACTTAATGATTGCAACAGGAACTATTAAATAAGGAAAAATAAAAAAATAAAAACTGATTGGCTCTATCATTTCTTCAACTATCTGCAAATTAATACGATCTGTCAGCAGGGGAGGATAAATGAGAGAGGGAAATACGCGAGCTGCCACAATGAACGAAAGCGACCCGGATTCGATTTTCTCACAGAGAAGGGGACTTTCCTCAAATTTTAATTAGGATATTTTTGGTCGTTTCCTCCTCACCCTAAGCGCAAAGTACATAGGGTAGTAATATGAGCCAATCTGGACAAAATGAAATTAAATTTATATTTGATTTTCTTATCAGAAACTGGCAGGCAACGCAGCTTACAATTTCATGATGTTGTAGGGCAGTATGGTGATATACGGAAAATAATTTATACTAATATAAATGCAATTAATAGCTGTCAGTGCAGTTAGCGGAAATATTCACAGAGTACTGACCCCATCCATTATATTTCTTTGTGCAACTGTCAGCAGGGGAGGATATTAAATGAGAGAGGGAAATAAGCGAGCTGTCACAATAGCTACTCAAAAATTCAGCGTTCTCAATCATAAAGCTGAGGTTAAAAAAATAAAGAAAGAAAGAACGATAGCTTAGCACTTATTCAAATAGAAGCAGAGAACATTTACCTTTTTTTCCTTTCTGATTAAAGTAAAGTTGACACTGAACAGAGACAAATGTCGTTCACAATTCATCATAACGAAAGGTCAACATGGCACACAGTAAATAAATAAATAAGTACAATAATTTATTTAGCAGCAGACACTATAAACCACACGCAGTCGATTGATTGCGCGTAAATTGTTTTCCCACCTAGCGGTGAAGTATGGAAAGGTAGGGAAGTAAGAATTAAGAAATAAATAAATTGATTAAAAGATTGTAAAAAAAAAAAAAAATTCGTCATATTTTTGAAAATCGCAAATATTTAAAAATATTTTAAAAAATAATTGTTTTATATAGAAACTAAATAATTTAATTTAAGTTAAAATTAAACAAATTTCAGTCTGATTACGAAACAAAGTCCAATAAGATAATTATGGCACCTTGTTATAAGTCCAATAATAATAAGATAAATAATAATAATAATAATAATAACAATAATAATAAGATAATTATAAGATAATAAACAGAATGTCCAAAATATATTTCTAGAATTCCAGTTAAAAAAAAAATCAATGTCATATACTATGGGTAAAAAAGTTACCTATAGGTATACTGTACAGATAACGTTTTGTACAATTAGCTTTCGGTATAGTTTCCATAGGTAAATACTAGTTTTTAAACCATTAAAAGACAATGTATAGAGAAAATTAAAAATCGGTATTCACGCAGAATTTCTACAAAAATATCATTCCCGCACCGATTTTGAATAACAGTTTGTCCATGTAACCCGAGAAGGGGCACAATGCTACATAGTAGTATTTTGGGTTAGGCGCCACCGGTAGTTTCCCACATCTGCGCATAGGAGACTTAGGAACGAACTCACGTCCAATTTATTCTTTTAAACCAGTGTTTTATTATTTTAATTTTATTTTTTTATTTAAACCCCAGACATGAAAGGTATTAAAAGCTATAGTTATTACCGTGCATAGATTAAAGTTTGAGAAGACAGAAGATACTCATTGACATTAGACTTGAAATGATGTAGATTGTTAATTCTCGGGAAATACATGTGAAGGAAGGATGGTTGGTTGGTTGGTGTTGTAGAGTTTTAGGCACATCAGCAACTTAGCCATATTGCGCCGCATATAATATGTTTGTAAATCGCGTGCGTTCTATGGTCGATTTGCTGCTTGCTAGGAGAATCACCGAGTTTTCGGGAGAAAAAACCATGCTATCTGAGACCGATTAACTCAGAATTGTGAAAAAGACATAAAAAATGCCTCGCGACATTGACAGGATTCGAACTCAGATATTATACTCAGGTATAATCACCGTGCTCCCTTCACCGGGTAGTACCTCGTGTACTACCCACGAGGACCGTGAAGAAAGGTTGTTCCAGCAAAAAAAAAAAAAAAAAGATTTTTAGGCCACACAAATAATTAAATTCATCTGCCGTGCTGTGTGTCGTATGTTTGTATTCTCTAGTCGATTTGTATGTTTTGCTGGACGAAAAACCCCAGTTTCTAGGGGGAACTTGCTATCAACGCCTGAGCCCGACTAACTCAGCCACACAGTGAAAAAAACCCATTAAAGTTCCTCGCGTCTTCGACGAGATTCGAACCTGGGCCTTTTACACCCGGTGTGGGGAGGACAGTGACGATACCACTGTGCTACCCGCGCAGACAGGTTGTTCCAGCAAATGGAATTTCAAGAGAAAAATGAAAAAGAAAAGTTTGTTATGAGAGTTTGGCGATGGACAATGAATTGGTGCAGAATGATCGCGGCGTGTGTTTGGACTGGTTTGTCATTTGTTATGAATTTATATTTTTTAAATTCACGGTACATGAATGTCATGTCATGAATTTGAACAAATTGAAGCACATTACTTTCCAGTTTAAGAGACCTTACCCACCAGAAAGGTCTCGAATATCCCCCATCAGTTCTTTAAATACTGATCTCGGTAATTCATGATCCGTTTTTGGATCACTCAATGGGTCAAAGAAAACAGTTAGCTTTAAATCTAAAACTCAGTCCTGTCTTATTTCTCGCAAAAAGGAGTCTACTGCTCCTGTACTTATCCGGCGTGATACTCAGATTTCTATACGAGATCACATAACTCTATAAGGATTACCCTGACTCCTAATCTCTCTTGACATCAGCACACTCACAAAAAAAAAAAAAAAAACTTTTCTTTTTCGCTCTCGGCTTCACTTTTTTCACAAAATAACTATTGACGCTCATCAAGAAGGAGAGCGGAAGAATTACAGATGCCAACTCTGAAGAACAGCGCCCATGTAGGATTTGAGTGATTAAGATTCTAGAAGTGTCTATTGAAAAAGCATGCAGCAGAAATACAATGTCTGCGAGAGATAGTGTGGACAGACATTGTAAGAGACGGTCATTAACCTGACTGCCCTCTTTTGAATAGAGTTAAGGAGCCTATTGAAAGTTTGGAAACACCACCCAGATGTGGCAACAATATTTCATGGTAGAGTGGATGGACTAGTGATTTGAAGAGTGCCACCAGTTATTTTGTAAAAAAGTAAAACCAAGAGCGAAAAGGAAAACAAGATTTTTTTTTTTTTTTATGCAGAGAAAACAATATTTGTGAGTGTGCTGATGTCAAGATGCTCACTGTCAGGCAAGATAAGCACAGGAGCAGTAGGCTCCTTTTTGGGAGAAATAAGACAGGACTGAGTTTTAGAATTGAAGTTAACTGTTTTCTTTGACCCATTGAGTGATACAAAAACGGATCATGAATTATCGAGATCAGTATTTAAAGTACTGATGGTGGATATTCGAGAAGTTTCTGATGGGTAAGGTCTCTTAAACTGGAAGGTGGAATGTAGATGGCTTCAATTTGTTCAAATTCATGACATGACATAAAATTCATGTACCGTGAATTCAAAAAAATATAAATTCATAACAAATTCATGACATGACATAAAATTCATGTACCGTGAATTCAAAAAAATATAAATTCATAACAAATTTATGACATTCATAACGTGAGCCAATATTTCACGGCGATCGATGCTGACAGAATTTATATTGGCGATCATAGATCAGATGGAAGGTTTCGAGATAGTTTAAGCGTTAGTGGTTTGGGATTTCTACATTACTCAGGAACGAGCCGAGATAAGTGTAATAGGATGATAATTGAAAAGGGAGGGGCTTGTCACCATTTTTAACAGCTGTCTGAATGTGAGTAAATATCCGCGAATAAGGAAAATCACTAGTGAAATCAACTACTCAGGAGCACAGGTTTGTTTTGAGAATAAGTGGAGAAATGACATAATTTCTCCATTTATTTGACAGCTTTCTCGGCATCAACACTGCTCAGAATTCTTTCAACATCCTTATGTCGTAAGACCGGAGGACATTGAATGAAGTGTATTGGGTATAGTAGGAGGTAATTTACCAAGATCATCGATACAAGAGTTAGAAGAAAAATAGGATGCTCAGAATGCAGCCAATAGCTTTGGCTGCATTCTGAGCATTATATTTTTATCATATCTCCAATAGCTTTGGCAAGCGAATAGAAGGCTCGATTACCATCCGAACAATAAAGAAAGTTTTCCACTCTTATGTACCGTTCAAAATCGAGTTTTGGTTGATTAACTGGTTCACAATTGTTGTGACCTTTAGTGTATATAGAAAATGAAGCTGGAGATTTAGACACGAGTCAGTGGTATTATGCTGCATTCTTCACTTTAACAGCCTTAGCACAATTATTGGAAAACCAAGATTTTTGCATGGAATGCTGTTGTAGGATTTTATATAAGAATCGTACAAGACTAATTTCACTGACACAATCTGAGGATCAGAAGATTTAAAACAGTAATCTTAACAGAGGTGCCATCATTCCTGTTGGATGCGAGGGGGCGCCTCCGTATCCAGGAGCAGCAGTGGGTAGCACACGCTTCTCGATTAGATCGGGGTTCAAGCCCGTGACGACCAAATACGGTGGATGCGGAAAGGTCAGGGAATGACCACCGCATATCTCCAGAGCAATATGGCCTTAGCTGCTAATGGTCCTAAAAACCAAACAACAACAACAAGATGCGAGGGTACTGAATTTTAAAGCATTGCTCTCATGGGGTGTGGAATTGCTGAAATTGAAAATATAAACCCATAATTTTAAAGTGAAGACGCCTAACGATACCTTAGAATCAAAGTCAGAAGTATTCATTAGCTGCACAAACAGTTCTCGGTATGGAACAGTGAACTCCACGAGATGTAGTGGAAGAAAAAGAAGAAAACCCACTGTTTCAAACAATTTTTTTTGCTTTTTTTCTGAAAATTGAATAACTGCAATGTCAGCTCATTTCCCCACAGTAAAAATACTGTATGTCGATCTGATACCGATTATGAACAGCATACCTGGTCCATTGGAAGAGTTGTTCATAAAATGTGACAATACTTTCGAATATCAGCCCGCTAAAAATTAAAAAAATATATGTTTAAACACTAAATACTTAAACAATGTAAGGGATTTTATGTTCAAATTTCAGTCTTGAAAATATGACTGTAAAACGGGCTTCAAACAGTACAAAACATGACTACCAACTAGTTGCTTGTTATTGGGTTTTAGGCGCATCAGCAACTCAGGCCAAATTGCGCCGTATATACGAATAATATGTCTGTAAATTGCGGGTGTTCTGTGGTTGATTTGCTGTTTGCTGGACGAAAAAACTAAAGTTTCCGTGAGAAAAATTTATGCTGCCCTCGCCTAAGACCGACTAACTCAACCACTTTGTGAAAAAGACCTATAAAATTCCTTTCTCATTGACGTGATTCGAACTCAGATCTTTTCTACCGGTGTCGGGAGGACGGCGATTCTAACAATTGTGCTACCCACGAGGGCTTTCTTGTAACTTTTCTGATTTTTTTAATACGGGGTATAAAAACCGATGGATTTGGTCGGAATGTCATTGTTGTTGTTGTTGTTGTTATTTAATTTTTAGGAGCATTAGCAACTAAGGCCATATTGCTCCCGGGATATGCGGTGGTCATTCCCTGACCTTTCCGCATCCTCCGTATTTGATGGTCACGGGCTCGAACCTCGGTCTAATCAAGAAGCGTGTGCAACGCACTGCTGCTCCTGCCCACCTGGCTACGGAGGCGCCGAATGTCATTGTATAATAGTCCTCACGAACAGTTATTCCCACACTCTTAGATTACTTTGTGTGGGGTCACAGAAAGAGACACCACACTGAAAAATTGCATTTTTTTCGAAGCTACTAAACCATTAAGAATAATTCTGAAAGGCTAAAACATGCCACGGAATTATAGATTCGTTGAGCTGAATGCGGCATTGAACAAAATGGAAGTCAACTTGAAGAGCAGCTTTAAATCCTTTGAGAGAGATTTATTTTCGTTTCTTTTTATGTTTGTAATTTACGATTAGTATTTAACATCTGGGAAATAAACACTTTTTAGACATATACTGGTGTTCAAAGAAAGTGCATCACCCCTTAAAATTGTAATTATCGTCCGAATAACGTAAGTATATGTCAATATTTTTTACAGATTGCAACAGATAAGATTGACACGCGTAGGTGATGACGTAATATTGCATCAGCCGTTACTTTCAGCATACTCTGCAAGAGTTGCAGTTATTCCTTGCTTGTGTCAGGATGGCGAGTTACGTGCAGTTGACGCCGCGAAGAAAGAGTGCTATTGTTGCTTTACGTAAGGAAGGATGTTCTTCCCGTCATATTGCTTAAAAAGTGTCTTGTAATCAGTCGACAGTGAGTAGATGTCTTTCCAAACATCTACTGAGTCTGGGTGCGAGGTTGGCCTGTGCGGACATTGCTCCTTAAAGCTCTTCAAACAGAGAAGTTTTTCCTGATTTATTTTCTGCTTTATTAGTTTAAACTGTCATATTAACTTATTTTCTAGAGTAGCTTTATATTCCTAGTTACGATACTTAGTTTAAAGTTTAACTTAGACAGAGATTTTGTAGATATTACTTAGTATCGGTAACGGTATCAAATCCACGTATCACAAACCAAATTTTTTTTTTAACCAAATTTAGTCGATTTATTAACCAACTGTTATATCAAATTATCTTCTATAAGTAGATTATAGACCTAGTCAGGATCCTTAGTTTATTCTAAATTGAGATAGCGAGATTTGGAAGCTAATCAATACTTACGAGTCCGTAGAAATACCGTTCGTGATTTCCCGCCATTTTTACACGATAGCATAAGCTTAGTGTAGTATAGTGCATAATATAATATTGCCAATTAATCAGTAAATCTATTAATCTTGATAAACTTTATTGTCAATTAAATTGTACTTTTAACTCTATATATATATATATATATATATATATATATATATATATATGTGTAACGACTTAATCTAACAAATAATTAATACATAACTATAGTGGTACACGTGATACGGAAGTTGTATAAAGGGAACTCGTAGAAAACACTAGATACCGAAAAAAATATATATATAACATAACTGTTTTGGGATATAACTTAAGGATTTAATTTTTGTTTTGAATTTTATTGAATTAAATCGGAATCATGACTCTGACCAGAGCAGCAAAGCAAAAGGCTCAAGCTAATGGGAGTGCTGTGGTTCAGGGGAGAACTGAGGGGGGCAGTTGCCCTCTGAATCACAGTCTATTAAAATGCACTGTTTGCTTGATGTTTGCGGAGCAGTCGGGTACGGGACATGATACTGCCAAGGGGGATGTCTTTGTGTGTGCACGATGTAAGGAGTGCAAGGAAATCAGGCGACAACTCAGCGTTGTTATGGGCCTTTATGAGAGCTTGAAGGACAGGGTGGATGCCCTCGAAGGAAATAAATTGAGGGGCCCATCAAGCTCTCAGCTGCCCACATCAACACCAGAGCTTGCACTTGGTCATCAGGCAACACAGAAGCAGCCCCCTAGGCAGAATGCGCTGGTCCCACAGGAACTAGTAGTTGTTGGTGACTCTATTGTCAGGGAAACGGGGAACATCCTTTGTAAAAAGGATAGGTGGAATAGGACCAGGGTATGTCTGCCAGGGGCAAAGGTTGATGACGTTGTAGAGCGGATATCATCTTTTAAGGGCACAAAAGGTGATATAGTTGTACACGTTGGCACTAATAATATTAAGAGTAGGAGACCGGCAGAATTACTTAACAAGTACAGGTCACTGTTGAACAAAAGCCGAGAATTAGGGTTGAACTTGAAAGTGTCTGCAATTCTGCCCAGACACGATAGGAGGGAGTATATGATGAGAGCCTTGTCGATCAATTCGGCCCTGGAGGGATTGTGCAAGGCTCAAGGGGTAGAATTTTTTTCAGCCTGGACTGTACTTGTTAACAGGAGAGATTGCTTCTACAGGGATGGGATACACTTAAATAGAAAGGGTGCAAGAATTTTTGCTGATGCTGTCGAGGCAGTGTTAGGTGGGTCGGAAAACTGCTAGTTGGGGGGGGATACAAGGACTAATAGATTAACAGTAGCCAGTGGCAGAGGTGGAAGTGATTCTTGCACTGCTTCTATTGAAATGAGCAGAAGTCTGAAAAACAGGATGCAGGATATTTCAGAGACTGCTGGTAGTCATTGCGGTACAAGTAAACACATGGGTTGTGTTAGGGTAGCTAAGAATAGAAACAGGTGCATGTATACCTGCGTGTACACCAATGCTAGGAGTTTGGTAAATAAATTTGATGAATTTGAGGTATTGCTCAAAACATCAAAGGCAGATATTGTTGGGATATCAGAGACGTGGTGTCACACAGATATAAGTAATGCGGAACTGGAATTTGGGGAATACAATGTGTATAGAAAGGATAGACAGGACAGGAGGGGAGGAGGGGTCATGCTATTAATTAAGAAACACATAAAGTCCAAGGAAGTGAAGCCAGTCGACATTGATGGACAGGGCAGCGTCGAGTCAGTTTGGTGTGACATAAGCATAGGGAAATCAAAATTGAGAGTAGGAGTGTGCTATAGGCCTAATGACTCTGATGAGTATAATAAGATATTGTACAGGGAAATAGAGTGGGCCAGTAAATCAGAGAGTCTTATAATGGGGGACTTTAATTTCCCAGATATTGACTGGAATTTGTGGGTTGGTCACTCGCACACTAGCAAGGCTTTTGTGGATTTATTGGATGATTGTTTTCTACATCAGCATGTTCGTGAGGCAACAAGAGGGAGCAATACTCTTGATCTGATTATCAGTAGTGATTCTTCATGCATTAAGAACCTGCAGATAAATGAACCACTAGGTGGCAGTGATCACAGTGTTGAAGTGGGATTTACTCAAGGAGGTAACTACCATCAGAGGTAAAGGGAAGGGTTTTTGTTTTCGTAAAGGCGACTGTGATGGTCTGAGACAGTATTTAAATTCTATACAGTGGGACCAACTGATGATGTTACCAACAGCAAACTCAAAATGGGAAGCATTCAAGGAACTAATCTTGGAGGCTACCAGGCTTTACATACCAACTAAGAAATATTGTTCAAGGTTTAGGCCTAAATGGTTGTCAGATGAACTAATGAGACATGTGGCAGAGAAGAAAAATGCATGGGATACATACAAATTAACGGGTGACATGGAAGCCTATGATAGATATAAGTTGGTCTGTAACCAAGTCACAAAGGAGATTAGGCAGGCAAAGGCAGACTATGAGGAATCCTTGGCAAAGGATGCAAAGAAAAACAGAAAGGAGTTCTTTACATACTTGAACTCGAGAAGGAAAGGGATGAATCAGATTGGTCCACTGGATATTGATGGTTCAACAGTTGAGGATCCTGCTCAGGTGGCTAACAATCTAAACGAGTATTTTGCATCTACATTCACGCATGAGGAGTTATTCAGGAAGGAGAATGATGTAGGTAAAGTAAACATTGGCAGTGAGCTGGATGATTTTGTAATAACTGAGAGGAAAGTGGAGGAGAGATTGTTGAGGATAAACATAAAAAAGGCACCTGGGGTGGATGGGATCTATCCAGTTATATTAAAGGAGGCAGCAAAGGAAGTAAGCAAACCCTTAGCCATAATTATGAGAGCTTCCTTGGACTCAGGGGAGGTACCCATGGACTGGAGATGTGCAAATGTGACCCCAATTCACAAAGGAGGTTCAAAGGCTGACACAAGTAATTATAGACCTGTTAGTTTAACTTCTGTTCCAGGTAAATTAATGGAGGCACTAGTTAAAGAAGCACTGCAGGATCATCTAGACAAGAATTCAGTTATAGCTCAGACGCAGCATGGTTTTGTTAAGGGCAGGTCTTGCCTGACCAATTTGATTGGATACTATGATGTAGTCACAAAAGAACTGGATGCAGGGAATAACTTTGATTTTATATATTTGGATCTTAGAAAGGCTTTTGATACTGTTGCACATGGAAGACTGCTGCACAAATTGGAGCAGTGTGGCATTGGAGGCAAATTGCTGCTATGGATAAGGGGATGGTTGAATGGCAGAAGACAGAGAGTGGTAATCAATGGACACTGCTCAACGTGGACTAATGTTATTAGTGGAGTTCCTCAAGGTTCAGTGTTGGGTCCGTTGTTGTTTTCGGTGTTTATGAATGATATTGATGATGGGATATCAAGTTTAATGTCCAAGTTTGCAGATGATACAAAGGTTGGCAGGGTCGTTAAGGACAATACTGACGCTATGCTGCTGCAACAGGATCTGGACAGGTTGAACAGATGGGCTGAGAGGTGGCAAATGAGGTTTAACATCGACAAATGTAAAGTGCTGCATATGGGAAACAGTAACCCCAGAGCAACGTATCAATTCTGCGGTACTACACTGACAGTGGTGGAGAATGAAAAGGACCTGGGGGTAATTGTGCAGGCAGATATGAAGTTCTCTGAGCAGTGCAGACGAGCTGCAAGAGTAGCTCATGGTGTCTTGTCAATGATATACAGGAATTTTTCTAGCAGGGATAAGGAGGTGATTATTCCCTTGTATAAGGCAATGGTAAGGCCACATCTTGAGTACTGTATACAGGTCTGGAGGCCTCATTTCAAGAAGGATGTAGAGCTGCTGGAACGGGTACAGAGAAGGGCAACAAGATTAGTAAATGGAACAAAGGGTTGCTCTTACGAAGAAAGGCTTAAGTTTTGCAAATTACAGAGTCTGGAGACTAGGCACCGGCGAGGTGATCTGATAGAGGTGTATAAGGCTTTGAATGGTTTGAGCATGCTCAATGCCAATGGGATTCTTCATCTTTCTCAGAATAATCACCTCAGAGGGCATAAATTCAAATTGAGGAAGGACGGATGTCGGATAGATGTGCGGAAATTTGCCTTTGGCCAGCGGGTGGTTGGTTGGTGGAACCGACTTCCATCACTGGTTGTTGAAGTTGATAGCCTAAACAAATTTAAAGCTCAACTGGACAGGTATTTCGAACGAACGGAGGGGTGAAATGGGAGTGGGTTTTTTTTTTTTTTTTTTTGTTTTTTTTTTGGCTGATGCTGAATAAGCTTGCTTTCTTGCATCATATGCTTCTGCTAATGCTAATGCTAAATGCAAACTCAAGAATACTGGTTCTGCTGATAGGAAAAAAAAGGAACCGGACGCAAATGAGTCTCTACGCCAAAACAGGACCGCGCTTTGAAGCGCTTATGCCTTGAAAACCGT
The DNA here is from genome assembly GCF_048544385.1 of Mastigoproctus giganteus. Lineage (NCBI taxonomy): Eukaryota > Metazoa > Arthropoda > Arachnida > Uropygi > Thelyphonidae > Mastigoproctus > Mastigoproctus giganteus. Next base: position 15,639,265 of record NC_143582.1, read on the forward strand.
AAAACTTCTTCGTCTGAGCTGAAAAGAGAATGGGAAGAACATGGTAGCAAGTGCAGTAACAGTCAGAAGACGCCTCTTCAAAAATGGACGTAGCCCGTCGTCCTAAGATGAACTCTCTCATCCCACAAAAAATGAAAAAGGCCCGATTAATTTGGTGTAAAAAGTATGTCAAATGGACTCACCCCCGAGCAGTGGAAGTCACTTATTTTCTCGGATGAGAAGAAATTCAACCTGCATGGTTCTGAGGGGAGACAAAAGATTTGCCGTAGACGTGGTGAAGAATACCATCCAGACTATATGGTGTGTACAGTGAAATTCCCTACCAGCCAAATGATATCGCAGTGCATTTCGTATCGTGGAGTAAGACACCTGCAGTTTATAAAAGGTTCCGTAAATGTCAATGGATACCTGGCTATATTGGAAGGCAAATTGCTGCCAACCATTAGAGACCATTTCAACCTGCCAAGTAACTGCATCTTTCAAGACGACTCTGCTCCTTGTCATCGGGCGAAAAGTGCAAGTAGGCACTTCCGTAGTTACTTTAGCTTCATTTCCGCATTAGAGGTTTGACAGTAATGTGTTTACATTTGTTACAGGCGAAAAAATGGTCGGAAGACTGGTCCATTACAACTGTGAGCTATCCAGGAAACAGCTCGGACCTGAATCCTATAGAGAACTGTTGGCATGCATCGTGTGGAATATGCAGTTGCCAGAAAGAAACCAAAGACCCTTCGTGAACTTCATAATTGGTGTTTGGAACCACGAACTATCAGTTGATTATCTTCAGAAATTGATCTTGTTAATGCCTGGACGGTGTGCTGCTGTCATCAGAGGCAGTTCAACTAAATATTAGTTTTCACCTGGTGAACTTTTTTCATTTTATTTTCCATTTAAAATGATAAACTGAAGCAAATTGAGGCTTCTGATAACGTTTCAGCCGTAATTGTCATGTTTACCAAAACTGTTGTATAAAGGTTGCAAATGCTCATTTTGGAATATTTTGAGAGCACCTGTCAAATATTACTTAGCTTTGCCTTAACTATTAATAAATATCTTTTCTTTATATTTCTATTTGTGATGCTAGTCATTAATGTAACATACCATTGCAGAAAAGGGTTAGAAATGTGAAATTCCTAGGTGATTCACTTTCTTTGAACACGAGTGTAGTTTATATGATATTTTTTCTGATACAGCTAAAAAGCTGTAGAATATGCTTCTAGATTTGTTCCGTGCAATTTTGAAGTTCTCTTTATATATATCATTAACATACAAATAAGTTTTATTGTTTTATTTAAGTATATATATTTTTTTATCTTCCATTGATTCATTTTTTGTAACATAAATTTTAATCAAGTATAACCTATGAGTAAATTGTAATATAAATAAATATTAAGATACCTACCGCACTTTGGGACCGGAACTGCAACCCCCTCCCTCCTAGTATTAAGTACATAGTTATTTAATACTTTGGTTATAGTATATAGTTATTTAATGTTTATTTTAACCATCACTGAGTAATTGATAAAATTTCGTCCTTGGCGACAATTGGTGCAAATTGCATTCTTCCTGATGCTGAAAGAAAGTGAAATATTCTCTAAAGTGGCTATTCAGGTATCAGTAATGGCGAATCAGCTATCTAACATTTAACAACCTGCATCACAAATAATAATTTTAAAAAAATATATTTTGCCCTATGTATAAACAGGGTGATTCAGAAGATAAATTCAGGAGCTCGTTTCTGAGGCAATTTTGATTCGAAAAGTTTATATGAACATGGGCTCGATTCTGAATTATTTCGGGGTTATGTAATCATCGTAGATTTTCAGCAACGCACCTTTCCGAATCGACATATTCAAGTGCTAAATATACCGATAAGGGTATATAAATCAACACTTTATCAGTTATCTTTAAGTGTTTATTTTTCTTTTATTTTTCGCTCATAATTCAAACAGCCACAACTCAGTAATCGTTCGAAATCCGATCCATGTATATATTCCACTTTTGACGTAACCATTCAATTTAGCGAATAAAATTCTAACCACCTCCAAAATTGAATTAAACAGCAACAATGACTATAGTAGACCACTTCTTATGGTTAAAATAATGCAGATTTGTTTTACTGCTATAGTCGTAAAATTAGCAGAATGTATACTCTGTGAATGTTACTTATGCAGAGAATCTGCATCTGCTTATTAATCGAATTCCAGAAGGTATACGGCGTTTTTGTTTTGGGTATTTGTTGGCGCATCGGCTTCTGTGGCCATAATGCACCTCCCAAGGTTTTTGCAGTACTTTGATCCAAGCCCGAGGCGGGATTCGAACCTGCGACCTTTGGGTTGCCAGGCAGGCACTTTACCCACGTATACGGCGTATACATATACCTTCCACTACAGCCGTGCTGCTACGTAGTGATCAGTGTTTGATTCCACTGAATAATAAGTAGGAGTGTAATTAGGGATATTAACGAAATAAAGTTATGGTTTTGTACTGTGATGTTACACAGAATATAGCAGTGGTTCACAGGTGAATTTGTAAGACCTTAGCGAATTTAAATAGTTTAAGGAAAGTAATGAACACAGATATTTTTAAATTTCACTGTTTCATTGCCTTATAAAACTTATAAAGCACTCAGGGAAGTAGAGAATGAAAAAAACCTGGAGGTAATTGTGCAGTCGGATATGAAGTTTTCTGAGCAGCAGACAGGCTGCAAGAATAGCTCAATGTGTTTTGTCAATGATATACAGGAATTTTGCTAGCAGGGATAAGGAGGTGATTATCCCCTTGTATAAGGCAATGGTCAGGTCACACCTTGAGTACTGCGTACAGGTCTCGAGGCCTCATTTTAGGAAGGAAGTAGAGCTGCTGCAACGAATACAGAGGGGGACAACGAGATTGGTGAGTGGAACAAAGGGTTTCTCTTAATAAAAAAAGACTTAAGTTCTGCAAATTGCAGCGTCTGGAGACTAGGCACCTGCAAGGTGATCTATTGAGTATATAAGGCCTTGAATGGTTTGAGCAAGTTCAGTGCTTATGGAATTATTATTATTATTAGCTTTATGGTGCAAGGAAGCCTGAGGCCTATGCTGCAACAGCCAAAAAAAAAAAAAATTCCCTAGTTACCTTGAGAGAGAGAGAGAGAGAGAGAGAGAGAGAGAGAGAGAGAGAGAGAGAGAGAGAGAGAGAGAGAGAGAGAGAGAGAGAGAGAGAGAGAGAGAGTATTACTAATAAAGAGAAGAATGATGATATCCAGCTCAGGACCCTGGGTGTGCCAAACCCATACTCACCAGATGTGAGCCCCCGGGGTTCTTCCTCTTGCTCAGATTACGCACCTGTTGGGGAAAAAATTCAAATTGAGGAAAGACAGTTGTAAAATAGATGTGCGGAAATTTGCCTTTAGCCAGCAGGTGGTTGTTTGCTAGAACAAGCTTCCATCTGTAATTGTGGAAGTTGATAGCTTAAATAAATTCAAGGCAGAACTAGACAAAGTTTTGGAGTGGATGGGTGGGTAAAATGAGAAGGTTTTTTTTTTTTTTTTTTTTTGGATGATGCTGTATGAGCTTGCTTTCTGCATCATCCCAGGGGCTCACATGTGGTGAGTATGGGCTTGGCACACCCAGGATCCTGAGCTGGATATCATCATTCTCTTTCTTGGTGATTCCCTTCTTCTTCTTCTTCTCTCTCTCTCTCTCTCTCTCTCTCTCTCTCTCTCTCTCTCTCTCTCTCTCTCTCTCTCTCTCTCAGGTAACTCAAAATTTTTTTGGCTGGTGCAGTATAAGCCTCAGGCTTCCTTGCACCGTATGGATAATAATAATAATAATAATAATAATAATAATAATAATATACCTCTACTACTGCTAATGCTAAATAAAACGAAGTAGAAACGGTCACAACTACTTCCGGGTCATAAATTATATCTAGGAAGAAAGAAAATTAGTAAAAAAAGCTTGGATGAAAAAAAATTAATAATATATGTAATTACTGAAATCCATTTTAACTACTGAATCTAGAGGAATGACAAAGGTTATACTGTATATATATTTGTAATAAGAGTATATTATTATTTGTAATTAAACAACGCTGCGCTCCATGATAAGCTTTTAAAGGCAAAAAAAAATTATCTTCTCCCAAGAAATTACTTAAATTTTAATAATAATAATAATAATAATATATTAATTATTAATCAATATATTATTGTTGATGTACTAATTAATGAATAATAATATTAATATATAAATTATATATTAATGTTATTAGTATATTAACCATAATAACTGACATTTTTATAATAATAATAACAGCGATTTATTGGCTGCCATTTCGTGCTTTTAATGCTGATAAATAGAAGAAGACAACGTAATTCTCTTTATTTTTCGAATAATCGTTTGCTTGGATAACATCGATATGATTTCAGCTCAGTTGATCGCACGCCCTCTACCAGCATAAAATTTATATTATAATAAACAAAAGGTTTGTTGCTTTTTTAACTTACAGTTTCTATATTATATTTATTTTTAAAATTATGCACAATCGATAAATGTTGAGGGGACGCTATATTTAGAAACGGAATGACTGCAGTACCAAACAGATAGGAAATATTTTAAATAAAAATACATATTTTGTTTATTTATTCATCCATTATTTTAAAGTTGAAGCGGAAAAACTCCATTTTTTTTTTTTTTTTTTTTTTGTTGTTGTTCCAGACTTTAGTCAAGAATGAATGCCACCCATTTACTTACGAAATGTATGCACACGTACGTTTTATGACTTCCGTTTGGAACCCTCGCATGACGAGTATGAACATTACCTTAAAGTAATTTCTTTCTTCACAATCACAGGTTAAAACCATTCACGATAAACACCACTTACAATGCCAGAATAACGAGTTCTCGGATTAGTTCTTTTATGCCATGCTTGAAAATTTTCTTTAAAAATAGTTTCGTTTAGTCGGCACCGTTTCATTGCCTTACATGAAAATAAATGTGCATAATGCAGGAGCTGAAGGCAATTCTCCACAAGCAAGTAAAATGATGTAAGGAGTATGAAAGGCAGAATATTACTCTGTGTGAAATTTGAAGTACACGAATATACTGAACAAAGCAAAGGTCGAATAATAGCACTAACTATATACACAACAGGATAAAACAGAATAAAATAAGCTGAAACGCAAAGGAGGAGGGAAATAAATTACAGTACACCACCGCCCAAGTGTTAGCCTAAAACAGCGGGATTTTCAAATTAGGAAAATACTCCATGGACAAGTATTAACTCCAGACGGCGACTTCATGGCAGCAGCAGCAAACGCAGAAGTAGGAGGAACATTGTGATTAGTCTGCACTTGAATCTGACGTCTGTGGGAGCTGTATACGCTCAACAATTACTGATTTTTGAAGTTATAGGGAGCTGGTAAATATGTGATCACTATCACAGACTGTCCAGCTGCCCCAAGAGAAAGCGTATGCTGATTGGTTCTGGCTTGTCTATTTTGAATACGTAGTGATCTTCATAGGACGGCGAGGGACTGAACGTTAAATGGACGGAGCTTGGTTCAGTTAGCTCTTTCTGTCTGTAAAGTCTGTTTCGGATTCTTTGGAACTTCCTAGCCCCAGCAGAAGTAGATCTGGATGTGGGAGGAGAAGTGGAGGATAACGGAAAGGGAGATCTGTGGAGTATAGGGTCTGAAATATATACTCGATTGGGGAAGACGGAAATCCAGGAGAGGAGGAGGAGGATGAATCTGCCAATATTTCTGTTAATGTTACTGCTTGTGCTGGATGTCTAAGCGACTAGGAGCTCTAGCAAGAAACGATTGTGATAGACCTGGAGGATCTTAGGATTCTTCAGGTTAAAGGTTTGGCTCTCAAATCCTGTGAAACCCCACTTCTCTCTACCTCCTAAAAATCGCTAGAGAAGAATATCAAGTCTATCTTGAAGGAGCTCCTCCATGCAAGTAAGTTGGACAATCCCATCTCTAACAACCCGAACAATTCAGAATCCACTCTCCATTATATTTTGGAGTTAATCCGCCCTACCGTTAGAGGAATGTATCACTACAACATTCCTCTCTCTCTCTCTCTCTCTCTCTCTCTCTCCGCTACCATTCCCTCTAATACCGTCTGGCATTAAACCTCCCGCAACCGTTTATACAGACTACAACGCACACTCCTAGACCCCCAGGACGCCTTGGTAAGCGTCGACGTTGTGTCCATGTTTACTAACATCCCGCTCAGTGATGCTAAAAGCTAATCTTGTCTCCCTCTCTGACACCCACACGTACACGGGCCTTACTACGCTCATATCCAAAGATAATATCATGGGTCTAATCAACTTCAAGGTAGGCTAGGCCTACTCTGAGTAGGTCTCAGTCTTTTCGTCCAAAGCAAGGGTCTCAGCATGAGAAACCCCCTTTCATCTTTGCTTGCAAAAGACTTCATATCGAACCTCGAACGAACCGCAGTTTACACTTTCACATACACCCCTAAACTATAAGCCGGTTTCATCCATGATGAGCTCTTAATCTGGAACCATGTCAGATGTAATTTGGACAAATTCTTATCTCACACTAACAACATCTACTCTGACATTTCATTTACTTTGGAACTGGAACAACAAAACGCCTTACCCTGCATCGACATATCCATCACGAAAGAGGGACTTCTTTCGGCACAGGTGTTTACAAGAAACCCACTGATACTCACACTGTTCTGGATTTCTTTTAACCCCTTCTCAAGCGTCACCACCAAAATAATCCAAGACCAGATTTTCCAACCCAACCAAACTAAGCTCCGTCCATTAACATTCAATGTATGGAGTCATTCTACGAAGATCACTGCATATTCAAAACAGAAAGATTATAGCCACTCACGAACGTAACTTTCTCTTGGGACTGCGATGAGATCACATACTTTTCATCTGTCACCTCCGAGATCAATGCCCTAGCGTTATCCAGTGACATCAGAAAAAGTACATAATTGCAATATCCGTTAACCTGTATTCAGATATGAATATGTATTTTTTTTTTCATATTGCGAATCAAATATAAACAGATAATATAATAATTTGTATATGAAATGTCATTGAGGTATTTTTTTTTATTATTTACTTACTCCAGGGCGCTACGGTCCTTGTAGAACCTTGGCCTCCTCAATGATTTTCTTCCAGCTGTCTCTTTCCCTGGCCATTGTTCTCCGTTGTCTCACCCTAAGTTGTCGTAGCTCGTTCTCTATGTCATCCATCCACCTCCTTCTCGGTCTTCCTCTCAATCTTGTTCCTCCCGGTTGCCCTTCCATTGCTTTCCTTGGCCATCTATTTTCCTCCATTCGTATCACGTGGCCTGCCTACTATATCCCGTTCTCCATAGCATTCCTTCAGCTCTTGATTTGTCCTTATTTTCCACTGTTCCCTGACTTTTGCGGGGCCAAAGATTTTTGGCCCCGTAAAAAAACCAAATGTGGTTTTTTTTTAGGAATTTTATATTTATTTAGCTAAAAATTAATATCGTAAATTTTTAAAATTTTAATTGAAAATTTAATATCACAATTTTTAGCCAATTGCGCTGTAATCTTATCAGCACATTCAGTATTTAAAAAATTATTTATTTTTATTTTATGAATATACATAAAAATTACATTTGGGAAAGTACTTGGCCACGATTTAAAATGTCTTTTTTTTTATACAGTTTAAAATTTGTTGGTACATTTAATTTATTTTTTAAATTTTAAAATCTAAAAAAATTTAATTTTTTTTAAATTTAAAATATAAATTTTTTTATATATTTTTTTATTAAATTCACTTAATTAATTAATTTATTTATTTATATAAGTAATTTAGTGGCTTGTGGTCCTATTTTAATTTAATTTAAAAGTTTGTTTATTATAGTGAAGCTTCCATTTTACATTCTTTTGACATTTTCACTTAATTTTATATTTTAGGGGATCGGAAGGACAAACTTTCGAGCCAAAAGTCACTTTATTTCTGTTGTAAAATACTGGTGCCCCTATTGGAAGGGCATATCGGTAGGACTCACGTGTGAATGGGACCATTTTTTTGTCCCAATATCTCTCCATAGGGATCCCTGCACGCAAGGTTGGTCCTTAGAGGGTGGAAGGCGCAGTGGGTGGGAAGCACCCAGGCCCGCTATTTAAAGGTGCCTAATATGTAAATAGAAATAAATAATAAATATATAATTTCATCAAAATCGTGATAAGGGGCACCAACATTAGTGGTTGCACGCGGGCCACCTGTACTCTAGGACCTGCGCTGGGTGTTCGGATATTTTATATAGGGCCCGAAAATTTACAAAATCATCCCTTGACAAAGATTATAAGAACAAAAAAGTAGGAGTGTGTCTAGAGTCATAACAACCCTATTATTACTGGACTTCTTATCCCTTAGCCAAATAGAATTATGAGTTAATTATAATTTTTAAATCAGTTTAACCTAAAAAGTCACAAAGAATGTGATTTTATCTCAGGGGTTGACCTAATAATGGTTTCTCCCCCTCCCCGCCTATTCTCATTTCCGAACGCCTCTGCTGTCTATTTGTTTTCCTGGTTCGCCCACGCCTGAATATGGCTCTGCCGACAAGGCCAATCAATAAGATGTTGTAGCACTTTCAAGATAAACAAACACCTCGTATAAGTCTTCTTCCATTCAAAAGAATAAAGCTAACAGTTTTCTTAGCATAGAAGCAAATACATGCTATATGATAGCAGTAGGTAAACAAAAACAGACAGACAAATCCTCCATCCTTTGCAATACTAGCGTATAAATAAATTCTCTTTATACTTTGACCATATAAGGTCAGAGGCAAGACAGAGATAAAATACAAAAACATCGCCGTATTTAACGCGCGTCAAACTTATTTGCATCCTTTCGAAGCTTTGAACACCCGGGTTAAAAAGGACCTGTTTCGAATACTGTCAAATCGAATTGATATAATTCGAATGATTTTCCATAATGAGAAGAATCATTCGAATGATATGAGTATAATCGAAATAATTGATTACAATCTGTCGATTATGCCTATCACTGTAGTATAGAAGCATGAGAAATACATATAACAATCATAATAACAATTGTTACAGTTCTCTAAATCCAATTCTGCTGGGAACTTAGAATTTCATATAGAGTACTTCGTTAAAGCAGTGGTCTGCAAATTCTGAACAGCTGTGGATGAGTTAGCATTAGCATTAGTAGAGGCATATGATGCAAGAAAGCAATCTTATGCAGCATCAGCCAAAAAAAAAAAAAAAAAAACACGCTCCCATTTCACCCCTCCGTTAGTTCCTAGTACGTGTGCAGCTCAGCCTTAAATTTATTTAGGCTATCAACTTCCACAACAAAGGGAGGAAGTCTGTTCCACCAAAAAACCACCCGCTGGTTAAGGCAAACTTCCGCACATCTATCCTACATCTGCCTTTCCTCAATTTGAATTTATGCCCTCTCAAATGATTATTCTCACCAAGAGGAAGAATTCCATCAGCATCGAGCATGCTCAAACAATTCGAGGCTTTATACACCTCAATCAGATCACCTGGCAGGTGCGTAGTCTCCAGACACTGTAATTTGCAAAATTTAAGCCTTTCTGAGTAAGAGCAACCCTTTGTTCCATTCACTAATCTTGTTGCCCTTCTCTGTACTCGTTCCAACAGCTCTACATCCTTCTTAAAATGAGGCCTCCAGACCTGTATACAGTACTCAAGATGTGGCCTGACCATTGCCTTATATAAGAGAATAATCACCTCCTTATCCCTGCTAGAAAAATTCCTGTATATCATTGACAAGACACTATGAGCTACCCTTGCAGACCGTTTGCACTGCTCAGAAAACTTCATATCTGCCTGCACAGTTACTCCGAGGTCCTTTTCGTTCTCTACCACTGCCAGTGTAGTACCATAGAGTTGATAAGTTTCTCTGGGGTTGCTGTTTAACATTTGTCAATGTTAAACTTCATTTGCCACCTCGAAGCCCATCTGCTCAACCTTTCCAGATCCTGTTACAGTATCATAGTGTCAGTAGTGTCCTTGACAACCCTGCAAACCTTCGTATTGTCTGTTAATGTCTTCGTAAACTTGGACATTAAGCTTGATATACCATCATCAATATCATTCATAAATACAGAAAACAACAACGGACCCAATACTGAACCCTGAAGGACTCCACTAATAACATTAGTCCACGATGAGCAGTGACCATTGATTATCACCCTCTGTCTTCTCCAACTCAGTCATCCCTTTATCCATAGCAGCAATTTGTCTCCAATGCCACACTGCTCCACTTTGTGCAGCAGTCTTCCATGTGCAACAGTATCAAAAGCCTTTCTAAGATACAAATATATGATATCAAAGTTATTCCCTGCATCCAGTTCCTTAGTGACAACGTGATAGTATTAAATAAAATTGGTCAGGCAAGACTTTCCCCTTCACAAAACCAGGCTGCGTCCGAGCTATAACTGAAGTCTTGTCTAGATGATCCTGCAGTGCTTCTTTAACCAGTGCCTCCATTAATTTTCCCTGGAAAAGAAGTTAAACTAACAGGTCTATAATTACTTTTGTTGCCCTTTGATTCTCCTTTCTGAATTGGGGTCACATTTCCACATCTCCAGTCCATAGATACCTCCCCTGAGTCCAAAGAAGCTCTCATAATTGTGGCTAAGAGTTTACTTACTTCCTTTGCGGCCTCCTTTAATATAACTGGATAGATCCCATCCATCCCGGGTGCCTTTTTTATGTTTATCTTCAACAATTTCTCCTCCACTTTCCTCTCAGTTATTACAAAATTATCCAGCTCACTGGCAGAATTTAACTCACCTCTGTCATTCGCTCCCTGAATAACTCCTCATGTGTAAATGTAGATGCAAAATACTCATTTAGTTTGTTAACCACCTGAGCAGGATCATCAACAGTTGAACCATTAATATCCAGTGGACCAATTTGATTCATCCCTTTCCTTCTAGAGTCCACAAAGGTGAAGAACTCTTTTCTGTTTTTCTTTGCATTCTTTGCCAAGGATTTCTCATAATCTGCCTTTGTCTGCCTAATCTCCTTTGTGATTTGATTACAGACCAACTTATATCTATCATAGGCTTCTGTGTCACCTGTTAATTTATATGTATCCCATTAATTTTTCTTCTCTGCCACATGTCTCATTAGTTTATCTGACATCCATTTAGGCCTAAATCTTGAACAATATTTCTTAGCTGGTATATAAAACCTAGTAGATTCCTAAATTATTTATTTCAATACTTCCCATTTTGAATTTGCTGTTTCTAACATCATCAGTTGGTCTCACCGTATAGAATTTAAATACTGTCTCAGACCACCGTAGTCACCTTTACGAAAGCAAAACCCTTCCCTTTACCCCTAATGGTAGTTACCTCTTTGAGTAAATCCCACTTCAGCACACTGTGATCACTGCCACCTAGTGGTTCACTTATCTGCAGATTCTTAATGCATGAAGAATCACTGCTGATAATCAGATCAAGAGTGTTACTCCCTCTAGTTGCCTCCCGAACATGCTGGTGTAGAAAACAATCATCCAATAAACCCACAAAAAAGCCTTGCTGGTGTGTGAGTGACCAACCTCCAAATTCCAGTCAATATCTGGGAAATTAAAATCCCCCATTATAAGACTTTCTGATGTACTGGCCCACTCTATTTCCCTGTACAGTTTCTCATTATACTCATCAGAGTCATTAGGCCTATAGCACACTCCTACTCTCAATTTTGATCTCCCAATGCTTATGTCACACCAAACTGACTCGACAATGCACTGTCCAGCGATGTCCACTGGCTTCACTTCCTTAGATTTTATGTATTTCTTAACTAATAGCATAACCCCTCCTCCCTTCCTATCCTGTCTATCCTTTCTGTAGACATTGTACTCCCCAAATTCCAGTTCTGCATTCCTTATATCTGTGTGACACCACGTCTCTGATATCCCAACAATATCTGCCTTTGATGTTTTGAGCAATACCTCAAATTCATCAAATTTATTTACTAAACTCCTAGCATTGGTGTACATGCAAGTATACATGCACCTGTTCCTATTCTTAGGTACCCTAACACAACCGATGTGTTTACCTGTACCGCAATGACTCCCAGCAGTCTCTGAAATACCCTGCAACTTGTTTTCCAGGCTGCTGCTCATTCCAATAGAAGCAGTGCAAGAATCACTTTCACCTCTGCCAGTGGCTACTGTTAATCTATTAGTCTTTGTATTCCCCCCAAGCTAGCAGTTTTCCGACCCACCTAACACTGCCTCGATATCATCAGCAAATATTCTTGCACCCTTTCTATTTAAGTGTATTCCATCCCTGTAGAAGCAGTCTCTCCTGTTAACAAGTACAGACCAGGCTGAAAAAAATTCTACCCCTTGAGCCTCGCACAATCTTAGTTATCTGACCCACCAATTAAACAGAAAAAAAAAAAAATAATAATTAATTAAATAAAACGAATTATTCATATATAACGTTTAATACATGTATCATACGTTGTATATACTTAGTTATGTATCATATTTATACAAATTTATAAATATGAGATTCCAAGTGTAAGGACAGTTCACTAGATGGAGCTACAATCGGAAGTTTGATCTTTTGATTTTATTCAAAATTTTGAATTCGCTCATAACGGTAGTCATGTAATCTGGAAGAATTCGATATTTTTGCTTTATGATATTTCCAAATTATTTTTCTATTCAATATACTGGTATTATTTTACCTTTTTTATTTTTTATTTTTTTCATAAAAAAACAAACAAACAATCTGGTTGTTCTCTGCTTTACAATATTTATTTGTTTAAAGTTCAGAGCATTAAATGTGATTCGGCTGATTTTCTGCTGTTCCACATTTCAAAAACTTCTCTTAGATATTCAAAAATTTTGTTAACCTTTATTAGACATTTTTTAAAAATTCATTATATTATCTACCATTTTGAACAATACATTGAATTATCTATTAAAGCAAACTCTTAGGCTCCACCTTTTGTGAAGCCCTATAGGGTATATTCGGGTCAAAAGGCACCCGGGGTTTCTCCCATCTCCGCGTATGCACATCGTATCGGAAACAGAACACTCTCAAGCCACAGATTTAAAAGTGTGTGGGTAGTGAGTTTGGTAAGATGTTGTGCCCATTGTTCCTCTGGCTTATTGACCGCGGGGCCCCTATTTGGAACCGACGTTGCCCATACCCCGCCACGTGGAGACTAGCCAGGTGTTACCAGTAAGTGATACTCTGGCAGGTCCTGCCACCTACTTTCCTGGGATTTCAGTGGCAAGGACCTAAAAAAAAAGGTTGAAGTGATCGCGGTTGATTTAGGTAAGATTTCGTTAAAGCGTGCTGCATGGGGTTGTACGCTGAAAGGACGAGTTCTAGGAGCCTAAAATGTCGGGCAAAATTTTTGTTGTAATTTAAGTTTAGACGTGTGGGACGAACGCTGTGTAAGAGAAAGTATTGGGAGGGGAGACTGAAGACTAGGGGGTAAAGTAGGAAGGAGGGGGTCGATAGTGAAAAGTGACACCTTTTTATTTTATCAATGGGGCATGCCCATACCCATACCTCACCAGAGTGAATTTGGGAGGCAACCCTCTCCTCCCCCGGGGGCAGTTGGAAGGAAAGATCCGCTCAAGGAAGAGCGGATTAAGAGTCGCCAATAGGCCGTCTCTATATCAGGGCCACCATAGTGATCCATGTCCACGTCTTGTCCATTTGAGAAGGGACTGGGGAGTCCGGTCCGAGAGTCAATAGTAGTGAGGTTAGGTTCGGAGATGATCCCGTATTCCGTGGGAAAAACAAGATTCTGCACTTGGGTCCATTGCTGGAGTTTTCGTTGATGGAGTGGGCCATTTGTTCCTTTAGGAGCGGAGACGTCCTGTTTGTGCCTTCCTTTGGGGAAAAGTCCCATCCTTGGTTTTATGTTGTGGTTTTTAACATGATTTACTCTTTAGTCTTTGGGGGAGGGACCAGACGGAGCCCATCCCTGCATCCCCATCAGACAGTCTGTCTATTCCGATGTGTTCGTGGAATCAGGGATCCCATGTTAGGGTCCTCATATATGGAGAGTCCTTTGTGTTGGTATTCGCTTTCGGGATTGTGCTCTATCCTCAGTTCTGATATACAGTGGTGATATAAGCCAAGATTATGGCGGTGGGTGGGTCCTCGTTCTGTAAAAGAGCTCCTGTGCGAAGTTGGTAAATGCATTATAGGTCTCGCTGGGTTCCAAGAGGTAATGCTCTTGGTCCTTTGGATTAAAATGTATTTTGGTAATTAATATACATGGTAGGTCTTCGTAGACCGGGAAAGTATACATTAGGTGCTCCCAGGTCTCTGGGAGCACCTAATGTATACTTGCTGTTGTCTGTTAATCCCACTATTATTAACTTACCTCTGATGGCCCCATGCCCAGTGAGTAGGTATGAGGACGGTAGGCCTGGGGAAAGCCAGACTAGCATTTCTAGATGAGTTTTTCTGAGGTATGGAATGAATTTTTTGGTAATGGCGCCCTTTGTGCTGTTATTCCAGCGTTGCTGCCAGAGGTCATGTAAATACTCGGTCAAACGTCGGTTTTCCATTTTGTGGTTGTTTGCTGTGTTTGAGGTGAAGTCACGGAAGGTGGTAGCCTTTCCTCTGGTTAGGTTGGTTAGGATACCAGATCGCACTTCCTCCAGGTCCAGGGGAAAAAGCCCACTAGGGCCTGCAGGGCGTGGGTGCTGACCACGCAGCAGGCTAGAGAAGTTGTAGTTATATTGTCCTCTGGATAGTTTCTAGCTTCCATTGATTGGAGATCATTGTGGTTTTGTTGTACCAGACTGGAGCGGCATATGTAATAGCGGGTATAAAGACCGTCTTATAGAATAGACTGAGGGTTCTCCTATTGAGCCCCAGTCTTTCCTGGTAATCCTGGCAAACAGTGAAGCATAGTTTTTAATTTCCCTCTGCAGGTACTTGAGGTGCGGTTTAAAAGTAAGGTTATTATCTAGCAGAAGACCCAGGTATTTAAGATGGGTATCCATTCGAACTGTTTTATTTTGAATCTTTATCTGTGGTGGTCTGTTTGAGTGCAGATTCCCTTTAGTAAGACTGAGCAGGTTTTAGCGGCAGAGATTTGTAGGTTATGTTGAGTTGGCCATTCCTGTAGGGTTTCGAGGGATCTATTTCTTGACGCTTCCAGTTGTGTCCTGCTGCCTGCAGCAAGCATCAAGGCCAGGTCATCGGCATATGCTAAAGATGTAACATTTCCTAGGTCTTTTTGCAGAAACTCGTCAAGTACCATGTTCCATAACATGGCGCCGACAATTTAGCTCTGTGGATAGGCTCTGCGCACCTGCTATGTGACTTGAGCGTATGGGGATCTCACAGTGATTTTCCTGTGTGATGCATTCAAAGATATTTGTAGGGAGGTTTGCCCTTCTGAGCCTTACCAGGACGGTCGGCCACCAAAGGGTCTCGAACGCCCCGGCAAAGTCGACAGAGATGACAAGGAAATATTTTTTTTGTCACAGGCGTTGGTCGCATTTATAATTTGATCCAGGGCATCAATAGTAGATCTGCCTTTCCTGATGCCATATTGGTTGTCAGAGAGTAGGTTTTCTGCAGAGTAATACTTCTCAATTCTTTGTTTCAACATGTATTCGAATACTTTACTTATGACTGATAGTAAGGCAATTGGACGATAAGATTCTGGTAAGTCTTGTCTTTTGGACGGATTTTTTAGGATTAGCCGGACACTCGCTGTTTACCAGTCAAGCGGGAAGCAGCCTTCTCGTAGACAGTGGTTGAACAGGTTTAAGAAGAGCTGCGGAACGTATTTGATGGCTTTCTTTATGATTTCAGGTTCTAATTGTTCGAGGCCTGGAATCTTTCTATTTTTTGTTAGAGCCCTATAGTATCAATTAATGGTATAATTTATATGGGATTAACGTATTTTGAAATTAAATTGAAAAAATTAATGAAAATTATAACATTAGACGACCACCGTAGCTGGGTGGAAAAGCTCATGGATATAGTAGTATACCCGTTTGTGTGATTAAGGGTGCAAATGGTAGGATCCTAATATCAAATTTGGATTAGGCTTGGAGTCCGAGTTATTATGGGACCCGTAAACATCAAAAGTATGTATATACACACACACACACACAAGGGCCAAAGAAATACGAACTTTATTTAGTATCGAATCGGGCTGCCTTTGTTTCTGATAACAGCAAATGTGCGGCACGGCATGGGTTCTATAAGGTGTTTTACTGCGTTTTGGTCTAATTGTAACCATTCTTCTAGCAAAATATCGCGTAGCTGCAACAAAGTTGAAGGTAGAGGACTTCTTTGCCGAATAGCTCTCGCCAGCATATCCCACACATTCTCAATAGAATTGAGATCAGATGAATGTGGGGGCTACGGTGATGCAATCAAGTATGGCGTTGTGACATCATCTAAGAGGGCTTTCTTGAGATGGAGGATGTAATAGGATAATGCTTTTACAAAACTTATATGATATATTGCCAAATTTTCCCGAAATTCGGTGAATTTTGTAAGTGATGCAATTTTTTTGAGTACCACTGTAGATTTGATAAAAATTCAGGTACTCCGTAGATGACATTCGACCTTCTATTGTTATCAATGACTCAGTCCGTGCCAACAAAACATTCCCCACACCATGATCCCTTTCTCCCAGAAACTCGGGTTTTCCATCCAGCAAACAGAAAATCGTCCGCTGAACACCCGCAATTTATGGCCTTAGTCGCTGATGCTCCTAAACCAAAACCCTATTGCAACGAGTATAACAACAACAACAATACCATGATACCACCTCCAGATGCTCGGGTTGTCTTAACAAGACAAGCAGGGTTCATCGCTTCTTGAGGTTCTTGCCACACACTCTACCTAACCTCAGTGCAAAACAAAGTGTATCGTGACTCGTCTGACCATATGACTTTCTTCCATTATTCCACTGTCCAATCATAACGTTCTCGTTACCACTGCAAGAGGATTTTTGTGTTTTTTTTTTTTTTTTTCAGAAACAAGTAGCTTCTGAACAGGCAGGCGACTGCAATACCCAATTTTTTCAATTCTGTGTAGATGGCACTGGTTGAAATAAGGTTGGTCGAATTCAGATGTTTTTGCTGCACATCGGATGTTCTATTTTTCTGTACAATCCTCCTTAGAGTACGACGGCTTCGCTCTTGAAGTATTGTTTTTCTGCCACATGTACGCCTTTGAGATATGGAAGAACCGTTTGCTTTCCAGTCATTAAAAAGCTTTGAGATGGATGTTTTTGAGAAACCAGTTATGTCTTTCGTTTCTTGAATTGAGGCTAAAAGTGCATCCATGATAAATAACCTTTTTCAAAGTCTGATAGATAACGCGTTTTCCCCATTCTGGCTTCAACTTAGTACAGTCGAACAGCATTTGCACGCTTTATACTCCACGAGCAACAATCATCACTCACGTGATAGTTTTCTTTGCATCTATTTGCATTTATTTCCATTTATTCGCAATTCTTCTGTCTTGGACTGTCTTAATACAAAGGTTCGTATTTTTTTGGCCAGTGTGTGTAGTGTTTGATATTTAATACGAGAGCGCCAATTTTATACCGAATTTGAGCCTAAAAACGGCCAGTGTCAATTTTTATATATGCAATGTTTATAGTATGATGAACCATTATTTTATTGCATATTTTCAAACTAAAACAGCCAATTTTCTAGTTCTCTTCCGTTACTAAGAGAGCTAAATATTGGCATTTTAGCATAAGAAAGATACAACAAAACATAAATTTTGGCGCCCCCGAACAGGGCGCCAAAATTTAGGGGGCGCAAAATTCTCCGAAAATTTACTGATTTGCTGTAAATTTCAAGTCACCAAAAAATCTCGCATAGGGCGCTGATAGATCTGGGGTCGCTTCTGGTCTTATGTATACTATACACACAGTACTGTATGCGCAAAACATTACCTTTTTAGGACCAAGCTATACATTTCTTCTCAAAATTAATACCACAGCAAACTTAAAAACGTTGTGTTATTAATTATTATTTATATTTTTAAGTATATTCCATTCTTTAAAATAAAAGAATAGTTTCTCTAAAAAAATAAATTATTTTGATTGATAATTAATTTAAAACTTAAAACATCAGAATAAAGATTCAGAATAAGTAAAAATGGAATATGATTTAGTAAATCATCATTGGATTATTTTCATTATATTTCTTTATCGTCTAAGACCTAGGTAATTTCGAAGAAGACCCACAACTTGAAGGATTTATTTTTAAGTTTCTAAATTACCCTCTGCAAATCAACATTAAAACTCCAAACGTTTATTTAAGTCGCCATATTTAAGACGCACACTCGAGGTTTGAGCAATTTGAATGGGTATCACATTCGAATTTCAACTCATTATAATGATTAAGTGTGTGTGTGTGTACTTTTATAATTAGGTTACCACCCAATACTTCGGTCAATGAGCTTGATCTACGTGCTTACTTAAATTAAACACTCCGTCATCCTGCATACGTCTTGTTTAGAATCATTAGTAATCATGAATACAACTGGTTTGTCTACCTTCTAACCTGATCTTCCTTCCTACCAGTTAAATTAGTGAAATTCTCTGAAATCCATTTAATTCGTCATTGAATGTTTATCTGTGTTTCTTATTTTCTTTTGATTTTTACTGCTCTAAACGGAAACTAGCAACAAACACCAACTTTTGTTAAGTACGACATCAACAAAATGCAACACAGAGCAACCGTGTTGCTGGTGCTATAAGCTGTTCAATCTTTCTTCGATGGAGACGCAGCTTTACAGCAAAAATATTTTACTTTAGGTAATAAATTTGTTTTACTTTTCTTCTTGAGATAATTTTAAAACTAAAGCGGAAATCTTTTGTTGTGGTTGGTGTACTGTGGAACAGTGTTTCTGATTATCTGGTTAATTAATTGAAATTATCTGTGAGATCATTAACTTCGATAATATCTTTAATTAAATAAATGCAGTTCAGTTGCTGTAGTTGGTTTTTTTTAGGAGCATCAGTGACTAAGACCACATTGCTCCATGTATATTGTTTGTAAATCGTATGTGTGCTGAGGTCGATTTTCTGTTTGCTGGACGAAAAACCCGAGTTTCTGGGAGAGAAAAAACCATGCTACCTTAGCCTGAGACCGACTACGCCACGTTGTGAAAATATAAAAAATATTTTATATAAAACATATTAAAAAAATAGGCCCATAAAAATTCCTCTCATTATCGACGGGACTTAAGCTCAAGTCTTTTCCACGCGGTGTGGAGAGGACGGCAATCCTACCAACTGTGCCACCCACGAGGGTATACAGCTCAGAATCTACGAAATTATGATGTTATTGAATAATGGCTCTATACTGGCTACATATAATGGCTACTTTTCTGGATTCTATATTAGATTCCAGATTTGTATTCCAAAGTAGAATATTTGACAAATCATGGTAAATTGGTTATAACATACTTTTTTTTGCTCACTAGTGTACATGTATCATATAGGTAACAAAAAAGATTTTATTCTAAGTGCTAAAATTCAGTTCTTCTTTTTCAGAACGGAACCTCATCCTCCAACAAAGGAGACCATTCATCTGCCAAGCCACAGTTTCCAAAAGGCTGCTTTCCTTGGCTTTTCTACCCGTAATCCATTCAAGTGTAGTCATACGTTTGCAACTTGTCCCTACAGTGCCCAACAGTTAATGGATGCTTACAGAGGATATAGCAAACTATCGTAAATAAATTGAGTAACTCTTTTAAAGACAATCCTTGTTTACGAGACAGTGAGCAAATGTTTGTTTTCTGTTGGTGCATTATCTATAACAGTAGACTGAGTGAGCTCAGGATCAAATATATACCGGCGAACATTTGAAGCATGGCTAAAGGTCACGTTCTCAAGGGACTTTTATTCAGAATTAATTCAACACGCTTATTTAAAAAACTCTTCTGTACAGGCAAAAGGAGTCGAAGTTGGTCTATGTCATTTTAAGTTTAAAAATGTAATGCTTTTTAAGTTAGAATATATGCAACATTTAACACGCAACGTTTAACTCCGCAATCATTATTTGTTCATTGTATATCAATAAATCACATTCCAAAAATATACTGAGTAACATTTTTTCAGGATTTGCAATGGCACATTTTAGATTTTGATTTACTGAACATCAGGGAAATAATACTGTAACTCATTATTAGGGGGTGTGATTCCGCACATTCATAACTTTGGGGATTCACAAAAAAAAAAAAAAAACGGGCTCTTAGGCCTATTAACAGTTCTACACTGGGTAGAATTTTTGTTCTGCTGGTACGTAGTAGCATTAACGGAAGCATGTCACGCAAGAAAGTAACCTTATGAGCTTATGTAGCATCAGCCAAAAAAAAAAAAAACATTTTCAAGATTCCAGTCCCTCTAAAAAGTTTGTCCAGTTCCTCCTTGAATTTATTTAAGCTATCAACTTCCCACAACGATAGATGGAAATTTATTCCACCAATTAACCACCAGCTGGCTAAAGGGAATTTTCCGCCCGTCTATTCTACAATTACCTTTCCTCAAATTGAATTTATGTTCCTTGAGCCTAATCGGAACAAGCGGAAGAATCCCATTAGAATTCAGCGTGGTCAGTCCATATATACGCCTCAATCAGATCACTTCGCAGGTGCCTAGTCTCCAACCGCTGCAATTTGCAGAAATTAAGCCTTTCTTGGTAAGAGAACCCCTTCGTTCCCCTCACCAATCTTGTTGCCCTTCTCTGTACATGCTCAGGCAACTCTACACCCTTCCTAAAATAAGGCCTCCACACCTGTACGCAGTACTCAAGGCGTGGCCTGATCATTGCCTTATACAAAGGGATAATCACCTCATTTTCCCTACTAGCAAAATTCCAGTATACCATTGCCAATACTAACTCTGGCAGCCTGTCTGCAATGCTCATATATGAAGTTTTTTGAGCATTGCCTGTCTGTAATGCTCAAAAAACTTCATATATGACTGCCCAATTTCTTCCAAATCTTTTTAATTTTCTACCACCTTAAGTGTAGAACCACACAGTTGGTACATTTCGCTGGGGTTACTTTTGCCCATATGCAGTACTTCAGCTGCTACTTCTCAGTCCATCTGCCTAAGTTTCCTCGATCCTGTTGCAATAGCATACTGTCTTTACTGTAATTAAGAACCTTGCCAATCTTTGCATCATCTGCAAACTTCAGCGCCTCCGTAGCCAGGTGGGAAGCAGCAGCAGTGCATATCACATGCTTCTTGATTAGACTGGGGTTCGAGCCCGTCACCACCAAATACAGAAGATGCGGAAAG
Source organism: Mastigoproctus giganteus (assembly GCF_048544385.1). Classification (NCBI taxonomy): domain Eukaryota; kingdom Metazoa; phylum Arthropoda; class Arachnida; order Uropygi; family Thelyphonidae; genus Mastigoproctus; species Mastigoproctus giganteus. Next base: position 15,660,564 of record NC_143582.1, read on the forward strand.
GTCAGGGAATGACCACCGCATATCCCGGAGCAATATGGCCTTAGTTGCTAATGCTCCTAAAAACCAATTAACAACAACAACTTTCCTTTTGGTCTTTTATTAGTTACTTCCTGTTTTTTCACTTCAGATTTTTGTGGGAACAAAAGGCTGCGATTGTTCATCCTCACTTTGAAGTGTGACAATATTGTCTTCGTTTTCATCGACCACAGTTGCAATACTAGAAGTACTTGCTTCTCGTTTTAAAGTTCCTTTTTTCAACCACAAATCCATGGTCACATATTTTAATAATATTTCGAAATACTAATAATTATCAAAAAAAAAATTATTCAAGGAAATAAGCTTAGTTATGATATTGGTTCGCTTCCTCCTCTCCTTCAACTCGTGTACTCCAGACTAAATCGCATAGGAATGGCATATTAGATCACTATATTGCTACTTTTTCGTAGATGCCATGACCTCTACGGATACTTCTCTATGCAAAAGCCCGCCACAATAAAGTTTTCAGCGGTCTATTTATTAGTCTATGCCAGTATATTAATAACCAAAAAGAAATTATGTTAAATGTTATGATACAAAAGTGATGTACGCTTTAAATATGCAAAATTTATTTATTTTATTTTTTAAATTATTAATTACGATTTTTCAAGGAACACTAGTGTTCCACAGAAGACACTTTTCAGAAACGCTGCCTTAAAAAAGGTCTTCTATTACTAAATATAAAAATACAGGTCTTGTATTACATTGAAAGCTAAAAAGAGTCCTTTGCCTAAAAAATTTATACTATAAAGAATGTATAATAAAACCATTTTACAGGCCCCAGGCAGTTGCCTAGGCGAAAGTCCGCCCCTGATGACTCGCACCAGTCCCTGAACCCCCCAGCACCCTGCTCATTCTAATAAAAGCAGTGCAATAATTACTGTATGACCAGCCCAACAAATTTCAGTCAATATCTGTAAATTTAAATTCTATAGTGTAAGACATTCTAATTAACTCACCCATTCTATGCCTTTGTATAGTTGTTTGTTACAATCATCATGGTCATTAGACCTACAGTATAACATACTCCTACTCTAAACTGAATCAGCATTGCACTGCCCACCCACGTCGGCTAGATGCACTTAAAACTCAAACTATTATATTAGGGTCACTCATTATTTCTAATATATACCCGTATATGTATTTGGTCTGTAAATTGCATGTGTTCTCTGGTTGATTTACCTGTTTTTCTGAACAAAAAAAACGTTTCTGAGTAAAAAAAAAAAACTTCTACACCTGAGACCAACTAACTCAGCCAAGGAGTGAAAAAAGCCCAATTAAAGTTTCTTGCGTCATTGACGGGATTCGAACCCGTGCCTTTTCCACCCGGTGGGGAGGACGATGACGATATCAATGTGCTCCATGCATATGTCCTTATATTTAATATAACTGCACTATTATTATTATATTAGGGTTACCCGTAAATGATTACATTAACTTGTATTCGTGTCTGTAAATTGTGTGTGTTCTCTGGTCGATCTGCCTCTTTTGCTGGACGAAAAAACCCGTTTCTTGGGAAAAAACCTGGCTATCTATACCTGAGAGCGACTAACTCAGCCACGAGTGAAAAAAGCCCACTAAAGTTCATCGCGTCATCGACGAGATTCGAACTCAGGCCTTTTCCACCTGGTGTGGGGAGGACGGTGACCATACCACTGTGCTACTCAAGCAGACATAATATACTGCACTCAAGGTGTCAAAGTCAAGGTGTGTTTGTTTCAATTGCGGTCTCCAGGGTTTCCCCTATATGCCACTGTAGCATCTGAAAAGGCAAAGGCCAGGCCGGCAAGTGTATATATGTAGGTGTGTAAGTATGTGTCTTGTTATGTTGAGTGTTGAGTGCCGGCACCTGGTGACTTCAAATTCAGGAGTCAGGAGACAGGGGACAGGGGAGACCTGGTCCCCTGCCTCCTGACTCACAATCTTGGCCACGTGGAGGCGCACCAGGTTCCACTTTCTAGCTGAGACTCTTACTGGGGCTATTAGGCAAGCCCGGGAGCCCCAAGGTATTTAAAGAAAGGAAAAGGGATATAGAAGGAGTAGTATGGAAAATGGAGGGAGAGGAAAGTGGATAGAAAGCAAGGGGACAAGAGAAATAGGCATCCCCGGAAAAGAAGCAAAGTAGGAAGAAAAGAGTAAAGTTATTAATGGAAAAGACAATCAATTTTTAAATTAAGAAATTAATCTTTTAGATTAATCTTGTAGAACAATAACTGTCTACCTGGCAGCAGTACCAAGAAAATTAACATGTCACAACTGCAACAATCAGGTATCAAGACATAATTTTCAATTGACTTGGTTAAAACTGTTAACATTAAAACTCTTGATATTATGATTAAAACTCTTGATATTATTATTAACACAAGACCATGCAGTGAAGAAAAGACAAGAAGGTTAAGGCTAATGGGGATTTCCCCATCCAGTGATTTGAATTTCAATTTAGCAAGTCAAAAATCCTGATCTCACAACAAGAAAATAGTAAGTCAGATAATAAACTATACCCATAATACTACAAGTAATCTAAGATTTCAGCAATATGAAGCTGCAAGGCAATATTTTCTTTCCAAGATCTGTCATCATCCCGTGTGGGAAGTCAGTTCAAGTAAATTATGTCCAGAGCCACCCAGAACACCCATTTACAAAAGGCCAACTGCATGAGCACACAAGGTATTCATTTTAACATTTTCATATGTTCAATATATATTTTATCACCAAACTTTAATTGACTCGATCCAGTCTTGTCTATAATTAAGCAAAATTTAAAATTGCTGCAAACCTCAGCAATGAAAGTTTTATCATTACTTTCTAATTGAGACAGTCTCTTTTTTTTTAATTTTTATACACAGTTTTTCCCAAGTCTTTTGAGGAATCAAAATACCAAGCACAACCTCTGTGCTCAGTACAAACAATGGAGAACATCATGTTGTTCTCAAGGGACACAATTGTTTTTGCTAAGGTTTAGTTCCATTCAGTCTTTACCTTCGCCTAAAGATCTTATTTGCGAATTCCGCCAAAGCAGGGTAATTTTCTTTACTGTCAAGAAATCTAGGTAAGTCATTCTCCTCGTATATATTTGTCAATATTTGTAAGTCCCTTCTATAATATAAGTAACAGTTACATTCAAAAATTAAATGCTACACTGTTTCAGACTCTTCTCATTTACATAGTGGAGAAGCAGCGAGGGGAAAAGTATGCAATTTAAAATTCAGACTTCCATGGCCTAAAATCAAGAACGTTAAATTTAAGCCGGGATTAAACCAAGACATATTTGATTTACTTAATTGTATCACCCTAGGCATGAATTTATTTGCTATTCTACCCTTAGTATCATTAGACCATTCTTCCTGCCAATCTATAAGGAACTGATTCCGAATTCTTTTAACTAATTAAGAAATATTTCTTAACTGGTAACTCTAGATTAAGTGTAGTGGTCAATAACAGCAGGTAGACCCTTCCGCCTATAACTGTAGGTAGTTATATATTATTTCAAACTGAATGGGCAGTTTGCCTCTTAGTACCTGGACAGCTGATGTCAAAACTGTACAACATGCCCTTGATGTCGCTAATAAAAAGAACCGTTGAGCTTGCACAAAATCCTTTTTTACAAGGCATTTACAAATACTAGTGCCCCATGCACCTACTGCACAGCAAACTTTAGGTAGAAATATGCTTCCATGATACATTTTTAATGTAGAAGGTTTAATGCCCCAGGCACATCTTGTAATTCTAGTTAATTTTCCAGTCAGTGTTTTTATTTTCTGGAGTATATATTTTGCATGGGCTACGAACTGAAACCGATTATCGATCATTATACCAAGGTATTTAAACGTATATGCAGTTATTAATCGGTCAAAACTAGAGTTTCAACAGGCTAAGAGTAGAAAACTTGCTTCTTGCCCTAATGCTAGCTGAGAATTCTGGTCTCTTGCCAAAGCTATTGGCCGCAACTTTTGCCCATCTCTGCTCCCACCTCTGTCCAAACCAGATGGTTCTGTTGTCACTTCAGCCAAGAATAAAGCTGACCTGGTAGCATCCCATTTTCCTTCCAGCTCATGTATTAATGACCTTGGTAAAACACCTCCCACCATTCCCAATACGCTCCATTCAATGCCTCCTCTGGTCTTCCGTCAAAAGGATATCAGAAGGATTTTGATGAATCTTGATGCTAAGAAAGTTCAAGGTCCTGATGATATTTCTCCACTTGTTCTCAAAACCTGTGCTCCTGAACTTACTCCTATTCTTTGCCACCTTTTTTCGCTTTCTTATTCCAAAGGTGTTTTTCCTTCTGCTTGGAAATTTGCTCATATCCAGCCAGTTCCCAAAAAGGGTGACAAATCTTTCCCATCCAATTATCGTCCCATTGCATTTACTTCTACGCTTTCTAAAGTAATGGAGAAATCAATTAACCACCAACTCTTAAACTACCTAGAAACCTTCCATCTCATCAACGATCGCCAGTATGGATTCTGTCAGTGTCGATCCACTGGTGATATTCTGGCTTATGTTACCCATTTAGGGACTAATTCAATGGAAAGGTTCAGTGAAACACAAGTAGTTGCTCTTGACATCTCAAAGGCTTTTGATCGTGTTTGGCATAAAGGTCTTCTAAACAAGCTTCCATCTTATGGTTTGCCAACTGTTTTTAGTAATTGGTTATCCAGTTTTCTCTCTGATCACTCACTGAGGGTGATGGTAGATGGCTCTCTGTCTTCTAACTTCTCCACTAATGCCGGTGTCCCCCAAGGTTCAGTTCTTTCCCCCACTCTTTTCCTCTTGTATATTAATGACCTTCTTCCAATGACTGGAAATCCTATCCAGTTTTGCCGATGATAGCACATTGCATTCCACTTTCCATTTTGAGAAATCTTGCTCGGCTCAATCAGCTTCAACTTCTCGAAAATCTGCTACCAATTCCTTAAATGCCGATCTTCAGGTAATTCTCCAGTGGGGAAGACAACTTAGTTGATTTCAACCCTTCTAAAACTCAGTCTTGTCGTATATCTCGCAAAAAGGATTCTTCTGCTCCTATGCTTATCTTTAGTGACATTCTGATTTCTAGGCAAAATGATATATCTCTTTTGGGGTTACCCTGACTTCTAATCTCTCTTGGCACAAGCACATTACAAATATTGCTTCCTCTGCATCTAAAAAACTTGGTTTTCTCTTTTGCTCTCGGCGTTACTTTCCTTTCAAATAGCTGCTCACTCTGTATAAATCGCAAATCCGCCCTGCCCTGGAATATTGTTCCCACATCTGGGGTGGTGCCCCCAAAACCTCTCTCAGGCTTCTTGATTCCATTCAGAAGAGGGCAGTTAGGTTAATTAACGATTCATCTCTAACAGTCTCTCCACTCGCTTTCTCATAGACGTACTGTTTCTGCTGCATGCCTCTTCTATAGATACTTCCATGGACACTGTTCTTCTGAATTGGCTTCTATAATTCCAGCTCTCTCTTTCAAAACAGTCCGAACCCGTGCCGCCACCAGCCAACATCCATTTACTGTCCAACTTCAAACCCACAGAACCAACTTTTCATCTTCCTCATTTATTCATTCAGCTGCCGTTTTCTGGAACAACCTTCCTTCATACGTATTTCCTGAAAATTAGAATCTACAGAAGATCAAGTCCAATGTCAACAAATATCTTCTTTCGTCTTCTCATCCTCCAACCCAAGCACGGTACTAAGTACTATAGGTTATAATACCTCTCGTGTTTGGGGTTCAGATAAAAAAAAAAAATTATACGTACGGACAATTTTAATAGGTTGGTCGTTTAATCATATGTTTCGTGGTCTCTGTAAATTTAGGTTGCCTTTAAAGAGCATTTGTTTGGTTTTCATTATGGAAATCTCCAGTTTGTGGGTTACACAACAAATATTTAAATCTAGCAACACATTTCCATGTTCTTCCAATTCAAGTCTGGAATTACCATATATGAGAACAAGATCGTCTGCATATGCAAGCTTAGAAATACGCTCACGTTCTTTAACCAGCCATCCACCAAGGACCACGTTCCAGCAAACAGTGCCGAGGACGGATCCCTGAGGGCAGCCTCGAGTAACTGGTCTCGATACAGAGCAATGTCCAGATGAGACTACAAGGCATCTGTCCTGAAAGTAGTCAGTGATAATTCTGTAAATGAGGACAGAGACCCCGGCCTCACGGAATCTTGCCAGGACACTCTGCCACCATATTGCACTGCTTGAGATTTAATATACTTCTTAACTAAAAGCTTAACCCCCTCCTCCTCTACTGTCCTTTCTGTACTGCGGAGCTGGGGTAACAGCAAAATCTGTAACACTATACATGTCGTTTTGTACATGTGTTCTCTGTCGGTCGGTAGTTACTTAGCTCTGTTTTTTCGCCTGATACTATACACTAAGAATGAGGTGTCAGGATGTGATAAAGACCGATGTCATTGAGAGAGGAGGAAACTAGTGAAATCAACAACGGAGAGAAGTACATGGACACAGTGGTAAGGCTTCATACATCGACCCATGGAAAAGCGGAACGATGCCTATGGATTTATGTAATGTTAATTACAAAGTTCTTGGCCATGTGGATATTTTCTACTTAGGGAACTGCTGGTAAGCTTTGATACATTTTAGGGTTTTCCTGGGTAATCCACGCTATTTTTTTTCTGACGACCTTGTCTATGGTCAGGCTACCGCTGCAAGAGACAAGGCATCGGAGAGCATTGACGCTTTTGCTTTCTGCTCCCCCACTTCTTCCTTAGACTTAGCATTGGTTATCTTTGAAGCCTGGACTCATAAAGGGATTTGGACACCATTGGGTTCAGCAGGCCCGAAACCCCAAGTTTTAACTGGTTCCCAGGACTCTTAGGACCATTTTCACCTAGTTTGTTTTCCCCAACTGCCCTCCTCATAGAATCACCTATATCTTTGCTGCTCGGGCCCTAATCGTCAGACATTTTCACCATCAATTTTCCTTATGCGACCCCCTTTCAGACTATGCTGGCTATATAACCCGCTAATCCGGATTTCTGTCAAATTACCCTCCAGAGACGTTGATTGTGCTCCATCACTAAAATCATGTCATCATGTCTGATGAACCCGATGCTGAGAGTGCTGGCTCTCGCCTTGATTTTTCCCTAACCTGGGCCAGAAGAGTTGAACTTTCCCAACTGGACTTCAATAGGGACTCCCATGTTCAAGAGGCTGCAAAAAGCTACTCTGTGCTGAGAGTTACTCTCCCTCTGCTGGGTTCGAAGAATCACTAAATGACGATGCTCACTCAGTGTCCACAGAATTGTAATGTTTTGGGTGGTTCCACCCTTGATAAAATTTATATACAGCTGGAGCACTTCATGGCCCTGGTCAAGAGCCAGATCAGTGACACTCCCTGTTTATACATTACAAGTCTCAGTCCCCTCCTCGACTTTAATATCGAAAATGAGAAGCTTCAGGCCAAGCAGTAGGTCCAGCCACCATTGCAACATCAGAGCATCAGTCAAATGCCACAGCACGCTCGATCTTTTGCTGAAGAATCAACCATCTACTGATGATATTGTTTCCATTACACCTAAACCGGACAACCTGGTTATTCTGTAAACAATTGATGATAGTGACCTCTTTACCAGTGAGGCTGAGAAACAAAATATCACCTACGAGTTTAAACCATCGCTGGTCATTTAAGATCAAAACCCTGAGGAAAATCAGGAATGCAGTTACCATTGAGACAGCCTCCAAGTCGGACACAGATCGTATTTTTAATAAGTCTTTCATCCAGAGTGCTGAAAGCCAAACTATGTCATATTACATCGACAAACGTGCTTCTAACAAAAAGCTTCTCGAGGACCACCTTGATAAGACCTTAGTAACTTTACCATGAAAGAGTTGGCTAAGGACCTCACCTTCAAATTCAACACCAAGAGCAGGAACTCCATTGCAGTGAACTGGGTCATTGTGGTTTTGCATAGAATTTGGTCCCTTCTGTGGACCAATCTTCCCTGTTTGGTCCAGCCACAGGTTTACGGGGTATGTTCATCTTGCAGTGCTTCAGGTGGCTGAAATTCAGCCATACCTCTGACCTGTCAGCAAAAGGATTTTATATGTTGGCACTACACTGAGAGGGCCCATCTTCGTGAACTACCCTAACAAAGAGAGGCCATCATGCTTTGCCAACCGCAAGGTTGCAGACTCAGTCAGCACTCCATCTGTGATGCTAAATGTCCAGTCTATCTAAAAGCTACAATCAATTGAAGCAGTCAAGAGTAGAGCATCTATGGAACCCAGCCCTAATTTACTCCAGCTATAAGATTAAATTTGCCCAGTTATAGAGCAGTGGTTTAAAAACCCATCTGAAACTCAAAGAGGACATTGATGTGCTCCTGCCTCAATGTTGTATATACAAAGGGTACTAGGAAAGTTTTGCAATATGACGCAACAATGAATCACAGGAAGCTGCTTGTTGCTGCATGTTGAGACATGTTCATACGTGCATAGTAGCCGCTGCGCCAAGTCGATGAGCTCAGTTATTCATTAGTAGTGAGAGTGTAAAGTGCTTGCGATGGCATCGTGGTCACGAAATGAGATAAGGACAGTTTTGCGGTATAATTTCGTGCGTGGTTTAACCATAGACCAGTGCTTAGAAGAAATGACTCTTGCACTAGATGATGATTGTCCACATCGTACGATATTCAGGTGGTATAGAGAATTCCAAAGGGGAAATTTCACTCTGGAGGATTCTGAGAGGCCGGGAAGGCCACGAACGTCAGTTACGGATTACTGCTGTGAGGAAAATGCTTGACGAAATCAGGCGAGTGACCTACCAACAGATAGAGGATACTTTGGGCCTAAATGCACCAGCAATTCGTTCGATTCTGCAAGATCATTTGCACGTGAAGAAACTTTGTTCTCTCTGGGTGCCGTATCAACTGACTGAAGCGCAGATGACACGACGTGTGACTTGGTGCCGGGAGATGTTAAAAAAGTTTGATAAGGGACAATCTCGGTATGTGAACATCGTGACAGGTGACGAGACTTGGCTGTACTATTACGATCTGCCGACCAAGGCTCAAAACAAAGTTTGGGTCTTTGATGATGACGACACACCCGTAATTGTCAGAAAATCCCGATCTGTAAAGAAGAAAATGATAGCTGTATTTTTCAAATCGAGTGGAATTGTGGAACGTGTCGATTTGGACACGCAAAGAAGACAGTCACAGCTAAGTGGTATACTGAACAATGCCTGCCTAAAATCATTGGATCTATGAAGAACCTGCAGCCAAAGTCAAGAATGGACACCTGGTACCTCCATCACGATAATGCTCCAGCTCACCGCGCCAAAGCCTGCACCGAATATTTGACCACGACAGGACTGAAACTTCTCGAGCACCCTCCCTACAGTCCAGACCTTGCTCCCTGCGACTTTGCACTGTTCCCGCATGTGAAAATGAAGCTAAAAGGGAGGCGGTTTTTCCAGTGATGAGGACCTTCTACGGGCTTGGGACGAGTGTGCTTTACTCCCTAGTGAAACTTGGCAGAACTGGTTTAAAGATTGGTTTCGGAGGATGGAGAGGTGTATTGAATGTAGAGGATATTACTTTGAAAAAATTAAATAAACAAAGCTGTATTGCAAAACTTTCCTAGTACCCTTTGTATATACCAATTAGCCAAAACATTATGACCATCTACCTAATATGATGTTGGTCCTCCACATGCAGCCAAAACAGCTCATACCCAGTGAGGCATAGATGCTACAAGGTTTCGAAATGTCTTGTGGTATCTGGTACCAACACATAACCAGCAGATCCTTTAACTCCTGTAAGGTTCATGGTTGAAACACCACTGATCGGAGTTGCTGTTCCAACACAAACCACAGATACTTGATGTCTGAGGAAATTCGGAGGCCAGGGAAATACCTGGAATCTTCACATGCTTGATGTCTGAGGAAATTTGAAGGCCAGAGAAATACCTGGAATCTTCACGTTCTGCAAACCAGTCTTGAATCCAGGCAATGTAGCATGGCACATTATCCTGCTGAAAGACGGCACCACCAGACGGGAAGATCGTTGCCATGAAGGGTTTACCTGGTCAGCAATGTTTAGGTATTTGTTAGATGTCACAGTGCACAGCACATAGATGACTGGACCCAGGGTATTCCAACAGAACATCGCTGCCACTGGCTTGTTTTCGTCCCATGGTGCAACATGAAATGCGATTCATCGGACCAGACGACCTTCCAACCGTGAGCACCCCATGGGCCATGCTATTTTGGATATGCTGTGACCCAGGTCGTCTTGACCATTACAATTTGGCTTTTGTCAAACTCCCTTAAGCCCGCTGATTTTCCCATCAGAACAAGGGCAACACTGATTAACAGAGCCGTTTCGTTTTTTATACCGTCTCCAGACCAGCGCACGCACCATAGTTCACCCGCAGTTGCTTCGATTTGCATGACTCGCTGGTCATGTTTTGGCTCATCAGTGTGTCCTAGCTTTTGCAGCTCCAGGAACATTTGTTCAAATCCGTTTAAATCTGTAGCTTTTGTACAGGACACCGAATTTATAATTTAGAAGAGGCAAAACATGCCAGGACGAAAATCTCTAACAATTTTTTTAAGGGAATTCTCAAGTCCTTATAAATGTCAGTCAAATAAAACATGCTACTAGACTTCATGTACGCAAGAATAGATTAGCATGGTGAAGTCCGAATGTCTACAATTTATTACTTAGTGATCCGTGTCCAGTGATAAAATGTCATCTGGATGGATACAGAGAACCATTTTCTTCAACTTTATCCATTAGGTAACCAACCTCTGGGAAAAATTTCTAGTAACCTACCTGGTCAGCGACGTGTCCCATTGTGTTTGCCATATGTTAACAATTTCACCCCAGATGTTTTTCTTCTCACACTTGATGTTATGATTATTCAAGCTGATTCTAATATCAAAGCTGGAATTCCTTTTTTTTCACTCTATAACACAACTGTCCGTAAGCTGCGTGAAGATCTAGTGCAAGAGATCCTGCAAGAACTTGAAGACAAAGTGACTGTATGGTGGACACACATACCAAGTAGTATGCTCTCCGGTGTAGAATTTTTTTATTCTGTAAACTGTGAAACTAAGCGAGTAGCAGTGGTATCATCAGTCCTCCCCAAACCGGTTGAAAAAGGCCCGGGATCGAATCCTGTCGATAATGCGAGGAACTTTAGACTTTTTTCACTCAGTGGCTGAGTTAGTGGGTCTCAGGCATAGATAGCAAGGTTTCCCCCCAAAAAACTGGGGCTTTTTCGTCCAGACAAATCGACCAGATAACATGCAAATTACAAACACAAATACGGGTAAAATAATAAAATTACCACAGTATACTGCACAGCTGTGGAATATCACCGGAAGTGAACCTAAACACTATGACATGCTAAGGGTACAATGGGTTGAGTTCTAAAGTCTGTGAAGTGGTATGGTCAGTCTTCCTTACACGGGGTGTAAAAGGCCTGAATTTGAATCCTGTTGAGGATTCGAGGAACTTTAATGGGCTTTTTTTTTTTTCAATCCGTGGCTGAGTTAGTCAGTCTCAGGCATAGATAGCAAGGTCCCCCCCCATAGAAACTTGGGTTTTCATCCAGCAGAACAGATTTGTCTGGTCTTCTGGATGAAATACAATTAAGACACAGCACAGCAGATGAATTTATTCACGTGGCTTAAAAATAAGTTTGCTAAACTAGGCTCCAGGCTACAATAGGGATAAATGATGCTGAGTAATAGTTTTCCTTGAAAGGCCCCAGTCCTGTTGAGCAATACACATGAGAACTCTGGAAATTTTTTTTTAGTCACTAGATGGGCATTGAAAGTCAATTTTTCATCCAATATTAATCCCCCAATATTTTGTTTTGGTTATTAATGGACAGAAGTTGAAGATTATTTTTATTTGTGTCTGTTGTGATCTAATTTCACTTTCAGTGGATCAACATTTTTGTTTAGTTTGGCCCAATCTGTAAGATCTTGTAGAAGAGATTTGGTAATGGATTAAAGTATAGCTCTTGATATAGGGAAAATCATGAGCTATACTTGACATTAACATTGTCTGTTTACACAATGTGTTTGAAAAATTTCTCGTTAGACAGTCGTTTAATATCAGAGGTCCCAGAATATAACCCTGGAGGGGGCACCCTCCATAAAGCTCTAGTGATAGATTGTTGTTTAGATTTTACTGAAACTTGTCTGTCCTGTAAATAGTTTTGAACTAAAGGAGTTGGGAGCTAGTTTGCTGTTCTTATTTCGAGGGCACTCTCCCACCAAAAGGAATCAAATGCAGGCCAAAGTCGATACAAATGGCCGGCTCATTTTTGGCTTTTTGAGTTATGTCTTAAATCCACTGCAGCTGCCTCCCACTAGCATTCCGGAGGATGTATTTTATTTTTGACAAGTTTATACAATTCCTACGGATCATACCTACAGACCTTGTAGTCTTCACAAGGCTTTGTCAAGACTCCCTTTTGGCAGACAGAATGGGTTTATCAAAATTTCTTGTCTTCAGTACTTCACCTTCAGAAATTCAACTTCTGGATATGTTCCTACGTTTTTGATATATCGACGCCTAGCTTGATATACTGTACCTGTTTTTTGTTCCACCATACACATTTTTGGGATATTTTTTCTTTTTAGTTAACAGCAAGCTTTCAATATTGATTCCTGAACATAATTAAGTTTCTTGAGCATCTAGTTGTTCCAAATGACAAGTAGTGCTGACAGATAAGTATTTCTGCATTGGAGAATCAAACTTAACCCATTTAATATTCAGAGGAGAAAAGCATGTTAACTCTGGATGTATATCCTTACACCTGTTTCCCTCCACATTAAGATTAGTTTTTTGCACATTTAATTTGGTACAGTATTCTGCAATGGTCACTGGAACACCAGTTAGGTTCAACAAACCAATTTACAATATTATTAGTTATATGTGCCAAAGTTATAGTGAAATCAATGTTGAATTCACCTGAAAAACTGCTGCCAGTAGAGGGCTGTCCTGGACAGATATAGATAACAAGGTTTTTAGCGATCAAGAAGTCCCCTTTCATCAGTAAAATTACTGAACCATGTCGAAGATTTTGAATTTGTATCAGCGGTAATGACAAAATTTGAAGGTCCAAGGAAATGCAGAGCTGTGTAAGGCAATTTAATTGTATATTAATATCAATCAGGTGCACAATAAATTGAGAACAGATATGAAAGTGATGCATACCTGTGACATCTAGGGATTTGTAAAATATGATTATGAAAAACCCATAATTTTGTACATATTTTCAGAATGTATTTTTGCTGCACAGTTCTTGTAGTCATTACAACGGCGAGATAGTAATGTCTAATTTTTTAACTCAGAAAATTTAATTCCTACAATTATACCTTTCACATCAATTAATTCTCAATCATTAATAAAGTTATTTTTCCACAGTCACCATTGTTTTCTATGCACTTCCACCATCTCTGTCAGACACTATTCAAATCCACGAACGGAACTGTATTTCGCGAGGGCTTTGCAAACAGTGTTTGAGCTTGTTGTTGTCCACAAAATGGGTTCCATGGAGTGCATCATCCAACATGCTGAAGAGGTGATAGAAGGTGCAAAATCCAGACTATGAGAGGGGAGAGGAAGAACAGTGCACACCAGTCTTTCAAGTCTTTGTGGTTATGTGTCAGCATTTTTGGGACCCGCCGGGCACAAACCTTGTAGCCTAGTTCCTCTATAATGGTTATTACAGCAGCTTTCCCTAAGATCAAATGCACTGATCAAGGAGGACTCTTGTCTGTTGCCACTGACGTTTGCTGGTCAATAATCTGGAGATGTTATCCAGGAAAAAAACTTGACCGAATAAAACCAAATTCAAAACTGTGGCTCTCCAGCTTCTGGAAAAGCAGAGAATCCTAGGAAGGCTAAGAATTGGGCATACTTGCCTCACACACCTCTATCTATTAACGAATGACAGTGTTCCCCAATGCACATCATGTCGTGTGTGACTGACTGTTCATCATTTTTAGTGGACTGTCTACAGTCCACTAAAAATGATGAACAGTCAGTCAAGAGTAATGGTGAGATTGTTTCTGCCTCTCACCACAAAAAATAAATCTAGTTTATTTTCACATCACAGTTTTCTTTTGAATCACAGTTTTCTTTTGAAGATCACAGTTTTCTTTTGAATGTGCAACTTCATTCAATGCCTGGATCCATGTCAGAAACCACATTCTTCAAAACTTTTATTTTTATTTCAATATCTAACACTTTCCATTTTTTAAAAATGCTACAGTCTTCTATATTAACTCACCATACTGCAACACTATATAAATTTTTACTCACACAAAATATAACAAAATCGAAATACGCAACAAATTGTTCATAGATAACCATAAACTGAAATGATGCTACTGAGAAAGATGTTATAGCAGGATAAGTTGTGTGTATATATGTATTATTCAATGAATGCTAAAAGAAAACATAAGTGCTTTAATATCTTAAATTTACATAACAATGCATGCAATAACTACAGCCAAGATGTAGTAAATAACATGACTGCAAAAAACTGGAATGATTTCACAGGCAATTATCCCAAATTTTCCTGCATGTCATAATACAACAACAAAAATATATCTCCATTTCGACTAGGAGGCAACAGCACACTTTCCAGTAGAGAAGCAAGTGGTGGTCATTTAACTGTGTATACATGGAGTATAAAACAGGCTACAGGAAAATGCAAATAAAAGTGTTAATGGGAGACAGCATATATAAAAACATCAAATGAAGTAAATCTAATAAACAAACCATTATATTATCCACATACACAAGAAGCATAAAATGTTATCTGACACTTACGAGGGGCATTCATTAAATTATCTACCTACCTATGAACGAAATGAGATAGAGATATAAATCTGATTTTATTTTTCAATGTAACTCCCCTGAACTCCAATACACTTGATCCATTTTATTGGCAATGTGGAAGTACCAGACATTAAAATTCTTTGCCCTGTCCATCAAAGAATGCAGAAACAGCAAAGCAATGTCCATGTCCAGTTTTGTTCCGGCACCAAAACAAGAAATAGTCACTGGGGGCAGATCCAGCTTGTGAAGTGGATGGATAAGTTCTATATAGTCACAGTCTCAAAGCAGCTACAGCTTGTGACCTGTGCATTGTTCTGAAGAAGCAGCACACCTTTCGAAAGTTTTCCATGGCATTTTTTCTTTATGACATTGCTTAAGTTGTACGGTAGTGATGCTTATGACTCTTCAGTGACTGTCTGCTTGTGTTCTAAGTAGTGAATGTAAAAAATTCCCTCAGCATCCTAAAAAATGGTGGCCATACTCTTGCCAGCTGAAGGTTGTGTCTGAAATTTTTTGGGTGTGCGTGCGTGTGTGTGTGTGGGGGGGGGGGGGAGAAGAACCATTGTACTTCCATTGCATTGATTCTTGCTTGGTCGCAGGATCCCAGTGATGAACCCACGTTTCAACACCCATAACAATTCTGGTGATGAAAGTTTCAGGATGCCTTCCATAAAGCTTTAAATTCACCTCACAACAGCGTACTCTGAATAGGGGTCAGAAATCTGGGACCCACCTTGCACTGACCTTAATCACCTTTATTCTAAATTGAGATAGCGAGATTTGGAAGCTAATCAATACTTACGAGTCCTTAGAAATACCGTTCGTGAATTCCCACCATTTTTACACGATAGCATAAGCTTAGTGTCGTATAGTGCATAATATAATATTGTCAATTAATCAGTAAATCTATTAATCTTGATAAACTTTATTGTCAATTAAATTGTACTTTTAACTCTATATATATATATATATATATAACGACTTAATCTAACAAATAATTAATACATAACTATAGTGGTACACGTGATACGGAAGTTGTATAAAGGGAACTCGTAGAAAACACTAGATACCGAAAAAAATATATATATAACATAACTGTTTTGGGATATAACTTAAGGATTTAATTTTTGTTTTGAATTTTATTGAATTAAATCGGAATCATGACTCTGACCAGAGCAGCAAAGCAAAAGGCTCAAGCTAATGCGAGTGCTGTGGTTCAGGGGAGAACTGAGGGGGGCAGTTGCCCTCTGAATCACAGTCTATTAAAATGCACTGTTTGCTTGATGTTTGCGGAGCAGTCGGGTACGGGACATGATACTGCCAAGGGGGATGTCTTTGTGTGTGCACGATGTAAGGAGTGCAAGGAAATCAGGCGACAACTCAGCGTTGTTATGGGCCTTTATGAGAGCTTGAAGGACAGGGTGGATGCCCTCGAAGGAAATAAATTGAGGGGCCCATCAAGCTCTCAGCTGCCCACATCAACGCCAGAGCTTGCACTTGGTCATCAGGCAACACAGAAGCAGCCCCCTAGGCAGAATGCGCTGGTCCCACAGGAACTAGTAGTTGTTGGTGACTCTATTGTCAGGGAAACGGGGAACATCCTTTGTAAAAAGGATAGGTGGAATAGGACCAGGGTATGTCTGCCAGGTGCAAAGGTTGATGACGTTGTAGAGCGGATATCATCTTTTAAGGGCACAAAAGGTGATATAGTTGTACACGTTGGCACTAATGATATTAAGAGTAGGAGACCGGCGGAATTACTTAGCAAGTACAGGTCACTGTTGAAAAAAAGCCGTGAATTAGGGTTGAACTTGAAAGTGTCTGCAATTCTGCCCAGACACGATAGGAGGGAGTATATGATGAGAGCCTTGTCGATCAATTCGGCCCTGGAGGGATTGTGCAAGGCTCAAGGGGTAGAATTTTTTTCAGCCTGGACTGTACTTGTTAACAGGAGAGATTGCTTCTACAGGGATGGGATACACTTAAATAGAAAGGGTGCAAGAATTTTTGCTGATGCTGTCGAGGCAGTGTTAGGTTGGTCGGAAAACTGCTAGTTGGGGGGGATACAAGGACTAATAGATTAACAGTAGCCAGTGGCAGAGGTGGAAGTGATTCTTGCACTGCTTCTATTGAAATGAGCAGAAGTCTGAAAAACAAGATGCAGGATATTTCAGAGACTGCTGGTAGTCATTGCGGTACAAGTAAACACATGGGTTGTGTTAGGGTAGCTAAGAATAGAAACAGGTGCATGTATACCTGCGTGTACACCAATGCTAGGAGTTTGGTAAATAAATTTGATGAATTTGAGGTATTGCTCAAAACATCAAAGGCAGATATTGTTGGGATATCAGAGACGTGGTGTCACACAGATATAAGTAATGCGGAACTGGAATTTGGGGAATACAATGTGTATAGAAAGGATAGACAGGACAGGAGGGGAGGAGGGGTTATGCTATTAATTAAGAAACACATAAAGTCCAAGGAAGTGAAGCCAGTCGACATCGATGGACAGGGCAGCGTCGAGTCAGTTTGGTGTGACATAAGCATAGGGAAATCAAAATTGAGAGTAGGAGTGTGCTATAGGCCTAATGACTCTGATGAGTATAATAAGATATTGTACAGGGAAATAGAGTGGGCCAGTAAATCCGAGAGTCTTATAATGGGGGACTTTAATTTCCCAGATATTGACTGGAATTTGTGGGTTGGTCACTCGCACACTAGCAAGGCTTTTGTGGATTTATTGGATGATTGTTTTCTACATCAGCATGTTCGTGAGGCAACAAGAGGGAGCAATACTCTTGATCTGATTATCAGTAGTGATTCTTCATGCATTAAGAACCTGCAGATAAATGAACCACTAGGTGGCAGTGATCACAGTGTGTTGAAGTGGGATTTACTCAAGGAGGTAACTACCATCAGAGGTAAAGGGAAGGGTTTTTGTTTTCGAAAAGGCAACTATGATGGTCTGAGACAGTATTTAAATTCTATACAGTGGGACCAACTGATGATGTTACCAACAGCAAACTCAAAATGGGAAGCATTCAAGGAACTAATCTTGGAGGCTACCAGGCTTTACATACCAACTAAGAAATATTGTTCAAGGTTTAGGCCTAAATGGTTGTCAGATGAACTAATGAGACATGTGGCAGAGAAGAAAAATGCATGGGATACATACAAATTAATGGGTGACATGGAAGCCTATGATAGATATAAGTTGGTCTGTAACCAAGTCACAAAGGAGATTAGGCAGGCAAAGGCAGACTATGAAAAATCCTTGGCAAAGGATGCAAAGAAAAACAGAAAAGAGTTCTTTACATACTTGAACTCGAAAAGGAAAGGGATGAATCAGATTGGTCCACTGGATATTGATGGTTCAACAGTTGAGGATCCTGCTCAGGTGGCTAACAATCTAAACGAGTATTTTGCATCTACATTCACGCATGAGGAGATATTCAGGAAGGAGAATGATGTAGGTAAAGTAAACATTGGCAGTGAGCTGGATGATTTTGTAATAACTGAGAGGAAAGTGGAGGAGAGATTGTTGAGGACAAACATAAAAAAGGCACCTGGGGTGGATGGGATCTATCCAGTTATATTAAAGGAGGCAGCAAAGGAAGTAAGCAAACCCTTAGCCATAATTATGAGAGCTTCCTTGGACTCAGGGGAGGTACCTATGGACTGGAGATGTGCAAATGTGACCCCCAATTCACAAAGGAGGTTCAAAGGCTGACACAAGTAATTATAGACCTGTTAGTTTAACTTCTGTTCCAGGTAAATTAATGGAGGCACTGGTTAAAGAAGCACTGCAGGATCATCTAGACAAGAATTCAGTTATAGCTCAGACGCAGCATGGTTTTGTTAAGGGCAGGTCTTGCCTGACCAATTTGATTGGATACTATGATGTAGTCACAAAAGAACTGGATGCAGGGAATAACTTTGATATTATATATTTGGATCTTAGAAAGGCTTTTGATACTGTTGCACATGGAAGACTGCTGCACAAATTGGAGCAGTGTGGCATTGGAGGCAAATTGCTGCTATGGATAAGGGGATGGTTGAGTGGCAGAAGACAGAGAGTGGTAATCAATGGACACTGCTCAATGTGGACTAATGTTATTAGTGGAGTTCCTCAAGGTTCAGTGTTGGGTCCGTTGTTGTTTTCGGTGTTTATGAATGATATTGATGATGGGATATCAAGTTTAATGTCCAAGTTTGCAGATGATACAAAGGTTGGCAGGGTCGTTAAGGACAATACTGACGCTATGCTGCTGCAACAGGATCTGGAAAGGTTGAACAGATGGGCTGAGAGGTGGCAAATGAGGTTTAACATCGACAAATGTAAAGTGCTGCATATGGGAAACAGTAACCCCAGAGCAACGTATCAACTCTGCGGTACTACACTGACAGTGGTGGAGAATGAAAAGGACCTGGGGGTAATTGTGCAGGCAGATATGAAGTTCTCTGAGCAGTGCAGACGAGCTGCAAGAGTAGCTCATGGTGTCTTGTCAATGATATACAGGAATTTTTCTAGCAGGGATAAGGAGGTGATTATTCCCTTGTATAAGGCAATGGTAAGGCCACATCTTGAGTACTGTATACAGGTCTGGAGGCCTCATTTCAAGAAGGATGTAGAGCTGCTGGAACGGGTACAGAGAAGGGCAACAAGATTAGTAAATGGAACAAAGGGTTGCTCTTACGAAGAAAGGCTTAAGTTTTGCAAATTACAGAGTCTGGAGACTAGGCACCGGCGAGGTGATCTGATAGAGGTGTATAAGGCTTTGAATGGTTTGAGCATGCTCAATGCCAATGGGATTCTTTATCTTTCTCAGAATAATCACCTCAGAGGGCATAAATTCAAATTGAGGAAGGACGGATGTCGGATAGATGTGCGGAAATTTGCCTTTGGCCAGCGGGTGGTTGGTTGGTGGAACCGACTTCCATCACTTGTTGTTGAAGTTGATAGCCTAAACAAATTTAAAGCTCAACTGGACAGGTATTTCGAACGAACGGAGGGGTGAAATGGGAGAGGGTTTTTTTTTTTTTTTTTTTTTGGCTGATGCTGAATAAGCTTGCTTTCTTGCATCATATGCCTCTGCTAATGCTAATGCTAATGCTAATCACCCCCAAATGTTCATGAAGGGTGGTTATAACTATTTCCTCATATAAATAAATTTTCTGTTTATACTTCAGGATGACCAAATGGTCAGGAGTTCACAAGATAGACAGAATACAAGAAACAGCACTGTATTCAGCAGTCACGGGCTTGAACCTCGGTCACCAAGGCACGTGTATTTATGCACATGACTGCTCGGCTACGGCGGCCTTCCATGTTACATGCCCTAGAGATTTGGGACACCTTTAAACATCTGTCAGTTTGGGACATTTCTGGAGTGGTTGCTATCACAGGCCTTCCTGTACGTGGATCACCTTTGATGAACTTTATACCCCACTTGAATTGTTTGGAACAGAATTTTACCTGGTACTGTGAAGGTGCACTGTTGCCATACACAGCCACCATCCTTTCATGAATGGTCCTTGGCCCATTTCCTTCTTTGGTGAAACTTGATGACTGAATGATGCCCCAATTTCAGCAAATCCATAATTTGATACAGGCGTCTTCCTTCTTTCTGTTACAGCTGCACAAGCTAAAAACATAACGGGATCAAAATTAGTATGATTCAAGTTGAGATATGTACAAACATGACAAATCATTGAAATATAACCATGAGAAGTACCTTTGGTAGATAATGTATTGAATGCCCCCTCATAGATAACCCTATCTCCTCAACACACACACAATCTCAGTGATATGACCTGTGGTAACAGAAACAGATTCAGGATAATTTATATATGTAAAAAGAATCCTTAAATTCTGAAAGCACTGTTTACCTGATAAGCAGGGAGGATGCATTCAGGTAAAAACTAACATTCTAGAGACAGTAATGGTTGCCAAACACACAGGATTTTGTGGAAGAATAAAATATACAGAAATCTTTGTTTTGATGCAAATGAAGCTAAAATGATGCTTTGTGCTGACTTTCAAATCTGGCAGGGATACTGCATGATTGTAGTACTGCTATTGGCTCATTAGATTATAGATTCACCTGAAAAGGCACACAAACCCAAAGCCAACATTTTAAGCTTGTATTACAACCCAACTTTCAAATTTATTGGTCATGCTATGGACTATATGCAGCCCATTTGATTTTTTGTTGTTATTCTTTACAAATTTGTTAATTGCATTCTTAAAGACAATTTATACTTCTTTCTCACAGATGTTCTTTCAAATTAACCACTGAAGTATCTTCTGAGAACAAACAAATTTACAAAATTGTTCTGCTTCTGAAGGAACAGGGAAATTTACAACATGGTGTACATAGTCTTTATCTTCATACAGGATGATAAAAAAAGTTTCTTTACAGTAGAACTAGACAGACAATATTCCCTTTATTGAAAAAAATTTTCACACAATACATACACCATGGAGTAAATGCTGAAAGTGCTGGCAAGAGTTTTCTTCACTCAGAAACTCCAAAAGTATTGCTGAGTTGAAAAGTGATAAAATGTTATGTAAAATATCTGCCAACAGCTGGAGAGACTTTCTGATCACCCTGTTTGACCTTTACAAAACTATATATACCCCAATTTTAAGAAGTGGAAGTAATGAGGGTTTTTGCACAAAAACATGAAAACTTTATAAGAGGATTGTACAGAAAGTCAGGGATGATCAGTAATACTCATGCATCAGAGCTGTTCTAGATCAGATGTGTCCAACTCATAGCCTGTCTATTTCTTCATAGTGTACAACTTGTGGATATGCAGGCAACTCTAGGTGCTAACCCCCCCCCCCACTTAAAACAAGCATGTTACAAAATAGTTTCACACTAACTTCTGAAAATATCTGTGTTAGTCATATTTGATTCTTCTTATTGCTTTCTAATATTTTATGCATTTTTCTCAATATTTAACATTATTATTATAGCCATGATAATAAGAAAGTTGATTAAACTGTAAATATGAACAGTTGATCAACAAAAATTAATCCTATTTCTATTTTCATGAATGCATAACCAGCAGTAAAGAATGGTTCTATCAGCCCACAAAAACCAGTTTGCCCCTAGCAAAAAAAAAAAAAAAAAAAAGTTTGATGCTTGTTTTTCAACTATGAATCATCTTTCAAGTTTCATCCATGAATGGCATGCTATAACGGATCAAAGCAGATAGTAAAAAGGAGAATGACTTGAGCTGCATAGCAGATGAGAAAAGTGTCCAGCAAAATTTGCACCACTTTTTCACACACAACATATTTCACATCTTTTGATTTCTGAGAAGAGGAAAAACACTCTCCAGCTCTGCAACCATCTGGAAGAAAGGGAAAGCATGTATTCAACCAATAATTGTGAAGGAATGAATGGCTAAAGCAACACACACTGATATTAGCATTAGTAGAGGCACTTGATGCAAGAAAGCAAGCTTATACAGTACCAGCCAAAAAAAAAAAAAAAATCTTCCCATTTCACCGATCCATTGATTTCAAATGTTTGTCTAGTTCTGCCTTGAATTTATTTAAGCTATCAACTTCCACAACAATAGATGGAAGTTTGTTCGAGCAATCAACTACTTGCTGGCCAAAGGCAAACTCCCGCATATCTATTCTACAACGGTCTTTCCTCAGTTTGAATCAATGCCTCCTCAGGTTTGTAATCTGAGCAAGAGGAAGAATCCCATCAGCATTAATCCTGCTCAATCCATTCATGGCCTTATACACCTCAATCAGTCTACAGAAGTTCAAGTCCAATGTCAACAAATATCTTATTTCGTCTTCTCAACCTCCAACCCAAGCACGGCACTAAGCACTATAGGTTCTAATACCTCTCGTGTTTGGGGTTTACATAAAAAAAAAAATAATAATAATAAAAAAATCAGATCACCTCGCAGGTGCCTAGTCTCCAGAAGCTTCAAATTTCAGGACTTAAGCTTTTCTTCATAAGAGCACCCCTTTGTTCCCTTCACCAATCTTGTTGCCCTTCTCTGTACTCGTTCTAGCAACTCTACATCCTTCCTAAAATGAGGCTTCCAGACTTTTACGCAGTACTCAAGGTGTGGCCTAACCACTGCCTTATACAAGGGGATAATCACCTCATCCCTGCTTGCAAAACTCCTGTATATCATTGACAAGACTGTATGACCTAATCTGATCAGTCAGAAAACTTCATATCTGACTGCACAATTACCCAAAGGTCTCTTTCATTCTCCATTACCCTGACTGTAACACCACATAGTTGGTACATTTCTCTGAGGTTACTGCTACCCATATGCAATACTTTGCATTTGTCAATGTTAAACTTCAGTTTCCACTTCTCAGCCCATCTACCCAACTTTTCCAGATCCTGTTGCAGCAGCATACTGTCATTACTGTTATTAACAATCCTGCAAACCTTTGTATCATCTGCAAACTTTGACATTAAGCTTGATATACCTTCATCAATATCCTTGATAAATATATAAAACAACAATGGGCCCAACACCGAACCCTGAAGAAAACCATTAATAACATTACCCCACGTAGAGCAGTACTTATTGACAACCACTCTCTCTCTCTCTCTTCTCCCACTCAACCATCCTTTTATCCATTGTAGCAACTTGCCCTTAATGCCATACTGATGCAATTTATATAGTAGTCTTTCATCTTCAGACCTGCCATTTAGAGAAAGAAATAAAAAAAAAAAAAAAAAATATATATATATATATATATATATATATATATATATATATATATCTTAGTATAGTTTTTATTGGATATCATCATTCTTCTCTTTCTTGTTGATTCCCTTCTCTCTCAGGTTAATGCAGGATTTTTTTTTTTTTTTTTTGCTGGTGCAGCATAAGCCTCAGGCTTCCTTCCTTTACTTCCTTCCCTGATGGTAGTTACATGTTTAAGTAAATCCCACATCAGTACACTGTGATCACTGCTACCTAATGGTTCCTTTATCTGTAAATTCTCAATGCATGAATAATCATTGATGATAATCAGATCAAGAGTGTTACTCCCTCTTGTTGTCTCTCTAACATGCTGCTGCAGAAAACAATCATCCAATAAATCCACAAAAGCCTTGCTAGTGTGTGAGTGACCAACCCACAAATTCCATATGGCTAAAAAAAAAAAATAAATAATAAAATAAAATAAAATAATAATGTGCAACAGTATCAAAAGCTTTCCTGAAATCCAAGTATATGATATCAAAATTATTTTTTGCATCCAGTTCCTTTGTGACCACATCATAGTATCCAATCAAATCGGTCAGACAAGACTTCCCCTTGACAAACCCATGTTGTGTCTGAATTATTGCTGCATTCTTGTCTAAATGATCCTGCAATGCTTCTTTAACCAGTGACTCCATTTTTTTCCCTGGAACAGAAGTCAAACTAACAGGTCTGTAATTACTTGTATCATCCTTTGTGAATTGGAGATACACTTGCACATCTCCAGTCTGTGGTGACTTATCCCGAGTCCAAGGATGCTTTCATAATTATGGCTAAAGGTTTGCTTACTTCCTTTGCTGCCTCCTTTAATATAACGGGATAGATCCCATCAATCTCAGGTGCCTTTCTTATGTTTAACTTTGCTGCTCTCAGTTATTAAAAATTCATTTAACTCCCTGTTAGAGTTTTCATAAATATCTGGCCCTCTTCTCCTTGAATAACTCTTCACTTGTGAATGTAGATGCATAATACTCATTTAGTTCGGCAGCTATCTGAGAATGATCATCTACAGTCAAACCCTTGATATCAAGTGGACCAATCTGATTCATCCCCTTCCTTTTAAAGTTTATATAAGTAAAGAAAGTCTTGGCTGTTTTTCTTTGCATCTTTTGCCAAAGATTTTTCATAATCTGCCTTCACTTGCCTAACCTCCTTTGTGACTTGATTACAGACTAGCTTGTATATACCACAGGCTCTTGTGTCGCCTGACAATTTATGTGCATTCCATGCATTTTTCTTCCCTGCCACGAGTCTAATTAGTTCATCTGACATCCATTTGGGCCTGAACCTAGAGCAGTATTTCTTAGTTGGAACAAAAAGCATAGTAGCTTCCAAGATTACTTCCTCGAATGCTTCCCATTTGGAATTTGCTGCCGGTAGCATCATCAGTTGATCCCGCTGTATAGAACCTAAAAAATCTGAGCCCACTGTAGTCGCCTTTACGAAAGCAAAAACCTTTCCCTTTACCCCTGATGGTAGTTACATGTTTAAGTAAATCCCACATCAGTACACTGTGATCACTGCTACCTAGTGGTTCCTTTATCTGTAAATTCTCAATGCATGAATAATCACTGATGATAATGAGATCAAGAGTGTTACTCCCTCTTGTTGTCTCTCTAACATACTGCTGTAGAAAACAATCATCCAATAAATCCACAAAAGCCTTACTAGTGTGTGAGTGACCAACCCACAAATTCTAGTCAATATCTGGAAAATTAAAATCCCCCATTATAAGACACTTTGATTTACTGGCTCAATCTATTGCTCTGTATAACTGTTCACTGTACTCATCAGAGTCATTAAGCCTATAACAAACACCTACCCTCATTTTTGCTTTCCCAGTGCTTTATGTCACACCAAACTGACTCAACATTACACTATCCACCTATGTCAACTGTATGCACTTCGCTAGATTTTGTGTTTCTTAACTAACAGCATAACCCCTCCGCCCTTCCTATCCTTTCTGTACACATTGTACTCCCCAAATTCCAATTCTGCATCCCTTATATCTGAGTGGCACCAAATCCCTGATATCCAAATAATATCTGCCTTGGATGTCTTAACCAGCACTTCAAATTCATCAATCTGTTTACTGTACTCCTGGCATTGGTGTATATGCAAGTATACATGCACCTGTTCTTACTCTTAGTTACTCTAACACAGCCCATGTATTTACTTGTTTCATGACCATCAGCAGTTTCTGAAATCCCCAGCAACTGGCTTTCTGGGCTGCTGTTCATTCCAATAGCAGCAGTGCAAGAATCATTTCTACCTCTGCCTGCGGCTACTGTTAACCTATGTCTGCGAATCCCCCAAAGCTAGCAGTTTTCGGAACCACCTAACACTGCCTCGATAGCATCAGCAAATATTCTTGCACCCTTTCTATTTAAGTGTACCCCATCCCTGGAGAAGCAATCTCTCCTGTTAACAAGCACAGACCATGCTGAGAAAAATTCTACTCCACGAGCCCTGCACAATCTCTCCAGGGCCGAATTGATTGACAAGGCTCTCATGAGATATTCCTTCCTATTGTGTCTGGGTAGGATTGCAGATACTTTCAAATTTAACCCTAACAGCAACTTTTTTTTTAGCATTGTCCTGTACGTTCTTAGTAAATCCGGAGATCTCCTTCACTTAATGCCATTAGCGCCAACAGGTACAACGATATCACCTTTTGTGCCCTTAAAAGACTTTGTCGTGTATGTTGTATTTAGTACTTTGTTACGTGGTCCCCCCCCCTTTTACAAAAAAAAAAAAAAAAAAACCTAATACATAGATAAGAAGAGACCACTCACCAAAGCAGAGCTCTTGAGCTCTATGCTAATATGAGTGACCCAGAATTTGAAGAGATTTTTGACGAGCCATACGGTTCTGGTTCCGACAGTGACAATTATGAACCTTTTAACGATTCAAGGGAGGATAGCAAAGATTAAGCCAGTCTCCCAGCCTGAAGATAATCTTAATTCTCCGCAGGCAAGTACATCAAATAATGACAATAATTTGTGGAATGAAATAGCACAAGATCCACCATTTTTGAAGAGAAGAACGTTGGTTTGAAAATGGACACAATAGAATTGTGTACAAAAATTGGCAGACCTATATTTTAAGAAAGAATTTCTTACATTATTAGTCGAACAAAGTAATTTATACGCTTTGCAAGAAATTTAAAAATGTGGACAATCGCGAAAACTGCCAGGTCGTCAAGATGGAAGGACACTGACATCTCAGAAATTAAAATATTTCTTGGACTTTTGTTACAAATGGGTTCTTGTTCTTTTCTTTCAAAGAGCATTACTGGAGTATAAGTGCATTCTACAATGTTATGTTTTGACGATCATTTATGAGTTGAATAGATTCCAGTTGATATTACGATATTTTCACTTTGCAGATAATTCATTACAATCTGCTGACAGGCCATAACAAAGTAAGACCGAATTTGAATCATTTCAATGATGTTATGTGCAATAATTACATACCGAATAAAAACATCTATATTGACGAGTCAATGATGTTGTGGCATGGGGGACTGAATTTTCACCAGTACATAAAAAATAAAAAGCACAAATATGAAATCAAACTTTATGAACCGTGCGATGACGACGGCCTTGTTATGAAAATAAAAATTTACTCCGGTAAATCAGAAGAAACTGAACAAAACATAGTTCATACTGCTGAAGTTGTGGCTGTTTGTTGTTTGTTTGTTATTTGGTTTTTAGGAGCATTAGCAACTAAGGCCATATTGCTCCGTAAGTTGTGGCTATACTTGCTCAAGGACTACTTAGACAAGGGACTTGTATTGTATATGGACAATTTGTATAATTCCGTTGCTCTGACGAAATTGTTGTCCGATCAAAAAACTTATGTGAAACATTATGCACCAACAGAAGAAAAAATCCAAAAGATTTGGTGATGCGAAAGTTGAAGAAAGGGGAAGTTGCATGGCAACGAAATGGTCCCATTGTAGTATGTAAGTGGAGGGATAAAAGAGAAGTTCTCACTATTTCTAACGTATACATTGAAATTGTCGAGGTATGCAACCAGAGTGGAAAATTTCAATAAAACCAAACACAATTCGAGATTACAATAGAGGAATGTCCGGCATAGATCAATCAGATCAAATACTCTCGTATTATTTAGTGCTAAGAAAAACCATCACATGGCCCAAATAAAATTAAAAAAAAAAAAAAAAAAACACGCTCAACTATGTCATGTCGAGTATGTACAAGAAAAAAAAAAAACACTGTGACACATGCTATTCTTGTCCAGTGTGCCAAGAGAAGCCAGCTCTTTGTGTAGAAGAATGTTTCAAGAAATATCACAAATAAACAATATTATTTTTGTGAGTTATAATAATAAACTTTCCTTTTTTGTATTTGTGAATAAAATATATATATATATTTTTCCCCCGTGAATAAATTTTCTGATGCCATGGTTGATTTTTCATTCTTATCCCAGAATCCTATTCATCAGTTGCACGTATTTGCTACAAATATACTCATAGCTGCACCTGAAAGGCAAGTCATACCAGTCCGAGTTAACTCGTATGCGGCGTCTTGGGCCAGATCGCCAAATACGAGTTAACTCCTATTTGGCAGTCAACGTGTTAAATTACATAAATTCAGTTTCACCTCATGGCATTTTTCTTTGAAGATGGTGAAGATGTCAATTCCATGTTTACTGGCAGTAAGGGTACCCAAAGCCAGTAACTCCTCATGACAATGAAAATCTGCAGTTATAACATGAATAAAAAAATAACATCTGCACTGAGTCAGTAATGTCAATGGATTCATCCAAGGTGATCAAATAATAAATTTATTCGTTTTGGCATATTGTATGAAGCTGTTATATTATATTATGGGCTAATTCATGTTGCCAATCACCTATGGTCCTCCTTGAAAGAGGTAGTTGTTTGTACTTCTTAACCTTAGCTAAATCTAAACATCCCACAAATTCAAAAATGCATTCTTTTATGATTTCCTCATCGCTAAACGGCTTACCTCTTCTTCCAAGTCCTTATGAGTTACATAATGCTGATATGCACAGTGTATTTTTCACTGTTGCCAGCATAGCATCGCAGAGCAAATGAATCATTTTATCGTTCACTGCAATAACGTAATACTGAAATTCCCATTCTTCATTGAATACTCTCCTTTCTTCCTTTAATGCTCTTTTCTTATTTCTTGACATAATTGGGTCACCAGTAAAAATTAAAAATGAAACACACAGTTTTATTGAAGACTAAATTTTAAAGAAAACAAGCACTGGGGAGAATGACCGGATTGTCAACTGATACCAACAGCAGTCAGCGAGATGAGTCATTGCTGATAAGAAAGGTAATGCTGCCAAATGAAGTTCAGTTTCAAGTGGAAGTGATGCCATATCATCTATATGGGAAACAATAATATTCTGTAAAGATTAGTGAATTAGAATAAATGCTTTATTTTGTATTTACTTTAATATATAATTCATTATTATTTTCCTTAACTAGAAAAGGCAATGCATACATTTTCTTTTAACGTGTTACAGTTCTTTCTTAAGAAGCTTTCAGGCCTGTGAAGCAAATCACTGGGTGGTTGCCACTTCGTCAATTACTGAGTTGCCACTGATAGGCCTCTCGCTAACTACAGTTATTGATATAAATAATTTTATCTCTTCACTTTTTTTTTTTTTTTTTTTTGTCCTCTATCCAATATTTTTGACTTTTATGTTTCTTTTGGTAATGTATGGGGTAAAGGTAAACTAATTTATATAAGGAGAATAACGATATATAAAAAAGAGAATAGATAAAATTTACCTTAAAAATATTTTGAGTTGTCATGAAATAAAAGACAGATTTTGCATCTGAGAGAAACAGACAAAAAGCCACAGGTTCCCCACCCCTGCACTATATGGTTTCTTGCGCTTGTTATATGAATTTGTGAGATCATCCAGATCCCCAGTACATCTGCTACTGTGGAATTTGGGAAAACCACAGTTGCCCATCAAGAACGATTACTGGTGTGGCATCCAACCACCATTGATACACAACCAATACTGGCTTCTAACGTACTTCTGCAAAGGCAGACTCACAAGATTTATATTGTCATGCATACGCTTATTGGAGGCTTGAAGTGGTGAAACCCATGTTTAGTCTCTAAAGCAAAGTTTCCGGCATCCCTCTCCTCCCATACTTCTCCTTCAACCCATGCACGGTACTAAGTACTATAGGTTTTGATACCTTTCGTGTTTGGGGTTTTCATAAAAAAAAATAATAAAAAAAAAAATAAGATGATATGTATGGGGGGGGGGGGGTAATCTGAATACTTTTGTTTGGAGTTCATGTCTGAAGAGTGGGAGAAATAAATACATAAAACAGCTGATGAGTGCTGAAAAATTATAAATTAAGTTCACAGATTATGTTAAAACATTAAACAACTTTCCACATTTACCAATTAAATACCTGATAAGCAAACCACAAAATTTCATTTCATAACAGAAAAGAGAAGTTTTCTTCTGGGCTTATAAAATTAATTTAATAGCAAAATTTAGGGTATTAAAATTTCAATGATAAAAGGCTTATTTTACTTTCTCTCCAGGGATTAAAGCTTTATCCAGAAGTGGCAGTAAGTGCCACTGTAGCCATCTCACTTATGACTTCTGTTAAGATATATATTATGGTAATTTGCAAATTTTTTTTTTTTTTTTTTTTTGAGAGTAGAGCAGATCTTGTCAAAAAAATTGAAATAATCCATAAGATTCCTACCCCATTAGAAAATTTAGCTCCTTTTGCATGACTTGCTATCTAACATGTAAGACGACAATAATGAAAATAAATCTATACCTCTTAGGTGGTAACATAACAAAGCTTCTCAGGAGCACCCGGAGAATAAATTTTTTCTCATCTTGAGTATCTGGAAACAAAGAATCAGTTAATGAATGTGGATAATCATATCCACAAAGCATATAAACAATAAATGGAAACTAAAAGCACTATTCAAAATAGCTGATGATAACACACAGAGTGAGACCGACTCATTCTTCACTGTTGAACAAGTGAATTTTGCATTAAATGCAATTTTATTATGAAGTTTTCTGAAGGTCCAAAATACATAAAAGTATCTGCCAAAAGTTAGTAAATATATACCCAGTGCAGCAATTTGGAAAACAAGACTGATGTTTGTCGCCATTTCAGAATTTAGTATGAGCTGAACTGCATGTCTTTCCTCTCCCGTGTCTGTGTTGCGGCGGCGGCGGCCGGGGGGGGGGGGGGGGGATGCAACAGAACAAACATCAAGTTTTGCGTTTGAGTGAGCAAAAGTGCCATGAAAACGTTACAACTGATGAAGTGTGTGGAAAGAATTGTCTATCTTTTACATGTGTATTTGATTGGCATAAACATTTTGCACAAGGAAGGGACTCACAGGAAGATGACAAATATCTGGGGCCCAGCAGAAACAGTTTGAACACCAGAGCTGATTGAAAGGTGTGGGAGATCATTACCAATGTGCAACGCTCCGAACGATTTCAGAAGTTCTGTGCATTAATAAGGAAACCACTTGAATGAAGGTCTTCTTTGCAGTTTGTTTCACATTTGTTAACAACTGTCAATGACAGATACAAGATGAATGCTGCAGAGAATTCATTGAAGCCAATGAAAGCAAACCTAATTTCCTAAATTCGATCATCACAGGTAATGAGATGTGGTTTTGGTAATGTACGGGGTAAAGGTAAACTAATTTATATAAGGAGAATAACGTTATATAAAAAAGAGAATAGATAAAATTTACCTTAAAAATATTTTCACTACGATCTCGCAATGAAGCAACAAAGTGTGGAGTGGAAGTTGGAAAACTCTCCAAAAGCCAAAAACATTCATCAAAGAAAGGTCAAAAATCAAAACCATGTTCATCATTTTCTATGATAGAAAGGGAATTTGCACAAACATTCATGCCTAATGGCCAAAGTGTTACTGCTGCCTACTAACCAGATGTTTTGAAAAGTTTGTTAGAGAGAATCTGTCATGTGCAGACTCAGTATGGAGAAAATGGCAGTTGGTTCCCCTTTCACAACAATGCATCAAGACACAAGGCTATCATTGCTCATTGTTCGGGAGTTTTTTTCATTGGCAAAAAAGTCTGCATACTGTTGCAATCTTCATAATTCACCAGACAGCCTGGTGCAACTTTTTGTTATCGAAGCTCAAGACACCACTGAAAGCTGCCATTTTCATGACGTTGACACAATTCAGAGCTGTGCTAAGAACATCGAACAGTATACCAATCATGGCCTTCCAGCAGTCATTCCAATCACTTTGCGATCATTGCTTGCAGTGTGTGGATGCAGGAGGAAGTTCCTTTGAATAAACCAAGGTTAGTTCACTCATACATGGAATCATAATTTATTTTCTACCATTAGTCTCATTTTACAATTGCGACACTATGTATATAGCTTGTATTTTATTATCATATAGACAATAAACAATATTTGTAGAAGAATAAGAGAAATTCACCTCAATATGATACAGAACACTTCCTAATGACACTCTCCAGCAAATAAATGAAAATAAAATTGAAAAATTTTTTCCAAAATTTGGTTTGAACTTGATTTAACTGTTTTTTAATTAATTTTATTAATGTAGTACTTTGCATTAATTTTTATTTTCGTTTATTTGCTGGAGAGTCATTGGGAAGTGTTCTACGTATCATATTGAAGTAAATTCTCTTATTTTCTACAAATATTGAAATGCAACGTAGAATGTATTATTGAGCATCGTAGCTCTGTCTTATACTAGACAATAAAACAATGTAACTGCTTCAGTTCCACATTAATGGCATTACACCTTACACCAGTAAATTTATTTGCTAATGTCCCTCACAACCAGAGGTTGACAGGGCTGGGTAAAAAAGTAGCAATTGCCAACAGGGCTCATAGAACTTGTAATGTTTAAAAAAAAAAAAAAAAAGTTGGAGCGGGGGTGGGGAGAGTCTGGGGCCAACTACAGTCAGTCCACCGGTCATGTACACATCATCTTTACCCAAATGTAGTTTCCATTCTTAACCACAATTTATATTTCCTGACAAGTAAAGAATCACTCACTCACTCACTCACTCACACACACACACACACACACACACACACACACACACACACACACACACACACACACACACACACACACACACACACACACACACACACACACACACACACACACACACAATCTTGTCTGCTTGTGAAAAAGTATGGCAGTGTGTGTTTGCAGTAGGACAAATTAGAGTTTATAGTAATGTACCATTCTAAAATCACAGAATTCTATTTATGTATTATATTGTGGCACATGCAAATGTCATGTCACACAAACTTGTATATAAATCCCCTACACTTAATTGTTAACAGACAATCAGGAGAAATAATAATAATAATAATAAAAAAAAAAAAAACCTAAAACCAGACGGAGAAAATAGCAAAGGCAATATGATTCTTAATTTGAATTGTTACACATCCCAACCAAAATAAGACAATGCGTCAAAATAAAATTTGGCCACCACTGATGCCACTCTCATTTGGGAGCAATGTGAAAAACACAAGATACCACTACTTTGGTCTTTGAAGCTGTCATAGACATTCGCTCATGCATGACAAGCTGAGCTTGCAACCTAGGTATCTAAAACGCTGAGGAACTCATATTCAGGTGACACCTGAGTCAAGTGGACCAAACTTCAGCGAAGTCTACTTTTCCTGTGACAACCAACTCTTCTGCTTGCACCTTCATTTTAGCAATCCTGGGTATAACTGCTGTGTGCAAGTCCTGAAATACAGCACCTAATATACTGGAGGTGACCACTCAGGTGCGAACCAATGTAAGCAGGGGTAAAGGTATGGCATCTACACCACACAGAGGAATGCTACCACTCTGGGTTACAGGGCAATATTAGGGGGTAGATGACTCATCAACTGGTGCAAAACCACCACTTTGCCTATTAGAGGCTTGAAGTGGTGGAACCTATGTTTAGTCTCCAGAACAAAGTTCTGGCAACCACACCCCCATTTCACTTCCTTACATTTCAAAGGTACAGCTCTAAAATAGTGTTTGAAGGCGGGTTGCTAGATAGTCTACCTGACAGAACCTGTTGGTACTTCTCTATGCTTCCAGATCAGCTAGCGCATAATCTTGTTGTCCCTACTCTGCCAGTCCAAGTAGTGTGTATGTGGAGGTACATTGTTGGGGCCACATTATGCCAAGGAGCTGGGTTTATCCTTGCTGCGTGTACACATTACCCATAATTTCATTCTTTATACATTTCCTCACCACCTTTCTTACTGCTGAATACATCATGAATTGTCAGACTAATAGAAAACACTTATGTGTGAAACGATCTAAATATTCCTCATTTATTTCACAAATATCTGGGGTCTCGGCTCCAATTTCAATGATGTCCACTTGCAGTCTGCCAAACCCCATGTACTCTTTCTAACAGAATCCCAATTATCAGTTGATTCAACCACTGCTCATCTCAGTTGTTCTAATTATTTGCTGTACTATTCTTTTCACTTCAAAGGTGGCACTTGTGCATACGTCCACTCTGATATTCCCTGTCACAGACCCAGTAATTTATAATATCCTCTTTTTTTAATCTCTGCTTTACCATTCTGCCAAATTCACCTGTTGCCCCTATCATTCCCCAAATGCTACTAATCACTTGGAACTCTGACTTCTCTTTTAAACCTGACATTCTCCAGTCCAACTTTCTGAACAGTGAGATAATTTTACTTGGTGATTTTATTGTTCACAACTTCAGCTGGTCAAGAGGCTGAGGCATTTGCAATTACAGTAAACCCTCGCTATTCGCGGGGGTTACGTTCCTGAGAAATGTCGCGAATGTAATAAAGTAATAAAGGGGTTCCATTCCAAAGTATGAAATATATAAGAAAAACTAGTCTAAAATTTTGTCTATGTATGTATTATACGTACCTTCATAATATGACTATGTACATGGACTATGTACATGGCATCGAAATGAAAATAAGAAACAATTTAATATTAAATGTAATAAAATGCCTTTGCTAGCAAAAAAACTTATCCCACCAGTGCTATCACCAGTTTCGCTAAAGTGTTGATAAAGGAGTTTTGCATTTTCACGAATGATGAGTGAACTTAACGGAATTTTATTTTGAGTTCGGTCTTCTATCCACAGATTTAAAGATTTTTCCATTTTTTCTAATTTAACATCACAAGTTACAGAGCAAATTTTTGAAGCAATTAGCGCGTTTTCACGGACACTACGGCGGATTTTTTCTTCCGATTTTTTGATTGATCGTACCCTTGACTCATTGATTTTATAATGTTTTGCCACTGAGGAGACACTTTCACCATTAGAAATTTTGTCTAATAACTCAATTTTATTCGCTAATGTCATCACCTTCTTTGATATTTTCACATTTCTCTTGTTATTCGTAGCCATATTTTTGTAGGGGTTAGAAAGAACTTGTCCACAATAAAGTCACTTTCTTCCGTTAACACACTCAAAAAAGTCTGTTTTACACTGCAAAACGGTAGATTTATCATTTTTGTAAGCATATCAATTTATAAATTGATAAATGTATTTCAATTTTTAAGCATATAAATTAAAAGCAAACTACGAAACCTTCAATGACAAGCGCATAACACATACTGAACAAGGATTAGCGAGAAACATCCACGCTCGCGATTTTGTCACCCCTCTCCCCCCACCCACTGAGCGCTGTTTTGACAGGAAAGATAATTTTAGCCATGCTCATGTTTTTTTATGGCGGAAAATATTCACGGCTCTTTAAAATTCACATTTTTTTAGGTTTC
Organism: Mastigoproctus giganteus; assembly: GCF_048544385.1. Lineage (NCBI taxonomy): Eukaryota > Metazoa > Arthropoda > Arachnida > Uropygi > Thelyphonidae > Mastigoproctus > Mastigoproctus giganteus. The sequence continues at coordinate 15,696,012 of NC_143582.1, forward strand.
ATTTTATATTAAATCGGCGATCGCGAATACACGAAACTGCGAATACAGATACCGCGAATAGCGGGGGTTTACAGTACTAATGAACTTGCACAGATTATTCACTTACCTAGAGAATACCACACAATCCTAACAACACAGTCAACACTTGTTCTTTTTCTTACAAACAAGACTTCCAAGTACATGGTTGAGATGAGTTGTCCACTGGCACTTCAGATCACAACTTAGTGATGGTCTCTTCCCCAATAGAGCCCTTCTCAAACTTGTGATGTTTGGCATTAAAAGGATGCAAAATGGGAAGATTTGCATTATTTCTTCTAATGCCAATGTTTGGTCGGATCACATTGGTGAATCTTGTAGGGATAAAATCCTTTATTCAAACACCCCACCTTAAAATCTTTCCTTTATCTAAACCTTGGTTTTTCAATAAATGTGCTAAGGTTGATCAAAATAAGAATGTTGCATATCGCAATTGGCTTATATCCAAATCTCCAGGTTCATTTTTTTCTGCCTACACCAAAGCTCGCAACAATTGTAAAGCAGTTATTAATCAGTCCAAACTAGATTTCAAACAGGCTAAGAGTAGAAAACTTGCTTTTTGTGTAAACAGTAGCTGATCATTCTGGCCACTTGCCAAAGATATTGGCTGCAACTTTTGCCCATCTCTATTCCCACCTCAGCCAAAGATACAGTTGACCTGCTAGTATCCCACCTTTCTTTCAACTCAAGTATCGATGATCTTGGTAAACCACCTGCAACCATTTTTATTACGCTCCATTCAATGCCTCCTGTGGTCTTCTATCAAAAGGATGTTAGAATTCTGAACAGCCTTGATGCCAAGACAGTGCAAGGTCCTGATAGTATTTATCCACTTGTTCTCAAAACATGTGCTGAGCTTACTCCTGTTCTGTATTGCCTTTTTACACTTTGTTATTCCACCATTGTTTTCCCTTCTGCTTGGAAATTTTCTTCAAAGGCCAACTGGATAGTTACCAGTATGAGGGGGAAGCATATAATTTGCATTTTCTTATCCACTTTGTGTAGATATATATATATATTTTTTCCCAGTGCAGCAAAACCTGTGGCTTCTTTGCATTATATGGCAAATACTATTACTATATCCAGCCAGTACCTAAAAAGGGTGACAAATGCCAATGTCAATCCACTGGTGATATCCTGGCTAATGTTACCCACCTATGGATAAATGCAAAGGAAAAGTTTGATGAAACTCAAGTAATTGCTCTTGACAATTCAAAGGCTTTTGATTGTGTTTAGCATAAAGGTCTTTCCAATAAACTTCCATCTTATGGTCTGCCAACCGTTTTTTGTAATTGGGTATCATTTTCTCTCTGACTGCTCACTGCAGGTAATGCGAGATGGCTCTTTGCCTTCTAGCTTCTCTACTAATGTTGGTGTTCCACATGGTTCAGTTCTTTCTCCCACTCTTTTTCTATTGTATATTAATGACCTGCTTCCATTGACCAAAGGAAATCCTATCTATAGTTTCGTCATGATAGCACATTGCATTCCACCTTCCAGTTTTAGAAACCTTACCCTGCAAATATCCACTACCAATTCCTTTAATCCACCTAATTCTCCAGTGGGGCAAAGATAATTTAGTTGATTTCAATGCTGCTAAAACTCAGTCCTGTCTTATATCTCACAAAAAAGGACGCTCCTATGTTTATCTTTGATGACACTGAGATTTCTAGACAAGATCACATATCTCTATTAGGAATTACTTCAATAAAATTTTTTCTTAGCATAAGCACATCACAAATATTGCTTTCTCTTCTTCCATACAGCTGCTCACTCTGAACAAATCTTAAATCTGCTTTACCATTGAACGTTGTTCTCACATCTGGGGTGGTGTCCCCAAAATCTTTCCGGCTTTTGCACTCCATTCAAAAGAATGGCAGTTAGGTTAATTAATGACCCATCTCTAACAAAGTCTATCCAATCTCTATCTCATACATTTTATTATTGCTGCTGCATGCCTTTTCTACAGATACTTCTATGGGCAATGTCTTCTGCATTCCTTCCATAATTCTTGCTTTCTCTTCCAAACCAGTCTGAACATATGCTGCAGCCAGTCAGCATCCTTTTACTGTCTAACCTCAAACTCACAGAACCAACTTTACTTCTTCCTCATTTATTCCTTCAAATTCCATTTTCTGGAACAACCTCCCTTCATGCGCATATGCTGAAAATTACAATCTATCGAAATTCAAGTCTAATTGTCAACAAGTATCTTCTTTCATCTTCTCAACCTTCAACCCACGAACAGTACTAAGTGCTATAGGTTTGTATATCCTTCATGCTTGGAGTTTCATATATATATATATACACATTATTGTAAGTAGAACGCGAGAAGGTGATTTTATTGAATTAAATCTAATGAATGTACAGTATACACTGGGAGCGATATATGGTATGAAAAAAAGGAAGAAATGGACCGGAAATTAAAACAAAGATAAGAAGTGAAGAAGTGACCAAGATGAAAAAACATTGTGGTGTCCTTCACAATTTCAGTGTCATCATCAGAGGTCATCCACTGAAATTATGAAAAAGACAGCAATGTTCTTGCTTCTGTTTCTGACATAATCTGTATGCTAAGGTGCACGTGTGTGTGGTTGCCATGTGTTGCGAAGGCAAATTTAGATTTAGAATTTTGCAGTAAGATTATGATGGAATGTGCCAAAAAAAGTGGTTATGATACGTGGTGCATATAGATCATGGATGACCTTACAGAAGCAAGCGAAAAGAATTGAAAAAACTCGATAGACTAAAGTAAGGAATATTGGTATTAGCATACAGATCATGTCGGAAACAGAAGCAGGAACATTGCTGTCTTTTTCATAATTTCAGTGGATGACCTCTGATGAATACACTGAAATTGTGAAGGACACCGAGTTTTTTTCATCTTGGTCGCTTTTTCACTTCTTATCTTTATTTTAATTTCTGGTCTATTTCTTCCTCTTTTTCGTACCATATATAGCTCCCAGTGTATACCGTACATTCATTAGATTTAATTCAATAAAATCACCTTCTAGCGTTCTACTTACAATATTTTATACATAAAATATTTTATATAATACACACATTATGGCTGTAGGGTACGTTTTAGAATCAGCCGCTTTAGAGAATCAAATTCCAAAGAACTGATTCAAATCAATAAAATATACTACACTTTTACTGCTTATTAGAATTACATCTTCGGTTACAAGAATCAGTTTTGAATGATTCTGTGATATTTTCCTAAAGCACATTTCTGAAGGTCACAACCATAAAATAATAAAAACAATTTGCAGTTTTCAGTTTATTGGGCCTTTTTGTTTGTACAATCTGTTATAAACAGGTAGTTACTACAGCTTTAACTGAAAAAGAAATTGCCTGGCTGTTACTGATAATTTCGCAAAGGAGGAAAATGAAGGTGAACCCAAACAAATTCCGGATACAAAATGGCAAACTCGTGAAGCTATAGCTGTCCCGAGGAGAGTGTTGGAAGAAACTGGTGAAAGTGATCATGAATACAGACTGTTATACAATATTGAAAAATCTATAAATAGCCTTTGTAGTGATAATTTAAAGTAATCTAGAATAAGTGATTATTTAAAATTATAATCATATTACAAAGTGTTTAATTAATATGTACGGGTCTGTGCTCGCATCTTTTGATAAGATAAAATACTTACAGAAGCTTTTGACACTGTGTGTGTGTGTGTGTGTGTCTTCCTCAGTTATAATCCAGTTTTACTCAATCCCAAGAGGGGAGTAACCCTGACAGAGAAAACATTAATCCACAGTTAATTCTTCCTTCATAGATGTCAGATAGGACTTGTGGCAAAAATGCATGGAATGTATATAAATTATCAGGTGATACAGATGCCTACAGTAAATATAAATTAGGCTGCAATCAAGTCACAAAAGAGGTTAGGCAAGCTAAGGCAGATTATGGGAAGTCTCTGACAAAGAATGCAAAGTCAAGCAGCAACTTCTTTCTTATGTAAACGGTGGAATGAAGGGTTGAATAACATTGGTTCACTAGATATGGATGGATTAACTGTTGTTGATGATCCTGCACGTTGATGACTGAAGGGATATTTTAGAATTTATATTCTCACACACCTAGAACTTTTAAGGAATGGGGATGCCAAAAGTGAATCAAATTGTGGCTGGGACCAGAATGATTTTGTTATAACTGAGAGAAAAGTGGAGAAAAAAAAAAAAAAAAAAAAAACTGTTGGAGCTAAAGGTTAAATAAAGGGGGGGGGGGGAACCCAAGGTGGATGGAATCTATTCAGTGATTTTAAAGGAGGCAGCAAAAGAGGTAAGCAAACCTTTAGTCATGATTATTGAGAGCATCCGTGAATTCAGAGGGGTTTCCTATGGACTGGAGATGTGCAAAGGTAACCCCAATTTACAAAGAGGGATTAAAGTGAGACAAGTAATTACAGACCAGTTAGCTTGACTTGTTCCAGGAAAAATAGTGGAGTAACTGGTTAAAGAAGTAATGCAGGGCCATCACGTGACCACTGTAAAACTGCAGGAATGCAGTTATACAGTAGTCACAATACAGATTTGTTAAAGGGGAATACTATGAATACTATGATATAGTAACAAAGGAACTGGATGCAAAAAATATTTTTAACATCATTTTCTTTAATACTGTTGCACACAAAAGACTGCTATACAAATTGGAGCCATGTGGCATTAAGGCAAAGTTATTACTATGGATAAAGGGATAGTTGAGTGGGAGAAAACAAAATGGTTACCAATGGGTACTGTTTTTCTTTGACTAATGTTATTGGCGATTCCCAGAGTTCAGTGCTGGAACCACTTTTGTTTTCTATATTTATTAATGATACTGATGAAGACATTATCAGGCTTAATGTCTAAATTTGCATATGATATTAAGGTTGGCAGGGTAGTTAATCAGAGTAATTAGGGTATGTTACTGCAACAATAAATATAAACCAGGAATGGATTAACTGTTGATAATCCTGCACATGTTGATGACAAACTGAATGGATATTTTAGCATCTATATTCTCACACACCTGGAATTTTTAAGGGATGGGAATGCCAGAAGTGAATCAAATTGTGGCCGAGACCAGGATGATTTTGTGATAACTGAGAGAAAAGTGGCAGATGGGCTGAAAAGTGCAATTGCAGTTTAATATTGACAAATTCAAAGTACTTCATATGAGGAGCCACTAATCCCAGATTAATGTGCCAGCTGTGTGGTATTGCAATTAGGGCAGTGCAGAAGAAAAAAGACCTGGGGTGTAATTGTGCAGTCAGATATGAATTTCTCTGAGCAGCATAGACAGACTGCCAGGACAGCTTATGTGGTTTGTCAATGATATGCAGGGATTTTGCCAACAGGGATAGAGAGGTGATTATCCCTTTGTACAATGCAATGCTTATGCCACATCTTGAATACTGCACACAGGTCTGGAAGCCTTATTTTGGGAAGGATGTGGATCTGTTGGAATGTATGCAGAGATGAGCAACAAGACTAGCAAGGGAAAAAAAAGGCTGCTTTTACAAGGAAAGGCTTCAGTATTGCAACTTGCAGCATCCGGAGACTAGGCATCTACAAGGAGATCTGATTGAGGTATTTAAGGCCTTGAACAGAGTGGTAAGTTCAATGCTAATGGAATCCTTACTCTCGCTCAGGATACATATAAGGAAGTTTATTATTGGAACAAACTCCCATGTGATGCTGTGGATGTGGATAGTGAGAATAATAAGTTTATATAGTTATAATGAACTATATAAACTCTTAGAGGGAATGGATAGGAGAAAGGGGAGGTGTTGGCTTCCCCCCTTTGGTTGATGCTGCATAAGCTTGCTTTCTTGCATCATTTGCCACCACTACAAATAACACTACTACTAATAATAATAATTTGTAAAATTATTTAGAAAATATTTTTCTAATGATATTCAAATATGAAAAGATATTAAAAAAAAAAAACTTGCAAATTATTAGTAAAACGTTTTTAATCATTCATAATAATACTTATCTATGCACATGGGCATACAGAAATAGAACACCTGTTGCTTAACCTTACCGCTGTCTCTTAATGATTATCATCTGCTTCACCAACTCCAAATCAACCCACAGACTTTTCATGTCCACGTAGTACTGAACTGCTATGGAAATAATCAATTAAAAATTGTTATTAGAGATACAGCTCTTGTAATATCAAAAGATAAAAATTTATGCAGGTAGAATGAATTATAAAGAGCGCCATATAGCATTATAAGACTTATCCTTATTTCAAATAAACTAAAGCAGTAATGATCAATGAATATGAAATAATTTACTTGAAAATACAATCAAAATTTTTAAAAAAAGAAGCTCAATCTGACGTGGGCTAATAAACCATGGACTAAATATATTTTCTTTGAATATAGTGTCAATCCTATTTCTTTTCTCCATTTTTCACCATTTTATTGAAATTTTTACTGATTTTTTACTTTTTTTCTTCTAGGCCATTCCATTCTTTTGATGACGAATTTTGTTCTGTTCAAACAACTTTTTGTACTGCTGCAGTCATTAGAGTCTATGTGAAAATGCATTAGTGTTCTTTCTTTTCTACTCCCCTTTAAGTAATCAATGAGGCTTTCATTACTACTTCTGAAATGTAATCAAATTACATTCAGCCTAAGTACCTGTGTACACTGACATCACAATAGCAGAAAGCGACTATTTAGTTGGTACTCTTGAAAGCATTCTGCCAAGTTCCACAGTAATAGGCTCCACATAATGCAATATCACAGGGATGGCTTGCAACCACTGTTGAAGCTACCAGCCATTGTTTTTTGTTAAAATAATTTTTCTGATCAACTGTCAAGGAAATCATTATTACACAACCAAATAAGATTACAAAACCATAAAGGAACTCTCAAAGTCTTTGAAGCAAGGCTGAATAATTTCTAAGTAAATGTCTTCCAAATGAATTAATCATATAACTTTATTATGAATAATTTAAATTGGTATGGTGGGACACTGATTACCCAAACCAACTGGCAAATAATGCCAACCATATGCAATGTGCATATATTAATTATTTAATTTGTTTACATAAGCTAAAATATTTTAATAATAACAAATTAATGGATGGCTAATGAGGAGGCTTGACCAAACAACAGCAGGGTTTATAAACTATTTTTTATTCTTTTAAGTGATGACTGTTTTTGATGTACTGTAATTCAGAATATGACTGAAAGGTATGCTTTAAACACAGGATCTTCAGATAGATAGTAAAAAAAAAAAAAAAACCTGAATGCATTTTTTGAGAGGTATATATTATGGATTAATTATGCAAAATGCAGGAATTTATATCTGACCCTTCTGAGTTTTCAGGATTAGTTGGGAGAAAAGTAGTTATATTAAAACTACTTAGATTGGCTACTGTATGCCTACATAGCCTGCCTTACACATATATAGGGCATATGAAATTAAAAGTGAAAATGGAAGAAAATGCTAACCATGCGCGCGCGCACACACGGGCATAGCACCACAGATTCAACCTTAGATCCTCCAAGATATTAGCTAAAGAACATAAGAAATCAAGGGAAGGAATACTAAAATCATTTTTAACACAATCCATCAAGAATATTTGGAACAGAGGAAAAGTCACCATCTACCTCCCTTCCCCCACCACTGAATAGCACCTTTTTCCCACCCTCAGGTAAACAGATTCTGCACCTCCCACCTCTTTGCAATGATGGCAGTTAAGCATACCAATATGACACCAGTCACTGGTACTTATGCCCCCAATGCAGAATATTGAAAATTAACAGGACTGGCCTTCATGTGATGCCAATGACATTGTAATGATGCTGGTTATAAGCACTGTAGTGTTTTGGAAAAATATCTGCAAGCAGCATCATGCCCACAACTACATTACTCAATAGACATTTAACACTTCAAAGGTAGCCACAGAAAGCCTTACTAACTTGACTTCAATATGGCCGTTTATCCATAAGTCAATCTAAAGTAATCAATATTGTTTTTAATTGAATAACATCACCCAGTAGGTAAATCCACTATTCACTGAAAACTTAAAGGCACTGTCGTGCCTGGTTTAAGACTTATCTGAATCACTCATCAGACATCAAATAGCTCTAATTAGCAACTTTGTGCCAAGCAATGAATAAATTTATTGAATAGGATGCTATCAAAATGCAAATATTAAATAGTTTCAGAATAAATGGGTCATTTCTAAAGAGCATAAGCCAAGCTCTGTCACTGTCTTAGGAGGGACAATTCTCCTTAGACACCCGTGACAGAAAAACAGTGCTGTGTAGTGCTATTTTCTCAAACTATTTCAATACATGCAATGAAACAGTACACACTTCATTACTAAATTGTTGCTGTTTGTATTGTAATTATTATATATCAGATACACATAACTTCCAGAGCTGCGGTAAGTACTATCAGTTTTTAATACAAAGCCATCATCTGAGGAAGGCCCATCAAGGAAGTAAGAGATCCCCCATTTTGCATAATTTATTCATAGTTAACAAATACATCTCATCACTGCAGCAAAGCTCTGGCAAACATATAAAACTATAGTACTACACAGTAATTTATTTATGGAGTGGCATTTTAAGTGAATTCAAATTATGTGAGGTACCCCTGCACTGTATCATATTGTCCATGGTGTTGCAAAAGGTGTATGAAATGTAAAAGTAACATCAATCTCCAGTTAGTTAATTGATGTCCCACATGACAAATAAAAATAATCCAATGAATACCATGCATTTAATTTCAAAGATACTATGATCAACAGCACAAAATATTAGAAACTGAATACATTACAGATCTTACTTTTCAGTTAGAGAGCAACTAATAAATTGTTTTTATATAACCAAATTAATTTTAGTTATATCTTACAGAAGAGTTATCCTTAACTCTCAACCATTGGTGTATTATCCGAGAACGCCTGCCCTCATTCTACCAAATTTATACCTTCAACCACCAGTTATCACTAGATGATGCAGCATCTTCTGTTTCAGTTATGATTAATTGTTGATTACAAAAGTTAATGGCTTAGTCTGTGACTAACTGAAAGAGTGTGCCAATCAATATTTTTGTATTGTAATAAACTCTAGTATGTCAATGTTTCCTGATGAGTGGGCAGGTGGACATATAAAAAAGGAAAGTATCCCTGCACAATGGGCTCATTAAAATTGAGCACACAGTATATATATATATAAAAATAAGTGGGAGGGGAAAAAATTTTTCAAGAAATGAGGAATGGAATAAAATTGATAATTTATGATTAAAAAAAAAAAAAGAATTTAAAATATAAGAACAAATGGTAACATTATATGACAATAACTCCAATAAACACCATGCAACTGTTTATTTTCCAATTTGTGGGATATTTAGGAGTTAAATATATTTATAACTAAAATGTAAACTATTACTATCTCATAAAGCAGTGGTCTCCAAAGTTGGGTGAGATGATCCGCAATAAATCAATATTTATCAATTATGAAAACTTTAGTATTTTGAAACGTAACTGAAAATAAAAATTATAAATAAATGTTTTTTTAATACTTTATTTAATATGCAGCTTTGTTTGATCATGCATATTCAAGTGCATGCATTTTGTACCTGAACTTCAATTTGATTTGTTTTTTATTTTTTTATTTGTGATATTTTAAAATTACATATGATTTTAGATATAATGCTTTCCATGTAAATGATCTATAAATAAAAATAATAATAATAAAATAAACATGTATTTAATTTTTTATTATGGGGTGCACGCTAGTCCTTTTAAGTAAAATAAGGGTGCACGACCAAAAAAGTTTAGAGACCAGTCATAATGAACACACAGTCAAACAATAACATAAAATGAAAATTAACGTAATTTTCTTTAAAGAAGGAATACCACCTGTTACAGTATTATTAGTGAAGGGAGGTAAAGTGATGGGAGAAATCAAATTCAAAGAAATGACAGGCTATTTTTGATATTACAGAAAAAAGAAAATCATTGGCAACTCAAGGTCGCTCACTGGATATCTCCCTCTCATGAACATAGGAGTATGCCTAGTGAATGACTTCGAGCCATTCACTGCTTTTCACTGACTATACTACAAATGATTCTTAGCAGAAAAGAGGTAATGGGGGGGGGGGGGGCAGACTTATAAACTGAAAAGATGCAAAATGCATTAATTCATTCATCAAATACCATGTCGGAATGCATCATTTCCAAAACTTATTTTCAATAAAACGTATTAAACTTTTGAGCACTTTTATAATTCATTCTGTTAATGATGAAGGGTTTATAATTCATTTGAAGTTTTATTTATAGATACAATTCAAATTATTTTTACTTATAAACAGTGAGGTAAACAAAGGAGTCAAAAATTATGCAATCTATAACAGTGTGTTACTGATTAAATGGGTCATGAGTCAAAATTACATGCACTTATGGGATGAGGAATGTACAAATACTAGCTTACAGATATTAATATTATTATTTTTCAGAATTATGGACTTCCATATAAGAAAAATTTTACTGGTCTTCATTTTGCCAGAAATATCATGGCTTCCCAGAATGTGATTTTTTAAGTGTCATATTCTGTCACTGTTTTTTTCACAAAATATGCACTCAGACCTTAACTAAAGATAATTTAAAGCATGATATTTAGAAGAAAAGGTAATATTTGTTTGTAACTTGCTAGAACAATACTTGGAAGTTACAGACAGCAACTGTGCAAAAAAAAAAAAAAAAAAAAAAACCCCTCACTACTGAGATTTTTTTTTAAATAGTGCCAGAGGCATACCATACAATACAAATTCTAAAATCTACAAGATGAAAACAATTGAATTTTTGAGTGTTGACTTTAATAACAATTGTATCACAACAGTTCACTAGTCATATTCAACCTTCTTTTCCAACCCCCCCATTGCTCAAAATAATTTAAATTCTGCATACCTCCCCCACCAAGAGTATATTTCAAATATGATGTACAGGGAGCATCCGCAATAACATTCTTCAAGTTGTGCTCATCTGTAATTACAAGCTCAAAAATGTATGTTCCAACATTGGCCAATGCCAACAATTCGTAATAGCACTCAAATTTATATTATGAATTCTGTAAGAAACCAAGAATTTTTGGTGTTTTATTTCTGCATACTATTTGTTTTATATTTTATGCAATAAAATAAATACACATAAAACTATGAGACAAAATCACTATACTGACTTTACTGTGTGCTAATTGCAGCAGCGCACGCACACACACACTGTATGCTGAAAATATTTGGTTTATTATTTATTTTTATTTATACACAGCTTTATTTGTTCTTTGCTTGTGTTAAGGTTAGTTCATGTATATGGATTAAACTTTCAGTGACTTGAATCCTAAAAATTTTATCATTTATTCTGTATACATAAATAAAACTGTAAAAAAAGTCTTTACAGCATACAGTTGATGATTTAAAAAAAAAAAAAAAAAAGCATTGATTCAAAAAGGAGAATCAATGTGCTAATATGAAGCAGTTGCTAATTTAAGTGCTTTTACTTTCATAGTGCTCATTTACTGATTGCATATGTGCACCACGGCACATCTTTTTTTTTTTTGGTAGTTGTTGGAGCATACGCTTCTGTGGCCATAATGCACCTCCCAAGGTTTTTTGCAGTACTTTGATCCAAGCCCGAGGCAGGAATCGAACCTGCGACCTTTGGGTTGCCAGGCAGGCACTTTACCCACATGGCTAGCCCGGTCAGCACCACTGCACATCACAAAATATGTGAACGAGGCAATTTAAAACTGCTAGCCGCAAAACCATCTCTCCCACCTTCATATAACTGGATGTTTGCAAGTTCTGCAATCTAATGTGAAAGACATAAGTTGCTTGCTGTTCACACAGAACATTTTATATCAGCTTAATGCTGAGGACCAGGGGAATGAGAGGCCCTTTTGAGTTAGTGGCCAATGATTATTAATGAGTAGCTAATCTTCAGTATCTGGAAAAACTAGATAATCTCATGACCTAACAAACTTCCACCATACCATAAATAAAATTATGCCCTGTAAGAATTTTTATGGCTTTGAGTGAAATTTCCACTCCACCAGCAGCATTCAGAGGAGGGGAAGAAAACAAAACCTAGAAAATCTGGCAGAAACTGATTGTCTAGTGTTTATTTTTTTAATGCAATACTATGGGAATATGCATCCTCATATAAAATTATTATTCATGAAATGCTCATCCACCTTACGGCTAAAAATTCAAGATCAATTAATAGCACATAAGACAGATGCCTCCTGTACTCAATTTCAATAAAAGTAAACTATTTCGAATTGGTATTTTTTTTTTTTTTCCGGTAATTATTCACTATTGAAATCTTTAACTGCATAGTGGTCAGGAAGGAGTATTGTGAGTCAGAACTGAAAGGACATTTACTCTGAATCCAAAACATAATACGAAATAAACAAAATATCAAAAAATAATCAAGCCCAATAGTTAAGAATGAATCATTTGTACCTACTGAGTATAAATATATATCAGTATTTACAAAGTTGTTTAGTTTTGTAAGAATGAATCATTTTTACCATATCCAAAACTATGTTCCACAGTTTTGCTCAAGCATACAAAAGCAAGATCCACATGGTAAAAATTTTAGTTAAGTGTAGTGTAGACAATATTTTAGTGCCTGAAGTAGAGTAGTATTCAGCAAAATGTCACAGGCTTTTTTTTAGGGGGGGGGGGGGAATTATTTATTTACTTTATTATTATTACTAGCCATATAGTGCAAGGAAGCCTGAGGCTTATACTGCACCAGCTAAAAAAAAAATTTCCAAGTTACCCAGAGAGAGAGAGAGAGAGAGAGAGAGAGAGAGAGAGAAGTAGAAGGTATTAACCAAGAAGAGAAGAATGATGGTATCCAGCTCAGGACCCTGGGTGTGCCAAGCCCATACTCACCAGATGTGAGCCCCTGGGGTTAGGCAACTTCACTTAAAGTACTCTAGTATCATACATTGGTTGAGAAGATGGAAGACAGCTGCTGAGTGGGTTGAATTTCCGTATTTCCAATTTTCAGGATACTTACAAAGGGAGGTTATTTTTGGCAAGATTGGAGCTCAACTATGAAAATGTAAGTTCACTAGCTGATGGACTGGTTTGGAAGAAAGAAGTGAAATTACATATGCTAATTCAACAGAAGAGTACCCACAGAAACATCTGCAGAGAAGGCAGGCAGCAGAAAGTATCTGTATGGTGAGGATTCGTCAATTAACTTGATTTTTTTTTTTTTTTTTTTCCCTTCCCTTGCAAGTTAGATAGGACTGGAGATCAGTATTTGAAAAGTTGTAGCTATTTGAAGAGCACGGTTTGTCAATCTGGGAAGGTAAATGTAATATATCATCATAAGTAAAATAAATGGTATTTTCAATCAATGAACAAATCATTAACAACACTGGAGGGGAGGGTTCATAAAAGAAGAGAACCCTAGGAGGAAAGCTAGCATTAAAATCAGCCACCTATCATAACCAGGAGTATTTGGCAAACATAACTAGAAGCCTCAAAATTGTCAATCATTAATCAGATGAAGGGTGAGATAGAGTAAGATTTGGCAGCTGATAGATTTCCCCATTATTATGGAATGAGTTAAAGCAAGCACAATGGAATAACTGAAAAGCACAGATTTATTACCCTTCTGGAAAACTGACTGGACATGAGTAAATTTTCATGCAGAAGGAAAAACATCAGTGTAAAGGACTGTAAAAAGATGACAAGAAAGGGTGGGAGCAATTGATTAAGGACATGAAGAATTATTGGCACCAAGGTCGTTCAAGATCCTAAAATCTGTTAGAAAGTCAAAGGCATTGAATGGAATGCGCTTGATATAACAGGAGATTTAAAAAGAAATTTTTAGATTTTTTTTTCTTTGTCAATTTTAGTGCTGTTAAAAATTAACAAGGTGAAAGATTTGCTTTAGGATGTAAGTATAATGGGATAATGTTCAAGTTGGGTGTGGTTTCCAACTATGATGAGTGATAATGTTTATTGCAAAGAGATAGTGAAATTACATATAGAAGGGGAGGAAAAGTTACTTTACACAATTTTTAGATATATTTTACTATTTCTAGTGGTCTTAATACTTCTGAAGGGCCTTCATGCTGGTCAGATTATAATATTCACAAGGAATTTAGTGACATTGCCAAATTGTAAAGTATGATTTTTGTGTTTGACTAAGGGATACACATTACTGGAGTGTCTCTAACCTTTTTATCACAAGAAATTCTACTTAAAAGTAATTTTTTTAAACTAATGTTTCTTCCTCACAGTACATTATCCCCCTCAAAAAATAATATATATTTTATTATTATTTCTTTTATTCATTAAGCACTTGCAGTTCCCAATTTGGGAATCATTGCTCCAATTGAATATCACTTTACAAAACAAAATTAAAATTTTTAAAATAGCTTTCTATTTATGCTATAAATCAATTAACAAAAAGTACAAAATAACCCTTGGGTATTATCAAGAGGATCTTTGACTTACCTTGATATTAATTAAATATTCCAGTTCTGTGCTTTCACAGGTTCATATATATGTTCCTCCTCAAAACTAAGTAATCATGGCAACTGCTAATTTACAAAGGTCTTAAAACAAATTAATTGAAAATGCCCAGACAACAACCTATTTATTAAAGACTGAAGGAAATCTTTGGCAGCAGCATTACATCAGTGTGCAACAACAGCTGATAATCACCTAAGGACTGCATGCAAACTACAAAACATTTGAACAGGCTTAAAATAAGGTAATGCCTACTATAATACTTAAACTAAATGAAGTATTTAAATAGTTTTGTGACCTTGAATAGATGTATAGCAATCATGTCTTTTCAGAATCAAGCAAATGCAATGATTGATAAATATGAATATATAGTAAAATCCTGTTACAATGAACTCTGTAAGTGCATGCATTTCATTGCACCAAAATTTTACTTTAATGAATAGGGCAGAAAATTATTTAAAAAGGATCATTGTTTTTGTAAAAATTAGCCACACTTTTATAATATACAGGGTGTCTCAAAAATACACAGCATAACTTCAGGAATGAGTTCCTCATATGTAGGAACTCATATATAAAAAATATTTTATATCAACATAGTTCCGGAAATGCTTGGTTCCCGAGTTATTAACCGGAATTCTTATCTCCCTCAGGTGATAAAGCACACTTCATGCACTGTGGCACTCCCGCACATCTCAGCCACCTAGCCCTCAATTACCTGTATCGAAGGTTTCCTGGTTGGTGAATAGGTAGAGGTGGACCAACTGCCTGGCCTCCACGCTCACCTGATTTAAACCCACTAGATTTCTTCTTTTGGGGCTATTTAAAGTCACTGGTGAATTCGACTCCGGTAGCTGGTGTGGAAACTCTCCGCAATCGAATTGTGGAAGGTTGTGAGACAATACAAAACATGCCAGGAATTTAGCATTGTCTTTGCAAGTCCATGAGACGTCGATCTGAAGCCTGTATTCAGGCAGAAGGTGGACATTCTGAACAATTACTATAAGGTGATATGAACAGTTAAGTATCATAGATAGACCGTCAAAACTCGGAAACCAAGCATTGCCGGAACTATGTTGATATAAAATATTTTTATTGTCTACATATGAGGAACTCATTCCTGAAGTTATGCCGTGTATTTTTGAGACACCCTGTATAGAAGTGATTTTATTTTACCTAAATATTGACTTCAAAATCAATAAAAAATTATAAACAATATTGTTTTCAAGGTCCATTTTGAAAGGTATTTTATTTTATTTTTAAGAAATACCACCCATTCTGTACAGTAGATAGAACTGTTACTTTTCACATATTAATACACCAGTTTTGCTCACCCCCAATCCCCAATAGGAAAATTCAACTTAATGAAATCAAATATGCTGGGATTAAAAAAAAAAGTTAGAAAAAAAGGTAAGGTGTGATCATAATTGTTTTACTGGATCTTTTAAAACTTCCATTTTCAAAGTGAATGAATGGGTCACACAGTAACATTCATAATTTCCCAATAAAATTCTTCTTTTGTTGTATGTATACCAGCACATTTTAAGCATAGGTGGAATAATAGTTAAAATAGTTTGTTGCACTGAATATTTCATTAAAACTATTTCAATCAAATGAGACTTACAAAGTACTAATAATAACGGACGTCAGTCAAGACCTAGAAATATTTCTGTTACATTGAAATTTTCATTAAAACAGTATTCACTATAACAGGATTTTACTTTATTTATGTACTAAAGTCAAGAAGTTCCTGGACTGGCTGCACAGCAATAGTCATTGGCGTACACAGGATGCTATCATGGGTGGCAATATAAAAAAAAAAGTGACCATGGAAACTAATAAAATATTGATCAATAATTATTTTATATAAATCAAAATCAGGTAAAAATATTAAAATTAAATGATTGTTGACTTTTACTATTTCGTTTTTGGTTACTACACTACATATAAAAATTATAAATGACAAGAAATTATTGCAGAATACCAGACTAAATTTAACATCTAATAAAAAAAAAAAAAAAAAAAAATCACAAAAATTTTAACTGTAAATAATATTAGTACATATATATTTATTTTCTTGCAAATGTAGCTCAAGCTGAATTGGGATTTTAGCCAATTCATCAAGTACTTCTGTTGTAATTATAATACCACAATGAATATTTAATGATGCCAAACATTCAAACAATCCTCGCTATTATAACATACAGCATGCATGTGCGCAATCCCACCCTGATATACCCCACCATGCATGCCATACACACTCAGTAGTAGTACAAGTCAAGTAAAAAATGATAAATTCTTTTCATAAGAAAGCTCATTTTAAATGTGACATTTAATATTCCTGCTAAGAATTATACTATTACTGATTAAAACACATGCGTAGGTCTAATGGTGGTGGTGGTGGTGGTGGTGGTGGTGGTGGTGGTGGGGAGGGGTCTGATCCCCACCCTACCTGTATATGCCACCAGCCACAGGTCAATAAATGCAGCAAGATTTGCTGTTGTCGTATTCCACGTTTCAACCTGAATCCGTGTTTGAAGAAAAGGATTGTTACTGTCTGCATTTAAAGTGCATTTATTTTATCATAATTTCTGAGTGAGAAAAATATCAAATTTGAAACATTATGCAAATATCAAATTTTGAGAATGTTTAGGAAATTCTTAGTCTGAAACATCGGAAATGATGTGTCAGGTTTACAGAAGATCCTGTCTTGTACTACCCTGTTTGAATGGCATTGAATTCAAAAAAGGAAGCAAATATTTGGCACATAATAACTATGCTGAAAGACCTTTAACTGCTTGCATGCCCAAAATATTGAAACAGTTGGACCAACTTATGAATCAGAACCACTGAAATGAATGGAATTTAAAGAAATATTTTAACATGCATTGTGTTACTCAGTACAATGAAGAGATAGCAGCTTGCAATAATTTTACAACATCTAATAATGATTTGTAGTTCCTACAGTCCATCTTGCTGGAATGAGACTCTGTGTTTTCTCTACACCCCAGATGTAAATCACTGAATTGGATACCTCATTTGAAAGCACAAAAATTTTGGCAACACAGGTCAAAGAGGAAAGTAATTCTAAAAGATTCTGTTGACCATCATATTTTGCACTAAAAAGTCATTTATCAAGGTGCCACTGTGAATTAAGAATGACAGGTATAGGTGTTGTCAGCTGTGAGAGGTAATTCAGCAAAAGCATCCAGAAAACTGGACAGTGAAAGATTTTGGCACTTTGCACAATAAACTTACACAGCACTCAACTTCTCATACAAAAGATTTCAAAATAAAATACTGTTGTGTTACCCCCCCCCCACCCCCAAATATCCTGACCTCTCACGTGCAATTTTTGATTTTCCCAAAAAATTAAACATTTATTTATGAGGCCATCAATTTGCAGAAAACAAGTTATAGTTGCAACTCAAGATGCTTTCCACACTATTTAGCTAGAAGAATAGTTCTATTTAGAAGAATAGTTGATACAATTGCTGGTAGCAGCAATTGTATCAACTATTCTTCTCTTTCTCTTTTTACCATAGTATGTCACTATTATTACCATATTGGTAATAACAGTTAATAGTGACATACTGACAATTACCATAATCATTAGAAATATATTGTTTTAGGGCAACAATGAATTGGCATCTAAGGCCATAATGTGCCAAGTCGAGTCATAGAAAGAGAAAGTCATATAACTGAAAATAGGTATATAATTAAGGTTTTCCACAAGATTAAAAATTTCAAATTCTTTAATTATCTAAATTTTCCAGGTCTGTGGAAACTGATATATAAGCAATTCAAACTAGAGAACAGTTTTGTGATGATTCTGCATAAGAGTTCAGATATTAAAACACAGCAGCCAATCACTTCTAAAATACAGACTCGCTCCCCATCCTAGGATGATATATGAGAACCCTTGCATGAAAAATGTTAAATTTAGATTTAACCTTTTGCATGTAGGGCTTAGATTTTAAAAGAAATAATAAATTACCAAGGGGCAAATGAGTAAAGACTTAAGACAAACTGGAGAAACTGTAACAGGTTATGAGAAAAATACAGTATATTGCATTTTACTGAAAGTCCATGGTTAGAAGTACAACTTGCTTGCAGGAACACACATTGGACACTCAAATATACAGACTGCATTAAAAGAGTGTGGCCCATTACAACAATGTTGTCAATAATACTTCTTTCCCATGACTTGACAAGACATTATGAACACCCTGTACACCATTTGTTTGCTGTGAGGTGTATATACATTACATTCCTTTGTAGAAAAATAAGAGAAATTTACCTCAATATGATACTCTCCAGAAATTAAAATGAATGTAACATTAATACAAAACGATTACAGTAAAAAAAAATTTTCTGTAATCATTTTATTGTATTTTTTATGGTAACGTTATATTCATTTTAATTTCTGGAGAATATCATATTGGAGTAAATTTCTCTTATTCTTCTACAAATATTAAAATTAACGTAGAACATATTGAGCACAATAGCTATGATCTATACTATCAAAAACATTACATCCCAGGAATTAACACTTGTAGTTCAGAGCAATTTGGAAAAACTCATCTTCACTTTATGGGTTTTCATTCACTTTAAACAAACTCACTCGGCACCTGAAGGAAAACCCTAAAAATCATTCTTCCAGCAATTAACATAAATTTTAACTCAATACCTTCTGGCATTCAGTTGGTGTTGACAAGCCTTAGAGTTCTCATGTACATATGGTGTGGAATGAACAATTTAACCCAGTGACAGGAGCATCCCTGGATAAAGTATGCCAAAGTGATTTTTTCTAATTTAAACAAAATCTATACATGTGACATTAATGCCAAATTTCTCAATTATTGTTTCCGATCAATCTACATTATTGTTTTGTTACTGAAGAAGTGTGGCCATAAGAATAAAAAAAAATAATAATAAGAACCAAGCATTCCCTTAATGCCTATTTATACATATTAATTATCTTGTGTTGAAAAACAGGAATTTAAAATTAACTGCATCTTTCCCATCCAATTACCAAAGCATGCTATCTAACCTCTGATCAATGTGTTTCCAACTGAAGGTGTTCAGCCACTTCAGGTGTTATGTTTTTCCAAAATGGACCAATAACTGCATGATGTGAGATACTCGATCTTAGTTTCTTTCGAGTTTTGCTTGGCAACAGTAAAGATAAAGCCCAAAGGTGGCATTTTTTAACACATGAAAAAACATGTCTAAGGCATGGTAAAGGGGGATTTTATTTTTAAAAAAATAATTAAATATATATGCTTTTAATATAAACAAAAAAAGATTATTTACAGTTGTGTTCATAATAGATTGAAAATAAAGGGAGGCATCAAAAGTGAACAATTTTAAATTTTTTCATGCCAATTTTAAGATCATAAAATGGCATACCTGATCCCAAGGTGCATCTGTCAATGAGAAGCAATTTGCGTGCCTGTCAGAGGATTAAAACTACAAGCAAAATTACTGAACTTTACTTGAAGGCTATTCCATAGTCCATGACAGCATCTAAAGTCATCATTACAATCTATAAGAGAGGTTTGAAATGAAGTTGTCACTTGCCAAGATAATACAGTTGGTGTAAATTCAACATTCACTGAGACAAATTAGAAGCAATAGCAACTTAGATATGTTTCAAAATTTATGCTACAAAACCTGGGATTGGTAGCGGCATACACTATAAATAAAAAGAAATATACAGGTGACCCCCGCTTAACGCTGATAATTCGTTCCAGAAAAACAGAGCACTAAGTGAATATGTGCTAAGCGAGCGCAGCATTCCCATAAGGTAACATATGTATTTGTGAGTTGCGGTCGGTGCCATAGGATATTTCCTAATCAACAATAAATGGTAGTGAAAAGACGCACAAATGTCGGTCAAAATATTTAATATTCAAATATGTGTACATATAAAATATTCTGCATTATATAAGTATATAATTATGTGGTAACTACTTACGTATCAAAATTAAACTTAAAATTAAAAACTTGTTGAGAGGTATAACACATAATACCCCTCATCAATAATTTTAACCAGTTCTTTTTTGAAAGTTTTGACTCCTTGATCTGCACTTGTGGCTTCTCCCTGGATTTTAAATCTATTCAACCAGCCCTTACTAGTTTTAAATGGTTCCACATTTTTTTTTTTAGGTGAGTTTTCTTCAGATATTCAAATATATATCATATAGGGTAATCACTCACTCTCTCTCTCTCTCTTTTTTAAATAAAATTTAACTTAACTGAATTCTGCATCGGATGTTATCTTCAATAAAATTACTTAGTCTCTCCATTTCAATCCTAATAGCCGGCCTACCCTAGTTGCTTGCAATGGAACAGCTGTCTTTCCTGTTGCTAAAATTAATTCATTTTTTATAATTGTTCTTACAGTTAAACTTGCCAGTCCTAAATTATGGCATACATCCGCTTGTCGCTGACTGGAATTGATTCGCTTCAAAACGTCTAATTTAATCATCAAATTCAGTCCTCTTCTTACATTTGTAGTCTTTTTACTGTGTCCAGACGTTGCGTTTTCATTCTTATCCGCCATTATTAACTCTTCGAAAATGTAACTGCGTTGGTTGCATTAATTATGATACAATGTCCGAGTAAACTGTCCATAATGCACGATGTCTAATACTGTACTGGGTAATCACTAGACTTCAGATAAATGCATATAACACAAATATTACAAGCAATATACTTGATCATTTTTTAAAATGTTGATCTCGGAACTACATAACAAGTCTCTGTACTGCAATTAAATTTCACTGAGCGTGGGAAAATTTCTCAAGTTGGCGTAGAAAACATTTTAATGCTGTTTTTCTATTCATTTTTAAGCTTTCGACTCCATCAAATGAAACGATTTTGTTAATATGCCAAAAATGCAATCTGTAAAAGAGCGTTATAGCAGGATATGGATTATCAAAGTAACTCTTGCACATACCTCAAGGGTTCTTATCTGTTACCCCAACTGGACATATTATCTAGATGTTCTCGGGGCAGAAACGTTTCAAGTGAGCGGGTAGCTAATGCCAGGGAAGAGAGCCTAAAAAACTTCAAGGGTTGTGTTAGGGTAGTTAAATATACAAGAACAGTAAGTCTTAATTGTTTATATAGTAATGTTAAAAGTGTCGTCAATAAAATGTGCGAATTCGAATTGTTGGTTAAAACAAGTAACGCGGACATAATAGGGCTTACGGAGACGTGGTGCCACCCGGAAATTGGGGATGATGAGTTTCAGTATGGCTTGTATAATATATTTAGGAAGGATAGGGTAGATGGAAGGGGTGGTGGGGTAATGCTTCTTATCAGAAGCAGCCTGAGTGCGATGATAGCTTTCCCGGATTCAGACGTTTCACATGCTAGTATAGAATCTGTATGGTGTGAGATAGTTGGAAACAAAGGTATAATGCGAGTAGGAGTAATCTACAGTCCAGGTGATTGTGAAGATTATGATGAAAGCCTCTACATGCAAATGGAATGGGCAAGTAAGCATCAATGTCTTATTATGGTTGATTTCCATTTGCCTCTAAATGATTGGAGTAAATAGGAAGGAAACTTGACAGGGGGAACAAAATTTTAAAACAACTAGATGACTGTTATTTGTATCAACATGTCAGGGAAAGTGCTAGAAAAAAGAATATCCTAGACCTCATCATCACCTATGAATCAGATGACATAACAGGGCTGACAGTAGAGGAACCAGTAGCAGGAAGTTATCAGGGAGTTCTACGGTGGATGATGATGAGAGAGGTAGCAGCAGTAAAAGGCAAAGGAATGGGTTTTAATTTCAGAGAAGGAAATTACGATGCCTTGAGGTACTACATGGCCTCTATTAACTGGGTAGATATCGCACAGAGAATGAATACAACTGAAATGTGGTATGCTTTTAAAACATTAATCACAGATGCCTTGAATGCGTATTTACCATTAAAAAAATACTCCACGAGGAGGGTTCCAGAAAAAACCAGATCGGACCTTTACGTAAGGGAAAGGGGATAGTATTAAATATGCCAGCTGCTGTTGCAGATGAACTCAACAGTTATTTTGCATCAATATTTACAAATGAAAAACCTTTTGTGGCAATGGGAAATTGTGGGAACAAAGATGAAAAATATGCAATTAATGATATTGAAATTTCACAAGATTATTTAATGAAAAAACTTTTGCACCTACAGGCCAGTAAGGTTCCTGGAGTTGTTGGAATATACCCTATAATCTTAAGGGAGGCGGCAAGTGAGTGCATTGAACCATCGAAGCTAATTATGCAAGCATCACTAGACTCTGGGGAGATTCCCTTGGAATGGAAAAGTGAAAATGTATCTCCCATACATAAGGGTGGCTCTAAGAGTTAAGTGGGAAATTATTGACCTGTCAGTCTGACTTCAGTGGTAGGGAAAATCATGGAGGCAATGATCAAGGGTGGAATTCAGGATCATTTGGATCGAACTGAAATTCTCAAGGATACTCGGCATGGTTTTGTAAAGGGAAAATCATGTTTAACAAATCTGGTTCGCTTTTTTGAAAGGGTCATTCGTGAGCTGGATTTAGGGAATAATTTCGACATTGTTTATTTAGATTTCAGCAAAGCTTTTAACTCAGTCCCACATGAGCAGTTGCTTTATAAGCTGGAACAGGTTGGAATCACTGGGAAAATCCTTAGATGGATAGCAGGATAGCTTCAGGGCAGGAGGCAGAGAGTTGTGATAAATGGCTATTCCACAGATTGGGTTGATGTAAGAAGTGGAGTTCCCCAAGGATCAGTATTAGAACCACTGTTGTTTTTAATTTTCATAAACAACATCGATGAAGAGGGCGTGATGTCTAAATTTGCAGATGATGTTAAAATTGGTAGAGTAGTTAATGATCACTGTCAAACCGAGCTTCTTCAGAGAGACCTAGATAGACTTCACGAATGGTCAGAAAAATGGCAGCTATGCTTTAATCCAACACAAAGTGTAAGGTATTACACCTGGGAAACAGTAATCCCAAAATAACTTATTCACTTGGTGGAGTTCAACTAAACCCAGTACTGGAGGAAAGGGACTTGGGTGTTACGATACGGTCAGACATAAAATTCTCTGAGCATTGTAAACAGGTTACGAGAAAGGCCCATGGTGTCCTATCGATGATCTATCGAAATTTTGCAAGTAGAGATAGGGACGTGATAATCCCATTATATAAGGCTTTTGTTAGACCACACTTGGAATACTGCGTTCAAGTATGGAGACCGCACCTGAAGAAACACATCGAGCTTCTTGAAAGGGTACAAAGACAGGTAACTCGCCTGGTGAGATCGGCAAAAGGGCGTCCTTATGAAGAAAGACATAGAATATGTGGGTTGCAGAGTTTGGAAACTAGACACCATAGAGATTTCATCAAGGTGTTTAAGGCTCTGAGAGGCATCAGTAAAATGAATGAGGATTAAATTTTCAAGATTATAAATGATGCTAGAAATAGGGGACATAAATTCAAGTTATGGGGGGAAATGTTTAGATTGGACTGCAGGAAGTTTTATTTTAGCCAGCGAGTTATAAATTACTGGAATAAATTGCCTACGTGGGTGGTAGAGGCTGACAGTTTGGGGAAATTCAAAGGTCATCTGGATAGTGCCCCCAGGTGAGGGAAGTGCATAGGATGATAGGTTTAATTTCCTTTTCTTTTATTAATTATTATTGTTTATTTTTTTTTATCATTGTTTTATTCGGTTTATTTATTTATTTTTTTGGCTAGTGTAGCTTAAGCCATAGGCTTTCTTGCACCATGCAGCCATTACTAATACTAATACTAATTATAACATAAGAACAGCGTTATAGCGAATCAGTGTAAAGCGAACCACGTTATAACGAGGGCCTGCTGTATATACTTCTCCATTAGAGCAGTTTAATACCAAGCCAACTTGTTTGTTTGTTATTTGGTTTTTAGGAGCATTAGCAACTAAGGCCATATTGCTCTGGGATATGCGGTGGTCATTTCCTGACCTTTCCGCAACCTCCGTATTTGGTGGTGACGGGCTCGAACCCCGGTCTAATCAAGAAGTGTATGCTACGCACTGCTGCTCCTTCCCACCTGGCTACGGAGGCGGCCAAGCCAACTTGTGACAGTGCCTTCACTACAAGAGATCAATCAATGCACTAAGCAGCAAACCCAGCTTGCTCACAGCTACCTACAGAAAGAGGCTATGCTTGACATGAATTTTGGACATATTAACATATGACTGCCTATAACAAGGACATTCATTCAAAGCTTTCAATAAAAAACAACAAGTTAATGTAGTGGGAAGAAAAATAAAAATAATTAATTTTATGATATTCAAAACTTAAAAGTGAAGTATACAGAAAGCATCAAATGGTATCAAAATGCACAAGTTAATTATGAGTATGGTTTTTGAAGAATAAAGGCTGAAACAAATTGCTGTTCATGCTGGAATATTAAATTCACCTTACTACAAACCACTCAGGTAAGCAGAGATGATTTTGAAGTCACAACAACTTTACTTTTTCAGCCATTCAGTTAAAAGTAAGCAAGTTTCATCAGGGGAATTAAATTCCTGGTAATACAAATATTGAAAGAAATAAATTATGAGGAAAAATTTAGAAATTTTGAATTTTTAAAAGAATTTTAAATGATACTGAATTAAGTATGGGCTTGGCACACCCAGGATCCTGGGCTGGGTATCATCATTCTTCTCTTTCTTGGCGATTCCTTTCTACTTCTGACTCTTTGTTTTCTTGCTCTCTCAAGGTAACTCAGAATTTTTTTTTTTTTTTTGGCCAGTGCAGCATAGGCCTCAGGCTTCCTTGCACCATATGGCTAATAATGAATCTTTTTTTGTGGAGGTTATCCATAAAGATAAAAATTACCTACACTGTTTATACAAAGATAAAATCATTTATTATTCAGCAATACATTAACAGCACCTTTACTGGAGCCTTCATCACACAGTGAGTGTAAAAGCTCTGATAAAGCCTGGTTGGGGAGTGGGGCTATTGTAGCCTAAATTATGAATGGTTGGCACTAGCATTATTATTATTTTGTGATGAAAAATTGGCAGTCCTGGAGATTCAGCCACAGCTGTCACTACAGAAACTATAAATGCTGCTTCTATAATCGTAAGAGAAGATCATCATATAGAAATGTCAAAAAGTAAAGCTACTGGTAGATATGTTGCGAATATCAGTAGGAAGTATCTCCACGAACATTTTGCATATGATGTGTTTTTTGCATGCTGGGTTCCAAGACTATAACACCAGAGCAACAGCCAAGTTTGCATGGAGGTTTGCAAGGAGCTGCAATGGAGTGGTTACTGAAAATGGTGAGGTTCTTCACAGGGTGATAATGGCAGATGAGACATAGCTTCATTTCAACCCATAGACCAAGCAACAGAGCTCTGTTTGGAAGTCTACATCATCGCCAACACCGAAAAAATTAAAGTTGTGGCTTTTGCAGGAAAGGTCATCTCTTTTTTTTTTACATTCAAGGAATGGTTTACCAGCATGTTGTGCCATGTCATAAAACTCACAGGACTTTACTACAAAACTGTATTGCACACTTTGTGGGATCACATTTGTCGCAAACGACCATAACTGCATGCAGGTGGGTGGGATCACATTTGTCGCAAACGACCATAACTGCATGCAGGTGGGTGGATGCTACATCATGGCAATGCAAAATATTGCTTATACTGCCACTGAGTACATAGCCAGCATTGATGTCAAATGTGTTCCTTATCCACTGAGTACATAGTGGATAAGGAACAATTTTTTTATTTTTTTTTAATTTCCAAAATTAAAGCTGCAAGGAAAACATATCAGGTCATCAAAAGGAGTTGTAGAGCCATTGGAGGTGATTCTCAAATGCACATCAAAAAATGGCTTCCATCATGTTTTTGAAGAACAGCAGAAATGGAGTAAGTGCATTTCATCAAATGGAGACTACTTTGAAAAGGACCATCAAAATGTGGATGATTAATAAATGTATACTGTGAAGAGAAAAAAAAAAATCATCATTCTTTATTGAATAGCCCTCATATAATCATTCTAATTATCATATTTTTACTGCACTACAATCTAACTAACTATTATCATCATTGTATTGTCATTATTGCTGTATCATTTTATAATCATGCTAATGTGAGATTTTAGGCCATAATAGGTGGGTTACAGCATCTATGTCAATGAAGTTCTATGTCAATTGAGAGAATCTTTATTGCAAGATTCTCTCTACTGACATTATTTGAGGTCTATCAAACAAAAAAATATTTATGAATAATTTGAACATTCAAAATAAAAGTTAAATCACTGAGTGCCAAAAACACTTCAGAGAAATTTTCTTGTTTTCAAAGAGAATTTTCCAAACCCAGACACAAGTGGCATAAGGAAAATACTCCGTATGACAAAAATCCATTATAGTGTGTGTGTGTGTGGTACCACACACACACATTATAAGGAAGGTCAACCAAGGGAAAGGGAAAACAATAAATATTGAATGTTATGTCAGATCTTTCCACATTTTAGTATAATCTATAAATTCACTTAAATATATATGAATATGCATGTAAAGAAATTAATGATTTTGCCACATTTATCAGTTTTTCTTTTATTCTGCAGATTATTTGGGGCTTAACACAATGAACAGCTGCATCAAAATTTATTCAGAGCCTCTAATTTTATCCTCATGTCAAACATGTCCACAATTAACAACTAAATGTTTACTACTGAATCTATAAAAACAGAAGGAAAATGGCTTGGGCATTGTAGATTTCAGCCATATTCTCTTATGCTCCATATCAGATAAATTTGTTTCTACAACTCTGAAGAATGAAAATACAACAGATGCAGCCTGGCATGTGCCAGGTGGCATCAACAATGGTTAAAATTAAACAGAGCTTTATAGTTTCAAAAACATAAATGAGGAAGAAAAAAAAACATTAATAACAATTGTTATTGTGGACTTGCTCATTTAAGCTTATTCTTTTAATTACAGACATACACTAATGTATGTTGTTTTGTTAACACTAAGGGATTTATTGATTAACCAAGTTATTGACATAAGGAGTCTCAATTGTCTTCTCAGCTACCTCTCATCCTTGACAATATTATTTTAAGCCAAGTATTCATAGTATTAAAAAAAAAAAAAAAGGCATAAGAGATAATATACTGAACTTGGAGTAAATACAGCAGAACAATCTGTTTTCAGTTTTAAACTGAAAGAATAACAGCTTGAATTAAGTTAAAAAAGATTAAAGATTACACTAAAAAAAGATAAAAAGAATTTTGAATAATCACAAAAGTTCTAGGATTATATAATTTTTTAAATCTTAAAAAAAAAAAAAAAAAATTTTAAAAAGGAAGTGAATCAATTGTAAATGAGGGTGAAAAATCAAACATTAATTACAATACTATAAAAACTTCATTTTTAACAGAAAAAAATAAAATAAAATAAAATAAAAAAATCTGTGATAACCTCTGAGATGAATATTATCAAAAGTGCAGAAAAACAAACTACACTGTGAAGTTAATAATAATAATAGTAAAAATCAGTTTCACAAGTATGTAACTCTGCATATGAAATCCTATTGCAACTATGACAGTTAAACAGAATCTGTAGTAGTATTTTACTGTACAAAATTATTTCATTTTATGGGGGAATTCAGTCACAAACTCCTTGAAATAAAATACATTACTTTCTAAGAAATCAGAAATGGAAACCTTAGTTTTTATAAATCTCATAACTGAGGAATAGTTTTTTAACCCTCAAATCATACCACTAAAATCATTGATGCAATTTTTCATTTTTCTTTGGTAAATTTCAAATTCAGAGCAAAATGCAAACAAAGAAGGAACCAGGCTATCTATCACATAATTTATATTATGCCCTGATTTGTTTCGAAAATCCATATTTTTCTGGTCATTTAATGTGCTGCATAACATTTTAGTTTAAGAGGTACTGAATAATTTAAGAGTACCTGGTATACAAAAAGAATCAAAAGCAGTAGTAATATATATAAATATAATATCAAGATGAGGATGCAAATTCCAAACATGTACAACAACATGAATTAGACAATAAACCCAAGCGGGTAGAACCCAGAATTAACAGAAACTTTAAAAGCCAAAAACAAAAGATGATCGGGAATATACAAATTTTGAAAACAACCATTAAAAAAAATAACAAAATAATAATAGATTAGTTTCTATTTTAAAAGAATTCTAAAAATATGTGTACATGAAAACACAGGCAACCATTTCTCATACCTGAAATATTTAGTATTTAAGCACAACAGACCAGTATGAAATAATAGTAAGAACGAACTAAGACATTTATGCAAATATATCCCCAATCCACTAAGGGTGACAAGTAATTAGACCTGTTACCTTAACTTCTGTTCCACGGAAAATAATAGTGTCACTGGTTAAAGAAGTAATGCAGGACCATTTACACTTCAGTAACAGCATGGGTTTGTTAAAGGGAGATCTTGTCTGACCAATTTGATTGGATACTATGATGCAGTGACAAAGGAAATGGATGAAAAAAAAATACTTGGATTTCAGGAAAGCTTTTGATACCATTGTACATAAAAGACTGCTGTACAAATTGGAGCTATTGTTATTGTTATTTGGTTTTTAGGAGCATTAGCAACTCAGACCATATTGCTCCAGGAATATGCAGTGGTCATTCCCTGACCTTTCTGCACCCTCCGTATTTGGTGGATCACGGGCTCGAACCCCGGTCTAATCAAGAAGCATGTGCTACGCACTGCTGCTCCTGCCCACCTGGCTACGGAGGCGCCCAAATTGGAGCAGTGCCGTATTAAGGGTAAGTAACTGCAATGGATAAAGGGATGGTTGAGTAGGAGAAGACAGTGGTTATCAATGGACACTGCTCTTCATGGACTAATGTTAATTAGTGGAGTCCCGGAGGGTTCAGGGCTGAGCCATTTCTTGTTTTATGTAGTTATTAATGATATTGATGAGAGTACATCAGGCTTAATGTCTAAGTTTGCAGATAATAAAGGTTGGCAGGGTGGTTGATGATAGTAATGAAGGTATGCTGCTACAACAATATCTACAAAAATTAAGGAAGTGGGATGAGAAACGACAATTGAAAAACGCAAGGTACTGTATATGGTTACCACTAATCCCAGATTAACAAACCAGCTGTGTGGTATCGCAATCAGGGCAGTGGAGAACGAAAAAGATCTGGGGTGTAACTGTGCAGTCAGATAGGAAATTCTCTGAACAGTGCACAGATGCCAGGATAGCTCATGGAGTTTTATCAGTGATATACAATAATTTTGCCAGCAGGAATAAGGAGCTGATCACCTCATTGTATAAAGAAATGATCAGGCTCAGGCCATATCTTGAGTACTGCACAGAAATCTGGATGCCTGACGGAACAGGTACAGAGAAGGGCGACGAGATTTGTGAGGGGGGTGCTCTTACCAAGAAAGGCTTCAGTTCTGCAAATTGCAGCATCTGGGGACTAGGCACCTACAAGGTGATCTGACTGAGATGTTTAAGGCTTTGAATGGCTTGGGCAGACTAGGTATTGATGGGGGTTCTTTCTTTTGCTTAGACTATGCACACAGGAGCACAAATTCAAATTGAAGGAGGATGGCTGCAGAAGAGATGTGTGGAAGGATCAAGCTACCATCCATTGTTGTAGAAGTGAATAGTGTGAATAAATTCAAGGAAGAACTATACAGATTATTGGAGGGGACATATAGGTGAAATGTGTTTTGACGTTAAAAACATTTTACTGGTGTTATTTGAAATAAAAGGATTATGTTACCTAGAAATTGTCACAAAACTTGATGCGAATGCATACATGTTGCTGCAGTGACGCAACAATACAACGCATGCACCCAAGAAAACTCAATTGTATGCAACAAGTTGCAGTTGTTGTTATTTGGTTTTTAGGAGCATTAGCAACTAAGAACATATTGCTCCGGGGGTATGCGGCGGTCATTCCCTGACCTTTCCGCATCCTCTGTGTTTGGTGGCTGACGGGCTCGAACCCCGGTCCAATCAAGAAGCATGTACTACGCACTGCTGCTCCTGCCCACCTGGCTACGGAGGCACCACGTTATATCAGCATAGTGATTAATACGCAAATGACTGTGCCAAAATCTACAGTCCAGCATTCGAAGGAATATCACGAAAGAAAGAAAGGGAAGTTGGACAGAAATGTAAACCCAGATGAAATTCAACAAGAGTGTTTCGTTATGCCTAGGAGTTCTCAAACTGCAATAATGAAGGAATATCGTGAACGGAAGAAAAAGAAATTAGAAATTCAAACTATTCCGAATAATAGTGAAATTCAACCAATGAGTTCTACTATGCCTGATACTTCTCAGGAATCTAAAACTCCAGCAGAATGAATGAAGGAATATCGTGCACGAAAAAAAGCGAAATTAGAAATGGCTAATAATGAGATTCCTGATTACATTCCTATAAACGTTTATACAGTGAGGCCAGCTCATGTAGACACGAGCTGACAGTGAGTTTGAAAAACTAGTGTACAAAAACCAATTTGGGTATAGTTTGTGATCGTTTATGGTTTCAAATCTAATTAAAATGATTTCCAACAACTTCACATGAATTACTTCAAAATGAATTTCATTTATAAGAAGTGAGTATTTTCACGACGTGTAATACAAGTCATACTTCATTAAAAGAAGGCCGGATACCAACTATGGTCACGTCAAATGGATTTATATATCCAACATATCTTACTCATTTGCCTCCACTGGATATTGTAACTGAGCGTTTGATATCACCACGATTACTCTTTATGTAAATTTGTCGTTTACGCTATGAACATGGACAATATGGGATCATTGGATAAGTAATAAATGTACCATTTAATGTACCATAAATGTACCAATTGATGAACCATACGATGGTTCATCAATTACCTAGAGAATTAGATGACGATTCTGGAATTAATGTACATATAAAATGAAGACTCACACATAAATCATCATATATTAACCCTAGGGGCTCACATCTGGTAAGTATGGGCTTGGCACGCCCAGGGGTCCTGAGCTGGATATCATCATTCTTCTCTTTCTTGGTGATTTCCTTCTACTTATGACTCTCTCTCTCTCTCTCTCTCTCTCTCTCTCTCTCTCTCTCTGGGTAACTTGGGAATTTTTTTTTTGGCTGGCGCAGCATAAGCCACAGGCTTCTTTGCACCATATAGCTAATAATAATATCTACAAGGATGTGTGCAGAAGAAAATAGTGAAAATATGGTTACGGTATTTGATAAATTCACCTTTGTATAAATTCTATGGAATAAAAGTGAGTGGCGATTTCTTGGGGGCAAATGATGAGAGTAAACAGAAACATTCAGATGAAATTGTGGAACCTGTCAACAATGACGATGAACTATTGATGTATAGCACCGGGTCAAAAATCATCAAGTTTCATATTTGATAAACATGCATGAAAATTTAAAAATGGATTAAAAATTACTCAATTTATGATGGCATCGAGTGAAATTCGTAGATCTGATCGTCGTGGAGTAACTCAACAACATTTGCTATATATGGCAATGAAAATTATGCAAATGTGTACCGCAGAAAATTTGCAAATTGCATTTAAATCAGTAGGAATAACAGCTACCATTACTCATCCTACATTGGAATCGAAAGAATTTATAAACAAGTCATTAGAGATTGCTTCAGAATTATGGCATTCACTACAATTTCATGAATTAGTAAAAGTTGTTTGACAGTCCGATAGTACATTTTCTAAAATCCTTACAAACATAGGCAATGGAGAAGCGTTATAGGCAATGGAGAACCAGATAAACTTAAAATTACAGAATCAAGATTCTATAAACCAAAGAAGATGCTACTAATTTATGTTCACAAGGGATTTGACTATTTTTAAGAAATAGTGATGTAAATGCCTATAATACAAATGCTTTAGTTGCAGATGAAACCTATGAAGTGGTTGCACAAGATTTATAAAACGGATATTATTCTGAAGAACAATTAGCAAGTATGCGAAATAAAATTCATAAAATGTCAGTGACTGAAACTGCAGGACTTCCATACATTCTATCATTATTGAAAGGTAAACCATACATGATTACTACAAATATAGATGTGGTCGATGGATTGGTAAACAGTGCAATTGGTACTTCAGTATATTTTGAATTTGAGGATGACGAAACGGTTAGAGTATAGATGAAATTTCCCGAGTCAAAAATAGGACATAACCTTCAATCTCATTATAAACAATATGTGAAAGATAAACATTTACCTAGTCAATCCATACCTATTATAAAATGATCAACTACGATTCCATTCAAGAACAATAGGAAATTAACATGCATACGTACAATTTTCTTTAGCATGTGCTTTTGCTGATGAAAGATCATCAGCAACAACTTGTATATGTGGCATTATCTCGAATGACCTCATTGCAAGGTTTATATATTACAAATCCCCATGACGATTTCACACTTCACCACGGCAAAGCAATATAGAACTTCATGCTGAAGTAGATCGCTTGAAAAATAATAAGCTACTGTCTCTACAGGATGAACTGCAAGATTTCACACAAAATGGTATATCTATATCGTCAATGAACGTATAAAGTTTACAGGCCCATGTTTGAGATATTGAAACGGATGCAATCTTATAGCAATCCAAAATATTGATATTGAGTGGTGATTGGATAATGATGAGCATATATTACTTAAACCGTTCCAATGTGTGACTCAATTTAAAAGGTCAGATGTTCGTAGCGGTGGTGTTGTGATATGAAGGTTCCGCTATCATCAGTACACCACATATCTTTGCACAACATAATAGCAGCAATGCAACAGTGGTATCAGATGAAATTGGAGACATTTGTGGATCTTTGTGCAAATTCAATAGTGAATCTATTTTCATCGTTGCCATATACATCACTCCAGGGATGTCATTAGATATAATTCAAAAATTCATAAACAAGAATTTGATGCCATATTTCATTGAAGGTGCAAAATTATTGGAAGAGCCACTGGATCTATAGTTCTCGCTGGTGATTTCAATCAAGAATTAAATTCTGAGGCTGGAAGAAAGTTTTGTAAATTTATGAAAGATGTCTTCAATTTAGATATTAAGTCAAATACTTTAGTAAATACTACATGTAATGGAACGACAATCGATGGAGCATTCAGTCGGGAATTAAAATCATTTGAGTGTCAAAATTATATATCTTATTTCAGTTACCATAGACCAATAAGTTTAGTGTTATTATTATATATTTTGTATGAATTATTTCATTGTACACTAGTATAATGAAAAATTCAATTCATTGTCCTGAAATTTTTTCAAAAAATAATACAGCAATGCTTTTTTTTTTATTTATTTTACTGTACCAATTTTATAATGTTTAATTTTACTGTATCAGTTTCATAATGAGTTCCTGCAGTAAAGACGTTTTTAAAGGTTGCCACTGTGACATTATCAGCCTCAGAGTAGAGCGGCACAACTCATTATGTACCTGGTACATATTTATTTATTTTTTTTTTTTTTGCTGATTTTGTATAAGGTTGATTTCTTGCATCATTTACCACTATTAATACTAATACCAGCTCCAAGATTTTATTACACAATACAAAAAGAAAATAACTGCAGAGCTTTCCTTTTAGTGGCAATGCCTCAATCTTCTATAAATCCATGTTTTATATACCCAATTCGCAAAGAGTGATCAAAGGGTGACATGAGTACTTACAAACCTGTTAGCGCAACTTTTGTTACAGGGAAAGTAATGGAGTCACTGAAAGTAATGCAGAACAGTCTAGACAGGAGTGCAGATACAGCATAGTTTGTTAAGTGCAAATCATCAAAAAAAGCTTTGCTTTTACAAGTAAGGTAAAAGGAACCAATTTTAAAAAGTTAGCTTAATTGAAGAACCATCAGTCAGAGGTATGCTGGCAAGAACCATGTTTGTTCTTTTATGAGTTCTAGTTATTGTCACCTTGTCTGGAGTAGGTAGAGAAAACTGATACTTTTAGTTCCACCTGGCTATTCTCGATAGCAACAAAATATTTTCAGTTTCATTTGATCATTAATTTTTAATAGAGAGCTATAATAACTTGCAATTAAGCAGCAAGCATTTTTCCATGCCAAATAAAGCTTCTAAAAAATCTGAGCCAACTCACAAGACGTGAGCCTGGTTTAAAAGATATTATTGACTAAAAATGTCAAAATGGTGATGAAATTAAAAATCTGTAAGAACTACTTGACTTTTTAAAATATTATGTGCTTAAGGTAGAAAGTAATGAGACATTTACTTTTCCTGAATTATGCAGATTCAGATATTTAAGCATCTGTCATTTAGAGCTCTTAATTGGGGCCATAAAAACAGTGTTAAGTGAATCAGTGTGGCACTTTAAAATCTGGCTGATTTTAAAGTTCCATCTCTCTCTCATAACAATATTAAATGAAACAGAAAAACATTTAAACTGTTAAATATAAATTTTAAATACATTAATTACACAACAATAGACAAATGCAGCTACATTAAAGAAAATGCAAGAAAACTTACCTTAAAATTACAGAATCTTATATGTATACTGTATTTACATTAATTACAATAACAGACTGTGATACTGATAATTCACAGACTGCAAAAAAACTGCTAATGTAGTGTAAATAGGGTATCTCCTGAATCCAGTCTTTTTTAGAATGTCTAATTTCTTTCCCAGTGATGTTTTTTTGATAGCATTCACATCACCTTTGCATTATTAGCACTAGCTGACTCGCTTGATCACTTTGAGGCCATTAAAAGACACAAGTTGAAACTACCTATACGGTAAACTAAAATCAATCACACACATACAAAATGCATAAATATGTAAAGAAGAACCTAAACTGAAAAGAGCATTGCTGAGCGGTGCTACTGAGCAATGTGCAGCTA
The DNA here is from genome assembly GCF_048544385.1 of Mastigoproctus giganteus. Classification (NCBI taxonomy): domain Eukaryota; kingdom Metazoa; phylum Arthropoda; class Arachnida; order Uropygi; family Thelyphonidae; genus Mastigoproctus; species Mastigoproctus giganteus. The sequence continues at coordinate 15,731,503 of NC_143582.1, forward strand.
TAAGAAGCTCCCTGTGAGGAAGTTGTTTCTAAAGAGAAGTTTTATGTTTCAATAAAGATTAATTAGAACTCCTGAACAGGCACTCCTTTTCCCACAACACCTTTAAGCAAGAGGATGTATAAAGTGAATGCAAGAATACATGACCACTTCAACATATTTTCTCTCTTATAGCATTGAATGACCATAGCATTTTAAAGCTAGACACAGGAAACTTGTGCCAGAACAAATAACTGAAGAAAATTGACGCAGCTTATGGATATAAAAAATAACTTTTGAGGCAATAAACAGATAGCTTCCAAAGTTTCTCCTCGAAATGCTTTACAGCATTTCTACCGTTCTTTAATTACAGTACTGGTTAAGTCAAAAAAAGTGTACCTCTGAAATATGCACAAAAATTTTTAAATAGAACCTCTCTGGCACCCAAACACTTACTACTAATGGGTAAGTTCTCTCAAGGCCAAAAATTTTTAAATGGGACCTCTCTGGCACCCAAACATTTACTAATGAGCAAGTCCTCTCAAGGTGTGTGGAGTGAATAGCTTTATTCTGAAAAAATAGAGTGCAACCCGTAGGTGGTATTAAAAAAATAAAGATTGCAAAAATGAACAGGTGTTGAGTGAACTGTAGATGTAATTGTTGACACTGTAGACTAAGTGCTTAGATTTGAAACTGTTATCAACTTGAGCACCAGCACTAATTGGGGGGGGGGGGGGGCAACTTCTGTCAAAAATTTATTGAACAAGTTCAAAAATTCATAAATGGTTGTGTGTGTTACATGCCGGTTCTCAATGGTTCTATAATTCAGACACATTACTTATATATATATTCAAAACTTTTTCCAAATTTTTTTGGAAATTAACAATTTAAGCTTAACCTCAAAAGGCAAATTTAACAAATGCTAGTGTGTCAGCCTCATTTAACTTCTGCATATAATTTTAATTCCTAATGCATGTGTGTATAAAACATCTAAAATGTGCTAATAAAATTGGATTTTTATAAAGCATGTGAAACTTTATCAAACAGACAGAAGGAAATATTCGTATATTCTGAACTTAGCTTTTATTGAAAACCTCAATAATTTTGTGCTTAATAGATCAAGAGTCTTCAATAATTTTATTTTAAAACCTAACAAAGCTTGCCTGCTAAAAAGTATAATTAAATTTTTTGTTACTGGAATTAAGTAGTCTTCAAGTTTCTGGGGGATAGTCTCGACTATCCCTCAGAAACTGAAGATAGATAGAAATTGATAAACTTGAAGAATATCGAGTGACTTCATGTAACTTCTATTACATGAGTCAAGGATTACTTTCCAAATGTTAATTGTACAGTTTATAAAATTTGTAAAATCTATCAAGAATGGTTTTCACATAATGCTAACTTTATATTTTTGAATTCGTGTGTAAAAACCATAATCAGATAATTTAACAATCATTATCTTTGTGTGCCACAGTGTCCAATAGCACAAGATAAGTGTGCAAAGCAATGCTCATTTGACACACTTGACACACAGGATAAAAATTAGAAAGAACTATGGTTGACACCATTGAGAAAGATACAGGACTCCTCACACAAAAAATGGCATAATGTATTAATACTCCCCCCACTCCCCACCTTTTTATAACAAAATTCACAGATGGTTTTGGATGTAGTGCTCAAATGCAATGAAGTGAATTATATTATGAACATACAGTGATAATATTTTGCCTAAACCACCCTTCAAATGTTTCCCACATTTATTTATGAGAAACAGCTTCTTTGGATTGTGATATGTTGACAGCAAATCTTACACACATCCATGTTTAAAATCACCACATTCTGTTTCAAAGTCAAAGAGAAAAACATCAATTGTGGGAGTAATATCACTTTTACATTAGCATGATATGAAATAAAAGGAGATGAAGTCTACTACTGTTTATTGTCCAGATCTTCCAAAAAAATATTTATATCCAAATTTATATAGCATAAAATCATTTGCAGGCATATGACTCTTCCTGAAATAAAAAGCTGATTAGAACAACATGTGATAAAATTACAAAATTAGACAATAAGTGACAAAAACAAGTTCCTCACAAAAGAAAATTAGGACTGAACAGGTCTTAAATCCCTAAATATTCCCCCCACAAACAATAACTTTTTTACTGAAAATAACTGATGAAAATAACTTTTTTTCTGAGAAGATAGAATATCTTCTCAGAAAAAAAGTTATTTTCATCAAAAGTTTCCATCTTTAAAATTAACTTGGTTTTGAGCTGCAATTAGCCAAGAAAAACAGTCCAATGAATGGGCACAGATCCATAAACATGAAAATAATGGTCAGTGGCACTTTTGCAAATACAGTAAACAACAACACTACATCCATTAATCAGTTTGTACAATATTCTTACAGACATTCATTTCTTGAATAAAATAAGGCTGGCCACCTTTACCACTTCTAGGTTAGTTAAAATCTCTTGCAATAAACCTTATAACAGAGAAATGCTATCTTCAATTAAGAAGGATATCAATTACAAACATATGTTCTGTTTAAGTATAGCTCTGCATTCAGAAATAAAGCACTTTTTTTTTGTTCAAGTACAAGTATGCACAAAAATTCAATTTTAGCTTAGAAGCTTTTATTACCCCCCACACAGTATTCACAAAAATCTTTTGCAAATTTTGATAGTAGTTCAGCTCTGCCGGTTTTAAATGACTGAAAAAAAAAATATACTTTTTACATTTTTTTTTTTTTTTTTTTTTGAACCCTTGCAACAGTAAATTAAAGAAAGGTTTTAAATCTCTCCTATCTCATCAAGCGTGAAGTCTCCAAAGTAACATTTCAAAACCTGAATATCAATACTTGAAATAACTTTTATTAAAAAATACAGTGATCCTTGCTGGGGATTTGGATAGTATTCCATGGTGATCCAACAGTATTCCATAGAACATCTGGTTTAATCTAGTTTAAACAATTTCTGACCTTTCAAAAAAAATTCTAAACTTCCTATTCTCTTTTTCAAGAAAAACTCAAATAATTTTGACATCCATGACATCACACTAAACTTAATGTTCCAACTTACAGAAACTTCACTTGATAAAACAAAATCAATTACTAATGATACTGACTGCTAACTTTCATTCTTCACTGTTCTCCTTTTAGCACCTCTATTTTTTTAAAACTGCATTCTCAATAATAATAAATTGCTTCCGGAATGTAATACTTCCAATAGATCAGTGGCTAAAATGTGAACCACTACAAGATTATGCTTGCAGGATAATTAATGTTCTTTGAAGTAAGGAAATGAAACAGGTGTGGCATGAAACTTACACAGACAAGTACCTTAATTAGACAAACTCCATATCATGTTGTAAAAATATAATATAAAAATGTAATTAATAACTGAGATTACAATAAACCCAAACACTTCAGATCACTATGAGAACTGGAATCATTATACAATGAAATTACATCTTAAGATTTCTACAGTCCAGAATAAATATTATATACAGTCCTCTACTCACAATACCCAACACAACATTTGGGTTTCTTTTAATGTACCATTATTAATTATATTTTAATCAGATTAGTCATTCGTTCGTACAAATATAACCATGTCCCTCAACCACTTCTTTTTGAATAAACATGGTTATACCTTTAAGACTAATATGTAGGTTAGTGCAAATGCATCATTTTAACATAGCTATCTACCAAAGTAGTTAAATTAATTAAATTGGCATCGTTTTGGTTATATCTCATATTGTGACTGCCTTCACGAGTTGCCATGGTACTGTACTACCTCGAATAAATAACACTTCACCAGTGGGGAAGACTATTGTTATTATATAGTTATATATTCTTCTACACTGGTGAAGTGTTATTTATTCGAGGTAGTACAACACCGTGGCAACTCGTTGTGAAGGCAGTCACAATATGAGATATAACCAAAATGATGCCAATTTAATTAATTAATTAAACTACTTTGGTATACAGCTATGATAAAATGATGCATTTACACTGACCTACATATTAGTCATTCTACCTCGTAGCATGAAGCCTTTGCCCTTAAAATACTTTATAATCTTTAAGACTATTATGAAAAAGAAACATTTACCATGAAACAAGTAAATGCTATAATTAGCATTAATTTATAGCAAAGGTATACTTGTAACACTTCCTGCAAATTAAGATACCTCAATATTAAAATAAATTATATTTTATTTCTTGTTTTTATTTTAATAAGGGTGTCTTTGTATACAGATACAATATAGCATCTTGATCAGAATTTACCTAATTGTAGCATTTAATTATTTTGTGATGAATAATGTTTTTTTTCCTAAGACTTTAAGCTAAGATATTAAATTTAAATCAAATTAAATGTTCTAAAAGAATATTAACACAAGAACATAAGAAACACTAAGTTCTATGGATTTTTAACAAAGATAAATAAAATTTTTTTTTTAAATGGTCTGTCAGTAATGTTGGAACTAATTAATTGTAAATTTTCTGTAATTTAAAGCAAGATTTTTTTTTCCTTCTTTTTTTTAACAACACACAAAATGTGCAGCACTTACTTTTTCAAACCTATCTCAAATAAAATAAATTTTATTCAAAATTTCAATAAATAAATCAAAGTAAGATTTTGGAAAAAATATTTCAATTTTCCAATTTTTATATCAGACAAATTAATTTACAGTTAACTGTTACTGAATATGATTTATTTCAAAGTGCAAATCCTCCCCCAGGAGATAAATCCCACTAGTTGAGAATACTTAAAGGTGCAATAAGTTGATACAAGCTGCTCAAAAAGTCCTTATGTACTTTAAAACTGCAAAACCTTAGATTCCGCAGGAGATAAAAATCTTATCTCATAAAAAAAAAAAAAAAACAACATTAAAAAAATCCCATTTTCTCGAAACTTGATAACTTGTGTAATCGAGATATGCTAATACAACAATACCTCGCTTAGCAGAGCTTCAAACAGCACGGGTTTCACTATAACATGGTTTTCAATTAAATTAAAGTTGAAAATTTACTGTACATATTAAAACTCATTCAATAGTCTAGACACGCACTCTACATATAGGCCGTGTTGTCGTAGCCTAGGGACGGGGTACATATATATGCTGCAGTGCCAACCCTACTGTCTCATACACTGTGCTGCTACTTTATTAGGTACACCTACCTAGTAGCGTGTTGAACCTCCTTTAGCCTTCAAAACAGCCTGAATTCGTCTAGGCATGGATTGAACAAGATGCTGAAAACGTGCAGACATGAGTGTGTCCTTGAGATTCGACAGAGGTGTAGGCCTGCAGTGAACAGCCCTTTCCAGCTCATCACAAAGATGTTCAATAGGATTGAGATCCGAGGAACTGAGCGGGCCACTGCAGCAAAGAAAAGTCATTGTAATGTTCCTGGAACCATTCCATAGTGATTCGAGCTTTCTGCACCAGCGCATTATTCTGTTGGAAATAACCATCTGACTGAGGATAAACTGTCAACACGAATGGATGCACTTGGTCAGCGACGATGTTTAGGTACGATGGGGAATTCAGATGTGAATCTATGGGTATCAACGGACCCAACGTGTGCCAAGAAAACATTCCCCACACCATAACACTGCCCCCCCACCTCCTTGCACAGTAGTCATCAGACAAGATGCACCAGGAACATCGGCTCGTCAGTCCAAGCAACTGTTTTCCAATCCTCGATAGTCCAGTGCGGTGTTGCTGTGCCCACAGGAGGCATGCTCTCTTGTTCTTTATTGAAAACAAAGGTACGCAATGTGGCCCTCGGCTGTTGTAGCCCATTTGTGACAAAGTGCAACTAGTGGTCCATTGCGAAATTTGTTCTGCACACAATGTCACACATCACGCTCTGACGTGATGTGTGACATTGTGGCCAGTCTGTTTGCTTGCACAATTCTAGCCATCCTCCTCTGAACTCTCTCATCAACAAGTGATTTTATGCCATTGAGGGGATGTTTTCTGTTCGTTGCACCATTCTCGATACACACTTGAAACTGTGGTGCATGAAAATTTCAGGAGAACTGCTGTTTCAGAAATGCCTTGTCCAGTATGTCTCGCACCTACTACCATGCTACGTTCGAAGTCCGTCACTCCTTTTCCCCCATTCTTGCTAAGGTTTGTATGCTTCACTGATACTAGAAAGGTTGTTCTGCTGCATTTATATCCACAACTGTGGTCATGTGACGTGCAACGTTGTGGGACGCACCATTTGTGTGCACAGCAGGGGTGTACCTTATAAAGTGGCTTACACAGTATACATGCTGCACATATGACAGTAGTCCCTTCAGGCAGTCAGTGACAACAGTGTTCACTTTTCTTAATTCCATACTGATGAGACAACATGATAGCTTTTCAAACCTTTCATTTCACAATGTTTTTTACCCCTTTAAATACGATCAAAAATATATCAGCATCTTCGTTAGAAATCATTGCCAACAACGTGCATTATGTTTGGCAGCATGTTTTGCCATTTGGCAAATGATTTGATTGGTTTTGAATCGCAAGTTCAGACAACTGCCGAAGACATTGTGAAGATCGGAAAAGGCTTGAGATTCGAAACTTTGCACACTCCAATGTACATGACTGCATTGACTCACACGCAAATAATTTAGATGATGCAACTCTCCTTGAAATTAATAAGAAAACTGCATATGAAGAAGAGGAAAACAATTCTGAAGTGGCCCCAAAAGAATTTTCAACAGAAGAATTGAAGAAAGCTTTTTGGGCTTGACATGGCCTGCGAGGCAATTATGAATGGAGATCCAAATGTTGGATGTAGCATCCAGATATGGCAAATTTTATAAAATGGGATTCAATGCTACAAAGACTTGTATACGGAGAAAAAGAAGAGATGACTTCACCAAACTTCATCTTTGAAATACCCAAATAAACAATAAAGCTTTTTTCTCATTCTCATGATGTTACCTTTTCATTAATAAAGTTTATGCAATATTTTTTTATTTCAAATCCTTTTAATTGGCTATCAAGCGCAAATTGTTTATAGATTTATTATAATTATACCTCAATCAGCACAGTTTCACATAACACAGAACAGTTTCGGTACCAATTATCAGTGCTATGTGGGGTATTACTGTATTCATAAAATTGGACAAATGCTAACTTATTGTGATTTTCTCTTGTAGAGGATCTGTGTCCTCATTTTCAATAAATTTTTAAATCAAAAGATTCGATTTTAAATAAAATATACAAGATATTAAGAAATATTACAGATATTTTAGAATTCCTGACTTAAAATATCTATAATATTTCTTAATATCTTATATATTTTATTTAAAAATTGAATTGAAAATAAGAACACAGATCTTCTATAAGAAAAAAATCACAATAAGTTAGCATTTGTGTAATTTTACAAATATTAGCAGGTCTCAATTACACAAGTTGTTTGTCCAACATGTTGAGATAAAAATCTATGAAATGCATTGAAAAGATTGTGTGTTCTAGCTTTTATGCACAAAAATAATTACTTAATATAGACTAAATTTTGTCTTTTTAATGTCTTTGGATAATCTATCCTACAAGAGATGGCTTCAACAGAAGAAAGGAAAAATGAACTACAGCAGGCTCTTGATTTATCGGGATCGGTTTAACTGGGACACTTCAAGACTCCAAATTAAAAAAAAAAAAAAAAATCAACCAGAAATCATAAAATTCAAGTAATAACTAGAATAGGTATAAACATATGTTTTGCAAGTCATAAATAAGCAACAAGCAGGGCATTATAAAGTCGTCGTTGGGAGATTTTCTTGCAACCCCCACTGTCTTCACACCAGACGCTAAAAAAAAAAAGAGAGAGAGAAGAAACGTTTTAGTCTGTTTCAGTGTGTCGCTTCGATTGTTGTTTCGTTGCATCGCAAAGAGAAAAATTTTGTTTCGTTATTTATGTCAGGGATAACGAAATATTTTTTTTGTTTAGAAATCGCGAAAATGATGGATAAACACAAACGAGTTGCACTTTCAAAAACCTGAAATTATTCAAAAGTTTGAAAATGGTGCACCCATTAAATCTCTAATGAACCATTATAATGTTGGTGACCAAACCATACGCAACATCGTAAAAAGTAAAGGGAAGCTATTAGATTTAAAATCGATATCGCAAAAAATAAAGTGAAGCATCGTATTGGACATGCGAGCAGCGCATGGCAAGTTTTTTTTATCTATCGCCATATTTTTTACGTGGGTTGCTGAACATTTTTGGATATATTGCACTGTAGTAAGTTCCCGACTTGCGTAACTTTGAACTTACATTAATTTTTTTCCCTGAATTTTTTTTTTTTCTTTTTTAGGATTGTAAAATTTAAAACAGAATAATAATAATAATAAGCAATCAATAAAGACAATCACGACACGCACAAATTGCACAAGCTTAAAAATTGGAATGAACAAAAGACTTTTAAAATTTATTTAGCTTTTTTTTATATGGCTGAAGATTTCAGTGAAGAGACACACATTTCACCATAATAATGTAAAATCCCACAGAATTCCAGCTATCGGTATTATCGCAAATGCAATACGATCGAGTTTACTACCCGTTTTTAATGAATTGCAGTAACAGAAAAGCCCAATAACCTGGAATGTGCAAATTGTTTTTACTGTTTATGATAGTGTCCTCCAGAAAGATGTTTTAGTAAAATGTGAGCTCAAGTGGGGTGATATATAGTGAGTTTTCGCCTTAACCCTCTGAAATTCTTTACATAAAATTTCATTTTGACCGTTATCATGGTGCCGACTAAGAGAATAAGTGACAGCGGTACTAGTAAATCTATCAAAAAAAGAGAAAGAAAGAAAGAAAAAAAAAAAAAAAAAAAGGAAAGCGAAGATCAGAAAATAAGGATGTTTGAAAATGGTCAAACATGAACATGTATCGTGCAGAATTTAGATTTGTCAATGTGAACAGTGAACACAATAATAAAGATAAAATAAGTGGTGAAGGGATCGCGGCACCAATGAAGTCAACTATGATAGCCAAGGCTACGAAATACATATCAGTTTTTACTGTACAATTTCTTCCTTTAATGTTTTCTTTTCGTATGTGCCACTCCAACAACTTCACCGATGTCCCCAGATAGTTTTTAATTGAACTAATTATAAATATATAACTATTTTTCTATATATATATAACTAATATATAAAAAATATACAACTATTTTTCTTCATTCTTCTGAGGATATTATATGGTTTTTGTAATTTTGGTATACCACGGATATATGAGCAATATTTTATTAGTAATTCACTCGACTTACGTAAGAAGCCCTTGAACATATGTCAGGGACTTACTGTATTTTTGGATTAACTGGGAAATCGATTTTCCTGGATTTTTATTTTACCATCTATCCCAGAAAATCAAGAGTCTACTGTATGTCCCGTGGCTAGCAGAGCTTAAGTCAATATTAGCAGTCAGAAGAAAATTTACAACACATTATGAAAAGGAAGCACCACACAGAAATTCAATTTCAAACTGGATGAAGAAGTTTAAAGACACTGGTTCCATTAATAATAAGCTACGAACCGGAAAGCCTGGATTAAACAAGGAGACTGTGGCATCCACTGAGGAAGTTTTTCAGAAAAACCCATGAAAATCACTAAAGACTGGCATCACTGGAACTCAGAATTCCTAAACAGTGCACACAAAATTCTTAAAGTGAAATTGATTAAAGGAACTTACAAGATTAACTTTCTGTCATCAGTTTAATGAAAACAGCATCTTATCTTTTGACAATCTAATGCTTAGTGATGAAGCAACATTTCATATTAGCAGCAAAATTCACTGCCACATTTTGGAAGAGAGAAATGAATGGGATTCTCCTAAAGTCCCCATCTGGCATGCTCTGGGAAAAAACTGGCATAACTGAGTACATTTTGAGTACTGCAAACAGGTCTGGAGGGTCATTATAGGAAGGACGTAGAGCTACTGGAGCAGGTACAGAGAAGGGCAATGAGATTGGTGAGGAGAACAGAGGGGTGCTCTTACCAAGAAAGGCTTCTGTTCTGCAGATCTGCACCTGCAGACTAGGCACCTGCGATGTGATCTGATTGATGTTTAATGGCTTGAGCAGACTCAGTGCTGATGGGATTCTTCCTTTTGCTCAGGCTATGGACATGAGGGAACACAAACTCAAATTGAAGGAGGATGGCTGCAGAATAGTTGTGTGGAAGTTTGCCTTCAGCCAATGGGTGGTTGATTGCTGGAACAAGCTACCATCTGTTATTGTGGAAGTGGACATTTTGAATTATTTTAAGGAAGAATTAGATAAACTTTTTTTTCTTTTCTTTTTTTTTTTTGTTAGTTGTTGGTGCATCGGCTTCTGTGGCCATAATGCACCTCCCAAAGTTTTTGCATTTACTCTGATCCAAGCCAGAGCCGGGATTTGAACCCACATTAGATAAACTATTGGAGGGAATGGATAAGTGAAATCGGAACTTTTTTTTTTACTCACACTGAATAAGCTTGCTTTCTTGCATCATCTGCCACCATTAATTCTAATACTATTTGGTTCCTTTCTGTTTTGAAGAAAGGGTGGTTAATGGTGAGTTATCTTACAATGCTGCAGTGTTTTTTCCCCCCAAACTAAGGCAATTAAGAATTGAAGCGATGCAGTTTTTCAGCAAGATTTTGCTCAAATGTTCAACAATTTTCAAACAAAATCTTCCCAAATACAGTAATACCCCGACTTACGCGAACTCAGAGTTAATGAAAAATTTCGTTTGGCAACGCTGCCGCCCACTATCTTCAAGGTCGTTTTTCATATGTTATCGATATACGGTGCGACGGCGGAGAATGAGAGCGAAAGATGAACAAAATTCAACTTTGCTGCTTTTATGTTTTTTATATCAGTGAAGGGGAAACACATTTCACCATAATAACGTAAAAACCAACACAATTCCAGCTATCGGTATAATCGCAAATGCAATTAGATCGAGTTTACTACCAGTTTATAACAGATTTCACTAGCAGAAACGCAACTGGATTTTTATTGTTTTATGGTAGTAACCCCTAGAAATGTGAGGTGTTAATAGTGTATCTCTGCCTTTATGGTGTTGTTTATTCAGTTGCTACATGCGCGCAGCTTTGTTTATGCGTATCAAGCGTGCCTCCTCGTTTTGTAATTGTGCTTTATTCCCTAAAATTGAGTAAAATACTTAATTAAAAGGTGTGAAAAGGAAGCGTCCTGGTGAAGACACTGCAGATTCAGAGAGAAAAAGAAAAGCAATTATCGATAAACAGAGGCGGACTGGATCAAAAATTCTTACCCAGGAAAATTTATAGTGGCCTCATACTATGGTTTATGGCCAAAATCACACCGGCCCACCGGGGTTTCCCCGGTAAGGCTTATGGCCAGTCCGCCTCTGTCGATAGAGAAAAAATATGAAATTGTGAAACGCTTTGAGCGAAATGAAAGACCATGTGATATTGCACGTGCTACAAGCCTAAATGAAGCAACGGCGAAAAGCACATGACAATTGCAAACTTGACAGGTTGAAAATTGAAAAGGGCTTAAAAATTTTAGAAAACAGACTCCAACGAAGAACGCGTTATAGCTACAAAGCAAGGAATAAAAAAATTATTAGCTTGCTACAAAGAAATTCTGCATGAAAAAAAGAACGCGCTGTGTCGTCAGACGAATTTGTTAGATTTTATGAAGCCATCGACACCGAAATAACTTTTTTACGTAAGTCATTTGTTTTTTTTAATATATATTTTGTATTAATATGTATAAAGAACTGCAATTTTATTAATATTTTTCTTCTAAACTAGTGTTTTTGTTAGTCCTTAGTCCCAATTAAGCAAAATTTATATGTATTTATATGCAAAGTTGTACCCCGACTTACGCAAATTCAACTTACGCGATTTTCGTCGGACCCACCTATCGCGTAACTTCGGGGTATTACTGTAGATATATTGACAGTGGGCCAAATACTCAGCCTGCTCACTCATCTGATTTGTCACCCTGGACTTTTTTTTTTTGTGGGAGAAAGTTAAAGTGTGGCATAACCCTCAAATCCTTAATCTTTAAACATCTTCATACCAGGATCACAAATGAAATTAATCCTATAACTGAAGCACAAGTGGAGAACATGTTTGAGGAATTGCAAAATTGCACTGCACTTTGTATCTCTAATGATGGAGGATATGTAGAATCTTAAGAATCCTAATTTACTGCAGTTTTAAAGTGTGTTTGGGCAGCCTGTATTTCAAAAAATATTATAAGTTTTTAAATATAGATGTCAAAGTGGGTTTTTCTCACTGTGTTGAGGGTATTTAAGAAAGTTGCATTATCAAAATTGCTTCCAGATGTGGTAATATCTGGCCCGTTTCATATAAACTGGTAGAATGAAAAATGCTTGCTACTTATGCTAATCAGTTGCAGTGCTGCAAGAAATTTATGGCTCAGAGTTGAAGTCTCCATGCTGAACACTATACAGGATTGCTTCCAATTATTTTTAATGCAAATTTGTAGTAATTTTGCTGAATCATAGATTAAACAGGTTTTTTGCCAATTACTGTTCACAACTATTTATCAAATTGTTTCTACAGGGAGAGCATATTCTGAAAAACAAAGAATTTTTGGCATACCATAAACCCAACTGCTCAAAAGTTGGAATGCTTCCTATATTAAGCAGGGATGAGTTAAAAAATTAAGCATTGTTTTCCCAGTGAAAGATATGGCCTCCCAATATTTTCAACATGAATACACACAATCATAATTACAGTTTCCAAAATAATACACAGTAAAATATCACTGCATCTATACTGATCACATCACAAACCCTGTTTAGACACTACAAATTCTACTTAAACTTTACAAGTTGTACTTGTTGTTATGAAAGTCCCAGTAATATCCAAGTTTAAGTTAGAAGACAGTCATGTGCAAAATGCCAAAACCCTGTAGAATTTGAGCATATGACACCTGAGAAAAGACTACTTTGGACAACAAGAATGAGTCCCCTCAATTCTCATGAATCTTTCTAGTCATAACCACAAATGATCTTTTATATGTACACATTTTTGGCAACTAAAACTTGATTGCAAACTTTGATAAGACACTTTACTTCTCACCATCTTAGGCTTAATAATTTTATGATTTCTTCTTATTTTCATTCCTTTCCATTTCTGGTGTTTCAATATTAACTTCCCATTTGGAACATATTTCAAAGCAGGTAATGGTTATTAAGAGATACTGTTTTTTTTTTTTTTTTTAATCTTCATTTTAATGTTAATTCTTTCACTATGAGAACATATCTGTGCAGTTATCAGAGGAGAGTGACATACTGAAAAAATGTTTTACCACTGATTATTAATTTTATAACACAAATTTAGAAAAGTGAGACCTTTTTTTTACACTGTTATAAAATGAAAAATAAAATGGAATAACAATTTATTAATCAGACACACAACTTAACTTATTTATATTAATGTAAAAAAAAAATCTAGATGGTTGAGATTCCTCCTCTATGCTTGTATCAGATTTTGAAACTACCTGTTCACATTCACCTAATTTCTCATCTAAAAATCTTAAATTCTGATTCATGGTCACTTTGGATTTTGATGCAACACTTAAATCACCATCCCTACCATTCAGTCAAATCACAGTTTGACCGTCAGGTAAGTCCTCATTCATTGTAAAAACAAGAAAACATAACTGATATCATTAGGGCAAAACTGCCCAATAATGAAAAAAAAAACATACCTAAATCATTCGCCTGAAATACCAAAAGTAGCATAGGCTACTTTTGGTATTCAGGCCGAATGATTTTAATGATGATCTTTGATGAAATAACTAGCACCACTATATCCAAGTCTTCATTACTAGCACAGACCACACAATCACACAATGACAGATTTTTCAGATCATATTTGACATTCACAATACACTTAAGGGTTATTCACTGATGATTACATCATGACAAAGCAGTTCCTATAAGATCTTTTTAAAACCATGAGTAAAGGGAAAGGGATCTTACTTTCATACACACTATACTTTTAAAAAACTACTGTATCATAATTCTGAATCCTGCTTAGTTGCTTGAAAATTCCATACCATATCTGGCCTTGCCTACATTCTTTCAATCAAAATTATGACAAGATACTAGTAGTGTTGGATGGAAAGATGGTACCAATAATTAACACAATTCTCCAATCTTATGGACAAAAGTACAAGGATGGGTGCAGCCTCAACACACACACACAGACAGAAGAAAGCTTTATATTTATATAAGCCCAATTTATACATTGAAAGTTAAAGACAGAAGATATTTGTTGACATTAGAAAAATTATTTCAGAAGGAGAGATAAAAAAAGAAGGAAAAGTTGATTCTGTGATTTCAGAATTGGATGCAGCACATGTTCAGACTGGTTTAGAAGAGAGTGGGGAAATTACAGTGGCCATGGAAATATTTACAGAAAGGGCATGCATGCACAGGATCTGAATATCTATGACACAGGTCATTAATTAACCTGATGACTCTTAAATAGTCTGGAAGACAGAGAACTTAAAAGGGATATCACTCCACACATGGTAACAATATTCTAAAGTAGCATTTCCCAAACTGGGGTCCGCAAAACGTTTTTCAGAAGGTATCAAGTAATGTGTGTTTATTTTCTTTAAAAAATATACCGATAGAATAACGAATTTCGTTAAAGAACATTACTTATTTTTGATACGATTAGTATATATAATTGTATACATATTTCAAATTATTTGTTCTACGCACAGCAAATTGATGATAAATAAAGTTATTATTATATATCTGTATTAAAATAAGAAAAAGTTGAGTTGTTTCACACAAAAGATTGAATTTTCTTTTCAGAAACCCCAGTGCTCGTACATATACTTGTATTTCAGGAAAGCTTTTGATACTGGGGCACACGGAAGACTATTGTACAAATTGGAGCAGTATGGCATTAAGGGCAAGTTGCTACAATGGATAAAAGGATGGTTGAGTGAGAGAAGACAGTGGTAATCAATGGATACTGTTCTTCATGGACTAATGTTGTTATTGGTCTCCCCCAGGGTTCGGTGTTGGGTCACTTTTGTTTTGTATATTTTTCAATGATATTGATGAAGGTATATCAAGTTTAATGTCAAAAGTTTGCAGGGTTGTTAATAACAGTAATGACAATATGCTGCTGCAACAGGATCTGTAAAAGTTGGCTAGATGGGCTGAGAAGTGGCAAATGAGGTTTAACATTGACAAATGCAAAGTACTGCATATGGGTAGCAGTAACCCCAAGAAATGTACTAACTGGGTGGTGTACACTCAGGGTAGTGGAGAATGAAAGAGACCTGGGTGTAATTGTGCAGTCAGATAAGAGGTTTTCTGAGCAGTGCAGACAGCTGCCAGAGTATATCATGCCAGAACAGATGTAATTGGTTCTAGAACCTCATTCATTACAGCATACATTGAAATATATGTATTTAGGGGTAATCCATTCCAGGCCCACAGTCTAGAACAAAGTTACCATCCAATACAATTTAAACAGGAAAAATATAATACCAAATGAAAAATATAAATCTGTATATCATTGACAAATATCTTGTCAATGATATACAAGAATTTTGCTAGCATGGACAAGGGAGGTGTTTATCCCCTTGTATAAGGCAATGGTCAGGCCACACCTTGAGTACTGCATACAAGTCTGGAAGCCTCATTTTAGGAGGGATGTAGAGTTGCTAGAATGAGTACAGAGAAGGGCAACAAGACTGGTGAGGGGAACAAAGGGGTGCACTTACGAAGAAAGGCTTAAGTTCTGCAAATTGCAGCATCTGGAGACTAGGCACCTGTTAGGTGATCTGATTGAGGTGTATAAGGCCTTAAATGTATTGAGCAGGTTTAATGCTGATGGGATTCTTCCTCTTGCTCAGATTACAAAACTGAGGGGCATAAACTAAAATTGAGGAAAGACAGTGTTGTCGAATAGATGCATGGAAATTTGCTTTTAGCCAGTGGGTAGTTGATTGCTGGAACAAACTTCCACCTGTTGTTGTGGAAGTTGATAATTTAAATAAATTCAAGGAAGGACTGCACAAACGTTTGGAGCGAATGGATGGGTGAAATGGGAAGTTTTCTTCCTTTCTTTTTTTTTTTTTGTGCTGATTCTGTATAAGCTTGCTTTCTTGCATCATATGCCTATGCAGCTATGCTAATGCTAATATATACATTGAAACTTCTCTTTAACGGACAGCCATGGGAAACGAGAATTTGTCCGTTAGAGAAAAGTGTCCACTAACAAGAAGTCTGAGGGAGAAAAAAAAAAGAAAGAAAGAAAAATTGTTAAACGTTTAATGTAAAATTAAATTAAAATATATAAAGATTTTGAACAATATTTTTGTAAATAACATACAATTACATACACAAGAGATAAAGAAAAATCATCAAACGTTTAATGTAAAATTAAATTATATACAGATTTTGCACAATATGTTCGTAAATAATATACATAAACTTGTGCTATGCATATTATGACTTTATCTTAAGAAAAATACATACAGTAATCACTTATTTTCTTCTGCACCTTCTTCCGGCTGATAATTCAACATTTGTTTGGAGTGAAGAAACCATTGAAAGTCCTTCAGTATCTTCTTCAGCGGCGAAAAACATTTTTAAACGATTGATTTGTATGAGTGCTTCGTCGTTAATATGTTCTTCAACAGAATGACCTCCTTCCATTTCTTCATCCTCATGAGGAACTTCTTGAACAATATCGATGATAATGTCGTTGATATCTAGAGCACCATCTTCTGTAGTGAGGTTCGAGTCTATATCTTTGTAGCCAGTGTCACTTGTAGCTGAAGTATCGTACACTATCAATAGATGTTGAAGTTCTTGTTCTTCTTGTTGCTCCACATTGCTGTTCACAACTTCAATTTTTGTGTTTGAGTAGCCAGACTTTACAAAACAGTTCACGACAGTTTGTTTTCTAATTGTGTTTGCTGAAGAAGAAATTCCATTGAATCGCATCTAGGATGCTGATTTTCTTTGCAAGGTCACTCGCACATGTTACATCGTTCATGTTTGCAATGAGATGTCTTAAAACACGTTTTCTGTAGTGAAGTTTAAAATTTTTGATTATCCCTTGATCCAAGGGCTGACACTCTGCAGTTGTGTTTGGTGGCAGAAAAACGATTTGAATGTTGGACAATTCAATTTGCGGGTGAGATGCAGCATTATCCATGAAAAGAATAATTTTTCTGTTTTGACAAATCATGTTTTGGTTAAAGTGACTTATCCATTCGCTCATGATATCTTGTGTCATCCATGCTTTTTTATTAGACTTCCAGTCAACATTCAAAAGATTCAACTTTATGCCCTTGAAACAACGAGGATTTTGTGGTTTTCCTATAACAAGAGGTTGTTCAAAGTCTCCCAGCATATTTGTACACAATAGTACAGTCAAGCATTCCTTAGAAATTTTTCCGCCCTGGCACTTTTCGTTTTTTAGACTCATTGTTTTTTCAGGAAAAGCTTTAAAAAACAACACTGTTTCGTCACAGTTGTAAATAGCCTTAGCTTCAAAATCACAACATAAATCTTCCAATTTGACGGTCCACTCTGTTACAACCCCAGTATCGACAGATCCACCTTCACCACTTACGGTTTTCCAAGAAATTTTATGCCGCGTTTTGAACTTGTCTAGCCATCCCACAGAAGCTTTGAACCCATTTACTCCCATAGATTTCGTAACCTCCAAATCCTTTTCCCTAATAATAGGCCCATTAATGGGAATTTTTTTAGCATGTGCGAGACAAAACCACTCATATGTAACATTGTCAATTTGAAGTCCAACAGTTTTCGGGAATAATTTTTGAACCTGATCATTTCCGTGTTGCCAAAATTGTTTGAGCAGTTCATTTTTTTTCTTTAGTTAAATGTTTACGAGAAGACATTGTGCACTTTACACGACACTGAACAAAACTGAAAACTCAAACTCAAAAGATGGAAGGCCGACCAAATCCTTCCCCCCCCCCCCCCAGGTTTGGAGAAGTGGAGAAATGTCATTAGGACCTCGAGCTTTCTTGGCATCATGATTGTTCAGAATTCTTCTAATATCCTTCTGATGGAAGAACAAAGGAGGTAGCAAGTGGAATATACTGGGTATGGTAGGAGGTGGTTTACCAAGATTAACAATATCAGAGTTGGAAGAAAAATAGGATATTGATAAATCAGCTTTAGCTAGCTAAAAACTGCAGCCAATAGCTTTAGCAAGGACCAGAATGCTCAACTACCACCTAGACAAGAAGCAATATTTCTACTCCTAGCCTGTTAAAAATTAAGTTTGGATGGATTGATTAATAACTGTTTTTCAGTTGCAACAAGTTTTGATGCAGGCAGAAAATAAAACTGGAGATCTGGATACAAGTGAATTGAGGCATGCAACTTTCTTGTTTTGGACGTGATGTACATCGAAGAGGATATCTTGCTAAATGCTTCTGTGCATACTTATTTGTTTCGATCACCATTAGTTTTATAATTTCGTCGTCAATAAACTGCTCAAAAACATCAATTGGTTGCACGATACCATTGGTTGGAGAAATACGTATTTTCAAACCAGAATTTCCCGTGAAATTAATTCTTGATTCTTGAAAATTGCTTCCCCATGTAGCCATATTTTGTGGATTACTGCAGTTAGGCTGTACATTTTCATCTACAGATGACTCCGAAGAAGAAAAAGAATTGTTTGAGTCACTTTCTTCATTAGACTGTACATATTCATCTTCACTGCCATTGTCAGAATATTGGCCATCATTAATATCTCATCCTGAGAACTACTTTCTTTATCGCTAGTCGGTTGTTTTCTTTTCCCATAAAACATTGCAGGGTTCACATTTAGAACTTATTACAGCGAGGTAATAACAAACACTGGACCACTTGTGCACGTGTTCTAACGGTTTGGTGCAAATATAATAAAAAGAAGTGGGAGGCGGCGGTAATTCTAACTTGCATCATATGTGATGCACAAAGTGTGCGGATAATAAATGTTTCTGGGTACGCTCTGTGCATCATATGGGATGCACACATCCTTACATATCCTTGATCCGTTACATGTACCCTGACCTACTAGATACGTAAAAAATTACTCTAGAGAGCCACGCAACATGATAAAAGTAACTATTTCAAACAAATTTACGGCTTAGTACATGCGAAATATATGTGGACAGGCAAAGGGTTAAGCCATATTTATAAATAACAGAAGATTTTATAATATTGCAAAGTATTACACTTCCCCACCCAGCTACTTCATAATGCCACCCAGCTGGCAAAATTTTCTGGGGAGAACACTGGACATTACTTACTGTAAACATGGTTAAGACTAAGTGTTCTTGTATAGTTCACTACCCTGAAACACCCCCATAAAGTTATTTAAATTAGTTTCCCTAATATTAGCTTTTATTTATGGCCACAACTACTATAAACCATTAGAACTTCAAGTGAAGAAGCAGGATATTATTTCAATGAAATAGTACTCTGCACTGAAATTTTCTGCCTTTGCTGCTTGGGTGTCCACACTGTCCATCCTGTGACAATGACAGAGCTTGAGCTCATGTTCTTTAGAAACCACTACATTTATCCACAAGTCTACTTAAAAGTAACTAATATTGTTTATAATTGAAAATTATAAACCATAGCATGAATTGATTATTCATTAAAATTCAAAGGCAATGTTGTGATCACTTTTGGAACCGGGCAGCCTCAATTAGTAACTTTGTGTGGAGTGGCGAATAAGTGTATTAAATATAAACAAGCAGCCAAAGTTCTCTGGGAAAAATACTTCTAATGTAAAATGCAACTTTCTTTACATGTAAATTAAAACCACTATTAGTAAGCTGCATCAGCCCAATTTACCATCACAGAAATGAAATCAAGAGCTAGGCATTTTTGGAACACAGGTATTGAAATAGTTTTAGAAAACAATGCTACTCTACTGCTTGATATAAAGTTCAGTAATCAAGACTACCTGTTACCTGATGATTATGGAACAAAACAGCTTCAAAACCAGTCACTACAGTGCCCTCAAGTTTTAAAGGAAATAATGGATTAATCCATTATTTAAATAATAATGGATTAATCCATTATTTCCTTTAATCCACTGGTAATGCTATTTGATTAAAAATGATAACAGTTATTTTAAGTCAACTTGTGAAAAATGAAGTCTTTTCTAAAGAGCCTGAGCCCAAACTCTGTCGTGGACACAGTAGGAACAATATGGTTCCTGGGCAGTAATGGCAGAAAATCCTAACACTGAGCAGTTATTTTCTAAAACCATAGAAACATCATTATACTTAATAAAGAATAAAAACTAGGACCAATATATTTCTAAAACAGAAAAGCAGACAGTGCAATATCTTAACTTTATTTATCAACATCATACTAAGGTTAAACAATATACAGGCAACTCCCGTATAACACAGTACTTCCACAACACTGTTTTGCTCTAACACGATTGATAAATTGCGGAAATACTCACACAACGTGGTACTTATATTACGCCATTTTGCTCTCAAATTTACAAAGATCTATCAAGCAAAAAGCAAACAATCCCAGAATACTGATATTTTAAAGAGAGCAGAAGATACACAAAAGCTAGATGCTGCAGAAGAAAGAAAGTTCAGAAGATAATGATATTCTGAAACAAAGAAAACACTCTCGTTTGATTGTGCTTAGCAGCAATGAAGAGGAAGAAAAATAAATGAATGTACATTATTTAACATATTACGAATCAGTTTGTGAGACGTTTGTTCAGTTATTACTATTTTTTAAATAAAAATTGTTTCCGATAGTTATGAAAAAAAAAATTAAAATAAAAAAAAAGTGTACAGCAGGGCCTCGACTTACGGTGACATCGACATCCGATATACCATCCATGCAATCTTTTATTTTAAGGACCGATGATATTTCAGGTACCGATGGCTTTCCCATGTAGCTGGAACAATATATGGGTGGAAATTTTCAGATGCGTGGCGCAAGGAACATCACTCATACAATTGTCCTCAACTAATTAGTGTTTTTGTTATTGTTCAAAGTGTGGCGAGCAGAACATCACTCATACGATTGTTGCTGATCCATGACGATCTGAAACTTCAAGCTTCATCAATCAGTGGCAGTGCTATGAAAACTTTAAAAGCCAGCAGACGCTGGTTCTAGCACTTCAAAAAAAAAAGGGGGGGGGGGATATCAAGTGTTGAAAGGCATGGGAAGGTATCCAGTGCTGATAATAAAGAAACTGTGACCTTTAAAATTGAATTCCAAGAGTTAGTTGATCAGGAGGATTATCTTCTCCGGCAGGTTTTTAACATTTACGAAATTGGCCTCTTCTGGAAGCGAATGCCCAGGAACATGTACATCACTAAGGATGAAGTTTACCTAGATAATTTACCTAGGCTTATGCCTAGGTAAATTATCTAGGTAAAGGTTCTTGAAAGATAGGCTCACTCTTCTGTTGGGTGCCAATGCCTCTTGAGATTTTAAGCTGAAGCCTTTTTTCTTCCATCCCTTGTCGTGGAAGTTGATAGCCTAAATAAGTTTAAGGCTCAGTTGGACAGGTATTTTGAACGAACAGAGGGGTGAAGAGGAAGTGGTTAAGTGGTAAGTGGTTTTTTTTTTTTTTTTTTGGCTGATGCTGCATAAGCTTGCTTTCTTGCATCAAATGCCACTAATGCTAATGCTTGTGTATCGCTCTAATACCCCCATAGTATTTAAACAAAAAAATGTCAACAAATGCATGCTGGGAGTGTTTTGGTGCAGTAACAAGAAGGCCTGGGTTACAGGATATGTCTTCAATGAATGGGAGCTTGAAGTTTTCTGTCCTTCAGAGTTATCTTGAGAAAAATAAGCTTCCTGTGAAGGCACTGCTCTTGCTGGATAATGAGCCAGGCCATGATCCCAACCTTGTTCAATCTCTTCAGGTACAATTTGACTTTGTTCAAGTCAAATTTTTGCCAACCAACACCACTCCACTTCTTCAACCAAACCAGCAAATGATTGCAAACTTAAAGAAAATCTAAACCGTGAAAATGTTCGCAAAGTTGCTTTGCGGTGGCTTCTGGTAAAAATGCTCTCACCCTCAAAGATTTTTGGAGGTTGAAGCTCAACATGCTGGACTGTGTGAGGCTGACTGTAAGTTCTTGGAATGATGTTTCCACCAGATGCTTAAATTCAGCCTGGAAAACGATCTGGCCTTTAATTATTCATAACATTGACAGATTTGAAGATGATGGTGGTTTGATTAACGATATTGTCACTCTTGGTAAATCAATGGGTCTGGAGGTTGGCAAAGAGGATGTGGAGGACCTTACTGATGCTCATGAGCTAACAACAGAGGAGCTAAAAAGAGTTGAGAAAATTAAGGAGAGTGACACTGGACTTCAGGAAGCTACAAAAGTCGTCAAAATCAGTCCATTTGGACAGTTTTTTTTTTCCCAGTAGCAACAAAAGACGTGTGATGCTTGATATAGTCCTACCGCCACTACACCACCACTGATTTCATAAGCTCTGCACTTCAAGTATGTTTTTTTATTGATAATGCTTGATGTGTGATGCTTGATATAGTCCCACCACCACTACACAACCATTGATTTCATAAGCTCTGCACTTCAAGTCTGTTTTTTTATTTTAAGATGTTTTATGACTATTTATTAAGTAACCTTTATAAAAAAAAAACTCATTTTTAATGTAAAAATGAAGTATAACATGCAAGAAATACCTATTTTATGTGTTGTTGGGGAACAAATTACAAGAAATCAATGTATTATTGGTTTCAACTTACAATATTTTCAACATACAGTGGGTTTTGTGGAACAAATTACCATTGGATGTTGGGCCCCCACAGTATTTTTGTTAGGTTTTGGAATGTAACCCCCCTTTCTGCTGGTTCTTAGTCCCGTTTTGCACTACGAGATTTTATACGAATGTAACTATCATGTTATAAGCGGGTTGCCTGTACATAACATATTCTAAATAAATGTAAACAAATTTTAAAATTCTTGTTGTTGAAGTTCTTAGTTTAGTTCTGTTATTTGGTTTTTAGAAGCATTAGCAACTAAGGCCATATTGCTCGGGGGATATGCAGTGGTCATTCCCTGACCTTTCCGCATCCTCCGTATTTGGTGTTCGAACCCCGGTCTAATCAGTGTGTGCTACACACTGCTGCTCCTGCCCACCTGGCTACGGAGGCGCCAGTTTTAGTTCTAATCTTATAATAATTTAAGATACAAAAATATGCTGATGTGGAAACAACCAAAAGAAAAGAACCTATTTTATTTGAGTATTTTTGTTAAGTAAGAGTGCTCGTTTTGTAAAATGAATGCTTCCAGTATTCTTTAAAAAGAGGTTTTCAATTAATACTGGGAACATAAAATTTATATAATATTGCATAATATCTCATAATCATGAAGATGGTATCTCATAAAGAGTTATTTTCTTCTTTTTATATGAATCCTATCTGTAAATAAGATAGATTTTCTATTGTGTAAGGCGATTGTAAGACCACATTTGGAATACTGTGTTCAAGTATGGAGACTTCATCTGAAAAAAAAAAAAAAAAAAAAAAAGATAGAGAGCTTCTTGAAAGGGTCCAAAGACAGGCAACTCGAATAGTGAGAGATCAGCAGAATGTCCATATGAGGAAAGACTCTGATTATATGGGCTACAGAGATTGGAAACAAGTCACCTCAGAGGTGACTTGTTTTAGTTTTATTAAAAGGCACTGAGAGGGATTAGTAAATTGAATAAAGGTGGATTTCTCACTGTTCTAAAGAATTCCAGAACTAGGGGTCATAAATTCAACTTACAGGGCTCAAGGTTTAGATTACATTGTAGCACGTTGCCCTTGCAGATAGTTGAGGCTCACAGTTTGAATAAATTCAAAGGTCAACTATATACTTACCTATGTTTTCTTATATACTTGGTCGGTTTTTTCTTTCTTTCTTTGCAATGCAGCAAAAGCCTGTGGCGTCCTTGCACTATATGGCAAATACTATTACTATTAACCTCTGAACGAAATAAGCATTCTTAAATAAGACTAACTTTTAATAAATCTCTAGCATCCCAAAAATAAGCATCTAAATACTTCGCAAAATGTTCTGTCAGCTCTGATGTTCAACTCTCCCACACAAAAATACCACTATTAGACAAATAACTGCAAACATTCTTGGGCCCAATACAAATTACACATTTAAGAAAGAACACAAACTTATCTTTCATACTGATCAGGATGCTGACAAAAGCTCAAAACTGAAAAAGGTCTCGGCCAAAACTGGGACATATAGTAAACCCGATATTACTCATTCAAAATTTTGAGCAGAATCATGATGCACTAGTCCACAGGGATTGTTTCTCTAACTAGGTTACTATGGGGGGGGGTGCATTACATGAAATTGAGGATGCTACTATTGCAAATCCCAGAAGATGCAATGACAAAAGCAAAAGGAAGAGTACTGCACACTACTTTGAAATACCTAGTGCAATGATAAAGGCTATAAATTCTACAACTGAGGAGCAAAAGGCTTTTAGGAAGGATGTAGAGTAGCTTGAGCGAGTACAGAGAAGGGCAACAAGATTGGAGAGTAATGATCTTAGTACATGGACATAAGGTGTGAGAGGAATGAAGGGGTCCTATTACCAAGAAAGGCATAAGTTCTGGAAATTGCAGCATCTGGAGACTAGACACCTGCGAGGTGATCTGATTGAGGTGTATAAGGCCTTGAATGGGTTCGGTAGGCTCAATTCTGATGGGATTCTTCTTGTTCAGATTACGAACCTGAGGGGGGCATAAATTCAAATTGAACAGTTGTAGAATAGATGTGCGAAAATTTGCCTTTAGCCAGCGGGTAGTTTATTGCTGGAACAAACTTCCATCGGTCGCTGTGGGAGTTGATAGCTTAAATATATTCAAGGAGGAACTGGACAAACCTTTAGAAGGAAGGGATGTGTGAAATGGTTTTTTTCGCTGTTGCTACATAAGCTTGCTTTCTTGCATCACATGCCTCTACTACTACTTCCATCACAATCCTTCAGGGGATTATGGAATGATTTGGAGCTAGATGTCATGGCACTGCATTAAGTTAAAAAAATAGGTAAACAGTACTTATCTAGTAGTTATACACTTGTTGCCACACAGAAATATTATTGAGACTTGACATCAGTAGCCGATTAAAAAAAAAAATTCAGGACAATTCTAAGGTCGAGCATGACTGTACTACTAAATTTAAGTGAAAACAAATAAGCAGAGTTCAAACAAAAATGGCAGTAGATCTTAAGCACATAAAAATCTGTCCATTCTGGTTCAAGTTCTCCACAGAAATCCAGCAAATGAAATTTATATAATATTATGCAATGGTCCATAATTATATAATGCAATTATGGAAGAATTGATCACTGGTCCACTCTTTTGTGAAGATACCTCGGCAGGACTAAATAACATGTTCTGTAATTTCTGCCAGTTACCATTCAGTTCGGGCTCACTCTGCCAGCATATAAAATAACCTTCTTGATGTCTTCAGCCCACATGCCCACTGCAAGGCATGTTAGCATGCCCTGCAGTGGGCATGCTAACAAAGTCCAAAAACAGGTACACTGAAACATCATATCCAACACTTAATATATTTGAAAAAAGGTAAAACGGGAGAGAAAAAAATCAATATCAGATTAAAATGATTAATATATATACAGTACAGTTCCGATTACCTGAGGTAATGTGGACAAAGTGCTTTATGGGGAAGTTTCTTTTCGTTCAAATAGTTTTTTGTGCTAGGGACATGAAATTCTTCATGAAACAATGTTTTAAACAAACTTGAATCCATCCATGCATTTGCATAGTTAACAGGCAAACATTTTCCTTCTTTTTTTTTTTTTAAAGCTCGGAGTTTCTTTGACTTTCCAAGGAGAGTTAGTGTAAGTTTATGCCGCCCTGATGAATTTGAAAATGCCAGTACCGTCATTCTGTGCTTGCTTCATTTATAACCATGAGCTGATTTTTCTTATCTACCTGCAAGTGTTTTGGATGGTAGCATTTTATAATTCAGACCTTTTCATCACAATTGTAAATTTGATCCAAATTCAAATTTTCTTCTTGAATAATATTTGCTAACTTAGCAGTAAATATTTTCTGCCTTACTAGCCGATAATTTTCCTCCAAACCCTTTCCCTCCCCCCAACAATAGAACCAACCAATACATTCGGTAAATTGTTCTTTCCCTTCGTTAAAATGCTTATAAAATTCTAAGGCCTTAGCCTGTAAAATTAGTCCAGAAATTGGACTTCCGTTGTCTCCCATCTGTGTGAATCACAAAAAAAAAAATAAAAATAAAAAAAAAAAATAAAAAAATAGCTTCAGAAGTTTGTTCAAATTCTCCTTTCTTCATTGTTTTTCTATTCAAATTTTCACTATCACTTACAGATGCTCTTTGCGAACAACATTTTTCAATTTCCACTCTCTTTCTCCCCAAGTCCCCTACAGTCACTTCTCCAACACCTAAGGCAAAAGCCACTTTTTTTTTTATTGTTTCTCCTTGATCTAAGTATTTGATTGCATTGAATTTCATATCTAAAGACACAACAACAACACACTTCCGTTTTCCACTCACTAACCCTAACAACAGAGTGAAACGTGACATAAAAAAATTAGAGAGCAAAAGTCACAAAATCAATGCAAAAGATCAGCACGGCTCAACAGTCAACTGGTGTCAGTTCCCGCTCTGTACTGAACTACGCATTCTTGTCTTTGACGACAAAGTATATACAATTTTTGACAATTCACCTTGGATAATGTGGAACCTCGATTAAACGAGTATCAGTTAATCAGGACTCTACTGTATATATATATATATTTCTTGATTATGCCAACAATGATGCTCGTAAAGAGAAATCAAAGTTGAAACCAACCAGGCAGTGCATTTTGTACACTAACACTCACTATTTTTAAGACTACACTGTTCTAATAAATATCTCTAAATAGGCCTACAAGGCTGGGACAATTCATGTTGATGATTAAACTTCACACCAGCCAGAAGATAAATAAATTTTCAAACCTGTAACTAAAAACACTTACAATAAAATAAATATAAAATAGATATATATTTATAATAAAATAAATAACATTGATAAAATATACTAAAAACCTAGAAATTAAAAACGATAAAATTTGCAGTAGCTTTCAGAGGCAGCAGTCTCCTTCCTCAGCAGCATATGTCCATTGTGCAGCACATCCTTAAATAGCAGATCCACGGCACACGTCTCATGGTTCCACGGTTGGAATTTTCCTTTTGCGCACCGGAACCGGAAATGGCTCAGGAGCACGATAGCTGAAACCGTTCATCGTGTCCAAGAACGACGGTTTCCAGGAGGGGATGTAGACGTACACCCCTATCCCTATTAATAGTATTGCTAGCTGCCCCAATAAGTAAGCTCTCAAGCCATTTACGGTCCCAGAACCCCTGTGCATGATCTGTGATGACAGCATCCTCCGGGGAAATTTGGTGTTGTTTCTCCCAGAAATGTTGTGCCACAGCAGACTAGCCGGTCTTCAGTCGCGCCCCATCTCACCGACATAACACACCCCACAATCCGGACATTTAATTTCGTACACCACCCCACTGTTGGCTTCTTTGGATATGTGGTCTTTAACTCGAGATATCACTGTGTGCAACCTCCGACCTGGGAGTTGCACATAGCGTATCTGACACTCCCGAACTATTTGTGCAATGTGGTCTGAAAGGCTCGGATAGTAGGGAATGTATGCAGTGCTCACAGGGGCGAACTGCTCATTACGGGTGGACTCAACTCCTCTAATGACTCTGTCTAACACCCTCTGGGAATAGCCGCACTTCTTGAGGTCTGCTGTGACCCGAACAATTTCATTATCTTTATCCTCGGAGGTGCTGCAGTGGGACCTCATCCTGTCTATTAAAGCCTTGACCACACTGTTTTTGTGTTGGCTGGATGGTGCTGAGGTATAATGACCGTGGCACATCGGCTTTCTAAATACCTTGGACATAAGCCAACCACCTTCCCTAATTACCAACACGTCAAGGAATGGCAAGGTTTCCTCTGCTTCCACCTCCGAAGTAAATTTGATAAAAGGTCTTTATGTATCACTGATACATAAAGAATATATACTGAGTAGCCCCATTTATTGGGTAGATTCTACAAGCAATGATTACTCCATGAGACATTGACCACACGATGCAACAATACCTCAACAGTATCTATCTAGTGTGAACCAAGAATGGTCCAAAACCCGAAAAACACCCAACCAATGGCAATTGTGGATGCAGGCAGCAGCTTGCTCAGGTAAGAGGCAAAAGGAATCAGTTTAATAGATATGCTAAAATCAATCAAATGATAATGCAGTACAAAAGTGCTACACAAAGGGATATATCAAAATGTAAAATGAACTAGACCCCATTGCTGTCAGCTTCTCATTTTTAAAAATGCAATTGGAAAACAAGAAATTTTCAGAAAAAAAGCAGATTTGTAAAGCCCAACACCACACTAAAAACTAATTTTTACCAACAATATACACATTTTATATTAAAATATACACACACAGCACTGATGACCAGTAAAGTATGCTTTCAAACACTGGGGATTTCCTGTCTGGGGATTTCTGCTTGGATATTTTAGATGAGCTTCACTGCTTCAAGAAGCATAATTTTGCAGACTGCTCTCTTCAGATATATTGAGTCAAAGTTTTGTTAATAACAATGAACCTACCTACTGTCTAGACTTGGCTGTCAGGAGTATTTCCTATACTCTACACGAGAGAGAGAGAGAGAGAGAGAGAGAGAGAGAGAGAGAGAGAGAGAGAGAGAGAGAGAAGAAGAAGATCTGAACTCTGTTTTTCTAACATGGCTGAATATTCTCTCACACGCAGCATTGATATGAGGTATTATCAAAATGCCAATAATTGGGATAATTTGTTATACAGCTAGGTCACGATTAGTGCGACTAATGAATCCCATGAAGTAGTCACATTATTCGAAGTTATAATTATGAGTAAAATATGGTAATTGGTTCCAGCTCGACGTAAATAAGTAATGAAAAATTTTAAACAAGTTTTTATATGTTTATTAACGAAACATTACAGTAAAGGATAAAAAGAATATACTTATAATTTAAATTTATTATTAACAAAGTCATCGAGTACTGTAATTATAGAAATACAAAATAAAAAAAAGCACAATAAAAAATAAAAACAAAATTCTAAATATCATTCCTAAGCTTATACTGACGAAAACATCTTTGTCTTTCGAAATATTTTAGCAGCGAAGACCGAACTGCCAAATGGTTATCTCTCCAGGTATATCATAATGTTAACTATCGATCATATCACTGATACATAAAGAATATACACTGAGTGGCCCCATTTATTGGGTACACTCTACAAGCAATGATCACTCCATGAGACATTTGACCACACCATGCAACACTGCCAGTGCTTAACAATATCTATCTAGTGTGCACCAAGAATGGTCCAAAACCCAAAAAACAGCTAACCAATCTGCATACTTATTCTGGTAGATGCTGAGTGCTTTATCCACATCCCGGTGAATTTGCATGCTTCGATCGAGGTTAGGGTCAGCCTCTATAATTTTTTTCTTCACAACTTCTATAGCTCAAAAGATATCTTTGAATTCCTTCAGAGTGAACTCCTTCACTTGCACGTTATCTCGTTCTTCAGCATCATTGTCGGCTTCTTTAAATGCTCTTTGTTGATCTAAAAGTAGGAGATCATCATCAGTCAATTCTTCTGAGTGTGAATTGAACAGTTCCCGAACATCGTCATTTTCTAGTTCATCAAATCCGAGTTCTCTTTCAATATTTGTTATTTCTTCTATAACAGTTTTCTCTTCGAAACCACTACTATTTGCATAATGAGGCAAAATGCACTTCCACACATGTTGTTTGCAGTTATTTCTTGCCAAGTATGCTGAATATTTTCTATTGCAGGTCTGATGTTATAATTTTCCCAGACCTCTGTTAAGGAAATTGCATCATCTCCTGTAGTTTTAGCAATTGCCTGCTCAAATGTTTTTCTTATGCAGTAGGCCTTAAATGTTGTGATGGTCCTTTGGTCCATGGGCTGCAACAAAGATGCGTTTGGCTGCAAAAAAATGATTTTTACATTTTCACATAATGAACCGAGTGTAGTTGGATGACCTGGAGCATTATCTAAAATTAGTAGTACTTTAAATGCGATATTACTTTCCTTGCAATATTTTTCTACAGCTGGGCAAAAATAGCTTGAAAACCAGTCAGTGAATACCGCTTGGATTACCCGTGCTTTCTTATTTGATCACCAAATAATTGGAAGTGATATATGGTTGTAGCCTTTTAGAGTGCGAGGATTTGGAGACCGATAAACAAGCATCTGTTTCAATTTAAAATCGCCTTGAGCATTGCATCCCAGTAAAAGTGTTAGGTGATCTTTAGACACTTTAAAATCCAGGTTGAGTTTTTTCTTTCTTAGAAAAGTAAGTTCTGGAACGCATCCTTTTCCAGAATAAACCGGTTTCGTCCACGTTAAATATTTGTTGATCAGTGTATTGACCATCTTCGATTATTTTTTTTTAAAACATCAGGATATTTAGATGCTGCATCTTCATTTGCACTGGCTGCCTCACCGGTAATTTTAAAATTATGCAGCTGAACTCTATTTTTAAATCAATCAAACCAACTAACACTCACACTAAACATTTCTCCTACTTCATTATTTTTTTTATTTTACTCTCTTAAACAAATTTAAAGCTTTTGTCTGAATGGCTGCTCTACTAAAGGGGAAATGCGTTTTTGATTGCAATCCTCAATCCAAACAGTTAAAAGACACTCCATTTCTATCATAGTAATACTCCTATTCCTTGTAGATGTTTTCAAACAGAAAAATCTGATGCAACTTTACATTTTTATTTCCCCTGTGTGTTTTATAATATTCTGTACTGTAGATTCAGGCATTCTGACATCTAGTCCTATTTTAGAGTTGCTATGACCACATTCATGTCATTCAAATCACACAAATTTTTTGCTCTAATCTAATAACGAGCCTCTTCTTTTTTGCGCACGTAGTCTTTTTATCTGAAGGAATCTTCCTTCCTTTTTGTCCATTTTGTTAAGGGCACTTCTTAAAACAAATCACAAAAACTAATGTACTATATTACGACAGGCAGTAGCACATGCACACACGAAGATAAACAAGTGTAGCAGCGTCTAATGCGAGACTAATCGTCTAACTGAATTTAGGTTCGCATTAAATGCGACCTGGTATCGTTATACAATTCATACTAAATCGAATATCACATTATTCGAACATGCATAAATCGCGACCTAGCTGTATTTCACTTGACTGTACCCGAACCATGAAGCACTGTACATTAGTTCATTCTTCTTTCATAATAGCACCCGGTAGGTTCTCACAGAGAAACTGAGAGCAATAAGATTGAAAAACACCTATTTCCTTTCCTTTAATTAATAAAGTCTAGAAACCTGTCTAGAAAAAATTTAAAATTTTGAATTCATGCACTGCCAACTGATGAAATTTGGCTAACTTCGTATTTATAAGATCATTTTTCAATAAGAACATACACTATTTAGTCACATGCAGCCATAAAATATTTCCTCACTAAAAAAAATAACAATCATCACCTCTTGTTTTAATCTCCGTGGCACTGGCAGTATAAATGTCTATGCATAAATCAGAATCATCCTAGTGACTTTGGAAATCAATTTCCAAAATGAAAGAAGTGTAAAAAATTCAGTAAAATAAAATAAATTTATTCATAGCATTCTTCAACATATCTAGGGGAATGATCTTAGTACATGGACATAAGGTATGATGGACTGAAGAACTATGTTTAGATGTTCAAACACTGGTATAACATTAAAACAAAACAAGCAAATTGCTTTATTCAAGCCAGAAGAAAGGAACACAGACTTTCTGCACAAGTGAGCACAATCATGCCTAAAATTATCAGATCACTGGCCTGTTTAGAACTGCTTTTCCCAGTAGCTTGCAATTCAGAAGTTCTTTTTCTTGGGATTACTTCTTTCAAAATTTCTTTTGTATCATGGGCTGGATTTGGATACGAGTCAATGTCACGCACTAGTGATCCCTTGTTCTAGTTTTCAATCTGGTAATTCTGAGTTCTCAATACTTCTAACTTCTTTTTAAGAGATCTATCAAAAGTTGTCAACGTTCTATCAGCAAAGTTACATATACAGTGGCAGACAAAAAAAAAAAAAACTGCATCACCTTAAAAAAAATAACATTTGTAGTGAAATGTATAAGATATCGCTCGATTACAGTCATTTTTGTTTGCTGCAAAGCAAAGGGATTGCAGCATATAATGCTTCTATTGAATCAGACAGTAATTGCAAGGTATTGCATCAGTCATTTCTATAAATACGGCATTGGAAGAGTATACACGCTCATTAGTATCCTGTTTTGCGGAGGTATAAGCATGGCTCCAAATGTTCAATTGACACCAAGAAAAAAAAGTGTAGCTGTTGCTCTGTACCAGGAAGGGCTTTCTATGCGTGCTATTGCTGATAAAATGGGCTGCTGCCAGTCAACAGTATCCCGGGTGCTGAAATTAAAGCGTGAAACCGGTGATGTGAAGAGAAGACCTGGATCAGGCCGTAAGAGAGTGACTATGCCTTCCCAAGATCGATATTTGAAATGGCTATGCATTCATAATCGCCATGCTAATACTCCTGATCTAAAACTGGACTTTGAGATGGCCTCTGGTGTTGAAACAAGTGTACGAACTATCCAAAGACAGCTTTTGGAATATAGTCTGCATGCCTGTTGGCCCAAGAAGAAGCCTTTGTTGACCCAACAAATGAGGAAGAAGTGACTTTCTTGGGCTAAAACACGTTTCATGGACAAAAGAGCAATGGGGCACTGTCATCTTTTCTGACAAATCAAAATTCATCCTGCATGGTCGGATGGGAAGCGATATGTCAGAAGACGAAAATCGGAGGTATACCATCCTGACTGCATAACACCAACTGTAAAGTTCCCTGCCAGTCAGATGGTCTGGAGATGCATAACAAGCAAAATGTTGGGACGAACATTTTGCAGACACACAGGTGTGTGCATGTGTGTGTGCGCACACTTGTGCAAAATGAAGAGAAGATGGTATGCACATAACATACATCTCCTCTGTTAATAAGCACCAAATGAGATAATTATTAATGTATGTTAGACTGAGGACTAAGCAAACATTGATTTTTTCAATGGTATACACTGTTAAGGGCATAACCATTGCATACATACTACACATGCATACACACAAGAGCAATATAAATTCAATACTTACCTGCTTACAATACTGTGAACATTACTTCAACAAAAATGCATTAAATTAAATTATACAGTCTATTTAATTAAATTTTTCCTCTGAATAATTTCCATTGGCTCTATATGAATACAAAGGTTTGTCCAACAGTACAACAGCACAATCTGCAATTCTGTTAATAACAGCAAATATCATGGAAAGAAGGTCAGTCAAAACTCAAAATCCTGTCCAACTTTATCTATCATCATGGGACTGTTCTGTGATTCAGCTGATTCAGATAGTATGAATCAGAGCTGTAATGCTCAATTAATATTTGTAAAAAAATAAAAGGAGTTTACCTCAATATAGTACATAGAACACTTCCGTATGATACTCTCCAGAAATTAAAACGAAAAACTCCTCTTATTATTTTACAAATCATCATGGAATGTTAATGTGCACATGTGATTAAGTTCCAATTCCAGCATTTAGCATTGTCTTAATGTCCATTTAATCAAATTAATAAAACTGGAAGGCATCTATCTAGAAAACATACATTTCACAAGAAAGAAACCAGTGAATAGATTTCACTTGATTATTCAAAACATACCACACTACAGTAATCCCTGATTTATGAAAATCCACTTTACTTTTATCTAACAAAAAAGGATTTTCGAAGCCTTAAATTCATCTATGAACCTGAAGCTAACTCACTCTTCTGAACTTTTGCTCAAATTCAGAAAACTCCAGATGGCATCTCAATTAAAGTAAAATGAAGAATAAAATACTTTACACTATATTTAATGAATATTATACATCATCTGATGTATAAAAGTATAAGGGTTTTTTTTTTTTTTTTTTGGTAAAGTAGTGCTGCCTCTACATTATTTTCAATATAATCTAGAGCAAAGATTGCTTTTTCTGATATCTCTTAAAATACAGTATTATTACAAGAGTAAAATTTTAGATGAGAAATTTAAGAAAAATACAGTAGACAGGCTGAAATCTGACAAACTTTTGGTCAGACCAAAACTACATTTTGGAATGAAATCTTACAGGTATTGCTTTGCTTTGCCTATTATTAATATAAATACACTATTGCTTTCTTTCCTCCCTTTCTATGATATACCAAGTATTGTATATGCATAAAAATTGAAAATAACATTCAAAGTATGCACTTAACATCGATGATACAGTGTTGAAAAAAATAATAAAAACATATATTTGATATTGGTGCACATCCTCTCAGTTATATCATTACATGTGAGAAATTGCTCACAATTTACAAATTTCTTCAGGTATTTATGGTAATCACTAAGAGATACAATACTTCAAATTCACTTTAGTGAACAAAATTACTAATAACGAAAATCTGACTATGCTCAATAAAATAAAATTTCAAAAACTAGAAGGTTGTGAAATGTTATTTTATATAGTATAAATTGAAGTTATACTACATAAAACCTTTTTACCGTTTTTTCAACAAATGGTATTTTTGTAGCTATACTGAAGACAAAAATAAATATCCTATCTGATTTGAAACAGTTATTTAGTCCAATTCTGGCTTCACTCACTTGATTTTGGCTAACTACAATCTAGAAAATAAGGGAGAACTTCAGGTAGTTCACATGTGTTACCCAAAATGAATGCAAGTATAGCTCCCTGGGGATAATATAAATGTGCACAAGTTTTTCTCAAAGCTGAAATATTTTCAAAGGAATTTTTTCTGTTTATACTCCGGCACGACAACCAAGTCAGTAGAGTTTACAATAAATCGTCAATACAAATATTTATCGTATTTAGTAGTCACGGGCTTGAACCCCGGTCCACTCAAGAAATGCGTGCTATGCATTCCTGATCCTGACCACTCGGCTACATCAGGCCTAAAGTCGCTGGCCCTAATGCTGCCAATATGATCACCATTGAAAGGTCAAGCAATTAAACGACTGCTTTATTTCACAATAAGGAATGATCACCCCACTGTATAAGATAGCAGTCATGCCAAATCTCAAGTACTGCATACAGATCTGGAAACCTCTTTAAGGAAGCTTGTGGATCTGTTGTAACAGGTGCAGAAAAAAGCAGTGAGACTGGCAAAAGGAACAAATGGGTGCTCTAACCAGGAGAGGCTTCAGTTCTGCAACCTGCAGCATCTGGATACTAGGCACCTGTGAGGAGATCTGATCCCCTTAAATTAATAAATTCTTCATACTGAGGATGGTTGCAGGACAGATGTGTGGAGATTTGCTTTCAGTCAGTGGGTAAATGATTTCTGGAACAAACTCCCATCTAGTTAAAGAGGTGATGGACAGGTGATACAGAAAATATTGTGTTCTGTGTGTGTGTGATTTTTTTTTTTTTTTTTTTTTTTGCTGATGCTGTGTAAGCTTGCTTTCTTGTATCATTTGTCACTACTAATACAGTAGCGCGTCAATAATCCAAACTAATTGGGACCAGGGGTAGTTGGGACTTTCAAACTTATCAAAAATATTCTTCTGGAGACTACAAAAAAAGGTTTAGTAAGTTCAGAAATAAAAACGCTAAGTGGAACTTTCAGCCACAATATCACATATGTATAAGCCTTTAATGAAAACAATTTATTTCTTGCTGAACCATTTTTCAACTTCGTTTCTTTGCTGCCCAATGGTATTCTTACTCTTTCTCAGGCAACAATTAACTGTTACACTTGGATATGAAGTTCTCAGAGTAGTGCAAAAAAGCAGACAGGAAAGCCATGATTTAAACCTGTAGAAATAGGGAGGTCTCATAATCCTAGTGTATAAGACAATTGTAAAACTGCGCTTGAAATACAGCACCCAAGTACAGAGACAAGGCTTCGTCTTTAAAAAAAAAAAAAAAAAAAAAGAGGGAACCTGATTGAAGTCTGTAAAACTCTGAAAAGTAAAATGAATGAAGGCAAAATTTTCACTGTTATAAGATTCCAGGACTAGGAATCATAAATTCAAATTATAAGGCAGATAGGTTTAGACTAGATTGTAGGAAGTGTTCTTTAAGCCACCAAGTTGTTGATTATTAGAATAAGCTGCCTCCACAGGCAGTTGAGGTTGACATTTTAAAGTTCAAAGGTCGAAGGATTGATATCTACATGAAGAGGGAGCACATAATTGGTGTATTTTCTTATGTACATCTTTGTTATTTATTATAATTCTGTTGTTACTGTTGTTGACTAATTTTTTATTTAATTTTATTATTTATCTATTTTTTTGCTGGTGCAGCCACAGCCTGTCGGCATACACATAGTATATGATTAATACTAACACACACACAGAAGGGGACAAAAACTGAGACAGGCTGGCTGCAAGATAAATGAGTGAAAACTTGCTTCAGTCAAATAGTAATTAATTGTTGGAGAAACTGCCATCTGGTGTTATGGAAGTGGGTAGTTTGAATAAACTTAATTCAGCAATACCACCACATGGCATGTATCAAATATAAAAAAATAAAAAACTTGAAAATTAAAATGCCTATCAGAATAACATAAGAATAAATTTTATTATTCATTCAGTACATACCTTTGATCTACTTTGTTATAGTAAAATGTATATTTATAACTTAAGTGCAAGTTCAAAGCACTTAACTTAAAATTCTAGAAATTTTTTAAATAAAACATGGAAACACCTTAAACAGTGTTTTAGAGGCATCGTGTGCAGGTATCTCAAGAACAGGAAATTGGTAAAATAATGAGCACTTGACCTGCATGGAGTGTAATCTGCCTTTAATTTCTTAAAGAATTACATATTCTCAGACTGAAGAAGTGGTACAAGAAGTACCACAAAATGTCTAAGAAAAATCTGTAATTCTTTAAGAAATTAAAGGCAGATTACACAACACTCTACACAAATTTAAGCACTCATTTCCCCAATTTTTCATCCAAGGAATACCTACAAACTATATCCATAAATTATTGTATGCAGATGGACTGTAGTAAACTTCACACTTGCTGTGTTTTATTATAACTCCATAAGCAAACAAAAAACGCTTATTATACAAAAAGCCATTTGTAAAAGAATAAGAATGCTTCCATATGACACTCTCCAGAAATTAAAACGAATAAAACATTAACGCAAAATAATTAAAATAAATTGAAAATAATTAAAAAATCAATTACAAAAAGTGTAACGTAAATATTAAAAATGATTTTCGTTCCTGAAGCTAACATTTTTCGACCATATGTCGTGATCACAGGAATGAAAATTACTGCATATGCGTGAGCATGCATCTTAAATAGAGATTTTTAGTCTTCGTGCATGCACGTAAAAGACCACAAATTGGAGATTACATATGGCCGGCAAACATTAATAGAATTCTCGTGTAATTTAATTTCAACGGTTTCTGAAATTAATAGTTTTTTTATAATTATGTTGGGCACTAAGTATTTTAGCCTTGTTGAATAAAAGTGTATGTTTTTCATTAATAGCATGAAATGCTAACTCTGATGCGGCTGAGTGAGAAGCATGAACTGAGGACGCGTATTGTTTAACCCGAAAAGTCAAAGGAAACTATGTGGATCCTTGGTAAGAAGAGTCGTAATCACTGCAAGGAATATTGTATACCGGTTCATTTATCTGCGTCGCAAAAGAGAAAAGAACTGAGTGATTATTCAGTATAGAGTGTAATTACAGAATTTAAGGTTGTGGCCAGACCAATATGGTCTGGCCACAATCTTAAATTCAGTATCGTTAAAGAATGTGTTAAGCTGTTTGTGTCACTGTTCAACGTATGGTACAGATATAAATATTTTTTGATGCTACTATTGTTGGTTGGTGTAATTTTTGTATCCTATCCTTAGCTTGTACCCTAATATGGATTATAGTCGCAAGGGGGTAACCCCTGTTTAAGAATCTGCCATTTAATATCTGTTTTTCTGAGTTTAAAGCAGATTCTGTCGATTAATATTTATAGGCATTGAGAAATTAAAGATAATAGACTTGTGGGTGAACTGGTGATAGCTGCTATAATGGAGAAGCATACCAGTGGTTGTTGGTTTTTTTTTTTTTTTTTTTATGAGAACCCCAAACACGAGAGGTATTAGAACCTATAGTACTTAGTACCGTGCTTGGGTTGGAGGTTGAGAAGACGAAAGAAGATATTTGTTGACATTGGACTTGAACTTCTGTAGATTGTAATTTTCAGGAAATACGTATGAAGGGAGGTTGTTCCAGAAAACGGCAGCTGAATGAATAAATGAGGAAGATGAAAAGTTGGTTCTGTGGGTTTGAAGTTGGACAGTAAATGGATGTTGGCTGGTGGCGGCACATGTTCGGACTCGTTTGAAAGAGAGAGCGGGAATTATAGAAGCCAATTCAGAAGAACAGTGCCCATGGAAGTATCTGTAGAAGAGGCATGCAGCAGAAACAGTATGTCTATGAGAAAGCGAGTGGAGACACTCTGTTAGAGATGAATCATTAATTAACCTAACTGCCCTCTTCTGAATGGAATCAAGAAGCCTGAGAGAGGTTTTGGGGGCACCACCCCAGATGTGGGAACAATATTCCATGGCAGGGCGAATTTGCGATTTATACAGAGTGAGCAGCTGTTTGGAAGAAAAGTAACGGCGAGAGCGAAAGAGAAAACCAAGTTTTTTAGATGCAGAGGAAGCAATATTTATATTGTGCTTGTGCCAAGAGAGATTAGAAGTCAGGGTAATCCCCAAAAGAGATATATCATTTTGCCTAGAAATCGGAGTGTCACTAAAGATAACTATAGGAGCAGAAGAATCCTTTTTGCGAGATATAAGACAAGACTGAGTTTTAGAAGGGTTGAAATCAACTAAGTTGTCTTTGCCCCACTGGAGAATTACCTGAAGATCGGCATTTAAGGAATTGGCAGCAGATTTTCGAGAACTTGAAGCTGATTGAGCAGGACAAGGTTTCTCAAAATGGAAAGTTGAATGCAATGTGCTATCATCGGCAAAACTATGGATAGGATTTCCAGTCAATGGAAGAAGGTCATTGATATACAAGAGGAAAAGAGTGGGGGAAAGAACTGAACCTTGGGGGACACCGGCATTAGTGGAGAAGTTAGAAGAAAGAGAGCCATCTACCATCACCCTCAGTGAGCGATCAGAGAGAAAACTGGATAACCAATTACTAAAAACAGTTGGCAAACCATAAGATGGAAGCTTGTTTAGAAGACCTTTATGCCAAACACGATCAAAAGCCTTTGAGATGTCAAGAGCAACTACTTGTGTTTCACCGAACCTTTCCATTGAATTAGTCCATAAATGGGTAACATAAGCCAAAATATCACCAGTGGATCGACACTGACGGAATCCATACTGGCGATCGTTGATCAGACGGAAGGTTTCTAGGTAGTTTAAGAGTTGGCGGTTAATTGATTTCTCCATTACTTTAGAAAGAGTAGAAGTAATTGCAATGGGACGATAATTGGATGGAAGGGATTTGTCACCCTTTTTAGGAACTGGCTGGATATGAGCAAATTTCCAAGCAGAAGGAAAAACACCTTCGGAATAAGAAAGCGAAAAAAGGCGGCAAAGAATAGGAGTAAGTTCAGGAGCACAGGTTTTGAGAACAAGTGGAGAAATACCATCAGGACCTGGAGCTTTCTTAGCATCAAGATTCATCAAAATCTTTCTGATATCCTTTTGACGGAAAACCACAGGAGGCATTGAATGGAGCGTGTTAGGAATGGTGGGAGGTGCTTTACCAAGATCATTAATACATGAGCTGGAAGAAAAATGGGATGCTAGCAGGTCAGCTTTATCCTTGGCTGAAGTGACAACAGAACCATCTGGTTTGGACAGAGGTGGGAGCAGAGGTGGGCAAAAGTTGCAGCCAATAGCTTTGGCAAGAGACCAGAATGCTCAGCTACCATTAGGGCAAGAAGCAAGTTTTCTACTCTTAGCCTGTTCAAACTCTAGTTTTGACTGATTAATAACTGCTTTCCAATTGTTGCGAGCTTTGGTGTAGGCAGAAAATGAAACTGAAGAATTAGAAACAAGCCAATTACGATATGCAACATTCTTCTCTTGGACAGCCTTAGCACATTTATTGGAAAACCAAGGTTTAGATAAAGGACGAGATTTTAAAGTGGAGTGTGGGATAAAGGATTCCATTCCTGCAAGAATAATTTCACTGACACGATCTGAGTAAACGTTGACATCAGAAGTTTTGAAACAGTAATCAGACCAAGGAAAAGAAGAAAAGAAGTCTGGCAGGTCATCCCGTTTTGCATTCTTGTAATGCCAAACAATACGAGGTTGGGAATAGCCATGAGATAAAGGTTCCATTGGAGAAGAGACAATCACCAAGTTGTGATCTGAAGTGCCTAAAGGACCTCTCACTTCGACCTTGTACTTAGAAGGGTTGTTTGTGAGAAAAAGATCAAGCGTATTGGCTGTATGATTAGGATTGTCCGGTATTCTTGTAGGTAAATGAACAATCTGTGCTAGGTCATTAGTAATTGCAAAAGCCTCAGCATCTCGACCTGCTGGGTCGGTGTGACTAGAAAATGGAAGCCAGCTGGAGTTGTGAATGTTAAAATCACCAAGGAAAATTACCTCACTGTTAGGAAAGTTGGACTGGAGAAAGTCAAGTTGCAAAGAGAGGAAGTCAAAGAGCTCCAAGTGATTAGTGGAGTTGAGAGAACGGTAGAGACAACAGATGAATTTGACACGAGGTAGAGACAACAGATGAATTTGACACGAGGTAGAGAGATTTTAAGCCAGAGAAGATCAAAGAGAGGAGATTCCAAATTGCCAAGTCTCTGACAGGGAATATCAGAACGGACATATGCACAAGTACCACCTTTGAGGCGAAAGGAATCATACAGCAAATAATTTGGACATCTGAGATGAGAAGTAGTTGAATCAACTGATAACTGAGATTCAGTCAGAAAAAGTACATGGGGTTTGGAAGACTGCAAGTGGAAATGGACATCGTTGAGATTGGAACTGAGACCACGTATATTTGTGAAATGAATTAGGAAGTCCTTGGGAGGTTTAGATCTTTTCGCAGATAAGCTTGCTCTATTATTTTGACAATTCATGGTGTATTCAATGGTAAGAAAAAGGGGGTGGGACATGCTGTATGAAGTAATGAAATTTTTGGATATGGCGTACATGTGGTAAGAATATACCCAGATCCTTGACATAACGTGGCCTCGACAATGCTCCCCGCATACACACTACTCGGACTCCCTCCAGTCACTATCTGGCAGAGTAGAGGTAGCAAGATTATACACTAGCTGATCCGGAAGCCTCCTAGAGAGTTACCAATAGGTTTGGTCTGGTGTACTACCTAGCGGCCGGCCTGCGAACACCGTTTTAGAGCTGTACCCTCGAAATGTAAGGAATATTGGATCTCGCCACGACATTCATCATAACCTCAAAAATCATCAATCATACTGCATGATGGAAGAGGTAGGGAAGGGTTGGCCGGAACTTAGCTCTAGAGACTAAACATGGGTTCCACCACTTCAAGCCTCCAATAAGCAAAGTGGTGGTATTTCACCAGTTGATGAGAGTCATCTACCACCTAGTACTGCCTGGTAACATAGAGGGGCGGCGTTCCTCCATGTGGTGTGGGCGCCACACCTCGACCCCTGCTTACGTTGGTTCACACCTGGGTGGTCACCCACCATGTACTTGTGCATGGAGGTTATACCCAGGATTACTAACAGTCCCACCATCGTGAAGGTGCAAGCAGAGGATTTGGCTGTCATAGACCATCCGGACTTCACCGAAATTGGGTCCACTTGACTTAAGTGTCACCCGAATATCAGTTCCATCAGCGTTTTAGACTCCCAGGTAGCAAGAACAGCTTGTCTGGCATATCTGAGAGAATGTCTGTGACAACCTCAAGGTTTACGATAGGTGTTAAAATTGAATTTTATTCGAGTCCCGAGTAAGCGTGAAATTTAGAAAATTTAATGACTTAATAACCGTATGTTCCCTTTCCAATGTAAAATGTCTTGGATAGTGCCCCTATCAGTAATAACCAGAACATCGTCTAAATGCTTCTCATATATGTGATACAGAGTAGAAAAGGCATCAAATGTATAGACCTCTGTTATTAAGCCGCTTAGACTTAATCCCATTGGCAAACCAAAAATTTGTTTGTTTTGTCACGAAAGGTGATATAGTTGGCTTCAATTAAGTGAAATTAAGTAAGCTTCAATTAATTAAGTTCAATTAAGTAAGCTTCAATTAAGTGAAAAATTTCTTTAATAGGAAGCTTCGTATAATTAATCGGTATACAGAGTTATTATTTAACATATCCCAAAGAATATCTAATGCATATTCCGTTATATACGAATGTAACGTATATTACATTCGTATATAATGGAGTAACATCCAGTCAGTGAGAATATGCACTGAGCTGGTTTATACTAACAAAATCATTAAACATTGCTTTTTTTTTTTTTTTTTTTTCAATTGAAGTTATGTATTTTACTCATGTGGATTATGTTTGTTACTTCCAGAGCTTCTGAAAATGTAATTTTTTACCTTGAAATCCATATGTTCAACTTTACTTAAAAAATATGGATTTCAAAGTCAAATTTTAAATTTACTTCAGGAGTTTCTTGATTTGTAAAAATCAAGATCATATGTTTTCATATTCCAGTTTTGTGTGATAGATACCAAGCCATTCTTCCATATTTGCTTCATCCACTTCTTGAACAAAATTTGAAAAGTCACTTTATTGCAGTTTCTCATTAATTATCTCGTGTGCCTCTGATGCACACTTTTGGTTAATCTTCCCCCAAGCCCACTGAACTGCAGTTGGTAGAATTTCATCCCATGCCCCTGCAGCATTAAAAAATAGCAATTTTCAACTTTACATCACTTCCTTATTATCTATAAAAATTAAATAAATATAACATCTACATATCAGTGTTTTAAATTTTTAATCACCTTTTGGTCCATAGGTTAAGATCAGCATTTCCCAAACACTAGTGTTCCATGAAAAATTGTTAATAATTAAAAAAAATAAAAATAAATAAAAATTTGCATATTTGTAGCGTATACCGCTTTTGTATCATTATAATTTTTAACATTTTTTCCCCCCTCTCGGTTATTAATATACTGGCATAGACTAACAATCAAACAGACCACAGATCACTATTCTGGAGGACTTTTGCATAGAGATATATGCGTAGAATAATCAAATCTACGAAAAAGTAGCAATGTAGTGATCTAATATGCCATTTGTATGCGATTTATCCTAGAGTACACGGGTTGAAGGAGAGGGAGAAGCGAACTGTTATCATAACTAAACTCACTTCCATGTATAAATTTTTTTTGGTAATTATCAGTATTTTAAAATATTATTATTAAAATAAATGACCATGGATTTGTGATTCAAAAAAGGAACTTTAAAATGAGAAGCAAGTACAGGTAACCCTCGTATAATACGGTAGTTTGGTTCATACAAAATCTCATGTAAGGCGAAACCGTGTTATACAGGACTAAGAACCAGTACAAAAAGGGAGATTACGTTCCAAAAAGCTAACAAAAAACGCTTTTTTAACTATCAGAAATGTAATTTTTATAGTAGTAATAACTTAAATAGTAATAACT
Source organism: Mastigoproctus giganteus (assembly GCF_048544385.1). Classification (NCBI taxonomy): domain Eukaryota; kingdom Metazoa; phylum Arthropoda; class Arachnida; order Uropygi; family Thelyphonidae; genus Mastigoproctus; species Mastigoproctus giganteus. Next base: position 15,775,351 of record NC_143582.1, read on the forward strand.
GAACAAAGGTCTTACCTTACAAACTGTGATACTTATATGTCAGATAATGTACATTCATTTAATTTTCTTCCTCTTCATCGCTGCTAAGCACAATCTCTTCTGCAGCATTTAGATTTAGTGTACCTTCTGCTCTCTTTAAAAGTCACGAAATGCACTCTTCAAAGTTTTTATGGTCTCAAACAAGCACAAGTTCAAGAACACAGAACTTAACCCAGGGATCTCCCAACAAAATACAGTGAATCCCCGCTTTAAATGATACGTGAAAATCAGAAGAATATTTTCCAGTTAGCAAAACAAAAAATAAATTTAAAACAGTAAAAATGATAAGTAATTAATAACAAAGAACACAGTATGCACAAGTTGCAAGAAACACGATATGGAGTAAGGAGTTTCTGAAAAGTTTTTATTTTATGTTTTTTTATATGACTGAATATTTCATGGAAGGGGGAAACACATTTCACCATAATAACGTGAATACCCACAGAATTCCAGGTATCAGTACTATAGCAAATGCAAGAAGATCGAGTTTACTACCCATTGATTATACTAACAGAAAAGACCAATAAACCGGAAACTGCAAATTGTTTTCATTGTTTTATGGTAGTGACCTCCAGAAATGTGCTTTAGAAAAATAGAATGAAGGCAATAACGACTAACGAGTCACCAGCAGGGAATGAAGTGATTAAAAAACCAGTTTTTAAAGATTTCTTAATTCATCAAAACTTTTTAGATTGATTATAATGAGATAATTTCATGATAATAATTTCACTTCAGTTTCCTTAAAAGATCTTGGCTGAACCTCTTTCCCAACTACAAATTGTAATTTTTAGTTGCAATAGCTAACTTTAATTTGTGTACCAGTGTCAGATTAGAGTATGTCATTATAATTATGCACTCTCCTACTTGTATGTCCAGGTATAGTTCTTTTAATCTTAGTTGCAAACATTTTTGATGGATGACTTTTCAAAACATATCAGATTTATCCGATTTATTGATATATCTCATGAGCATTGGATATTTGCTCACCAAAGTCGTTCAACCCAATAAGAAACTTCTTGGATTTCTCCACTGTATCAACAGTTATCTTCGACCTAACTTTTGTTATATAATTTAATTTTGTTCCTCCACTCTTTCTTGTCCTCCCAGTCTCCATTCTTCAATTTCCTCTTTTTTATAGCTGCCCTCACTTCCTTCATCCATCCATGTGCTTCTAGGTCTTCCTCTTCTATTTTTTTCTAGGGAGTGTCAATTCCATTGTTTTTTTTTAGGTAATCTCTCTTCCCCCATTCTCATAACATGTCCATTCTAATCATTTTTGTTCTATTTTGTTTATGATGTTTATTTGAGAATCCATTGCTTTTCTTGTGTCTTCATTCCCAACTCTTTCTAGTTTAGACCTCCAAAAATCCATCTCGACAGCTAGCAATTTCTTCCTTTGCCTTTCCTTTATAGTCCAAATCTCAGATCCATATAGTAAGATACTCTGAAAAATTTCATTATATAGTAATCATTTGGTTTTTGGGAGAATGTTATTGCTCCATAATATTGGATTCAACATTCCCAAGACATTCAACATTAATTCTTGTAATCTCATCTTCAGATGAACCATCCATCTGTACAATAGCTCCTACATCTTTAAACTTCTTCACATTCTTTATCTCTGCTCCATTTACGCTCAAAATGTCCCGCTGAATTCATATATTCCGTCAAAATGTCCCGCTGAATTCATATATTCCGTCTTATTAAAATTTATTCTCAAACCCCATTCACTATATTGTTCCAATAGCTTTCTGCACATAGTCATCATTCCCTGCAATCAGTATCTGGTCATCTGTGAACAAAATGTTTGAAAGGTAGATAGATGTTTTGAGCCACACATAATCCCAATGGTCTGTATCTATGGGACGAAGCCTCCAGCATCACAGGTACAACTCGAATAACGTGGGGGGATAAACAGCAAGCCTTTTGATGTTTTGAATTTCCTTGATATTACTCACCAAATTTTAATGCAGCAAGTATTATTTTAGTATATTTTTCTAATAATGTCAATCAGTGGTTGCCGTATTGATATTTTTTCCATGGTACCCCACATAGCATCTTTCTTGGGACACTGTCATAAGCCTTTTCCAAGTCAATAAACACTAATCCTATATCCTGTCCAGTAGCTTGGCATTTTTCCAGAATCTGCTTGACCGTGAATAAGTGGTCAATACAGGACTGTCCAGATGTAAATCCACGCTGCGCCTCTGAAATCCTTATTGCTTTCTCTAGTTTAGTTTTCAGTATCCCACTAAAAAGTTTTGCAATTGGGTATAAAACAGATTCTGCTGTAATTTGGGCAATTTCTTCTATCCCCTTTCTTAAACACAGAAGTGATGTATCCCAGTGTCATCTCTGATGGTATTTCTTCTCCTTTACTTATTTTGTTAAATAAGTCTCATGAGCAGTGTGATGATTTTTCCTCCTCCATATTTTAGCAGCTCCATGTTCATTCCTCCAATTCTAGGTGCCTTTCCATTCCCTCAAAGCTAATCCTTACTACTTCTCCAGTCCAGGAAGTTTCAATTTCGTTATATCTAAATTCCTCTCTGTTTACACTCAGTAGTTCTCCATCTCTAATATCTATACCATTCTTCTAATTTTATTAGACCCAACATTAACCTTTTGTTTACTTGATTGTAGTAAGCTCATCAGCACCTTCCATGCTGCAGCAGATCTCTCACATCCTATAAGCATAAATGTCACATCACATTAAAATTTTAAAAAAATTTTAGCCACTCTAGGAAAGCACAAAAACTGACTTTTAGCTGCTTGTTATTAAACTATTTGGTATTTTCTAATGGCAGAGGTCCACAAATCAGTGTTCTTCTACATACATACTTCTGCTGAATCCAGGTCTTTAAGTATGCTTATTTCATCATGAATCTTGGCATGTCAATTCATTTTTTTAAAATATTGCTGTCTAAACATCAAAATCATATTCAACAGCCAATTTCAAAACACATTCTCCATTTTGCACTTCACTTTTAAGTTTACCTTGTAATATCAAGGCAAACTTTCTTTTTGGTGACCCCCCACCCCCCAATTTTTATACCCACACACTTTTTTCACCACTTTGTAACAAAAACAATCCACAGAATTTCACCCTGGAATAAAAAATTACAGTTACACTGCACTGCAGACCTAAACGTGTCTTCAATGTCAAGGAAACCAAATGCCAGACAACCTAGTGATGTCACACAATGTTAATGGAATGTGTGGATGACAGAAGCACAGAAAATAGAGGTTCTATCTGCATGTGGGAAGGAGTTGCCAGAGTAGACCTAAGAGGTCAAGTTATGGAGGGGGGAGGGGAAATAAGATTAAATATACACAATAAAATTAATGTTTTGTTTTGTTTTTTTCTTAAAAAATATAATGCAAAGCTATAATATTTCAAAAGGCACTATAACTCTCCCATTATAGTGGTATCAAAGGGATTAATCCAAAAGAGCAAGCACTACAAGTGGGAAAGCATTATATTTGGAAATTATTGACTTTTTTTTATCATTTTTTGTAGCGCTCATGAAGCATTCATTTTTATATGCAAGTTGAAAAATTGCCCACTCAGTGTATTATGCTTGCTTGTTTGGCACTTGCAAGCTTTTTTTTTTTTTTTTTTGCTCAAAAAGAATGAAAAAATTTTAAAAAGATTTCAATACACTTCATGAGTATTACAATATAAATGTTGTATTACCATAATCATAATAATTATGTCTTTAATGAAATTTTTTTTTTATGTTATGCTGAAGAATTAAACAAATTCTTGGAAGGTATGGATGGGTGGAGTATGTAGGAGTTTTTTTTTTTTTTTTGGCTGATGCTACAGTGGAATCTCGTTAATACATACAAAGTTCAAGGGACCTAAATTTTAATGTTTTTTAATAGTGAGGTTTGTAGTAATGAGGCCCCCCCAAAAGTGTCAAAATTTTACTGTTTTTTTTTTTTTTTTTTTTTTTGCACATACTCTATATCTAAGAATAATAATAATATCAAAAATAAATTAATAAAATAAAACAAAAGACTTGTATAACTTTTTTAAATATTTTATTTTATTTGTAAGATAAACTAAGGGAAAAGCAATATTAACAGAAATGAAAATATTGAACAGTAATATATTTTGATATATACAATATTTTAGTACCACAGTAAAAATAATTATAATCTTAATATGAAATGAGACATACAAACCTTTAACTTTTTAATAAATTAATCTAATTTAAAGAGAGAATCTAATGTTTGCACAGTTTTTGTCCTATATGCATTTTTAACTACAGCACAGACGTTATCAAATGGAACAGTTGTTTCTTTATCAATGTTACTGCAGGCAAACACATTCTCTATTATGTTCAATGAATTTTGGGCATCTTTTTTAGATGACAGTGTGCACACTTCTTCACTTTCTCTGTCACTGGTAACAAAAACATCATTTTGTTTGGTAGCTTCAGCATCCACCTTCACAAACTCTTCAAATTCGCCAACAAAATCCATAAGCTCCTTCAAATCCGCCAACAAAATCCATATGCTCCTTCAAATCCGCCAACAAAATCCATATGCTCCTTTAAATTCCTACATTCCTCACTGTTGCTATCACATCCATCTGCTGGACCATGTTTTTCAATAATGTTCTCTCCAAAGCCACTCTTTCTGAAGCAGTTGATTATCACACTTGATGTAATACTTTCCCAAGATTACAGATAGGATCCAAGATATTCCAATTTGGCTGCAAATTGTTCCATCCTCCTATGTTGCGGATTAAGTACCTTATCAGACGGGCTCTGAGGTTATAAATAATGCCTAGATCAAGTGGTTGCATTAAACTAGTGGTAATGGGGGGGTAAAAACAACAGCTGTATTATTTGTCAACTTCAGTGTCTTGGCAGAATGTGCTGTACAACGGTCTAAAATCATCAAAATGTTCCTTTCTTCTGAACCCATTCTTCTGTCCAATTCTGATAACCAAGACTGAAAATTTTTGACTGTAAGCCAAGCACCTCTATTGGCCTCATAATCACAGGGAAGATGGTTAACTGCTTTAAAACATCCTGGCTTAGAAAACTTACCAATCATAAGTGGGTGTAGTTTTGTACTGCCATCTGAACTGCAGCATAATAGAACAGTGAGTCTTTGTTTACTTACTTTTCCACCATGACAAGACTCTCCTCAAACAGCAAATGTTTTGTTTGGCAGCAAATTATAAACTAAACCTGTCTCGTCAAGATTAAAAATATCCTTTGCCTCATATTTTTCAAGGATGGACCATACAGAACACAACCAGTCTGTAGCCTTTTCTTTGTCGACTAATCCAGACTCACCGCAAACATTTTCTGAAACAAAGTTATTCCTGTCTTTAAATCTTTGGAGCCAGCCACTGCTGCATTTGAAGTTGCTAATCTCATGTTGCTGAGCTAGATAATTTGCCCTTTCTTGCAAAATCAGACCTGATATTGGCAAATTAGAAGCATGCTTTTGTTGACACAACTTAAAGTTTTGTTTCAAGCTCCTCGTGTTTTGCACCACAAATTCGTTTCCTGTTTTTCATCGCTGCTCCAATGTCACGCACTTCTTCAAGTCTTTTCCAGTTTTTCAGTATTGTATATAAAGTAGCTAAAGGGATTTGTATTCCTTTGCAATGTCTGTTTTGCTTCTTTCCATCCTATCAACCTCTCGTATAATTTTTAGTTTAATTTCCAGGCTTAATTCTGTCCGTCTACGTTTTGTTGCCGTAACACTGCTAGATAAGATTTAATATAAACAAATTTTAAATTAATTTAAAGACACAAGTTCCGAAAAAGGCATCAGCTCAGATAAAATGGCATAAAAAATTGATTGCTATATACGATAGCAAAAGACTCTTTGAACTCGGGTAACAATTGAAACTGACCTTATTCCCATGGAGAGCGAGGAAGTGCACATAAACAACTTAGAAAAACTTTTTATTCTTTTGTTAATTAATAATTCATCCTTCAGAAATATGTTTTTCAGAGTGCAGGAGAGCCCTGCAAAACGTTGTAGCTAACCATAAACTGCTTTTGTTTACACAAAACTAATTTCTAACAAGTCAGTGTCATCCTTCGGGAAGTAGGGAGCCAGGTGGCCATGGGCAATAATCGGATCGCTCTGAGAAGATTTGTATTAAACATACAAAATGACAATATTTCTCATGGTGTGAAAAAGAACTTTGTAATACAAATTAACCGAATTTTGTAATAAACTAATATATTTACATAGAAAAGCCTATCCTTTCACAGGGAAATGGTATGTGCATCGTATAAAGGAGTACTTTGTATAAACAGAGTTTGTATCAACGAGATTTTACTGTATTTGCTTTCCTGCATCATTTGCCACTACTACTAACACATGCACACTAAAGATGCTAATTAAGGTATTGGCAAGGAAAGTAGATTAATAATGTTGAGGCAAAAAAAAAATAAAAAAAATCTTGACAAGTGTGTGCAAATCACAACAATGAATAGCTACTAGTTGTAAAAATCAGCCTTCAGAGGTTCAAGTGAAACACGAAATGCCAACCACACTGAGTATTATTTTGACAAGGTAAAGAAACTGCAATGATTTCTAGAATGTGATCTCTTTCATCCTTTTCCCAAAGCCAAAAATTGAGAGGAATGTCATATCCAGTTGATCCTTGTGAACTTAAAAAGCCACAACTATATATATATGTTCGTAGGCTATGGGGAGAGAGTAATATGATTGTGAATGCAAGATGCAAGGTCAACGAAGTTAACAAACTTCCAGCACAGAATGATAATAGGATGCCTTATAAGCAAGCTGTCTTGACATGATATTAAGGGCATTGATGATACTTAGGTTGATGGTTAGTGATGTGATTTGCAAATGGATGCAGACTGGTGCTGAAAGGGTTGCAAGACAACATAAAAACTACAGCAGCTGATGAGATGTAAAAGGAGAGCCCTGCAAAGAATTATCTGCTTAGAACACAGGTCAATGTTATCACAGCGCGCACACGCACCCTCGTGACATGACTGGGGCATGTCAGCATCAGAACAGTGTGCAAGTGTTATATGGCATGGGGTACAATGGTTGTGCAGCCATCTACAAAACTAATTATCCTAATGCCAAATGCTGTCTGGCTTTGTGAAATGCTATCTGTTCTTGGACCATAGATGTGAAGAAACATAGTACATTGTCTACCAATCTGACGGATGTGCCTGGGTGTGGCAGATGCTCAGAGAAAGCTACCACCTGACTGTATCATCCTGAGAATGAAGCTGGGAGGAGAAAGTGTAGTGGTCTAGAGCTGTTTTTCATGGTTTAGCCTAGAACCACTCATTATTTAAGACAAAACTATGAATGCAGAAGTCTACATCTCCAAACAATAATGTGCAACCTATGCTGTGGCAGCATGTCAGTAAAGACCCATACCTGTATCAGGAGGACAATGCTCCCTGTCATACTTCTTGTGTTGCAACAGACAGGTTTGAGGATATGAGGAGTGAAAAGACTGGCCAGCTGAGAATCATGATCTAAATCCTACAGAGAAACTCTGAGATGAACTGAATCATCTGTTATTTGGTTTTTTTTAGGAGCATTAGCAACTAAGGCCATATTGCTCCGGGGATAGGCGGTGGTCATTCCCTGACCTTTCCGCATCCTCCATATTTGGTGGTGGTGGGCTCGAACCCCGGTCTAATCAAGAAGCGTGTGCTACGCACTGCTACTCCTTCCCACCTGGCTACAGAGACGCCTACTGAATCGTCAGATGCATGTGAGGAGTCATGCCCCAAAAAACAGAGCTGAACTGCTCACCACTCTGAAATTCTAGAAAATAATGGAGGACATTTACAAAAAACTGGAAGTGTTCCACAGAGACTAGAGGCTCCATAAAGGCTAAATGTTTTCAGTAGGTTATTAGTTTCCCCTGTAAATAAAGATTATTTGTATATATGCAGGTGTCCAGATATTAATGGTAAGGTAGTGTATTTAAAAGAGATAATGCTGATATAGTGGATATAAGAACATATAACTTTAGCAGCAATAATCTTATAAAAATTCCTGACTACCTTATGCCACTCCATTTTGCACAAACAGAGCCACAAAGGTTCTCATTTTCTTTCTTTTTGTAATTTTCCAATTACAAAATAATTAGAGAATGCTCATACAAAATGTAAGAGAATGCTACTACCCTTATGGAATTCCATATTTGTGCTCGCATAATTTAAATACATATTTCAAAGTTTGATTTTTTTTTTTTTTTTTTTTTTTAAAAGGAGGGCTATGGTTTGAGTATGAATGCCAGAAATCACAGAAATAAAGATTTAGGCAAGTCTACCCATGAGTAAACAGCAAAAGTGGTAAGTGATTTTTCTCTTTTTTAAGCTGTTCAGCATGTGCAAATGAGCACGGGGGGGATCTTAATTTTTCTTTTACAGAAATGAGCTCCCGAAAGAATATTTCCTGTAGGGAGCTCAGAATTGCGCTGTAAATCACGCATTCACTAGAAAATTTTAGCACTCCGGATCAATGAAAGAAATAAGTAGTATTCAAATTACAAATAACAAAAAAAAAAAAAAAAAAAACGCCTACGTAGCCAAGTGGGCAGGAGCGAGAGTGCAGTAGCACACGCTCTTTGAGTAGACCGGGGTTCAAGCCCCTGACTGCTGAATACGGTCGATCTGCCAACCTGCACTGGACCAGCATGGCAGATTATGGTCCATTTCCCTCAGCATGAATTGTTGAGGAGGCTTCCATCCTGCAATAGGTTGATAATGGCTGCACTTTACTTTACTTTTACCTACTAGACAGTTAAAAAACAGTAAATGGAACTAAAAGACAATGGTAAGATTACAAATGAGGAAGTGAGAAAAATTCTGGTTAATTACCATCAAATGAAATGTATACAAATAATCAAATGCAAAATGATAATTTATGTAAGAAACAAGGTGGGCATACAGAAAACACAGCTGGGTTACAGTGCTATTTCAGCAGCACTGACTGTGAAGTTGGGCCTCATCCCATGGATTTATGTCTGTCACTTTTAGGAGACCATTATATCAAAAATACAGAAATTCAATACAGTGAACAGTAGGCTAGGAGTTGTTTTTGCTATCTTAGTAAAATTAAACTCACTGAATATAACATCATAATGTGTGTACAACCACTATGACCAGAAAAGTTTACCACTCTAGTCTGTTTCATTGAACTTTTTTTTTTTAAATGAAACAGTAAATGCAAAAAACTATCAGAACCTATAGTACTTATTCCTGTGCACAGATTAAAGGCTGAGAAGATAAAAGATAATTGTTAGACACTAGCTTGAATTTCTGTAGATTATAATTTTTGAGAAGCACATATCAGGTGTGGCAAAAAGTTCTCAGGCTGGTGCAATAAAAAGAACAAAGTGAAGCTAGCTCAAAAATGGTTTTATTTTAATTCAAAGTAATCACTACCTTACTGAATGCACTTATTACACTGTTCTAGAAGTTTCTGAACAGTCACTGAAGGCATCCAAAGAGATCACTACCTTACTGAATGCACTTATTACACTGTTCTAGAAGTTTCTGAACAGAGTCACTGAAGTCATCCAAAGAGATGATGTTCGGTTTGGCAGTTATGTTTTTCTTTATGTCCTCAACTTTCTGAAATCTCTTTCCTTTGAGGCCAGTTTTCACCTTGAGAGAGAGAGGAAGAAGTCTGTTGGTGCTAGATCAGAAGAGTAGGGTGGACGGTGTTCTATACCATGTTTTGTCAGAAATGTCTTCACAGCACTGCAGAATAGGCAGGGGCATTATTGTGCAACAAGCCTTTCTCATAAAATTGTGGCCTCACCCAGGAAATGCACTTCAATAGTGGTTAAAGAACCTGTACATAGAACACAGCATTGACTTTCTTCTCTTCAGGTACAAATTCCCTGTTTGTTGAAAAACATGATCAGCACAGTCTTGATCCTGGACTTCTGTACACACAACTTTTTGTGCCTTGGTGGTGATTTTGTAACCCACTGCACGCCCTGGTGCTTCATCTCAAGGTTTTATTGAAACACACACACTGTTTATCTCCAGTGACAATACAGTGAAGGAAATTAAGATTGAGCTTGATGAAGTATTTTGCATGATGACACCTGCCATAGCTTCTCCTCATCCGTGAAGCTATGTAGCACACAAATTTTGCAAACACCCTCCTTTTCCCTAAATATTCAAGCAGAATGTGATGAATCATTTTCTTATTCATATCCAAGTCATCTGCCATCATTCATTAAAATTGTGGCAAATGATCTCTTGCCACAATTTTCAACACTTTTGCGATTCTGTCCTCATTTCTAGAGGTTGACGGTCACTCACTTCTTGGGTCATCGCAACACCTTCACGCTCGTCTTTGAATCGCTAGTACGGCTTAGTATGTTTCATTACACTAAACAGTTTTTATCATTTCATATGTTTCTGTTACAAATTTTCTCATTTAGAGAGAGAGAGAGAGAGAGAGAGAGAGAGAGAGAGAGAGAGAGCTTTGTTCTTTACCCCATTGCAAAATTTGGGTGAAAGGTTTTCAGGAAAACCTTGCATGAAGGAAGGTTTTCCTGAAAACAGAAAGGATAAATTAGGAAGAGAAAGTTGGTTCTATGATTTTGTAGTTGGATAGTAAATGGATACTGACTAGCTGTGGTATGTGTTCAGACTCATTTGGAAGAGTGAGGGAATTACAGATGACAACTCTAAAGAACAGCACCCATGGAAATATCTACAGCAAATGCATACAGTTTAATTAACCTACAGTACATCTCTTTTGAATGAAGTCTAGAAGCTTTGGAGGCACTCCAGGTTTGGGAACAAAATTTCATGGCAGGGCAAATTTGTGCTTTGTACAGAGTAGTTGTGTAGAACTGGTGATTTACAGTTTAGCCTGCAAGAAGGAATTCCTGATAAATAATCAGCATCTCTTGAGGTTTGATCTGAAAAATAAAATTATTTTTTGATGCAGAGTAAGCAATATATGTGATGTTGTTGTTGTTTGGTTTTTAGGAGCATTAGCAACTAAGGCCATATTGCTCCGGGAATATGCGGTGGTCATGCCCTGACCTTCATGCATTCTCTGTATTTGGTGGTGACGGGCTCGAACCCTGGTCTAATCAAAAAGCGTGTACTACGCACTGCTGCTCCTTCCCACCTGGCTACGGAGGTGCCCATATGTGATGTACTTATGCCAAAACAGATTAGAAGTCATGGAAGATGAGCACAGAAATGGGCTCTTTTTTTGTGCGAAAAGAAACTATACTGAGTTTTAGATAGATTAACTAAGTTTATTTTATCTACTGGGGAACTACCTTGAGATTGAAATTCAGGTATATTCAAGGAGTTGAGACAAATTGTGTGGGGCAAGGTTTCTCAAATTAGAAAGTTTTGGAAGGTAGAAGTGGGTTCATAGGCAAAACTACAGATAGGATTTCCAGTCAGTGGAAGAAAGTATATCACCATTAATATAGAAGTGGAAAACAGAGGAAGAAAGAGAGCTGTCTACAATCACCTACAATGATACATAATAATAAAATTACTGGTATTTGATTTTTGTTAATGATAGGTTGCACTTGTTTAATTTTTCTAAAATAATATGCACAATACCAAATTCGTCAGCAAGCATTAATTTCAGTACCAGCAGAAATTAATGAATGTTAATTTCTGCTGGTACAGAAATATTAATGAATAATCAAATATCTGCTTAATAAATGTCATTCCCTCTGCATTTGTTTAAATTGAGTGGGGTAAAAAAACTCAGAAATGAGAAGAACAGATTTCACATTAAATTTGAACAAGACTGTGTGCTATGCATTGTGAGACTTCCACAATCACTCCTTTACTACACGTTGTTAAAGTACCATGACAGTGTGGGGAATGAAACTTTCTTTGGAGTGGGGTGGAGGCAGAGGCAACTGTGCTCTTCAGTATCTCTAAAGCAGGTGTGGGCAACCTTTATTGATGGACTGCATTTGGCAGTCCATCAATAGTTTGCCTACCCCTGTTCTAAGGAATGGATCAACAGCAGCAAGCTTATTGTACACAGAGTAAACAGAGTTAGAAATCCTTGCAGTGAATTTTCAACTCACTGCTAATGCTCTAAGATTTTGTGAACATATTTCAGGATGCTTCTCTGTATAGTAGATAAATTATAGGATCTGGTGGGGGTTTAAGACCAAAAAGGTTTCAGATTGCTTGCAGCACAGTGAAGCACTTTTCAGATTGTTTGTCTGGGGGACACTGATCATTTTATTTGGAAGTTGCTCTAGTAAGTAGTGATTAGATGATACAAACTGCCAAAAAGGGTTGGGTATGTGTGTGTTTTTACAAAACATTAACTTTCAAATGCGTGAATTAAAGCATTGATCGTATTAATGACGGGGGAAAATTTCAATCAGAAATATCAACATAAGTTGGTGTTATAAGCTTCTGAAGGTTGGCATGCAAGACCAACAAAAAATCAACATATACCACAAAATATTACTGCCATCATGATTAATATTTTAATGTTACAGATAAATGTTGATGAGAGAGATTCAAACTACCTATGCTATCAGCACATTATAACTTAGACAATTCTACTCAATAGATATTTTAAAATTTGAATGGCGAAATGGGGCAATAACGCTTCCTGAATGGGTATAGTCAGTTACAGGAGAAAGCAAAATGGTTTTAGTGTGTAGGACCATGGGAATCGTTTCCCTGCTTATACTCCGCCATGCCCCGGGGGGGCTCACATCTGGTGAGTATGGGCTTGGCACACACAGGGTCCTGAGCTGGATCTCTCTCTCAGGGGTAACTTTTTTTTTTTTTTTTGGCTGGTGCAGCAAAAGCCTCAAGCTTCATTGCACCATAACGCTAATTATAATAATAATAACCAACAGGTCAGAGGAATTTACAATAAGTCATGAATATAATTAGTAATCGCATCTCGCAGTCACAGGCTTGAACTACGATCCACTCAAAGAGTAAAGAGTGTGTGCTACTGCATGACTTCTCTTGCTCTGACCACTCAGCTATGTCTGAAACAGACCCAACAACTAGAGCAGGACAAATGGAGCTTTCTCTGCAGTTGCTTAGCTGAAGAAGATGCCATGATTATTTATTTTATTTTTTGCAAGAAGAATTAGTGATACTGATGGATTATATCCAACACTCATGCAAGGCATAGGAAAAAATGGTGAAGAAATAAATTTCAACATGTTGAATAAACATTAATAATATCTTCTATGCTTTACATCACTTATGTTTTTATATTTTACAAATTTTATGTGAAAGGGGCAGGGGTTATGTTTTTGGCCATGAGCAAGAAAATCCTTGGTTCTGTATTAGTCTTAAAATTAAATGATTTGCAATGTCAAATTAAATGATTTGCAATGTCAGTTTGCATACAATTACCATTGAATTCTTCAAAGACACAACAAAAGTTTTTATGGCAACTATTCACCAACCAAATAAAACCTTCCTCCCAAGCTTGTCCAAATATTTCAATGCAATCAACAATATTTAAATTTGCTTCCAAAATCTTGTGCACTGTTTTAAGTCACAAGTTGTGCCTCTTTGCTATGGCAAACTCTGATGATACTTGAATAACAAGGAAACCCTGTACTTGATGTTCGTTTCAAAACACCCAAGTAACTAAAATCATCCATCTAATGAGGATAGTATTGTTTTTTGTTTTGTTATTTATACCTATACTGATGACAATAGTAGAAACCATTACTATAAGGAATTTACAGAGCCTTCATAAAAACTGCACAGTGCATCAAGGGATCAGATCCCATGAACTCCATTTAGAGACCACAGATCATAATCGTAATAAAAGTTGTGGATGGGGTGGACAAAGGAGGTTTTTATCCCAAGATGCTTTCGGGTTTCCCAATGCCATTAGAGATGCATCAATCCCAGCAGGGACAGTAGTATCTGAAGCTCCTCATTTTATATTTAAATTTTATTACAAAATGAGAATATATTCTGAGTTTTAAATCAGATTTAAGGGAGAAAAATGTTATTTTGAATGAAAACAATGCTTTATATAAAAGAAGTTTTAAGTCTATATTTTGAATCCTATAATTTATAATTAAAATAACAATCTATAATTAAGGTAGCAAAAATGGTTGTGGATCACTTTCTCTAAATTCTGCTTAAAAATGCCAATATTCCATCTTTTCTTAAAGGACTACAGCACTTACTGTGTAGTTTAAGTTATAATAAAAAAACTTGACATTTCAAAATGACACGTTTTACAAATTTTATTCTCAAAAAAAAAAAAAAAAAAAAAAAAATCAATTCCACTGAAAATTGCTAAAAATAAATTTTAAACACAATAAACAACCAGTCTCTTATTCTCTTCCATTTTCCAGTTGAACGACTCAAGTGTGCAAAATTTCAAACATGCAAATGTGCATATTTTTATTATGTATAGAAATATTGAAAAATTAAAGAAACATAAATTGATACTATTAATTATTTCTTGTAGATCCCAGCCAGTCAACCTGGGTGGGATCTACCCCTAGACTCTCTGGAGGTCCTTTGCTAACCTTGAGGCTCTGTCCCTGAGGTGGGATTGTCTATAAAATTCTGCTTCCCCTTCAGGATAAGTTCAGAAAAATCAGGCGGGCAATCAAATGCCCACCTTTGAAATTTTCCTCTCAACTTCATGCCTACCCATGGGTTCCCACTGTCCCCCTCCTTCTCTAGGTTTCTTCCTCTGTTTCATTTAGGGACCCATCTTCTCTCACCCCCCCCACTTCCCCTCTGATCCAAATCTCCTGCAATATTCCACATATTTCTACTAGGACTTCCTTCACTCTCACACAAACCAGTGTTGGCAACCCTGATAGATTCCTATACCCTGCCTTGCCAGGCTTAACATGCCACAGATGAATGCTGAGAAGCTCCCTTCCTGGCAATCATAAACTGTAGCCATTATCAGTGCAGGATGAAAGCCTCCTGAATGAATCATTCATGAGAGAATGGACCATAATCTGCCACAACGGTCCAGTACAGGTTGGCAGATCAACCGTATTTAGCAGTCAGAGGTTTGAACCCTGGTCTACTCAAAGAGTGTGTGCTAATGTACTCCCGCTACTAACTTCTCAGCAACGGAGGCCTGGATTACCCAGTTTAAATGGTAATCATACTTCCCAGTAAAACAAGAGGCCAGCTGATCAACGAACAACCCATAATAACAACACTATTATATTATACCAAGTGGGTTTGCAGGTTTCTTGCAACATTACATGGGTACTCCTGAATATTTGTGGGAAACCACAAAAAATGCATTAGACATACATCATGTCATCCCATTTTTACAATGTGAAAACAATAATAAATCTTTCAAAAACAACTAGGTTAAGACTGCAGATGTTTACTGAAATAGTGGGAGAAGAAAAACAAGTAACTTGAAATTATAACAACCATAACTTATTTGCTCTTCAAGCAAAAAAGGCAAATTTAAAAAAAAAACTAAATCTGGCACTTCAAAATCCAGACTACAAAAATTCTGACATATTTTACAATTTGGAAATGTCAATAAAGTAATCTGGCACTCATAACCACTGATCACTTCGCTTTTCAGATTCCATGCAAAAAGAGTGACATTTCTGTCTTTAGAGAATTCTTGAAGGGCTATCTCGTCCTTTAATCTGTACAGATAATGCAATGGTCTTAATACTCAACAGCAGAATAAACTTGCCTCTGGTGAACAAGTTGTCCTGACTATTTGTTTAAAAGATGAGACTGCTATGACAGCCTGTTTCAGGACTAACTGGTCTCTCATTAGATAGCAGGTTGTCTCTAAGAACAAAGTTGTAAAGTTGTCCAATGTGAGCTGTTATGTGGTACACAAAATCAGTTCTCAAAGCTGTAATATAGCTAAAACTATCTGTTAAAAGTAGTGCAATTTATTAAACATGTTTATTTTGCTGTGAGAATAAGGATCACTGCAGATTATATCGAGCTGTCCACAAAAACAAATGACAGGACATTTGTACAGACATAATTAAGTCCAGTTGTTAAGAGCTTAATAATGTTTGAAATATGCTTTTCCAAAACTGCTAAACCAGTATGTATGCAGCGCCTCCGTAGCCAGGTGGGAAGGAGCAGCAGTGCGTAGCACACACTTCTTGATTAGACCAGGGTTCAAGCCCGTCACCAGCAAATACGGAGTATGCGGAAAGGTCAGGGAATGACCACCGCATATTCCCGGAGCAATATGGCCCTAGTTGCTAATGCTCCTAAAAACCAAATAACAAACTATGTATGCCTCCCTCTAAAATCCAAGGGTAGCGGATTTTAAAGATACCTCACACAGAGTATCCCAAACCAGTGGCAAGGCCATCATGCTATCAAACTTGTAATTAAAATGGATTAGTAAAAACAGAGCTACAAGGCTCAAAATAGATTAAAATGAAAAGTGGCACTTTTTAGGCAAATATTCCTTGTTTTAACCTTCCAATAAGAAACAGAGTAAAATCAATGTTACAATCGTCACAGGCACACAAAAATTTCTTTGTGGTTCACCATTAAAAGTATTACAGTATTAAAAGATGTCAGTATTTGTGTTACCACAGATATAAAAAATGATAAAAATGCAATGAAATTACGAAAGTCTTATCAAACAGGAATGAGTTATAAGAGTTTATTCAAATATAAAATGTATATAAGACAGGGTTAGGGATCCGGGTACTACGGTAAACGCAGAAAGGACCTGCAACCATAATGAATAATAGACAAAAGGGTAAAAATCAGTATATCTGTGTATATGGGAGGGGAGTTGGGCTATCAGGTGTAATAACCATGGAAGAACAGGGAGAACCTGTAAGTAAAAAATCAATTTACCTGAAATAAAAATAAAATGCAATTAATAAGGGCATAATTATTGTAAGAAACTAAAGCTGTGGGTCTTAGAACTTTAACTACTTCTTCAAAAGGGTTGGCATCGAAAATCATAGGCGCCACGACAATAGGCTAGGTCTCCATACAGACAGTAAGTTTTCTTGTTTTTGCCCGATCTCTCTTTTTTTTTTTTTTTTTTTTTTTTTTGAGTTTACATTTCATTCTTCTCTTTCCACAGAGAGTTTAATTTATCATTATTATTTTTATTTCGTAGTTTATTTATTTTAGGTCTCTGTCGGGTCGGCTCTGATGTATACGTATACCATTTACGTGTACATCATAACGGAAACAGATACCTGGCCTATTGTCGTAGCTCCTACAATTTTCGCTGCCGACCCTTTTGAAGAAGTAGTTAAAATCCTAGGACCCACAGCTTTAGGTTCTTACAAAAATTATGCTCTTATTAATTGCATTTTGTTTTTATTTCAGGTAAATTGATTTTTTTACTTACAGGTTCTCCCTATTCTTCCATGGTTATTACACCTGATAGCTCAACTCCCCTACCATATACACAAATATACTGATTTTTACCTTTTTGTCTGTCTATATATATATATATATATATATGAATAATTTATTTGTGGTCTTTATCTAATAGACATCCATTGCTATTATGGAAAGGGAGTTATGAGACAAAATTGATTTAGTGCAGTGGGTGCCATTACAAAGGACACATTATTGCAAATTTATCCTGTGGAAGTGCCATAAAATAAATTTTAAAATGCAAAATTGTATCCAATTATGCAGTGAATTAGCAAATATTATATTGCAAAATAATAGTAAATAAAACTGGCACTTATTTTAAACAAGGCAAAATTTGCACTTTATATTAATAAAAAAAAAATTTGAGTTTAAATCATGAGTGCTAAATGTTTCATTAGCCAGGCAAAGATCCAAAATTACATTTCCTCAGTGCTGCAAAGGTCAATTCAAGATCACTACCACCAATGGCATACCTTCCCTTGTACTGAATAGCTCAAATTCTGAATTTCCAAATAGAAAACAGAATTTGCTTATGTCTACCACATTGCAATCTACCATATTTCACCATTAGAAAATTCTCCAAGATCTGAAAACAAGAATCCTGCAGAAAAGAGATTATAATAACAAAAACAATATCATATGCTAATCAAATACTAATTAGTTGTTAAAACTTTACTTTTTTACTTTTTGAAAAAATAACAAATGAAATTAGAGAGCAAGTTAATACTGAGGGGCTGATATTTTAAACAAGTTACTGTTTTATATGTTTACACCATAGTGCATTATTCATAATAAAATAATGCTGAAAAATGCACACACAAATTGACATGTATGCTTGATGAGACAACTGTTTCTACTTCAAATACAATTGTGAAGCACAATCTGAAACACACTAGTAGAATATATTACAGACTTACCAAGACAACTCCTTTTCTTCTTCTTCTTTTTTTTTTTTTTATGTTACAAGAACCAAAGTACAAATATAAACAAAAATTCTATATGCAATGAGTGTTTCTAATGACTAGCAAAAATGAGACAAAGTTGTCTTGGAAAGTTCACAGAATATTCTATTAGTCCATTTCAAATATCATTAAAAATTTATGCAATTTATCAACTGTGCATACATAGCCAGCAAAAAAGATGAACTTGTCTCAGCTGCTATACAGTATCAATTTGTGGAACTTTATAAATCTTTTATAATAAAAAATGCAGCATTGTGTAAATATAAACTGCAACCTTGCACTTAATTACTCTTTAACAGAGTATGTTACCACATATAAGACTACACATGGAAATTATTAAAATACCAAAGGACTAGTGCTTCTCTGCAGACAACCACTAGCAATTGCTTAAAAATGCAAGGCTGAGTGCCATAATTACTACCTGTGCATTCTTATGTTATGAACAGGAAGTTCTTTACATTTATAATGATATTTTGGATTATTAATTATGACATAAAAACTGCTTGAATTATTAAAGGATATGTGCACTTTATGATTTGCAAAGTAGTAGGTAGAAACGATGTCCGGTATGGCTTTGCAAACTAAGTATATGTTCTTTTCCTATCACAAATGGAACAAAAAATTTAAGAATTAACAAAATACATCTTTTGTTGATGTGATGTAGATGAAATACGAGAACAAATATGAAATGTGGTAGGTAGGTAATGCTATGCAGCCACCAATGTTTGCTTTACTTTTTTTTTTTTTACTTTTTTTTTAAAAAATATTTCTTTAATTAAAGTTTATTTCTGTATGAAATATGAGCAGCTATACTTTGTCAAAAACATTCAACACTTTATTCAATATAATTTATTATAATTTAAGTATTTGACATTCAGAATCTCAAAACTATAAATTACTCTCCTCACACCCAGATACTTGGAGTGCTACTTCTTTAGTTATTGTCAATTATATAAGACCACAGGAAATTTTGCTTATACTTCCTAAAGTAGTCTATTTCTAATGGCATTTAAGTTCTTCTGTTGCTCATTGCACAATATATTAAAATTAGTATAAGTATTATGATGATGGTAAAAACCTAAAAATGATGCAGTACTAAATAGGTATAAATTAAATTATGGTATATGTTGTAATAGCATTCAGGAAACTGAACCAGCAAAGTTTTGCCATTGTATAATGGTAGTTAGCAGTTATGATTAGGCGCAAGATATGAGTGGGGAGGGACATCAGAGATGAATGATTACGAAGGAATTATCCAGTCATATCAAAGCAAGTTTAAATGACACTGTACATTATTAGTGGAGTCCCCCAGGATTCAGTGCTGTTTTCTGTATTTATCAATGATACTGATGAAGGTATATCAGGATTAATGTCTAAGTTCAAGATGATATGAAGGTTGGCAGGGTTGTTAGTGACAGTAATGATAGTATACTACTGCAACAGGAACTAGAAAAATTGAGTAGATGGGCCGAGAGGTGGCAACTGAAGTTTAACATTGACAAATGTAAAGTAGTCCATATGGGTAGCAATAACCCCAGAGAAACATACCAACTGTGTGGTACTGCACCCAGAGTAGTAGAGAATGAAAAGCACCTAGGGGTAATTGTGTGGTCAAATATGAAGTTTTTTGAGCAGTGCAGGCTGGCTGCAAGAGTAGCTCATGGTGTCTTGTCAGGGATCTACAGAAATTTTGCTAGAAGGGATAAGGAGGTGATTGTCCCCTTGTATAAGGCAATGGTTAGGCCACACCTTGAGTACTGCATACAGGTCTGGAGGCCTCATTTTAGGAAGGATGTAGAGCTGCTGGAACAAGTACAGAGAAGGGCAATGAGATTGGTGAGGGGAACAAAGGGTTACTGTTACCAAGAAAGACTCAAGTTCTGCAAATTACAGTGCCTGGAGAGTAGGTACCTATGAGGTGATATAATTGAGGTGTATAAGGCCTTGAATGGTTTGAGCAAGCCCAATGCTAAAGGAATTCATCCTCTTACTCAGATTACTCACTCACCTGAGGGGACAAATTCAAACTGAAGAAAATCAAATGTAGAATAGAAGTGCAAAAATTTGCCTTTAGCCAGTGGGTGGTGGATAGTTGGAATAAACTTCCATCTGTAGTAGTGGAGGTCAAAAATTTAAATAAGTTCAAGACAGAACTAAAGTATTTAGAGTGAATGGATGGGTGAAATAGAAAGAGTTCCCCCCCCCCATTGGCTAATGCTATATAAGCTTGCTTTCTTGCATCACATGCCACTACTAATGCTAATGAATGATTATGAAGGAATTATCCAGTCATATCAAAGCAGTTTAAATGACATTGGGAAATAAGCTGCTTTCAAAAATTATAATGGCAGTTTCCCCTGATCTTATTTGTATCAGTGTATTAATTAATACAATTGCCACCAAAGCCAGTTTTTCTTTACTTTCAAAAAATAACACTTGAATGATGCACAAGTTACAGATGTGATATAAATGTACTACATGTTTCCAAATAGGGCATTATTGTGACACATAAATGTGTTGCAGTGTCTTAAAATAGTGTCCCCGTAATTCTCAAAAGTCACCTTAAAAGTCAATTTTCATCAATATATCAAGAATATCCAACAGATTGGATTTGTGTCTCACGTAAAAAAAGTTCTGGAACATCTGTGATACTGGAAATGTTGCTTTGCAGCTTACTAAAGTGGCTTGTAATTTTCCTACAGTATGTTTATTGATTTTTGAAATCATGGCAAGACTAAATCCCAATGTGACACTGGATTAATGAAGTTCCACATTCATTCTGCATATACCTGGAACTCCCAATTGTAGAGGAACCCAAAGGGAGACACCGTAACTGAGAGTTAAGTGAACTAGATAAGAGGTGCATTTAAGTTATGAGGTCTTAAAATTTATTTCTCACAAAATAATTGAAGTATATGCACAAGACTGTTTGTAGTCTTGCTGACAATCACTTCTAAATATATTTTGAGAAGGTGGCAGCACAATATGTTGATAATACTTAAAATGGCATCCTTTACTCATTAAGAACGTGTCATTATCTGATTTTTGCACCTCATCAGAAAAAGTCTGATGAGATCCATCAGGAAATTTCAGAAGCATGTCCAACTGGCCTTATGGGTGTGATTTTGTAGCTGGATATGAAAGTTTAGTGAAGGACGGAAGTCCGGAAAAAATGAAGCACGTGAACAAAGATGCGAACACACTAAGACTCATTTCAAGGCCAACCAACATCTGCCAGGTTGAGGAAATGGTGGGTAACAGATCAACAGTGGATGAAATTACAAGAGCTACAGCCATTTTTGTTGGATCCAAGAATACCATACTCTTATCAAGATCTCAGAATGGGCAAGGTGTCGTACCCCGAGTTGAGAATTTGGGAGTGTTTTGGGAAGATGAGTTAGAGTCATACCCCGAGTTGAGATTCATGTGGGTGTTTATGGAAATGGGTTAGTGGGATTCTAAGTTGAGTTTTGTTGGTGCTAGGGAAAATGAAATAGTCAGTGGACACAGCAGTCGAGATTTTTGTTGAGATAGGTAAAAGGAGTTAGTAACATGGACAGTTGAGGGTTCTGTCGTGGTAGGAAATATGTGTCAGTTAACAGTGGAGTGTTTGGACGTGGTGGGAAAAGAGAAGGGTAGCACCCTGGGGAAGTTTTCTTCTTGAAAGAGTTCTTAATAGGTGGAGCGGAAAAACGAGGGTAGCACCCTATGAGTTTTTCCTTGTGATGAGTTTTAATAAAGTGGAGTGGAGAAGGAGATATGTGAGATGCCCTATGAGTTTTCCTTGTGATGAGTTTTAATAAAGTGGAGTGGAGAAGAAGATATGTGAGATGCCCTATGAGTTTTCCTTGTGATAGGTTTAATAAGGTGGAGAAAGAACGTGCAGCAAAGAGTTCCAAAAAAATCATCTTTAGCAAATTCAGGTTTAGCTGATGAAATAGATCCCCAGAAGGTACCCTGAGAGCCAGGAAAGCTTGGAACCGCCCCGGAAAGCAAAGGAAAGAAAAAGGATAATAGTAAGTACTGTAAGTGAAACAGTATAGTGTTTAATTAATGAAAAAAGGATAGCACTAGAAGTAAATTGATTGATAAATTATCTCTTAAGTAAATTATATATACTAACAAAGTTTAATTAATTCAAAAAGGTTATTGTAAAATGCAAGAGAAACAAAAGATCAGTAATAGATTAAATAGTTGTTCAAATGATTATAATATGTTAGAAGGATAATAAAGTTTATAGTGAGAATCTTGGAATGTTCTAAAGATAGATAATTGAATATAGTGTTTACATTGATGAAGAATTGTTGATCTAACTGAAAGACTAATAACAAATAGAGACTTTAGGAAAGTTAAGATTAGTCTTCAGTGTATTGTAACAGAATGGCGAGAACACAGATTATAATGATGAAAATAGCATATTGATGGTTAATATAAGAATAATATATGCAAGGTATCCTCGACTTAACCTTGTATGCATATTACATGTTTTTTTATTCAATTGTATATTATGTTGTATATATATAGGTAAATAAACTTTGTTGTTTGTTAATTTGTGAGTTGTTATTCCTGAACACTCAACCTTTCCGAAGGGAATTATAAATAATAGAAGTTCCCTTGAATCTGGAATTCTCCTAGGAAGTAAAGTCAGATGCGTAAGTGGGGGAAATAAGAATAAAGTGGACAAACACATAATAGGGAACAAAAACAAAATAAAAATAAGAACAAATAAATAAATAAATAAATATATAAACAATCATTCTTGTTTTACACCCCCCCCCCCAACAATTGGCAGCTCAATGGGTTCCAAGGTGCTTTCCCAGGAGCAAAAAGGCAATTGTATAAACTGATGTGAAGGAATGTACACTCAAGATCTTGCGGTAAATGGACCTTTCTTTTCCTCAATTGCCATGATGTATGAGATATGGGTTCCACTTTTCAATCCAGAAATTAAAATGTCAGTATGCCTAATGGAAGCACACTAGTTCACCATGGCCCAAAAAAGTTCAGTCTTGCTGCAACCCCAGAGAAAATGGTAGTTGCTGTTTTCTGGGATACTGATGGTATAATGCTTACACATTGTGTATCCAGGGGCACTACAGTGACAGGAAACCTGTATGAATTAGTTCTGAAGAAAAAGTTCCTTCTGTTTCCATCACATTTGTTTCCATCAAAACAATGCTTAACCACATCGTTCTGGAAATGTGCAAAAAACATTTTAAAGAAAACAACATTGAAATTATCCAACATCCTCCACACTTGCCTTGCATCTAGTGACTTTTGACTGTTTCCAATGATGAAGAATGCTCTTCGTGACAGAAGATTTCCTAGCCAACAAGTAGCTGCTTCGGCCATTTACCACTGGACCAAACATGAACCAAAAATACCTCCAAAGAAAACTTTGCTGGAGCTTTCAACAGCTTGGAAGAACAGTGTGAAAAATACATGCAAACTACTCTAGGAGACTGTTGAAAGTTGAAAAGTGAGGCAAGTGTCACCTGTGAGTGCCACTTTATGAGAAATAAATTTGGAGACCTTATAACTTGAATACACCTCGTAATCTAAGAATCATCCAAATTTTTGGGCAGGGCAACTTAGCTAGAATACATGCATTTCATTTTAAATGTTTTCAAAGTTTCTAGTACACAAATAAAAGTGTTTAGATCTTCCAGACATCATGTATATAGAGTTTTAATGCCTATTATTATTAGAAATCATAATAATACTTTATATTGGAAATTTTTAGTGTATTTAAAATACATTTCAATAATTTTCGGAAGGACTTAATATCCGGTAGAAAACAACCCCACCAAGAAGTAATATTGGGACAGAACAGGCCTATCCAGTTAAAATTCTTTTTATAAATATTGTATAAAAAAAAATAACTATCAAATAATATTATTTCCACCAACAGTGGCTAGTGCTGAAAGGTCATTTAATAAATTAAAAATATTAAGACTACAAAAGAGATTTTATAGGAAACCAGATAATAGCTACTGAACATTAAAAAAAAGGCTATCAAAGTGGACTTCAAAGAAACTAATTTGTGATTTTTCAAACATAAAGGCAATGAAGATGATTTTTTAAACAACTGAATTTGTAACTTAAACCAATTATAACATTGTAAATGATTAAATTGTCTATTTTTGTCTACCAACTTTTATTTTTATATATATATATATATAATTTAAATTTGTTAAATATAAGGCCTGAAGTTTCATGTCAATAAAAATGGGGGTAGAGAGCTGGGGGCTATTCAGTGGGCACTGGGAGTCAAAAATTCTAACTACACCACTGTTCTAAAACCTTAGTAAAGTTATAATGCCCAAGTTTGGTTAAGAAAATGACAGTTATGATTAAGAATGTAGTATATTTTTGCATATGCAATTTCATATACAGGTAGACCTCGTTTTGTACTGGTCTGATTCGTAATATCACCAGTCACTAACTGCAAGGCCATTTTAAAGTTTAAAATTGTCAAGCAAAATTTATGGACACCGTACTGTACTATGTATCATGAACTGTTCGCGTGATCAAGAACAATCTGAGCTAATCAACAATTAGCGCGCCCGTAACAAAGACGAGAAAGCATCCAGCCCTGAAATCAGCCACTCGTGGAAGCAGGAGGTAAAGGTCCATGCAGCAAAGCATTCAGTTGGCTGTTGTTTATGCCACGTGCATGTGTTGGAAATTCATTATGCTAGCATTTTTTTAATTAATTGTGCTATTAATAAATTAAATAGCAATTAATAATAGTGATAGTTGTGTGCAGTGTTTGCCAATCATGTCAGTTTTTAATTTAATTTAAAAATGAAAGCATGAAAAGGGCACATCGATCTATCACACTGGAAAATAAGATGGCATTTATCCAGAGGATGGAAGCTGGTGAAAGCTGCCCTCGATGCAAAGTGCTACACAAGTTAGTTACAGCAGAAGTAAGCTTTTGAAAAAAATAGAGCAAGTGCTGACGCTTTGGGTTGATGATTTGAACCCAAAAAAAAAAAAAAAAAAACATTCCCTTGACCCAAGCTGCAATAGCTCAAAAGACTAAGTCCAAGTTTTGAAGACTTAAAGAAAAGAGGAGGTCAGTCCAATGAAATATTTTTGGCTAGCAAGGGCTGGTTCATAAGATTTAAAGCAAGAACCAAATGCAGAAGTGAAAATTTCCGGTGAGGCAGCAAGTGAAGATGTTGATGAAATGGGCCTTTATTGGAAAAAGTTGACCTGAAGAAAAGCTGGCTCCTGGAGTTAAAGCATCAAAAGACAGGATGACACTTTTGTTGGGAACAAATGTGTCAGGAAATTTAAAATTGAAGCAAATGTTGAATACCATTCAGAAACACCACACATTATGAAAGGCTTAAACAAAGCCATGTTGCCTGTGCACTTGAAGTCAAACAAGAAGGCTTGAGTGATACAAGACATCTTCTTGGATTGGTACACCAACTATTTTTGCCCTACTGTTCTCAAATTCTGCAATGACAAAAATTTACCAACCAAGGCTATTCGTCTTTTGGACAATGCCACTGGACTACAAATCTGGGTGAAGTCAGAATGCCTCTTAAAGTTAATGTTGTCTACATGCCGCCAACACATCTTATTTGCAACCATTAAAGCTTATTACCTACAGCAAACATTTACAGAAATGAAAGCTTTGGTCAAGTCCAACATTACCATCAGAGAAAACTGGCGGTCATTTGATGTCTTAAAGAGCATCAGTTACATTAACACAGCCTGGCAAGAAGTGACTGTCAATTATCTAAATAGAGTGTGGCGTAAACTTCTCCCAGATCTCATACAAAAGGTTCAAGCCACAACAGAATGTTGTAGAAGATATCAGCAGGCTGGCACAAGAGGCAGGGTTAGAAGTTACAGTTGAAGATGTAACTGAGCTCTTGAAAAGTCATGCAGAAACTCTTTCAAATGAAGACCTTGAAGAGTTAGCTGCAGAACTAAGCCAACAGCAGGAGGAAGAGAAAGAAGAAGACTCTCCACTAAAAATTATGAAGACCAGTGATCTACAATGGATCCTTCCAATTGTAGGAGTCCCTCACCAATGAGCTCTGCGACACATTACGACTGGGAGAGGAGTGCCACAGTTAAAAGGGGTGTCATATCAACCCTGAGCACTTATTTTGAAATTCTTAAAGAAAGTAGGAAGAAATCCAGGCAATCAACACTTGATTCTTTCTTCAAAAAAGGCAATCTTCTCAACCACGGCTGTCAACAGAATATCACATCAACCAGCACCTTCAGACGATTCTAAACCAGGACCTTCAAAAGCCAACTAAAACTTCGGCATTACGCCACTGTCAAAATGTTTTATGTATGCATTAATTTATTTACATGTATGTACTATTATATTTATGTAGGTTAAAAATAAAACACTTTTTTTAATTAAAGAAGTTTATTTCTTTGCTTTAAATATACCAGTATTGAAAAAGGTAGGTAAAATTTTTGGTGCCCTGAACCTAACCCTGTGTTTTCCCATTGACTCCATAATACAAAGGGTTCCATTTGCACATGTCCCCACAGAAACCTAACCTTGGGCGTAAATTGAGGGCTACCTGTACATTCATTTGCAAATTATTCACTTATATTTTTTCCTGAAAATAGCAGCTGGCTTCCACCTAATATTTACAAAATTATTATATAAACTTGTTCACAGACAAAACAGATGGAGACTTCTTTACAAAGATAACTCGCTTTGTGAATTATCTTTGTAAAGAAGTCTGTTTCCTTTGTGATTGTTACTAAGATAACTAGAAGCCTTTCAGGGTATAATTCTTTCTAAGTATTAACCTGTTTATTGCAAATAAAGAATAAATTCAAACTGCATTACCAACTTCTCTAAAGGATAAAAAAAAAATCCAGGTAAATGTTTATTACATTTTTAAAAACTTGCTGAAGAAATTACAAAGAATAGCAGAAGTTCTTATTCTTGATGACAGGTTCTTTTGCAAGCAATAAAATAAACCCATGAAGAACTGAGAGCATAAAGGCATACTGTTCAGTGGTTAAACCTCTTTTCCTGAAAGGGAAACATTCACCTCATCTGAGTTCTGCCAGCCCATTTTTTTTATTTATTTATTTTTAAATCTAATTATTGTACGAATCATGGAGAATGGTAGGATGAACTACCTTTAATATACTGTACAGATAGACTTAAGGCACATCAGTAACTCGAGACATATTGCAGAAGGCTTCTTTTGAAAGTAGGCGATCTAACTGCCTAAACCCAAACACATGCTCTCTTAGATATGATTTCATTCAGCAGCTTTCAAAATTAAACATCTTTTGACGTTAGCTGAACTGAATCCTTTACATGATGCATCGGTTAGTGAAATTCAATTTCTAAAACGGGTGTTTACTGAATGTTGTAATGTTTTGTGTAAGTAACATTAACTGGTTTAAAACAGCTATGTTTTGCATATTTAATTGGGCCACCTTTTTAAAGGCTTTATAGTGTCTAAACATCCAGTTTTTCCATCGATATCCAATTTGATTGGTTGTTTTGATGTTTACTGGCATCAACAACTATGGTCATGGTATGCCAATTCTTACAGCATAACTAACTAAATTATTGTATTCATTTACTGATTTAGTCCATTTCTTTATGGCTGTGTGTGAATTTATTTGACTGTAACCCAAGAAATGGTTCCAGCATCAAGCTATATATATCATGAGGGTACAGAAAACATTAATGGCTTCTATAAAATTAAAGACATCAGTTATATCAGAGGCGTCCACCCTGTCTTGCCTAGGGGCACTGAAACAGATAAAATGCTGAAGGCTGCATGGATTCTTGTGGGAAGAGGACTGCAAGCCACAACAACAGTTCCTTGTCACTAATTATGACTTTTTCAAAATAGAATTTAATTTTGTTATCAACATTTACATTTTCTTTATGTTTAATAATTAAATACAAAATATAACAATTGTTACATAATAGATAAAATATCACACAAAAGCAATACAGATAAATCGAGTATTACAAAATGTGAATATTTTAAAATCGTTGTAAAACTATATTTTGTGACCTGCTAGTTTTAAACTCGAGAAACACAAAAGAACTTAGGGCCAGACAACTGCAATTAGACAATCCTTAGTTATATCACCTCTATCACACTTGAGACTTTCCAGAAAGAGTTGGCCAGTTCGTGCTATTGTTCTTGGTGTTTTGAGGTTCAAATTCGTGATCCTTTGCATTCTGTGAGAATTTGTTTCACAGTTTTAACATCTGACAATAGCAGTGGGTTGAGAGGATCTTTGCCTTACAGGAGAAGAGTGTGACATAGTTTAGCCTAATGCCCTATTCAAGGTACAACCAGGTTTATCCCTTCTCATCTAGAGTTCCTTGTATTTCTAGGGTAACACTTCATTAATTCAAAATCCAAGGGATAGTGAGTGGGTGGGGTGGGGTCAAATTACATTTAGGCCCTGATTAATTAAAAATTCCCGATATTATAAAAATTGCATCCATAAAATTTTCAAAAATTTCCACACAAAACATGGCTCAGCATATTTGTCCATGATTTTGAAATTAAAAATACTGATAAACAAATTTAGTACCAGAATGGCCATAATGAAGGGGGGAAAAACAGGGGAGGGGAGGGGAATTAAAAAGTCCATGACTTTGCCTCTACATTAGGACATAAATATGCATGACTCTTTGAAAAATTTAAGGTTATTTAACACTAATGTGCCTTGTCTACAATATATCTGCAGAGAATTAACAGCACTGTTCTGCACTGGAAAGTTTAAGAGAGGCAGCATTGACAGATACAAGGATCTGGTTCCATTTCCTAAAGTACCTTTAGGAAGTGGAGTCAGACTGAAAAGAATAAATCCCACAAGAAAATAAAAGTACTTTTGTTTGAATTTGAGAAAAAATGAATCACCCTTGTCAACTTCCCCAGTGATTTGACTCAGTATTATATTGGTTCAGTCCAATTCATACACTAGTAATGAACTCAAGGATGCCATTTATGTGTCACAAAATTTATAACTGCTATTCAGCATGTGCAGGAAAGCTTTCATGCAGAATCCAAGAAAACCTATTACTGTTGTAGATTCATATGGAAGCCTTTCATTCTCCATTATCATATTTCATTTTTTCCTATACATCGCTCCGTTTTTGATGTTCATAGCCTGCATTGCCATTGTGGTATAGCAGGATTAAACACAAGACAGTTTATATGGCAGAGTTAAGCCTTTGGAACTTGTTCTTCAAACAGGCCTCTGAGGTTGGGTATATTCATATTGTAGTTTTAAATGTTTTTCACCAACCTTATGTAGAAATAAAACACAAAGAAAATGAAAACTGGAATATTGATAACTATGTATTTATAATAAATTATATTTGCCTGTATTTACAATAAATTATATTTAACTTTACAACTAAAATATATGAAATACACATTAAAATATACTGGGTTAAGAACAATAAAATACATTAAAATATACTAAATTAAAAGTGATAAAACCATAGCTTTCGAAGGCTCATGCCTTCTTCTTCAGCGGTATTTTCTTTGTTCTGCGGTGCATCTTTAAATACCAGCAGGTTCACGGTACTCACCACATGTTTCATTCCCACGTGTTCCGTTCTCTTGTGTTATGGAATCGGAACTGGCCGGAGAGTGGGTCATGTGGAACCGTTCATCCCTTCTGAGGATAGTAGCCTCAAAGAGGGGATGGATCCACGTTCCTCTATCTCTATTAATGTTCACTGTGGAACAGATCCGCAAACTCACAAGCCACTTGCGGTCCCAGAACTTATTCGCCCGATCGGTGATGATAGCCTCGTCCGGGGAGATCTGGTGCTGCTTCTCCCAAAAACATACATTTCATATATTTTAGTTGTAAAGTTAAATATAATTTATTGTAAATACAGGCAAATATAATTTATTATAAATACATAGTTATCAAGATTCCAAGTTTTCGTTTTCTTTGTGTTTTATTTCTACATAAGGTTGGTGAAAAACATTTAAAACTTTGGAACTTGTGTTTTGTCTATGTAGCCTTTGTATACAAAGTACACTCTGTTTTTGCAGATGATCAGCTAACTTAATCCCAGTTATCCCAACCAATCCAAGTATCATATTTCTTGTTTGTGTTCTGCAAAGGTAATCAGCAATTTTTGAATCTGTAATGGAATGGGATGGTGAGGTGACAATTTTAATATTCTTCCTTCTTTGTACAGCAATTAAAGTGTCTGTGTAAATCATACTTTTCTGATAAGTTGCATTTTTAAGATGCTTAACTGTCAAATGTTTGGCTATATCTATTTCCTTTCTCATGGTAAGAGATGTGACAGTATAAATTCTGGGAACAGGGCTACTTCTCTACCTGCATCTCAAATTTCAGTCCATGTGTGTACATTGTGGGGAGGGGTAGATGTTTACTTCATTCATAATTCTGCCAGTAATCTGTGTACCCAGATACTGAGAGGCCTATTGATGTGGTATCTATTTCTATAGATATTTTCCCATTTTGGGGAGAAAGGGGCTACCTAGGTAAGGATGTCACGGCATAAAATCTAACCTGCAAGCATAATTTGGTGCTACCTATCATCTTAGAGGATTAGAAGATGGAATGGAATATTTATGTCAAGAACTGCATGTTTCAACTCCATATTCCACATAAAGTAAGCAGTGATCCACAGACTTTTTTTCAGTCACTTTATATATATATATAGAAATTTTTCTGGTATGCTTTGCTATCTTAAGTGCAAGTTTAGGGTCAGGATGTAGGTTGTAATTTGCAGAAGTCTTTTAGTGTGGATAGTCTACACCCATTACTGAGGGACAAACTGTATATGTTGTTAATGGCACGTTGATGATCTCCATGTTCTACGAGTGGCTAAAAATGCTGATATCACTTGCACTTACAAAACAGGTGAGTGCCATGGGTGGCATCGGCTTTGATAAAACAGTATTTATTTTAATACTAAAAGTATAGAATTAAGGACAGAACTATGTGGAATTCCCTCTTCTTGACATGTGGCTTCCACATACTTCTTTAGATTTTTTTAGGCCATCTCCTTGTGTATAAAGTCCCATGTTATGAATATCTGTAAAATATTGTACCATGGAGCAGTTTCATATGCTTTCTCAACATCAAAAATACTGTTAACAAACAATGTGACTGTATAAGGGCATCACAAATAGTAATTTCAATCTGAATAAGATAATTAAATATGGATCTATTTTTCTGAAGCAGCAGCCGTGTGTTGTTCAGGGGCTTTTCCCTCCCAAAATCATACAAGATACTTGTTCACTATTTTCTCAAGTATTTTGCCAAGAGAGTTAATAAGGGCTTAGTTGGGGGATTGGTTCATCTTTTCTAGTTTTGCAAAATTCAGAATTATTTTCATGATGATTGATAAAATAATATTCTGTGAAGATGTGGTTGTACACTAACCCACACACAGGTACAGCTACTTCCTTCTTTAACTCAAGCATGGCTTACAACATACTCCCTTGTTAATATTCAAAACTGGCCAAAAAAATTCAAATCAGTAAATTTTTTATATGACCCTATATATTCAATTTATTATGTCATTAAATATACGTTTTTAATTATTATTATTTTTTTTTAAAACAAAGTACTCACTGGAGCACTCTATGGATACAGTTCATTTGTGTAAGTCTTGGAATGAATAACACTGACGCAAACAAGCAGATTGCATTCTGTGCCCTCCTCTCAATATTGTTGGCATTGTGCCAAAAATAACTCTGATAAGGATAGCCTTAATAGTCATAAAAAATGCATTAATTAAGGACAGTTCACATGACGTGCACTGCGGCAAGACCATGCCTGTCATCATCATTATTATTATTATTTAAATTTTTTTTGTGATAATATTTCTGAACACATTTATGTATATCAAAAAATAAAGATTGAGGAGTGGCAAAATTCATATTTGTGTCACTCTAGTAGATATTTTTATTATTATTTTTTTTAACATAAAGGTGTCTAACACTTTTTGGAAGGGGGTGTACTTGTGCTAGGGTTAAGAAGGCTTTGGTTTTTCACCAAATTATTTATCTGCTCCCAATGCAGCAAGCCATATGCTGCAGAGAGTTTTAAGTAGTTCATTTTAAAGGTTGATTATACTGCTCCTGTTCTTTAGAGTAATTGTCTGATTTTTTGCTTTGGAACTTTGGTAGATAGAAATCATTTCCTAATGCTTTGCCAAAAGCAGCCCCTTCCCCCAAGTATCTTACTGGTGTTTACTTTTTATTGAGAAACTGGGGGTAGATGATTTTGATATGCACTTTGATACTTTGTCCAGATTTTGTTCCATACATGTTAGGTTTTTGTGTATCTATTTATTGTGTAGCTGAACTAAATCCATGATGTTTACTTGTCTTGTTTATTGCTTGGCTTTCAGACAGAAATATTTATATTATATAAAATATTCAGTCATTGGGTATCTTTGAAACAATACCAAGCCCTACTTCGACATTTCCTGATTTGAGTACATTCTGAAATTCACTACAACAGCTTTTATTTCTGTGACATAGATTAATACTACAGGAAGTGGGCCATTTTTGACTATCTGTTACCAGTATTGGATTTGCATGATATTCCTCCACTTGGAATTACCATTTTTAATCTCAATGGCCAATATGGATAATGCCAGGGAAAAGTGGTAAAGGACAAGAAGATTATCACTATTGGAGGAATATATCACACTCAATCAAGCACTGAAACAGAGCTGAAGAACAAATTGTAAAATATATCAACGAAGTTGATCTTGCTGGAAAATACAAAAAGATGTCCCACTACTGAGGAGCAACAAATTATGTACATCAAGGAACATGATTTAACCATGCTGACTGATGTATTCCCCCCCCCCCATGAGGAACTAAGGGCATTCAAGAAAAGGAGAAGGGAAGGTAGTTGGAGATAGGTCTGTTCGTATTTGCTTAAGTAACATCAAGCCAGAGAGCCAAGTAAAGCAAATGTACAACTGAATTTCCCATTGCTAATTTTAATTGTAACTGTTTGTTTAAACAGAGTTGTTTATGGATATTAGCTGCACATTTGTTATTATGGCAACTCCAGCATGAGTTGTACATAGTCTCTCCTTGTGGTGCATTCTCTTGCATTAGACATATTTCTTGCAAACAGACTTATTGCAAACTTGTATGAGTTTGTCCACTGCATAATTTTATGTGCTTCAGGATTTCGGAAGGGAAGTAGTCTTCCTTCCCTGTGGCTGAGCTGAATCTAGTAGTATTCCTATTGGTGTGCTGACAATCTGTTGAGTATTTTGTGGGTGCCTTGCTGAGTAGGCTACTAGGGTAAATGGAAGAGGATTCAAGAAATTGTAAGTTCTGTTTGTGTTCCAACCAGTGTACATTTCCAGAGGACTTGAGCATGTGAATGTGAGAATATTTTACTGGTTCTATTGCATTATTTGCTTTTTGGTGTTCTGTTTTGCATTTCAGTATTTCTTTCTCTGCTTTCCATTTCAGGCTTGCTCTCAAACATGCAGGAAGTTGTTCACTGCAATTAGGACATCTCAGTGTAGATGATGTGCACAGCATATTCTCGTGAATAACCAATACAGATTTTTGCCATGTTTGGAAACACAGCATTAGAGTATATTTTCAGAATGGGAAATTCAAGTGTCCCACCTTTACGTTCACTGGTAGTTTGTGGTATATTAAATGCAAGAATCTGATTTTTGTGTTTTCATCTCTTCTGATGGACATCCTTTTTACTTTTATTACTCTTTGATGATGTAAGTTTGTTACTAACGACTAATTTGGTTACATGAAGGTGTCCCTCTTACTACTCTTTTCAAGTTTAGTATATTCTGTGACGTCACAATTATGGATATTTAACATATATGAATCATTTGAAATAGCTTCTCAGGCAAATTTCAACTTGCTGATTAGACTACTATACCGTTGAATCTGAGGTACTGTTTTATGGGATCCTTCTTTTCATTCTATGCTTTTTTCTGAATTATAGATGGCTGAAAAGATGCAACTACTTTCTGGTTTATCAGGATCTTATTCTTTATACCCTAGGAGAGTAATAGGCTCAGTAGTCATGTTTTGCTATTTAGTCCCAAGAGAAATACTTTTTCCCCTTTGAGTTTCCAGCCAAATCACATGTAAAACAAGAGTGAGGCCACCTAATTAGCAAATGTGAGAAGGAAAAAAATCATACTAAGTTATTATATATAAATCAGAGGTTCCCAAACTTTCTCGGTTCACGGCACCCTTAGTGTCTCAATAATTTTTTTCACAGTGCCCCTAGATCAAAAGAAATACCTAACAGTTCTGTATTAAGCAGTTAAGTCCAAACAACTTAATAAATAATGTTTAAACTGTGAACTACCTCAAGCTAGTAGTTTGCTGTGTCCAACAGATGTCGAGTATCGCTGTGTTTCCCTCGAAAATTTAAGATATCCCACGGTGCCCCTGTGAGTTCGCTGAGGCACCTTAGCACACAGCTTGGGAACCGCTGATGTAAATACAAGATTTGATCAAAAAGTTTGGTGAATGATCTTATAATTATTAAATGCATGGCAGTAGTGAAAAGATTGTGAGCAGAGCTTACAGTGACATGTTTTGAGAATGTGTATACCCAGTTTTAACTTCTTACGAGCAAATCTAGTGGAAAGCTACTTTGAGTGAAAGTTTTTTTCTCATTTGTCATGTATATTGAAAATGACAATCTGCACAATATGAGAACATAAAATTTTGTTGTAATCATTAGTTACAACAAAAGTTAACAATGGAAACACACGAAATGCTCATTATATAGTTTATGGAGATAAATTGTTTTTTCAGCATAGCATTAAGTGGTTTCCAAGGTTTCACTCCAAGATAACAAAAGAAATGGGGACCTGTAAATATTCCAAAATGATCAAAACACAACGAAAATCTGCACCATCATTTGACTGGATAGATGACTATCATTCAAAGAGGTGCTCAGGAGACACTGCTTTCATTTGATTTAGTGTAGGCCATTTCAACTGAGGATTCGAGCACATGGTGAGTGAGAACCAAGTTTGCTCTATGCATTCACACAAGATCAAAGACTTTGTGTCTCAATTTCATCTCTGTTGCTTGAGCAATCCGTGCTGGAGCCTGATTTTAATAAGATATACAACATGGTCTCTATCGAGTGTATCAAGACCAAAAAATATGCAGTCAAAATCGTGTGAATATCATGCTAATTGCATTTTTGACAAGGAGATGGTATTATCGAATCAACCCCACAAAATTCTGACACTGTTAATGCAGTCTACTACTAAGAAGTTTTAAATGAATTGAGACGTTCTGCCATAAATAATGCAAAAAAATTTGAAATGGTTGGCTCTTTTACCATCCACAGAATGTGCTGTCACTTACCATCCAGTAATTTTGATTGACAAAAACATTCTCAGGGTGCCACTTTCAACTTATTTACCTAGTCTGGCACTATGTGACTCTTGGCTGTTCCCAAAATTAAACCCAAACACAAAAGGAAGAGGATGAATTCATTAAAGAAATCCAATCAAACACATTAGACTGCTTCACATTAGACTGCTTAAAAGCATTCATAATAGTAGACTTCCAAAAATGTTATGGTCAATGCTAAGCATGAATAAGAGTGGTTATGGAAGGAAATTATAGATAATATTAACATTAAATTAAAAAAAATTTTTTTTTTTCAAAATTCACAGAACTGTTTGATCAAACCTCATAGAATAATTATGATATGCACAGATTATATAATTCTTATATATAGAAAATGGTCAGTTGGTCAATCTGGGAATTTGCTGCAGTCAGTGAATGCTTGGCATCTAAAGACCAAAGTCAAACACAGAAGGAGATGACACAGTCTTGTGTGGATTGCACTGGAGTCCTTCACAGGTGATGTTGAAAATGTAATTTTACAGTGTAAAAAGTGTCCTTCAAATTGCTCTGTGCAGTTAGTATATATATTGTTATATTACATATCAGTGTGATCTCAAGCAGTTTACTGAACATAACGTCTGAAACCTACTTGTTTTGATAGTAAAGTGACTGTCCTAAAAAAATACTTGACACATGTTTTAAGTACTTTTCGTATATTTATATAAGGCTTTTGTTAATACAATTGTGATCCCAGATGGCAATCATGATTACTCTTTATGCAAGGTGTCTGAAATAATATTTAGATTTCATTTAAGGATCTCAAAATTGGTTCATGAATAGGACAAAATTGATATTTATATGATGTGAGGGGATCAGGTTTAATCTATTTGAAATATCCTAAATTATTTTAATTTAGTAAATATGGGATGGGCACCAAAAAATGAAATTAAAATATATAAGTTGTATTAACTTGTACTTCATTCCTCAACAAGTGAAGGTAATCAGTTAGTGAAAACAGATGAATGCTGTTTATGTTCATATAAATCAAATATGATGTGATGTTCTCAATTATCTGAGGAAAGGAAGGAGTTAACTTGTTGATGAAAAATGTGGAGAACACAAAGCCTGTGAGGATATTCTGAAATATAACTGAAAAAGTTTAAAATTTGTAATAGATAAATTCAAAGTATGCCACTGTTTTTTCCCATCTGCTTCTCAAATGTATTCTCCTCACAAATACTATGTTCACTGGGGGATTTGGGGGGCTCAGCAGGTAACCAAACTGCCACCCACAGGCTGGCTTGGATTGAATTGAATTTGTAATGCATAAATTCAATGCATTCTAATAATTTTTTCTTGTGCTTCTCAAATGGATTTTCCCCACAAATATGTACTATGTTCATTGGGGGAATTGGGTGGCTCAGCAAGTAACCAAACTGCCACAGGCTGGATCCCTTCCCATATATAAAGTGGTTTGGCCTAGCTGCTAGAACAGCAGTGTTCCACTAGCAAACAAACTATAATTGTATTGTATTAATTAAAAGTAATTTATTACTTTTAATTAATACACAAGTAACTGAAACTGGTGAGTATTAATATTTCAGCAAAAAGAAGAGATTTTGCAAAACAAGGTAAGTGACAATGCAGATACAGAGATATTAATATTAAGAATTCCACAGCCCAAAAAAGTAAGGATTTAAAAATAAGGAGACACTATATTATGCATAAACATTAAATTCAGTTTACTGTGTGTTCAAAGATGAAATTACAAAACTGTTTTATAAAATAAAATTCAACTCAGCTAAAAATTACTACTTTGTTTTGAAATTCACATATATCTAAGAGTAAAGCAAAATGAAAGCTCCACTTTGCTTATATCATGGATACATTATGTGTGTACGTGTGCATATGCACACAGGCAACAACTGATCGAAATAGCAGGGTTTTTTTTTTTTTTTTTTTTTTTTCCCCTTCTTTTTAACCTCCTTATCCACTTGCCGGGGAGAAAATTCCAGAGTAAACTCAAAACATAGAACTATTTAGTTTTTGGATGCTTGGATTTTATAGAAAACAACCGTTTGTAATCTCTAACCACCCAATAAATTGAACTTAATATATGTGGTCTAGCCTCTTTATTTCATAAATTTATGTATGTCATGTATCAGTTTCTGACCACATTAGTAAAAATAGATAATTACAGTTCAACTGTCCACTTGCACATGTTTTTAAATATCAATCAGAAAAAGATACATTCTGTAAAACATAAAGAAAATTTGATAAATTTAACTAGATGATTTTCTTATTTGTATTACATGTAATACATGTAATGGTGATCAGAAAGTCACTACGCACTGATCGTAATGAAATTCATACAAATTATTAACCTTTAGTAATCAAGAGTATTTAAAGATGAAATGCACAAGGTATAACTATAATATAATGGGTTTTAAGTAATTAACTATATAATATCGGTGTAGATGCACCATAGTTTACCCATAAATTTAAACTATGTATGTAGTGTAAAAGGTATCGTTTTAATTGTATCTCATATTGTGGCACCTGGTATCTTGTTGTGAAGGTGCCACAACATGAGATACAATTAAAACTATGCCTTTTACACTACATACGTAGTTTAAATTTATGGGTAAACTATGGCGTATCCACACCGATATTATATAGTTAAGTAATTAAGAGTAAATTAATGACTATACTATATAGATGTGCAAGAAATTTTTGATCACCCTGTAGTAACAAATTTATAAAACATGTTTGGACAATATACTACAGTAGAGCGTCAATTATCCGGAATAATTAATGTCAGACCGCTTCCATATAATCAAACATATGGTAAGATTAAATACATTCTGTTATAATGTATTAAGGTATAAGGAAAAATACTTTAAATATCGTGGGAAAAAAAAAAAAAGAATTTAATTAATTTAAAACAAAAATAATAATAATTAACTTATACATAAAAATTTGCAGATTTACACATGTATATTTGGATAGGTATTTTACTACAAATTTTATGTAGAAAAAAATTTTAAATAATTCTTTAAAATAATGGTTTTTTTTTTTGCTACTAAATCTGAAGTTCCTTAACAATATCACTTTGATTATACAGCATTCTTCCTGGTTTTTTTTGCCCATTTTAGTGGTTTATTTTCATTGACATTTTAGTGTAAAAAAAAAAAAAAACTGAGAAAAATAATAAATTGCACAGTTTCGGTTATTATTATTATTTGGTTTTTTTAGGAGCATTAGCAACTAAGGCCACATTGCTCCAGATATATGCAGTGTTTATTCCGACTTTTCCGCATCCTCCATATTTGGTGGGTCACAGGCTCGAACCCAGGTCTAATCAAGAAGCGTGTGCTACGCACTGCTGCTCCTGCCCATCTTGGCTACGGAGGCACCGCACAGTTTTACCGAATCTGGAGCTAAACTGAACATAATATGAAATGAAGAGAACAAAATATGCCATGGAAAATTGGGTTCACGGAAGCAAATGACTAAACTCGTGGTTTCCTAATCCAACATTTCACCAGATATATAAATTTAAAAAAAAAAAAAAAAAAAAAAAAATACTCTCATAAAATTTGTCTCAAATACTAACATTAATGGGTGGGGGGGGGGGGTCAGCCTTTCAAATTATTCCGGATAACCAATGTTCTACCGCATTTATAAAGTGAGAAAGAAATTCAAAATCCTGTATTTCTCAATCAGTTTTCTGAGTGCTTCTGAAACGTAGAACCTCATTTCAGGAGATACAAGATTAAATGATTTCCTAATTATATGCTATTTATAAACTGAGAAAGAAGAAATTTGAAATCTTGTATTTCTCAGTCAGTTTCCTGAGTGCTTCTGAAACATAGAACCTCATTTCAGGAGATACAAGATTAAATGATTTCCTAATTAATATGCTATTTATAAACTGAGAAAGAAGAAATTTGAAATATTGTATTTCTCAGTCAGTTTTCTGAGTGCTTCTGATTATAAGTGAACATGGAGTATTTATGTAGAAGCTCACTTCGGGAGATAAAAGATTAAATCGTTTCTCAATCCATTCCAATATTTTCTTATTTGAGGTATAACTGATATGAGCAGAGGGCAATATTTTATAATTGAAAATTTCGATATTAGTTATTACTTATAATTAATAATGAATATTAGCATGAGTTATACTTTTAAGTTTTAATGATATGGGTCCTCTGCTGACCCTGAAAAGCTTACAGAACATAAGGGAACCTCTATCTACAAAGCATGAGAAAACATCTTAATTTTAAAGCAATTTCATTTTATTAACTGCATCAATGAGTAATATGCTTTGAAGCTGAGAAGTATCCTTAATTTCTGAAAAATGTGTATAAACCATGTTTTGCTCAGGTAGTGAAAATATGCTGTAACCGTATAACAAAGGTCAAAATAAGTTACCAACATGTATTTAAAATTACTGCATCCATGAAAAGTTTGCCATATAAATTTAAAAAGAAAAAATCATGGATGTACAAATAGTAACAGAATGCACTGTCTATTATTGCTGGAAAATTAAAAAACAAAGACAAATGAAGGTTAGTTGTGTTAATCAAAATGATGTCAGTGAATGTCAACAAGAACCAGTGAAACACAGAAACCCTTATTAATATCATTTCAAAATTATATAAAAAAATTAGCTTTAATCATGTCCTGTTGAACAATCAAAGAATTCTAAAATTGCACAACAACTCAATGTATTCTTTAAAAGTTTGAAAATGATTGGGAGTGAATTAACTGATTGATAAGGAAAAGTAACCACATATCTGGTTGGGAGATCGACATCAGTACCAGAGGACAGTGTAAGAGTAGTATTTTAAAGTATGCATGGGTATAAATATTTTGAAAATTTTAAGGAAGAGCTATGCTACATTACATCAGTATTAGTAGAGAAGATGCAAGTGGACGTGTACAGGCAATTACACTATATCCCAATGTCCCCTCCCCCCCCTTTTTTTTGTTTAATAACTGGGAAAGGAGGGCATTCATCTTAAGAGGATTTTAATGTTATCAAAATTGTTTATTGACAAGTGATCCTAGATGTCTGATGAACTGAAAGCAAATTACACTATATAGTTAATAAACTGATATACAGTGTTATGTGCATCTGAGCATTTTGAAAGAAATCGCTAAATTAAATAAAGCATTATTATTATAATTACAGGAGCAGAGGTCCAGGTCATAAGATATGCTGAGAGTTTCCACTGACAGCATTCAGACACATTTAGATATGGTGCTACACAAGTCCCAGAAAACTTCATTACATGAGCTATCAACAATTATAGCCATCCAACTTGTTATATTTAACATGGTTTTTCGCTATAGAAAACTACTGAATGAGAAATAAGCCTCATAGTATCACAGGTCTGAAGAACAACCTTTCACGGGTTACTGCAGCAGTTCACTGCAGGTTCTCAGAATTTGGAGCATCACATCAAGGTGTGTCTGGTTATTAATGACATACATTCTCATAATCTTTTTTAAGGAAAAAATCTAAGTATCTAAGTAGTATAATTCAGTGTGTTTTCCAAGGCGTATTCAAGGTTTGTTGAGCTTTTAAAAATTTTGTAGATTCTCATATCCAGTAGTACTCAATATCATGGATAATTATTAGATTATTATACATATTACTGAATAATGTATTCAACCTTTTCACCGTGTTTCTGGAGAGTATGAACGCCACCCAGAGTTAGTTTTTTCCCCAAAGAATTTAGAAATTTTGTAAAACTGGGAAACTGTATGTAAATGTTTTTAAATATTAATTTTTCCTTTTCTGACATCATGGCCAAACATTTGAAAGACTATTTTTAAAAATAAAATCAATCTGTATTTTAAAAAAAAAAAAAAAAGTGTGCCCTGTACGCACAAAAGAGGTTTTATTTTATGTGAAAATATCTTTGACAAAAATCAAAACCCTTTAAATTTTTAAAATCAAACAGTTACAACCAAAGTTATGAATGATGTAATTTTATGCTCACGCCCGCTACTTACTCTACTGAATCAACATTAGTGACTGAGTTAGCATCATTAAGGAAGTGATGTAATTTCCGTCTCACATTTTCATTACCAATCGGTTTTACTTCCGTCCGAAATATTTAGTATGAATGGTGTAACATTTTATGCTCATGCCCACAATTTACTCTACCAAAGCAACATTAGTGACTGAGTTATCATCATTAGCATCACTTAGGAAGTGACATCTTAATTTCCATCTTCCATTTTCGTTACCAATCGGTTTTACTTCAGTCTGAAATATTTAGTACGAAAAATGTAATGTTTTATGCTCCCACCCACTACTTACTCTACCAAATCAATGTTACTGACTGAGTTTAGGATGTGGTGTCATTTCCAACTCACATTTTCATTACCAATTGGTTTTACTTCGGTCTAAGCAATTTAGTAGGTGCTGTCAAAAATTTGTATTAAAAAATGCACATTAGCTGATTCCCTTCCATTCCAATTTTTGAAAATAAAGTAAATATAATCGAATAAATTCAAATATAAGTAAATAAATTCACTGTTACACTTATAAATACAATTAATGTCACCGTGTCCATGTGCCTGCAATATGCAAAAGCTTCCTCACCTCTTAAAATGTAAGAGTTGAAGGACATAACAGTGAAAATAGGGATAAACAATTTATAATTAAAAACACAACAGTGCTTCCCCTCCCATAATATAAATTTAATTCTATAACACTGTACATGGGGAATTCCATTTCGATTACCATTTCACTTTGAG
Source organism: Mastigoproctus giganteus (assembly GCF_048544385.1). NCBI lineage: Eukaryota > Metazoa > Arthropoda > Arachnida > Uropygi > Thelyphonidae > Mastigoproctus > Mastigoproctus giganteus. The sequence goes on from NC_143582.1 coordinate 15,817,858, forward strand.
GAATGCATTTGCAACACTGTACAAACATACACAAGAAATGTAAATTTTCATCTGTGGTCCATATTGGGGGGGGGGGGGGCAATATTTTAAATAGGAATGAAATTAATAGTTGATTTTCTTCGGAGTTAATTGTTCAAACATATGCTGTGTGTGTGTGTGTGTGTGTGTGTGTGTGTGAGAGAGAGAGAGAGAGAGAGAGAGAAATTCACTAGCATCATTTTGAAATGCACAATAAGCAACTGCAAATATGCACGACAAATTTTTTATGGAAGCAATTATTCATATGAAAACCAGGGTTGTCTGGGTAATAATGGTTTCACAAAAGATGACTGTAAAATCAATTCCAATCGATATTCTGATAAATAAGAACAATATTGCACTTGCATGAATGTAAGACTTCCAAGTTACCCTACAACATATATGCAATTATTTTCCATTAATGGATACCAGAACAGAAAAACATCACTGAAATATGTGGTAAACAAGGTTCCCTCTTCCTTCCACGAATATTGTTCAACTGAGTAGGCACACTGGAATATCTTAATGTAACATTACTAGTTAAAATTATATAATAGTTTCTATATCTGATTGTTTAAAACAAATGTTGTTAAGAGTTTAATTTAATCAATGATTAAGCAAAGAACTCTTGCCATTTTATTCAAATGAATGCATGCACAGTATATAACATGCACTGCTAACTTTGCCAAATAATAACAACAATGGGTCAGGCCTACCCTATTCTAAAAAAGAAGGGGGGGGGGGGAAACAACCATGAAATGTTTCTCAACCTTTTAGTGCTCAAGAATCACTTCAAAATAACTAATTAGGCCTTTCTCACATCATATCACCCAATTTGGTAATTTTTAAATGGAAGCCATTCTTCAAGTGAATTCTTTTTAAGTATCCACTTAAAAGTACCCTGTCCTTTATTCCACTACTGTCATCGTCATAGTGATACACTGATAAAGATTTATTCTGATTAACTTTTGGTTAAGCCAGAACAAAAATGAGAAAATGGAGGGATTTATCTTACTATGTTACAGCATGTCTAAATCAAGAAAAACTATGATTTATGAATTTGGAATTTTACCTTATTTTAAAGATTCCTTTAAAAGCTTTATTCTGATTTTATTTTCTTCTTTGTAGTTATTTATATATGTGATTTATTTCCGATAACTAACTTATGAAGCTGGAAGGCCTTGCATTTCTTGGAATTGTTAAGTGTTCACAGACATCAAAATTTTGGAATACTTATACATAAGACAAATGCACTCAAGACATTGGATGTTAGACTGCAAAATTGCACAATTCAAGTTTGTGCTTCTAGATATAAGCTATTTATTAACATTCACAAAGAGAAAAGCAATCAATTATCCATAATAACACTGCCAAGGGTGCAATGTGATAAGCTATTAATGGCCTGGTACATATAGGGATATGATGCTGAAGCCACTGTAACAGTGCTTTTCAGTTTCACAATGCAAAACCTTGGGTGTCACCAAATTTTGGCATACCATGACTTATTTAATGCAACTATTGAATAATACATTAAAAATTTATGACATTTATTTCTTCTTGTGACTCAATTAACAGCAGGGGCATTTTTTCTCTTTGAAAGTTAATAACTGACAGTCGATTTTAGATGGTCTTGGTTAATCAGTTGTGTTTATAACCACAGACCCCCCCCTTTCAATCTTATTCACATGTTTTAGCCCTAAACAATGGAAGTGCATATCACTGCATTTACCAACAACCTAATAATGATGAAGAACAAAAAGGATGGGGTATTAAATAATTACAAAATTGAGTTGGATATAGAATAATGTTTGCCACATACCTAGCGTAAAAAAAAATTAGGAAAGAACTGCTCTATTGGAATACTGATGTGTGCATAATCACGACCACAGTCCATGTTTCAGTTATGCTAGGAGAAATTTCATTAAAAGAAAAATTAAGGCCACAGATCAGAGAAGTGATAGCATGTGTAGAGGACAGCCATATACTCAAGTACAGAATCTTGTTTGTGAAATCTTCCTTCAGTAGAGTAGTAGAAATCCACAGGGTATGGATAGTGCACATACCATTTCTCCTCAATATGGAGGTGTCTATATCCATGGTACAGAAGGCTTTCTGTAAATGTGCTTATTTCTGTAAAAGATCGCCCAAGTTTCACCTCATCAAGCAAATGAACCCAAAAACAACCTTCACTTTGCACTACAATTTCATGCCCAGTTATAAAAGCATGAAGAATGACTATACAGCAACTTGTTGACAGCACACTTCCCACTGTCAGATCACTTTAACATAGAAAATATGTCATGTGGTGAGAATCGATCCATACTACACACAGACACACCAAACTTCCCTTTGTGAAAGAAAAGTGATAAGTTTGGTGTATTCACTGCTCATTTCATTTTTGGTCCATCCTTTTTTAGAGGACAGTGCAAGGGCCACCACAGCAGCACAATACCACATTCTTATCTAGCAAGATCACACTCTACTACAAGAGCAACAGATCAGGAAAGGTTCAAAACAGGTGCTCCATCATGCATTGGACAAATCAAGATCCTTAATAAAAAAAAAACATCCTGGAAAAATTACCCACCACTTTCTTTGTATAGTAAGTTTTGGTTTTATCTTCTTCCTCTTGCTGGTAATTCAGGAATATTCCGGTGCACTTCTCCTACAAGGTTATATGTCATTTAAATAAATTAATATATTTTTAACACCAGTTGACTTCTGGTTATAAGTATATCCCAAGTTTGTAGTTCATAACAGGGGTCCTCACACACATCCCCCGGTATATAATACTAGCCCAGTCTGACACGTAACTATTAATCACGACCCTCTGGCCCCTGTCCTGTAGTGACTTTGCAATCTCAAAAACAATATGAGCATGAGCAAAGGGAACAAGTATGCAATAATTACACACCCTCACTTAAAATACTGCTGTATGCTGAAATACATAATGATGTTTGGAATCAGTATGAATTCAGCTGCTGGACAGGTTTGGAGGTTCTTGATATGCAAGATGGAATAAAAACAGATGAAACCCCTTTTTATTCTATCATATAATCAGATTTCTCAGGCTGTAATGCTTCAAAACTACAAAAAATTCAAAGACATATGGAACTAATGCACACATGCATCAGACCTGATATACCTGAAACAAAACCTTTTACAACCAACATTACAAAGGGCATTGTTACACACCCATTTTGTGAAATCCTTCACAAGTTGCTTATCTCTTACAAGTCATAAGAGTAGTGCTCACTTAAAGCATTACTTTAAGAAGTTTTTTGAATTACCAATGTTTTTATGACTTCTGTACATTGCATTAGAACTGGTGCATATGCTAATATATCAGCCTATCATATATTTTAATTGTATTTATCATTTATCTTTTGGCCCTTTAATGCACAAATTGAGCAACACAAAAGCATGAAGATTAGAGTAACAGAATTGCCTGAGAAACACTTTGTACTTTTGCAGTGATTCTCAAAATCATTCCTTTGTATTTCAGCACAGAAGTGTTTTAAATGAGAAACACTTGATTCACCTTTTAGAACCTTACTGTGATTCCTTACCAGCTTACGATTAATCTATCAGAGTGCCAATGGTAAAATTTACGCAAAACGAAATATTCCAAAATTTTAACTCTTTTCAACAAGCACTTTGAGAGATAAAAGGCCACAACCCAGAAGTTATTTTATAATCATTCTGTATGTCAATCATTAGAAATATAAAAGCAACACTATCCTTCAGGCAGGTTTAATCTACAGGCTGAACTGCTGATCTGAACTAACTATGTCAATCAATTAACCTAACAGCCTGACATTAAGCAATTTCATTATGCGTGTATAACCAAGTTTCTCTTGCTGGCTACCTTGGCAAGGATTACATTAACATGAGACAACTGTTCCAAAAATTTGGCAACCATATTAAATTTTATTAAACAAAAATAAATTTAATAAAACTAAAATTTGTTAAAATTTTAGTTTTAGTTTATTCCTTTCTAGTATGTCTATGTGTATGATATTATTTATGAAAATCTATAATATTCCCAATTTAATATCAATCATCTTTGATCAAAGCATCAAAAAAAAATCAAAATTTTACAGACTTCTGAATATAATGCTCATTGAATAATTTTAAGAGTATTTGCCCTAAACAAAATATCCATGTACACAAACCCCTAAAGAGGAGTATTCAGGAGGAAAATTTCACATAACTTTATCGCTGAATCACATATTGAACAAAGATTTAAATGCAAAACAATGATCCAACATGCTGTAAACAGTAATTCAAAGGCACTGCTTAATTACAGTCCTTAAGATTTATTTTTCTAGCCAATGCAAGCTGATATTTAATGAAATACAAGCTGATATTTAATGAAATAAAAAACTGGTTGACTGACTGTTGTTTGGGAAGGGGAGAGATTAATACCTTTATTCAGAGAATTATCACTACTGACAGTTTGGATGAAGTCCCTACCCTCTGCCAACCACTGTGGGTAACCGAAATGGGAGTGTAACCAAGTGCATTATTCTTTAGCAATCAGAGTAAGCTAATATATAATTTGTTATTTTCATAACAGTAAGGCCAGAACTTCCATGGATCATTTGAGTAAAATTCTTTTTAAACAATTTGCCTATAATTGTGTAGAAGAATTACAGACAAATGAGAAACAGACAAATGAGCTTATGTCAACAATTTCTGGAAGACGCACTTCAAAAGGATTTAGTATAGTCTTATTTCACCTCAAATTATCCTAAAGATAAAGAGTTAAACGGGAAGAAATAAAAAAACATATATGCAAGGTATCATCCGGTAAGAAAAATAATAAAATAAAATAAAAATAATTTAAAGAATGCAAATATATACAAGGGACATTAGAATATATACAGAAGGGAAAAAATGTATCTACACTGACCAACAATCAGGAACCAAGACGTGCTACTTTATAACATGCCCTATCACTAATCACAACATTTATGGAATTGAACTACATAATTTTCAAAAATGGAAAGCAGTTTCTCTGAGTGTGTATGAAAAGTTAAAATGTAGAAATGATTCATCACACAGCCAAAAGTCATGTCCAAGAGGAATGTGGTGGAAAGGTAAAAATCCCTATTGACGGCAAAGGTCTTCTGCAAAAGATACCAAAAAAAAAAAGGTCAATGAAGCAATTTTAAAAGAAGTTTGATCCTTATCTACTCGGGGTGAAATATCTATTCTTTGCATGTGGTAAAAAAATCGGCTAATTAGAGTTCAAAATAAGCATAGTTAAATTGGACTCAGCCATTTACTGCGATTGATTCTCCAAACCCTAACCAATGACTTTTGATTGTTTATTGGTTCACTTCAACCATGCTGATCAACTACCATCAATTATTACTCTACATTAAATCCTTTCCAAATATCAAATAATTCCCACTCACAGAAATTTCAACATGAAAGAAATGCAATATCATAATGGTTAAAATTTTATAACATTCATCATTTAACTGCTTTAATACTGCTTTACTCAGACACAGCATCACATTTCAGAGCCAGTGAATTATTATCGGGATGTGTGCATGTGTGTGTGTGCACGGGTGTGCGTATGTGGTGGGTGGTATGCTATGGCTACAGTGTGCCTTAACAAGAATGTGAATATTATTTTACTTTTACAATCTACAATGGCTTAATATAAAATGCAATTTCTATTTATAAATTATTCCAAAAACATAACCGAATTACAACTAAACCATAAGTATTCAAATGCATCGAATATACCAGCACAACAGTTAAGGGTACAAGCACTTTTTTTGTGACAACGTATGGGCTAAATTTAACACTATACTTAAGTCTATGAAAATTACCCACAGTGGGTTTGTTTGTTTGTTTGTTTGGTTTTTAGGAGCATTAGCAACTAAGGCCATATTGCTCTGGGAATATGCGGTGGTCATTCCCTGACCTTTCCGCATCCTCCGTATTTGGTGGTGACGGGCTCGAACCCCGGTCTAATCAAGAAGTGTGTGCTACGCACTGCTGCTCCTTCCCACCTGGCTACGGAGACGCCTCCCACAGTGGGCTTATATAGACTTTGATGAATTAGTACAGTTATGCTGCTGAGTCAAGATGGTACCAGTCCAGCACTACCTTTAAACTTATCATAATTTGTAACTATTAGACCATACTGTCGATACTGGCCAAGGTGAAACTCACAGAGGTTCCAACTTTGAAGGGGGGAGAGTGAGAGAGAGAGAGAGAGGAAGGAGAGAGAGAGAGAGAGAGAGAGAGAGAGAGAGAGAGAGATAAGATCTAAACGAAAGAGTAGTAGGTCTTTCTTTGGTCAAACTATTACATTTTGCTAACTCTGTGATTTATAGCCAAGAGATTTTTCATACTGCTATTATTATTTGTAAAATAATAAGGAGTTTACCCACAGTGTGCTTATATAGACTTTGATGAATTAGTACAGTTATGCTGCTGAGTCAAGATGGTACCAGTCCAGCACTACCTTTAAACTTATAATTTGTAACTATTAGACCATACTGTTGATACTGGCCAAGGGGCTTAGAGGGGAACAGGTATCCTGTGTGTTATCAGACACTCAGCCTAAAACACTGATGGATCCAATATCTCTCTATTACAGAAGATTTAGGAGAAGTCCGGTTGGCCTGCCTCCCTAAAATCCACTCATGCACACCTTCTCGATGGTAAGCCCTGTTACGTCACTTAGGTGGCAACGAACGTGTAGAGTGGTTCTCTTCAAGACGCCTGGTCAGCGTGAAAAGGAAAAGACCAAACCCTCCAGCAATGAGAGCACAACAATACAAATGGACCTCAGTCTCCAGCAGCTTTCACTCTCCCTCTTACGGCAGCGAGAGGATCAGAGTGGAAGCAGAGGGTGCTAAGAATCTCTGGGTACGACCAGGCTGCCATGCACGGAAATTGAACTTGGCCTGTTATAACGTACGATCACTCATCGGTGAAGACAGGATATTAGAGCTAGAAAAGGAATTAGAAAATGTGAATTGGAATATCATCGGTTTGGCTGAAACAAGAAGAAGAAAAGAATCACTTATAAGTTTATCAAGTGGAAATCTGCTGTACACTAATGGAAACAGTGAAAGGAGTGAAGGTGGAGTTGGGTTTCTGGTCCATAAAGATTTTAAAAACAACATTTTGGAATTCAAAAGTACATCACCAAGGGTGTCAAGACTAATACTCAAGATTTCTAAGAGGTACAAGCTAAAGATTATAATGATTTATGCACCAACATCGAGCCATGATGATGAAGAGGTTGAAGAAATGTACACTGAAATTGAGAGGCTTCTAGATGAGCAGAAAACCCACTACACTATTATTATGGGGGACTTCAATGCTAAGGTTGGAAAAAGGCAAAACAGCGCAGAAAGAGGAACTATAGTAAATTTTGGAATTGGTGAAAGAAATAAAAGACTTGTGGAATTTGCAGAATCTAAAACGCCAGTAATGAACACTTTTTTCAAGAAAAGGGTGAACAGAAAGTGGACATGGAAGAGTCCAAACGGATTAACAACTAATGAAATCGACTTCATCCTCACTAACAGAAGATATATTGTGAATGATGTTACCGTCCTGAATAAGGTAAATGTTGGAAGTGATCACAGAATGGTAAGATGTACACTTGATATAGATGTAGAAAAGGAAAGGAAAAAACTGACTCGAGTAAATAATACAAAGGTCTTTGAAATAACAGAGGAGGAGAAAAAGCAGTATGTACTGGAACTTAAGAACAAGTTTGAGCTTCTGCAGACTGCTCAGGACCAAGATATCGACGAGGAATATTACAACTTTCTGAAAGTGATAAAGCCCAAGAAACCTATAGGGAAACAGAAATCCAAAGAAGAAAAAATTAGTCAAGAAACACTTGTCATGATGAACCAAAGACGACAAATGAAGAGCAAGAAAAACACTGACAGGGAGAAAATTGAGTATACTGAGTTATGCAAAGCCATTAGAAAGAGACTCAGAGAGGACATAAGAAGATTTAACACAAGAAACGTAGAACAAGCATTAAGGGAAAACAAAGGATTTAAATCAGCAGCCATGAGCAGTAATACAGAAAGACAAATGATACTGAAACTGAAGAATAGCGATGGTGTACTTATAAACAGCAGAGAAGGCATAATTCAAATAGCAGAAGACTACTATAGAGAATTATACAAGGAGCGAGGGAATGAGACCAGCAGTGGGGAAGATGGATTGCAAAGTAGCAACACATACGACATAACCGATATTCTTCCTGATGAGGTAGAACATGCATTAAAGAAAATGAAGAATCGGAAAGCCCCGGGGGAAGATGAAGTTACTGTAGAGTTGTTAAAATTGGGAGGAAGAGACATAACACAAAAACTGGCAAGGCTCTTCACAAAGTGCATTAGAAAAGGTGTGATGCCTAAGCAGTGGAATAATGCAATCATAGTTTTGCTGCATAAGAAAGGAGATAAATCAGAAATTGGAAATTATAGACTAATTAGCTTGTTATCCCATATCTACAAGTTGTTCACAAGGGTCATTACTAACAGATTAGAAAGAATACTTGATGAGAATCAACCGAAAGAGCAAGCTGGCTTTAGGACAGGATTCTCAACCACGGATCACCTTCACGTAATATCACAGCTAATGGAGAAAGCAAATGAATATAAAACACCATTATGCCTGGCATTTGTGGATTATGAAAAGGCATTTGACTCCATACAGCATAAGGCAATGTTTCGAGCACTGGAAAGACAAGGCATAGATACTCCATATATTAAGATTTTGAAGAAAATATATGAGAGTGCTACATCCTTTATTAGACTAGACAAAGACAGTAGCAAATTTAAAATCGATAAAGGAGTTCGACAAGGAGACACAATATCTCCGAAGCTGTTTACTGCTGCCCTTGAGGAAGCTTTCAGAAGATTAGACTGGTCGCAGAAAGGAGTCAATGTGAACGGAGAGTACCTAAACCATTTACGATTTGCAGATGACATTGTGGTCATAAGCCACGATCCCAAAGAATTAGAGGAAAATCTTAATCAGTTATGCACAGTTAGTAAGGATTTTGGACTAAAGATGAATATGGCTAAAGATGAATATGGTAATGATGAACAAGTATGTCACGGAAAGGGAAATAATGATTGAAGGAGCAGTAATTGAAAAGGTGGAGTCATATACTTATCTGGGACAAGTTATTAGCTGTAATAATGATAAATGGCTGGAAGTCAAGAGAAGAATAAATTTTGGATGGATAGCATTCAGGAAATATAGTCACATACTGAAGAGCAATATCCCAGTTTGTCTGAAACGTAAAATATTGAATCAATGTATACTCCCCACCATGACTTATGGAAGTGAAACTTGGGCACTCACCAAAAGAATGGAAGAAAAGCTAAGAACTACACAGCGAAGAATGGAACGAATTATATTGGGAATCAGACTGTTAGATAAGAAGAGAAACACATGGATTAGGCAGCAAACTCAAGTAAAGGACATTCTTATCAAAACTAAAGAACTAAAATGGTCTTGGGCAGGACACATAGCTGGAAGACATGATGACAGATGGATGGACTAAGAAAATAACAGAATGGTACCCAAGAGGAGCTAGAAGAAAACCTGGAAGGCAAAGGCGGAGATGGATAGATGAAATTCATGAGTTTTTGAGTAGTAAATGGATGGCCAGTGCTCAAAACAGAAGGAACTGGAAAGTTGCTGGAGAGGCCTTCATCCTGCAGTGGATTGAAAATGGCTGATGATGATGAAGGAGTTTACCTCAATATACAGCTCTGCTTCATACTATACTGCTATTATATTAATGGCATTTTATTTCTTTCATGTAAATGACTTTGCATATAATAGCACTGTTTTACTGAGTTTCTAGCATGCATGTTTAATCTGTAAATAACACTGAAAATAGTGCACTAGGGAGCCCTGTACCATTATTTTATTAAACAATGAATAAATCTTGTGCACCGAGTTTGGGAAAGTCTTAGATAACCCAGCTGATGTTTATGCTTCACATCAGTCTTTACTTATTAGGGGTTTTTTTTTTTTTTTTTTTTTTTTTTTTTAAGGAGCATTAGCAACTAAGGCCATATTGCTCCGGGGATATGTGGTGGTCATGGGCTCGAACCCCGGTCTAATCATGAAGCTTGTGCTACACACTGCTGCTCCTGCCCACCTGGCTACGGAGGCATCTCTTAACTTATGAAAGACCCTTTATGGTGAGGAGAGGTTATGCAAGCGAGGCTGAGCCAGGTAAAATTAGTGATTTTGAAATTACTGGTGACTATTTAATAGAAATAACCTTAGAGCCTATAGGCAAGTAAGGCTCCTGGCATATACCCAGTAATTTTGAGGGAGGGGGACCTTGAGAGAATTTCCTTTGAATTAGAAAAGTTAACAACAATATCAAGGCAGTTCTAAGGGTGGAAGTCAGTAACTACATTGGTTGGTCCAACTTCAGTAGGAGGGGAAAATCTTAGAGGCAATGATTAAGGGTTCAATCCAGAGACATTTACACAGAAATAGCATTCTGCTGAAGGATACACATGGTTTTGTTAAAACAAATTCATGGTAGGGAACAATTTTAATACAATTTATTTGGATTTTAGCAAGACATCTGACTCAGTCCCTCATGAGGGGTTACTGTATACGCTGGAACATGTTGGGATTACTGGAAATATCTAAGATGGATTTGCAGGGTGGCTGCAGGGCAGAAGGCACAGGACTTTGATTAATAGATATTATTCATATCGGTGTAATGTCAGAAGTGAACCCCCACCCCTCCCCAAGAGTCAATTCTTGGACCACTGCTGTTTGTGATTTTTATAAAATTTGCAGACAACAAAGATTGGGAATAGTTAATGATCACTGCCATGCAGCACTCCTTCAGGATGACCTTCGTGAAGAGGCTTCAAGAATGCTCAGAGAAGTCGCAGCTGTTTTAACAGTGAAATACAAGATCTTACACTTATGAAATAGCAACCCCAAAATAACTTATACAACTTTATGGGGACAACAAACAAACAGTACAGGAAGAACGGGACTTTGGAGATACAGGCATACCTCGGTTAACGTTACCTCTGATAACGAAGCTTCGATATAACGAAGTCCGCAATTTCAAGCCCCATTTAACATAAAAAATATTCCAGTTTAATCACCCGAAATCTAAACAAACTGAAGAAATTACGGAAACCTTTGGGGCTTCTCGTGGTTGGTTCGAGAAATTTAAAAAACGGGCCAGGATTCATAGTGTAAAATTAACAGGAGAAGTTTCCAGAAAAACTAAAGGAAATGATTGAACGTGAAAATTTTCCACCGAATTTGTTCAATGTTGACGAAAGCGGTTTGTTCTGGAAACGGCTACCAACAAAAAGCTTCATTTCTATTGAAGAAAAATCAGCTGCTGGGTTCAAAGCAGCCAAAGACCGTTTAACGTTACTCTTTGGATCAAATGCCTCTGGCGATTATAAATTAAAATTGTTATTAGTTTACCATTCAGAAAATCAGAGGGCGTTAAAAGGTAACATAAAAATGAATTTACCTGTAATATGGAAAGTAAATAGAAAAGCATGGGTTACCAAGGAGTTATTTACTGATTGGTTTGTTAACCACTTTTGTCCTGAAGTAAAACGGTATTGTCAAAAAAACAACTTTGAAGAAAAAGCTCTTTTGTTGTTAGACAATGCTCCGGGACATCATACTGATCTTAACACGTTGGACACATGCATTCCTGTCAAAGTTGTGTTTCTTCCAGCAAACACAACTTCCCTGATTCAACCATTGGATCAGGGAGTAATAGCATCATTTAAAGCTTATTATCTGCGTCGAACATTAAGCAGTTTAACTGAACTAGAGGATAAAGAGGAAATGACAGTTAAAACTTTTTGGAAAAACTACACCATTAAAAACGCAATTGAAAACATTGATAGTTCTTGGAAAGAAGTCACAAAGAAATGCTTACATGGAGTTCGGCGCAAAATATGGCCAGAAGTTGTAATAGAAGAAGAAAATAACATCCAAGAAATTAGAAATGAAGTTATCCAGATGGCTCAATCAATAGGTTTCGAAAATGTCGATGAAGAGGATGTTAGAAATTTATTGAATGCAGAAGATGATGGTTTTTCAGTGGAAGATTTAGAAAACCTTGTTAGCAACGAAGACAAAGATAATGAAGACGAAGTTAAAGAAGTTCCTGCTGAAAAAGTGTTAACAACCAAAGATTTAAAAAGGTGCTTAAATGACATTGAAAACGTTTTAAATTTTTTTTAGTGAAAATGATCCTGATTTAGGAAGAAGTTTTATTGTTAAGCGATCAGTGTTAAATGCAATAACTCCGTATAGGCAATTGTTAAATGAAAGAGAAAAAAAGCATAAGCAATCAACTTTAGACTCATATTTTAAAATGTGATTTCACTTTGTATGTAAGTTGACTGTTTATTTAATAAAACTTTTCTTTGTTCGAAAAAAAAGCTTTTCATTTTCTTTACGTAGGAACGTATCCCTATTCTGGCCATAGTATTTTTACCTCTGAAAACGAAGTTTCGCTTAACGAAGTAATTTCGTGGAACGCATCCTATTCGTTATTCGAGGTATGCCTGTATATATATATATATATATATATTTTTTTTTTTTTGTTGTTGTTTTGTTTAGGGAGAATTATAATTAAAAGTGTAACATGAACCTCTAAAACACAGGGACTGCAAACTGCCCTCATTTAAAATTATATTAAATGACATTCATTCACAATTGATTTTAGATAAGCACTGGCATAAATAGCATGCCATCTTGTTTGTAACTATTTCAAACAAATGTCAAACATGTGTATTTGACATCTTGTTTGTCATTATGCATATGAAAATTCATAGTTATGCACACAAAACTCAAACCCCCACATTATATTCCCTCCATGTGTTATTTTGGGTGCTAGATGTCCCTGAATGTTGGCACATATTTTTATTTGTTATGTATCTTGCACATAAAAATTTACACTGTTCTTAAATTTGCATATTACTGGGATTACTGGGATATAAAACTGGAAATTTTAAAGTTTTGGTGCAAATTACTTCCAAACAGATGAAGATGTTGTAGAAGCTTCAAGTTAAAAAAAAAAAAAAAAAAAAAACTGGACGATCTCATGAGTGGTTATAGATTTACTTGGAGGGGGGAGGGGGATAGCAAGTAGAAAAACCCAGTTTGTGTAATTCCTTGTAGTGTACTTTGTGTACTTGCTCATTCAGATTCTCCAACAGGACTCATGTCAGGAAAGTGTTTTCTCAAAATGTTGACAAATCTGTTTAAGTGTTGGTATTGAGATGTTTACAATTTAACTAACATTTCAATAAAAACAACTTAATCACATGTTATATTAGTGTGACATCATTAATTCTTGATCAAATGATGAATAATCATATAGTGTCTTACTTCCAATTAATTAGAACCTAACTTGTTATCCAGTTTGTGGTTTCTCTTACAATACAACATGATCAAGGGAGCAATACAGGTTATGAAATGTGGTGCTGTCTGAACAATTATAGCAGCAGTGGTTAAAACGAAAGAAGAATGTTGCCTTTGTAGTTGTCTTGGCAACAACGTCAATCTTAACAGAGATGACTCTCCCACACAGATCAATATCTAGATAAAAATCAGTTATTTCTGCCTAAAGCATTTTAAACAATTTCTTGGGAACTGGACACCAAAAATGTACAAAGATGCCACCAAACCTATGCTTATATCCTCCAACCCCACCAAACATTACATTTAGAAATTTAAGCTATGAATATTTCTAAACAGGAGCATGTAGCAAATGTCATTAATAACCACCATAGTGGATTAAACTGCCTTTCTAAGTAAATAGAAAGGCTCAGGCCTTTGAAAAAGTCAGCTCCATAAAATAGAAATATTAAACTGTTAAACTCCAAGTATAATCCAATCAGGTGAAAGCCTTACATTTATGCAAATACAGTATATATATATATATTTTTTAGACAAGAAATAACAGTGAAGAGAGATATTGAAAATGGAAAATGTAATTGACTTTCAACAATATGCAATTTGAATGATAATATGCTAACATATGTCAAAGGCATGTATAAGACTTAATAAGCTGCAATACTTTTTGAGAAAATCTTCTGAGTAAAGTAATTACGAAGAAATGAGCCCGGAAGTTTTAAACTGTGGCCCAACTATGTAACCCATATAATAGCTGAATTAAAACATATCAAACGCATACCGATAAAAATCCAATAACAGTATACACACATACAGACTACACTTCAAATGAAATCTGAATAAAAATTTATTCATGAAAATTATACTTGAGCTACAACACTTCTATTATCAAATGAAGTTATAAAAAAAAAAAAAAATTCTTTTACACTGACACATGTTGCTGATTTACAATAGCCTTAAGCATAAGCAGCTTAATTTATGAGGTTCAAATGACCAAATACACTGTGCTAGCATACTAAAATCTTCTCAGCAGCATTTCAAGTGCTACATTTTATAACTAACAATCAACTACACTCAAAATTTATAGAGTAATATATAATATATATTGCATAAATATATAATATATATTGCTCAAATATATAATATATATATTGCTCAGGAGGCTGCAAAAAACAAATTTCTTACATCTTTCTAGTGCACAGTAAAATCTGTTGAACAAAAATTTTATTTCGTACATTAACACTATTTAAAAACACTGTAAACATAAAAATTCATTTATTAACCACACCAGGTTACATTTTAACAAATACATAACATGATGACAAAATGATGCAAATACACCTCAGAGAGTGCAAATGTAGATTTCATTAATGATGCAACAATGGCATTGAAGGGAACCAGCTACTCTAAGTGATAAATAACCATGACTGATATAGCTACACAGATGCTCAAGACATGGTTGCAATGCCACAATGTCAATGTTTACTTGCTATCAATATCTTCGTCTTTTAGATTCCACTGCATATTCTTCACGAGGATCTCTGCCTTCCATCATTTCTCGAGGTACACCACGACCTCCAATTGGTGCACCTCCACGCATGTTATTCATATTACCTGATGGTACAACTGATCCTGGCCCACCCCCCATGCTACCCATAGGCACTGTGCCAGGTGGACCAGCCATGTGATGAGCAGAAGGAGGCTGATCAAAGCGTGACTGTCTTTGCTAAATTGTTGAATAAAATGTTAAATTCTCCCCCAAGAAAAAATGTATACACATACACAAGTCACACACAAGAGGTAATTTGAGTTCATAAGTAGTTCAGTTCAAGTTGTCAAACAACAAGGCAATGACGAGGCAACAAATCCATCCATTACGCGATCATCAGGGAGAGGTCACCATAAAAAGGAAGGAATGAGTTAAATTAGTATTCATGTTTAAACCTCAGTGAATATTATGTTATGAAACTAATGGATGCTACAAAAATTAAAGGTCGCAAATAATGAAAACCCAAAAACAAAGCTGCTAGGTGTGATGAAATCCATTAAGGAAAAAACAGAATATTTCACAAATGCAAAAGAAAGTAAGCCAACTGGCAAGTAAAACATACACACGTGACAGAAAGAGAAGGGGATATATCTCATTTTTGTTAGCAAAATGATTCTTAAAGCACTGTTTTACTTCAATCAAAAAGTATAATAATGAATATATTATCAAACGAATATAAATCAACCTGCACTTATAATTTCATGTATAAAATTGAACGCATTTAGAAATATAATGCCATACTTCCAAGAAGTAAACCTGAATGAAAGTAAAACAATTTTACTATCTTGGGATACACATTCCAAAACTGTGGCAGTACAAGATGCTTAGAGTGGTAGGATTTGATCTATCTCTCCTGCCCTACCTAATCCATAACCAACTGCATGCCACAAACACGCACCACTCAAATTACAACATAAATACACCAGATGCTACTACTATTTGTTGATTTTACATGTTACTATCAAGAATATTAGACTTTTAATAATACATAAATATTTTTTGGTAGTAATATATAATTTTTCCAAAGAAATTCAATCACATCCAATGGGAAAGTTGTTTCCAAAAACATTTGCTATATTTAAATTAATCATAACATGCAAGATTTTTTTAATGCTTCAAACACAGTTGAATTATTTCACTTTTATTAGCTTTTGGCTAACCTGGAAATTGTGTTTTTAAAGCATGCTGAAGTGATTCTTCAGCATGCTTTTAAAGCATGCTGAAGTGATTCTTCAGCATGTTATTATTCTAAAAACCAGAAATCTATTGCAAGTAACCTAAAAGGGAAAAAAAAATTTTTAAGCACAAACAGCTCAAACTAGTATACATAATTTGGGGAATACATATATATTATATATATATACCTAAAAAATTGATTTATCCCAAAAAAGGACAATTATGCAATGTAATATTATTGCATAATTGTCCAGAGTTTTTTTATTTTTTTATTTTTTCAGAGGCAAAAAAAGTAAAGCTGGCTCATCAAACTAAGCTGTGTTCAATTTAATGAGTTACGATCAGTTACAAAGGACTGTTACTAATGGGCAATATGCAGCTTCACTGGAAAAGAACGTAGCAGTAGAACAGCAAAATGTATTCCTCTACAGGAATATCCTTACTGAAATAATAATTATATAATGTAATAAAATATTACCTTAAAGGAAATTAAGTACTAAATCAGTCTGATTAATCTCAGTAAGTCAGTATATGTAAATATGCTAACTTGATTAATGGCATTTCCCCTCAAAAAATAGATGTAAATACCAATTTGTTCAAAAACAAACTATGATGAAATAGAGTCCCATTAGATCTATCAATAATAATTATTAGGGAGATCAGTACCTTAAACAAAATTGCCCTTTACTCAGAAGGCAACTGAAGATCAGCCAAACTCATAATAAACCCCAGGGGCTCACATCTGGTGAGTATGGGCTTGGCACACCCAAGGTCCTGAGCTGGATATCATCATTCTTCTCTTTCTTGGTGATTCCCTTTTACTTCTGACTCTTATTCTCTCTCTCAGAGTAATTCAGAATATTTTTTGGCTGGTGCAGCATAAGCCTCAGGCTTCCTTGCACCATATGGCTAATAATAATAATAATATAATAAATTACATTGTTCTGCACGGTTTTCGATGTTTGTAAACTAATAGCTGTTTTAACTACTCATTTTTTGATGCTGATTTCAGATATGTTGTTCATTTTTTTCTATCAAGTACCATTTTTCACAAGTCACTTAGGCTGATGTCATGAGTTGTATTATTGAATGTATTGTCGGGAGTAAATACTGGGAATTTGTAAACTAAATCTTCACATATTGGCAACTCTACCTTTAGTCATTTGTTTCTTGACCTTGAGAGCTCCATGCAGCAGTGTTTATTGGTGTGAGCTCAGTTTATTTTTGAGTTTACAACAATGTTGTATTTGGGGGTTTTGGCACAAGGGACCTCTTGGGCCACATTGTGCCTGTTCATGATTTACTTTTGACTCATTATTCTACATGTTATTATGATCAGACACAATTATATAAATTAATGCAGTTTAAATAGTTAAACAGTTCTTCAAAATTTGCATCATTGCCAAGAATATGCAATAAAGTTAAGAGTTCTTGTGAGTTGGATAGGGAGCTAAAGCTAGATTTTCAGATAGATGATTGTTGGGGACATTCAATGAGAATATTCTTTATTGTTAGCTGCAGCTGGCAAAAGAAACACTGAGGAGGGTTCCAGGCCACAAGCAAATACAGATGAGTTGGAGAGGAATGACTGATGTGGAGCCTTGTCAGAATCACTTCTCACCTGCTCCTCCTGAAACTAATGTTTACAACTGTAGTGGTTTTTTTTTTTTTTTTTTTTTATCTGCAGCAGTTTATTATTCAGTTGAGACCATTTTTTCCTACATGCTGCTTTAATAACGGACTTGTAGTCAGGGTAGGGCATTTACAGTTGACAGGAAAATCCAGTGTTTGGATGTTTAAAAACATAATCCTCACATTCATTACCTGGGATGCCGACATGACCAGAGATAAGGCAAGATAACCTTCCGGTTGACTGCTTGATAGTGACATAATTTAGATCAGATCTCTTTAAGAATGGGATGAGAGGAATAAAAAAATAGATTGAGTAACTGCACTAGGATTATCATGTCAAACTTGTGCTGAAAAGTGAGTAAAATGTCTTCACACAAGTATTTGAACAAACCAAACTTATTTTTTTATATGTATAGAAATTATGTAGTCCTCAAGCAAAGACGAGATATTGGAGAATTTGTAAAAAAAAGTGTATTGTGCTTATTTTGGAGTAAAACTCTGTGACCAGAATAAACAATGGGCTCCACATAAAGTTTGCCAAACATGTGTTGAAACATTGAGACTGAGGGAAAATGGTAAAGAGAAGAGTATGCCACTTGCAATTCCCATGATTTGGAGGGAGCCTAATTTACTCTAGTCTAATGGCAGACCAGTCCCATATGGAAATAACCTGCCAATTCCATGCCACCTCCATTTATATTCGAGAATGTAGAAGCAGCAGAGAGAGAGAGAGAGAGAGAGAGAGAGAGAGAGAGAGAGAGAGAGAGAGAGAGAGAGAGAGAGAGAGAGAGAGAGAGAGAGAGAGGGGGGGGGGAGGGTGAGTAAAAGTTAAGCTTCTGAAGATGAAACTGAAGTCTATATGCCTGGAGACACTGATTCCAGCCCTGCAAATCACCTCAGTTCTAGACTTAATTAAATAACAATGAGAAGGGGGTTGTTACAACATATAAGGTACTACTGCCCTCTTGGCTATCAATGTTGTAACATACTTCTTCTATGCTCTGTGGGAAATGCCTAGTTACAAACCCCATCTTAGCAGGAAAAGGTTGTGTGGTTTTCCACTCCAGAAAACTCAGGATTATCATCTTGCAAACCAGGCATATCTTAAAGAATACACACAACCTACAGACTTGATATACTGATGTCTTATGGCCTTAGAACAAATCTAAACCAACCCAACTAACCATACAGGGAAAAGGGAATCTGCTGATTTTAAGGCTATCCCACTTCTGATTTTATCAATCTCACAGACATATAATTAGGTGGATATCTCAGATGAGGATGATAAGTTCTGCTAAGATATCTTTATCAAAAAATAAAAAATTACTTTTGTGCCCATTATCACAAGCATCAAACAAAGCGATAATACATCACACAATGCAAGAATGGTTAAGATTCCATGAATAATGGTAAATAGATGGCATACACATAGCCATACACATGGATAACTGAAACCAACTACTTTTTGGCAATGAGCAACTAACTTAAATGAGGAGGATGATGCCAAGATGGATGAATATAGACCTGGCTAGCCCAACAGAGCACAAAAATATGGCATGGAACAGTCACAAAGCAATGAACTCTACAAAAATTACAAGCTGAACTGTAATAGTTTAGAGTAGCAAAGGCTGAGAAAGCACTGGCTAAAAGAGCCAAGAACAAGGGCAGGAAGTTTTTCCTGTACATGAATACAAAGAAGAGAATGCCAGATAAAACTCTTGCATAACAGGTGTGGGAGTCTTTGGTAAAGCAGCTGATGCTGCCAATGAATCGAATAGGTAATACTGGCCCGAGCACTGGGAGATCCAGGCTTAGGGCACCACATGACTCTCATTCATCATCTAAAAATTAACCCACAAGTGGCTGTGCCCTGTCATACAAACATGAGTACGCCAGGTGCCGTACACCTTGGATATCACGGAAACATGGTTGTGTCTTATTTTACGAGGTTTAGTATTCCTTCCGGAAAGAATATTGTATAGGGTAGTGTTCTGACTTGAACTGTTTTTGGCTCCAGTCGCCTGCAATCTTGCTTCGATTGTGTAGTATTCAAATTTTGTGTTCGAGATCGATAAATATAATAACTGATAGTTTTAATAAGTGTATCAAAATGTGTGCATTGTATTTTCTTGTTGGAAATAATTAGGTTGTATGTATTAGAATATTATTATTATTATTAATAATACAATGGAGCCCAAGGCTTATGCTGCACCAGCCAAAGGGGGAGGGAATCCCGAGTTACCCTGAGAGAGAGTCAAACAGGAATCACCAAGAAAGAGAAGAATGATGATATCCAGCTCTGGACCCTGGGTATGCGAAGCCCATACTCACCAGATGTGAGCCCTGGGGTTGAGTATGTTATTATAATATTACTGATATTTTTATAATCACATTCTGATCATTAACTAAATAGTGAGTGAGATATATAGCCTTGAAAGTAGTATAATGTTTAATGACAGTTCATTATGTTATTGCAATTTTTAAGCTTAAAAATAAATTCAAATAAAATTCCTTGTACATTTCATTGCCTGGGGTGGGGGGGTGGGGGGTTTGCACAGTCTTTCTACCCAGGGCACCTAAATTTTCTGGCCAGCCCTGCAAATAGGTATTTCATCATCAATCTTTACTGATGAGAGCCCCTGCATGATAAGAAGCTGTGCGAGTGGGGGCTAAGATAAATAAAATTGGTGACTTCAAAATAATAGATGATTCTTTTATTAGAAAAATTTCAAAGCATAAAAGCAAGTAATCTCCTGAAGTTAATGTTAATGGCATACAAGGTGTGACTATCGAATAAGAAGACTGTTGCAATAAAATAAGTAATAAAACATTTCACACCTTACAAGTTATCCCCTTCAAATTAACTGCCTTGGACTTGCACACACACTGTCCATTTTTTTTTTTTTTTTTTTTTTTGTTAGTTGTTGGCACGTCTGCTTCTGTGGCCATAATGCACCTCCCAAAGTTTTTGCATTTTACTCTGATCCAAGCCAGGCAGGCACTTTACCCACCTAGCTAGCCCGGTCAACACAGTGTTCCATGCGTATCTTCCAAGCACAGAAACATTTCTGGAAGTTATATTCTGTAAGTTGCTTTAACACTTCAATTTTTAATGAATGTCTTCAATAAACTGAAAATCGGTTCTCTTAGGTACACTTTTACATTTAAAGAAGAGAAAATAGTCACAACAGGCTAGGCATGGTGAGTAGGGTGCCTGTTCACACACAGGGTTTGCTTTTTAACCAGAAAATGGAGAACAGAGGGTGCATCATGTGCCAGATCATCCACCATCCTTCCATAATTCAGGTCTCTCCCTTTGAATTTTTTCATGCAGTCTTGTCAGAACTTCAATGTAGTGTGTTTGATTGACAGTCTAATTTGGTGCAATGTATTCAGCCATAATTATTACTTTAATATTCAAGAAAGCAATAAGTGGTTTTCTTTTTGATTTTGACATTCTTGCTTTTTCTGGTCAGGGGAATTGTTTTGCATTGACTGTCTTCTAGTTTCTGGGTCATACTGGAACAGCAAACTGTCATTGCAAGTAATTATAGCTCTCAAAGTCTGGATCTTCTTCTCTTTTTTTTAAACACCTTCACAACTTTGCAGTCTTCTGATTCTTTGATTTTCATTTCAAAGGTTTTGCCACCATCTTGGCACACATTTTTCTCATACCTAAATTTTCAGCTAAGATTTCTCTGTTTCTTCATCCGTGCGTGGTCAGTTCTGATGCAACTATTCTAATCACTTTCCAATCAATGTCCTTGACTAGTCCACATTTTCATCAGTTTTCATGGATACCGGATGGCCTGGTCATTCATCATCTTCCACATTCTTCCTTCTAAAAATGTTTTACGCCATGCCGTTCAAACATGTGAGCTCTGGACATATCTTCCCAATACGCTTGCTGAAACTCATAACTATCAGGTGGTGTTTTCTTCAGTTTTCTTAAAAAAATTTGGGGCTGATCCACTGTTTTATTTGTCTGTCATTTTTCCAACAAATTACAAAAATAAAAGGTAATGAAAATCTGGCTCACTACAATCGGAATAAACATTGGAATGCAACAGCAGACAAATAGGGAAAAGTTCCAAGTCAACTGCTGTGCCTTTGTTTCAGAGGTGCCACTTGGAGTGTAGTGTCCATGTATGTAACTCGTTATTTAATAGCTACCCAGTAATTTTGACAGAGGTAACCAGAACCCAGCAAATCACTGTTGTTTGGTTTTTTAGGAGCATTAGCAACTAAGGCCATATTGCTCCGGGAATATGCGGTGGTCATTCCCTGACTTTTTCCGCATCCTCTGTATTTGGTGGTGACGGGCTCGAACCCTGGTCTAATCAAGAAGCATGTGCTACGGAGGCGCCCAGCAAATCACTGAGGCTAATTATGAGAGCATCACAGGAATCATCAGTTGAAGAGATTCCCCTGGTTTGTAAAAGTGCCAACATAAAGGAAGCCATAAGAGTGAAGTCAGTAACTACAGACACTGGTTAAGTGCAGAGGGAAAAAAAATCAAGTGGTAGGGAAATAGAGGCCATAAATTCAAATTACAGGGGAAGAGGCTTAGACTGGATTATAATAAGTTCTCTTTTAGCCACTGGGTTGATTACTGAAACAAATTACCTATATGAGGAAGCACATAATTACTGTATTTTCCCGTGTATAAGATGCAAGCTGAATTGGTTAACTTTTATTAAATTTAATTATTTTTCCATATTACAGAACAAAAATAAAATAAAATTCTTTACCCTAGTTAGTATTATAATACAGTCAGTTTTGCTACAACGTGCATCTTTGCAATGCAAATTTGCTCCAACGCGACTGATATATTAGGGAAAATGCAAGTATAACATGGATGTTTGTGTTGGCTTATGCACAGATTCGTCTGCAAGTAACACGAAGTGAACACAAAACGCAGCACCAAGCTTATTTAAAGCGACTTGCGCAGCAATACATACAATTTTAAGAAGCTTAAAACTTGTTAAATGTGTGAGAGCTACATTTCCCATTTACTGTAGTCGTATAGGTCGGAGACAGACTGTTGTCATTCGCTGTATTCACAAGATAACAGGTGATATTGTAGGCCGACTCGTGTTTTCACGAGCTCACATTTTTCAGTTTGAACAGAAATTTCATGAGGCACGAGTAGAGGAGTACATTTCTGGAGACCACTACCATAAAACAATAAAAACAATTTGCAGTTCCCGGTTTATTGGACTTTTCTGTTACTGAAATCTAATTATAAATGGGTACTAAACTTGATCTTACTGCATTTGCGATAATACCGATAGCTGGAATTCTGTGGGTTTTTACATTATTATGGTGAAATGTGTTTCCCCTTCCATGAAATCTTCAATCATATAAAAAACATGAATAAATTTTTCAAATTCTTCTCTTCATTCCTATTTTTTAAGCTTTATAAACTTTTCTCACTTGTGCAATTTGTGTGGCCCGTGTTTGTCGTAATTGATTGCTTATCTTTTTTACTGTTTTAAATTTTATAACAAAAAAAGTTAGTGAACAGAAATATCAATCAAGCAAACTTCATATCTTGTCAAGGTAAAGTGCTATATTTACTATAATATTTATTCATTTATTAGAAATTTAAGATTAAACTTGTGTTAGCAATTTTTTTGGGTTTCTAACTTTTTTTAGTGTTTTACTTACTAGACTGAAAATTCTTTTGAGTTGAAAATTTTTTCTGCCCCTAATCCCTATTTTTCCCATAAGCCCTTTTGTTTTTAATGCGCAAAATACCATAACCCAGAGATTTTTAGGAACACATGTACAGCGTTATAGCAAAACTGAATGTACAGATATATTAATCACTATAATATATTAATCCCAAGAAATCTTCCCCTGGATACTGGTTTTCATCTTCAGTCCCTTCTTGATCACTAACCTCCAGCTCTTCCTCTGAATCATCTTCATATATCAAGTTGTACTGACTACCATTCAAAGCATTACCGATTCCATATTTCATAAAAGACTTAAAACTCTTCAAAATAATATCTGGATTGACCACTCACGCTGTGCTGACCCATTCACACACTTGTGTGATAGATGCTCTCTTTAATTACTATATTTAGTACTTTTTATTGTTATCATCCATCATCCACTTATTCCATTCTTCTCTCAGAAGAATTTTAAATGGCTTATTGATCGGTACATGTAATGGTTGAAGTTGAGATGTCAATCCCCCAGGTATTACAGCCAATTCAGTATTGCCACTTCACATTTTTCATTTTGTGGGTTCCACGAGATGAGTTCCAAATTAGTCAAAAACAAGCAGTGCACTTATTTATTTTTTTCTTAATGCCCCATTTCATTTTTCCCACAATCATTCTATCCATATTTTCCATCCCACTCTCATCCATCCAACCTTTTTGGTGAACATGTACAATGGCACCTTGTATATCTTTCTCTTTAGGCATTAATTTTCTTTTGAAAATTAATGAACAAAATTGAAAATTTTGTTCCATCTGCACAACATGTAATGACTGCAGTGTAATGCATTTTTTTGTGACCACTTGTCTTAACTGTTGCTGGTTTTTTTTTTTTGGCATCGTCCTATTAGAAAGAACATCAAATGTGATAGGAGTTTCATCCTAATTTCCTATTTCTATTTGGCTTAGGTCTTTCCTACAATTTATCATGAAACAATAAAGTTTTTTTGCACTAATTTGGTTTTGTCACACATACTTTTGCAATTCATAAACCTATAGCATCAAGATAGGCTCCCTTTGAAATTAGCTATACCCCTTTCAGAAGTTGTTTTGAGACTGAATTTTTATCTTATTTTTTTGTTATGGCAATGCCATTTTGTCTGATTTTCTACCAGAATTAGAAAGTGATTTAATTCAATAAATCACTTTTTGATTGTGGCCATTCTGCAACTTTTCCATGCAAAGCACATTTTTCTTTAACATGGATTTAAGCATATCCTTTTGAGGTCTGCAAGTTCAGCTAGAGGAGGTCCAAATTTTATTTCAGTTGCCCTATTCCCGTGTTGTGTGTACTTTACAACTTTCAGTTTAAACCCCACAGTGCATGACAGTTGATTTTTATAATATAAATAGGAATAATGAATGCCTGCCACACTGCACATCTAATGAAACTCACTGCATCGTATTTTTGAAATTTTCACTGAGTCGCAAGTTACATGCAAATCTCCTGTGGCAGGTGGGCTGCCATCACTGTAATGCATCAATCTATTGTATAAGACGTCTGGCTTGTAATATGCATCCCGATTTTATGACTCCGATTTTTTTTTTTAAACAAAAAGTGTCTTATATACTGGAAAAATACGGTAGTCTATTTTCTTATCTACTTTTTATCTTTCTTTATGATTTATTTATAATTTATTATTTTATTATTATTTTTTTTTTTTTTTTTATTGGCCAGTGCACCAAAAACCCTAAACCTGTGGCTGATATACTAATAATAATAAAAAAAAAAAAAAAAAAAATACTAAGCAGCATATACATTATACTAGGAATTGTGACTGTAAATTTGGGTGACAAACTCTGTTTCTATCCAATATTTAGATTTTCATTAAATGGAATTTAATGACCCCCGTCTCCCATGAAAAAAATAACATGCTGGAGTAAGCTCTGACTTTAACAGTACAGTAGAGCATCAGTCATCCGGAATAACTGATGTCAGACCTCTTCCGGATAGACAAATTTTCCAGATAATCGAACGTAAGGCAAGATTAAATAAAATAATTAAGATTAATTAAATTAAAAAAAATTATCAACCAGTCTCTGAAAACAGAAACATCCATCCGGGCATTTTTATGATTTTTATACAAAACAGGAAAATAAGAAAGATTTTTAAATGCACTCGGTTTTTTCGACTTACCGATAACGAGCACGGTCAATCTGCCGTCCCAGTAGCCTTTGCACACACAGCAATTGTAACTCGCTTTTCTCATCTTAAAACCTGGTGCAGGTTTCTCTTTTTGTGGCTAGGGTTTTTCTCAGTAATACTTTCCATAACAAGCCTGTCTCATCAACATTTTCTTTCTCATAATTTGCTATAACTGAAGCAAACTTACTTTTAAAGGATGCCGCTGCCCATTCGTCTGCAGAAAGATTCTCGCCTTGAATATCTAGTTCACATGTACCATGTCTCAGTTTAAAGTTTTTCAGCCATGTGCTTGCCTTAAAATCTTCATTACCTCTTAATTTTCGATTAAAATCCTATGCTTTTTCCACACAACAATTGGTCCAGACATTGGTTCTCTTAAACTTTGCTTCTGAAGAAACCACAAATAAAGTGCACTCTTTAAAGTGGCATTTTCAGGTTTCAGCATACATTCAGTCTTTTTCCTGCTAGATCCTCAATTCACTATCCATAACTGACACAAATTCTGTTATAGCATTGGAATTTTTCTTGATGTCGTAAATTGTTGAAGTTCCCATATTAAACTATTTGGAGAGATGTTCTAAATTTTCACCTTTAGTGATTCTATTAATAATTTCTTTTCTTTTTTTTTTTTTTTTTTTTTGCTGCAATGTTAAAACTGCTTTTTCTCTTTCCTTTAATGTTTTACAGTAAAAAAATTAAGAAAAATAATAAATCGCACAGTTTCGGGCCGATATTATTCTTACCGAATCTGGAGCTAAACTAATTTGAAATTCACTCATGGTTTCCAAGAAAACCCAGTAGTCTCTGTGATAATTTTCTACAGCACATTTTAAGGTCACAACCATAAAACAATAAAAACAATTTGAAGTTTGCAGTTTACTGGGCTTTTTGTTTGTACAATCTGTTATAAACAGGTAGTAAATTCGATATTTCGCTATTAGAATCAAAATTCAATTTGCAAACATGATCACTATAACCGGCACCTACTTTACTAAAAAAAAAGTCAGCGTTTCAAATTATTCTGGATAACCATGTTCTACTGTATTAATATTTACTTAGTGATAAAGATGTGCACCACTATTTTTCCTGTGCTGGCTTCAAAACCAACTGCAAATGTTCGGTCCTTTCTTTTATATATATAGAGACATATAACAAAGGAGAAAAACAATTCATCACAGAAATCTTGATAATGCTGGCTACTGAATAACATGGAGTGGGATTATGGAAGAGAAATATTATTATGGATTACAGAGGAGAGCAGGGCTACTGTACAAAAAAAAAAAAAAAAAAAAAAAAAAAATCACTGTAATAATGGAGAAGAAAGATTTAAGATTTAATTTTAAAAATTGAGTTATATAAGGTGGGAATGCCACATAGTCCCATCCCAGTAGTTTCCCAATTATCTTATGACTGGTATACACTAATCATAATAATGAACAGAATATCATGCAATACAATGAATTTTTTTTTATTACATATAATATACATCAAGACTTAAGGAAATATATATATTTTTTTTCTTATCAACAACCACTGCATATATATATAAAAAAATACAAAATCGAAATATGTTCACAGCTTAAATATATATTAGTACATACATTCAAAGAATGTACGTTAGAAATTCATACAAAATTCAAAATTATATTCTCATCTTAGGGTGTGTGTGTGCACACAAAAGAGCAGCAAATATGTTTAAAAAACATCATAATAAATGTTTACTTTTGACTACAGATATTACATCTCAGTCTAGAATCAACTAACAAGTAATTTACATAACTCTCATCATATTTATTTAGGATGGGGGAAGATGCCTAAATTGTTTTGTTCTATTTTTGCTAGTTATAAGTGAAAATGCCTCTGGAGGCATTTTCTTGCAGATTACAGGTTCTTAATATAGCTACAGTTTTCATCAAACCATATTTTTTTTTTACAACAAATATAGCATCAGAAACACACTAACCTTCACACATGGAGCCTGCCACTACCACTGCCATGTAGCACATTGCACTTCATGTGGAGAACTGGTTCAAGACATGATCTAACTGATTTCCAAAGAAGGATGATCACTGGGAACTGGTTCAGGTGGAGCCACTGATACCTATACCCTTGTCCACCTTTTTTCCATACAACCATGAACTAGTTGTGGATGAACCAACAGCTGGAGGTCCTCTGCATGCCAACCAAAAGTTGTCAGCAAAGGGGTGACAGGAAGATCCAATGCACCATCTTTAAGAACAAATATGCCATACCAGGCAACTGACTATACATCAGACGCTAGCATGTTTGGGATATACTGCAGCTAATGGATGGTGTAAACAGGTTGCTCGAGCCTATAAATTGTTTCCAACAGTAATACTCCACTGGGTTAGTTCCACTACACAAGGCACTAAAACTCTAGCGCACATTGGGATGGGGGGGGGGGGGTTACAGTCCAACAAAGCTTACCCTGAGAGCATTTGGATAGTAAATATTTAGTTTTGGCTACAGCTATTACATAATAGCTACTAAGAGACCTCATTGGGGACCTGTACTGGTTAATTTCTGACCATTCTGACCCATTAATAGGGATCATGTTCTCAGACCAATTCACCTTTACATAAGGCATTCCATGACAGGGTTGCAACAATGTTTTGCTGGTTTGATGAACTTTCCGGCAAGTTCACCATTCTCCCATGACCACCACACTGGTATATTCTCAGCCCAACTAAACTTGTATGAGGACATCGCTGGACTAACTCAGTGGTTTTCAACTGGAGTGGCACATAATTTGGGTTTAAGTTATTTAAATTTATATATTTATTTTATTAAAGGTGTACGGTACCCATTATACAGTATCATTTTAATTTTATGGTGATCTATAATTGATATTTATTTAGTACCTCTATATAAAGAATAAAATTATTATATAAGTATATATAATTTGTATTATGAATTGTAATTGTTTATAGTTATATTATTAACTATATAATATATTTTTAAATATATATATATATAGTTTACTATATATATATATATAGTATATATATATATAGTAAACCCTCGATTTAACGGATTTCAGACAGGACTAGTAATAATACAGTAATGTACATATTTAATCTTGACCATATTATTATTTTTTAGGTTATACAAAATTTCAGTGTTTTTATTAATTAAAAATTAATAAAAATTACCTATTTCCATTATTGTTTTCATAATTACCTACTTTTATTTTTATAATCAAATTCACAAAATTGTTTTTTATTCTTTCTGAAAACGTGTTAAAATAGCTGTTTTCCCAGATTACAGATATGAGCAGGCAATGACTTGCGAGCTGAATGTGACTCGGGACACTAAACTGCTTTGTTTCGGTTTCAGTCTGCCTCAAGTTATTGTGCAGTCAGGTTGTATACAGAGCGTTGTGACTTTATTTATTAAATAATTTTGTAATCCTTACAATTTAAAATGGCATCAAGTGATAGAGGAGTTAAAAGAAAGTGTGTGAACTTAAATGTGGCACAAAAATTAGAGCTAATTGAGAAATTAAAACAAGGCAGGTGTTTGTGAAATTTACAGCATGAAAAAACAAACAATTTGTGATATCTGTAAATCAGCAGCCAAATTGCGACATGACTTTATATTGTGCAGTACTGTATATTGTATTTAAAGCTTTTTTTTTTACATTAAGTACAATTACCTGTATTGTAATTGTACTTAAAGAAGTTTCACAGTATTTGTATTCCACAGAGGAATACAATTAATAATTAAACTGAGAACCAAAAGGCATATCATTGGAAAGTAAACCAAATAAAGGAGATTGACAAGTTTTAACAGGCAAAATTTAATAAGTAGGCAGCAACTGTGTTAATAAATAATTATGAAAGTAATAAGCACTATTTCTGCTTAAAGTGTCATGTATTTCTGCAGTGATATTATCAATGGAGCTGGCCAAGTGAAAATGCCAACAAATGATTTGCTGCCAGAACAATCATCCCTTTACAAATTCCTCAAAACATTTCCCTGTATATAACAGAAGTGTGTTTGAAATCATAACAAATTTTGTGGGAATTTATGAAAAATGGATGCTTCTTATCAAATCATAACACTTTTTTTCACAAAATTTTATAAATTTTTTTTTTTTTTTTTAATTTGGTAGGCACAGTACTTTAATTGATATACAGTTATGATAATCATTATATGCTGGCAATACCTTGAATGTTATTAGATTCTTTGGATAAGATCCAATACTGAGCATTCTAAAAATCCATTCTGTTAATACTGGTACAAAGATGGTTTACTGATAATCTTTACAATTTCATCAATTGCTGGATTCAGTAAAAGACATGAATTAGGTATGTTACTTAAGCTGTAAACTTTATTAAAGGTACCTATAGGGTGAATAAAAAATTCTGTAACTTTAGTTGTTGCTGGGGTTTTTTGTTTTTTTTAATTACAGTCATACCTCAATTAACAAATAGGATGCATTCCACGAAATTACTTCGTTAAGCGAAATTTCGTTTTCAGAGGTAAAAATACTATGGCCAGAATAGGGTACGTTCCTAGGTAAAGAAAATGAAAAGTTTTTTTTGAACAAAGAAAAGTTTTATTAAATAAACAGTCAACTTCCATACAAACTGAAATCACATTTTAAAATATGAATCTAAAATTGATTGTTTATGCTTTTTTTCTCTTTCATTTAACAATTGCCTATATGGAGTTATTGCATTTACCACTGATTGCTTAACAATAACACTTCTTCCTAAATCAGGATCATTTTCTCTAAAAAAAATTTTAAAGCACCTTTTTAAATCTTTGGTTGTTAACACTTTTTCGGCAGGAACTTTTTTAACTTCGTCTTCTTTTTCTTTGCTGCTAACAAGGTTTTCTAAATCTTCCACTGAAAAACCATCACCTTCTACATTCAATAAATTTCTAACATCCTCTTCATCGACATTTTCAAAACCTATTGATTGATCCATCTGGGTAACTTCATTTCTAATTTCTTGGTTATTTTCTTCTTCTAGAACAACTTCTGGCCATATTTTGCACCAAACTCCATTTAAGCATTTCTTAGTGACTTCTTTCCAAGAACTATCAATGTTTTCAATTGCATTTTTTAATGGTGTAGTTTTTCCAAAAAGTTTTAACTGTCATTTCCTCTTTATCCTCTAGTTCAATTGAATTGCTTATTGTTCAACGTAGATAATAAGCTTTAAATAATACAACTTTGACAGGAATGCATGTGTCCAATGTGTTAAGATCAGTAGGATTTCCCAGAGCATTGTCTAACAACAAGAGCTTTTTCTTCAAAGTTGTTTTTTTGACAATACCGTTTTACTTCAGGACAAAAGTGGTTAACAAACCAATCAGTAAATAACTCCTTGGTAACCCACGCTTTTCTATTTGATTTCCATATTATAGGTAAATTCGTTTTTATGTTACCTTTTAACACCCTCGGATTTTCTGAAATAATCGGTAAAATAACAATTTAAATTTACAATCGCCAGAGTCATTTGATCCAAAGAGTAGCGTCAAACGGTCTTTGGCTGCTTTGAACACAGCAGCTGATTTTTCTACAATAGAAATGAAGCGTTTTGATGGTAGCTGTTTCCAGAGCAACCGCTTTCGTCAACATTGAACACTAAATTTGGTGGAAAATTTTCACGTTCAATTATTTCCTTAAGTTTTTCTGGAAACTTATTTGCAGCTTCAACATCTGCACTTGCAGCTTCTCTTGCTAATTTTACACTATGAATCCTGGCAGGTTTTTTAAATTTCTCGAACCAACCACGAGAAGCACCAAAAGTTTCCTTAATTTCTTCAGTTTTTTTTTATATTTCAGGTGATTAAACAAAAATAATGCTTTTTCTTGAATCACCATTTGACTTAAAGGCATATGACATTGTGACATATCATCTATCCACAAACTTAACATTTTCTCCATTTTTTTTAAAATTGGACTCCTTAAGCAAGTTAATTTTGCCGCTGTAACATCTGTACAATTCTGAGCAGACTGTTTTATTTTTTTCTGATTTACTTAGTATGGTTGTTAAAGTTGATTGCGCTAATCCTAAAGAATGTGCCACATTGGTTTAGTTTAGTTTCCAAAGAAGTTGCTTTTCTTTCCTTTGATTCTGACATTTTAAATAAAAAAAAAATATTTCTATTAAAATTTACAAAATCTACATTATGTAATGCTATCAAAGAACCTACATCAATTATTGCAATGCACCACACTGAAACACACCCTATGAAGTGTAAACAATTAGGCGAATGATGCGCAAAACTGTTATAACAGACACACCCACAGCTTGGGAGCATACGGGAGTACGTAACGAGTCTCCGTCAGTCACCAATCGGATGATTGTCAGGCATTGGCCTTAAATTGAAATATTTTTTATGTTAAATGGGGCTTGAAATTGCAGACTTCGTTATCAGAGGTAACGTTAACCGAGGTATGACTGTAATTATGGGTTTGGGAGATATGCAAGTACAGGCAATCCCTGTATAACATGGTACTTCTACAACATAATTGATAAATTACAGAAATCCTTGCACAACCCAGTTAGAGAATTGTGGGAAACGGCGCATAAAATGGTATTTTTGAGCTTTTGTGTGGGGGAAAAACCAGTTATTATGTGGGGCTATGTAAATTTTCAACATTTGCATCCTTTTTTGTGAATCTCCACTGCTAATTCGCTAGTCATGTTTATTATAAAAAAAAAAAAGAAGAAGAAGAGGAAATTCCTGTATTTTATTTTGTTGGGAAATCCCAATATTACATTCTGTGCTATTGAACTTGTGCTTGTTTGAGACCATAAAAATTTGACTTTGAGGCTTGCAGTTCGTAACTTTTAAGGTTTTTGTAAGGTTATTTTGGTTTTTATTTGATAGTTTATAAATTTTTCTGGGTATGTATTACTAAACTTTGTTCTTAAGAAGCTTATTGGAATAATTTCTTTGTTGTGAATTCATTACAGCCCTATATTATGGCTAAGGAAATTAGGCATAATTTGGGTAATTGCTGATTTATTTAAAGAATGGATTCTAAATTGTTTTGTGCCAGCTGTGGAAAACTATTTAAAGCAGAAAAATCTAGATTTCAAAGTTATATTACTATTGGATAATGCACCAGACCAGTGGTGTGCAAACTATGGGGCACAACACCCAGAGGGGTCACAGCAATTTTTAAATAAAATTAGTTATTGTGTACATTGCTGGATCTCTTGTTCTCCCTGCTGCTGTAAAAATGATTTCAATTACGCATGGAGAAAAGTACAGCAACGATTTAAATACCATTCCACTATCCAGAGACACCAGTCTCACAGCATATTACGGTTATCATGGAGAACATAAAATTTAGTTTATTAAATCAATTGAGAGAAAGTCCAATTTTTGCAATACAATTAGATGAATCCACAGTATTTAAAACCTTGCTCAACTTATTGTATATGTGAGATACTGCGAGATATGTGAGATTTTTTGCAATACAAGTAGATGAATCCACAGTATTTAAAACCTTGCTCAACTTATTGTATATGTGAGATACTGCTACGAGGGAGATATTTTAGAGAATCTTCTATTTTGCAAAACTTTGGAATGAAGAAAGGAGGCGAGAAGATTATGTTATAAATATTTAGTATTATTAGCTATATGGTGCAAGGAAGCCTAAAGCTTATGCTGCAGTAGCCAAAAAAAATTTCTGAATTACCCTGAGAGAGAGAGAACAAGAGTCAGAAGTAGAAGGGGAATCACCAAGAAAGAGAAGAATTATGATATCCAGTTCAGGACCCTGGGTGTGCCAAGCCTATACTCACCTGAGGTTCTCTTTAAAACAAATAATTTAACATGGAACAACTGTGTTGCGATTTGCACTGATGGTGGGCTGCATTAACAGAGTAAAATAAAAGTTTAAAAGGCAAAGTAAAGGAAATTGCTCCAAATATAGTTTTGAAGCATTGCATTATACAGTACATAGGGAAGCATTAGTAGCAATGGAAATACAAACTGACTTGCATGAAGTATTGAAAGATGTGATCAACTTTATTAAAAAATAATAGAAGCTTAAATAGCAGACTTTTCACAATGCTTTGTAATGAAATGCTTCTTTCATATAAGAAAGCGAGGTCAACACTATCACTGGACAACCAGTGATAGTGTTGCGACGTTTTTTTGACTAAAAAATATGAAGTTTTGTTTTTATTGGATAAAAATGAGAACCTTGCTCGATTGTTTACATATCAAAAATGGCCTGAAAAACTTAGTCTCTTGCTGATATATTTGAAAAACTTAATGATTTAATAATACTCAGTGGAGTATTATTAAATAATATAAAATAGAAACTTAATCTTTGGAAAACTGAATTTGAGCATAATAATACTGAAATGTTCCATGATTTTCTGATTGTGTTATAATACTGACATTTTACAATTTAAGGATATCATTGCCACCCACCTAACAAAGCTAATTAAGAATTTTTCCAAACAATTTAATGTATCTCCAGAAAAAAAGTCGTATTGGATTCATGATCCCTTTGCTTTGGAAATTTCTTCATGTCCTGAAATTACCATTGAGCAAAAAGGAAGATCTTACCAACCTGTCATCTGACGAAGCATTATGTGCTCTTTTCAAGACTACTTGGGGAAAATTTGGCTTTCTCTTCAAGACGAGTGTCCAGAATTATCAAAAATGGCAATACAAACATTATTCCTTTTCGGGTCTGAATATGTGAGGTTGGTTTCTCAAAATTAACAACTATAAAAACAAAAAAACTTTCCAGACTTGATCCAGAAGATGACAGAGATTAGTAATTTCAAACATTGCACAAAATATGGACCAAATATTATTGGTTATCCGGGCTCATTCTTCTCATTAATTGCATTGTTTTGTAATTGTTCATTTTTTTATTGTTTTGTTAAAGAATGAGATTAATCTTAATTGAAGAATAAGAATTTGATTTTGCTGTATTCAATAAAAATATTAAACAATTACAGTGAATTCCAGTCATTTGGGCCACCGATTAATCGCGGCAGCCGTTTATTTGGAGAAAATCTTAAAAAACAGAACCCAATCGAGAAAACAGCCAGGGTTTACTTTGCTTAATTGGGACAACATGCTGTTTAATTGGGACAGGAGACTGCAGCACTGGAGATTACGCTACGATTGTCTCTGACCATCCTAGGTGGTTCGATCGGATTTCTGTACAGTGAACCAATTGTAATTAGCAGTCACTTGTTTTTGGGCTTTTCTGTTAGTGCAATCTATCATAAACGGATAGTAAACTCGATCTTATTAAATTTTCAATAATACAGACATCTGGAATTCTGTGGTGAAGTGTATTTACATTTCCATGAACTCTTCAATCATATAAAAAAATTGATTTTCAGAATCTTCTCTTCATTCCTATTTTTAAAGCTTCATAACTTGTTACTCCGTTCTCACTTGTGCGTATCGTGTTACTTGCAATTTGTGTATGCCGTATTCTTTGTTATTGATTACTATCTTTTTACTATTTTAAACCCACACATATCAACTAGTTACTATGTACATATTACAGTAAGTATCAATTATTCCGATTATCACATATCATTTAATCTGTAAGGTAATAAAGAGTAAATTTGTGCTTAATATATCTTTACTTTTATAGCCTATGGATAATATTCCTCCTGTTTTTGCTAATTAGAATCACTGTTTAATAGAATTAAAATTCAATTCACAAACGTGATCACAATGACCGGTGCTTACTACACATCGTATAGTGAACGGTACTTTACTATGGTGACTCCATCGTAACATGATTTGATTGTACAGTGAACCAATTGTAAAGCGGGGGTTCATTGTATTTTTAACTTTTTTTACTCAAAACTTCAGATAATTGGGGCAGCCGCTTAATCGAGCCAAAATGCATTCGTCCCAAATAACCGGAATCAACTGTATTTTAATGCGTAAATTAAAAAGGAAACAATTTTTTTATTCCTTTCTCAGTACTAAAATTTTCTACTACAATTTATAAAATGCCATTTTTCTTCTCTAAAAATC
The DNA here is from genome assembly GCF_048544385.1 of Mastigoproctus giganteus. Lineage (NCBI taxonomy): Eukaryota > Metazoa > Arthropoda > Arachnida > Uropygi > Thelyphonidae > Mastigoproctus > Mastigoproctus giganteus. The sequence continues at coordinate 15,853,574 of NC_143582.1, forward strand.
TGGTCATCCTTCTTCGGGTTTACATTAAGGGGTCATGTCAATTTTATATTTAATAAAGGGGGTCACGAGCAAAAATAAGTTTGCATGCCACTGCACCAGGCCATCCAAATTGTTGAAGTAATGTTCCTAGAACCTAATACAACTTTTTTAATTCAGTCATTAGATCAAGGCTTTGAGGGGTTTAGAGGGAAACAGGAATTCTGTGTGTTTTCGGACACACTGTCTAAAACACTGATGGATCCAATATCTTTCTATTTCACAAGATTTAGAAGTCGGGTTGGCCTGCCTGCCTAAAATCCACCCATGCACACCTTGATGGTACGCCCTGTTACGTCACTTAGGTGGCAATGAATGTGTAGAGTGATTCTCTTCAAGATGCCTGGTCAGAGCGAAGAGGAAAAGACCAAACCCTCCAGCACATGACAGCATGACGAAACAAATGGCCCTCAGTCCCCAGCGGCTTTCACCACCCTCTTATGTCAGTGAGAGAATGACAGTGGAAGCAGAGGGTGCTAAGAATCTTTGGGTACGACCAGGCTGCCATGCACGGAAACTGAACTTGGCCTGTTACAATCTAAGGTCGCTAATCGGTGAAAACAGGATATCAGAGCTGGAAAAGGAATTAGAAAATGTGAATTCATCGGTTTGGCTGAAACAAGAAATGAATCACTTATCAAGTGGAAATGTGCTGTACACCAATGGATACAGTGAAAGGAGTGACGGTGGAGTTGGCTTTCTGGTCCATAAAGATATAAAAAACAACATTTTGGAATTCAAAAGTACATCACCAAAGTTATCAAGACTAATACTCAGCATTTCTAAGAGGTACAAACTAAAGGTTATAATGATAAATGCACCACCATCAAGCCATTATAACGAAGAGGTTGAAGAAATGTACACCGAAATTGAGAGACTTCTAGATGAACAGAAAACTCACTACACCATTATTGTGGGGAACTTCAATGCTACAGTTGGAAAGAGACAAAACAGTGCAGAAAGGGGAACTAGAGGAAATTTTGGAATTGATGAAAGAATTGAAAGAGGTGGAAGACTTGTGGAATTTGCAGAATATCGAGGAATGTCGGCAATGAACACTTTTTTCAAGAAAAGGGTGAACAGAAAGTGGACATGGAAGAGCCCAAATGGATTAACAACTAATGAAATCAACTTCATCCTCACTAACAAAAGATATATCATGAATGATGTTACCGTCCTGAATAAGGTAACCGTTGGAAGTGATCACAGAATGATAAGATGCACACTTGATATAGATGTAAGAAAAAAATTGACTCAAGTAAATAATACGAAGATCTTTGAGATAACAGAAGAGGAGAAAAGGCAGTATGTACCAAACTTAAGAACAAATTTGAGCTTCTGCAGCCTGTTCAGAATGAAGATATCAACGAGGAATATCTACAACTTTCTGAAAGTGATAAAGCCCAAGAAACCTATAGGTAAAAAGAAATCCAAAGAAGAAAAAAATTAGTCAAGAAACACTTGTCGTGATGAACCAAAGACGACAAATGAAGAGCAAAATAAACACTGACATGGATAAAATTGAGTATACCGAGTTATGTAAAGCCATTAGAGACTCAGAGAGGACATAACTAGATTCAACACAAGAAAAGCAGAACATCATTAAGCGAAAACAAAGGACTTAAATCAGCAGCCATGAGCAGTAATACAGAAAGACAAATGATACTGAAACTGAAGAATAGTGAAGGTGTACTTATAAATAAAAGAGAAGGAATAATTCAAATAGCACAAGACTACTACAGAGAATCATACAAGGAGTGAAGGAATGATGCCAGCAGTGGGAAAGATGAATCACAAATTAGTAACACATGCGACATACTCAATATCCTTCCTGATGAGATAGAACATGCATTGAAGAAAAGGAAGAATCAGAAAGCCGCAAGGGAAGATGTAGTTACTGTAGGGTTGTTAAAATTGGAAGAGACATGACACAAACTGGCAAGACTCTTCACAAAATGCATTAGAAAAGGTGTGACACCCAAGGAGTGGAATAATGCAATCATAGTTTTGCTGCATAAGAAAGGAGATAAATTAGAAATTGGAAAATATAGACCAATTAGCTTGTTATCCCAAATCTACAAGTTGTTCACAAAGGTCATTACTACCACATTAGAAAGAATGCTTGATAAGAATCAACCGAAAGAGCAAGCTGGCTTTAGGACAGGATTCTCAACTAGGGATCACCTTCACATAATATCATAGCTAATGGAAAAAGCAAATGAATAAAAAACACCATTATGCCTACTGGTGTTTGTGGATTATGAAAAGGCATTTGACTCGATACAGCATAAGGCAATGTTTCTGGCACTGGAAAGACAAGACATATATATCCCATATATTATGATTTTGAAGAAAATATATAAGAACACTACCTCCTTTATTAGACTAGACAAAGACAGCAGCCCATTTAAAATTGAGATAGGAGTTCGACAAGGAGACAATATCTACCGAAGTTTACTGCTGCCCTTGAGGAAGCTTTCAGAAGATTAGAATGGTCACAGAAAAGAGTCAATGTGGATGGACAGTACCTAAACCATTTAAAATTTGCACATTCCATTGTGATCATAAGCCATGATCCCAAGGAATTAGAGGAAAATCTTAATCAGTTATGCAGAGTTATTAAGGATTTCGGACTAAAGATGAATATAGCTCAAACAAAAGTAATGATGAATGAGTATGCCACAGAAAAGGATATAATCATTGGAGCAGTAATTGAAAAAGTTGATTCCTATACTAATCTGAGACAAGACACTAGGTGTACTAATGATAAATGGCTGGAAGTCAAGAGAAGAATAAATTTTGGAAAGCTTTCAAGAAATATAGTCACATACTGAGGAGCAATATCCCAGTTTGTCTGAAACGTAAAATCATGAACCAGTGTATACTCCCACTCCCCGCCATGAGTTATGGAAGTTAAAACTTGAACACTCACCAAAAGAATGGAACAAATTATATTAGGAATCAGACTGTTAGATAAGAAGAGAAACACATGGATCAGGCAGAAAACTCAAGTAAAGAACATTCTTATCAAAACTAAAGAACTAAAATGGTCTTGTGCAAGACATATAGCTCGAAGACATGATGACAGATGGACCAAGAAAATAACAGAATGGTACCCAAGAGGAGCTAGAAGAAAAAACTTGAAGACAACAACAGAGATGGACTAATGAAATTCACGAGTTCGTGGGTAGTAAATGGCCATTGCACAAAACAGAAGGAACTGGAAAGTTGCTGGAGAGGCCTTCATCCTGCAGTGGATTGAAAATGGCTGATGATGATCTACTTTTAAAACTAATTACATCAGAAAATTGTTACAACGGATTCTGGAAAAAAAATTGATTCCAAATCTACTGAAGTGATGGAGGCATGGAAACATTTTTAAATTGTGAACTGTATTGGAATCATAGCTTTAACGCTCAAAGAAGTAAAACCATCAACATGTGCATGTTGGAAAAATGTATGGTCAGAATCAGTTCATTTAGATAATATGGTGCAACTGGCAGAAAACAGAATCGGTGTGATAGTAGAACTTGCTAAGTCGGTAGGAGAGAAAGGTTTTGATGATATGACTACCGAAGATGTTCACAAATTACTGGTAGAAATGGCATATGAGGTAAATCAAATCAATTCAGAGAATGATAGCAGATGAAAATTCTGAAGTTCCAAATTTTACACTAAAAAGCATATGGCAAGGCATAAACTTAGCCAGGCAATTAGAATCTTATTTTTTTGAATACAGATCCTTCGACTGGAAGGAACACAAAGTTCAAAAGGGAGCTTCAAAAATGCTTAGTTTCATACCATGCAATTTACAAAGATCTATCAAGCAAAAGCAGCAAACAATCCCAGAACACTGATATTTTAAAGAGAGAAGATACACAAAATCTAGATTGTTGTTGTTGGTTGGTTTAGGGATTTATTAGATGTATCAGCAACTATGGCCATAGTGTGCCAAAATCTAGATGCTGCAGAAGAAGGTTCAGAAGGTGAATATATTCTGCAACAGAGAAAATGTTCTTGTTTGACTGTGCTTAGCAGTAATGAAGAGGAAGAAAATTAAATGAATGTACATTAACTGACATATTATGTATTACAGTTTGTACGACATTTGTTCAGTTATTACTACTTTTAATAAAAATTAAATTTCCAATAGTTATTAAAAAAATGATGTATTTTTGTTAGCTTTAGGAACGTAACCCCTGGTTTTGTGTTGGTTCTTAGTCCCGTATAACACGGGTTCGCACTACGAGATTTTAGGAACCTAACTACCATGTTATACGAGGGTTACCTGCAATGCTATTTAGGATATTATCAGCAAATGCTAAAGCGTTGTTCTTTGGTCCTCTGCCTCCCAATTACACTGATATTTTCTACTTAGATCAAGTTATTTTTTATCTGAAAAAACTCATGAAATTATTCATGACATTTTTGTTTATTTATCATACTATTAATTCTGTTTCTTAAGGTTTTGTACTGTAGATAGTGTTCTTGTTTTGTAGGGCAATTCTTGTATTTTTTGAAAAGGAGGTCTCTCTTTTTCATGAGGATTTTGATTTCATCTGTCATCCAAGGCTTATCTGTTCTACGAATTCTAGTTGCATCAGCTCTAAAATGTACTTGGTTGATCTCACAGGTATTCTTTATAATTTTCCTGGACTTCTCAATGCACTGTAGAATTTTGTTAAAAAATATATCAATATCCATTAACTGGTAAAAGTTGTGATTTGAAAGAAATTATTTAAATCTGAGCTAATTTTTTTTTGAAATGTTAGATTAAATTTGCTTATATTAGTATATCATAAAAGTAACAATCAAAAAAAAAAGCGCAAATTAATCAGTATAGACCAATTAATAAATAAATAAATAAAAAAAAAAAACTCCAGGTAAATTGTGAGCTAAAATTTTGAATTTATTTTTCACTGAACTGTTTCTCCATACACTTTATATTATCAGAAAATAATAAATATGTGAAATTAGTCCCTTACTCAGCCATTATAAAATTCTGCTCTATTATGATGCTGTTTTGATCCTGCTGACTTTGGTGACAATTATCGAGTCTGTAAAATAAACCAGCATATCTGACAAAGTGACTGTGTTATCTCCTGATCTCACTCTGTGGACCAACTTGGTCACTTAAAGGACTCAATAATGATCTCCACAGTCAGGATGGAAATGGCATTGTAATAAAGCAGGAATGACCATATAGTGGTTGGGCATTGGGATAATTTCATCTACATGGCAGTCTTAAATAAGTAAAACATATGGAGACATGGTCGCAGTAAACTTTTACAGAACATGGTTTCAATGGCCTTTCAGTGAACACGTTTCAATGAATGAAAAAGGTTTCAATGAACATGGTTTCATGGTTTTAATAATAAACTAAAAATTTTAGTATGCAGTGTACATGGAGTTAAATGTCTTTTATTCAGATTGTCTTTAGTATTTAGAGAATCCATATCTTACTCACAATATGTAATAATAACAACAGCAAAACACTGATTTTGAAATTGCACTAAATATAATTGCTTTTTACATCTGATATTGCTTGTTATTTGGTTTTTAGGAGCATTAGCAACTAAGGCCATATTGCTCCGGGATATGCGGTGGTCATTCCCTGACCTTTCCGCATTCTCCGTATTTGGTGGTGACGGACTCGAACCCCGGTCTAATCAAGAAGCGTGTGCTACGCACTGCTGCTGCTCCTTCCCACCTGGCTACGGAGGTGCCGACACATCTGATATACATTTGTACTGCAATTTTCATAAAGTACAGTCAACTTTTGTTGACCTATACCCAATGCACTCAGTCATATAAGTGAAAGCTACATAAAAAAAAAAAATTATTTTTACTATCTGTGGAAAGGGTATCAATTGCACACAGATCTAAAATCTATGCATCTCTAACAGGCATACTGACACAGAAACCATCTTCTTTTGCAACTCTTTTTCAAAATACACATTTACAATTAACGCATTACAGCAGTTTCCATCATTATGATCTTTGACAAAAATAAATAGCACATGCACAGGAATTCTGCAACTTAAACAATGAAACCTGGAGTTCAGTAACTGCATGGAATTAATGCATAAAAAACAGCCAGGGTTGGTTTTATTTTTTTAATTTTTTTTAATACATTAACTCCATGAGTTATTAAAATTCTAATTTATAACGAGCAGCTTCCTCAGGAGGCATCAATATTGATAAACAGATGCTTAAAATAGTAATTTGCTTCTGGCAATAAATTAAACAATTTCTAACCCAATCATAAATTAGAAGACATCTTTCAAGTCATTCGGAGCATTAAATCTGTAACATTAATTATTGTCAAATGACATAAAATACTCTAATTACTGACATTAACCACTGTGCCCACATTTGTGTCATCAGAAAACTTATGCATCACACTTGCAAAACCTTTATAAGTATCACTAATAAATATTAAAAACAGTAAGAACCCAACGATACCACATTATTCATGTTAGTCCATGAAGAGCAGTGGCAATTTATTAACAACTTTCTCTACTATCATTTAACTGTCCATATCAGGAGCAATTCAAAGTAGAATACTTTGGATTGCTCCTGATATCATATTGCTCCAACTTATACAACAATTGTATGTGCGATACAGTAATTTAGGCTTTATTGAAAAATTAGTCATGCATCCAGTTCCTTTGTTACAATCTCATAGTAGATAATCAGATTGGTCAGACCTGATCTCCCTTTAACAAATCCATGCTCTGATTGCCTTAGGGCCCCACTCCTATTAGGATGATTTTTCATTCCTTCTTTAATTGTATTTAACTGCAGAGCCCAAATCCAGGGGTGCCATCCTAATTATGGCTAAAGGTTTGCTTACTGCTTTAGCAACATTTTCTACCATAAGAGGATAAATTTTTGGTGTTGTGTTCATTTTTAGCTGAAACAGGTTATCTTCCAACTACCTTTCCTTTTGGATATTCTATCTAATACAGATTGGGAGTTAATTCATGGCTTATTTCTGAGCATACATAACTAAGCTATGAATTATCAAACAACTCAAGACAGGTATTTGTGAATAAATTGCTAGGATTGCACAAAATGCTCTGCAATAAAATTATGAATTTCACTCGTTGTTTTCCAAGCAGATAACACTGAAGTGAGCAACACTTGCTGACATTTAATATATTGTTACTGTATATTGAACAAAACATTATTTACTATCAAAATATCTGTAGTTTCTGACAGTACAATGGTGGACAAATAACTTGCATTTCTTGTCCAAAAATACATTTCAATTTTTTAAAAAAACAAAAAGCTTTTGCCACTGCAAAATTCATATTCATATTGACCGAATAAAATATCAATTTTGGCAAAAAAATTAAGGCATATATTACTTTTTTTTTTTTTTCTCATTATATATGGGGTCAGCGTTTTTTATTGTTTTGGCATGCAATTTTTACGGCCGGATGCCCTTCCTGATGCCAACACTCACCCTTTGTCTGGGCTTGGGGATATGCAGTGGTCATTCCCTGACCTTACGCATCCTCCGTATTTGGTAGTTACGGGCGCGAACCCCGGTCTAATCAAGAAGCGTTTGCTACGCACTACTGCTCCTGCCCAACTGGCTATGGAGGCGCCCTGAGGCATATATTACTAATAAACAAAATGAAATCTACAGTTGCTGTGATGTATTTGGAATTTGTCTTGAGCATTCAGGACCTGTATGAGATGGGGTGGGGACAGTTACTGGACATTACTCACATTCAGCATTTAATCCTCTGCACATGTAGTCCAAAGTGAATACAGGAAAGGCAGTGTGGTCTTAGCAATTGTAGGAATAGTGTTTCTACAAATGATTTCCTGTAAGTTTGCTACTGTAGACAATTTAGCTCTTTAATAATAGCTAAATGAAGATAGCGAAAAATATTTATATTAATGTGGAAAAACACCGAAATCACTAAAATTGTTGGTGTAAATAGAGCAAAAGAATACCTTTCCTCCCATATGAATCTATAACTTTTGATGAATAAGGACTGAATTCTTACTCACATCCAAATGAATTAAGAAACATGAAGATTAATCCAGAATGCTATTGTTATATTTTAAAAAGATCCACTGCTCTTAAGTGCAATTAGTTTTCTAAGCTTAGTGCAACATTATTTACATAATACTTAGTAAATCTGTTAATGCAAAGTTATTCTCTCTCTCTTGTGTGTTTAAATTATACCAACAAACTTATGGTAGTTCCATTTACATATTTAAAACGGTTACTGAACTACTATGCCTGTTTCAGTTTTAAAAAAGTGCTACAGAGTTTAATGGCAAAAAATATAAAAATAGTGTAAAAAAGTAAATAAGAATAAGCAAATACATGTCTAGTAGTATGAATAGACATTTTACTAGGTACGTGTCTGCTTATTCTCATTGATTCTTAAATATTTATAAGAATAAATGATATATATGTGTGTGTGTGTGTGTGTGTGTGTGTGTGTGTGTGTGTGTGTGTGTGTATTATTATACGTATACATGCTACCAGAAGGGGGAGGGCACATAAATGTTTTCATTCAGAATAAATCCATTTCTTCATATTGTGGTACCATCTTCATTCATCGTATCAATGAAAAACTGTCAGGGTGATCCCTTAAACCAATACTAAAACCTCATACATTCACATGACATCTTGCCTGATGTCTTTGTATACTAAACTGAAAACACATCCTTCAATTCAGTGCTTTATGAACTTCAGTCTAGAAGTTCAATAATGCACTGACTTGAGATATATGGCTCTCTTTATAGATATTCCTAACCCAACATCAGTGCTATGTATCTTTGTGAAGAATATGGACCTTAAATCTAATTTCGTAATTAGATTTAAGATTAAGTATCTTAAATCAAGATTAAGATAGGACAAAATGTAATTTAACTGGCATTAAAGCTATACCACAAGGTTATATATAATACCATTATATACATAATGCCCATAAGTGATACCATTTTAAGATACACACTGATGACCACTTCATTTTTATAATGGGAATATTCACTCCACAGTGAATATTCCCATTACTTACTTTCTCTGCAGGTAAGCTGTAGTGGGTGAAATTTTATTGAACATCAGTATTTAATATGGAACTTAATTTCATTAGTAATTTATGGTTTCATTATTTGTCAAAAATGATCTCAGCTGTCAATTAGGATAATATTTTCCAGAGACAGTTTCAAGCCACAACAACTGTTAGGGAAATAAGTGCATATCGAAGAGTTCCTTTCCTAAATGGTAAATAACCTGTTGATAATTTTCTATACATCCAAATGCTACTTTTTTCCCCCCCTTTATAAAAAACTGCAGAAAGTTAAGACATATCTGGATATTAACCAAGGTAAGAATCAAGGTAAGAAATAAGAAATCTCTTTAAACTTAGGAGTAGTAGTGCTGGTACACCATTTTACAACTACTTAATCAGAAAAAGACTTAACTTAGGAATACACATCCCATCATAAAGATGGTTGAATTGCTTTCCATATATTTCCTATAATGGAAGTTTTCCCAACTGCAGGCATGTTAAAAACTCTCATTTCAATAATAAACAATGGACTTATATTATAATAGAGTCTAGTCATTCACAAAAGCAAAAATAAAGTGAATATTTCATGAAGTGGTTTTTTCCTGAAAAAACTACTATTATTTTCCTGAAAAAACTACTAAACTATTTAAAAATTAACTACTGTATGTACCAGAGTTAGTTAGTTAGTTAGTTAGTTATTTATTTGGTTTTTAGGAGCATTAGCAACTAAGGCCATATTGCTATTGCTCCGGGATATGCTGTGGTCATTCCCTGACCTTTCCGCATCCTCCGTATTTGGTGGTGACGGGCTCGAACCCCGGTCTAATCAAGAAGCGTGTGCTACACAGTGCTGCTCCTTCCCACCTGGCTATGGAGGTGCCAATATGTACCAGACAATCCCTTTATATATATATATATATATATATATAACACACAATGGATACCGGTTATTTGGGCCACCAGTTAATGGGAGCAGCCATTTATTTGAAGCAAATCTTAAAAACACAGAACCCAATCAAGAAAATAGCTAAGGTTACTTCGCTTAATTGGGACAACATGCCGTTTAATTGTGGCAGGAGGCCGCATCACTGGAGATTACCCTACGATTGTCTCCGACCGTACCACGTGGTTCGGTCAGATTTCTGGAGGTCACAACCATAAAACAATTAGCAGTCACCTGTTTATTGGGCTTTTCTGTTAGTGCAACCTTTCATAAACAGATAGTAAACTCAATCTTATTGAATTTGCGATAATACCAACAGCTGGAATTCTGTGGGTTATTATGGTGAATGTGTTTACACTGCCATGAAATCTACAATCATATAAAAAAATTAATTTTCAGAATCTTCTCTTCATTCCTATTTTTAAAGCTTTGTAACTTGTTACTCCGTTCTCACTTGTGCGTATTGTGTGACTTGCAATTTGTGTGTGCCGTGTTCTTTGTTATTGATTGCTTATCTTTTTACTGTTTTAAATTTTAACCCCCACCCATAAATGTCAGTGAACAGAAATGTCAACTAATTACTATGTATATATTACAGTACGTATTAATTATTCCGATTATCACATATATTCTTCGATTTTCAGGTATCATTTAGTTTTTTAATTTGTAAGGTATTAAACTTGTGCTTAATATATCTTTGCTTTTATAGCCTGTGGATAATATTCCTCCTATTTTCACTAATTAGAATCACTGTTTAAGAGAATTAAAATTCAATTCACAAACGTGATAACAATGACCAGCACTTACTACACATCGTATAGTGAACAGTACTTTACTATGGTGACTCCATCGTAACGTGATTTGATTGTACAGTGAACCACTTGTAAAGTGGGGTCCATTGCATTTTTAGCTATTTACATGAAACTTTGGATAATTGGGGCAGCTGCTTAATCGGGCTAAAATGCACTAGTCATGATGTGCCCCAAATAACCGGAATCGATTGTATTGTATATATAAAATAATTTAGAATAAAATAATTCAATGAAATAAAGGTTTTTTTTTGGTTTTTTTATCTACTCTGTGAAAGTTAAAAATCTGCTCAGTAATCATTTTGAAGAATAAAATGTTATCTAGTATCTTTCATCTTTCACAAACTCTCAGACACCACACCTTCCTTTGGGATTCTGTTTCACTTTGCCTAAAATTGTACATATAACACAGAACTTGTTTCATTACATTCTTAGCACAAGAAATATCTTCAAGCAAAATAGTTCTGTAAAAATTTAAAGCAAATGCTTCTTTACGTAATAAATAAACTATAGCCACTGTAGCCAGGAATTTAAAATTCTACTCCCCATTGTATGGATTAAGTCTTACAACAAACATTCTTATATTAACTTGGAACTAGTACCAACTACAATCCATTCCGGTTATTTGGGACACATCGGGACTGGTGCATTTTGGCCCGATTAAGCAGCTGTCCCAATTATTTGAAGTTTCACGTAAATAGTTAAAAATACAATGTACCTCCCCCTTACAATTGGTTCACTGTACAATCAAATCACGTTACGATGGAGTCGCCATAGTAAAGTTCACTATACGATGTACAGTAAGCGCTGGTCATTGTGATCACGTTTGTGAATTGAGTTTTAATACTATTAAACAGCGATTCTAATTAGCGAGTATAGGAGGAATATTATCCACAGGCTATAAAAGCAAAGATATATTAAGCACAAATTTATTACCTTACCAATTAAAAAACTAAATGATACCTGAAAATCAGAAGAATATACGTGATAATCGGAATAATTAATATGTACATACTAACTAATTGACATTTCTGTTCACTGACATTTGTGGGTGGGGGTTAAAATTTAAAACAGTAAAAAGATAAGCAATCAATAACAAAGAAAATGGCACACACAAATTGCAAGTAACACGATACGCACAAAGAGAAACGGAGTAACGAGTTACAAAGCTTTAAAAATAGGAATAAAGAGAAGATCTGAAAATTAATTTTTTTATATGATTGAAGATTTCATGGAAGTGTAAACACATTTCACCATAATAACCCACAGAATTCCAGCTGTCGGTGTTATCGCAAATTCAGTAAGATCTAGTTTACTGTCCATTTATGATAGATTTCACTAACAGAAAAGCCCAATAAACAGGTGACTGTTAATGGTTTTTATTGTTTTATGGTTGTGACCTCCAGAATTTCAACTGTGTCTCCGATGGTACCACGTGGTACCATCAGAAACAATTGTAGGGTAATCTCCAGTGCTGCGCTCTCCTGCCTCGATTAAACGGCATGCTGTCCCAATTAAGCAAAGTAAACCCTGGCTGTTTTCTCGATTGATTTCTGTTTTTTAAGACTTGCCTCAAATAAACGGCTGCCCTGATTAACCAGTGGCCCAAATAACTGGAATCCACTGTATATGGACACTTATTTTTCAGAAAGGTAAAAATTAAGTAACTTTTTTTTTTTTTTTTTTTCTTTTTTGTAAACATGAAAAACAATGCTTAGCCAATACTACTTCTCTGGTTAGTAAAACTCACTGCTTCCAACAAAAATCAAATCCTACCAACCATAAGGATAATGTACTAAAAATGCATTATGCCAAATAATTAGGAATGAATAGCAAAAATAAATTTGAAATATTTAAAATTAAATAAACATTTGAACTGCATCATATTAATATTTCATTCAAATATTCACTTGGTTACTTAAAACAATTATCCCCATTTCTTTCCATCAATATCCATATAACGTTTTGAAATCTAGTGTTATTGAAGTTATAACCACCATACCATAAAATTAGTAAACAGAACAGTTTTATAACATTGCTTAAAAATAGTTTTACACTCATCATTCCACTTTAAAAAATTACAAACATGTGCATAATCAAATTTACTAAGTATTTAATAGTATTTGGTTATGGCTAGCAGTTTATTTACAAAACTAAAATAAAAATTACACCAAAATGATTAAATGGCATTAAAGCTATACCACAAAGTTATAAATGATCTAAGACCAGAACTGATACCATTTTAAGATACACACTGATGACCACTTCATTTTTATACTGTTTAACACAGCAGTAACAAAAACAGATCAGCGAATTGTGCTTAGGATTTCAGTAGTTTTCAATAACAATTTCAAAACTAGTTTGCTAAAGAAAAATTTCTACCTATTAAGGATGTTTAAAAAGTATATGCAAAAAATCCAGGAATGCATTCTGGAATCCAAAATAAGAAGAGAAAAAATAATAAAAATTTTGAAATAATTAAAAAATAAATAAGAATAAGCACACTAGTAGCCACTAAAGAAAAATGTTTAATCATACCAGGTATGTACCTGGTTATTCTTATAATTTTTAAATTATTATTATTATTATTATTATTATTCTGTTTCACTTTTTTCTTTTTGAAAGGTCCATTTCAGTGTTTTGCAGCTGCCAAGGTTCTGCACCACCAGAAAATTCATTCCTTTAATGAATTATTTAGCTTGTGAAAATAATAATAATAATCACCAAGGAACCTGGAGTGACAGACGACACACCATGTTGCCGATGCTAACTGGCCTCAGAAATGATCCAACACATCACAGCAGGATACAGGGTGATCATCCAGAACCAATGCAGGGTGGAAACTACCCAAAATAATGATATTAATCACATGCTGCATGGTCACGTAAATACATATGATGCAAGACATACGCAGAATGTTCGAAAGTTAAACAGAAATTGTCACAGGATCAACATCATGGAGTGATTTTTAATTTTACCCTACCACCAATTCAAGCCTCTTCAATCTTTTAAGCAGTTGGTAATCTCTATAATCTTATTAATAGCACTACCTTCTTGTATGAATTCATAATGCATTATGCCTTTATAATCAAAAAGTAATTATAAAATAGTTATATTTAAACTTGTCAATCAACTCCTCCCCCCCCCCCAGAAAACATGGGAGACTCCTGTTCAGGGGCTAACATTTTGTCTAAGGGCTGTGTCTAAAGATCTTGCCACATTTAACTCCCGTCCCTACTGTTTATAGAAATCCTGGATCATGGTAAATTTAAACTCCTGTTTCTATCTAGCCTGTGAACAATAAAAACCTGTGCTAAAAGAAGTTTTCTATCTTTTCTTTTCACATTTATAACATCAGATACAATAGTTTGTAAACTACCATATGCTATCCTGACTCGAGATACAAGTTTATCATTTTCTGACATGAAACTGACATTCTCAAAAAAAAAAAAAAAAAAAAAAGATACAAAATTGCTTACTGCCAAGATATAACACATTTATGCATGTGCAATTAAAATCCACCTACTCCAAAAAATTCTGCACATTCTAGATTACAAAATAAGTTTGATTACTTTATGTTTAGATATTTTAAATAAACTTAGTCCTGGAACTTGATAAAAATGTAATTGAATATAGAGTTATTTCTTGTTGCTGAATATTTTTATTACAAACAAAGAGTACGCATTCTTTTCTGTGTTCTAAGTATAACTATGAACAATACAAAACTGAATGGAAAATTGAAAAGGATATCCTAATTAGGCATATTTCATAAGGCCTCAATCCAAATTGCAACTGAAACTGAAGACGGGTGGGCAAATTTCATTAAATACCTCAAATTACTAAGTCCATCAAAATTCATTCATCCAGGGAGGCACTGTTATACAGACAGACATAGCAAAGCTTCTATGTTACTGCACTGCTACAAAAAACACCTAATAAATACTAATTAGCATGCTGGGCAAGGCATTAAATCATATTACAAAATGTCACTTTGAGGGTCATATTTGAAACTTATATAATAGACATATTTTTAATTTGTAATAGAGAAACTATAGTGAAAAATTAAATACAAAGCACTGAAGTTACACCTGGGTGAACAGAACAGCTCAGTTGCAAAATAAAATAAACAAAGAAATAAATAGAATCACTTTTATCCCACATGCAACTAACAACAGGCTAACAAATTAATTTCACTACAAATTGAAATGAATTTGTTAGTCTGCTGTTGGTAATTGGAAGAGATGACAATGATTTTATGCAATATCTTATGCAACAGCCATTTCATGTCTGACATATTTAAATATAAAATATTATAAATGAAATACTCTGAAAAAACCAGGTTCAGATAACTGATGATTTCTATTAATTCCATTATACCATTTTTGAATCTTCAAGAATTCACTGAGGGTATACCATAATATTAATACTTCACTTGCATTAAAATTTTAATAAAACTTATGGAACAAAAATTTGGCTATTAACTAGGGGTCTCAAACTTGACTATGCAAGTTCTTTATGCATAGCAATTTTATTCTGATTTTAAGCACGTTCCTGACCACAATAAGACATTAAAAAAAATAGCTCAATCACAATGCACATGACAAAAGTGGGAGAACAGTTAACACCAAAACAGAACTAATGCATATGACAGGAACTTCCCATTCCTATTTAATACACATACAATGCTGTTCTGGTACAAAGAACTGGAAACATGCTCAGCAAATAAAATCTACATATAAAAAACACTGCTACCTAAAAATTGTGTAATATTCATTCAATAGACATTGACATTGTAAAATAGCTTAATCCCCTCCACACACACACACACACACACACACACACACACACACACACACACACACACACACACACACACTCCAAATTATGCATTTGTATTAGTGGAAGAGATCTTAATAATAGGTGGTAAATTTTCTGAATGCAGAAATGCACATGAACTCCGTAGAGTGGTGTTCTTTACGAAATTTTGAATCCTGTGCACAAAAAACTTTTTAAATACTGTTTTCTTAGTTTCACTTGACTATCTGCAAAAACTGAAATGAAATTATAGTCACAATACAAATCAGATATATATATATATATATATATTTTTTTTTTCTTCTTTTGGGAGGATGGGGGAGCGATAATTATGCCAGAAAATTGTGTAAAACTAAGCTCGTTACTTAACAGGTAAGAGTTTTTCTTCTAATCGTCTAAAGCTTTATAAGGAAACATATATGAAATTATCATGAAATGCATGCACACGCGTATTCATTTGCGAAGGGGTTAATACATATCTTGCATGAAGGTGAATGAGGGAGTCATTATATTGGACTTTGCAGTTAAAGAAATGCAAGATATTCAAAACTGTAGAGGACTACATTATATTATACTCAATAATTCCATCCTCTTCATCACAGAAATTCTCCATGGGTGTTTTGAGGATTTTAATTTAATAAGTGGGATTTAAAAAAATTTAGGTATAAATAGCAAGTTAAAACTACATATGCATCCAAGGCCAACCTGACATTTTGCAGGTTGATAAATCTAAGTAAAATGCTGGCAAAAAATCACTGAAATAGGGTACCAGTTAATTTCTATTATTACAGATGCATGGTCAATTTTAAGTGCTAGCTGGGAAGCTAAATGCAATCCATTACTCCAATCTGTTGAATAAATACATATTTTTAAATAAATTTTAATACCATTTCCACAGAAAAATTCATGCAATAACCCTATAAGAGTGGAAGTTTACAACTGAACTGAAACTGATAAATATTTTTCTTATTGCACATGCGATAATTTAACTTCACACTCAGATATTAGAGAAAAGATGTTTAAATTTCAGTAGTCTTCAAAGTGAAATTCTATGCCTCGCACTAACACATGTCACCAGAAATTAATATTATTTTGACTTAAATACTGTTTACCACCAAAAAATATTTGCTGTTAAATTGTGCATAACAGCTACAAAGAATGAGAACTACTAACCGTACCATGCCCAAATATTAATCAACAACAAAGTAGCATTAAAAGCCAATTTAACAGTTTAAAAGTTCAGCTTTTAATATTATAGTTTGATCATGACCCATTCCCACAAATCTTGAAACTGAATTGCCCTCATATTCTCACAATTCTAATTTTCTTCGCTTCTAAAACTTGAAAAATAAAGTGATCACATTGCACTTATTTCCAAGATAATAATTTTATCCTCATCCAGAAATCCTTAATTACAAACAAATTTTGTAACGAAAGAATAATTCTCTTTTCTGCTATAACCACTTTACATATAAAACATTCTAACTTCATACGTTCACAAATTTTACAAAATCTAAGATTTTCAATATAAATAACTGAATCCTGTTATAAGTAAATGCATCAAGATGGAAATGAATACCTCATAATGGTATACAAATCCAGAAGAACTTCAGAGGTTTTGTAGTTCTCTAAATCTGTATATATATTTATAGTTTGGAATAGCTCTGGAATTATGTATGCAAATATGTAGCACACACATATATATATATATATATATACATATATATATATATATATATATATATACACTGTATGTGCAAGTGGGGATGTTACTACACAGTATAATGCTTCCCACAGATAAACTATAAACAGGCTTATGTTGATGCCCTCAGGGTTATAAATGCTTCATGTCACATACTACACAATGGCTAGTTCCTAATTACTTATATAAATCCCAAAAAGGATAATTTATTGCTTGCTCAGTCAAATTGACAATTTAGAGAAAATCTATAAATAACTGATTTGGTACAAGCACTATTTAATCAGCAATAATGGTTCCATTTATTTTATGCAGGTTGATTATAAACTTATAGAACTTAAAAATATACTAAACTTTTTAGTAAAAAAGTTTTTTTTTTTTTTTTTTTTTTGGACGTTATAAAAGTTCACAAATTCATAAATGGTGGTTGCGAATATATGATGCAGAACAATCCTTAGTTTTTGTGGTATTAATGAGAATGGGTGAGAAACCTCTATCCTAATCTTTTGGTATTTGTGTATATTGAAAATATAAGCTAACCCTATTTAATTATAATGCAAACCAAATTTCTATAAAAATTTATAAATATGACAATTATTACAAACAGATCATTCAAACAGCACTGCAATTGGCAGCCAGCACAAAATCTTCCACTATGCTGTTGAGAAGCAAATAATAGGCATACTAAATTCTACATTTCATACATATCTATTCTATTGACTTATGGCATTCAAATAAAAATGGAACGTCAGACATGAAGTGGTTATAGTATCCTGGCTATCTTAAAATGTTTAACACAGGTTATTAGTAGCAAAGCTGTACCCATGACTGGTAGGTAAAGTATGAGTTCATATGGAAACCAAAAGGAGATCACATTGTGCACAATTGTCCTGGTACTTGTACTGTTTTGTCTACTGACAATTCTATGGAATTTTTGGACTTTGTGTATGCACTGCAGCACTTTTGTTGCAATCATTATTAGTATTCTAATTGGAGCTTTTCTTCATACATGTGGACAGTGCGCAAGTTTCAATAGCACTAAGTAGGTCAAACCCAAATGATTTGAGACCTCCGGCATATATAAAACAGCAAACTCAGTTCTCACTAACGGAGCCAACCTCCAGTTTTAAAGGTTAGTAGTGGTGCATAAAGGAGTACAAAACACCCATCTCCTGAGAATATATATTTGCAGTTTTATATAATGAAAACATTAACAACAAAATGATAAAGACAATACAAGTTTCATATTTTAATAGTTGTGTTTCTTACAACAAAATATTTAGAAATAATTTTATTCTTTTATATACACACATGTATATATTGTGTATGCAAAAACGTTTTAAGCTATAAACATGCAGGCTATCCTACCCCCTAGGTAAACAAGGCAATTGCCCAGGGCCCATAAAATCATTCGGCCCATTCCCCTTGAATCATAAAATAAATTTTTTTTATTTACAATTCAAAAAAACACAAAATTCTACCATAGTGCCCTTTACTGCTGCAAGAGCCTTAAAACTAAGGATAAAGAGATGCCAAATGTTTTTCTTCTGTGATTATGGCCGCACAAAATGCCTTCTTATGGAAATTTTCAGAGTTACCTTCATATTCATTCTGCACAATTTTGCTTTAGCAATCAGTGGGTCTGCTCGAGTCTAGAAAGTTCATGAACTGAGTTATTGCTACTTGTGTGTGAATGCTTGTATACACCAGTGGTGTTATCAGCCCAGGGGTCCCACCATTTTCCTACCCGCAACCACAAAATCATACATGATAATAAAACACGACCCCATATATTTGCCTTTGAAGGCACTATTGGTGTCATGACTTCACAAAACGGCATCAAAACCTATCCATTTATCATTATTATGATTAATCCAAAAACATTAAATGTCAATTCATTATTAAACATTTTTACAGGGGCCCAAAAATATTTTTGCCCTGGGCCCGCAATTGTCAAGTTATCAGGCCCTGAAAACATGATTCAAACTAATAAGAATAAACAAGTTTGCTTATTCTTACAGTATGGTTTTCATTAGTCTGGAAATGGAGTGCAGAAAATAAGCATTTAAAATTATGACGCATTCCACGAGCAATAGCATAGTGAAAATAACACCTACTACTATTTTAAAAAAGTTTACACAATAACCCATTTAAATAAATATAAAAAAATTACTAATATATATATTTGTAATATTTGTAAAGAAATCAACATTTGTGTTGATACAACCTGAAAATTTCAATACATTACTTGTGTGCAATATATTACCAGTAAACTTCCTTGGTTTCAGGCTATTAAAAATATCAAAATAAAAAGGGAAGTTTTTCCAAAAACAGTTTCCAATTTGGATCCAAACATCAAAAGTAACTGTGCATACAAAAGAAAATTGGATGATCTGATTAGCTACAGATTGTGTGCAAACATGAATGGGGGGGTATGGGGGGAGAAGCTAGGCAGCTAACATTACATATATTATTTTAAGAGTCCAATAAAAGAAGACAACCCCCACAAATTTGACTGAAAAATTAGTCATCAGAAACAAAACAATACTGCTGACATGTTCTATTTCAATAAATCTTTTATTTAATAATTATCCCAGTTTTAATGTTACCTGGCAGTCATAGGGTAAAATGTATTGATAATTTATAGCTTTTATGGGACATATCTCTTATTATTATGTGAACATGTGCTTGCTGTAGTGTGCAAGCACACTACATATTGTAGTAGAAATGCATGTTTAGTATGTCATGCATTAGGGCAGTATTTAAGACAGACTTAATACCAATTCATGTTACTTCAAAACACATCAAAAAAATAAAGTATACATTCTCATTCATTTCCGTGAAAGTCAAGCATATACCATCGTTACAGACAATGCTTGTAGTGCAGATGCCTTAATCACAGAAGACATATCAAACAAAGTGACATTTCAAAGAACTGGTCATGACCTTCCAAGACAACTTTGTGAAATAGTTGTAAAACTCCCTTGCACAGTTAACTAAACTCTGGAGGGTATCAAACAAAGTCACATCTTCATATGTGAACTTCATAAAGCATCTTTTCTGCACACATGACGCTTGATTTTCTGCAATGGTTGCATCATAAAATTAAAGCATACTGCACCGAAAGGAAGGGGATAATAAGCACAGTAACTATGCAACTTACAAAATTTTTATATAATCATACCGAACAAAATATTAGACACACTCTCATAATATACAATGCATCACTGTAAAGTAAAAGAGGAGTACTGGATAATGTCACAAAGTACAACAATGCATATCTTAAATACTGCTTGATAAAAGTGACTGAGATGATAGAGAACACAATAACTAGAAGGATCTGATTACTAGCATAATGATTTTTGCAGACCATGGCAGTCACCAAATTATCTTGAAGATGAATAACATCTGACAAACCCAAAAAACACACCTGGGCATAGAAAAGCAATAACCAGAACTGTTATTACAAGAAACATGCATTTAAGCACTTTACAAATAACTGCCACTTTCAATCACAATGGGGAATCCCTATATTCCCATTAATCATGGAAACTACAAGTTTATAGCCATTTATCACTTGCACTTCAATTTTTTTGCATACATAGCTTCTCCAAAGAATATTTTTGAGAATTATTCATCATCACAGGTGAATCCCTAAAGCAATAGCTCATTTGTGCCAGCTTGCAAATACAAACTTGTGGTGGTAGATTTACTGAGAAATCACTGTTTTGCAAACAGTAATTCCACCATCCAGTCATGCTGAATGGATTTGCAAATGGTTCAAATAACAATTTGAAGATATTTGTGGGATATTTTAATATAGTATCTGGCTGAAAAATTCATCCCTCCAACAAAGCCAGACATTGGTGGAATCCATATGCATTCTATCATTAGTATGAGATCCTACTCTTTATGGGTATATTCTAATATTTTGGTGAGTGCGTAGAAGACCAACAACAACAGATATTTACTGTTCCGATATATTCAAAATACACAGGAATAGCACTGTTACAAAATTATACTAAAGGATTTATCAGTTTTTTCATGAAAAAATTAAGAAATTACAGTATGGTTGTTAAAGGACAAAATGTAAACAGGTGTCAACTTAATTTTCAACATAACACTGTATTCTGAACTGAATCACAATTTAACATAAATTTCAAGCCTGCTATAGATACATTATGTTTAAAATCATAAGCCAAGATTTGTGTGCACATCTAGGGCTTTGTTTCAAACTGAAAAAATTAATAGAAATTATGTTTTTTATTCTGGACTACTCTGGACAGTCACAGGTATTCCAGAAGTAAAATGGTAACACTATCTTTTCAAAAGCTATGAATTATACAAGCTGGAATCATAAGATAAAGCTCTTATTTTTTTTAAATTGAAAATGTTTATGGTAAATATAAATGTGTTCAAGTCTCGATATACAAATTTATTCTCCTCCCTCAATACTTTAAATCAAAGTACAGGAAACAAATTTTACTTTGAACTTAACCACTTCAAAAATATAGAAATATGCTTGCTAAATGTTTTAATTTGTGTGCATCCAAGCAGTAATGGCTTGTTATAATAAGAGATAGCTGTAACTTTAGATTTCTGAAACTTCAGTTTCAAAAAATATTACACAACTGGTATTATGGGTAATGTTTTTAAATAGAAAACTAAACTATATTTATAATTCTGCACTTTTCCTATTAATTCAAAAGCATAAAAGAGAACACAACCTTTATCTAACAAGTATTCACTGAGCAACTGAGTTACAAACATTCTGCAACTCCAACCAAGGTGCATAACTATGATGATCTCCCTATCTCAAACCTTGTGTACACATGGAAATAACACAGATCTCCATGTTCACTGCTAATGGCCATGAGCCAACACTGCATTAATGCACCTGATGTTTTTCGCAATACCTATTTTCAATTTTCATCAATAATAAAAATGCCTTTTCATTTTGGAAATGCCCTGAATAGTCAAGTATTCAAGAGGCAAAAGATGCAGCTGCATGGGATATTCATGCTCCTTATACTCTCCCCAGCATGTTGATATAGATAAGTCACTAAGTTGATCAAAGCAAATTCATCCTAGAGGTAAAATTTTTATCAATCAATGATAAGTTGAAATCTCCAACACTTATAAAGTACAAAAAGGTTCAGTCATCCTGTGTACTTTATATATAACACATGAATACCATCCATTATTTTATTTCTTTAAAATTAGCATTACTACTGTGAATGTCCTAAACTGACAAAGAGAGATATACTGTCTTGGCTGACTTTTTTAAAGTTTCATTTTCTGCTTAGTCAGTGTTGCCAAGAATTTTATACGTATCCTACCCAATGATTCTTTCACTTCTAATTCAAGTAAATTTTCAGTAACTGAATTTCCACTTCACTTGACATTCACAAAGTAACTTAAACGTATAATAAAGAACTATAAGAATGCATAAAATACTATTGTTCCAAATGCATCTATAAAGAATAAAGTAGGTATATTTTTTTCTGCTTGTCCAAGTTCACAAAACCCATAAAAAGGTAATAAAACATGCTAGTTATTCAAAAGAAGCAACTTTAATGATAATTACTTTATATGACTGAATGAAAAAAAATGTGAGAACCTCGGTATTATGATAATAACATCATGCCATTACTATTTATTTATAGTGCAACATGCAATATAATCAGTTACTGTTTAACATACTTTCAACGGAATCTAGATTTCTATAATGACCACTCTTATACCACATGAATATGTGGTATAAAGAGTGGTCAATATAGAAATCTAGTTAAAACTGTGAATTTTACAGAGTGGGTTGGTCTATATCTAGATCTAATATAGTTGGAGAAGGAAATTACAAAGTAGTTTTTCATGGAATCTAGGAATTCTCTCCACAGAATCATGAACTATTTCCAATGCTATCCTAATATACATGTGGTATAAGAGTCATCATTATAGAAATCTAGATACTTTCAACATCCTCTACTCCCCCTCTCCCAGCACGCGCATGTGTGTGTGTGTGCGCGCGCATGTGCCCTTTTTAAACATTCCCTCCCCCAGCCAATGAAAATCAAGGGTTAATCATAAGTGCCCAGCTATACTGAAAATATTCAAAAATGTTCCCTGAAGATGGAATTAGGCAAAATAATTAAAAATTGTTGTTTTATCAAAAATCTTGTGTATCATGAGAAAATGTTGCTACAACTAAGCAGAAAAATAGACACTGTTTATATTAAATATCACATTCTCATGCCACCCAGCAATGAAACCAAAAGTTAAAATATTCTTTCGGAAACAGAAATGTATATAGGAGGTAGCATTTATAATTCAATGCCAAAATCAGGGGGAAAACCCATTTTTTAAAAATACAGTTTATAGCTCGTGCTCTGTAATAATCAATATATTTTTAAATCAGCCTTGCTCAAAGATACCCCCAAGAATTCTTTAAAACTAATACTAGTTTCAGATGTTTCAACAGGATAAAAAATTTGTTATGGAATAAAATATTGCTGATCATTTCCTAAATCCCACTATTAACAAATCATAACCCAAGTCAAACAATACATAAACAAATTAGAAAAAACAAGACTGCCAACAATTTAAAGTAACAAAAAGTACATTACCGGCGGCATGCCTATTCCACCAGGTCCTTGCATCATTCCATTTGGTCCTGCTATTCCAGGAGCAGACGGAACCCCTGGACCATAACCTGGATATAAAAAAAAAAAATTTTTTAAAGAGAGAGAGAGAGAGAGAGAGAGAGAGAGAGAGAGAGAGAGAGAGAGATTGTTTTTAATTACATAATCATAACAGGAAAGTGAAATAAAGCCATACATTAAAATTCACAACTGCAAAATCCACAATATTCAGATTACAAGTGCACAATATTATAATTTCTATTGGCTCACAATCTTTTACAAAAAACTACTAGTAACCAAATTTTTTCATCACATACCTTTTCTTTTAAGAAACAGTGCCAATACGCTGCACCATGGAGTCACACAAAAATGTATGAAACACGGTAGAAAATACGACAGTGAATTCTTTTGCTGTATCTTTACCCCCCCCCCCCAATTTCCCAAAGCAAATGCTCCCCACGCAGCATTTACAATATGGACTACACATGGAACCATTCACAGATTTCCAAAATTTTCTTTCATAGATTTTAGTTTCACTATAAACCATACTTTTCATTATATAGCAACCAAAACGATGTATTAAGAGAAATAATAATAAAAATTTTTTAAAAAAATACAGTTGACAGGAACATACAAATATTTTTTGCTGTAGTAGTATTTTCATTAAAACAATATTCACTGTAATGGAATTCTACTCAAAAGTAAGCAATAGAACATTTCTTAAAGATTTTTAATGGTTTTCTAAATGATTAGGTTATAAAATTGGCTTCTGCCCCTCCCCATCTCATTTATTTCAATCCCTGCCTTCCAATTCCCATTTTAAAAATGCCAATTCTACAGTACATAGACATTGGCTTTGTATTATCTAATGCCATCTTGTGTAAGACAGATGCGTGACACTGGTGAAGGCTAAAAAAGACAGGAATGGCTTATATAAGATTTCTGAGTTCACACACATGGTGTGTGAACTCAGATCAGCTTTAAGCATATGTGAGAAAGAATAAGTCAGCATAGCAATCTTTACAACTTCAAACATGAAATAAATGTGGGGGCAAGACGTGCATGCAGGTGCCTGTATCTTGACAACAGCCAAACATAGTTAAATGCTCCCATTGTGTGGTGCCACAAGTTTACCAAGACTGGATCAATAGTGAACAAACAACCAGCCAATAATCTTACATAGGACAGCTATGTGTAGTCAAAGCCCATGGTGAGAGTTGTCTCGTACACAGCAGCAACACAATGACCCAGCAAACCATCCAGTAAAACTGTAGGAATAGCAAAGACAGGTATCCACATGGACTACGGATCAGACATTAGCTTGTATAGGCCATGACAGTTGACTGCAGTCACCGGTCCCAATCACTACAATACACAAGAAACTACACCTTGCACAGGCAAATCAACAACAACAACACTGGACCCGACATGTAGAAATCTCTTTTCTGGTCTAATGAATCACATTTTCAATATTATAATGCTGATGGGCATATCCACAGCTGGAGAAAGCAACGAGGCCATGGTACATTGGATGAATGAATTGTTGGTGTTTGCAAGGATGCAGGCAGTGATGTTATGGTTTGGGGACAGTTTTTGTGGCAAGCCCTGGGTCATCAGATCACTGTTAACAGCACGATGGGAATGCCTACCTTTCTATTGCTTCAAACCAAGCACATACACCCCCCCCCCATGATGAGTGTATCCAGACAGCTCCAGCATCTATCAAGAAAACCTAAGAGGTTAGGCAAGCCAAGGCAGATTACTAGAAGTCACTAAAAAAGAATTCCAAGAAAAAGCAGCAAAGACTTCCTTACTTATATTAACACTAGAAGGAAGGGGTTGAATCACACTGGTCCACTTAATATCGATGGTTCAAATCCTTATGATCCTGCTCAGGCTGCTGACAGACTGAATAGGTATTTTGCATCTTCATTTTACACAAGACGAATTCTTTAGGAAGTGGTATGACAGAAGTCCATCAGACTCCAACATAGAACTGTGAGGAAAATGGAAGAGAGAGACTGTTGAAGTTAAACATAAAAAAGGCATGTGGGGTGGATGGGATCTATTCAATTATATTAAGGGAGGAAGCAAAGGAGGTAAGCAAACCCTTAGCCATACTAATGAACATCTCTGGATTCAGAGGTAGTCCCTGTGCACTAGAGATGTGCAAGTGTATCCCAATCCACAAAGTGACATAAGTAATTACAAACCTGTTGGCTTAACTTCTGTTCCAGGGAAAAAGTATGAAGAACCATCTAGACAAGAGTGCAGTTATGCTTCAGTCACAGCATGGGTTTGTTAAGGGAAGATCTTGTCTGGCCAATCTGATTGGATACTATGATGCAGTGACAAAGGAACCGGACACAAATAATTTTAATATCATATACTTGGATTTCAGGAAAGTATTTGATACTTTGCACATAAAAGACTGCTGTACAAATTGAAGCAGTGTAGCACTAAGAGCAAATTACTGCTATGGATAAAGGGATGGTTGAGCGAGAGAAGACAGAGTGGTTATCATGGGCACTGCTCATCCTGCTCTTTGAGGACTAATGTGATTAGTAAAGTCCCACAGGGTTCAGTGCTAGGCTCACTGTGTTTTCTGTATCTATTAATGATACTGATGAGGATATATCATCAATTGGAGATAACACAAAGGTTGGCAAGGCAGTTAATGACAGTATTGATGGTATAAGTGCTCCAAAAAAAATCTAGAAAAATTAGGCAGATGGGCTGAGAAAATGTGATTGAAGTTTAATGTTGACAAATGCAAGGTACTGCATATGCGCAGCAGTAACTCCAGCGTAACATATCAACTGCATGGGGCTACACTCAGGGTAATGGAAAATCAAAAGGACCTGGGGTTAATTATATAGCCTGATATGAAATTCTCTGAGCAGTACACACACACTGTCACAACAGCAATGAGGCTTATCAATGATATACAGCAATTCTGCTAGCAGGGATAAGGAGGTGATTACTGGATAGTATAAGGCAATGGTCAGACCACATTTTGAGTTCTGCATACAGGTTTGGAGGCTTCATTTTAGAAAGAATATATAGTTGCTGGAACAGGATCTATATATAGTTGCTGGAACAGGATCTATACATAGTTGATGGAACAGGATATATAGTTGCATGATCAAACTATGTTGCAGAGAAAGGCAACAAGTTTGGTGAGGGGAAGAAAGGCTATAGTTCTGAAAATTTCAGCATCTGGAGCCTAGACAAAATGCAAGACCCATGGATTGTATCGAGGGCATCTAGTGAAACAAAACTACCAACTGAAGACCAGTGAAGAGAAGAATTGAAGCCATGACAGAGGGAGAGACCTACAAATATCTTAGGATGATGCAGGCTCATCAATGAGGGCACAAAGCCTGCCTGACTGAGAAATACCATTAGAGACCAAAAAAAAAAAAATTTTCACAACACTGCCTTTATTAATCATCCATATTTTGATGGTCCTTTAAAAAGTAGTCTCCATTTGATGAAATGCACTTACTCCATTTCTGGAATTCTTCAAAAACATGGCAGAAGCTATTTTTTGCCATGCTTTTGAGAATTGCCTCTGACAACTGGAAATGTTTTCCTTGCAGCTCCTTTAACTTTGGAAATTAAAAAAAAAAAAAACCCAGAGGGTGCAAGGATAGATAAGGAACATATTCAACATTAATGATGGCTAAGTACTCAATGACAGCATGAGTGATGTAAGGTCGTGCATTGTCGTGATGCAGCATTCACCAACATGTGTGCAGTTGTGGTTGTTTGTGATGAATGTGATCCCCAAAGTGGGCAGTACAGTTCTGTAGTAGATTCCTATAACAGTCATATGACATGGCACGTGTTCATAAACCTTTCCTGGAATGTCAAAAAGAAATGGCCATAGCCTTTACTGCAGAAGCAACAACTTTTATTTTTTTTCAGTGTTAGAGATTATATAGACCTCCAAAAAGAGCTTTGTTGCTAACTCTCTGGATCGAAATGATGAAACCATGTCTCCTCCACTGTTATTAACTTGTGCAGAACACCACTAGCTTTTGCTTAGTCTCTGGGTCGAAATGATGAAACCACGTCTCATCCATTATTAACTTGTGCAGAACTTCACTATCCACTATCTTCAGTATTCACTGCAGCTGCTGGCAAACCCCCAAGCAAACTTGCTGTTGCTCAGGTGTGAGTATTTTTAAACACCAGCATGCACAAACATGTATCATATGCAACTGTTCAGGGAGAATACCATGCGTGCTTTCTACCAATACTCTCAAATCGTCTCCTTCTCCTTCAACCCATGCTTTTTTAACCCAAGCACGGTACTAAGTACTATAGGTTCTAATACCTCTCGTGTTTGGGGTTCACATAAAAAAAAAAAAAAAAAAAACTAGGGTTTCTTCCCAAGAATTCCTGGGAAAAAATCGTAACTTTAAAATTCCGAAATCCCGAGAAAAGCAAAAACATTTCCCGAGAAATTGAGATTTTTTTTTTTATTTAATTTTCTTTTTCTAATATACAAACTGCTACAGTTTATTTTAAAATGTTTAATTTTTATTTAAATATAGTTGCAAATAACCATTTCATTTTCTTTACCTAATTTTATGATTTACATTCTCGTCTAGTCAGAAAAATATCACGCTTTGCCACGAGAGCAGCAATAGTGCCCAGGTAAAATAATTGTGTGTTACCTAAGTTCATCATAATTGCAGTCCTTTCTATATGAGTCAGTGCATGCATAGCACAAAGTCACAGTTAAATGTTAACTGTGACTAAATTGCTTTACATGAATTAAAATTTTCTTATCTATGGAAGGATAGATATCCAAAAATCATCGAAGATATATTAAACTGCTTAAAACCCGTGCGACTCCCAGTTTAAGCATTAGTAATCATAAGCAAACCTACTAACAAGTGAAGGAATTTTTATATTCCTCTTTCGTAATTTGGAAAAACAAAATTATTTTATGTAACAAGTTTTTAAAGGAAATTAAACAGCAGCTTTTTAAACAGAGATTAAGTCTTAGTGTCCTTTATTTAAGAAATTCTCAAAGAAATTAAATGAGATTAATAATGATTTTTTGCTATGGCAAATACAAATGAAATTATATGATCTCTGAAATCGATAATGAAATGAATTTTCAGAGAAAAGTGTATTCAGTAGAAGAGTCAAACAGAAAATAATACAAAGAAATGGAAAATTCGGAACCCAGGGAATTAGAAGTGGATCTAAAAACAGAGTTAGAGAGAGAGATATATCCATTTCAATGGCAAAAGTAGAGCCAATTCAATCAAATAAGGTATTTTCATTGTTAAGAAGAGAGATGAATTTACATGAAGCGACACATAGACTGGCACAATCTAAAAATATTATTAGCTGCACTGCTAACAATCAGACCTACTTTCAACCCAAAATGAAAGAAATTTTTCTACTTGAGGCTTATTTGTAACTAAGCAAAGACCCAGAATTTTCTTAATGTACTGTGTTTTTTGTGAATGAATCACATGCATCTTTAAACATTCCAAACCACCTGCAATCTGTGCTATGTGGAAGTGTAAATTCACCATAAGCCGCCTCCTTTAACATTTCATACACTTCAGCTGACATTTTCTTGAGATGGAAATAAAATTTGAAAATAGCAAGCAGCATGGGTTATTCGTGAAAAAATTGTGGTCACCATAATTTACTGAACAACCCTCATACTGATACTAATACTGGAAAAGAACATTTTATGCTAGAACCATCCACATGATGTGCAATTACTGGACACGCTGTGCAACGTATGGGCTGGACTATCACTGGACACCCTGCAATACCTTGGAGTCTGTGCCAAGACGTGTACAGGCTGAATCGTGGACAAAAGGTGACTAAGGTATTCGGTAGGTGTTGCTAATGCAAAGGCAACTCAATGTAAATATATACGGAGTGATTTCCCAATTTAGAAATTTTCCATCTCACAAAGGATTCTTGAAACCTCATATCTGCTTTATGAACTACTGTTTAATTTCATTAACTTCTGCTCAATTTTAGAAACTCCACAAGTCTGTCTATAATACTAAGTAATCAATGATATGGAAAGGTATTTAAACATAAATTTCCTGCCAGGTTTATTTGAGCAATCATGCTGTGATCTTCAACTAAACTACTAAATAACAACATAACAACAATTAAAAATAGAGAGATTTATTAATTTCTTCTTATTCTGATTTATTAATTTCTTCCAATTTCAACATATAAAACAAGTATTTAGTACTTATATTTCCTTTGCAAGAGAAGACAACTAATGTACAACACTAAAAACAGACCATTTTCATCATGCAAGAAATAATTTTCTGCCTCTAAAGAGAGCACAAACCAAATATCAGTTAATTGTAAATACAGTAATACCCTGACTTACGCGGTTCTTGATTTTTTCGTTTGGCAACACTGCCGCCCACTATCTTCAAGGTCGTTTTTCATATGCTATCGATATACAGTGCGACGGCGGAGAGTGAGAACGAAAGATGAACAAAATTCAACTTTGCTGCCGCATGAGCTGCACACATATACAAAAATTTGCATTCCAACTGTCATATTTATATGCGTACGTTTGAATTCGTGCTAAACTTTTGTCGGAAATTACATCGTTTTCATGAATAAAAAAAAACTTTCCAGGCTTTAAGGTTTCCAAAGACCGATTGAAAATGATGGTCGGCGGGAATGCAGCTGGTGACTGCAAGTTAAAACCTCTCTTAATTTATCGCTCCGAAAACCCAAGAGTTTTAAAATATATATCTAAAATTAGCTTACCAGTGATTTGGAAGTCAAATCATAAAGCTTGGGTGACAGCTTCCATTTTTGAGGACTGGTTTGGTCACCACTTCATACCCGAGTCGAACGTTATTGCAAGTCTAAACAGATTCCATTTAAATTGATCCTTCTTGTTAACAATGCACCCGGTCACCCTCCTGCCACCCTAATTAATTTCGACCGACGTGTGAAAGTTGTGTTTTTGCCTCCAAACACAACCAGCTTGCTTCAACCAGGGAGTCATAAAAACATTCAAGGCCTACTACACGAGGCGTTCGTTTGCACGTCTGAATGAAGCTATGAGACAAAATAGTGAGGTATCTGTTAAAGACTTTTGGAAACAATTCAATGTTTTAGATGCCGTAAGAATCATTGAAGAATCTTGGGATGAAATTCACAAAAAAGCACTGAATGGTGTCTGGAAGAAACTGTCCATTTTTTTTTCAAAAACAACGCCAGAAACTGATCATGTTGCTCATATGATAGAAGAAGTTGTTAATCTTGCCAGGCAATTAGATTTGTAAGTCAATGGTGATGATGTCAACGAGCTGTTAGATTCACATAGTGAGGAGCTGATAATGAATGAGCTCATAGAGATGTGTGAGCAAAACGTCACTGAATTATCCGACACTTCAGACCCAGTTCCACCAGAAAAGCACATGACAATTGCAAGCTTGACAGAAGGTCTCAGCTCAATTGAAAAGGGGTTAAAAATTTTAGAAAAGACTCCAACGAAGAAAGCGTTATAGCTACAAAGCAAGGGATAAAAAATTATTAGCTTGCTACGAAGAAATTCTGGGTGAAAAAAAGAAGGCGCTGTGTCGTCAGACTAATTTGTTAGATTTTATGAAGCCATCGACGTCAAAATAATTTTTTTACGTAACTCATTTATTTTTTTAATACATAATTTGTATTAATATGTATAAATAACTGCAATTTTATTAAATATTTTTCTTTTAAACTAGTGTTTTTGTTAGTCCTTGGTCCCAATTAAACAAAATTTATATGTATTTATATGCAAAGTTGTACCCTGACTTACGCGAATTCGACTTAAGCGATTTTCATCAGACCCACCTATCGCATAACTTCAGGGTATTACTGTACTTCAGTTTTTGCTATATGAACTAACTAACATTCATATTTTGCTATATGAAGTAACTAACTTCGAACGAACGGAGGGGTGAAGTGGAAGTGGGGGGTTTTTTTTGGCTGATGCTGCATAAGCTTGCTTTCTTGCATCGTATGCCCCTACTAATGCTAACTACTGCAAGGATTTACAAGGGCTTAAGTTGCAGTTTTTTCTCAAAAGAAAATTCTCCTTCCACTCAAGAGAAACAGTGGCTTACTTTTTTCTTCACTTCCTAGAATAATCATTGCCTCCTTATGCGTATGTATTTGAACATATGCATAGGAGAATATTTGTGTGATGATCTCTGAACATATTTTCAGATCATAAAACAAACAATCTCTGTGGCGAGACAGACCTATTCATTAGAATAAAATCAACACACCAACAAAGTAAATCTTGTGCATATTCAAAAGTCTGAAAACAAACCAAGATCTACTTTTAAATGCTACTGCTAAATTAAAGGAAGCGTTATTCACATGACTTGTTGAACATGGCTGGAATGCATTTGCTGCTTAGACTATTACAGCTGGCAATGGGACTTTTAATATAAAGAAGGAGTGTTTTTAGAAACTAGATACTTGTGAGAAGATCTATAATTATTGTTATGATACAGTAAATCTAGGATTACAGTAAATACAGTATAGTACAGTGAAAGTTAAGACAAGTTTTTATGCATAACACATCCAAGTAATCACATGTTGATAACTTCAAACAGAAGTACAACTTTGTAAAAGTGTTACATTTCTACGAGCGTAAACTATCAAAATATACCCAAAGCATAAACTGTTTACGGGCACATCAATCAGGAAATAAGATCTAAACATGAGTCATTTATAAGCTGAGTTATTTTAAATGTGGAGGATTCCACAAGACATTACTTTTGAATATAAAATGAATGAGAATGAAATCCTTTCAATATTTAATCTCTCCGAAACTCAGTCCTGTCTTATAACTCACAAAAAAAGAAAGAACTCTCAAAATTTACAGAAGTCTGCTAATGTGCTTATTTTTGATGACACTCAGATTACAAGACAACATCACATTTGTTTACTAGGAATTACTTAATCCCTGACTTCTAATCTCTCTTGGCATCTAAAAAATGGGGTTTTCTCTTTCACTCCGTGCTACTTTTCTTTTAAAGAACTATTCACTGTGTACTCACTGTGCACAAATCTCAAATCTGCCCTACACCACCACCACATCGGGGGTGGTGCCCCCAAACCCTTTTTCTCAGGCCCCAATCTGAAGTGGCAGTCAGGTTACTTAATGATCCATCTATTACAAAGTCTGTCCACTCTCTCTTAGAGATGTTCAGTTTTTGTTGCATGCCTTTCTTATAGACACTTCTGTGGTCACTGTTCTTCTGAATTGGCATTTGAATTTCTCCCACACCAGTCCAATACATGCTGCAACCAGTCACTATCCAGCTCCAAACTCACAGAACCAACTCTTCCTTTTTCTCATTTATCCCTTCTACTTCTGTTTTTAGGAACAACCTTCCTTGATATTGATATGTATTTCCCAAAATGATTACAATCTATGGAAATGCAAGTTTAATATCAACAAGAATCTTCTATTTTCTCAACCCACAACCCATATATGGTATTAAGTACTATAGGTTCAACTACCTTTTGTGTTTGGTAGTTTCATAAAAATAAAATACTGCTGTTGCTGATATCAACCATGACCATGTCAAGAATTTTAAGCACCTGGATACAAACAATAACCACCCCTACCTCCAAACTCTTCCATATCAATGAGGCCCTAGATCTTAATTATTTATGATAAAGTACAGTACATCATCATTACGGTTGGACAATTAATAAATCCTTTCCAGATTTTGTAGTGAAATCTTACCTTTTATAACCACTGCATAACAGTGTAGTGTACTATGCTTTGTTTTGCATACATACATGACATATATAAATAAAATAACGAAAAAATTATGGATTAAATAAAGAATGCATCAAATTGTACAATAAAAAAAGCACCCTGCAATTTTATCACATGTAAAAAAAGATCTCTCAAAATTTACTACCTTCTGAGAGACATGGTGCATTTGCAATAAGATTGCTGCATAATCCTAATGGGGGGGGGGGGGTAAAAATTAAAAATTAAATCCTAATGGGGGGTAAAAATTAAAAATTAAATCCTAATGGGGGGGTAAAAATTAAGCAATTCTAATTACCTCCACCACTGACTGCACCTGGTCCTCCAAGGTGATCTGCAGTCAAACCTGAAGAGGGCAAGCTAGAAGTTCCTTGCATCTGTCTCAGTGCAGCTTCTTGCTGTTCATAAACAAAACAAAATTTCAGTCAGTATAGTTTGCAAAGCAAATTCAACAAAAACTATTGTAAGCAATGTCATACCAATCTTTGTTCATGATACGTGCAAAGTCCATCTCACCAAATCCAGACTTTGTGGAAATCAGTATTTGGCTACTGTATTGCTGCATCAGCATGATATATCCATCCAAGTGTATTCCATTCCAATAACTATCACAAAAATTTTGGAGTGCAACATTTTTCTGATAGCTATACAAAAACAGCATTCCTGCATACTTAAAATATATTATAGTTTAATTAAAAAGTACATATTCTGATGTGGTTAAAAACAGCAGAACACCCTTGTATAGAAATGTATGCAATAAAATCAAAAATACCAAATTTGAAATTTTTCAATTTTAAACAAAATACCGCCTTTAAAAGCAATTTCGAGAATATTGTATTTATCTATTTTCAGTGCTTTTCTTGGGACGGTAGGCAACGGTACGGCATACCGGCACCTTTATTAACAGTGACGTGTGACATTTGGATGCAGTGCACTTCGAAATTTGTAATATTCCGTAAATTTTTTTCACGTTTACCTACTATTCAAATAGGCTTAAAATTATTTAACTAAATTTGCATTTTTCACTATCTATTGCTAAGATATTTTCTACATAAAACTGTATAACCATTTTCATAATTCTAAATTACTCAGTCGGACGTTTAACGAAGTCCTTTTATAGCGAATTATTTTGAATTCCCTTTGGTAGTAATGTTTAAAATACTTTCCATTGAGCAAAGAAAATTTTCATACAGTGAACAGAGAGAATTAACTCGGTACGCACTGTTCGCTTTTCTGGCCTTCAGGCAATTAGTGCTTCTGTGCGAATTAAGAGAGCTATAGGGGATTACCATTCTACAACTTAGTGGTACCTGGTAAAACCTATCCGACCAACTGTCCCACATACGGAGGTGTCGTGCTGGTCAACAGTGAGCAGATCACGGGGTATTCCCAATGGCTTCTGGTCCACCTTCTACTGCAGTGGTGTTCAAACTTTTCGGGTACTGGAGCCATATTAAAAAAAAAAGTTCAAAGTTAGATTTCTTTATGCTGATTTAGTTGACTTTCCGGGCGGGCCGTAGGTTGGACACCGCTGTTAATCAATTGTAAGCCCTGTTCGAGAATTAGGAGAGAACGATTTTCTTTTACCTCGAAAAATAATCATCTGTTCTTTCGCAGATGTGCGTTATCGACATTTTTCCTATCTCTGTTTACACGATCACAGTACCTGACTATCAGAATGACACTGACATTTTGGACAGTTTCAAAAAAAAAAAAAAGTGGGGGGGGGGGGGATAAAGAAAGAAGAAAAAATTCAGATTTAGGAACTAATGACAACATCGATGACAAGAGAAGGAAAACGAGGACAACAAAGATTTAAACCTTCTAAACAAGAATTGTTGCCATTTGGTGAAAATGAAGACAGAAAATTGTCAATTAGGTTACAGTTAAATGAAAGAGAGAGAATTCGTGGATTTCGGGAATACCTAATTGCATTTGATGGACGCTCTGAGTACAATACCAATTTCATCGAGTCAATGTGAACAAGGATTTTCACAAATGAATCTTATCGCCAGCCCAACAAGAGCTTCGTTGATGACAAAAACAGTTTCTTCGCTACTGTTTCTTAAAATTTCAGGCCTCCACTGACCCGCTTCGATTCAGCAAAATATGTCAATTCGTGGCTGCTTCAGAATCGTCATTCAGCAACAACACATGAAGAGGAACTTAATCAAAATTTGGAATATTCAACAAAAACTTTATGAAATTAATTTTACTTATGTTATTTATTTTTACTTATTATTTTTTGGGTCGATAGCCTAACGAAAGACCCTTATAATGTCACTCGGTTGTCTGTCTGTCCGTCCGTCTGTTGCAGCATTGTATCTCTGGAACCACTCAACCTATTGACTCGAAATTTTGCGTGGGTTTGTACATCGTGTGGGCCAACATAATGGCATATTGATCATTGTTGACAAAATTTTGTCTAAGAAATGGAGGGGTAAAATGTGGGGGGGGGGGGGCAAAAAATGTTGTCGACAACCCATAGCTTATTATACACCATTGGAAAGAGCTCAATGAGTAGGTTTAACCTATAGCTTATTATACACCGTTGGAAAGAGCTCAATGAGTAGGTTTAAAATATAATTTTAAAATAAAAAATGGCGGCACCAGACAGGAAAATGTGAGTAATTTTCGTGTACCCCCTATTTCCGTCGCTAATGGAGTTAAAAATTTAAAAATCACATTAGCTATGCGTTATTCGATGCTTATCAAGAGAAAGCTATTCCGACTGAAATCAATCATTTACTTTTTATGTTAAAATAAAAAATATTGCACTTTGATAGCGAGCTTCTTTGTACTAAGTAATTCTCCCTTTTGGTGACAAAAAGGTTGCTAAATAGTTAGTTAATAATTCTATAAAAGTCATTTATAAATTTTGAGACGAAAAGTATTTTTTTAAAATTGTCAAGGCCGGAGTTGTCCCGACAAGGAGGTATTCAGAGCCAGTGTTATGGCGCCATTGGTGGGTAGGCACCTGCGCGGAGCCTTGCATGGCCTGGCCCTCACCTGCCAGTCGCTTTTCCCCCAAGAGTTTACTGGAAACACTCTAATAGACAACGTTTTCGTTAGTTCCTTGGTTTTAGGCCAGCAGGGGTACTAGAAACTTTTTTCAGTCACCATAA
This sequence comes from Mastigoproctus giganteus, assembly GCF_048544385.1. Lineage (NCBI taxonomy): Eukaryota > Metazoa > Arthropoda > Arachnida > Uropygi > Thelyphonidae > Mastigoproctus > Mastigoproctus giganteus. The sequence goes on from NC_143582.1 coordinate 15,890,485, forward strand.
AGCTCTCTATTTGAGATACTACGCTAACTTTCATGACTACGGACACTTTCATACGGAGTGCCCTCTTTTCACTCAGTAGTTGACCGATTTATTTACTTATTTTATTCACATTTAATTATTTTTTTTATATACTTGAATAATAAATTTATGCTTAATAAACTGTGTTAATATACTAAATATGTTGTTCTTAATCCAAAAACATTACTACTAAAGTAAAAATATCAGGGAAAAAAATTTTCAGAGTGCTTTTCATATTCTTTTAATTTTAAATTTTTCCTCACAGCAAAAAATGAGTACCGACACCTATTTTTATAAAAAAATAAAAAAGCACTGGCTATTTTCATTTAAGTCAAAGCATAAAGAAAGGGGGGGATGCAAAATAAATTCCATATGAGCTGATGATGAATAATATTTGTTATGACTGTTTATCATTTACCAAGATTTGCTGACCCTGAAAAGACCATTTTTCAGAAAAATATGAAAGGAATGGGTGCCTATTATGTATAGAGAAAGAGTATTAAAAGCAAATTCACTTTTAAAGAATGCAGTTAAAATACTATCAAAATTTTCACTTCCAGATAACATCCTGTTAGTTTCATCTTCACTCACATAGAAAATGTGACTGCAACATTCTCTCTTCAATCACATATCATCTTCAACACAATAATCATTTTCCAAATCTCTCTCATGTCATGCACATTGTGCCCATTATCTATCATTTAAGTTAATATTTCTTAATTATTGAACGATTTCAAAGATTTAATGCTTGCACCTGTAATCCAATCATTTTCATTGGCAGCATGCAGAACAAAACTGTGCACATTCACTACTACATACAATTTTAAACAACACCCAGATTCATCTTTGCAACTCTTCCTTGGTCTTATTAACAGTAACAGTATCTGCCATATAGTGCAAGGAAGCCACAGGCTTTTGCTGCACTGGCAAAAAAAAAAAGAACACCAAATAAGATAAGAAAATGCAAATTATATGCTTCCCTCCTCACATATGTTAACTATCCAGTTGACCTTCGAATTTATTCAAACTGTCAGCAAGGGCAAATTTTCCCAGCAATCAACAACTCACTGGCTAAAGAAAAAACTTCCTACAATCTAATGCAAACCTCAACCCCTGTAATTTAAATTTATGGCATGTAGCTCTGGAGTTCTTTATAACAGTGAGAATTCCACCTTCATTCATTTTACTAATCCCTCTCAGAGCCTTATAAGCCTCAATCAGGTCACCTCTGAGGTGCCTGATTGCCAAGCTCTGTAGCCCACATAATCAGTCTTTGTTCATATTTGTTGTCCCCTTGCCGATCTCACCATCAAATTGCCTGTCTTTGGACAACTTTCAAGAAGCTGTCTTTTTTCAGATGAGTTCTCAATACTTGAACACAGCAATCCAAATGTGGTCTTACAATTGCCTTATGCAGTGTGACTATGATCTCCCTAACTGTACAGGATAACATTTGATAAATCATTGACAGGACACCATGGACATTCCTGGCTGCCTGTTTACACTGTTCAGAAAACTTCCTATCTGCCTGTACATATCTCCTAGATCTCTTTCCTCCTGCACTGTTTTTAATTCAACCCCACCAAGCGTACAATTTATTTGTGGGTTGCTACTCTCCAAGTGCCTCCATAGCCGAGTGGTCAGGGGCAGGAGAGTAGTAGCACACACTCTTTGAGTAGACCGGGGTTCAAACCCCTGACTGCTAAATACGGTCGATCTGCCAACCCACACTGGATCAGTGTGGCAGATTATGGTCCATTTTCCTCAGCATGAATTGTTGAGAAGGCTTCCATCCTGCAGTGGTTTGATAATGGCTGCAGTTTACCTTTTTTTTTTTTTTTTTTAATTCTCCAAGTGTAAGACCTTGCATTTAGCAGCATTAAAACATAGCTGCCACTTCTCTGACCATCTTTGAGGTCTGTTCAAGTCATCCTGAAAGTTAGTTAGTTATTTGGTTTTTAGGAGCATTAGCAACTAAGGCCACATTACTTTGGGATATGCGGTTGTCATTCCCCAACCTTTCCGCACCCTCCATATTTGGTGGTGACGGGCTCGAACCCCGGTCTAATCAAGCGTGTGCTACGTGCTGCTGCTCCTTCCCACCTGGCTACGGAGGCGCCCATCCTGAAAGGAGCACTGCTTGGCAATAATCATTAATGACTCTGCCAATCTTTCTTGGCAATGATCATTAATGACTCTGCCAATCTTTATGTCATCTGAAAATTTTGACATCAAGCCTTCTATCCCTTCATCAATGTCATTTATGAAAACGAGAAACCAGAGTAGTCCAATAACCGATCCTTGCGGAATCCCAATCTTGACATTACACCAACCTGAAGAATATCCATTAATCACAACCCTCTGCCTTGCAGTCACCCAATAACCATCTTAGAATCTTACCAGTAATCCCAACCTATTCAAAGCTTATACAGTAACCTCTCATGAGGAACAGAGTCAAATGCTTTGATAAATTCCAAATAAACGGTCAAAATTGTTTATGGGTAACTGTGCCAAAATAGCCTACTAAGTTAGTTAAACATGATTTATCCTTAACAAAGGAATGTTGTGTGTCCTCTCAGACCGCCATATCATTCTAAATACCCCTCCATTGCATCTATGATTTTTCCACCACTAAAGTCAGACTAACCAATGTCACTCTTAGAACTGCTTTTATGTATTGTTGTACACTGGCACTTCTCCAACCCAAAGGAATCCCCGAAGTCCAAACATGCAATCATAATTAACCTCGATGGTTCAATGTACTCCCTCATGCTTTGCTTCAAAACTACAGGGTTTATGCCATCAACCCCAGTAGCCTTACCTGCCTTTATGCTCAAAAGTTTGTGTAACAAACAATCATCTGCAATTAAAAAATCACTAATTTCATATGACTCAAACCCCACTCACACAGCCTCTTCTCAGCATGAAGGGTCATTCATCAGTAAAGACTGATACAAAGTATCTATTCAATTCATTGCAATATCAGCTGGGTTATCTAAGACTTTCCCACGCCCAGTGCACAAGGATCCGATCTGATTAGCTTTCTTCTTTGTTGTATTCACATGTAAAAAATTCCTTCTTTGCTTCTTAGCCAATGCTTTCTCATATGCAGCCTTTGCCTGCCTGGCCTTATTTGTGGTACTATTACAGATCAACTTGTACCTGTTGTAGGCTTCAGTACTTTTCATTGCTCTATAACTGTCCCATGCTATCATTTTCTGCTCTATTTGAGCGGCCAGTTCTGCAGTTATCCATTTCAGCATCCTCCTGCAATATTTTCTTAAAGGTATGTATGTGTTCATGGCTTCTGTAATTTTTGCTTTAAAAGTATTCCATAATACAAATTTATTCACCATCCCTCAGCAATCTGCCCATTTCACAGATGCCATATAGTGCCTTAAATGTCAAAGTTCCTGCTTTTGAAGTTAAAACACATGCCTTTAACTATTGCAACCTGTTTCTTCATCTTCCAACTAACAATTGCATGATCACTTCCTAACAATGATTCCTGTGATACCATCTGAGCCCTGAGATGTCATCTGATTCATTAGTAATGATGAGGACAAGAATATTCTCACCTAGTTTATTTTAAAAAGTTGTTCCCCATGGTGAGTTTCCCTCCTACCTATTCCAATCAATCTGGAACAGATTAAAGTCACCCATTGTGAAGAATATGACTCTCATCATATTCTTCACAATTTTCTGTTCTATAGATTACTCCCACTCTCATTGTTCCTTTGTTTCCAACTAACTCACATCACACAGATTCTATGCTAGCAGACATAGCTTTAGACTCAGCAAAAGCTCTTTTCGCACTGCTTTTGATAAGCATGACCCCTCCAACCCTTATATCTTTCCTAAATGTATTATATATACCGTAGTGGAACTCGTCATCACCAATTTCCAGGTGGCACCATGTTTCTTTAGCTCTATCATATCAGCATTAGTTATCCTAACCAGGAGTTCAAATTCAGCCATTTTAAATATCCGTTAGAAAATTCATAACAAATGGCAGGCCGGAGTCGGCACAATTTTGATGACTAAAAACGCTAAACCAAAAATGCAATTTTAGTGACTTCACCAGGTCAAATGGGATGTACAAGATAGAAAAACTATAAAAAATTATAAAGGGATATTTAATGTAAATAAAGCCATAGTCATATCAAAAATCACAATTTTTTATTATTATAATCACATTTGATATTACAGAAATAGCAAATCAATGAGATGTTTGTAGTTGTTTTGATTCAGCAATAATTGAAATGTTAGGTTTAATAGTAGAAGTTCCCAATCTTAAAAAGTCTTGCAAATGTTCATCTGTCATTCTTGATCGATGTTTGGATTTTATATATTTCATTTTTGAATGTTTGTTCACATAGGTAAGTGCTACCAAAAATAGAAATTATTCTTCTTGCTAATTTTTTTAATTCTGGAAATTCATTTTTTGTCAAAGTTTTATAAAAGTTAATTAATGTTTCATTTTTCAATAATGTTTTCAGGTTATCGTTACTTTGAAGATCTATGATGTCTAATTATAGATCTTTATCTATTTGTGAAACATTTACATCAAATGGATTCTGAAATAATGTAAATAATTTTCTATTGTTTTCGAAATCAACAAATCGATCAACAAATTCTTCCATCAATAATTCAAGATTTCGGACAAAATTGTCGGTAGAAAAATCATAATTGGGCATATTATTATATAAACTTTTACAACACAAAAAATGGGAAAAATTATTTTGTTCAATTTAATTTTTAAATAATTCTAATTTTGCCTGAAACGCTTTAATATTGTAGAACAAGTCATTTACAAGTAGATCCCCAACTTTGGAGTTTTTTATTCAATGTATTCAAATGTTCACAAATATCTGTTAAAAATGCAAGTTCCCATAACCATTTTGAGTCTGTTAGTTCTGGGAATGGTTTTAATTTTTCGTTCATGAATATGTCTATTTCGGTTCTCTGTTGAAAAAATCTTTTTAACACATTACCGCAACTCAACCATCGTACCTCCATATGATACAACAAATCGCCATATTCGCTTTCGATTTCTTCCAAGAAAATTTGAACTGAATTTGTTCAAGCCATTTTTGCATATAAAATTCACAATACTAATTATAGTCGACATGATTGAGTTCAAAGACAAAAATTTACTGCACAATGATTGCTGGTGAATAACACAATGAAATCGCATAGGTCTTTCGATGTTTTTGTAATCAATATATTTATTAACACGTCTGATGAAACCAATATTTTTTCCAACCATATTCTCTGCACCATCGGTCATAATTGCTGTCAACAATTCCCAATCAAGCTGCAGGTCTTCAAACACTTTTGATATGCTATAAAAGATGTTTTCACCAGAGGTTCTATTCTTCAAGCTTTTAAGTGTAGCCAGTTCTTCTGTGACTTCAAAATTTTGATTTATACCATGCATGTAAATGAGTAACTGTGCTATGTTGGTAATATCTTCACTTTCATTGGTTGCAATCGAAAAATTTATAAAATCTGTAACTTTTTGTTTCGGCTGATCTTTAACATTAGTAGACAAGTCTTCGATTATTCTTGCTAAAGTTGACGCTGATAAACTAATAGCAACAAAGTGCTTAACTTGATCAGGGCATATTTCTTCTGAAACTGATAGGCACACTCGTTTCACAAACTCGCCATCATTAAAAGCCCTCCCTTCTTCAGCAATGATTTGAGATGCTCACAAACTAGCTCTAATTAAATTTAAATTCTGATTAGCGAAACATGTCTCACAACTGAGTATGGGCTTGGCACACCCATGGTCCTGAGCTGGATATCATCATTCTTCTCTTTCTTGGTGATTCCCTTCTACTTCTGATTCTTGTTCTCTCTCTCTCAGGATAATTCAGAATTTTTTTTTTTTTTTCTTTTCCCCTTTTGGCTGGTGCAGCATAAGCCTCAGGCTTCCTTGCTTTTTTTTTTTTTTTTTTTTTTTGGTAGTTGTTGGCGCATCGGCTTCTGTGGCCATAATGCATCTCCCGAGGTTTTTGCAGTACTTTGATCCAAGCCCAAGGTGGGATTCGAACCCACAACCTTTGGGTTGCCAGGCAGACATTTTGCCCACCCATCTAGCCCGGTCGGCTGGCTTCCTTGCACCATATGGCTAATAATAATAATGTCATCTGTTGTTGCCTCTTGAAATCAAAGCTCAGCTCTTGTAATTTCTTGTTTCGCAACTCTCCTTGAAGTTTATCGTTAAGTTGAGGCATGTTTTGACATATAATGCCGTTTCGAATTATATTCTTTCAACACAGAAACTGCTTCCTTACATATAAGGCAGGTACATCGGTTATTGTCCCTTATAAAAAAAAATAATTAATTGACCAAAGTTCATTGAAAACACGACATTCGGAATCAATTTTTTAATTTCCTTGACATCTTGATTCGCTAAAATTAAAATTAAAAATTCAAAGTTAAATAAAATTAAAAAATAATACGCATTTATATAAATTGCTAATAAATTGTTGCACATGATAATCGGTGCAGCAGCCCGACAACTACGGTCTGAATGAGAACAGCTGACCAGGAGAAAGATTAATACATGTACTCATCTTTACATTGCAAACTGCAAAGAATGCATTGCATACAATTCTTTCACTAATACTTATTAGATTAATATTTAGATTAGTGTTTAGCAATCATTTTAACAGTCGCTTATTTTAACTTTACTATTTCAATTTTTGACAACGCCCATGTTTGCCGGAAATACTCAAGGCTATAAACCAATAGCCTTGGGCACTTGCACTATTTGGATTTCCGACATCGCAAGAAACACTGCTGCCCAAGTGGAAGCGCACAGAGTTGCAAAATTATATTTAGATGCATTTACATTATATTTTGATTAAAAATATCCTTATATACGACATGTAGCAACCAAAAAAGATTTCTATAGAATAAATTTCGATGAGGCGGATGAAATCATCTGGCGGGCCAGATCCGGCCTGCATGGCACAGGTTGGGGACCCCTACTGTACACAGTTGAGACTAAGTAATCTTCTATAGTTTACAATTGACACACTCCTTGAAGTTATTTAGGTTTTTTTTTTATTTGGAGAAAATAAAGCTTGTATCCCAAGCTTTATTTTCTCCCTCATTTGAAACATGTTACCCTCAGAACATCTTATAAACATCAGCTGTTGAGGCAACAAACAATAATTCATAAGGTGAATGCAAGCATTACTTTGACTGATATCGTCAGATAAACACGGATCTAAATTACCCTTCTCCCAACTATCAGTTTACCTGAACCCTTATGGTATACCCTCGACAATACTGCCAAAAATCCCTGCACCACCTCTGTTCCAACTCTACAAAATAAATTCTTTCTACCTACCAATGCAGGCCAAACTGATTAATTCACCCACTAGAGCCTTGCAGGTTTCCTCAGGGCTCCAGTTAACCCAAAAGGCTTTCAGCATATAATCCCTGTTATTGTGTTTGGGCAGAATTTCGGACATATACACATTCTGACCTACTCGTGACTTTTTTTAATATAGTCCTACATTTATCCAACAGATCGTCAGGTCATGTATGTATGTTTAATATCGTTAGTCTCCACACAAATAATAATTCTCTGTTTACCTCCCTTAAAATCTGACAACCTGTTAGTAACATTATCAATTGTTGCACCTGGCAAACACACTCTGGATCGGGGCTACCTATCTTTATTACACAGTAATACTTGCATGTCTTTTGGGTCTTCTTTTCCTGGCATTGATGATTTGTTCGGTCACTTCATACCTTGCAACACTTGCCTGAGTAATTCCAAATGCCTAAAATGCCTATATAAGAAAAGATCCTGATCCTCCTGCAATAGCACGAGCCACAGTTTGCTTTTGCTTGCAGGAGACTTATCTAAAGGCAAATGATGATCCCACCATACATAACATCACAATTTGATGTCCATTACAGTGTGATGTAATGGACTTGTCTCACCCTTCTTCCTCAAACAATAAAAGTTAAGTTGGTGAAGGCAAGTGGTTGCACTTTCATTGAAATGAAAGAACTTGAGCTCATGCCTTCACCAACTTAACTTTCATTGTTTGAGGAAGAAGGGTGGGGCTTGTCTCAATAGTCCAATCAGGACCTTTTCTTATAACAATTTAATTTAAAAAAAACTGATTTTAATTGACAAGGTTTTCTTCAAAACAACTGTACTTTGTGTGCTGAATTCATATATATGGGTCGACCATCACTAATCCGGCAGGGTTGGGACTGTGGGGTGCCGTATTAGTGAGTTTGCCAGATCACCGGTGGTTATTTTAGCGCACAAATTTTACCCAACAGCTAACCACCTCCTATCTTTAACATGTTGACTGCCAAGCTAGTTTAAGAAAAAAATTCCCCAGGGGCCAAAAAATATTTAGGAAATAATTTGATTAGTAATTCTAAAATAAATATTGTAATGTCAGTGTTGTCGTTTTTTCATTTAAAATATATAAAAATAAAAAAGTATTTTTTTATGTCGCATATATGTGGCCAACATGGCCACATATGTTGGTTACTTTATTTCTTGAGAAGCCGTGTCAGTCACATACGTGTGATGCTATTACGTAATCACAAATGACCTTCATACATATGAAGGTCATTTGTGATTAGTTTATTGCACACGTGCCGAGTGCTGCAATAAAACTAATTAAGATAAAATAAACTCAAACATCGCAATAAGACAAGATTTTGTGAAAACAAGTTGTTAGCGTGCTGTATAATCCATCATATTGTGTTGTGTCTTTCTGCAAGTTTGTATAAGTGTGCTGTATAAGTATAAGCTGTAAAAAAAAAAAAAATCTAAAAAGGAATGGCTAAAAGAAAATTGCTAAGATAAGAGGAACTGAGAGAAACTGCCGTAATTTACAACTAAGCAGAGTTAAACTTCTCACAGACACACCGCTGTCGAGTTTTTTCAGAAGTTCAACTTTATCTGTTATGGACAATGTACAGTGTTTGCGCTTAAAATACACCACGAAAGGCACTTCCTTTATGCATTGGAACAATGGCTGGGGCTAAATGTGAGCAGGTTATAATAATAAATGCAGAAAAACAAGTGGGAATTACTTGCCAGTGTTTACAAGTTCGCACCAACATCTGATGCTACAACCAACGCCACCAAAACAATAGTGGCAGGTTGGTGCGCCGACCCAGGAAATTAGAAATTATGTCCGAATTAGTGGTGGAACCGGATTAGTGATAATCAACCTGTATAAAGTTTAGATTTAGTGTTGTCTTTGTCATGTCAGTTGCTCAAAATTTGCATTGTAAAACAGAACTACTTTCCTGAGAAGGTTCAAAAGTTATGCACACACCCATGTACATACACATATTAATATTTATTAGAAATGAAATTAATTCCATTCATAATGACAGCAATTTATGTCCAAGCATCAAACAGAATGATAACATTCATTACCTACATACAGCTGAGAAGAGTAGGTAGCAGCTGCATCCCTTAACTTCTGTAAAGTAGTGGTTGTGTCTATACTGCTTTCCTCTTTTGTGAATAAAAAACAGACAATGTCCTAAGGGAGAAATTCTATAACTGCACCTTAGAATGGCTAGCTGCAGCATCAAAACGCAGACATTTATAAAAGTTCTCCAGTTTGCAATAAGATTAAATCCCAACTTCATTGAACAAGTGAAGAAACCAATCTATCAGAGCAGTTCATATACTCAAAATTATTATAATATCTGGTGTTGCTCGCAATAATTACCACCCACCACTGGAGGCAAAAGCCAAAGCTAAACAGGTCCACCACCATAGTTGGATGAAGGTGAGAAGTAGAAATATTTAAAATACTACATAGTGTGGCACAGTATAAAATTACTCCTGTTCAGGCATTAGGCAAAGGGACTGGTTCGAAAGTCGGAGAGCTTCTCCCGCAGACAACAGTGAGCATGTGGTACTGTCTCCCGTACAGCTACCACACAAGTGCAGGGCAAAATCACCCAGCCCAACCAAATGGAAGTGCTTCCTGCGCTAGTGATCAACCACGAAGGAAGGAAGAAAGAAGTCAATGCATGAAGTGGAACATCAAAATGAATATGTTCAACATGAAAGCATACCACAAAATAATGAAGCTAGAGACAAACATGACAATACACAGGACGAAACTATACAGAGTGGTTGGAATGGCTACTGACTGTTCAAGGTAACCAAACAACAAATAGCAGACCAGAGCCAGACCATTATCAAAAATGAACCTGATAGCCCCTACAATCCTGGAAAAAAAAACATGAAGAATGTGTAACCAACTACAAAGAACAACAAATACAGACACAACCGAACCAGAATTGGAAGAACACCAAGTACAAGACAACAATGAGTAGCTGAAGTGAAAACAGATGAGGTCGCGATATCCGAATTAGAAAAAGGTTGGAAAGCACTGGCAATATTCGAGGGTATGGACACAACAAAGACCCATACCATACAGAAGCAAAAACCAAAGAGAATCCTGTGGCAAGTCACAGACCACCTCAATCGGCGAATGACATCGCATTACCTCAACAAGAAGGAAGTAACACTAAACACTATCTGCACAACCATTTATTGTGCTGCTATAGCAGCCGCCAACAGGAATAGACAAGAAACCAGAGACCAACATAGCACAAAATGCAAACACTAGTAATTACCAGCTTGGGAAAAAAGACTACAGAGAAGATAGGTCAATTGACCCACAGTACAAAAGGGTAACAGAAGTAAGAAGTTGATTAGAAAAGTGAAGACCATCCTCAAGAAACCCTACATCCACAGCATACACGAGAACTATAATCAGAGGATCAAAGAATATCCTCAACAAAAGCAAAACAAGAGACCTCACCATTACAGAGAGGCCCAGAGGAAAACAGACAACAAAATATTCAATGAAAACCACAAAACCTGCTACAGGAAAATCGGACAAGATGAGAAGGCAATGGACCCCTGCAACAGAAGGGACTCGAGTTCTGGGGAAACCTGTGGAGCATAAAATTTAGCAATAAGAGCCATGCCCACTGGATAGATCTAGAATGAAAGAAAACCAAGGATAACAAGAGATGACAGAAGGGAGATTCAGGAGAAAGATGTACAGTCTATCAGGACGCTCTACAACTGGCAAACCCCAAGAATAGATACCATCCACAACTGGTACAAGAAGTTCAGATCCATACACAGGCACCCCAACACATTACCAGAGTCTGGTTTAAGCAATCACCGTCCTGAAAGCTAAGGACAAAGACACCGCAAACCCAGCATAGTACAGACCAATTACCTGTTTCCCAACGACGTACAAATTCCAGATCAGATGCATAACAAAGATATCAGGCCACTTGGAGAGCCAGAACTTCATAGCCATGCAGCGGAAGGGATGTAAGCAGATGAGCAAAGGGTGCAAGGAGCAACTGACCATTGATGCTGCAGTTAGAGAGTAAGCTCTACAAGAAGCACTGCCACCTGTACACAGCCTACATTAACTACTGCAAGGCCTTCAAGCAACCATAGCAAAATATAGGACCACCATCAAGGTCAAGAAAATCACAACCAGACCAATCCTCATCAGAAGATGGGGATTAGTCTGGTTGGTCCTTGAGGTTGTCACAGATTCTCTCAATAGGCCAGAAAAGCTGTACTTGCTACCTGGAAAGTCTAAAATGCTGATGGAACTGATATTTGGATGACATTCAGTCAAGTGGGCCCGATTTCGGCGAAGTCCGGACAGCCAAATCCTCTGCTTGCACCTTCACAATGGTGGGATGTTAGGTGTGTTTTTTTTTTTTTTTTTTTTTGTAGTTGTTGGTGCATCGGCTTCTGTGGCCATAGTGCACCTCCCAAGGTTTTTGCAGAGCTTTGATCCAAACCAGAGGCGGGATTCGAACCCGCGATCTTTGGGTTGCCAGGCAGGCACTTTAACCACACGGCTAGCCCGGTCGGCAGGATGTTAGTAATCCTGGGTATAACCTCCATGCACAAGCACACTGTGGGTGACCACTCAGGTATGAACCAACGTAAGCAGGGGTCAAGGTGAGATGCCCAAACCACATGGAGGAATGCCGCCCCTCTGTGTTACCAGGCAGTATTAGGTGGTAGATGACTCTCATTAACTGGTGAAATTCCACCACTTTGCTTACTGGAGGTTTCAAGTGGTTGAACCCATGTTTAGTCTCCAGAGCTAAGTTCTGGTCAACCCTTTCCCATCTCTTCCATCATGCAGTATGACTGATGACTTTTGAGGTTAAGATGAACATTGTAGCAAGAACCAATCTTCCTTACATTTCTAGGATACAGCTCTAAAACGGTGTTCGCAGGCCGATCGATAGTTTGTACACCGGACTGAACTTATTCGTAACTCTTTAGGAGGCTTCCGGATCAGCTCGTGTATAATCTTGCTACATCTACTCTGCCAGACAGTGACTGGGGGAAGTCCGAGTAGTGTGTATGCATTGTCGAGGCCATGCTATGTCAAGAAGCAGGGTATTTTCTTACCATGTGTATGCCATATGCCAAAATTTCATTACGTCATACAGCATGTCCCCCCCCCCACTATTTCTTACTATTGAATACACTCCCAAACACTTCCTACTTCATTCCACAAATATAAGTGGTCTTAATTCTAATCTCAACAATGTCCATTTCCACTTGCAGTCTGCCAAACACCTGATTCTGATAACTGAGATTCTGACAGAATCTCAGTTATCGGTTGATTCAACTATTACTCATTTCAGTTGCTCAAATTATTCACTGTATGATTCCATTTGCCTCAAAGGTGGTACTTGTGCATACGTCTGTTCTGATATTCCCTGTCTTGACTTGGTAACAGGAAATCTCTTTTCGATCTTCTCTGGCTTAAAATCTCTCTACCTCATTGTGTCAAATTCGTTTGTTTTCTCTACTGTTCTCCCAACTCCACAAACACTTGGAGCTCTTTGACTTCCTCTCTTTGCGACTTGACTTTCTCCAGTCCAACTTTCCTAACAGTGAGGTAATTTTCTTTGGTGATTTTAATGTTCACAACTCCAGCTGGCTTCCATTTTTCTAGTCACACCAACCCAGCTGGTCGAGATGCTGAGGCTTTTGCAGTTACTAATGACCTTGCACAGATTGTTCATTTACCTACAAGAATCCTGGACAATCCTAACCATACAGCCAATACGCTTGATCTTTTTCTCACAAACAACCCTTCTAAGGTCGAAGTGAGTGGTCCTTTAGGCACCTCAGATCACAATTTGGTGACTGTCTCTTCTCCAATGGAGCCTTTATCTCATGGCTATTCCCAACCTCGTATTGTTTGACATTACAAGAATGCAAAACGGGATGACCTGCAAGATTTCTTTTCTTTTCCTTGGTCGGATTACTGTTTAAAAACTTCTGATGTAAATGTTTTCTCAGATCGTGTCAGTGAAATTATTCTTATAGAAATGGAATCCTTTATTCCACTCCACTTTAAAATCTCGTCCTTTAACTAAACCTTGGTTTTCCAATAAATGTGTTAAGGCTGTTCTAGAGAAGAACGTTGCATATAGTAATTGGCTTGTTTCCAATTCTTCAGTTTCATTTTCTGCCGACACCAAAGCTTGCAACAACTGTAAAGCAGTTATTAATCAGTCCAAACTAGATTTTGAACAGGCTAAGAGTATAAAACTTGTTTCTTGTCCTAATGGTAGCCGAGCATTCTGGTCTCTTGCCAAAGCTATTGGCCGCAACTTTTGTCCATCTCTGCTCCCACCTCTGTCAAAACCAGATGGTTCTGTTCTCACTTCAGCCAAGGATAAAGCTGATCTGCTAGCATCCCATTTTTCTTCCAACTCATCTTGGTAAAACACCTCCCACCATTCCCAACATGCTCCATTCAATGTCTCCTGTGGTCTTCCGTCAAAAGGATTTTGATGAATCTTGATGCTAAGAAAGCTCCAGGTCCTGGTGGTATTTCTCCAATTGTACTCCTTCTTCGCAGCCTTTTTTTCACTTTCTTATTCCAAAGGTGTTTTTCCTTCTGCTTGGAAATCTGCTCATATCCAGCCAGTTCCTAAAAAGGGTGACAAATCCCTCCCATCCAATTATCGTCCCATTGCAATTACTTCTACTCTTTCTAAAGTAATTGAGAAATCAATTAACCGCCAACTCTTAAACTACCTAGAAACCTTCCGTCTGATCAACAATCGCCAGTATGTATTCTGTTAGTGTTAATCCACTGGTGATATTCTGGCTTATATTACCATTTATGGACAAATTCGATGGAAAAGTTCGGTGAAACACAAGCAGTTGCTCTTGGCTTCTCAAAGACTTTTGATCGTGTTTGGCATAAAGTTCTTCTAAACAAGCTTCAATCTTATGGTTTGCCAAATCCAGTGTTCTCTCTGATAGCTCACTGAAGGCGATGGTAGATGGCTCTCTGTCTTCTAACTTCTCCACTAATGCTGGTGTCTCCCCATCTCTCAAGGTTCAAGTCTTTCCACCACTCTTTTCCTCTTGTATATTAATGACCTTCTTCCACCGAATGGAAATCCTATCCGTAGTTTTGCTGATGATAGCACATTGCATTCCACTTTCCATTTTGAGAAACCTTCCCTGCTCAATCAGCTTCAACTTCTCGAATATCCGCTACCAATTCCTTAAATGCCGATCTACAGTGGGGCAAAGACAACTTAGTTGATTTCAATCCTTCTGAACCTCAGTCTTGTCTTCTATCTCGCAAAAAGGATTCTTCTGCTCCTATGCTTATCTTTGGTGGCACTCCGATTTCTAGGCAAAATGATATCTTCTCTTTTGGGGATTACCCTGACTTCTAATCTCGTTTAGCACAAGTACATTACAAATAATGCTTCCTCTGCATCTAAAAAACTTGGTTTTCTCTTTCGCTCTTGGTGTTGCTTTTCTTCCAAACAGTTGTTCACTCTGTGCAAATCGCGAATCTGCCCTACCATGGAATATTGTTCCCACATCTGGGGCAGTGCCCCCAAAACCTCTCTCAGGTTTCTAGATTCCAATCAGAAGAGGGCAGTTAGATTAATTAATGACTGCTCTTTAACAAAGTCTCTCCATTCTCTGTCTCATAGGCGTACTGTTTCTGCTGCATGCCTTTTCTACAGATACTTTCATGGATACTGTTCTTTCCAAATTGGCTTTATAATTCCCACTCTCGCTTTCAAAACAGTCCAAACGTGCCAACATCCATTTACCGTTCAACTTCAAACTCACAGAACCAACTTTTCCTCTTCCTCATTAATTCATTCAACTGCAGTTTTCTGGAACAACCATTCTTCATGCATATTTCCTGAAAATTACAGTCTACAGAAGTTCAAGTCTAATGTCAAGAAATATCTTCTTTCATCTTCTCAACCTCCAAAATCAAGCACGGTACTAAGTACTATAGGTTCTAATACCTCTTGTGTTTTGGGTTTTCATAAAAAAAAAAAAAAAAAAAAGAGGAATCTTCTAGGTAGATGCCCTGAGCTGATTGTGGTCCCATCTAGCACTCAACCCATGCCCACCATGCTCAACAACAGCAAGTATGGATATACCCTAAAAGAAGGGAGGAAGAATCTATATACACTCTCTCATCTGACTGATATACGTGGATGATATCAAACTCTATGTGGCAACTGAGAATCAACTCAATTTGTCTAGGTCAAACTGCATCTCGATGTCAGTACCGAACTCTGGATCAGCAGAGTTCGGTACTGACATCGGGATGCAATTTGACCTAGACAAATGCAAGATCCATGGATTGCATCAAGGACTTCTAGAAGGACAAAACTACCAGCTGAAAACCAGTGACGGGATTGAAGCCATGACAGAAGAAGACACCTCAAATATCCAGGGATGATAAGGGCTCACCAGTTAGAACACAGGGAGATCAAGGCCTGCCTGATTGAAAAATACCATTAGAGACCAAGAAACCTGTTAAAATCAAAGTGGAATGACAGGAACACGGTTACAGCAATAAACACTAACACAGTCCCAGTACTGTGCTGATCTGTGGTGACCGTGGTGCCATCTAACACTTAACCCACTGTCCACCATGCTCAACAACAGCAAGTACGGATATACCCTAAAAGAAGGGAAGAATCTATATATCCCCTCTCACCTGATTGATATACGTGGATATCAAACCCTATGTGGCAACTGAGAATCAACTCAAACAGGTACTCTGGATCACCAGAGTTCACTACTGACATCGGGATGCAATTTGACCTAGACAAATGCAAGATCCATGGATTGCATCAAGGACATCTAGAAGGACAAAACTACTAGCTGAAAACCAGTGAAGGGATTGAAACCATGACAGAAGGAGACACCCACAAATATCTAGGGGTGATAGGGGCTCACCAGTTAGAACACAAGGAGATCAAGGCCTGCCTGATTGAAAAATACCATTAGAGACTAAGAAATATTAAAATCAAAGTGGAATGACAGGAACATGGTTACAGCAATAAACACTAACACAGTCCCAGTATGGTGTGCTGACCTCAGTCCCATCTATCACTCAACCCGCAGTTCACTATGCTCAACAACAGCAAGTACTGATATACCCTAAAAGAAGGGAGGAAGAATCTATATACCCCCTCTCACCTGATTAAAATTAAAATCTCACCTGGTTAAAATCATACATGGAGGATATCAAACCCTATGTGGCAATCGAGAATCAACTCAAACAGGTACTCTGGATCACTAGAGTTCAGTACTGACATTGGGATGCAATTTGACCTAGACAAATGCAAGATCCATGGATTGCATCAAGGACATCTAGAAGGACAAAACTACCAGCTGAAAACCAGTGAAGGGATTGAAACCATGACAGAAGGAGACAACCTACAAATATCTAGGGATGATAAGGGCTCACCAGTTAGAACACAAGGAGATCAAGGCCTGCCTAATTGAGAAATACCATTAGAGACTAAGAAATCTGTTAAAATCAAAGTGGGATGACAGGAACATGGTTACAGGAATAAACACTAACACAGTCCCAGTACTGTGCTGATATGAGCTGACTGTGGTCCCATCTAGCAATCAACCTATTGTCCACCATGCTCAACAACAGCAAGTACGGATATACCCTAAAAAAAGGGAGGAAGAATCCATATACCCTCTCTCACCTGATATACATGGATGATATCAAACCAAAAAAGCTACCACTGTCAGCAGTCCAGTCTAGTACTTGTTGAAACAGTCAAACAAACAGACTGGCAGAGAGCACTGCGCCACACTTTGTTTGGATTTATCATTGGCACAGTGACTGTCTTGACATGCACACTGCAAGCTTTTTATAACTTCTGGATAACCCTTTTTAAAAATGCCAAAGTGGTAGCCTTGTTGTTGTTTTGTTGTTTGTTTTTTAGGAGCATTAGCAACTAAGGCCATATTGCTCCGTGAACATGCGGTGGTCATTCCTGACCTTTCCGCATCCTCCGTATTTGGTGGTGACGGGCTCGAACCCCGGTCTAATCAAGAAGCGTGTGCTACTCACTGCTGCTCCTTCCCACCTGGCTACGGAGGCGCCTCAGTGGTAGCCTTCATACAATTGTGACTGTAAGTACAAAGAAGAATGGAAGAAGTATTCGTGGTTACAGAAAGCACCAAATAATAGTGAGGATGCTTTCTGTAAACTCTGTCGTTGCACAGTGAAAAGTAAACTCTAATTTTGCTCAACATGAAGCAAAGCTTCTTCTAAGAACAAATCTAACATTACTGGTTTGAATCAAAGTACTCTAGCATCTTTTGTGACTAAAAAAAATTCAGAATCTGAAGAAAATATCAAACAGGCTGAAATTAAGTTGGCAGTAGCAGTTACTTGTCATTGTTCAGTAATGGCTATGATCATTTGTGTGAGATTATAAAAGATCATGGAAAAAGTAGCATTTTTAGAAGGATAAAATTGCATCAAACTGAGTGCTCGCAGATAATAAAAAATGTGGTACATTTAGTATGGGAATAAGTTCTGAAAGGAAAGAAGTTTATGCTGCTCATTGATGAATCAACAGATAATGCAATTCAGAAGCACTTGTGTATAGTGGTGAGGTTTTTTTCTGAAGATCTAGCCATCAAAACTGCGTTTTTAGGACTAATTCCCATATCATCGGCAACATCAATCTTTTTTTGATGCATTAAAGATTAAATTGAATGAATATGATATGAATTTAGAAAATTGCACAGTATTTGCAAGTGATAGTGCTGCTTCTATGGTCAGACTTAAAAATTCAGTGTGTAGGCACAAATAAACAAAGTAGCACCAAACTGTGTGCAAATAAAGTGCATTTGTCATTCTTTGACATTATGCATTCAACACGCATTTGAAAAACTTCCATCCAACCTTGGATTTCTCACAAGTGAGATTCCACTTTGGTTCTCAAATAGTAACTTACGTAGAGAAGAATACAAATCTATATTTAAAACATTTAATCCAGTAAATAATACCATTTCAGAAGG
Source organism: Mastigoproctus giganteus (assembly GCF_048544385.1). Classification (NCBI taxonomy): domain Eukaryota; kingdom Metazoa; phylum Arthropoda; class Arachnida; order Uropygi; family Thelyphonidae; genus Mastigoproctus; species Mastigoproctus giganteus. Next base: position 15,908,930 of record NC_143582.1, read on the forward strand.
CTTCTAAAACTAGATGACTCATTAAAGGAAAGGTAATGTTCAATGTTCTATTAAACTGGCAAGAACTGAAAGGTTATTTTGCAGTATCAGAAAATTCTGGTCAAACAGATACAAAGTACAAAGCCGGACCATTAAAGGAAATGTTTATCATAAAATGAATTATCTATATTTTGTTTGCTATGCCTATTGTAAAAGATTTCGAATCTGTTAATGCAATATTTCAGTCATCTAACACTGATCCATATAAACTGTCTAATGAATTAGTTACTCACAAAAACTCTTTACAATAGAATTTACAATATTGATGCTAAAAAAGCCATTGAAAATATCGACTATGCAGCCAAATTTAAGCACGACGTTGAGTCATCTTTGATTTTTTTTTTTTTTTTGATTGGGTAGTTGTTGGCGCATCGGCTTCTGTGGCCATATTGCACCTCCCAAGGTTTTTGCAGTACTTTGATCCAAGCCCGAGGCGGGAATCGAACCCGCGACCTTTGGGTTGCCGGGCAGGTACTTTACCCACTCGGCTAAAAGTCATCTAAATGAATTCAAGGAGATACAACGAGCTAGAAAAGAAGGTAAAGTTCTTGAGGTTAAAAGAAGATGCCACATATTCATTATTGAGGCTATTGGCCAACTGCAATCTAGATTATGCGATGCAACTAATGCTTTCAAAATTCTTTTATTGCTTAATCCTGAAAAAATATTAAGCCAAATGTCAAAGGGGGATTTTTCAGATTTGCCTATGTTACATTTAGCAACAGATAATTTCTATGAAATTGAGCAATATAGGAAAATTATTGTAACAGACTGGACAGCAGAAAATGTTTTTGAAAACAATGAAATTCCAAAAGATACAATAAAATTGTGGCTTGGTATCTATCGCCACTGAAACTTTAAGCAATTGAAAGCATATGCACTTAACTGTCTTGTAACTCCAGCAAGCCATGCTGTTGTTGAATGAATATTTTCTCTTGTAACTGCAGTAAAAACAAACCAAAGAAACAGATTGCAACTTCATCTTCTAGATGCAATCATTAGAATCAGGGCACACCTTATCGAAAATTCCATCTGCTACTAGGATCTGCATATTACAGATAGAATGTTAAATTATTTCAAATCAGATATACTTTATACCAACAATAATAGAATCGTTGTTGCAACTACTTCAAAGCAAAGTTTTATTTTAGCCAGCAAGTTATAAATTACTGGAATAAGTTGCCTACGTGGATGGTAGAGGCTGACAGTTTAGGGAAATTCAAAGGTCATCTGGATAGTACCTTCGGGTGAGGGAAGCACATAGGATGATAGGCTTAATTTCCTTTTCTTTTATTAATTATTGTTTTATTTTTTTTATTTTTGTTTTATCATTGTTTTATTTGGGTTTTTTTTTTTTTTTTTTTTTTTGGCTGGTGCAGCATAAGCCATAGGCTTTCTTGCACCATGCGGCCATTAGTAATACTAATACAATCAGTCCTCATATAACACGTATTTGCAGTACACGAATTCGATCATACACAATTTATAAATAGGGGAACGATATCGATATTGTGTATAACACGAACCGAATTCGCTTATGCACAATTCGTCTTTGTGTTTACAAGAAATGGCAGTAGAACGCGGAATCATCCCCAACTGAACGCAACACGATAGGAATGAAGAGAAGATTCTGAAAATGTATTTATGTTTTTTTTTTATATCAGTGAAGAGGAAACACATTTCACCATAATAAGGTAAAAACCCACACAATTTCAGCTATCGGCATTATCGCAAATGCAATTAGGTCGAGTTTACTACCAGCTTACTAACAGATTCCACTAGCAGAAACGCAACTGGTAATTGTTGCTACACGCGCACAGCTTTGTTTACGTGTATCAAGCGTGCCTTCTCATTTTGTAATTGTGCTTTATTCACTAAAAATGAGTAAAATACTTAAAAGGTGTGAAAAGGAAGCGTCCTGGTGAAGACACTACAGATTCAGAGAAAAAAAGAAAAGCAATATCGATAAACAGAGGTGGACTGGGTCAAAAATTCTTACCCGGGAAAATTTGTAGTGGCCTCATACTAGTGTTTATGGCCAAAATCACACCAGCCTCCAGCCCAACGGGGATTCCCCGGTAAGGCTTATGGCCAGTCCACCTCTGTCGATAGAGAAAAAATATGAAATTGTGAAATGCTTTGAGCGAAATGAAAGGCCATGTGATATTGCACGTGCTACAGGCCTAAATGAGGCAACGCCGAGAATTAGAAAGAATGCAGAGAAAATAAAAACAACTTTCATAGCAGGATCAACTCAAAGTGTAATTAATATCCATTAGATCAAGACACAAAGAATTGGAAGAGATGGAATGGCTGTCATCTGTTTGGATATAAAATCAAACAAAAAACAAGTTTGCTTACGATAGAAGTAAAAGCATTAGCAATATTTTATTACGAATAGTAGTAATAAAATACTTACTTACAATTATTTATTGTGTTTGGTAATGTTTTGGTTACAAATGTGTGTTCAATCTTGGGTGGTCGGCACCTAACCCTATTTTTCCCATAGGGCATGTTGTTTATATTGCACGAAGGTTTCTAGGAACACAACTATCATGCTATACGAGGACTGACTGTACTAATACTATACATGAAATTGAAGAAGCAGCAGCAGACATGATGTTCTTGTAAATATTATACAGTATATATACAGGATTGTTTGAGGTGAGTTATTTTTGTTCTAATTGAATTTATTAAATGAATTTTACTTTGTTTCATGTTCTGCAATGTTTTACAGATAATTTCTGTATTTGGCCATAAACATCAACTATCTCACAACCCTGTTCTGGACAATTACAGTTATTTAATCTTTGTTATTATAACCTAGACAGAACAATAAATGAAGTTTTGATTGTTTCAATAAGAGTTCAATTTCTACAGATGAACTTTGCAGTTCACATTGAATTTATACAAAATAAATTTTTCTTTTCTTTTTCTCTAAAAACAAAAACAAACAAAAAAAATATAGATATAAAAGCTTTGCAAAAAAATTTAAATTATAAGTTGTAGACTATTCCTTCCATTTCTGTCTCACTGCAGTGAATAAGCTCTGTACAGCAGACATTCTCCTTCCTTACCTGAAAAGTCAAGCTGCTTTTCCTCCTGCACAGCAAGCAATACATGGGGTGCTGCTACTTTCCTTTCAGTAGTGAAAGCAAAAGATAAATACTGTATAAAAATATTCTTTACAGAGTAGACAGTTCACACAGGTTTGCAACAATAAAATATGGAAATACCATCGTTGCTCTCAATTAGCATCACTAAAGGTGAGCATCCTTTAGTGATGCAAATTTGACCGTGAAGAGACTAGGTGAGTTTTTAAGACTTGCAAATCAGCTTAGCTAAGAAGTTCTGGATATGGAGTCTGATTTGGAGAGGAATTTAAATTTTTGCAGAACTTTGTCATTAGCTTTAGTTCCTTATGAAGAAATCTATAGAGAAAAACAGCATGCTTCTAAGCAAACAATTTTAACTAATTTTTTTCAAAAAGTGCCAAATACTGTTGCAAGTTTATCACAGGAAAATGAAGAAGCAATGAATTTAGATTAAAAATCTAGAGTTATGTATTAGCAAGATTAATTTTATGGACGTTTTCTAATTTTTTTCTTACTGAATGAAGGCTTTTTTTTTTTTTTTTTGTGTACAGGTATGGAACCCACATTGTGTCATATAAACTATGTTTTGCATTATGTGGATTTGGACTGCGTGGTGTTTTTCCAGAACGTAACTCCCTTGCAAATCGGGGGATGACTGTATTGGGTCTACAAATGAGGCAAAATTATCCCCATGAACAAATATCAAAGGTTTTGCACACTGATTTTGAGATCACATTTATTTTATTTTCCAATACTAAAATCATGGTAGAATATAAACTTTTCAAAAACCCCATGTATATGCAATGAAAACTTATTGATATTTTATACTGAACACAGATAAAAATTGCAAGCATTTCAATGGTTTATGAGCATACCTGCATCATAAGACTATCTTCTTGTCTGCGTCGTAATTCTTCAGCGCTACGTCTGCGCAGAACCTCTTCTTGTTGCTGACGTAACATTAATTCTTCTTGCCTCCTCTGTTCTTCACGTCGACGTTCTTCCTCACGCCTGAAACAAGATATCATTACTAACTTGTCCTTCAAAGCCCATACCATATACAGATAACTCCACTTAATGTGGGATGAATCCCTCACAATTCTGCATTAAATGAAACCTGTATTTGTCGGGGATAGCTCCCACAAAAAAGTATATTTGTACACAATACCCTATAACCAGTAGTACAAAGAATTTTTACTCTTCTATGTACTAGGGTCTAATGATTATGTATGCAATTTTAAAATTCAGCAAGAAATAATTCAATATTATTCACTTTTAGAAGCCATCTTTATTAATTTTTTTTAACACAATAGTGAAAAATCCATTTATATTAAATAAAACTCCCTTCAGACCTGTAAGCAAGTAAAATGAAAATAGAAAACCCTGTGCACATCAATGAATGTGTCTATCATATCAGAATTATTTACAGATAAAAAAAATAATAATTAAAAAAATTGAAAGTGCTTTGATTTATAATACCAATAAGAATACATAAAACAGAAATATCAAAGGCTACATCCTCCTGTCAAGTATAAGTGGCCACAAACTCGATTTCTTATACATTCTTGACTTTCTCAGACAGCCAGTTCGCTGCTTTTTTATCAGCATTACTTGGTCATCACATTAAAATTCCATTCTCCTTAGTAACTGTCTCCTATTTATTTTGTACTATTAAATCTCCCCCCCCCCTGCTCTTAACTACCCAAATTTCCAGGGAAATAGCTGAAATGAGAGTACAAGCTTTAACGCTCATACTGCAATTTAGTTTCCTGAACTCCAATATGTCATTCACAATTGTCTCGTAATCTGGGAATGTTTCCCAAAAATTGCACACATTTTTAAAGCCAGTCCAAGCATCTCTTTCGGTTTGGTTCATGGATTCTTCAAATACAGAATCTAGCTACAGCTTACAGATTCAAGGCCTTATGAAAATTCCTGCTTTGATTTTTTTTTTTTTATGTAAATTATGGGAATTTAGTGAAAACATACTTGAAACAATTTCCTTCTTTATTCAGGGCTTCGATGAATTGTTTCATTAAAACTAACTTTATATGCAGAGGAGGTAACAGTACTTTTTATGACCTTCTAGTCACTCATCTTTGAATCTGGAATTATTCTGTCTTGAGAGCCACACTTTTCTTTCAGAATGTCCACTTCTTGTTCGACCTTTGCACAGAAAGAAAAGCAGTTTTTGTGTAATCAGGTTGTTGGGCAAGTAGTAGACCAATAACTTTAACACATCTCCATACATCCTAGTCCAGCAGTTTCCAAACTGAGATCTGTGGACCCTTTCAAAAATCAAAAGGCTTGCAGACTCCTATATGTGTATTTGTGTGTGTTTAAAACAACTCAACTTCATTCTTATTTTATATAAATATATAATAATAACTTTATTTATAATCAATTTGCTATACATAGAACAAATAATTTGTCCAGTTCCAGAGGGTCCGTTTTGTGGAACCCAGTTTGGGAAACACTGCCCTACTCAATCATGATCCTTGTACTGAATTTTTTCAAAAAGATTCTCCCCATTAGTTTTGTTGTTTTCTTTTAAGTGTGCTGAATAGGCTATAGCAGGAGTGGCCTACTTAATTTGTGATGCAATCTACTTTTTTACTTCAAAATGTGCCGCGATCTACCATCTCAAAAATTACATTACCCAAGGTGCACAAATCGAGGGATGACTGTATATTTAAAATTCGTCGTGATCGACCGAAATTAAATCCGCAATCGACTCATTGGCCACCCCTGGGCTATAGGAATGGATGCATACCTTTGAGGCTTTACTACAATGAGTCATTAAATAGCTCCACTCTGTTGGTTGATAAAAATTTCCAATAAAATTCATAGCTGCAGGAATGTCATTGATCCTACTTCAGAAAAACTGTTGTAACAACTGTTTTTCTGAAGTAGAAAAACAGTTTGTAACAACTGCTTGTGAAAAAGTTGTATGTGACAGATAACCAGTTTTAATTTTTAGAAATAGCACTAAAAGTACACCAAGAAGCACAATGAATTTGGAAAACATCAAAATTCCAATATACCACTGCCCTACTTCTGGATGTTTATTAGAGAAACAGATGTCTTAATGCAGAAAAATGAAAAGTAAGACATACAGCCTCTTGAAAAGAAAGCACAATGCTCTTGTTGGAATTGGCAAAGAGATACCTACATGAGACAACACAATGTGTGGTGTTATTACTGAGGTGAATATTAAAATGAAATTTTTAATGATTAAAAACAATACTAAAACTAGGAACCATAAATTCAAATTATGGGGGAAAATGTTCAGACCAGAATAGCTAGCTGCATAGTGCAAGGAAAGCAACAAACTTTTGCTGAATCAGCTGGAAAAAAAAAAATAACAATAAATAAGAAAACGGTGCATCCGTTAAAACTCTAAAGAACCGTTATGATGTTGGTGACCACCAAACAATACGCAACATTCTAAAAAATAAAGGGAAGCTATTCGGTTTAAAATCAACATCGTAAAATATAAAGAAAAGCATCGTATTGGACACGCGAGTAGTAAATGATAAGTTTTTTCATTTTTTTCAGTGGTTAACAGCGGGCAACTGAAACATCGGATACCAAATCAGCAGATAGGGGGTCACAACTGTGTATATGTATACAGCAGGCTCCCGTTATAACGCAGTTCGCTTTACACTGATTCGCTATAACGCTGTTCTTATATTATAACCCGTATCTGACTATAACGCTGTCACAGATCACTATAACGCTCTTTTACAGATTGCATTTTTGGCATATTTAACGAAATCGTTTCATTTGATGGAGTCAATAGCTTGAAAATGAATAGCAAAACGGCATTAAAACGTTTCCCATGCCAATTTGAGAAATTTTCCCACGCTCAGTAAAATTTTCTCGCACGCTAATTTAATTGCAGTACAGTGACTTGTTACGTAGTTCCAAGATCAACATTTTAAAAAAATTATCAAGTATATTGCTTGTAATATTTGCATTATATGCATTTATCCGAAGTCTAGTCATCACTCAGTACAGTATTAGACACTGTGCGTAACAGACAGTTTACTTGAACATTGTATCATAATTAATGCAACCAACGCAGTTACATTTTCGAAGAGTTAATAATGGCCAATAAGAATGAAAAAGCAACAACGTCTGGGCGCAGTACGAAGACTATAAATGTAAGAAAAAGACTGAATTTGAAAATTAAATTAGACATTTTGAAGCGAATCGATTCCGGTCAAAGACAAGCGGATGTGTGCCATAATTTAGGACTTGCAAGTTTAACTGTAAGAATAATTATTTAAAAAAATAAGTTTTTTTATATAATTTTTTTTATAATATAAAGAATTAATTTTAGCAGCGGGAAAGATAGCTATTCCACTGCAAGCAACTAGGGCTAGGCCGGCTATTAGGATTGAAATGGAAAGACTTTTAACTAATTTTATTGAAGATAATATCCAATGCAGAATTCAGTTAAGTTAAATATTATAAAAAAAGAGAGAGAGAGAGAGAGAGAGAGAGAGATTAGCCAATATAATGATCTGAAGAAAACTCGCCTAAAAAAAAAAAAAAAAAAAAAAAAATGTGGAACCATTTAAAACTAGTAAGAGCTGGTTGAATAGACTTAAAATCCAGGGAGACGCCGCAAGTGCAGATCAAGGAGCTGAAACTTTCAAAAAAGAACTTGTTAAAATTATTGAAGAGGGGTATTGTGTGTTATACTTCTCAACAAGTTTTTAACAGATGAAGCGGGACTTTTGTGGAAACGAATGCCTAAAAGAAGTTTCATATTGAAAGAATAAAAAAAAAATGCCAGGTTTCAAAGCGGCAAAGGATCGGTTGACTTTATTGTTTGGTGGTAACGCTGCGGGGAATTCAAAATTAATACCCCTTTTAGTTTATTTGGAAGAGGGCCAAAGTTCAACCCAAAATCGACACATTTTTCATGATTAAATTTATCAATTAAATTAAATCAATTTGATCAATTAAATTCATGATTTTAATTGGAATTTTAAGTTTAATTTTGATACGTAAGTTACCACATAATTACATACATATGTAATGCAGAATATTTTATATGTACAAATATTTGAATATCAATTATTTTTATCAACATTTGTGCATCTTTTCACTACCGTTTATTATTGATTAGGAAATATCCTATGGCACCGACCGCAACTCACAAATATATGTTACCTTATGGGAACGCGGCGCTCGCTTAGCACGGATTCACTTAGTGCTCTGTTTTTCCGGAACGAATTATCAGCGTTAAGTGGGGGTCACCTGTATATATATATATATATATAAAAAAGCAAATACAAATAATTATGCACTTCCTTCCTCGTGTAGGTAACTATCCAGTTCACCCTTGAATTTCTTCTGACAGCCTCAACTACCTGCGGAGGCAACCTGTTCCAGTAATCAAAAACTTACTAGCTAAAAGAAAACCTCCTATCTAGTCTAAACCTTTATCTCTGTAATTTGAGTTTATGGCCCCTAGTTCTGGAATTCCTTATAATAGTGAAAATTCTACCTTCATTTTCCTAATTCCTCAGCCTTATAAACCTCACTCAGGTCCTTTTCTAAGGTAGCTGGTTTCCAAGCACTATAGCCAACATAATCAGTATTTCTTCAATATGATCATACTTTTGCCAATCTCACCATGCAAGCTCTCCATCTTTGGACCCTTTCAAAAAGTTCAATGTCTTTTTTCAGATGAGGCCTCCATACTTTGATACAGTATTCCAAATGCAGACTTACAACTGCTTTATACAGTGGAATTATGATTTCCACTATCTCTAAAGGATATTGTTCAACAAATCATCAATAAGACACTATGGGCTTTCCCTAGCTAGTTCATGATTCTCAGAAAACCTTATATTTACCAACAACATGCCTCCCAGATCCCTTTCTTCCTCTATTGTTTTTAATTAAATCCCACCAAGTGTATAATTTATTTTGGGGTTGCTATTCCTTAAGTTAAGACCTTGCGTTTGGCTGCATAAAAACATAGCTGCCACTTTTTTACCCATTCTTCTTGATATTATGCCCTTTATCCCTTCATCAATGTCGTTTATGAAAATCAGAAACAATAGTCGCACAAGAACCAATCTTAAGAGTATCCACTGATTTATCCTCTGGCTTCTGCTCTGCAGACACCTTGCAATCCATCTCAGAATCTTTCCAGTAATCCTGCCCTGTTCGAGCTTATACAGTAAACTCTCATGAGGGAATGAGCCAAAAGCTTTGCTAAAATCCAAATAAACTAAGTCGAAATTGTTCCTTATATCCAGTTCATGAGTAACTGTGTCAAAATAGCTTACCAGGTTAGTTAAACACGATTTTCTCTTAACAAACCATGTTGTGTGTTCTTCAGAATGCCATTTCAATCTACATGTCTCTCTGAATTGCATTCTTAATCACTGCTTTTAAGATTTTCTCTGCCACTGAAGTCAGACTAACTCCTCTGTAATTACTGACATTACTCTCAGATCGACCCTTATGTATTGACAATATGTTGGCACTTCTCCAATCAAAAGGAATCTCCCGAGGCAATGATATCCTTGTAAATAAATGTAATAGTTCAATACACTCTCTGGCTGCCAATCACCAAATTACAGGGTACATGCCATCACCACCAAGGGCATTAGTTGCCTTTAGATTGTTTTTTAATAAACAGTCATCTGTAATTTTGAAATCACTAATTTATGTCTCAGCCTCACTCACATAGCCACTCCTCAGGATAAACGGTCTTTTGTTGGTTAGAACAAATGCCCAAGTACCTATTCAATTCATCAGCAACATCAGCTGGGTTATCAAGACTTTTCCCACACCAGTACAAAAAGTGTCCAATCTGATGTTTTATTCTTCTTTGTATTCATATACACAAAAAATTTCTTGTCCTCATTCTTTGTTCTCTTAGCCAGTGCTTTCTCATACACAGCCTTGGCCTCCCTAATCTTATCTGATGTACCATTACTAAAAATAGAAAGTTTCTTTTTAGATAAGAGGACAATAATGGTTGAAGTAAGTTGACTTTATGGGTAGTTAAAGTTGACAGAATAAGAAATTCAAAGGCCTACTAGACAGTTACCTAATGGGAAGATGGAAACAGGTTGGTAGTTTTTTTATTTTATTTTTTTATAAAATGTAAGAAAAGCATGCATGACATCCTGTTTTTGCAATCCAATCCTCTGATCTAGAATTCGCAAACTTCACCTTTAATATACACCTAATTCTGTTTTTACACAATAGATACGTTCCTGAAAAATATGTGTAAAAAAAGACATTGTATTTATGGAAGAAAAGAAGATTGGTTCCGGATCTAAAAAAATCAGTAAAAATAATTTAAAAAAAAACACATAAAATATTCGTTTTAAGCTTATTATTTTATTTCAACAAAATACACATGTAATAATATGTAATTAAAATGTACGAAAATAAATTTGTATGCATATGAAATGAAAAAAAATTCTTCATGAACAAAAAAAATCTGTTTTACAAATAACAAGATTTTATTCATTTTCCACTTTCTGATAATAAACGGCGCATACGTTTGCGTACGACTGGAATATCACTGCCATCACTAGAAATGTTGTGGACATAGTCTTCTTCCTCTATTAATGAAATTCTTTCTGTGATCTCTTCAGCAAAATCAGCAAGAATCTCCTCTGGTGCTGATGTTTCACCGGTTTTACGAACGAATTCAGTTATTAATCGTTGTGTTCGTGTTTTGGTTAGTCCGTTATATAATTCTCTGTAAGAGGCTGTCAACAACTTCAGTTCGCGTTGAAACTTCCCAGCGTGTTCCTCACTAGGGTCATGTTTGACAAAATGATTACCTAATTTTCTGTCCAGTTCCAGACCTTCTTTTATTAAATCTGCATTTAGAACAGGATCATTTGCTTCATTATCACTACGTTCTGTGGGATAAGGAGTCCCAAGGACAACCTCTAATATTTCATCTTCGCTTAGGGCTTTGTCGGTTAACAATTCATCAATATCTTCAAACGATAGATCATCGAATCCTTCTCCACCAATTTTGTGTGCCATTGTAATGATGTTGGGAAATTCGGTCGTATTAGGGATGATGGGATCTTTGCTTTTTACACATTGTGGCCAAACCGCTTTCCAACATGCATTTAAAGCTGCTGGTTTTAATTCAGTTAACGCTAATCCAACTTGATTGATACAATCCATAATTGAGAATTTCTTCCACACATCAATGACTGTTAGTGTTTCATCATTCAGTTTGTCCAAAACGTGTTGGAATGTTCGTTTTACGTAGTATGTTTTAATTGTCGCAATTATACCTTGGTCTAGCGGTTGTATCAAAGATGTAGTATTAGGTGGCAGAAATAAAATTTGTACATTTGGGTGTTCCAAGACAGGATGGCCGGGTGCATTGTCAAGAATCAGAAGAACTTTAAATTCGAGACCTTTCAAATTCATATAACGTCTGACTTCTGGGACGAAACATTTGTTGAACCATTCTGTAAAAATAGTAGTGGTCACCCAGGCCTTCTTGTTTGCCATCCAGTGAACAGGCAATTTATTGATATCTACACCTTTCATTGAACGTGGGTTTAGGGCTCGATTTACCAGCAGTGGTTTCAACATACGATCTCCTGAAGCGTTGGAGGAAAATAATAAGGTCACACGATCCTTAGCTACCTTAAAACCACCAGCAGTTTTCTGCGATTTGGCTACATACGTTCTGTTCGGCATTCGTTTCCAGAAGAAACCAGTTTCATCTGCATTCCACACTTGATCAGGAGTGTATCCTCCATCTTCAATAATTTTTGCAAGTTCCTGCGGGAATACTTTAGCAGCCGATTCATCTGCAGATGCAGTTTCACCTTTAATTTTTATATTATGAAGAGCATTCCTTTTAAGAAACCCTGTCATCCAACCTGTACTCGCAGAAAATTCATACTTTCTGTTTAACTGAGATGAAGTGCTTGGCTCCTTTTCTTTAATCTGTCTGTAAATTCTTAGTGCTGTTTGCTTGATGGCATTTCCATCTACTGGTACTCTTTTTTGTGACTGATCTTCTATCCATATTACCAGAGCCCTTTCCATTTTTTCCTTGACAATATCTCTTGTATATGATGATGAATTAACACTTACTTTTGTTCCAGAACATACCGACTTCCTAATTGCAGCTTCATTTTTCTTAATAGTTCTTACGGTAGCTTCATGTACACCAAAATGCTTTCCTACAGACGTAGCCCCTTGTCCAGTTGCAAGACGATCTAAAATTTGAATTTTAAGTTCCAAAGAAATCACTTTCCTTTTCATTTTGGTAATAGGCGAATTATTCGACATTATATAAGGGCTACCGAAAAATATCTCAGTTATAATTAATAAAAAAAGGTATGAAAATTTTGTAAACTTACAATTTATTGACTATCGGCAAAATTAATAAATTTATATGTGCACAAATTTCACTAAAGATTCTTTCACTTTGAAATAGAGCTTACTACTACATGTCTGCTGAAGATACAATGCACGAATACCGTAGATGTGCACAAAATTAATAAAAACGTTGATGATTCATAGATACCTAGACGTAAACATTGGTAAGCAAAAGCACGCGTTTCAAAACGCAAACACTAGCTGTTATCCAATCTATTGATGCGTGTAATATAGAAATGATACTAATATGCCACAAATAAAAAAAAAATTTCTTAGAATTTGGGCAAAAAAAAAATTCATACAAATCGTGTTAAATCAAAATGACTCGCGTAAAAAGAGAATGAAATATTTATTTTGAATTCGTGTTAAACCAAATTCGTGTAAAAAAAGTTCGTGCAAAAACAGAATTAGGTGTAATATGAATTCTAATATTTTCAAATTGTGCAAAGATTGAACTTTAAAAAAAATTTTAAATATTAAGAGAAAATTAACTTAACTATATATAATTAAAAAATACTTCACATTAAAAAATTGTACATCTGAACATGTGGTTTATTAAAATATCATATGCTACTGTATTTCTTTTAAATAAAATATACTTTAGCAGCAATAATTTCTGTAGAAATATATTTATTTTTCTAGTACATCTTTAGTTTTATTTAGAATCTTCATACATTAAGAAGCTCCAGATGAAAGCATTTTTTCTGATCATAGTGTACTGATCTGGGATTTACTTAGACAGAACTAGTGTCAAGGGTAACTGGTAAGGATTTCTATTCATTAAGGTGATTACAATGATCTTAGGGAGTTTGATTCATTTCAGTCAAAACAACTGATAACCTCACTGACTGAATATTCTAAATGTTCAGGGAAGTAATCATAAGGGCTACTAAACCAATACCATCTGAGAGATATTGTTCAAGGTTTGAACCTAAATGGATGTAATGTGAACTCACTGAGACTAGTGGCATAGAAGAAAATGTATGGGATGAGTACATATATCAGGAGACACAGAAACCTACCATCAAGTCACTAAGTGATTTAGAAAGACAGTTTACAAAAACCCTTTGGATACGTATGCAAATAAAAGTAGCAAAGAATTCTTTGTTCATGTTAACACTAGAAGGAAAGGCATGAAGCACATTGATCTACTATAACAAAAGTGATTCATCCCTTTACCAAGAACAACATAACTACTGATGATCCTACTGAGGTTCCTGATAAAATTAATAAATATTTTAAATCAACATTTGTGCATGAAATTAGATGTCAATATCATAAGTATACTATGTTATAACTGGGAGATAAATGATTTTATAAATGAGAGAAATGTGGAACCAAAACTGTTGAAGATAGAAGTAACTAAGGAACCTCTGGCTGACAGAATCAAACCAATTATATTAAAAGTATCTGCAGGAAAAGTAAAACCATTGGCACTTGTTATGAGATCATCATTAGGTATGTCTACAGATTAGAACTGACACCCCTATTCAAGAAGAGGGATCAAAGGGAAAGGTGAGTAATAACAAACCAGTTTGTTTGTTTATTTGGTTTTTAGGAGCATTAGCAACTAAGGCCATATTGCTCCAGGAATATGCGGTGGTCATTCCCTGACCTTTCCGCATCCTCCGTATTTGGTGGTGACGGGCTCGAACCCCGGTCTAATCAAGAAGCGTATGCTACGCACTGCTGATCCTTCCCAAATGGCTACAGCGGCGCCTAACAAACCAGTAAGCTTAATTTCTGTTCCAGGGAAAATAATGGAGTCAGTGATCAAAGAAGTAATACTGGTTCACCTTGACAGGAATGTAATTATACAGCAATCACAGCACAGATTTGTTAGATGTAGATCATGTCTGATGAATCAGCTAAAATGATGATGGGAAATAAATCAACTGGGTGCAAAAAATTATTTTGACATCATATATTTAGATTTCAGTAAAGCTTTTCACACTGTTCTACATGAAAAACTACTATATAAACTGGAGCAGTGTAGCATTAGGAGCAAGTTATTGCTGTGGATAAAGGGAAGGTTGAGTGGTAGAAGACATAATAGTTTATTAATAGGTACTGCAGTTCTTGGACTAATGTCATTAGTGGAGTTCATCAGGATTCACTGCTAGGCACATTATTGTTTACAGCATTTATTAATGGCATTGCAGAAGTAATATACAGGGTCCAGTCATGTTATTATGACCACCTACCTAGTATCCAGAATATGGGCCTTTTGCAGCATGCAATGCAGCCACCCACTGTGGGAGGGACTCAATAAATCTACGAAAAGTTGCTATGGGTATCAGACTGCAGACTGATACCCATAGCACCATGCAGACTGCAGTGCACCCAGGAGTTCTTATAGGTTCCTTAGTGGAGGAGCCATCCATCTGATGTGTCAATTGAGGTGGTCCCATAGATTTTCAATTCGGTTAAGATTCGTGGAATTCGGTGGCCAAGGGAGTAGCTTAAAGTCTTCGTCATGCTCCTCAAACCACTCATGAACAATTCTGGCAACGTGGCATGGTGCATTATCTTGCTGATAGGTACCATCGCCGCCAGGGAACACGGTCACTGATCCACTGATCGGGGGCAATCGATGGGTAACCATTTGCGTTCAGAGTGCCCTCCAGATGTATCAGCAGATCCAAGCCATACCATGAAAACATTCCCCAGACCATAATGCCACCCCCACCTTCTGCCAACAATCGTGTCTGGGTGTCTGTTCTTGGAGGTTTCATGCCAAATACACCACCATCCATTCACTCGGTTGAGCAGAAACCGTGACTCGTCGGAGGCCACCCAATGCAACTCGGTCGGGGTCCAGTGTCGGTACTGCTGTGCAAACTGACGCCATTCTTTGCAATGAAAGGTCATCAGCATGGGTGCTATCACCAAGTGTCTGCTCCGGAGCCCAATGCGCAACATGGTTTGCTGCACTCTCATGTTCGAGAATTTTTTGGAGGCCCCACGGTTCATTTGGACGGCTAGTTAGCATTATCATTAGTAGAGGCATATGATGCAAGAAAGCAAGCTATATAGCATCACCCAAAATAAAAATACACTCCCATTTCACCCCTCCATTCTTTTGAAATACCTGTCCAGCTGAGCCTTAAATTTACTTAGGCTATCAACTTCCACAACAAGGGATGGAAGTCTGTTCCACCGACCAACTACCCGCTGGCAAAAGACAAATTTCCGCATATCTATCCTACATCTGTCTTTCCTCAATTTGAATTTATGCCCTTTCAGGTGATTATTCTGAGCGAGAGGAAGAATTCCCATCAGCATTGAGCATACTCAAACCATTCAGGGCTTTATACACCTCTATCAGATCACCTCGCCGGTGCCTAGTCTCCAGACACTGTAATTTGCAAAATTTAAGCCTTTCTTCGTAAGAGCAACCCTTTGTTCCATTCATTAATCTTGTTGCCCTTCTCTGTACTCGTTCCAGCAGCTCTACATCCTTCTTGAAATGAGGACTCCAGACCTGTATACAGTACTCAAGGTGTGGCCTGACCATTGCCTTATACAAGGGAATAATCACCTCCTTATTCCTGCTAGAAAAATTCCAGTATATCATTGACAAGACACCATGGGCTACTCTTGCAGCCCATCTGCACTGCTCAGAAAACTTCATAGTTGCCTGCACAATTACACCCAGGTCCTTTTCATTCTCTACTGTCAGCGTAGTACCACAGAGTTGATACATAGTACTTCCCATATGTAGTACTTTACATTTGTCAATGTTAAACTTCATTTGCCACCTCTCAGCCCATCTGCTTAACCTTTCCGGATCCTGTTGCAGCAGCATAGCGTCAGTAGTGTCCTTAACAACCCTGCCAACCTTCTTATTGTCTGCAAACTTGGACATTAAGACTGATATACCATCATCAATATCATTTATAAATACAGAAAACAACAATGGACCCAACACTGAACCCTGAGGGACTCCACTAATATCATTAGTCCACCAAGTGCAGTGTCCATTGATTACCACTCTCTGTGTTCTCCCCCTCAACCATCCCTTTATCCATAGCAGCAATTTGCCTCCAATGCCACACTGCTCCAATTTGTGCAGCAGTCTTCCATGTGCAACAGTATCAAAAGCCTTTCTAAGATCCAAATATATAATATCAAAGTTATTCCCTGCATCCAGTTCTTTCGTGACTGCATCATAGTACGCAATCATATTGGTCAGGCAAGACTTTCCTTTAACAAAATCATGCTGTGTCCAAGCTATAACTGAAGTCTTGTCTAGATGATCCTGCAGTGCTTTTTTAACCAGTGCCTCCATTAATCTTCCTGGAACAGAAGTTAAACTCATAGGTCTATAATTACTTGTGTCAGCCTTTGATCCTCCTTTGTGAATTTTGTTATTTGTTATTTGGTTTTTAAGAGCATTAGCAACTAAGGTCATATTTGCTCCTGGATATGCGGTGGTCATTCTCTGACCTTTCCACATCCTCTGTATTTGGTGGTGACGGGCTCGAACTCCGGTCTGATCAAGAAGCGTGTGCTACGCACTGCTGCTCCTTCCCACCTGGCTACGTAGCACCTCCTTTGTGAATTGGCATTTGCACATATCCAGTCCATGGGTACCTCCCCTGGGTCCAAAGAAGCTCTCATAATTATGGCTAAGGGTTTGCTTACTTCCTTTGCTGCCTCCTTTAATATAACTGGATATATCCCATCCACCCCGGGTGCCTTTTTTATGTTTATCCTCAACAATTTCTCCTCCACTTTCCTCTCAGTTATTACAAAATCATCTAGCTCACTACCAGAGTTTACTTCGCCTCTGGCATTCCCCTTCCTGAATAACTCCTCATGTTTGAATGTAGAAGCAAAATACTCGTTTTGTTTGTTAGCCACCTGAGCAGGATCCTCAACTGTTAAACCATCAATATCCAGTGGACCAATCTGATTCATCCCCTTCCTTCTAGAGTTTACACAGATAAAGAACTCTTTTCTGTTTTTCTTTGCATCTTTTGCCAAGGATTTCTCATAATCTGACTTTGCCTGCCTAATCTCCTTTGTGACTTGATTACAGACCAGCTTATATCTATCATAGGCTTCCACGTCACCCATTACTTTTTATGTATCCCATGCATTTTTCTTCTCTGCCATGTCACTTTAGTTCATTTGACATCCATTTAGGCCTAAACCTTGAACAATATTTCTTAGTTGGTATGTAAAGCCTGGTAGCCTCCAAGATTAGTTCCTTGAATGCTTCCCATTTTGAGTTCGCTGTTGGTAACATCATCAGTTGGTCCCACTGTATAGAATTTAAATACTGTCTCAGACCATCATAGTCACCTTTACGAAAGCAATAATCCTTCCCTTTACCCCTGATGGTAGTTACCTCTTTGAGTAAATCCCACTTCAGCACATTGTGATCACTGCCACCTAGTGCTCCCTTTATCTGCAGATTCTTAATGCATGAAGAATCACTACTGATAATCAGATCAAGAGTATTACTCCCTCTAGTTGCCTCCCAAACATGCTGATGAAGAAAACAATCGTCCAATAAATCCACAAAAGCCTTGCTAGTGTGTGAGTGACCAACCCACAAATTCCAGTCAATATCTGGGAAATTAAAATCCCCATTATAAAAGACTCTCTTGATTTACTGGCCCACTCAATTTCCCTGTACAGTTTCTTATTATACTCATCAGAGTCATTAGGCCTATAGCACACTCCTACTCTCAATTTTGATCTCCCAATGCTTATGTTGCACCAAACTGACTCGACCCTGCACTGTCCAGCGATTTCGACTGGCTTCACTTCCTTAAATTTTATGTGTTTCTTAACTAATAACATAACACCTCCCCCTTCCTGTCCTCTCTATCCTTTCTGTACACATTGTACTCCCCAAATTCCAGTTCTGCATTCCTTATATCTGTGTGACACCACGTCTCTGATATCCCAACAATATCTGCCTTTGATGTTTTGAGAAATATTCAAATTCATCAAATTTATTTACCAAACTCCTAGCATTAGACATGCAAGTATACATGCACCTGTACCTATTCTTAGCTACCCTAACACAACTCATGTGTTTACTTGTACTGCAATGACTCCTAGCAGTGTCTGAAATATCCTGCATCCTGTTTTCCAGGCTGCTGCTCATTCCAATAGAAGCAGTGCAAGAATCACTTTCACCTCTGCCAGTAGCTACTGTTAATCTATTAGTCCTTGTATCCCCTCAAGCTAGCAGTTTTCCGTCCCACCTAACACTGCCTCGATAGCATCAGCAAGTTGAACAACAGTAGCTCGCTGATCAGTCCTGACCAACCGTTTCAGCGGACATTCACCTCATGGATCAATGGTGCTTGGGGCTCCACAATTGGCACGCCAGGTAGTCAAAACTATACCGTTTGTCCAGTCGATACACTTTCACAACTGCAGCACTTGAGTATTTCACCACAAAGTCCACTGTTTCCAAAATCCTGGCACCCCTGGCCCGATAGCCGATGATTATGCCTTTTTTCCAGGTCTGATAGGTCGCATGCTTTGCCCATGATAGAGGCTGTTACTGTGTTCACGGATGCTGAACATCAAGCCTTATGCTTGTAGTGTGTGAACTTGACATGTGCGCTGTATGATTCGCTAGGCGTGTGTGATGTCTGCATTGGGGGGGGGGTCGTAATATTGTGACTGGACTCTGTATATTGTCTAGGTTTGCAGATGATCCGACCAATCATAGGTTAATCTCGAGTGCTGCAGTCTCCTGCCCCAATTAAGCGAAGTAAACCCCGGCTATTTTCTCGATTAGGTTCGGTTCTTTAAAATTTGTCCCAAATAAACAGCTACCCCGATTATGCGAAGTTTCACGTAAATAGTTAAAAATACAGCTTTACGATTGATTTTCTGTACGATCAAATCACGTTACGACGGACTCACCATAGTAAAGTATGTTCACTATACGATATATAGTGCATCATTGTGATCATGTTTGTGAATTGAATTTTAATTCTATTAAACAGTGATTCTAATTAGCTAAAATAAGAAGAATATTATCCACAGGCTATAAAAGTAAAGATATATTAACTACAAAAATTACCAATTTTTGTAGTTAATTTGGGTGGTACCACACTCAAGGTGAAGGAGAATGAAAAAGACCTATGGAATTTATACAGTGCAACTTGAAGTCCTTGGAGAAATGCAGACATATGCCAGGATAGCTCATTTCCCATGAGCTCTCCTGGCAGCATGTTTCTCCCAATGATATACAGGAATTTTTCCAGCAGAAAGGTGATTATTCCATTCCATAAAGAAATGGCTAAGCCACACCTTGAGTACTGCATACAGATCTGGAAGCCTCACTTCAAGAAAGATGTGGATTTGTTGGAAGAGATACAGAAAAGAGCAACAAGATTAGTCAGGGAGACAAAAGGGTACTCTTACTTTTAGTTCTGCAAATTTTGGTATCTGGAAACTAGGAACCAGCAAGATCTGATTGAGGTATTTAAGGTTTTGAATGGACTGAGTAAACTAAATGTTGACAGTATTCTTATGCTTGCTCAGATAACACATAAGGGACATAAATGCTTAAATTTAAATTGAGGAAGGATGGTTGCAGGATACACGAGCAAAAATTTTCTTTCAATCAGTGGATAGTTAATTGTTGGATCAAATTTATCAGGTGTTGTGGAAGTGAGTAGTTTGACTAAATTTAAAGGAGAACTGGACAAATTATTACAGGAGATGGACAGATGATGCAGGTTGTTTGTTTCCTTACATCCTTTGCCATAACTAATAAATTAAAGAATGGTTGATAACGTATAACAGATTATCATACCTGATTTCTCGTTCTCTCTGTATAAGGGTGCTCTGTTCTTCCATGTGTCTTAACCCTGAAATTTTAAATTGTTTAACTAAAACCATCTCTTAATAACTTACAAAATGAAATGCTTATGCAATTATTTAAGATATACACCTTTACACTCACAAGATTTTAGAAATAAAAATCCAAAAAACTTTTAATACATATCTGTCTTTAAGGCATGATGGACTTCCAGAAAAACATTCAAATAAAAAAAAGTAACAGATGTGTCAATACAACACAATAAAATTAAGCATGTGATTATGAAATGCAATAAACTGTATTTTTAAGCTATCTGTTACATTATATATTCTTAATATTCTTTAACTATATCTTTTATGTTTAATTCAATTACAAAGTATTTCTGATAAGATCATTACAACCGCTTAAGCCAGGTTCCCCCCCCACCACTTCTACAAGAATATATTTCCAAACTACCTTCCAAACACTGGTTTGTTTATGTCATCATTGTGTCTCTGTATGTCCTCACTTAAATAGCATATCTGTTTAGTCCAAAGGTAAGGAGACCTCACAGATAAACACATGGCATTCTCATATGCCACCAGCATTTAAAAAAATAGTAGCAAAAATATAGGGGGAAAAAAATGTATAAATAATAATAAATATTTTATCCACCAGTACAAAACTAGATGGCAACAAATGCATAGTTTTATCTGCATAAGCCAGTCAATTATTTTTCTAAACACCAGTTGACTTATGCAGGAACTAGTGTTTAGTATTTTCTAAACACAAGTTGGCTTTAAAGCCAAAAACAAGGGCAAAACAGATTTTCTGCAAAAAAGGAAGAGTGCTTCTCAAAAACCAAGATTTTTCAGAAAAGTCTTAACTTTCTGAAGTCCAATAATACATTAGAAATTAAGTTATATGTACTGACAGACATCATACTGTTTACCAGCACAATATCTCAAACATTTAACTTGAGTAACATTTCTGTGGATTTCTGTTTGGCTATTCTATTAGACAACTGATTTTTGCTGTTTCAAGAAGATACTGTTGCAGACTATGCCCGCTTCAGAAATGTAGAGTCAAAGTTTTGTTTGTAACAATGGCACTGCTCTTCAGACTTGACTGTCAAGAGCATTTCCAAAGCTTAACCAAAAAAGGAACTGAACTAAGTCTGCCCCTCCCCACCTAGTTAAATATTCTCTCACACGCAGCACTACTATGAGGAATTGTTAAAATGTCAATAATGACTTTGGATAATTTGATATATTTCAAGCTTTCTTGGGAATTTGTCAGTTCCCCAACAAAGGACTACTGTACATGAACTTCAACTTTCATAATAGCATCCAACAGGTTCTCATAAGGAAACTGACAGTAGATGCTGAAAAATATCTATTGCTTCATCTTTAACATAGCAAAGAAATATTGGAAACTTATCTGTAAAAAAAAAAAAAAAAATCAAATTTTAAAATGATGTCCTGCCAAATGATGAAATTTGTGTTACCTCTACATTTTTAAGAATATCATTTTTCAATGGGGATTTATGTACCTTATAATCATATGTAACCATAGAATACTTCCTCGCAGAACACAAAATCCTCTGTGCTCTGCAAGTATCTTCAATGATATTTGAATATGGGCCAATACCACTCAATGGTGATTGCTTCTTGTAGTTTTCAATTTGATAAACTGCTCGTATTGCTTTTCTCATCACTTCCAACCTCTCTTAAAAGATCACTAATTACCACTGTTCATATTTACACATTTAACCAAAGACGCATTTAAAGCAGTTAAGCATTTAACTAAATACAGCCAATGAGTACATATGTGCTTAAAAATCTTTTTTCGCTTCACTATCAGGCACCAGTTTAAATCTATCTTTACTTTTAGCACTTCTCCCTTTAAATAATAATAAACATCTACCAAGTATTCATCCACTTTCAGATGGAGCATACCTACTTTTTAGGGCACAAATTAATAAGACGACAAAAACAGCCTATTGCCACAAAGTGCTCAATCCCCTCTTTTAATACCTTTGTTACTCCAGTTTTTAGGCCTACCATAACTGGTGCATTACCAATAATAAGTGCCAGACCATTTTAAAGGACTCACACATACTTTCATGTTTTTCAGAAAAATATTCCAATGTTGTAACCTATAGTCATCTTCCAGCACTGGTACTGAGAAATTTACTCTTGATTAACGTTTTTATATTACGATAAATGGGAAATAGCCATTTATTAGTTTTATAGCCCATTAGCTTGATTACCACCATCTGTAGCAATCTAAAATGGCCCATTTTTAAGAGCCATCACTGTAATTTAACTAGCAATGCCTGCTGAGTTTGTTCTTCCACAAAACAAATATTTTTGCTATTTCACTATTGGGGACCACATTTCTGTGAAACACTCGTGCATAATCAGCACAAGTCAAAGGAATATTATGTTCTATGACAAAAGATGCAAATACACATTCAGCACATGAAGGACACCATCAAACACAAAATGCAACATTTTGCATTTATTTCTATGCACTGCACAGTGCTATTAAGCTTATTTGGTTCTTTACAAATGTCTGATTACAATGAATTTTCTACTGCTAGAAAGTGAAATATCACTTTCATCTATATATAATACAAAAGGAAAGTATTACCTTTTTCAGATTTTCCATGTATTACACCATATTTTTTTTTTTTGGAATCCTCCCAAGACACTTAACTAGCTTCGCACCACAAAGTTCAATGAAATATCACATAACACACCGAACAACTTTTCATGGAGAGGTTTTTATTTTGCAAAGTAAGCTGGCAGCCAATTCGTTAATGAAAATATGTAGAAATTTGCAATATAGGATGCTGCAGAAATAATGGTGGGGATTTTCAAAACTCTATCTTCAAATATATGAAACACATCCCATTAAATGTAGTATGCCTACACGTGCAAACTCAAATAGTCTCAACAATGGGCACCCAGTGTTAAAACACTGCAACATATTAACAACAGTCCATATCTAATGACGTAGTCACCCAGTCATGTTTACTCGGAAGGAAAAGGAGTGTTGTTTTGTTGTTAGCCGAGCATAAATGTGCTACTGCTGTTCAACAAGCATTCAGACATCAGTCAAGATCCACCACATGACAACATTAGATTTCACCATATTAAAAAAAAACAAGTAGCATTTTAAAACAGACAAGACTCGGAAGGTCAATAACATCAGAAGAAAGAGTGGGACTATTACAACATCCTGCATTCATAGCCTTCAGAAATCAGTCCATTTCGAGGATTTAGTGTCAGGCAGGCAACATTAACTACAAAATCATTTTGTAGTAGTAAACGTTTTTGTAATTAACAAAAAAAAAAATGTCATTTGACGTTTTCTTGGTTTACCGGAAATGTGCTTATAGCCCAAGCTAACTTGTAAACTACTAAAGAAATACATTTCTATAACATGATATGCATTGTTATTTGTAAAGTTACACTAAAGTTGTCTCAAAACAAAAATGCAATTTTGTAGTTAACGTTGTATGACACTAAGCCCTCGATTTAAAGCCTTAAACACTTCAATCAGGTCTCCTCACAATCTGGTTGCTCTTCTCTGCATCCATTCCAATAGATCCACAGCTTTCAATAAAAATTTAAGCAAGGCTAAAAGCCTCAGACTATGGAAATTTATTAGACATACAAATTAGTGCATTGCATCAAGTCTGTAAGTAGTAAGTCAACCGAAGTTGATTACATGGCATCACTTTATTTTCATTTCATATTGTAAATGCCTTCACGAGTTGCCTGTTTGTTATATTTCGAATAAGTAATGCTTCCCCAATAGAGAATACTACTGTTACCTATTTTCAGTGGATACCAGACAGCCATTTCAGGGCTATTTGACCCTTCATTAGTGGGTGGGTAAGTATTCAGTGAACTACTGACAATCCAGTTGTGAAATTAACTCCACAATGAGAGATACCAAATGGTGTACAGTAGTTTAAAACTCAATAAAAGTTTAGGGCAACTGACACATACTGCAACAAGTCTGTACATAGTAAGTCCACTGAAGTTGATTACATGGCATTATTTTATTTAAATCTCATATTGTAGTAGTAGTAGTAGTAGTAGTAGTGGCACATGATGCAAGAAAGCAAGTGTAGGAGCTTATGCAGCATCAGCCAAAAAAAAAAAAAAAAAAAATGTGAATGCCTTCACGAGTTGCCCGAGGCTTTCAGCCCAAAATTTTTATTGTTTCAAGCTACTATACACCATTTGGAGTCCAATATTATAGAGTTAATTTCACAACTAGGTTGTCAGTCATTATACCAGAGGGTACCTACCCACTGATGAAGGTCCTTTGTATCGTCTGCAAACTTGGACATTAAGCTTGATATACCATCATCAATATTATTTATAAATACAGAAAACAATAATGGACCCAACACTGAACCCTGAGGGACTCTACTAATAACATTAGTCCACGATGAGCGGTGTCCATTGATTACCACTCTCTGTCTTCTCCCCCTCAACCACCGCTTTATCCATAGCAGCAATTTGCCTCCAATGCCACACTGCTCCAATTTGTGCAGAAGTCTTCCATGTGCAACAGTATCAAAAGCCTTTCTAAGATCCAAGTATATAATATCAAAGTTATTCCCTGCATCCAGTTCTTTTGTGACTGCATCATAGTATCCAATCAAATTGGTCAGGCAAGACTTCCCCTTAACAAAACCATGCTGTGTTTGAGCAATAACTGAAGTCTTGTCTAGATGATCCTGCAGTGCTTCTTTAACCAGTGCCTCCATTAATTTTCCTGGAACAGAAGTTAAACTCTATAATTACTTGTGTCAGCCTTTGATCCTCCTTTGTGAATTGGGGTCACATTTGCACATCTCCAGTCTATGGGTACCTCCCCTGAGTCCATTTCCCTTCCCCATTTGTGAAAGGTGAAAGAATGTTAATATCCTAGAGGTTATGATGAATTAAGAAAATTATGGGCTAAATTGCCAAGCCAATATAAAGTGGGGAAACTGTAAAGTAAAATTAGTACAACAAAATACTAATAAAATGAAAATGGTATAGCTGTCATCAGATATGGGGGGGGAACATTTTTAGTAAATGGTCTAATATAGGTAAGGCAAAAATGCTTGATCTGATGTCAGCTGAAATAAATATTGATATATGATCAGGTATTACATCAGGAGACTACACCTGACCATGTATCAGGAACTGTGTTTCTATATTTGTCAAATTTCTATTAAATAATTTTTCTATACTTTTCATCTTTCTGTGTCTAATTCTTAGTTCTTCCCGTTCATTTAAATAGTGTAATAGGAGGGTGACACTATTCTACTTCTACTGCTATTTTTCTTTATTTATTTAAAATACTCCTTTTTCCCTTCCCCATTCTCAATTTAATATCTCATGCTTATACCATTTGCTTGTTCTAAATCTATTTTTTAAAATACATTGTACAAAATTAAATCTTACACTAAATTCTACATATTTATATTAACCATTTTTATCCCAACTCCATACTTATTTTTACCTAAATAAATTACACCGTGTTGGGACTACCTTGTCCATACTGTATTAGAAGGTGCTAATTTCATTTTTGTTGCCTTTTTTTTTTTTTTTTGGCCTTTCACTTTTCTTCTACTACTATGGAAAGTGCATTTAAGTTGAAAGACCCTGGTGAGTGCATGTCACGTATTTGCCACTTCAGGTGCCGTCGTGAGTTGCCAAGCACCGCAAAAAAAAAAAAAAAACAAAAAAAACAGTGCACTAATCAAATTTGATAACGCATATATTAAGGGTTTAGTATCAAAAAAATTTTGCGCCCTAATTAAAACCACATTGTTCAAACCGCACTAATCAAGGGTTTCCAGTAATATATATATATATATATATATATTTTTTTTTTTTTTTTTTTATTAACATTTGCTACTACCTGGCAAATAAAATGAAGTTGCCCTCATTCCAATGATCCAAATGCATAAACCAGAAGACAAATATATAGAACTGAAACAGCATTTCTTAAATGAGGCTGGATATTCCAGAAGTGGGATAAGTTAACCTAGAAGTACTCGAATTTTCAGGCAGATCAGGGTGACACCACTCTAGTCTACCCAAAAACATGTCTGAAAGAAGACTATGGGTTCTGAAGTTGGATTATATATTCCCTAGGGATTAACAGGAGAGCAATCGCAATTTCATGCCAATCTAACTTTCATTCAAATAATGGCTAAACAGCCAAAACTTTCATTTATATAAATATAAATTTTGTTAAATACCACTTAAACTATAAAATTTATAATAATACAGATCTATAAATAAAATAAACAAAAGAATATTATAATTACTTTCTCTCAATACATTTGCTTCATGTTCATAGATAGAATATTCCATCTGATCTTCCAGCTGTTGACGACCTTCTTGAATTTCTTTATCCCAATTATCACGCTTCTGCTGTTCAAGTTCATAGAGTTTCTTCCATCGCATTGCAAATTCATATTCAAAGGATCCAATCTCAGCAAGACGAGGCCCAACTTCTCTTTCTTTGAGATACTGTTTATTTGTTTTTTGAAAATTTTTCTCTGGCAATCCATCATCTTCATCCCTCTGCTCCAGTGGTTCAACAGTCACTGGTCTTGGTGAGCTAAAGACAAATAACTGTTATTCAGTACTGCATTTTATAACAATTTTAACGTGTTAATCACCTAGTAAAACAAGCCCAATTATTATAACTTTTCACTAATATATCAAAATTATCCACAATCAGCAAACTACAGATGCTTAATAATACTGAACAACAATAAAGCTTTGTCAAAATAGAAATACGGTGAATTTTGCATATTTTCTTAATGCCTATTTCGAAGTTGCAGCCTGTTTTATCATAGCAACATCAGTTCACAGGATAGATTTTCTGTTAACAGGACTAATTGGAACTGCTGACTGAGAAGTTCTGAAGTCATATTTCTAGATCCTGCTGAAAGAGCAGTTGACAGACTAATCTATTCCACCTGCTTCCTATATGTCATATGGATATAAACATTAGCAAAACCTACTTAATACCTCATGGGGCCACCTTTTGTCCATAATACAGCCAATACACATCTTGGCATGGACTCCACAAAGGTACTGTAGGGTGAACTGTGGTAGTGCTATCCATGCTTTGCATTGTGTGTCAAATAATGCCAGCACATTGTCAGGTGGATGTTTTCTCCAGTAAGTCCCAAACAAGCTAACTGGGTGGAGACTGGCTGAGGTGGGTCTCATGGTCCTGAAACCAATTACAACCTACAGAGCCTTGTGGCATGGAAAACTGCCTTGTTGATAGATGCTGGAGTTGCATGGGTTCTGTCATCATGAAAGGGTGTACTTAGTTGGTGATGATAGAAACAGAGATTCCCTCTACCCATTGATTAACAGTGATCAGTGGATCCAGGGCATGCCACAAAAAAGTCCCAAAACAATCACAACACTGCATACAGCATGTCAAACACAAATAGTGCATCCAGGTGCCATGGCCTCACGTTGCTTTCTCCAAATGTGGATATGCCCATCAGCATAACAGAGTTGGAAGCTGGATTCATCAGACCAGCCACAAGATTTCCAGTGTTGTGCTCCAGTGTTGTTGCTGATGTTCCTATGCAAGGCAGTTTCTTGTGTTTTGCAGCGAGCATGGGTATTTGTAATGGCAGTCGACTGCCATAGCCTATACGAGCTAACGTCCAGTGCATGACCATGTGGATATTGCCACTCCTACATTGTACTGGGTGGTTAGATAGACCACTGAGTTGTGTCACTGCTGTGTTACAATATGAGACACACAATGCTCACCATGGGCATCGATCACATGTGGCTATCCCATATGACCTTTGGCTGCTTGTTGAACTACTGTTGAGTCACTCACAATAGACTCATGACACCACAGAAGAGGAACACTTAAACCACGTTGGCCTTTGTTGAGATACTGGCATCTGCATGTCTCACCCCCTACCCATTCTTCCTCACATACCCAAAAACGGATCACCACATGTGCAACCTACAATCTCATACCAGCCGTTCCTAATTTTGAACCTTCACCAGCATCACAGACCAGTCCATTCCTACACAAAGGGTTTGCTAATGCAAAGCCAACTCAATGTACAAAGCAATCCTCCCACAAGTCAGTCAGAAGTGGGAGAGTTAACATTGTTCCAAAGCAAAATGTGTGCTCTTTTTATAGTGTTTGGTGCCATTTGCATTTGAACAGTTTTAAAATTTCACATAAGTGTATTAATTCAGCAGATAGCATGTTATGTGCATAGTACTCAGACCATTAAATATTACAGTTGATAATGCCCTATTTAAAGAAAACATGAATTTTATTTTAGCTGCGAATTAGGTGATCAGGACAAAAAGTAGGCTTTTCATATATACTACCCTAATTGTGCCTTGCATCTCAGAGTCTGGCTAAAAAAAAAAACTATAAAACAGAGCTGCAACTGACTGTTCCTATTGTGTGGAAGGGGCCAACCACTCATGTCAATGACTACTATTTTGGCATAACTGAAATTGAAGGAAAATGAAAGGGAAAGAGAAAAAACTAAATATTCAAATATTGTGTCAGCTTTCAGACCAGTCAATGATGAACTGCATGATCCTCCAGTAACCTAGTCAGTAGAAAAGAATAACACAGATGATCTAAAGGAAAGTCTACATGAGATCTGAATCAGAATAAAAATGCCTAGACCCAAACAGCCCTCACCTTGAAATTAATTTGAATCTAAGGTACAGGCAAAGCTTTTGTGATCTGAACTGAAGAAATACAATTTACTACAAAAAGATAATTATATCTGTATTGCATGAACAACAAAAATGGCTTTCTTCATGTTTTGCTATGGAAGATTCAACTTTGTTACTGTAATGAGGTTCATGCCAATCGAAGAGAATATAAACCAGGAAAAACAAACCATAAACTTAAATTAGAAGGGATTCTTTAACCCTTCTAAATTAAGCCTAAAAGCTGTGCTATTCCACAATGAAAGCATACATCCATCTATACCAATCAGTCCACATAAAAGAATCCTACGAAAACACTGATCCGTCCCTTAAGAAAAGTACAGCACGATAAATATACAATTTGCAGTATGCAGAGATTATCAGCAGCCTTTTAGGTATAAGAGGTTGCTGATAATTGAAACTAAAACCATTCACATTATGAAACTAAAATTTGACTCCCTCTCACAAATGATGACGTAGCACACATCTTTTAAGGGCACAAAAGGTGATATCGTTGTACTCGTTGGAACTAATAACATTAAGAGTAAGAGATCTGCAGATTTACTCAACAAGTGCAGCTCAATGTTGAAAAAAAAGTCGCGAGTTAGGTTTGAACGTGAAAGTGTCTGCAAAACTGCCCAGACACAACAGGTGGGAGTATTTGATGCGAGCCTTGTCGATCGATTCAGCCCTGGAGAGATTGTGTAAGGCTCAAGGGGCAGAATTTTTTTCAGCCTGGTCTGTGCTTGTTGACTGGAGAGACTGCTTCTACAGGGATGGGGTAGACTTAAATAGAAATGGTACAAGAATGCCATTGAACCAGTGTTAGGTGGGTTGGAAAACTGCTAGCTTGGGGGGGGGGATACACTGACTAAAAGGTTAATAGTGGCCAGAGGCATAGACAAAAGTGATTTTTGCACTGCTCCTATTAGAATGAGCAGCAGCCTGGAAAGCAAGTCAATGGAGATTTCCAAGACTGCAGGGAGTCATAGTGGAACAAATAAATACATGGGCTGTGTTATGGTAACTATTTGTTAATCTTGTTACCTCTACTCTGCCAGACAGTGACTGGAGGCAGTCCGAGTAGTGTGTATGCGGGGAGCATTGTCAAGGCCACGTTATGTCAAGGATCTGGGTATATTCTTACCCGATGTACGCCATATCCAAAAATTTCATTACTTCATACAGCATGTCCCACCACTTTTTCTTACTATTGAATACACTATGAATTGTCAAACTAATAGAGCAAGCTTATCTGCGAAAAGATCTAAACCTCCCAAGCACTTCCTAATTCATTTCACAAATATACGTGGTCTCAATTCTAATCTCAACGATGTCCATTTCCACTTGCAGTCTGCCAAACCCCATGTACTTTTTCTGACAGAATCTCAGTTATCGGTTGATTCAACTACTGCTCATCTCAGATGCCCAAATTATTCGCTGTATGATTCCTTTCGCCTCAAAGGTGGTACTTGTGCATATGTCCATTCTGATATTCCCTGTCAGAGATTTGGCAATTCGGAATCTCCTCTCTCTGATCTTTTCTGGCTTAAAATCTCTCTACCTCATTGCGTCAAATTCATCTGTTGTCTCTACCGTTCACCCAATTCCACTAATCACTTGGAGCTCTTTGACTTCCTCTCTTTGCAACTTGACTTTCTCCAGTCCAACTTTCCTAACAGTGAGGTAATTTTCCTTGGTGATTTTAATGTTCACAACTCCAGCTGGCTTCCGTTTCCTAGTCACACCGACCCAGCTGGTCGAGATGCTGAGGCTTTTGCAATTACTAATGACCTTGCACAGATTGTTCATTTACTTACAAGAATACCGGATAATCCTAATCATACAGTCAATACGCTTGATCTTTTTCTCACAAACAACCCTTCTAAGTACACGGTCGAAGTGAGAGGTCCTTTAGACACTTCAGATCACAACTTGGTGATTGTCACTTCTCCAATGGAACCTTTATCTCATGGCTATTCCCAACCTCGTGTTGTTTAGCATTACAAGAATACAAAATGGGATGACCTGCGAGACTTCTTTTCCTTGGTCAGATTACTGTTTCAAAATTTCTGATGTCAACGTTTGCTCAGATCGTGTCAGTGAAATTATTCTTGCAGGAATGGAATCCTTTATCCCACACTCCACTTTAAAATCTCGTCCTTTAACTAAACCTTGGTTTTTCAATAAATGTGCTAAGGCTGTTCAAGAGAAGAATGTTACATATCGTAATTGGCTTGTTTCTAATTCTCCAGTTTCATTTTCTGCCTACACCAAAGCTCGCACCAATTGTAAAGCAGTTATTAATCAGTCCAAACTAGAGTTTGAACAGGCTAAAAGTAGAAATCTTGCTTCTTGCCCTAATGGTAGCCGAGCATTCCGGTCTCTTGCCAAGGCTATTGGCCACAACTTTTGCCCATCTCTGCTCCCACCTCTGTCCAAACCAGATGGTTCTGCTGCCACTTCAACCAAGGATAGAGCTGACCTGCTAGCATCCCATTTTTCTTCCAACTTATGTATTAATGATCTTGGTAAAACACCTCCCACAAATCCCAACACGCTCCATTCAATGCCTCCTGTGGTCTTCCGTCAAAAGGGGGGGGGGAGACAATGACTAATAGATTAACAGTAGCCACTGGCAGAGGTGAAAGAGATTCTTGCACTGCTTATATTGGAATGAGCAGAAGCCTGAAAAACAAGATGCATGGTATTTCAGAGACTGCTGGGAGCCATCGCGGTACAAGTAAACACATGGGTTGTGTTAGGGTAGCTAAGAATAGAAACAGGTGCAGGTATACTTGCGTGTACACCAATGCTAGGAGTTTAGTAAATAAATTTGATGAATTTGAGGTATTGCTCAAAACATCAAAGGCAGATATTGTTGGGATATCAGAGACGTGGTGTCACACAGATATAAGGAATGCAGAACTGGAATTTGGGGAGTACAACGTCTACAGAAAGAATAGACAGGATAGGAACGGAGGAGGGGTTATGCTATTAGTTAAGAAACACATAAAATCCAAGGAAGTGAAGCCAGTTGACATCGATGGACAGGGCAGTGTCGAGTCAGTTTGGTGTGACATAAGCATAGGTAAATCAAAATTGAAAGTACGAGTGTGCTATAGGCCTAATGACTCTGATGAGTATAATAAGATACTGTACAGGGAAATAGAATGGGCCAGTAAATCAGAGAGTCTTATAATGGGGGATTTTAATTTCCCAGATATTGGCTGGAATTTCTGGGTTGGTCACTCACACACTAGAAAGGCTTTTGTGGATTTATTGGATGATTGTTTTCTACATCAGCATGTTTGGGAGGCAACTAGAGGGAGTAATACTCTTGATCTGATTATCAGTAGTGATTCTTCATGCATTAAGAATCTGCAGATAGAGGAACCACTAGGTGGCAGTGATCACAGTGTGCTGAAGTGGGATTTACTCAAGGAGTTAACTACCATCAGAGGTAAAGGGAAGGGTTTTTGCTTTCGTAAAGGCGACTATGATGGTCTGAGACAGTATTTAAATTCTATACAGTGGGACCAACTGATGATGTTACCAACAGCAAATTCAAAATGGGAAGCATTCAAGGAACAAATCTTGGAAGCTACCAGGCTTTACATACCAACCAAGAAATATTGTTCAAGGATCAGGCCTAAATGGTTGTCAGATGAACTAATGAGACATATGGCAGAGAAGAAAAATGCATGGGATACATACAAATTAATGGGTGACATGGAAGCCTATGATAGATATAAGTTGGTCTGTAACCAAGTCACAAAGGAGATTAGGCAGGCAAAGGCAGATTACGAGAAATCCTTGGCAAAGGATGGAAAGAAAAACAGAAAAGAGTTCTTTATCTATTTAAACTCAAGAAGGAAAGGGAAGAATCAGATTGGTCCAGCGGATGTTGATGGTTCAACAATTGAGGATCCTGCTCAGGTGGCTAACAATCTAAACGAGTATTTTGCATCTACATTCACACATGAGGAGTTATTCAGGAATGGGAATGTCGTAGGTGAAATAAACATTGACAGTGAGCTAGATGATTTTCTAATAACTGAGAGGAAAGTGGAGGAGAAATTGTTGAGGATAAACATAAAAAAGGCACCCGGGGTGGATGGGATCTATCCAGTTATATTAAAGGAGGCAGCAAAGGAAGTAAGCAAACCCCTGGCCATAATTATGAGAGCTTCTTTGACTCAGGGGGAGGTACCCATAGACTGGAGATGTGCAAATGTAACCCCCAATTCACAAAGGAGGATCAAAGGCTGACACAAGTAATTATAGACCTGTTAGTTTAACTTCGGTTCCAGGAAAATTAATGGAGGCACTGGTTAAAGAAGCACTGCAGGATCATCTAGACAAGAATTCAGTTATAGCTCAGACACAGCATGGTTTTGTTAAGGGCAGGTCTTGTCTGACCAATTTGATTGGATACTATGATGTAGTCACAAAAGAACTGGATGCAGGGAATAACTTTGATATTATATATTTGGATCTTAGAAAGGCTTTTAATACTGTTGCGCATGGAAGACTGCTGCACAAATTGGAGCAGTGTGGCACTGGAGGCAAATTGCTGCTATGGATAAAGGGATGGTTGAGTGGCAGAAGACAGAGGGTGGTAATCAATGGACAATGCTCAATGTGGACTAATGTTATTAGTGGAGTTCCTCAGGGTTCAATGTTGGGTCCATTGTTGTTTTCTGTATTTATAAATGATATTGATGATGGTATATCAAGCTTAATGTCCAAGTTTGCAAACGATACAAAGGTTGGCAGGGTTGTTAAGGACACTACTGATGCTATGCTGCTGCAACAGGATCTGGAAAGGTTGAGCAGATGGGCTGAGAGGTGGCAAATGAAGTTTAACATTGACAAATGTAAAGTACTACATATGGGAAACAGTAACCCCAGATCAACGTATCAACTCTGTGGTACTACGCTGACAGTGGTAGAGAATGAAAAGGACCTGGGGGTAATTGTGCAGGCAGATATGAAGTTCTCTGAGCAGTGCAGACGAGCTGCAAGAGTAGCTCATGGTGTCTTGTCAATGATATACAAAAATTTTTCTAGCAGGGATAGGGATGTGATTATTCCCTTGTATAAGGCATTGGTCAGGCCACACCTAGAGTACTGTATACAGGTCTGGAGGCCTCATTTCAAGAATGATGTAGAGCTGCTGGAACGAGTACAGAGAAGGGCAACAAGATTAGTGAATGGAACAAAGGGGTGCTCTTACGAAGAAAAGGCTTAACTTTTGCAAATTACAGTGTCTGGAGACTAGGCACCAGCAACGTGATCTGATTGAGGTGTATAAAGCCTTGAATGGTTTGAGCATGCTCAATGCTAATGGGATTCTTCCTCTTGCTCAGAATAATCACCTGAGAGGGCATAAATTCAAATTGAGGAAAGACAGATGTAGGATAGACATGTGGAAATTTGCCTTTATAATTTGCATTAAAAAAAATCCAAGTGCTAAAAACTTGTTGTCCAGTGTAATTAGAAATATAACAAAACATTGAGCCTGACATTAAAAGTACAAACCTCTATTTACATTTTTATAGAGTTTTTTTTTTTTCCCTTGTATATATAATGTGCACAAATAATTAACTACAAAAATTAATTCAGCACTTTCATTTTGCATTCAATCACTTACAAATTAACAGCTGCATACTATTTTTCACCTTTCTGCTGTTAAACATGGAATACTGTATAATTTACAATATCTTGCAATTTCATACATAAAAATTTAAATAAAAATAATGCCAAATACAAATAAGTCACTATATTCAGAAATGAAGCTGATTTTGATAACAGTAAATATTACTAATTAATTTACTTTATTTTGTGTAATGTGTTTGCATAATACCAAGAAATAAAACCCCTTGCAGATAATTGCTAATGCATATCACATTTAACAGAATTAAATATGATATATCTCCCACATATTTTCAATATTGCACTTGTAAGATTTAATAGCTTTTAGATTTGGCAAAGATAATAATTCTATGTTGTGGTTCAAGTAGCACAGCCATAATGCATATGAAATAGCAAGTAATGCAGTAATGCTATAAAACTTTAGTTATCCATTTTTCATGGATAACTAAATCCTTTAGATAGCCATGAAAAACTGAATTAAGTTTTCAGATTGCACTAGCAGTTAAGTAGCTGGTAAGACCCTTGCAGATTCCACTGATAATTATTATTTTTTTTTTTTTTTGTTAGGTGTTGGCACATCAGCTTCTGTGGCCATAATGCACCTCTAAAGGTTTTTGCAGTACAGTAAACCCCCGCTATTCGCGGGGTTTACGTTCCTGAGAAATGCCGCGAATACCGAAAACGCGAATACTGAGTTATGGCTCCCATAGTAATAAAGGGGTTCCGTTCCAAAGTATGAAATACTGTATATAATAAAAACTAGTCTAAGATTTTGTCTATGTATGTGTTATATGTACCTTCATAATATGACTATGTACATAGACAGTACATAGTGAAATGCAAGCATATGGCATCAAAATGAAAATAAGAAACAATTTAATATTAAATGTAATATTTATTAGAAATTTCAAACAAATCTTTCAAACCAGCGTCTTTGCTAGCTAAAAAACCTATCCCGCCAGTGCTATCACCAGTTTCGCTAAAGCGTTGATAAGGAGTTTTGCGTTTTCGCGAATGATGAGTGAATTTAACGGAATTTTATTTTGAGTTCGGTCTTCTATCCACAGATTTAAAGTTTTTTCCATTTTTTCTAATTTAACATCACGAGTTAGAGCAAATTTTTGAAGCAATTAGCACGTTTTCACGGACACTACGGCGGACTTTTTCTTCCGATTTCTTGATTGATCGTACCGTTGACTCATTGATTTTATAATGTTTTGCCACTGAGGAGACACTTTCACCATTAGAAATTTTATCTAATAACTCAATTTTATTCGCTAATGTCATCACCTTCTTTGATATTTTCACATTTCTCTTGTTATTCGTAGTCATATTTTTGTAGGGGTTAGAAAGAACTTGTCCACAATAAAGTCACTTTCTTCCGTTAACACACTCGAAAAAGTCTGTTTTACACTGCAAAACGGTAGATTTATCACTTTTCTCAGCATATCAATTTATAAATTTATTCAATTTATAAGCATATAAATTA
This sequence comes from Mastigoproctus giganteus, assembly GCF_048544385.1. Classification (NCBI taxonomy): domain Eukaryota; kingdom Metazoa; phylum Arthropoda; class Arachnida; order Uropygi; family Thelyphonidae; genus Mastigoproctus; species Mastigoproctus giganteus. Next base: position 15,945,149 of record NC_143582.1, read on the forward strand.
AAAGCAAACGACGAAACCTTCCATAACAAGCGCATAACACATATTGAACAAGGATTAGCGAGAAACATTCACGCTCGCGATTTTGTCACCCCTCTTCCCCCACCCACTGAGCGCTGTTTTGACCGGGAAAGATAATTTTAGCCACGCCCATGTTTTTTTATGGCGGAAAATATTCACGGCGCTTTAAAATTCACATTTTTTAGGTTTCATTTTATATTAAATCGGCGATCGCGAATACGCGAAACCGCGAATACAGATACCGCGAATAGCGGGGGTTTACTGTACTCTGATCCAAGTCCTAGGTGGGATTCGAACCCGCGACCTTCGGGTTGCCAGACAGGCACTTTACACACCCGGCTGATAATTATATAGAAAATTACTATTCTTGCTTCACATTGCACGAGTTAGAAACAGTTAAAAAAATTTTAATGCCTTAATTCCACCTAGTAATCAATGGATGATCAAGAGATTCACTTAGAGCAGTGGTTCCCAAACTACTGAGATCTATGGACCCTTTCAAAAATCAAAAAAAGTTTGCGGACTCCTATATATATATGTGCATATGTTTGTTTCTGTGTGTGTGTGTGTGTGTGTGTGTGTGTGTGTGTGTGTGTGTGTGTGTGTGTGTGTGTGTGCGCGCGGTGCATATACACTAGGTTTTCTGAAAAGCAAATTCAAAGATCTGTTTAATACAACAGATTTAACTTTATTCTTATTTTTACATAAATGTATAACAATTACTTTATTTATCATCAATTTGCTATACATAGAATGAATAACTTAACCAGTTCCAGTTTTGCAGATCCCCTGGAACTGTTCTACAGACCCCAGTTTGGGAAAAGCTGACTTAGAGAGCTAATGTCAAATAAGCACACAACACTACAAAACAATACTATATGTTTTTAAAAAGAAAATATAACAACTGTTTAAATCATGTAGTTTTTGAAAAATAGAACACTTCTCTCTCAGCTGATGGCAACATCAGCAGTGCAGACATCAAGAATTATCCCATGCCGTTTCTGTAAACAAACATTTGACTTTCAAAAAACTGGAGAAAGGGATTTTATAAGCAGGAGGAAAACAGGATATTTTTTGCAAAAAGTAGGGTGCTTCTCAAAAAAAAAAAAAAAAAAAAAAAAAAACTTAAAAAAAAGAAAAAAAAAATTTTCTGCACTAAAAATTATATTTCACTAGCAAATACACATTTTCATATTAAACTACATCCACATAAACTGTAATGTACTGTTATTTAACAGTACATTACAGTTAAATAAAAACATAAGCTTACCAAAAATTTTCTTTCTGTGGGCTTCCTGCTTGGATATCCTACTGTATGTCAACTAAGTTTGATGCTTCAAAAAAGATACTGTTGCAGACTTCCCCTCTTCAGAAATGTTGAGTCAAAGTTCTGTCCATAACAATGGTCATGCTAGTTACATTTGACTATCAGGAGCATTTGCAAAGCTTCACCAGAAAGAGATTTGAACTCAGTTTTTCTTTTTCTAGCCTGGCCCTGCTATGGGGAGTTGTTAAGATGCAGATAGATTTCACACTTCCTTGTGAGCTTGTCAGTTCCCCAACCACGTACCACTGTACATCAATGATTTCTAGTTTCATAATAGTATCTGATAGGTTCTCACAAAAACTAACAGAAGTGATAGTAACAGTAATAATATTCACCACATGATGCAAGGAAGCCACAGGCTTTTGCTGCTGCACTGGCAAAAAAAAAAAAAAAAACAAGTAGATAAGAAAATACAAATTATATGCTTCCCTCCTCACATAGGTAACTATCCAGTTGACCTTTGAATTTATTCAAACTATCAGCCTCAACTACCTGCAAGGGCAACTTGTTCCAGCAATCAACGACTCACTAGCTAAAAGAAAACTTCCTACAATCTAATGCAAACCTCAATCTCTGTAATTTGAATTTATGACCCCTAGTTCTGGAATTCTTTGTAACAGTGAAAATTTCACTCTCATTCATTTTACTAATCACTCTCAGAGCCATATAAACCTCAATCAGATCACTTCTGATGGCTGGTTGGCTCTGTAGCCCAAAACTGGAGTCTTTCATTATACAGCCATCCGTGCCATTCGAGTTGACACTCTTTGAACCCATTCAAGAAGCTCGATGCCTTTTTTCGGATTAGGTCTCCATACTTGAACACAGTATTCCAAATGTGGTCTTACAATTGCCTTATACAGTGGGATTATGACCTATCTATACAGGATAACATTCAATATATCATTGACAAGTCACCATGGGTTTTCCTGGCTGCCTGTTTACAGAGTTCAGAAAATTTCATATCTGTTCGTAGTGTAAACTCCCAGATCCCTTTCCTCCTCCACTGTTTTTATTCAACCCCACGAAGTGTACAATTTATTTGTGAGTTGCTATTCCCCAAGTGTAAGACCTTGCATTTAGCAGCATTGAAACATAACCGCCACTTCTTTGATCATCTTTGAAATCTGTTCGTCATCCTGAAGGAGTGCTGTTTGGCACTGATCATCAACGACTCTGCCAATCTTTATGTTATCTGCAAATTTTGACACAATCCCTTTATCCCTTTGTCAATGTCATTCATGAAAATAAGAAACAACAGTAGTCCAAGAACTGATGCTTGAGGAACCTCACTCCTGATGTTGCATCAATCTGAAGAATATCTAATCACAACTGTCTGCCTTATGCCCTGCAGCCACCCAGCAATCCTGCAAATAATGCTACAAAATATCTACTGCTTCATCTATTTCTTTATCTTTAAGAAAACCAATAAGTACTGGAAACTTATATGCAAAACTGATGCACTGCCAACTGATGAGATTTGTGTTACCTAGCATTTATAAGAACATTTTTCAATGGGAATTGTGCATTAGTGAGTAATGTGCAACTATAAAGTACTTCCTCACTGAGAAAAGAAGAGAATCTTCTCTTGTTTTAGACTCCCACAACCTTGGAAATAGACATCCTTTGACGAAGTTAGAATCAATCTGATTTATGAATGAATTTTCAGAATGCAATTTGGAATATTTGAAAACTGTTGTTAAAATAAATTTCACATAACATTCTTTAACATATCCAGGAGTAATGACCTTAATATATGGACATGGCATACACTGGACTGAAAAAATACATACAGATTTTAAAATGCTGGCATGACATTTAAAAGAAACAAGTGAACTGCTTTATTCAAGCCAGAAGAGAAACATGAGACTTTCTGCACAAGGACATCATGCCTAAATTTATCAACTTGCTTGGCCTATTTAAGAATGCTTTCAACAGAAGTTTGCAAGTCAGAAATTCTTTTTCTTGGTGAGTTAATTTGTTTTGTTTCAAAACTTTTGGTTCATGAACTGTATTTGGATTTGAGTCAGTGACACTCAAGTGATCGCTTGTACTTTTCACACTGATAGCTCAGAAAAAAATGTGCTCGTATAGCTTTCCTAACCACTTCTAACCTTAAACAGACTTGTCAAAGGTTGCCAGTGTTCTAACAGTCTAGTTCAGTGGTTTTCAACCTTTTTTTTAATAACGGCACCCCTAAGTAATTTATTTTATTTTACGGCATCCCTACTCAATCTACTCAATTTTCTGCCCTGTTAGATCCAATTCTCTCTGTGTGTATGTATGTATGTATGTATGTATATATATATTATATGATAGTTATTACAATAAAAATAATATTTCATGATACAAATTATATATATATATATTATATATATATATATATATAATATATATATACACACACACACACACACATAATAATTTTGTTCTTTATATAGAGGTACTAAGTAAACATCAATTATAAATCACCACAAAATTAAAAAGATACTGTACACCGTTTTATAATGAAATAAACATAAATAAAAAAAATAAGTTTAAGTAACTTAAACCCAAATTATGTGGCATCCCTAGAATGTTATTGCGGCACCCCGGTTGAAAACCACTGGTCTAGTTGCACATTTAGAAAGGCATGCTACTCCCTTTTCAGCACAAATTAAATATATGACAAGGAAAACCTATTACCACAAAGTGCTCAATCTCCTCTTTTAATACCCTTGCTACTCCAGTTTGTAGGCCTACCATAACAGGTGCATTATCAACAATACATGTCAGTGTTTTGAAGGAATCCCACATGCTTTCAGGTTGTTCAGCAGAAAATGTACAACGTTGCCTTGAAATAACTTTGATTACTACCATCTTTGGCAATTGAACATGGCCCATTTTTCAGAGCCATCACTACCAATGACAAAATATGCACTACAGAGAACAATGCTATAATTGCACATTCCTCTTCTGAAACAGATTACCACAGCACATCTGACAGACAATTCATTGACAAAAATAAGCAGAAATTCACAAAATGAAAAGAAATCTAATTTTAAAATGTTTATTTTTGTGAAAAGAAAAAAGGCAGAAAAAAACTGAGGTTTTGCAAAAAGAGAATTCTGTTACCAACTATATATGACAGTGAGACAAAGAATGGGCAAATTGATTTAAAAAGATGGCTTCTCCATCCAGAGTGTTGGCAGCTATGCCACAAGCTTATCTTTTTTAAATAAATTACAAATGTGCTTCTTTCTGCACCTGCCCTGAAAGATGATTTTAGTGGAAGGATATAGGATATCTGAAGCTTTCAAAATCTGAATTCCATAAGATATTGATTAAACAATAGTATTTTGTTCTACACAAATGACATGTAGTTCTCAAAGACTAGACTGGATTTTTCTTTTTCTGATTTGGAACCAAGGGAAAGTATCAGTTTGTGCATCCCTAAATTCTTGCAAAGTTTTTTCATCACCTAACAGTGTTCGTTATAGGCTGGAGAAATATGCAGGCTAACTTTTAATTAAATATTTTTGCTTTATATGTGAATGATTAATGATTAATAAGTCTAGCACTGTTGCTTATATTTGAAGTAATGCAATGTTCACCAACACAAAAGTACTGTCCAATAACTTATGATTTAACGAGCCAATGTGTAGGACATTAAGCAGCAAAGAGCTATCCGAAGGGTAGCTCTGCTGCTTAAGGTGTCCAAGTGAGACCAAATTAAGGTTCTAAATAAGTGTCATAAAAAGCTTCCTGTCAGTACCTTGGGAAACAGCGAAGACTGAAAAACCTAAATATTCTATGATCAGTCTCTTAGAATATTTAGTTTTATTTCACACAATCCAGAGATAAGCTACAAAGTTTGCATTATTAAGTAATAAACCCTACTGACAAATACTGTTTGGATTTTTGCAGAAATGAGTGCTGCTTCTATCCCACTGTATCATACAGCAGAATAAAAATCATGGGATATATTTGCAGTGACCAAAATTTCTTTCAGTAATTAAAAGGTGGAGTAACATTTCAACCATATTCGTGGTCTGCAAATTACAAGGAATGAGATCATCAACATATACGCATTTCAATTGTGTTTGGAATGTCTCACATAATGTTAATTCTTATGGCAAATAATACTGCAACAAAAATGAACCCCTGAAGGATATCTCTGACAAACAATTTTTTACTTAAAATATTTTAGTAATGCACTAATTCAGTGGTTTTAAACCGGGGTGCCACAACAATATTCCAGGGGTGCCAAATTAAACTTATTATTTTTTAATTTATATGTTTATTTCATTATAAACAGATGTACAGTATCTTTTTAATTTTGTGGTGATCTATAATTGATGTTTACTTAGTACCTCTATATAAAGAATAAAATTATATTGTATATATATAATTTGTATTATGAAATGTAATTTTTATAATTATATTATTGTAATAAATATCATATAACATATTTTTTAATATTATATATATGCAGAGAGAGAGAGAGAGAGAGAGAGAAAGAGAGAGAGAGAGAGAGAGAGAGAGAGAGAGAGAGAGAGAGAGAGAGAGAGAGAATTGAGTAGGAGTGCCGCAAAATAAAATAAATTACTTAGGGGTGCCGTTATTAAAAAAAGGTTTAAAACCACTGAACTAACTGCTTTCTGTGTGTTCGAACGAATCGAGGTAATAGGTCCTGGAAGCCAAAGATATTAAGGTCTCTAAAGACAATGTATACCCAAGTGCCACCAAAGGCTTTTTTTGATATCTAAATTAAAAATGACCACATTTTATTTATGTCAGCTTATAAATACATTGCGGATGTTGCCTCAGCCTTAATCACCTTGTCCAATAATTGACCAATTCTTGCAGAACTTATACTGATTGGTTCTCATTAACTTTTTAGTTATTAAGAATGACGTGAGTTATTGTTGACCATTTTTCCTAAGTTTGACTAACCAGCTATTAAATGAAAGTGGTCTAGTAAAATGATAGTTATTAAATATTTATATTATATGATAGTTATTTGAAAGTAAGCAGTGCTTTCATAGCTTCAGGAAGACTAAAACAAATGAGAGAACAGCAGCAAGTATATTTTCTTAAAGAGATTCAATTGCACTTGCCAACGAACTTAAACTTTTTACATTTTTCAAAACAAAATATTATCCATATATATTTTGTAGGGTCATAAAAATTTTGCTATTACATCTACTTTTTTGATGTAAATCATCACTTTTTTGCTAATTTACAAATCATTTAACAAGATAATTATCTTGTTAAATATTTTACATAGCATATTTTTGACAGATATAAAAAACCTCCAATCTTCACAGTTATGCTTGTGATCTAGAGAGCATCCATTAAGTCATCAATATCAATGCATAAGATGAGATAGTCTGACACAGGAAAAGCTGCATTAAATTCTTTTAGTGGCTGTAATATTCAAATATGTTATGTTGTGCTAGCAAGTTCCATCCCTTTAATCTCGGACCTAAGAACACAGCACGACTCACAGAATGATTTAAGTTTCAAATCAGGTCATTCACAGTTACACTCGAATAATCGAATGAAGTTTATTCTCTTGGATTAGTATATATGTTCTTCTTCCTTGCCGAACATTTCCATTTGTTTGTCATCTTCACAAAAAAATCAATGTTTGCAGCAGCATAGGAATTAGGTAGTGATGTCATCAGAACAAGCTATCAACCAGACTGAAGAAGACAGATTGAGACATTGAATCTTCTTACTTTTACGTGAAAGTTAGTTTAATTAAATGAAAGTTAAATAAAGTTAGTTTTACATGAAAGTATTAGTTAAACAAAAGCAAGTCCTCAAAATGGTTGTTTCCACCACATCATTTGCACTATGAATGGCATGTATTTAATTTTATCATTCAACCATCCCTTAACTCACTACATAACATACACAAACATGTGGGGCACAAGATTTATTTTGATCTTTTTTTTTTTTTTCAGCCAAAAACAAAAAGATAAGCTTTTCTGATTATAGAATTTTTTTTTTCTAGCCATGTAAATAACAGGCAGTTTATTAACATGAAGACATGGTTCCTGTTGGCCATCCTGATTACCATGTCAGCCGGTGGTTGACATGGTAATCAGAATACACACACACATCATACCATCATTCATTCATGCAATACTCTGAACTCAGTTGAGTTTCCTACACATGATGAATTACAAAAACACAGAGACAACAGACTTCATGTATTAAATACAGTTCATTAATTCTAAGTGTAGAATTTAACATAGCGCCACTTAGTAGGTCAGAACATGTCAAGGTGTACCATGAACTGTCACATGGTAAGAAGTGTCACCTACACTCATGAATGACTCAATGATTTAAGGTCAACAGGTTTTGCCAGCATCTGTGAAAACTAAAACGTTCACATGCAATAATCAGCTTTTAATGTAAAATAATGAAATTTTCAAGATATTCGGAAGTAATACAGAAAGAAACTGAAGTTTTATCATAGAGCAGATTCTTTAACTTTTTAAATGACTAGGTTGTTAGTAGTGACAGTTGATGTTGCAGAATGATTCAGCTAGGGTAGAGCTTAACAAACATGCTGCCCTTGATGCCTACACACTTCAAACAGTACATGAGTGACATCCATGACGCAGTCATTCTTAAGCAGTCAATAAACAAGTGTAAAAGTAAAGGCATATGAAATTAACAACTGTGCCATATTGGCATACTGAGTGAACACTCTTGGCCATTTGCAGCAACACTTGGTTTTTGTTTACAGACGTTGCACATAGTTTTTGTTTGTTGCTTGTACTGGGGTTAGTTTATGTACATGGAATAAACATCTGATAAAAAGAACTGATATTTGTTACAGCCAAGTCCAAAAGTGTTCACTTTTAGCTATGAATTTCAGACTTACTTTTTAGCCATTTATTTATTTTTATGCAGGTATTAAAGGAGCTGAAAAACATTTTAACAATATACAGTTCATTGGATACACTCTCAAATACAGGTAGTAAACATGTTAAAATGGGTGTCACAAAAGTGGTGCAAAATTTTTCCATCATATAGGCATTATGTTCACTCTGTTTTTCTTTTGCTGCATGTGTTGATATAACTGATCGATTAACACACAATTATTGAGTAATATATTAAAATTTTGTGGCATTTCTTCACATAGTTAATACTGGCAGAAAGTGAGCTCCAGATAGTTGTGTCAGTGATTTCTTTCTCTTTGAGAGGTAATAACTGACAGTTTATTTCAGATGGCCTTGAGTAAGCTTGTGCTTAGCATCGCACATATTTTCCCACTCTTATTCCTATCGACATGTCTTTGGGCTGAAACAAAGGGAGTTACATACTGTTGCATTTATTATCAACTTAAAGAAATGGAACAAAAAGAGTGGAGTGTCAAATAAATATGAAATTTTGGGCGTGGTGTTAAATTATTTTTAGCACTTGCATAGTATGTCAGCATCAATACACATGAATGGAAATACTGCTAACAAGAACTGCAAACCTTCTATATCACATGTAAAGATCATAAATTACATTACCTGCAAATTAACAGGTTCACTACACCTGATACATATAAACATCAAACAGTACTACAAGTGCTGTAACACAGTACAAGTTGTGTAGAAGTAAAAGCATGTGAAATTAACTGTCAGCCCACTGATTGAACTCTGGGCTATTAGCAGCAATGCTTTTTGTTTATAGCCTGGTATATACTTTTCAACTGCATTCTTTACTTGTACTGTACATAAACATTCTTTCCATGTTTATGTACATGGAATAAACTTTCGATAAAACTGAGTTTTGTTCTGATTTACAGCTCAGACCAAAAGTAAACTTTGTTTCAGCTACGATTTCCAAACTTTTACTTTTTAAAATTTTCAGAATATTATTTCTTCACATTCTGAGAATTATGGCACATTAAATAGTTTCTCGAATATACGTGGAAGTGTGTTAAATAGGTTTCCTGTAAGAATGCCTGGTGGAGTATGATGATCAGTTACATTATGTTGATTGTCAGTGCTTCTATAATTACAATGAACAATGCCTGGCATTATCTGATTATAAAATCAGAGGAAGGGGAAACATTTCACCATAACGTAAAAACCCCACACAATTCCAGCTGTCGGTATTATCACAAATTCAATAAGATCTCTATCAGTTTATAATAGATTTCATTAACAGAAAAGCCTCATAAACAGGAGACTGCTAATTGTTTTATGGTTGTGACCTCCAGAAATCCAACCATGTGGTATGGTCAGAGACAATCACAGGGTAATCTCGAGTGCTGGCCTATTCACTTGACAGCTGCAGTTGGCATTGTCCACGCGTACATGCATTAATTTTGAAAGTGAGTTTCAAAATTAAAGCAAAAAAAACATTGAGGACTATTTCAAGTAAACTTCACAAAAATGGTTATTTGTTTTGTAATATATGTTTTTTTTTTTGTGTTTAATTTTGTGTAATATAATGTTCTACATTAAAACTTTATTGCTTTGTACAGTATTTTGTTTACTTACCGTGTTCTTTTACTTTTTATAATTTTTACTTTAAAATATTGTTTTATTAATTTAATATAAAAACCAATTTAGTTAAAATTTTGTCATTTAGTAACTTTAAATAAAAACTGGTACGTTAAAGATATCTTCCGGTTAATCTGGACTTTCACTAATCCGGACCGAGTGTGGTCCCATCAACTCTGGATTAGCAGGGTTCTACCGTATAATTGCACTAGAAGTAGCATTATGGCAAGCTGTTGAAATTTTGCATTTAACCAATTCCACCAATTTCTGGAAATAAAGCGATTAATGAGCTGCTAAAGCATCAACTAGCTTTCCAAGATTGGGTGGAGAAGCAGAGATGAAAGGGAGGGCTAAAGAACTTAAAGCAGTCTATAGCCTTCTGATGAATTTCTACACTCAACATACTATCTCTTTTGGAATACAACAGTCAAATATTTGCTATTGATGAATACAAGAAGCTACCATTAGCTTGCTACTAGCACTCACTCTCACTCTCTCTCTCTCTCTCTCTCTCTCCTATCCACAATCACCAGTTGTTTCCATTAAAAAATAAACATATCATAAAATTTTAAAATTTTGGCGTATAGGCATATACTTGCCTATACGCCAAAATTCTACATAAATTTGTTAATAAACTGTTTACTTATTAATAAACAATTAATAGCCTTACATATATGTGCCTATACACCAAAATTCTGTATAAATTTATTAATAAACAAGTTTACTTAATAATAAACAATTAAGAGCCTTACCAGGTCAAAAGAAAACAACCTTCAGTACACCTCTTCAGTGCTGCCTGGGCAGCCTGCTTCCGTGCATATTCAATAATACCTTCACCAACAGGTCTACCACGGTCATCAACAATCACAACTGCTCGTTCTACTTCACCAAATATAGAAAAGGCTGCTTCAAGAAGTTCATTGGACACCCAAGGAGTAAGATTTTTCACTTTTAATGCAGCCCCATGTGTTGCAAATCTCACACGCAAATACTTTCCATCACGCAGCGAGAAATCTAAAGCTGCTTTAGCAGCCTCAGCATTCTGTCTTGTATCCTAAGGAGAGAATTAATAAAACAATGGAATTATATACAAATTAAATGCTTTACTAAGAACATTAAGCTTTTTTTTTTTTTTTTTTTGATATCTCATCAGGTGTAAAATTTCAAGGGAATGTAGAAACAAAAGTTAAACCAACATTGCAATATGGATTCTGACAGAAGCATCTAGATGTCAATGGTGAAAGAACACCAGTCTTACTGCAATGCAGCTGACAGTTTTGAAGGCTGATGATAGATTCTGCAAAAGGATATTTCATTCAAGGATATTCAATCAATTCTCTAAGTATCAAGGGTAAACTGATGGCACAAGTAGTAGACTAGGAAAACAAACACATGACTACCCATAAATAATTTATACTATAAAACTTTATTTAAAAACCACAATTTTTTTTATGATCTATCGAGCCACATCATATAGCAGCAAAGATCATGATGCAATTTTATGCAAAGTTATTCACAAAATTATGCAGTTCATTAAAAGTTTCTCATTAGAAATTTTAAACTATTATATTACTTTTTGTAAATATCAAGTATGTTTAATTTTTACTTTTTTCCAGGTAGTACACAAAAATCATATTTTTGTTTTAACAAGTTTGGCACACAGACTGTAAAATGTCTGCCAATGTCATTCTAAGGAAAATCAGCAAACCAGATGGAAATGCACACTCTTCTCACTTAAAACTCAAGTCAGAAAATTTCTGACTTGAGTTTTAAGTGAGAAGAAATAAACTACAACTGCAGGAAGAACAAATTAATACCAACAAAATTTCCTTCATCGCCTTATCACTATCACAGTAATAAGGTAGGCAAAGGAGATAAAATAGCACACATGATCCTTGTGTGGTGATATGGGAAGACGCAAACATACCACTGTTTGAAAATTTATTTACCAAAAAATGCAACATCTGATGAATTAATTTTCAGTACTTTTCAGAGTTCATTCATACATTCGTCTGCAACAAGGAAAGTCAAGGTAATACAGGTAATACTTGGTGTTAATAATTTCTCTCAGAAATTATTACCACAGCATTATCTTAAACTTCGGGAGAAAACTTTATGAAAATTTAATCTTCATTTGGCAGAACACTTAGAACATGAAAGCTTCTGAAAAACACATTTATCTAAACTTTGAAAAAAAAAAAACAAAAAAAAAAAAAACAGGAATACAAAGTTTGTCTTCTGTAGAGCTCACATAGACTTTAAAAATAAGGAAGGAACTTTGTTTTCTAATAGCACTTAAATAACAGTTTATAGAATATTCTACAATCTTAGTTTATTGCCAAAAATGTCAGTTTAGTCTCAATGATATTTCACAAGTTATTTCTGCTATATTTGCTTGTTAGTAACGTTTTTTAAAAAAAAATCTATGAAGATTTTCTACAATTGTTTTTTTTTTCCGAAAGATAGATCAATGTTATCTCTAAATGTGATTTTAACGACTAAAGATCAAACAAATGTTAAAATGACACTAGCATTCCAGGAGCCTCTTTTAAGTCACTCAGCAAATGTCAGTATTATTAATAAAGAAATGCTTAAGTCAATTATTGATTTAATGTCAGTAATTTGCACGAACCTAATATATTGTGTGTTGAATGTCTAACGAATCTTTTGGCAAAGCAGAGAGTGAGAGCAAGAGGGGAAAGGATTTCTCCCTCTAGTAACTGTTATTGCAGTTTTATGTACTTACATATAGATGCTTACCCAGTTCTCCCAGTCTGGTCTGTTGTCAACCTTTGATTTTTAAATTTCTCACTATTACAGCTAGTTGCCTAAGTGGCTTCTGAATATATTTCATTGAGGTTTTATAATAATTTTGGCAGACTTTTGCCTCTTACATAATTCTAAATTTTATCATTTACAATTTACTGCACTGCTCCAACTGTTATTTCCACCTTTTTCCATTATAACAGTGCATTGTTTCATGTTATGTTTATACACACAAGGGCTGTTCACAAATAAACTTTTTTTTTTGCAACATACCTTACGTTTTTACAGGCATACAGCACGTATAGTGCTGTTCACAAAGAACATAATTTTTTTTCATAAAATGATTTTATTAGCCATCCATATTTTGATGGTTCTATTCAAAGTAGTCCCCATTCAATGAAATGTACTTACTCCAAAGTTTCTACCATTCTTCAAAAAAATGGTGGAAGATTTGACATGCATGTTTCAGAATCACCTCTGACATCTTTACAACTTCTGCCAACTGAAACCATTTTTATTGCATCTCCTTTAACTCTGGGGGGAAAGGAGGGTGCAAGGCCTGGGCTATAGGGCAAAATGAAGAAAACATTTGACATTAATGCCGGTTAAGACTCAATGACAGTATGAGAAGGTGAGGTCTCGAATTGTGATGCAGCATCTACCCCAATGTGTGCAACTGTGGTTTGCCACGAATGTGATCCCACAAAATGTGCAGTACAGTAAGTCATTCTCTAACAGTCGTGTGGCATGGCACAACATGCTTGTAAACCATTCCTTGAATGTCAAAAAAAAAGAATCATGAACATAACCTTTCCTGCAGAAGCCACAACTTTTGCTTTTATCAAAGTTGGCAATGAATGACGTAGACTTCCAAATTTTGAGCTTTGTTGCTTACTCTCTGGGTCGAATGATGAAGCCACATCTCATCCATTGTTATCACCTTGTGCAGAGCCTCGCTATCTTCAATAACCATTCTTTGCAGCTCTTTACAAAACTTCCATGCGAGCTGCTGTTGCGCAGGTGTGAGTAGTCATGGAACCCAGTGAACACAAAAATGTATCATCTGCAAATTGTCGTGGAGAATACCGTGCATGCTTCCTACTGATAACCTCTCTCCCAGTTGCCTTACTGTTATACAACGATCTTCTCTCACGATTACAGAAGCAGTGTTTATGGCTTTTGTGGTGACTGCTGTGGTTGGAGCTCTAGGACTGCAAATTTTTATGATTGAATCACATCCATCTTTAAACATTCTAAACCACCTACAAGCTGTGCTATACAGAAGTGTAAATTCACCATAAGCATCTGTTAACATTTTGTATGCTTAAGCTGATGTTTTCTCGAGACAGCAACAAAATCTGAAAGCAGCATACTGTTCCCCAAGCGTCACATCCACTGTTATGTAAGCAAAACTGAACAGGCATAAACTTGACTGACCACCAAGGTCACATTGAGCACACAAGTCAGCTACACATTTGCTATGTGATGCAGCTTGGTTTGGTCTTCCGGAGCTCAGCTAGAAATAGCAAGCAGTCCAATTGTTCGTGAAAAATTATGATCATTCTTTATTGAAGAGCTCTTGTACTTATTTTTTTCAGGGCAGAACATATGAGGTACAACACAACTACTAAACAAAAACAATTGCAAGAACTGGTTATGTACAACCACATAAGTGCATTCACATTTACTCTATGAAAACCTTAAACTTTCACTTCAAAAACCACTACAGTAAAACTGTCTATAATCATGAAGAAGGCAGAAAAAATTCCAGTCATTAACTCTGAATCAGTTTTTGCATGAAGATTCTTTTCATGTAGCACCTATCATGCCAAGTGTAACCAGTTGCATGTTAAGTGAAAAAGAAAAGCTATCTCCCCCTATAAAATTAAAGAATTTTCTTCCCCCACAGCAGGGCCTGACACTTCAGCCATTTAATGAAAACAATACTAACAGAAAAGAAATTAATCCTCAGGCATGCCACACATTTCAAAAACAAAAGAAACAAGTAGCTGAAACAACTGGGAATTCAAAATCAGTAATTACTTAATTGTGTTTGCCATTCTTTCTAATGTCTAATTGTACTTTGTTTTAAGGTAGGTTGTTTTCTAAATCCCACCAATTGTTATAAATGTTACACTGTAAACAAATAATTCATTTCAGTAAAATATTTCAATTTTAGTCTACATATCACACATGCATGATTAAATTCAAATATTTCATATCAAATTTAAGAAAAATTCAGATTTCTATGGCTATGGTCACTACAATTAACAACCCAACTAGTATGACGTGGCACATTTTAGGGGGGGGGGGAGTTCCACTTGGGTGCAAAAGGATCACTGTATTGCATTTGATCCATAGCACCAGCTGACCAGCTAAATTCAGATTGGGGCACACCCTAAAGACTGTTGGCAAGAAGGCAATGATTGACCGGCAGAGACTCTGCCCACTCACTGTATTCCCCCCCCTCTTTTCCTAGCCGTTTTTGATCATTTACTTCTGATTTTAGCAGCAAATGCAAAATTATCGTGCTGTTCTTTGGTGATTTTCATGCTGCTCTGCTTCCCTCGGTTATTGTTATTGCATGTTCGTCGTTTGCAAAAGGATGGATGTAAGGCTGTAATTAAATCTGTCCAAGCCTGAATTTGACGGCTTCAGAATACAAGTGTTTTCAGCATGGAAGTTTCAAGAGTATCTGCCGGCATGTGAGGACTGATGTGTTTTTTTTTTTTTTGTTTTCAAGCTATTTCTTGATAATTTAATTTTTTTTGCAGTAACTGTACGAGTTATTAATATCAGGTTCTCTTTATAGTAGCGGGAGCGTGGACGCAACAGCACCCACAAAAACAGGTCTGGGGGTGGTAGCCCCCAGAAAAAAGGTCATTTGTTGGCATGCATGAGCAATTCTCATTGTTAATGCTCGTCAAATCGTCTAGTAATGTATGGCAAAAAGAATCAGTGGTTGTATGTCGTGTTAATTTTTGTTAGTTGTTTTAAAAAAAAAAATTTGCAGTTTTTGCTGTTTCTTTTTCTTCATTTCTCCGACATATTGTGGTCAAGTAACATCCCCCAGTACCATGCAGGCAAGGAGAAGGGGGGCACTGAGTGGGCAGAATCTCCACCTGTCAATCACTGCTTTCTTCTCGCTGAGTCTGGAGGCCGCCCTAATCTGAAGTTTTAACAATTCTCACAGAAGAACCAAATTTCGTCTTCAGTGTTGTGCAAAAAAAAAAAAAATAAACAACACTTCTGTAACAGCCTGTTACCAGAGGTAATCACCTTTCAAATAGACTAACCTCTTGAAATACAAATACTAACATCGTGCAAATGTTACTTGTGATGCAGATATTGTGGACGTAGCAAGTAGTTGTATGTAGCTCATTCCGATTCCAAAAGTATAAAAAAAACAGTAGTAGTAGTAGTGGCAGGTGATGCAAGAAAGCAAGTGTATAAGCTTATGCAGCATCAGCCAAAAAAAAAAAAAATCAAACCATTCCTTCCAAATGCCTGTCCAGTTCCTCCTTAAATTTATTCAACCTATCAACTTCCACAACTACAGATGGAAGTTTGTTCCAGCAATTAACCACCCGCCGGCTAAAGTCCTTTCTTAATTCGAATTTACACCCCCTTAGGTTCGTAATCTACCAGCCTAAGTGTAGTACCACACAGTTGGTACGTTTCTCTGGGGTTACTTCTACCCGTATGCAGTACTTTGCATTTGTCAAGGTTAAACTTCAGTTGCCACTTAGCCCATCTGCCCAAATTATCTAGATCCTGTTGCAGTAGCACACTGCCATTACCAACCCTGCCAACCTTTGTATCATCTGCAAACTTCGACGTTAAGCCTGATATACCTTCATCAATATCATTGATAAATATACAAAGCAACAGTGGACCCACACCAAACCCTGTGGGACTCCACTGATAACATTAGTCCACGAAGAGCAGACCCATTGTAGCAACTTACCCTTAATACCATTCTGCTCCAATTTGTACAAGTCTTCCTTGCACAACAGTGTCAATAGCTTTTCTGAAATCCAAATATATGATATCAAAATTATTTTTTGCATCCAGTTCCTTTGTAACCACATCATAATAACCAATCAAATTTGTCAGACACAAATTTGAAGAGTACAAGTAAATCCTTATACTCTTCAAAATTTTTAATAAATCTAGTAACATTACCTATTTTATAATTTTTAAGTTCCAACTTTATTTAATGTCATTTTCACAAAATAATCACTCTGTATAATTATTTTCTCATGCCATTCATCTCCCTTTGGTCTAAATCACTTGAATTCTATAAGCCACATGTCTATGATATGACATTCTCTATGATTGTCTCCATGAGAAGATACATTATAATTAGAGCCTCCTCGTATGTATTACTTTTTTTGGGTGGATGTTTAAAAAACGAGACACTCATAATTTATATATGAAACAATTTTTATTACAAATTTGTATGATTAGTATGATAATGCTGCAAACTGGCTCTAATTTTACCTATAGCATTTCACACTGCAAGAGAAAAACAAATGAGATAGGGTTTACAATGCAGGTTCCAACAGTTGGAAAGTATACATGTATACACAGCAACTCTGCATTTGCAACCTTAGAATTACGTAGCCGTGGCATGCAAACGTGGAGGCGTTCAAAATACAATTAGATCTATATACGTATCTTAGACCGTTCTATGAACATTAATTCCCGCTTCACATGAGTGGTTTGGATTATTTGAAATTTTACATGCCAGCTTAACTTGTTCCCAAGGATAATTAACTGAGTTTGGTGACATCTGGTCTGAAATAAAATCCCCACCAATAGCATTAATTTCAATTGAGGTACAGGTAACCTAACAACTTTTCCCACCGAGGATAAACACAGCCGCCATTTTGTCTTTGTTCACGAACATGAAATGACTGAAGTAGAATTCGGAAAACAAAAATACAAATGCAATAGTAAATCGTACTGAACAGGCTGAACCAAAACAATTCGGGAAGTATGTATCTCTGAAATAAAAATACTACACGAAAATAAGCAAATAAAGAAATACAAAATATTAAAACTTCATACTTACTAATTTCACGAAACCGAAGCCTTTCTGTTTGTGTAGAAACACTTCCGCAACTTCCCCATAGGGTTCAAACATCTTTTTAAAGTCATCATCGTTGATGGTATTCGGCAAATTACCAACAAATAATCGACATCGACCAGTAAACTTCTTAGTAGAACTCCCTTCTCTTGATTGCAAATTAGTTGTAGGGCCGCTCATACTTTCTAATCGTTCCTTAATAAAATCCTTCCTCCTGTGTCCTTGATTTATTCTTTCTCTGTCTCCTCTATCTTGCCTATTATCCCGATTTCTATTATCCCGGTTATCTCTTTTATTAGACATACGCATATCCTGTTTAACATTTTCGTTTTGGTACTCATTTTGAATAGCTTCTACTACGGTTCCCTCCATATTTGTTTGCTCACCGTTCATCTTCGAAACCAACAGATAAATCTAACACTTAACAAACGCGGAGCGCTAAAAGAGAAACTAGTGCAAACCGGTTACTATATATACCAGGTATCACGTGATCATACGAACTTTTTTCTTTCAAGTAAACAGCATTGCTAGGTGACCACTTGAAAATTGAGAATAATTTTGAACAGAATTTGAAATTATTCAAATAAAAAAGAAGACCACATTAACATCGTCATTCAAAAATATGAAAAAATTCTTCATATGAAGTGTATGCAGAACACTAATTTTCTTTAATTTTCTTGAATGCTTTTTTTTTTTTTTTTTTGAAAATGGAATAAAAAATTTTGGTCGGCAGATTTTTTTTTCGAATTTAACTAAGAAATAGTGTTAATATTAAATTTCTGTTTATATTAACACTATTTAACTTTAATGTTTTACTTCACATGCCTGTCCGTAATCTAAACCAATTTGTTTAATGCTGCATAAAAAGTCTCTCTCTCTCTCTCTCTCTCTCTCTCTCTCTCTATCTATCTCTCTCTTTCTTTCTCTCTATCACTTCAGAAATAAATATTATTGTTGTCTAGCGAAGCGCCCAATTGATTCAAAATTCAGCATAGCATATTACAGAGGACAAAAAAACTAAATGCCATACTAAGGAGCATTCATATCACACCTTACTTTACCTCAGGG
Organism: Mastigoproctus giganteus; assembly: GCF_048544385.1. Taxonomy (NCBI): domain Eukaryota; kingdom Metazoa; phylum Arthropoda; class Arachnida; order Uropygi; family Thelyphonidae; genus Mastigoproctus; species Mastigoproctus giganteus. The sequence continues at coordinate 15,963,918 of NC_143582.1, forward strand.
CCGGACCAAGGTATATTTGCAACCCCGACAGAAAGATTTTTCGGCGCCCTTTCCTAAGGATATATATGTTTTTTTTTTTCATGATATGTAAACTTTGACGCCCCTTAAAGAATTCAGCCAGGGAAAGGACCATGCTAGCCCGTGCATTAATCCGGCACTGCTTATCCGCAACAAAAATTATCTAGCCCACCTCGTGCAGCTCGAGATTTCAGCTAACTTCGGCAATAATTTCGAGAAAATGTAATTTATAAAGCGTTTCATGCATGTCCAACATAGCATCGATGCTAAAGGCAAGAAAAAAGAAGAAGAAAAAATCGAAAATCGGGAACAGTTCAAAGAAAAGGAATTCATATGAGTTATCACTGAATTATGACCACCTACCTAATACTTCGTAAATCCTCCTATTGCCCTCAGTACAGCAGCTATCCGACATGTCATTGATTCAACAAGATGTCGGAGCGCTCGGGAGGTAAGGCCAACCAAGCTGTGTTAAATGCGGTACGCAATGCAGCTATGGAAGTGATTAGTGTATCAAGACATCTGATGTACTTTTCCATAGTGTCTCACAAGTACTCTATTGGATTGATATCGACGGATTTCGGAGGCTAATCGATGTGCTGGAAGTCAGAAACAGTTCCTCAAACCATTCCTGCACAAGTGCCCGATGGCTCAGCGCATTGTCATATTGGAAGACACCGTCCCCATTCGGGAAAAAGTGTAACATAGTGGGGTGTACACAGTCAGCAAGCAGTTGACCTTAGCGGAGACCACTGATACGTTGTTCCACATGGACCAAGGGTCCAAGTTCCTACCAGTGAGACATGCCCCACACCATTCTACCACCTCCACCAGCCTCCACTTTTGATACCATGCATGATGGATGAAGAGCCTCTTGTTGTTGACGCCAAATCCGTACACGACCATCCATGTGGAGTAAATAACGTGTCTCATCCGAACAGCACACTTTCTTCCAGTCTTCTAACGTCCAACTTGCATGCTCTTTGCACCAGGCGAGTCTTTTACGCCAATGAAACTTGGTGAGGAGAGGATGCCATAGGGGTCGTCTTGCTGGTATAGCCAATACGTGCGAGAGTGCGATGCATGGTCATGGCAGATATTGTTCAGGGTTGGCCCACGTTGTATTGAATAGTCAGCTCTTGAACAGTGCTGTGCCTGTACGACTCGTCGGACCCGGCGCTCACCTCTAACTTCAACCTTTCGCTGACCTTTGCAGTTTTGTCGTCGTGTCGTTGTTTGACCATTTTGACGCTAGTCATGGTACACTTTAACTATGGCGGCTCTCAAACATCCCACCAGTTCAGCCGTTTGGGAAATCGAGGCACCAACTCGTCGAACTCCCACAATCTGTCCTCTATCAAAGTCATGCTCGGAATTTTACTACCTACTGAACCACTGACACCTTATCTATGCTACGTAAGTCGACTAACTGCACGTTCTCGTACCTCACATGGTCAACGGGTGGCATTCAGTTTTCATATGGGTGGTCATAATTCAGTGATCACTCGGTGTACATTTTTATTTCTTTTTCATGTTTTTAAAAACGGGTGCATGACAAGTTTTTATTTGGGTGGAGAGAATTGGATATTCCAGAAAACATGGGGAAAATATTTAAGTTTCAAAAACTCCATGTTGAAAACACAAAGGAGCGAATTTTTAAAAAAAATTCTCCCTTATTAAAAAGCTTGAATTCTGTTAAATTAGCTTAAAGCCTGTTTAAAAAATAAAAATTAAAAGCCTAAAATCAGTTGCTTGAAATGGTGAGTAACAAGAACCGAGTAGGTCCTAGGGAAATAAAAAACAAAAGATACATGTTAATTAGTTTTGGCATTAATATAATACTGGAAAATGATGCAAGAAAGAAAAGTTATACAGAATCAACCAAAAAACTAACAGAATTTACCATATCACCTAACCATTCCCTCTTATATTTTCCCAAGTTCTTCCTTGAATTTATCCAAAGGACAGGAACACCATCTACTAGAACGTAAGGATGAATATTTGGCTTTCTCTCGCTTTTCCCAAGACCGCTTTGCGAAGCGAAGAACCTACTGCAACAAGGACCTCCTGCACCTGTGGCAACTGCCACAGGTGCAGGAGGTCCTTGTTGTATGAACCTGTGGCATGAACAACTACCGGATTTGAAAAATTCCCAAAATGGACAACCATCAGACATCATACCAAATAAAACCTCACTGGACTGTACATTACAGCACAGCTCTATGCTGCCATGACTCTTGCCAATCTCGTAGGGCTCGCTTTCCCGGCATACTATTTTCTCCCTTCCCTCTTCTCTTGGGGGAATCTCCACCCATCCTAGAGGATGCCTTCTTCTACATTCCCTATAATACTGTCTTTTTTTTTCCTTCTTTTAATTTATTTTATTTATTTATTATTACTTTTTTATTTATTCATTTTATTTTCTTTATTTTTTTATTTATCTGTTTTTATTTTTATTCATTTTATTTTCTTTACTTATTTTTTTCTTTATTATTATTTTTATTTTTATTCATTTTATTTTCTTTACTTATTTTTTTCTTTATTATTATTTTTATTTTTATTCATTTTATTTTCTTTACTTATTTTTTTCTTTATTATTATTTTTATTTATTCATTTTATTTTCTTTACTTATTTTTTTCTTTATTATTATTTTTATTTATTCATTTTATTTTCTTTATTTTTTATTTATCTATTTTTATTTTTATTCATTTTATTTTCTTTATTTTTTATTTATCTATTTTTATTTTTATTCATTTTATTTTCTTTATTTTTATTCATTTTATTTTATTTATTATTATTTTTATTTATTCATTTTATTTTATTTATTATTATTTTTATTTATTCATTTTATTTTATTTATTTCTTTTTATTTATTATTATTTTTATTTATTCATTTTATTTTCTTTATTTCTTTTTATTTATTCATTTTATTTTCTTTACTGTTTGTCTCCACAGAAATCATATGGTGCAGAGGTAAAAAAACCACAGGAGGCACCTTTCACCTAAAGCTATGCACACTGTCCCAGGCTTATTATGGCCAAGTAGGTTTTTTTTTTTTTTTTTTTTTTTCTGCCGTTTTGTTATTTTCCAGAGGCCGGATACTGGCACCTGAATTATTAGTTTTAACTATTGGGCGTGGGATTGTCCTGTGTTTGTCTATTGGTGGATATGCAGGGTTTTTTTTTTTTTTTTTTGGCACTGCGGTGTGGGCAGCCTGAGTGCGGGATGCTGGCATCCACCTCTGTAACATTACCTGAGGTGGGTGCGGGATTTGTGCTATTTAGCACAGTAAGATCTACAGTAGACCCAATTGAATTACACAGCATATATTCAAGATTTACACAGCTTCTATTTTTAGACAATATTAATAGGTGGATATCGAAGAGAACAGTGGTTTTCCACCTTTTTTTTAATAACGGCACCCCTAAGTAATTCATTTTGTTTTGCGGCACCCCTACTGAATTTTCTGCCTGTTAGATCCGTTTCTCTCGCTGTGTATACTGTATATATATAATATGTTGTTTAATATTGAAGTCAATTCAAGAAGACAATACCAAGATGGATTTAAAGAAACGCAAGGGATAAAGTAAGGTTAGTAAAAGTAAGGTTTGTATATATATATATATATATATATATATATATATACAAAGGTTTGTATATATATATATAAAATATTTTATATATATATAAAATATTTTAAAAAATGAAAATGTATACATAAAACTTATCGTTGTCTACCCACAACGTGTTTGTGTATATATAAATATATATATATATATATAAATATATATATATAGCATTAGCATTAGCATTAGCAGAGGCATATGATGCAAGAAAGCAAGCTTATTCAGCATCAGCCAAAAAAAAAAAAAAAAAAAAACCCACTCCCATTTCACCCCTCCGTTCGTTCGAAATACCTGTCCAGTTGAGCTTTAAATTTGTTTAGGCTATCAACTTCAACAACAAGTGATGGAAGTCGGTTCCACCACCCAACCACCCGCTGGCCAAAGGCAAATTTCCGCACATCTATCCGACATCCGTCCTTCCTCAATTTGAATTTATGCCCTCTGAGGTGATTATTCTGAGAAAGATGAAGAATCCCATTGGCATTGAGCATGCTCAAACCATTCAAAGCCTTATACACCTCTATCAGATCACCTCGCCGGTGCCTAGTCTCCAGACTCTGTAATTTGCAAAACTTAAGCCTTTCTTCGTAAGAGCAACCCTTTGTTCCATTTACTAATCTTGTTGCCCTTCTCTGTACCCGTTCCAGCAGCTCTACATCCTTCTTGAAATGAGGCCTCCAGACCTGTATACAGTACTCAAGATGTGGCCTTACCATTGCCTTATACAAGGGAATAATCACCTCCTTATCCCTGCTAGAAAAATTCCTGTATATCATTGACAAGACACCATGAGCTACTCTTGCAGCTCGTCTGCACTGCTCAGAGAACTTCATATCTGCCTGCACAATTACCCCCAGGTCCTTTTCATTCTCCACCACTGTCAGTGTAGTACCGCAGAGTTGATACGTTGCTCTGGGGTTACTGTTTCCCATATGCAGCACTTTACATTTGTCGATGTTAAACCTCATTTGCCACCTCTCAGCCCATCTGTTCAACCTTTCCAGATCCTGTTGCAGCAGCATAGGGTCAGTATTGTCCTTAACGACCCTGCCAACCTTTGTATCATCTGCAAACTTGGACATTAAACTTGATATCCCATCATCAATATCATTCATAAACACCGAAAACAACAACGGACCCAACACTGAACCTTGAGGAACTCCACTAATAACATTAGTCCACGTTGAGCAGTGTCCATTGATTACCACTCTCTGTCTTCTGCCACTCAACCATCCCCTTATCGATAGCAGCAATTTGCCTCCAAAGCCACACTGCTCCAATTTGTGCAGCAGTCTTCCATGTGCAACAGTATCAAAAGCCTTTCTAAGATCCAAATATATAATATCAAAGTTATTCCCTGCATCCAGTTCTTTTGTGACTACATCATAGTATCCAATCAAATTGGTCAGGCAAGACCTGCCCTTAACAAAACCATGCTGCGTCTGAGCTATAACTGAATTCTTGTCTAGATGATCCTGCAGTGCTTCTTTAACCAGTGCCTCCATTAATTTTCCTGGAACCGAAGTTAAACTCTATAATTACTTGTGTCAGCCTTTGATCCTCCTTTGTGAATTGGGGTTACATTTGCACATCTCCAGTCTATGGGTACCTCCCCTGAGTCCAAAGAAGCTCTCATAATTATGGCTAGGGGTTTGCATACTTCCTTTGCTGCCTCCTTTAATATAACTGGATAGATCCCATCCACCCAGGTGCCTTTTTTATGTTTATCCTCAACAATCTCTCCTCCACTTTCCTCTCAGTTATTACAAAATCATCCAGCTCCCTGCCAAAGTTTACTTTACCTACATCGTTCTCCTTCCTGAATAACTCCTCATGCGTGAATGTAGATGCAAAATACTCGTTTAGATTGTTAGCCACCTGAGCAGGATCCTCAACTGTTGAACCATCAATATCCAGTGGACCAATCTGATTCATCCCTTTCCTTTTCGAGTTCAAGTATGTAAAGAACTCTTTTCTGTTTTTCTTTGCATCCTTTGCCAAGGATTTTTCATAGTCTGCCTTTGCCTGCCTAATCTACTTTGTGACTTGGTTACAGACAAACTTATATCTATCATAGGCTTCCATGTCACCCATTAATTTGTATGTATCCCATGCATTTTTCTTCTCTGCCACATGTCTCATTAGTTCATCTGACAACCATTTAGGCCTAAACCTTGAACAATATTTCTTAGTTGGTATGTAAAGCCTGGTAGCCTCCAAGATTAGTTCCTTGAATGCTTCCCATTTTGAGTTTGCTGTTGGTAACAGCATCAGTTGGTCCCACTGTATAGAATTTAAATACTGTCTCAGACCATCATAGTCGCCTTTACGAAAACAAAAACCCTTCCCTTTACCTCTGATGGTAGTTTCCTCCTTGAGTAAATCCCACTTCAACACACTGTGATCACTGCCACCTAGTGGTTCATTTATCTGCAGGTTCTTAATGCATGAAGAATCACTACTGATAATCAGATCAAGAGTATTGCTCCCTCTTGTTGCCTCACGAACATGCTGATGTAGAAAACAATCATCCAATAAATCCACAAAAGCCTTGCTAGTGTGCGAGTGACCAACCCACAAATTCCAGTCAATATCTGGGAAATTAAAGTCCCCCATTATAAGACTCTCTGATTTACTGGCCCACTCTATTTCCCTGTACAATATCTTGTTATACTCATCAGAGTCATTAGGCCTATAGCACACTCCTACTCTCAATTTTGATTTCCCTATGCTTATGTCACACCAAACTGACTCGACGCTGCCCTGTCCATCGATGTCGACTGGCTTCACTTCCTTGGACTTTATGTGTTTATTAATCAATAGCATAACCCCTCCTCCCCTCCTGTCCTGTCTATCCTTTCTATACACATTGTATTCCCCAAATTCCAGTTCCGCATTACTTATATCTGTGTGACACCACGTCTCTGATATCCCAACAATATCTGCCTTTGATGTTTTGAGCAATACCTCAAATTCATCAAATTTATTTACCAAACTCCTAGCATTGGTGTACACGCAGGTATACATGCACCTGTTTCTATTCTTAGCTACCCTAACACAACCCATGTGTTTACTTGTACCGCAATGACTACCAGCAGTCTCTGAAATATCCTGCATCTTGTTTTTCAGACTTCTGCTCATTTCAATAGAAGCAGTGCAAGAATCACTTCCACCTCTGCCACTGGCTACTGTTAATCTATTAGTCTTGTATCCCCCCCAACTAGCAGTTTTCCGACCCACCTAACACTGCCTCGACAGCATCAGCAAAAATTCTTGCACCCTTTCTATTTAAGTGTTTCCCATCCCTGTAGAAGCAATCTCTCCTGTTAACAAGTACAGTCCAGGCTGAAAAAAATTCTACCCCTTGAGCCTTGCACAATCCCTCCAGGGCCGAATTGATCGACAAGGCTCTCATCATATACTCCCTCCTATCGTGTCTAGGCAGAATTGCAGACACTTTCAAGTTCAACCCTAAAAGGATATATATATATATATATCCCTTGCGTTTTTTTTTATCCATCTTGGTATTGTCTTCTTGAATTGTCTTCAATATTATACAACATATTTTATATACATTATGATCGTAATGCATAATTGCTGTAGAGAGTGCGTTGGCCCATAAGCAAAAGTTACAGTTTACAATTCATTAACTTTATTTCTTTCTTTCCATATTACTCATATATATATATATATATATATATATATATACGTTTACAATAGTTCGATTTTCTTAAGTACTGGTGTTTTATACCTATAGGTATTGGCGTTAATACAATACTGGTCTTTAAGTTAGCCTAGTCTCGGTTATCTTAAATTCACATGGCCTATACATTTAGGAACTTATTGCGTATTGCTAAAGAAATTTTCATGATAATTACTGATGAAAATATTTTATGTATCTGTAGCAATATGTAATCATCAATACTATTTTATAACTATATAATAATATTTATACAATTTATACATTTTTGCTTTACATCACGTGGCCGTCAATCCCCTACTTCATCGGGGGCTTTGAGTGGATTAACAGCCCATTCGATGTAATGCTTTTATACTCACCCGTTTCTGTTTGTATCTATCACAGCTTTGCTATTTTATTTTATTTAATTCTGGATACTAAGGACTGATGTTTATATTAATTTTCTTAATTATTGTTAGCTAAACTAGTATTAATTATGAATTAGTTAATTTTTTACAATCTCTTCAGCAACTGTGATAGAATACACAAAGCCCAACGGGTAAGCATTTTATATTGTTATACTACAACTACTTACTTAAATGTGGTCCGGTGGAGGTCGTGGAGTCGAAAAGGGAATTTCCCGCTTTTAATTTGGTTTTATGTATGGTAATTTTTATGGCGCAGTCGCATTAGCATTTCACTGTGTGCTGATGTCGCATTGGCCGAAGTCCCCGATTTTCAAGCCAATGCCTATTATGGTGGTTTGTTGTTGGTTCGATGAAATTCTGTTAAATTTCTGTAGTTTTGTGTTAACTTGTGGTTAATTCCTGTATTTACATGTGTATTTACATTAATTTTTACATTTGTTTTTACATTTGTTTTATGCCTTACCTCGGACTGAATATATATATATATATATATAATATTAAAAAATTTATATGTTATATGATAGATATTACAATAATATAATTATAAAAATTACATTTCATAATACCAATTATATATATATACAGTATATAATTTTATTCTTCATATAGACGTACTCAGCATACATCAATTAAAGATAACCACAAATTGAAAACATACTGTACACCTTTTTATAATGAAATAGACAAATAAATTTTTAAAAAAATTAAGTTTAAGTAACGGCTCTTGATTATTATTATTATTATTATTATTATTATTATTATTATTATATAGGAGATTATAATTACTGTCTTCCTTCCCAGTGGGGGTAAAAGTTCCGGTTTCGAATCCCGTCAATGAAAAGAAGAGCTTTTATTTTTTTTCCAATATAAAATCATAAATTTCACTCAGATGAGGATAGAAGGTTTTTCCCACGAAAACTCAGGTTTTCCTCCAAGCGAAACAATCAAAGCGACACGCAATATATGGACATAATACACATGGAAAAATGTAATTATCATTCATAGACCTAATATAACAGTTTGTTTTATTATTATTATATACACTCAGTGATCACAATATTAAGACCAACTATGTAATACAGTGTTGGGCCAAAAAAAAAAAAAAAAATTATTTTAGGGTCACCCGCACCAGGAAATTTCTTTCATATACCCGTATATTATTATTGTTTCTCTTATATTATTTCTCCCTGATTGGGGGATTCCACTCCGGGACGAGTACTGCTACCAAGTACACAGGGTGGTTGTAATGTCTGGCGTTACTGTTGGTCGAGAAACTCTGACTATCATATAGGTGTTAACAATTCCGACTCTCTGGAGTTCCTTGTGGGTGTTCTCTGGGAGACCTATTGCTGCTAGGCTGCTATGTAGGGTCTTTGGCACCATACCGGTGGTTGACACGATGATCGAGATGGTCGTTACTTCTTGCATGTGCATCATCTCCTTGATCTCATGTCTAATTTTTTACTCGTGGGTTTTCTGAATATTGCTAGTGTTGAGCACTGCTATGTCAATCAGGTAGGTAGCCTTTTCCATCTTGTAGTAGTAGTAGTAGTAGGGGCATGTGATGCAGGAAAGCAAGTGTGTGAGCTTATGCAGCATCAGCCAAAAAAAAAAAAAAAAAAAAATCACACCATTCCCTCCAAACGCCTGTCCAGTTCCTCCTTAAATTTATTTAACCTATCAACTTCCACAAAGACAGATGGAAGTTTGTTTCAGCAATTAACCACCAGTTGGCTAAAGGCAAATTTCTGCACATCTGTCTTTTCTTAATTTGAATTTATGCCTCCTTAGGTTCGTAATCTGAACAAGTGGCAGGATCCCATTAGAATTCAACGTGCTCAACCCATTCAAGGACTTATACACCTCAATCAGATCACCGCGCAGGTGCCTAGTCTCCAGCCACTGCAATTTGCAGAACTTAATACTCTCTTCATTCCCCTCCAATCTTGTCTTTCTCTGTACATGCTCAAGCAAATCTACATCCTTCCTAAAATGAGGCCTCAATACCTGTACGCAGTAATCAAGGCGTGGCCTGACCATTGCCTTATACAGAGGGACAATCACATCCTTTTCCCTGCTAGCAAAATTCCTATATATCATTGACAAAACCCCATGACCTGCCCTGGCAGCCTGTCTGCATTGCTCAGAAAACTTCATATCTGAATGCACAATTACTCCCAGGTCTTTTTCATTTTCTACCACCTTAAGTGTAGTACCACACAGTTGGTACGTTTCTCTGGGGTTAATTCTACTCATATGCAGTACTTTGCATTTATTATTATTATTATTATTATTATTATTATTATTATTATTATTATTATTATTATTATTAGCCATATGGTACAAGGAAGCCTGAGACTTATGCTGCACCAGCCAAAGAAAAAAAAAAAAAAAAAAATTCCCCAAGTTACCCCCTGAAATTTGTCAAGGTTAAACTTCAGTTGCCACTTCTCAGCCTGTCTGCCCAAATTATCTAGATCTTTTGAAATAGCACACTGCCTTTACTGTCTTTAACAACCCTGCCAACCTTTGTGCCATTAATAACATTAGTCCACGAAGAGCAGCACCCATTAATTACCACCCTCTGTCTTCTCCCACTCAACCATCCTTTTATCCATTGTAGCAACTTACCCATAATACCATTCTGCTCCAATTTGTACAATAGTCTTCCATACGCAATAGTGTCAAAAGCTTTCCTGAAATCCAAATATATGATATCAAAATTATTTTTTGCATCCAGTTCCTTTGTAACCACATCATAATATCCTATCAAATTTGTCAGACAAGACTTTCCCTTAACAAATCCATGCTGTGTCTGAATTATTGCTGCAGTCTTGCCTAGATGATCCTGTAATGCATCTTTAACCAGTGACTCCATTATTTTACCCGGAACAGAAGTTAAACTAACTGGTCTGTAATTACTCCTGTCAACCTTCGATTCTCCCTTTGTGAATTGGGGATACATTTGCACATCTCCAGTCCGTGGGGACCTCCCCTGAGTCCAAGGATGCTCTCATAATTATGGCTAAGGGTTTGCTTAGTTGCTTTGCCGCATCCTTTAATATAACTGGATAGATCCCATCCACCCCAGGTGCCTTTCTTATGTTTAACTTTAACAATTTTTCCTCCATTTTGCTCTCAGTTATTACAAAATCATTAAGCAGCCTGCTACAATTTGATAACCTACTGCCATTTTCAAACCTTAATAACTCATGTGTGAATGTAGATGCAAAATACTCATTCAGTTTGTCCACAAGGTCCCGTCTGTTGTGTGGGATGGTCTTATCCGTTATTATGGCATGGTCTCAGTACAACTTGTGGGTTGGGGTCTCTAGTACTGCTTGGGGTTCGTACTTGTAGTATGGTACACTTTCTTTGGTCAACTGGTATTTCCTTGCTAGCTTCTGATGTATTATCCCGGCTACGTAATCGTGTCTTCAAGCGTACTCAGTCTGGGTCCCCTTGCATCCCCCCCCTGTGATGTGTTGGATCTTTTGTGAGGCCAGGTGGCATTGTCGACATGTGTCATCTGACATTCTGGGCTCCTTTATGATGTATTTTCTATAGTTTCTGGTGTTGATTACCTGATCTTGGATGGCCAGCATGAATTCTTCCATCTCGGGGAAGAGCGTCCCACTTGTGAGCCATGAATTGGATTTGATCTTGATGTATTGATTTCGATGTCATTGAAGTGTATGCCTTCTTTGTCCATCTTTCTAGCTTCGTTTCTTGTGTCATCTGAGCGGGAGGGGGCTCCTCGCTTAGGTTGAGTGGGGTATACCACTACTATCTATCGTCCTTATGGCCTGGTGGAGTGATGCTGTGTTGTTCTCGAAGTAATCCTTCAGGGTAACAATCGCTGTTTTGTGTTTCTCTATCAGGTCTATCAGGCCGCTTCCTCTCTCTCTCTTTCCGATCTATTGTTAGTCTCTCCACTGCTGACTTCAGTTGGTGTTGGTGGCACTTGGTCATCGTTGTTCTTGTCTTTCGCACGATATCTTCTAGCTCGCTGTTAGTCCAATCTCTGACCCAGAAGGTGTATATTAGTACTGGAGCTGCATAGGTGTTTATGGCTTTAACCGTGTTCCCACCGTTCAATTTTTTTTCAGCAGGCTTTTGGGTTTCTCATGATATTTTTCGGTCAAGCACTTCTTGATTTCCTTGTGCTCTAACTGCTGAGCCTGCATTACCCCTAGGTATTTGTAGGTATCTGCTTCTGTCATACCTTCGATCTCTTTACCAGTCAGCAGCTGGTAGTTTCGGCCGACTAATTTTCCCTGGTGAAGTGCGTGGGTCTTGCATTTGTCTAGACCAAATTCCATCATGATGTCCTTGCTGAATTCTTCGGTGATCTGGAGTAGTTGCTGGAGTTGCTTCTCCGTTGCCGCGTAGAGTTTGATGTCATCCAGGTATATCAGGTGAGTGAGGGTGTACAGGTTCTTCCTTCCTTCTTTGAGGTTATATCCGTACTTGCTACTGTTGAGCATGGTGAATAGTGGGTTAAGTTCTAGACAGAAGCACAATGAGCTCAGGGCATCTCCCTGAAATATTCCTCTCCTGATGGGGATTGGACTGGTTGTGATGTATTCGACCTTAATGGTGGTGTTCCATTTCGCTCTCGTTTCTCCTAGGGAGGTTTTTACTATCGGATTGACTTTGTAGATGTTCAGGGTGCCTCTATTTTTTTTTTTTTTTTTTTTATGAGAACCCCAAACACGAAAGGTATCAAAACCTATAGTACTTAGTACCGTGCATGAGTTGAAGGAGAAGTATGGGGAGAGAGGGGGGGGATGCCGGAAACTTTGCTCTAGAGACTAAACATTTCACCACTTCAAGCCTCCAATAAGCAAAGTGGCGGTATTTCACCGGTTGATGAGGCAGGGAGTCGAAGGCCTTGCGGTAATCGATGTAAGCTGTGTACATCTTGCGGCGCTTCTTGTAGGCTTGCTCCATAACCGCGGCATCTATGGTTAATTACTCCTTGCATCCTTTGCTCAGCCGCTTGCATCCTTTCTGCTTTTTGGCCATTATGTTCGGCCCTTCAAGTGGTTCTGGCTCTCCAAATACTTTTCAAGGTTCTCTTTACACTTATATACATCCTTCCTCTTAAAGGGACATGGATCTCTTAACAAAAAAACTATGTCGTTTTGGTCTCTCTAGGAGGGAATCGTGTCAATGCGGGGAAAATGAAAATTTGAGCCACATTTTATTTTATTGTCCGCTATATAATGTCTTTAGATATGTTCTACGTTCTTGAGTTTCTACACTCTCTCATGGGCATGAAACTTTGCTGGTGGGAGAAAAGAATTGTTGTGTTGCTCTTCAGCAGTTTGCGTATGATGTTTTCACAAAAAGAAGAATTAGTTATACGGCTACAAATAATTCTACTCCTTTGGCTGGTGAAGCAACTTAATAATGAGCAACGTTCCCTAGTTGGATGTTGTGCACATTGTGTATTAGGGGCCATTAGATGTCTTGTGATGCCATTTACATTAATGTTTTGACTTTGAACTTCAACTAAACTGCGTACATTTGGATTGACTTTTATCTGGCTTGTGATAAAGAAGATTGTACTTTACAAGCTCAGGATACGTATATGGAGCAGTATAACGTAAGCCATCTGTTTATTTGTACAAAGCGGGGAGGACGATGAAGATACCACTCTGCTACTGGCGCAGACTCTCCGATATAGAACGAATCCCATAACATTTTTAAAATGATTATGGTATAGTTTACCAAAATCAACTGTGGACTGAGACCGCCAAATATCATTGCACTGTTTTGGGCACACCTATGTAACCAAAAAATAAAATAATAAAATAATAATAATAATTATTAAAATAAATAAATAATACAATACAATTTATTTTTATCAAGAGAATTTGTTTACAATAAATGAACTTGTTAAGAAAAGTGAATTTCTTGACAACAAGTTGTAATTCTTCATTTACAACAGTTTTTGCATACAAATTTGTTATCTAACAGAAAAGATAATGAAATCACAACACATAGTACATTCTGCACTGCAAACAGAGATAGCAATTTATCTGCATAGCAATTCGCCTGAGTTGCTGATGTGCCAATAAAATACAAACAAACAAACAAAGCATAGCAATTCTAATCTACTGTATCATTCAGTATCAAAAATTTTCTTATTAAGAATTTTAATTTGGAGCTAGAATAACTTCTCCTGAGCCTGAAATCTACACTAGCCAACGAGTTGTTTATCATATTCATTGTATGCCTATCTCCAAATCTATTTAGTACCCTAGGGTGAGGCAAAACAATTGCTTTTGGGTTCCTTAAATTATGTGAGACATTTCTTTTCAGATTCGACTCTTCAAAAATAATGTTAAGATTTTTCAAGATTAAATTTAACTTCAGTTTTTGAACTGGATAAAGTATTTTATATTTCAACAAAAATTGTCTTCTATTCTTCAGGTCATTCCAAACGTTTGTCCCCATTAAAAGTCTCAAAATGCTTAAGTTGTTTATTACCCTTATTTCAGTCATATTTGCTTGTGCCCATACGTTTACTAACTAATTGAGTTGGGAGTCCACTAATGCATAAGGCCTGACTTAGCAGAGTGGTTAGGACAAGAGTGTCCGCGCGTTAAGTGGAGTGGGGTTCACACCCGTGACTACTAAATACGATAAATATTTGTATTGACGATTTATTGTAAACTCTACTGATTTGGTAGTCGTGCTGGAGTATAAGAAAATTTAATATAAGGTAACTTTTGTTCTAAAATTTAACTTATTCTTAATGTAGTAAAAAAAGTACACATAAAAATCTCATTTTCTTGTACAAATTTTCATATGTATTGCCCAACTAAGACTGTAGTTAATCCATAACCCAAGGTAACAATGATTTGAAACTTATTCCACAGTTAGACATTTGCAATTCTGGAAATTCTGATCATGTAGGCATTCATGTTTATGTAATTTTATAGAGGGATGAATGTCCAAGGTTTGATGAGAAGATCTAATTACCAAAAATTTTGTTTTTTCAAAGTTCAGTGCTAATTTATTATCATGCAACCAAGTTTATAAATGTATTACATCCTGCTGTAAATCTTTAGCCATTTTTGTCAGGTTCTTTCCAATTGTATATAAGATTATATCATCTGCATAAATTTTTATAAAGGAGTTCTTAATTACTTCGAATATGTCATTTATATAGATGTTGAACATGATTGGCCCTGCATGAGTGCCCTGAGGTACTCCCCGCTTTACATTATATGATTTTCTCTTTGTATTTTCTACTTCAACTGTTATTTTTCTTTTGGTTAAATAACATGTTAAGAGTTGATTGACTGTTCCCCTTATACCATATTTCAGAAATTTTTGTTGCAATATTGGGATGTCAATTAAATCATATGATTTGGTCAAATCTATAAATAAAATCGTTATGAAGTTATTGTTGTTTAAATGTAAGTTAAAACAGTCTACTAAATTCTCTAATAATGTCTGTGTGCTCTTGCCCTTCTGATATGAAAATAGAGAGCTGTTTAACAGTCCATATTGATCTAAATATTTGCTTATATGGGAAAAAATATAATTTTCTATTATCTTATTTATAAGTGACTGTATTGTTATTGGTATATAATTGCAAAAGTCATCTGGTGATCCCTTTTTATATATAGGAATTACCTTAAATGAAAGTAAATTTGTAGGACAGCTTCCCGACTATAACATCCGTGCTGTAAGCTCCACCAAGAGAACAGTTCTTTATTTCTCTTTATTTCCGTTACTGTAATACAGTCTGGTCCGTAAGATTTCTTGTTCTTTAACTGTTCTATAATCTTAAGAATCTCAGACTACACAAGAGTTAACTATCTGAGGAAGACTATCTTGTTGATTATAGTAATTTTGGCAATAATGAATATAGAGGAATTTATTGTAGCTTAAACACAGAGCGTACAGATAAAGCAGAAATATATGAGCTTTCGGCTATATGGTAGCCTTCGTCAGAATTAAAATACATGAATGGCAGTTGGAATGAAGATGTGCACTGCCAGGTGCGTGAGACGCGAGGTTTAATTGTTTGTTGACGTCTGTGGCTGTGACGCATGATGACGTGGCCAGCGCTTGTCCAATGACAGAACTACTGACTCTGTGATCGGGTTGACTTGGTAACCACTGTTCCTGTTTAAGGATTTATCCGAAGATAAATTTGATTAATGAATAATGAATAATTAATGAATAATTAATGAATTAATGAATAATGAATAATTAATGAATAATTAATGAATAATTTGATTAATAAATTTGATTAATGAATCCCGTCAATTGCGCAGCCAATGTAATACCCCTCTCACTAATTCCACGGACTTCGTATTGAACCTAAGCAGCAAACAGTTATCTGCGGACCAAGTAAACTTATTGACTCTTGGCATGACGTTTGCCGTTCTTCCTAAGCACCCGCCGATCACCGACATCGCCTTAGGTGTGGAAGCTAGCTTATCACGCCTCCCAGAAGATGTAGCCAACACAATCCGCTTGAAGACTGCAGCAGTTCTACACCGTGCTCGCCCCGTCTCTTCTAACCTCAACCGTACACAGTTCTCTGCCCTCAAGGCATTGAAACAGGATTCGTCCATCGTCATTCTACCGGCAGACAAAGGCCGCCGTACGGTTGTAATGGATCACACTGATTACATGGCGAAAGCGCTACTACTTTTACGGGATACTACTGTATACAAACCCCTGACCATCAACCCCAACAGAGTTTTAGAACGATGGGAATCAGAGGTGAATATCCTCGTCAACAGTTGGCTGAAACAAGGGAAGATCACACAGTCAACCCGTAATCACCTCCGTGCTTCCGGATGTCAGATCCCACGGTTTTACGGCCTACCGAAAGTGCACAAAGAAGACACACCACTGAGACCAATTGTATCCTGCTGTGGATCACCGACTTACGAGCTGTCTAAATTTGTCTCGAGACTTCTTTCTCCTCTGGTTGGCAAGACCGCCCACACCGTTTCCAACAGTGTTGAATTCATAAAGAGGATTCGCACTGTATCCATCTCGCAGAATCAAGTTATGGCATCGTTCGACGTCATATCGCTCTTTACCTCCATCCCTGTGGAACTTGCCATTTCTTGTGCAAAACAACTCTTGGACAATGATAGAACCCTCAACGAAAGAACTGGTCTCACACCCGATGACATTTCCACCGCCCTCAGACTGTGCTTAACAGGGGGTGCGATCATATTTAATGACTCAGTCTACCAGCAGATACATGGCACGGCCATGGGTTCCCCGGTCAGCTCAGTCACAGCAAACATCGTGATGGAGGAGTTAGAGGGACGTGCGTTTGCACACGCACCTGATCACATCGCCTTTTGGTGTCGCTATGTTGACGATGTGTTCGTGGTCATCCCTAGAGACTCAGGTCAGCGACTTCTATCATACCTCAACTCACTATCGCCCTTCATAAAATTCACGATTGAGCTGGAGTCGAACAACTCTTTACCATACTTAGACACACTTGTCCGACGTGAAGGCACATACCTGAGGACTACAGTTTATCGTAAGCCCATGTGTGCTGGCCAGTTTACCAACTTCCGGTCAGCACACGCGCGAGGCCACCTCCTCTCCACGGCCCGAACCTTGCTTACTCGCGCCTGGACACACTCCAGCTCCACTGATGAAAGACGCAAAGAGGTTACTAGGGTCAAAGTAGACCTTACGAGGTGTGGCTACCCCATTGACGTCCTCGACAGGTGTGATCTACAGACACGTGACATCGTGACGACCAGCTACAACACCAACAGTGACGAGCCATCCACAAGGGCATTCATCCCATACTACCCCAACCTGTCACAACAGATCGGCAGAATCCTGAGAACGCACGGAATAAAGTGCATCCAGCTCCCAGGCAGGAAACTGCGTTCTTTCATTTCCAACGTGAAAACACCTGTCCCCACCCTTCTGCAGAGCGGTTTAGTCTACCGCATCTCTTGCCGTGACTGCACTAGCTGCTACTTCGGAGAGACTGGACGTCGACTCGAGAAACGTCTCTCGGAGCACAAAAGAGCGATCCGTTTAGCGGATATAGAACACTCAGCTATCGCCGAACATGTCTGGACAACCCACCACGACATCGACCCACACCGCGATGTCGTGGTGGTAGACAGATCCCACCATTACCTAAAGCGTACCTGGTTGGAATCATTAAATATAAAATCTTCGGATAAATCCTTAAACAGGAACAGTGGTTACCAAGTCAACCCGATCACAGAGTCAGTAGTTCTGTCATTGGACAAGCGCTGGCCACGTCATCATGCGTCACAGCCACAGACGTCAACAAACAATTAAACCTCGCGTCTCACGCACCTGGCAGTGCACATCTTCATTCCAACTGCCATTCATGTATTTTAATTCTGACGAAGGCTACCATATAGCCGAAAGCTCATATATTTCTGCTTTATCTGTACGCTCTGTGTTTAAGCTACAATAAATTCCTCAATGAATCCAGAGCGCGTAGGCCTGTTTCGTTAATAATGAATATAATATCTGTTGAGATCTAATACAGCTTTGGCAAACCTATTTGCAGCTTCATATTGTTTGTTTGTACCAGAAATCTGTTCTAATAGTGTCTTAATTTGATTTCCCCTTGATAATTTTTTCCTTGTACTTAACAGGTTATTTATAATGTTCCATTTATCCTTTTGAGTTAATAATAAATAAAATAATAATATAATAAATAAAATAATAATGATAATAACATAAAATAATAATAATAATGAAAAAAATAATAATATAAATAAAATAAATAAATAATAATAAATAAAATAAAATAATAAATAAATCTTCTTGTAGCTCCCATTTTTGCCTCAAATCCTTTGAGATTATCTTTTAGTTTTTCTGTTTTTTATAACTGCAAGGTAGTGTAGAGATCTTCCTGTTTTAGGAACTTAGCTCGCATTTATTTTCATAACTGCAAAGTAGTAAAGTGTTCGATGTCTAACGGCTCCAGGGGTTTCCCTCATCTCTGCGTTGTGCACTCTGTTTGTGCAGGGCCAAATTTCCCATTAGGCATCATAAACAGTGTCAAGAGCCTACGAAAGAAGGCAAAAAAAAAAAAAAAAAAAAAACAGCAGCTCACCCTTTTCACTATGACTAACGAAACACGAGCTGAGAAACACATGTGCGCAATTGGCTCTAGGAGCTTCAATTTAATATGCATATGCTATCTAGTAACTTCTTGAAACTATAAAAATCGAAATGATGGGCGCTCCATCAATTGAGGTGGTTTATCATTTATTATAGTTAAAACTTGAGCAGTAGCGCTGGGTTCCTATGTGCCGCCAGTAAGCAAAATAAAATTTGCCGCCCTAAATTTTGAATACTGATAAACATTAACCAACCAGTAAACAACATCGAAAAAATTTCGGCGCCCTCTTGAACTGCCGCCCGTAAGCGACGCTTGCCTCGCCTACCCACTTGCGGCGGCCCTGAACTTCAGTCGCGTTAATTGATAGGATTCGCAGTCAAAGTGCTAAAATAGAAGAAATGTTTCCCCCCCCCCCTTTTAGCACATTTCAGAATAAAAGTGCCTAGGGCCTACAAACACCAAAATGATTAATAAAATCTAGCCCTGTGTTTGTGTATCACAGAACTCTGTAAAGGCCGGAGATTTAAAAAGTGTAATGTGTGTGTTAGCGTTGTGTACTGTCGTGTTAAGCTGTTCTTCTGACCATTTAGCCGTAGTGGAATCCCCCGTTTGCCACACTTAGCCCCGAGGAGGCAGGTCAAGTAGTAGAGGGATCCCTTAAGTACTCTGGCAGGCCCTGCCATCTAATTTCAGAAGTTTTCAGTGGCAAGGGCCTAAAAAAAAAATTTAATTAAATTAAAATTAAAAAAACATATATTTTTAAATTTAAAACAATAATAAAATAAAAAAAGGAAAAAAAATGTGACAAGTTAGAGTAGAGATGAGTCTGAAGGAGGGGGGGACAGGTAGAAACATGGGGATGATAGGGAAGACAACCCCAAAGTGGTCAGTGGGGATAAACCCCACCAGCAAAAAAGAGATGAGCAGGGGGATAGAAAACCATCCCCTCGTCCCTGCTCAAGGGATGGGGATTAAAAGTAAACTGAGCTAGAGCACCCCGTTCAGTTCGCTATTGTCAACAGTCAGTCAGGTAATAGATCCATTATCCTAGTCAAGAAATGCATTCAGGAGGCTGGCATTTAGCGTTATTTTGCCTCCTCCGGGTGTTTCTTGGGTCTTCCTTGCCTTATCAATGACCATTGTCTCGAGAAGACATATCCAATTTAATTGCCTCTAATACAACTAAGTCACAGTTAGGAGTTGATGGTCTAAGTTTCCATTTCTCATGGACAACCATGGTGCATTTCCAGTGGCTGTGCTGGCTCCCGATCGAAGTACGACACATCCGGTCTTGTAAGATCGCTCCTGTTCAACAAAGATAAGGTTGTCAGCAATCGGTTTGATTTAACTCTCATTGTTTCAAGTCAGTAACTGGTAGTAGTATATGGCAATTCTCAGTGAGTCCTGATCCATCCGGTAGGTGCTGTTATTATCAGGATGCAATTTTAAGCCTAGTGGTTTCAATTCCCTTTGTCTCTCATTGGAAGCATTATTTTGTTGAGCAGTTATGCTAGGTCAGTTCGTCCAAATGGTTTGTCAGTTTAGAGTATAGCCATATAGTCAGTTCCATGGCGTGCATTTAAAAGGTCCATGTCAGTGTCTGTAGTATACACTGCAAAAAAAAAAAAAAAAAAAAAAGATATTAGAGTCAGCCGTAAATCATTACATCTACCATATATTAATTTTGTCTTTGTAAAATAATAAGAGGAGTTACCTCAATATAGTACGTAGAACACTTCCGTAGAACCCTCCACAAATTAAAACGAAAAACTTACATTAGAGTAACAAATAATTAAACGCCAAACGAAATTAGTGTTTGGTGTTTAATTATTTATTACTCTAATGTAAGTTTTTCGATTTTTTCGTCTTAATTTGTGGAGGGTATGATACGGAAGTGTTCTATGTACTATATTGAGGGAAGTGTTCTACGTACTATATTGGGGGGGGGAAACCTTGCTGTCCACGCCTGAGACCCACTAACTCAGCCATGGAGTGAATACAGCCCATTAAAGTTCCTCGCGTTATTGACGGGATTCCAACTCGGGCCTTTTCCACCTGGTGTGGGGAGTATTTATTTATTTATTTTTTTTTTTTGGTAGTTATTGGCGCATCGGCTTCTGTGGCCATAGTGCACCTCCCAAGGTTTTTTACAGTACTTTGATCCAAGCCCGAGGCGGGATTCCAACCCGCAACCTTTGGTGAGGAGTATACACTGCAAAGTAGTATAGAGATCTTCTGAAAGCAAGTTTCCCAATGAATATCGGTTAATTTTTTTTCCCAAGTCCATATGAATTTGTGGAAACATTATGAATCATTCTTATAAGGTGTTATATTTTATTATTTTTTTTAGGGTTCCCCTAATTAAATACATTAACCCGTATTTGTAACCCTTAGATTGAGTATGTTCTATGGTTGATTTGCCTGTTTTGCTGGACGAAAAAACCCCAGTTACTGGGGAGAAAAACCTTGCTAGCTATGCCTGAGACCAACTAACTCAGCCACGGAGTGAATCTTATAAGGTGTGCCCTCACCGGTAACACTGTGCGTTTAAGCTACGCCCTTCCCACACTGTCTAGCGAAGGCGCGGGTTGAAATCCTGCCGCTGTCGCTAGGAATTTTTTTGTGGACTTTTTCACAAAGTGACTGAGTTAGCCTGTCTCAGGCTAGGATTGGATGTTTTTTTGGCTAAAATTTGGTATTTGGCTACCACTTGTCTCCGCACAGTGGGCGTGGTCGTAGAACGGAGTGATTGTACGGTCGAGTTCTGTGATTGGATGATTATTGTCAAGGCGTTTTGTTTCTGATTGTTTTGTCATCGAGGAGGGGTGGCGTTTCGCCTAGGTAGGTGTTTATCCCCTAACCCGCTGTTTTATAATCGGAAAACGAGTTCCCGATTTTAAAACAGCGGAAAGTGGAATAAACACCCTAGGATGGGGGACGGGGGAAAGCAGTGAGTGGCACCTGCCAATCAATGCTTTTTCCTGTCTGTTTGTCGAAATATGGACCAATACCCAGGCCTCCGTAGCTGGGTGGGCAGGAGCGGGAGTGCAGTAGCACACGCTCTTTGAGTAGACCGGGGTTCAAGCCCCTGACTGCTGAATGCGATCGATCTGCCAATCAGCACTGGACCAGCGTGGGAGATTATGGTCCATTTCCCTCAACATGAATTGTTGAGGAGGCTTCAATCCTGCAGTGGGTTGATAATGGCTGCACTTTACTTCACTTTTTTTTTACCCAAGATCTGGATTTTACCGTTCAGCAAACAGGCAAATCGAATTCAGAACACACGCAGTTTAAAGACATAATTTATAATCCCCAGGGGCTCACATCTGGTGAGTATGGGCTTGGCACACCCAGGGTCCTGAGCTGGATATGATCATTCTTCTCTTTCTTGGTGATTTCCTTCTACTTTTGTCTCTCTCTCTCTCTCCCAAGGGTAACTCGAGAAACTTTTTTTGGCTGGTACAGCATAAGCCTCAGGCTTCCTTGCAACATATAGCTAATAATAATAATAATAATACTGCACAATATGGTCTAAATCTCTTGTTCTCTCTTTCTCTCAGGGGAATTCAGAATTTTTTTTTTTCTTTTTGGTTGGTGCAGCATAAGCCTCAGGCTTCCTCGCATCATATGGCTAATAATAATAATAATAATAATAATAATAGTAAATAAGCCTCTGATGCGCTTGAAACCTAACAACAACAAGGACTTTAGCAAGGAGGTGTGGTCGATTAATTTAAATTATAAATGTTCTTTATCGACACGTAATTACATCTACATCGGTCAACCTTGAATACTAATCTTTCTGAATATGTAGCTACTCTGTGATATTTAGTCTGCAGACTAAGATCATCAAAATCGTATAAATAAACTAAACAAATTTAAATTTAAAAAATATTTCATTGAAATATAAATATTGAAAATGAAAAATTCATAAATGAATGAAAAAAAATCATAATGCGGTATCACATTCTACACAAGTAAATGCGGGATTGTTACCGCATAGAGTACACTCACAATGATGGCAATCAAAATGTCATTTTTTATTAGGACAATGCACAAATCTCTCTTTGTCCTTTCTGAGACTGCGATTGAGTTGCCTTTTTGTCCAAGTGAAGAATTTCAGATATCTTTTTACTTGTACGCTTGAAAGTCACAATCTCATATCGTTGTTTTAGACATGTCTTAACAAGATAGTGTATTCGGAGTATAAATTTTTTTTTAGAAAGTGCCCAATAAAAATAAAGGACAACGTGTTCATTTTTACTTTGCAGCCCACTGAATTATGCTTGGTGACAAAAATTAATCGTTAATTAAACTTTTCCTTTCGTAGGTGACGTTCCTTTTTCGTCTCGAAATGGCAGTATTGATATTTTATTATGTGGTTGTAGTGGGGGGAATAAACAGTTTGGGATATAAGTGTCTTGTGTAAAAACTGAGCAGAGAATATACTGAATCTTAGTTTAGTACTGATTAATTTTATTTACTTTTTTTTTTTAACGAAAAGTGGGTGGCATCGTTTGCTGGAGGAATAGTTAGTATTCTGGGGGTGGGCAAAAGACGTGCTACAAGTGAAGTAATTATGTTTATACTTCAGGATCATCACATTGGATCAGAGGAGTTTATTAGGTACCTCACGTTTTTTTTTTTTAAACTTAATATTTGGCAATGAAAATGAGATTAAATAATTTTAATCTCATTAAAAGTATTCAATCAGCAATGACCACTGTAACATTTTTTTGGAAGTGTAATAATAAGTACAATATGAGTTTAATGATTTTTCCAGCCTGTATGCCGTACCCAAGATGAGGGCTTATACAAAGGATAATAACTTCTTTATCCCTGCTGGCAAAAATCCTGTTTATTATTCAGAAGCCCATGAGCTGGCCTAGAAGTCTGTCTTCACTGCTCAAAGAACTTCATGTTGGACTGTACAATTACCCCTAGGGTTGGTTATTAGGATTTTTATGACGCATCAGCATCTAAGGCTATAGTGTGCCAATACCCCTAGGGCTTCATTTCATTTGGTACCACCTGAATGGTATGCTGTTCTGGGATTATTGCTACTCAAATGAAGTACCTTACATTTATCAATGTTAAACCTGAACTTTTCACCATACCAGGTCTTGTAGTAGTAGCATACCCTGATTACTGTTACTTTCTACCCTGGTTACCTTTATATCATCAGTAAAATTAGACATTAAGCTTGATATGCCTATATTAATATCATTAACTAAAATTTAAGACAGTAAGGATTCCAACACCAAACCCTGAGGGACTCCTCATTATATTAGTCCATAAATAGTAGTGGCCATTAATAATAGTACTCTGTCTCCCGCCACTCAACATCCCTATATCCAAACAGCAGTAACTTGCCACAGTGCTCCAATTTGTATTACAGTCATTCATGTGGAAAAGTATCAAAAGCTTTAAGTATATTTCAGAATTTTTTGCATCCAGTTCCTCATAGTTGCTAATTAGATTGGTCAGACAAGGTCTTCCCCCTAACAAATCTATGCTATGATTGCCATATAATTGTCAAGGTGTTCTTACATTACATCTTTAAGCACTGATTCCATTTTTTTTCCTGCCACAGAAATCAAGCTTACAGGTCTGAAATTACTTCATCCCTTGTTTCAACTTTGTGAACAAGGGAAACATTTGCTTGCCTCGACTCTGTAGGGATATTCCCTGAATCTGAGAATGTGCTCATAATTTTGGCAAGCTTCGTTTACCTCTTTTGCTGTATCTTTTAATACCAAGTATGGTTTTCCTGGGCTTTAATGATATCTGGAGGAACATTCTCTCTAAGTTTCTGGTGTGTGGTGACTGGAATCTTGCTCCACTCCTCCCACGAGGCTGTGGCTAATTCTTTCCCTGAATTAAGATATCTTGTTTTGGCTTCCATTGTTGTTCAAAAAGTGTTCACGTGGATTCATAACATCATTTTGTGCAAACTGGAAATAGAAGGTTCACATTATTCTCCTGAAACCGCTGTTTGTGGAGAATAACATCTTGATACAAATATGTTTTGTATTCTTTCCACAGGTATGCTGGTAGGGTTGAATTATTCAGAATGTCACGACAACTGCTCACTAACTGTCATCATTGATGACAATTAGTAAACCAAGTACAAATCATGTAAAAGAAATCTATATCATTACATCACCTCTGCCATGCTTCATTTTTGATGTAGTACAACCTGTGTGAAAACATTTTTTTGGCATGTGCCACACCCAGTTGCATTCATGTGAGGTTTAGACTGTAAAATTGATTCATCATTTCATATCATTCTCTGCAGTTGCCGTAATGTCCAGTGCTTCTGCTGTCTGCACCAGAATAGACAGTGATGTGCATTGCTGATAGATAGCTTTATGAGGCTTATTGGGCCTATGCTTACCAGTTCTCTCTCTCTCTCTCTCTTGAATCATCTCAGTAGATGTGCGGAAATTTGCCTTTAGCCAGCGGGTGGTTAATTGCTGGAACAAACTTCCATCTGTTGTTGTGGAAGTTAATAGGTTGAATAAATTTAAGGAGGAACTGGACAGGCATTTGGAGGGAATGGTGTGATTTTTTTTTTTTTTGGCTGATGCTGCATAAGCTCATACACTTGCTTTCTTGCATTACATGCCACTACTACTACTAGTACTGGTACCTTTATGGTTTCCCATGCATTTGAGCTGTCATCATGCTTTGGAGATTAATCTGACTCAGGATGTGCATTTGTTGTTCTACCTTTTGCCTTCCATTGGTATAAGATATTTCCAGTAATTGACTTTTGATATACCAACCATTCTGCCATCTGAAAAATAGATATATCCACTCTGTGACAACCTACTGTCACAGCTGTTGTGAAGGGCCCTAGTTTCTTTTCTCGTTCCTTTGAGTGTGCATGTCATGTACCATGGGTGACCCCTGGAATTAACTATTACTTCCCAGAGTAGAGGCTTCCCAATAAATGTTGAGGACAGTGTGTATATAAAAAGGATGTTTCAAGGCACTGGTGGCCAGCCATGCTTGTTTTTAGGTGTATGTTATTTATTGTCTGGACCTTTTTTTCGAGTTAAAATTTTTGAATTTGATCTTAAAATTGGACTAAGTGTTACCATTTTGATTTTACGATTTCTAAATTTCAACTTTGCCTACTCAACTGCTTTTTTACAATGGGAAAGTTGTTCCCTGCCCTTAGTTCAGCCTAAAAATGTCATTTTTGAACAGACAAAACTGATTTTATGTGATTTCATTCTTCAGTATGCATTTAAATAGGTAGAACTGCTGGCTACATGAGAGCAATTTATGTAGTCTCCACTCATGCTACAACCATTGTGTAGTAGTGGCATGTGATGCAAGAAAGCAAGTGTATGAGCTTATGCAGCATCAGCCAAAAAAAAAATAATAATAAAAATTACAAAACAATCTCCTCTAAATATTTGTCCAGTTCCTCCTTAAATTTATTTAACCTATAAACTTCCACAACGACAGATGGAAGTTTGTTCCAGCAATTAACCACCCACTGGCTAAAGGCAAATTTCCGCACATCTATTCTACATCTGTCCTTCTTCAATTTCAATTTATGCCCCCTTAGGTTTGTAATCTGAACAAGTGGAAGAATCCCATCAGAATTCAGTGTGCTCAACCCATTCAAGGCTGGTTGCCATTCCCTAGTAAAATCAGTTTGTTTGTTTCAGGCAGGGGTGATCTCAGGATTTTCTAAAGAAATGGGACTAAAGCAGTGTTACAGGGAATCATTACACTTTAATCATCATATAGCAATGAAAGAAATCCATATTATTTTTTATCATAAGGGGGGGGGAGTTATAGTCCCTTTAGTCCCTACTTGGGACTACCACTGGTTTCAGCAGTATAGAGATAATGTTTTTAGACCAAACTGAAAATGGGAAGCAACTTTCTCATTGAGAAAAAAGCAGTTGATTAGGTAGAATTTAAATTTAGAAATCATAAAATCTAAATGGTAACACTTAGTCCAATTTTAACATCAAATTCAAAAATTTCAGCTCAAATATGATAAAAAAGGTCCAGACAATAAGTCACCTAAACCTAAGAAATAAGTGAGATAGACCCTAGTACCTTTATTTGAAACATATGCATACAAGGCATGTAGATGTCGTGGTGCTCATTTTTATAACAGTTCTCATTTTAGAATGCTGTCCTATTATAAAAGTAACTTAAATTTAAAGGATTTTTGAGCACATATTTGAATACTGTTCTGCAAATTATTTGCTGCCAAGTATATAGTACATGGCATCCATTTTTTTCACTCTACATTATTCATGTATATTTAACCTTTTCTGAAATGCATTCAAATCATAAAACGGATGCCTGATAATATATGAACATACACAATGTTTCTTGTCTGCGAAGTTTTATTTCTTCCCAGACGTCAACAGGGTAGTTAATGGATCTTAAATATTTGTCTTAAGGGCAGTTAATAACATTGATAAATGCAAGGTATTGCACATGGGCAGCAGTAATGCCAGAATAACATACCAGTTGGGTGGTACCATACATGTGTTGGAGAACAAAAGATACCTAGGAGTAATTGTACAGTCCAATATAAAGCTCTCTGTACAAAGCAGACAAGAATGCAAGGACAACTCATGGGGTTCTGTCAATGATATATAAGAATTTTGCTGGCAGGGACAAGGAGGTGATATTCTATTGTATAAAGCAGTGGTTAGGCCATGCCTTCAGCACTGCATACAGGTCTGTAAACCTCACTTTAGGTAGAAAGCAGATTTGTTAGAACAGGTGCAGAGAAGAGTGACAAGGTTACTCAGGAGCACAAAAAAGTACCCTTACCATGAAAGATTTCAGTTCTGAACCAATTGTACTTGGCACCTGTGAGGAGACTTTATTGAAGTGTTTAAGACTTTAAATAGATTGAGCAAACTAATGACATCCATGCCCTTTCTTTCATAACATGTGAAGGTACATACATTTATTATTATTATTAGCCATGTGGCTAATAATAATAATAATAATAAATAGTATTCAGAAGGTGCAAGGAAGCCCGAGGCTTATGCTGCACCAGCGAATTATAGCGTGGCAAAACAATTTATTTTTGATGATAGAATGATAGTGCCAATACTATGAAGAGAAGGTTCGTTGTCAAAAAAGCGAGTCTTATTTAGAACAAATGGTAGCCAGTAAAATTAACAAGCTCCCCAAAACTCAAATTTCACATCAACTAGAAGTCGAGCCTTCTGGTAGGCTCACATTGAAAATGCTGCAATCAGCTCCATTAACATTAGACTTGTCGTTCCTCGATTTTGAATTTTACCTGGAAACACATACAGTTTGTCCAAAATTTGTTGATGAGATTACCAAACCGATCGGATGTTTTGCATGTGATACACTGGCTACACTTACTTTTCAAGCATTTTCAACATGTCTTTCTGGAACAGTTTCTGTAAACTTCCAAAGCATATTAGTGGCCACAAGATCAGTTAAGCTAACCCAAGAAATTAGTACATACACTATTCAATTTAAGACTGATATTAAATGTCATAATGAGAACTTGTGCCCATTTGCACGAACTATTACAGCCTGTAAGGACATAGAATTCTGTTTAGAAGACCCAGCATTATAAGTAAATCACCCAAACTTTTCACAAGTTTCACACATAGCAAGTTTCGCGTCAGGACAGTCACCATGGACAGTGTGGTTCCACCAATTAATTGATGGAGGCCTCATTGGAAAGGAGTAAAATACCTATTTTACTCCTTTCCATGGCCTTATTAGGATCATTTGTTGTCTTGTCATGCTTAACATGTTTTCACAAATAAATCAAAAAAAAAAGGGGTAATAATAAATAAATAAATAAACATTTATGTGAAAGAGGAATGAAAGGAAGTTCAAGTGAGAACAGTAAATGGACAGTACAAATGTGAAGTGTAAATGACAGTAAATGTTTTTTTTGATTCCAACATAAGAGGAGAACAAAAGTGTAAATGAAGCAAATCCTAGTCTAAAAGGGAAGAGTGAGAAGTAAAAATGGAAAATAAAATGGAATTATTTTTATCACCTATTTCTCTTTATTTCTTCCCACTCACAGTTTCAATAATTACCAAGCTAGTTTTAAGCCTAATGAGCCGCCTGAGGATATTCCTCGGCACTCCCTTGCGTTGGTTTTGGAGGAGTGCAGCACCGCTTTCCCCTTCTCGGAGTGCCTGCCAAGAGCATACCAGAGTGGAGCTGGTGTTGACGCCTAAAAAACTTGCCAGGTACTGCCGAAAATGTGAGGCAGAGAGGAGGCACATAGTGAAAAGAAAGCGCGAAGCCGATAGCCCCTTGGAAGGACATGTCCCCCATCACGCCCTGGAGCAGCACCTAGATGATTTGCAACCCACCATGATCCGATTCTCCCAGTGCCAGATCGTCACTACAAGACGCCCCTTCAGAACGCTCGATGTTCCTTTGGACAATTGGGCATTTCTGGACGCCCGTTTTACCAAAGCTTTGGAAGAATCATGGCCACTGGAAGAAATTGCCATAGTGACTGTGGACAACCAAAATTGCGCCTTCCTCCTCCAGCCGGGAAACCTCTTCTCCCCAGGTTTTGATGTTTGGCTAAACCAGCTTCTCACTAGCTACCAGGTGATCCTGACTGATGGGAAGGAAAAGGCTCGCCTTCTCCAGGAATCCCTTCCCTTCCCTTCAAGACAGTCCTAAATATTAAGGATTTTTCCTGCCCCACCCAAGACCGCCTCCCTGCAGTCAGAGACCACCAATTTTTGTGCCCTTGGTGTCAGTTTTTAAATTCTGTACAGTGGGATCAACTGACGATGTTACCAACAGTAAATTCTAAGTGGGAAGTATTCAAGGAATTAATCGTGGAAGCTACTAAAAGTTTCATACCTATTAAGAAATATTGTTCAAGGTTTAGGCCTAAATGGTTGTCAAATGAACTAATGAGACTCGTAACAGAGAAGAAAAATGCATGGGATCCATATAAATTATCAAG
Organism: Mastigoproctus giganteus; assembly: GCF_048544385.1. Taxonomy (NCBI): domain Eukaryota; kingdom Metazoa; phylum Arthropoda; class Arachnida; order Uropygi; family Thelyphonidae; genus Mastigoproctus; species Mastigoproctus giganteus. Next base: position 15,993,779 of record NC_143582.1, read on the forward strand.
CGACTCAGAAGCCTATGGCAGATATAAGTTAGTCTGTAATCAGGTCACAAAGGAGGTTCGGCAAGCGAAGGCAGATTACGAGAAATCCTTGGCAAAAGATGCTAACAAAAACAGCAAGGATTTCTTTACTTATATAAACTCTAAAAGGAAGGGGATGAATCAGATTGGTCCACTTGACATCGATGGTTCGACTGTTGATGATCCTGCTCAGATAGCAAACAAACTGAATGAGTATTTTGCATCTACATTCACACGTGAGGAATTATTAAGGTTTGAAAATGACAGAAGGTTATCAAATTGTAGCAGGATACTTAATGATTTTGTAATAACTGAGAGCAAAGTGGAAGAGAAATTGTTGAAGTTAAACGTAAGAAAAGCACCTGGGGTGGATGGGATCTATCCAGTTATATTAAAGGAGGCGGCAAAGCAACTAAGCAAACCCTTAGCCATAATTATGAGAGCGTCCTTGGACTCAGGGGAGGTTCCCACGGACTGGAGATGTGCAAATGTATCCCCAATTCACAAAGGAGGATCGAAGGGTGACATGAGTAATTACAGACCAGTTAGTTTAACTTCTGTTCCTGGTAAAATAATGGAGTCACTGGTTAAAGATGCATTGCAGGATCATCTAGACAAGACTGCAGCAATAATTCAGACACAGCATGGGTTTGTTAAGGGAAAGTCTTGTCTGACAAATTTGTTAGGATATTATGATGGTTACAAAGGAACTGGATGCAAAAAATAATTTTGATATCATATATTTGGATTTCAGGAAAGCTTTTGACACTGTTGCGCATGGAAGACTATTGTACAAATTGGAACAGAATGGTATTAAGGGTAAGTTGCTACAATGGATAAAAGGATGGTTAAGTGGGAGAAGACAGAGTGTGGTAATCAATGGGTGCTGCTCTTCTTGGACTAATGTTATTAGTGGGGTCCCACAGGGTTCGGTGTTAGGTCCACTGTTGTTGTGTATATTTATCAATGATATTGATGAAGGTATATCAGACTTAATGTCGAAGTTTGCAGATGATACAAAGGTTGGCAGGGTTGTTAATGACAGTAATGGCAGTGTGCTACTGCAACAGGAGCTAGATAATTTGGGCAGATGGGCTAAGAAGTGGCAACTGAAGTTTAACCTTGACAAATGCAAAGTACTGCATATGGGTAGAAGTAACCCCAGAGAAACGTACCAACTGTGTGGTACTACACTTGGTGGTAGAAAATGAAAAAGACCTGGGATTACGTAATTGTGCAGGCAGATATGAAGTTTTCTGAGCAATGCAGACAGGCTACCAGGGCAGGTTATGGGGTTTTGTCAATGATATATAGGAATTTTGCTAGCAGGGAAAAGGAGGTGATTATCCCTCTGTATAAGGCAATGGTCAGGCCACGCCTTGAGTACTGCGTACAGGTCTGGAGGCCTCATTTTAGGAAGGATGTAGATTTATTTGAGCGTGTACAGAGAAGGGCAACAAGACTGGTGAGGGGAATGAAGGGATCCTCTTATCAAGAGAGGCTTAAGTTCTGCAAATTGCAGTGGCTGGAGACTAGGCACCTGCGCGGTGATCTGATTGAGGTGTATAAGGCCTTGAATGGGTTCAGCACGCCGAATTCTGATGGGATCCTTCCACTTGTTCAGATTTCGAACCTAAGGGGGCATAAATTCAAATTAAGAAAGGACAGATGTAGAATAGATGTGCGGAAATTTGCCTTTAGCCAGCGGGTGGTTAATTGCTGGAACAAACTTCCATCTGTCGTTGTGGAAGTTGATAGGTTGAATAAATTTAAGGAGGAACTGGACATGCATTTGGAGGGAATGGTGTGATTTTTTTTTTTTTTTTTTTGGCTGATGCTGCATAAGCTCATACACTTGCTTTCTTGCATCACATGCTACTATTATTACTCGGTCGGTGTCCTCGCTCAATGGGCAGAGTTTGAGGGCCTGATCCGTTTGAGAGTTGTCACCTGCCCCACTGAGTGGTGAGAGGAACTTTTGCTGGACTGTAATGTAGTCATTCCAGAAAAGAAAAAAAAAAAAAAAAAATTTTGTTGTAAGTTAGGGTTATTACTTCTAAACTTGCAAAACATTTAGCTTTCATTACTATTTAGATGTAATTATGACCAACTATATACTAAGGGTCATATATATAAAAAAAAAAAAAAACGGTATGCATAAATTACCTTTTTAATAAGATGTCTATGTTATTGTTCTAGTTGTATGGATAACTGGCAGCGGTGTAGCACCTGTCGGAAACAACTTTGTACTTTGTGGTAATAATTGCTTTATTAATGGGTCAAGTAGGTTACCCAATTCTTTTTATTGTGTAACCATATTAGGTATTTATTTTGTTGTTTTTTACTATCAAACCCTGAGCATATATCTTAAGGGATGACTATCTAATTTGGTATTTATTCAAAATATATAACTGTTCAGTTGTTAGATAGCAGTGCATATGTAATGTATTGTTTTTATATACTGATTGAAAGTATAATGTGTTTAGTATCAATTACATGTGTAGTTAGAAAATCGTAATAGAGTTAAGAGCAAATATTAACACTGTGTTCCTTTGTTTTCATGTTGTGTCACCACTCTGAATGACGAGTGACAAGCGTCACACGCCAGTTACATCCTCAGTAGATCCGGAGAAGAAACTTTTACTGAACCTCTGTACCAGTGCTAGACAGTTTCGTCCAGACTATGGTTGTCCGGAGTCAACGATCACGAATAGAAGAAGGTGATGCAGCATAAGTGCAAAGATGACCAGTGAACTAAAAAAAAAAAAAAAAAAAGAAGAAGAACCATTAATATACACATCAAAGAACATTTGAACTACCAAAACATGTGAACATTTATTGTTTTATTTCTGTGTGAAAAAACGGGATCACATTGATGATAATTATTCTTTGGTAACCTTCATAACACATAGAAAGTTGTTATATATATATATATATATATGTTGATTTTAGTTATTATTTACATTAGTTAAGAGTAACCAAATTTTGTAAGAGAAGAAATGTGTGTTTTTCCCTGGTCCAAGGAGCCCATGCTCGATCAACGAGTACATACCACGCTTTAAATTTTGAGCACGTGAAATTAACTTTTCACTTTGTGCAAAATCTTCTGGTGGCAGTAAGGTGTATAAAATGACTTCATTTTACTCCCTTGGACTTGTCTTTAATAAGTAATCCTTGTTTCAGAACACCGAATACTTTTCCACGGCCTGTTTAAGTAAAACTTACTCCTCCCCATCGGAGAGGACTGCGTCGTTGTCCCCCTTAGCGTGCAGGTGACGCCGCACCCGTGAAATAGTATCGCCCCGTCATGTGCCGCCGGCTAGCTGAGAGTGGTCGTTATTCGGCCAGGGCAGCATCCTAACGCATTGTTTACAAAAAAACGGAGAGAGGGAAAGAGATGTGTCACTTTTAGAGAGAAAAGTCACACTGTTAGAGTTATACTTCTGATGCCGGCTGAATCACGTATCAGCAGAATGTTTGGTAGCGGGGAGACTAAGAGGGGAGAAGTGTATGTCACATAAAACTCCCCTGAAGCAACCCTACACGAATATGCAAGCTCTCCTTACCCCTTCATAAATATTGTCTCTGGCTGAGTCAGGCCCTAAAAATGTCAGGCAAGAACCTTTTTTCTGTCCGACAAGATGAACACCTGCATATGAGAGGGAAAGGCAGAAAAGGGGAAAAACATAAATATATATATATATATATAGGGATGAAGAACAAAGAAGAGGGAGTTGGAGTTTGAGAGTGAGTTAGTTTGTCATTCGACGATTGCATTGCCATTGGAGCTTTTCTCGCTGAAGTTGTCGTCGGAGTCGTTGCGTTTGTCGTTTAAATTTTGAAGAAGAAGCCTTGGTCTAGATGATCCCAGAGATGGCAAGAGCTATGCCCAGGCACATCTTGGAACTTGTTGGTAAGTTTACCCAGTCTTAACCAATAGAATTGCTTAAATTGAATCATTAAAACCACATCCCCTTGACAATTATCACTCATGTTATACCCACCTTTCTTCTCATGAAAGTAGTTTTAAAAAAATGTATCTTGATGTGGTTAACCTTAAAGTAATGCTATTAAAGTAAAACTATTTTGTTTACTATTACTCGACCCCATAACTACTTTTGCTACTTATTTGACACTGAGATAAGTAAGTACCTATGTCATGGTCCAAAGGACAGGAATTACTGTTTGCTTAGACTACATGAAGACACACAAAGTAATGTACCTACAAATTCCCCTTAATACCTTAACAGCTGAATAGTACCTTGAATACATTATGTCAGGTTTATTGTACTTTTGTATATAATGTGTTATATGTAATAATGTTGTATAATAAATCATGTTTGTTTGCTAACTTTGCCTCACGACATTCTCTGGTTACACACAGTCCACTGAAATAGAATTAAGAAAGAACCTTTATTGCGGCCGCCTCGAGGCTCTGTTATTTAAATAGAGAATCGGAGTGGAGTACACAGCACCTCCCAATGTTGCCAGTTTTATTCCATGAATAAAATTGAAGAACACGTGAGTTATATGTCCTAATCTAAACTAGTAAAAGATCACGATTAACCCGGCCTCTCTGGATAATCATTTTAGTGTTGAGCATGCCTGAAAGTTGTAGTTATAGCAGTGAAAGGTTCCCAGCATGCCTCCGCTATAACAGAGAGAAAATAACATGGGTGGAACATTTGCATAATGGGATAAAAAATTATACATTTATAACCTTAAAAATTGGCAAGAAGTAATTCAGAATTTTTCACTTTTTTCATTCCATCTTTATATTCAATCCTTTCTGAACACAACTTCAACTATAAAAATGTGGATTTGAAAAATCCATATTTTTATATAAAAAAAATATTTTAAATTATTTTTTGAAAATAAAACACCTCTGCAGCACTTTAGACATATTTTTTTATGCACTCTTATTTATATTTAGTTCCTTATTAACTTTGACTGAGTAAGTCAAATGTCAATTGAACCCATGTGCTACAATGATTGGACAACAAGAGATGCATACTAATTTTAATTTCATGTTTTTCAGCATGTGCTGAAAAATATGAACTTAAAATTAGCATTAAAATAATTACTGACACTAGACTTATTATGGTCCTGCATGTTTATGTTTTGCATAATAACAAAGATTTCTAGAATTTTCTGTAGAAAATCAAAGAAAACACATTTGTTGAAAAGGTATTGACAGTTTCAGCAGTGTGGGCCAAGTAGATGAAGAGCAGGATATTGCAAAAAATTGTGTGGTATTAGCATCATTTTAGATGGAACCCCATTTTTTCCTGGTAAGAAAATCCTTTGTATTCCCAACTGATCTTGTTGCTGTTCTCTTCACCCTTTCTAACAGATCTATAGCAGTCCCAAAATAAGGTTTTGAAACCTGTATACAGTATCCGAGATGTAGCCTTATGTAATGAAATAATCGCCTCTTTGCCATTGCTGGTAAAGTTCCTGTATATCATTGACAGAATCCCATGGACTGTTTGCACAGCCCACAGAATTTTATGAAAGCTGTGCAATTACCCCAAGGTCTTCTTCTTTATCATTTATTAATATTAAACCTCAGCTGACATTTTTCAGCCCAATTGCTTCATTTATCTAGATTTTCTTGAAGTGGCATATGCTAATTAGTGTCATTAACCATTGTGTCCACTTCTGTGTCATTAACAAACTTAGACACCTAATGTGAAATATCTATTATGAATATCATTAAATATTAAAAACAATAACAGGAATGATATACAGGAATTTTTCTATCAGGGAAGTTGATAGCCTTAAATAAATTTAAGGCTATCAACTTCCACAACAAAGGATGGAAGTCTGTTCCACAAACCATCCGCTGGCTAAAGGCAAACTTCCGCACGTCTATGCTACATCTGTCTTTCCTCAATTTGAATTTATGCCCTCTCAGGTGATTATTCTGAGCAAGAGAAAGAATCCCATCAGCATTGAGCATGCTCAAACCATTCAAGGCTTTATACACCTCTATCAGATCACGTCGCTGGTGCCTAGTCTCCAGACACTGTAATTTGCAAAACTTAAGCCTTTCTTTGTAAGAGCACCCCTTTGTTCCATTCACTAATCTTGTTGCCCTTCTCTGTACTCGTTCCAGCAGCTCTACATCCTTCTTGAAATGAGGCCTCCAGACCTGTATACAGTACTCAAGGTGTGGCCTGACCACTGCCTTATACAAGGGAATAATCACCTCCTTATTCCTGCTAGAAAAATTCCAGTATATCATTGACAATACACCATGAGCTACTCTTGCAGCCCATCTGCACTGCTCAGAAAACTTCATATCATTTATAAATACAGAAAACAATAATGGACCCAACACTGAGCCCTGAGGGACTCCACTAATAACATTAGTCCACGACGAGCAGTGTCCATTGATTACCACTCTCTGTCTTCTGCCCTTCAGCCACCCCTTTATCCCAGCAGCAATTTGCCTCCAAAGCCACACTGCTCCAATTTGTGCAGCAGTCTTCCATGTGCAACAGTATCAAAAGCCTTTCTAAGATCCAAGTATATAATATCAAAGTTATTCCCTGCATCCAGTTCCTTTGTGACTGGATGCAGGGAATATGATCTTTATCATATTATATTTGTACAACTGCGTGTCCACGAGCTGATTTTAATATTGTATAGGCTGAAAATCCCAGAATTACTTGTGGAAGAGCTACTCCCCATTCCAAAAATTAACTACAGCCACATTTGACAAGGTCTTTAATTACGAATTTCTCCAGTTTTTGAATCCAGACCTCTCCAAAGCTGATGGGGGTGGGGAGTGCCAGTTTGACAATCACCCCCACCTCACTGGAGAGAGTAATGCTATAAATCACAAGATAAGAGAAGTCGAGTAGTGCAGGAAAAAAATTCTTTTCAAAGAGACTTTAGTTGTTAGGTGTTGCATTGTTGGGGTGCCTGATCTTTCAACAGTGGCATAACCGTTTTTGTATTATTTATTTTTTGCAGTTACTAAACTGAAAAAAAAAAAAAAATTTGAAGAACAGCATTGCACTATAAATAAATAGAATTACATTTCTGTTTTGGGAAGTGCTGTTATTTGTAATGCAATAATTTGGCAACTCATGGCACAGTATTGTATTACAATTTTTTTTTCACTAAGTAATATACTATTATTGCAAATGGGTGCAAGCCTTGTCATTTAATTAAAGATTTTTACTTCTGCACTGAAAGAAGTAACCATTTTAGAATTTACAAATAAATTTGCAGTTTATACCCTGGGATGGCCACATAAAGTTAGAGAAGTTCACACAAAATAGAGAGAATGCAAGAACATCATAGTTAGCAGGGAAGCGTGAGCTGTGGTCAATTCAAAGGGTTGCTCTTACGAAGAAAGGCTTAAGTTTTGCAAATTATAGTGTCTGGAGACTAGGCACTGGCGAGGTGATCTGATAGAGGTGTATAAAGCCTTGAATGGTTTGAGCATGCTCAATGCCGATGGGATTTTTCCTCTTGCTCAGAATAATCACCTGAGAAGGCATAAATTCAGATTGAGGAAAGACAGATGTAGGATAGATGTGTGGAAATTTGCCTTTAGCCAGCGGGTAGTTGGTTGGTGGAACTTGTTGTGGAAGTTGATAGCCTAAATAAATTTAAGGCTCAGCTGGACCGGTATTTCGAATGAACGGAGGGGTGAAATGGAAGTGTGTGTGTTTTTTTTTTTTTTTTTTGGCTGATGCTGCATAAGCTTGCTTTCTTGCATCATATGCCTCTACTAATGCTAATGCTAAAATTTGCATAAAAGTGCTCTTGTATTTTGACTACTAAGATTGGTCTGACAGTTCCTTTAGCTTCTTAAAATAATACATTTTTATTAAGTCTTGCAAGTTGCTGGATATTTCCATCATGAATCATCATTGACTTCTCCCTTGCTTTTTACACTCTGGAAGCCAGAATTTAAAAAATTCTTGTTATAGATACAACTTCATTCTCATAAACTTAGTTTCATGTTTAGAAGTCTCTTGCAGATTTCCTCAGTTTCACATAAAATTAAATAATTTTTTTTGGTCATAAACTAGTCATTCTGATAAAGAAAACACACACACACACACACACAGTGGCATATCCAGGTGTCATTGTAAGGGGGAGCATGGTGATCCGGTCCACATGTCATCGTAAGGGGGGCATGGTGACCAGGTTTTTGAGTTTTTTAGAATGCCCCCTGCATTCTTTTCCTTTAATTTAAAATTTTTGGTTAAGGGGGGACATATTCCCCCTCTGCCCCCACACACATGTTCACTCCAACAGTTAGCAATACAATAATCAAGTTCTTGTGCATATATTGCTGATGTAGAATGAAACATGTCAGAATGTCTCCACAAGTGACCCATTTAACCCTGCACAGTAAAATCAGTCTCTTTAATGTGTACTATGGTATGGTTGCAAAAAATGAAATAAAACAAAAAAATGCAATTCATTAAGGAAAAGAAATAATTTATTCCAGACATTTCAAGGGACAATTCTTTTTCCATTACATTATACAGGCAGGCAAATAACTTTTCTTAAGAATTAAACATTATGCAATTAAATATAGGGAAAAGAGAGTTACTGAATTACATAAGCAGACTAGCAAATTTCTCAATGACATCAGGAAGCAGCAGGCTATCATTAAAATATTGCAAACATTTTATAAAAGTGAAAGCACGTCAGTTAGATGTAAAGGAATTCTTAATATAAGACATTGTGCAGGAGTAGCTTTAGCAAGAAAATAAAAATTGTTAGCAATACCTGAAATGTATTAAAAATATGAAAAGTAAAGGTAATATAAAGTATCCCCTGCTGAAAAAATATATGTGGAATTATTAACTAGTATTAACAGTAAATATGAAGAATTATGTGAAGACAAGATGTGGACAAATATGATGGTTATGAAAAGTTGGAAATGGGAGGTAGGTGAATGTCCAAGTCAGCACCAGCAAATTCGGTAAAGTCAAGGAGCAAGGCTAAGCTTTATTTATAACGAACTATAATATTTTTAATAATTTTCTGCTTTTGTTAAAGACTAAGGAGTGACTGAGAAGTTTTGAGCCTAAAAAAGTGAGAGACTACAATTCTTAAATGTTGTGTGCTTACTGTTTCATTCTTTTAGCCACCAAATTTGGAAGTTGTACAATAAGGCATAGTTTTTTTGGCAGGTGCCCAAAGTGACAATGTCAGTGGAAGAGCTGATTGGATGTGTGTGTGTGTTGGGGGGAAGGGGAGATCCAGGATCGTACATTTATTGAATTCACAAGAATCAGCTAACAATCAAAGGGCTAAATATTGAATTCACAAGACAATCAGGTGATTGTCTTGTGAATTCAATAATCAAAGACAATCAGGTGATGATAACCCATTGTATTCAACAACAAAAAAGTTGGTATCCATATTTCACGTGGTACAACAATTTCAAGAGCTGACCAATTATCACCACAACTGAAATGGTACTGGAAGACAGAAGACTGGCCACCCACTACACAGCCAATATATTTGAGATGTGATGAGATTAATTAAAATGCAGCATATTCTGAGTTTTATTCCAGAAATGAAAAAAAAAGTTTCTGCACACTGGACCTTCAAACTTTTTATACCTGATCAAAAACAGGCTGTTGATGGACTCAGAAAGCAGCAGGCTATCATTAAAATATTGCAAATATTTTATAAATGTAAATTTATAAAATGGACTATCTTCAGCACTGTTGAGACACACAAAGTAGTTAGATTTGTGAGACAGAAGATCCTGGTCTATTTCCAACTGGAAGGAAAAGGGCAGTCTTACCAGTGGAAGCACTTTTAATGTTCCATCCCTAAAATCAGTTTATTCAACTGAAAAGGTGATGGCATAAATCATCTGGGATTCTGAGAGTTTGTTACTAGCATAGCTGCCAACTTTTGACTTCCATTATCCCCAGGGGCTCACATCTGGTGATTATGGGTTTGGCACACCCAGAGTCCTGAGCTGGATATCATCATTCTTATCTTCCTTGGTGATTCCCTTCTACTTCTTTCTCTCTCAGAGTAACTCAGAAATTTATTTTAGCTGGTGCAGTATAAGCCTCAGGCTTCCTTGCACTATATGGCTAGTAATAATAATAAAGCTGGAGGTCAGGTAAATCAAGAGGAACACAGGAGATTTCTTGCCAGAAACAGGAGCTTTTTGCAAAAAGCAGTTCTTTACAAAAAACATTCTTCAGAAAAAGCATCTTTTCAAATATAAGTTAGTTACCTAGTATTTTTATGTCTGTGGATTTTTGTTTGGATTGTCCATTAGACATTAACTGATTCTGATTGCTTCAAGGATACTGTTGCAGACTTTGCCTTCTTCACAAATGTTAAGTCAAAGTTTTCTCTATAACAATAGCACTGCTATTTAGAACTTGTATGTCAAGAGCATTTTCAAAGATTCACCAAAAAGAGGTGATACATTACTTGTGATATCAGATTTATTGTATTTCAAGCTTTAGTGTGCAACTGTTAGTTCCCCAACCAAGAACCACTGTCCAATTCTTTCATAATAGTGTGGTAGATACTCACACCGAAATTTGATTCTGCAAAAGATTTCTATTTCTTTACCTTCAGTGATATTTTACAGTACTGGTACTATTTTATCTTGTTCGCATGCATTATACATGTGAAAAAGAACCCAGTAAAGGGTTTTTAATGTGCATTTATTAAAATTATTTATCGTGGTGTACAAAGAAGTGTGTGAATAGCTTATTTCTTGATAGATAACATCACAAAGGGCACAGCTGATTTAAAACATGATTTTAATCATGAATCATTAATTTGGTTCAAAAAAACTTGTTCACAAACGGCATTGTTGGATGACAATTTGGTTCTTCATATTTGATTATATTTAAGTTAAAGTACTCAGGCGGCAACTTGCTATGTATGAATTCTGTTTGGGACCAGCAGACTTTTGCCTACCATAAGAAAACATGATTTGGTCTGGTCTTAGGAATTCATGACAAAAAGTCAGTTGGCTACTAAGCTAAGTCCACAATTTATCAAATTTATTCATAAAGTCATATAGCTTCTGCTTTGAGTGTATGTGGGAATGGGCAAAAATTAATGTATCGTAATTCATAGTGTACGATGAAAATACCATATAACTAGCTTAAGAATAATTGGTGGGCAAAGGTACACGGAAGCATTTGACTTCATTTACAAACTCTAAAAAGTGGCATTTGTCAGATGCCATACTAGCAATGGAAGATTAATATTTGAGACTGTAAAAATTCATTGACTGTATTAGCACACAAATCACCTTGCTAGCATAACATTGGTAGAACTTTTTTTTTTACCATATGTATGAAACACTTAGGGTGAAGGTTTCCATGAATGTTGTGTTCTACTAACTGATCAGTTTGTCATTCAGCAACCTCTTTTGACATTTCATGATGTATTGTCTCAGTACTCATCTCTCACTGGTCTTTTTTGTGATTGACAAGTTAGATGGCCTTTACTCATTTATTGACATTGGAGGGCAATGTTTTTGCTCATATTTCTAGACTATTTTTCACTCACATTTGTAGACTGTCGGCAACTTAGAGGGGTTGCTGTGTCATACATTTATTTCTTTTAAAATAAATCTTTAATGATATTAGTTTTTATAAACTTTAAAGTTCTTTTATTAATCTTACTGCTTTCAAAATTGAGAGAAAGTATCATCACTGGGCTGTATCGTGTTGTGAAAAACCTGCAGAATAAAGTTTGTTTTTTTTATGGCTAGCTGAACAATTAGGTCAAACTTTTCTTGAGTATTTATTATGGCCATATTTTGTTAATGAAAATTAAGAAGAAATTTGCAGAATGTTTAAAAAAATTCTGATCTTAATATAGTTTTACTATTTTTTTCCCCCAAAAAGAAATAGAAGGTGAAAAAACTTCCATTATCACAAAATCACAGATTCTCCATCATAAATCCAGAGAGTTGGCAGCTTTTACTAGTGATTATTCAGAAACGGCCACACCATCAGGGTAGAATATTATTCTTCACTGGTGTACAAGTTTTATGACAAGAGTAAGAGTCATGGAAAGCACAAAAAGAGTAATTTTTTAACAACACAATGTGCAGGAATATCAGTTGGTGACTACAATATGAACAATTTGTGATGGTGGGTTTTAACTCATTAAATATTGCCTTAGTACAAAATAAATAACACTTCAATCAGATTTCCACTTTTCCACAGCTTGAAAAAACATTTGACCGGGGCTCAATTTCATGGCTGCCATTAAGTGGTATAAGTCAGTGCTTCTCAAACTATCTGTGGTGAAGGACCAATTTCTTTTATTTCCAATCCATCGTGGACCGATACATTTGTAAAATACAAATCTCATAGACCAGTAACGTTCTCGGCCAATTTTCAATCCTTCGCAGACCAGTGTCGGTCTGCGAACCACACTTTGAGTAGCAGTGGCATAAGTGGGGCACAGCTTCATTAGGACCATGAGCTTGAGGGGTGGAAAAGGGACAAAAGGAAAATAAGAAAACTACATAAAAAAGTAATTGAATTATTTGCACCAGGGCCCTTTCACACGATGGTATGCCACTGCTTGCCATCAGTACCTTTTTTTTTTTTTTTCTGGATGACCTGGCCAAAACCATCATTGAAAATGGGATTAAAGCTTTGCAAAAAATGGTGGCAGAGTGTATCAATATGGAGGGAGATTATGTAGAAAAATAATATCTACCTTTCTTACTTTCTTCTTCTTTCATAATAATGCTCAAAACTTTTCATTCACCCTGAGTTCATATTATTCAAGAACATTTTTTTCCATAATATGACTACAATATGAAAACTTTTAAAATATAGAATGCTATAAACAAATCAATTACTATGCAATATCAGATTAGCACCCTTTACACTTTGTTCATAATTTTTAGTATTGTAGAAATTTTTATTGTAATCATTAAACAACGAAAATGGAAGATTGTTGCTGTTGTTACACACTGATCATAACACAAACAAGTTCAAATAAAAATATATATATTTCTGACAATATGTAGATATATTAACAATGAGAAAAGATGTAAGGCAAATATTTTTAGAAAAAATGTAAATATGTAATGCTAGGAATCTCCCCTCTATATATACTCAGAGCAAAAGTTTGCTTTAACAAAGCTACAAAATCTATTTTTTTATTCTTTCTGAGTAATGTTGTGTTTTGGAGTGGGGGTGACACTGTTGTCATTATGAGGTCTTGTTGGCATAAGAGCAATAGCAGTCATATTGCATCTTGGGGGGGGGGGGATGTTCAAGTATCTTGTGGGAGGACAGAATTTGTAGTTTCATTTCTGCTGTGGCACATTGGTAAACTACACACACACACTAGACAAGTTAAGGTGGTCATTGCTGCAGGAAGAGACCCTCAAATTCTGGACATAATTGCCTACTTGGCTTCTTAAGCATCAGAGTTTACATTACAGGGTACAAACTCTTATTGCACACTGGAAAAAATGCCCAAGCTGTCTTGGCAACAACATTGAAATGTTATAGTTATGTCATATTATTATCATGTGCTATACTGATTACGTTATAAATTTGAAGAAAAGTACAAGTAAATTCAGGTCATTTAATGATCTCTCCCCATATGTGGGCTGGAAATATAGAACTACTTTCTCCTGTACATACAAAAATATAACCTCATATCATCCTATACCGCTATCTCTAGAAGTAGATTTATAAATATCTACAGGACAGACAGGGTAAGAAGGGAGGAGGAGTTATTCTGTTAATTAAGAAACACATAAAATCTAAGAAAGTGCATCCAGTTGACGTGGGTGGACAGTGCAATGTTGATTCTGTTTGGTGTGACATAAACACTGGGAAAGGAAAAATGAGAGTAGGAGTACGTTAGGCCTAATTCACAGCAGTTTTCTACAGCTGTGAGTTAGGGTTGAATTTCAAAGTGTCTGCAATTCTGCCTAGACACGATAGGAGGGAGTATATGATGAGAGCGTTGTCAATCAATTCAGCCCTGGAGAGATTGTGCAATGCTCAAAGGGTAGAATTTTTCTAAGCGTGGTCTGTGCTTGTTAACAGGAGAAATTGCTTCTACAGGAATGGGATACACTTAAATAGAAAGGGTGCAAGAATATTTGCTGATGCTATCGAGGCAGAATTAGGTGGGTCGGAAAACAGCTAGCTTGGGGGATACACAGACTAATAGATTAACAGTAGCCGCTGGCAGAGGTGAAAGTGATTCTTGCACTGCTTCTATTGAAATGCAATTGAGCAGCAGCCTGGAAAGCAAGGCAGTGGGGATTTCCAGGACTGCTGAGAGTCATAGTGGAACAAGTAAATACATAGGCTGTGTTAGGGTAACTAAGAGTAGAAACAGGTGCATGTATACTTGCATGTACACCAATGCTAGGAGTATAGTTAATAAATTTAATGAGCCTGAAGTGCTAGTCAAGACAAAGGCAGATATTGTTGGGATATCAGAGATGTCACTTTAGGTGGTAGATGACTTTCATCAACCAGTGAAATACCACCACTTTGCTTATTGGAGGCTTGAAGTGGTGAAACCCATGTTTAGTCTCTAGAGCAAAGTTTCCGGCATCCCCCTCCCCCCATACTTCTCCTTCAACCCATGCACGGTACTAAGTACTATAGGTTGATACTTTTCGTGTTTGGGGTTTTCATAAAAAAACACAGACATCAGCAGTGCAGAATTGTAATTTGGGGAGTACAATGTGTACAGAAAGGATAGACAGGACAAGAAGAGAGGAGGGGTTATGCTGTTAGTTAAGAAACACATAAAATATAATGAAGTGCATCCAATTGATGTTGGTGGACAATGCAATCTTGAGTCTGTTTGGTGTGACACAAGCACTGGGAAAGGAAAAATGAGAGTAGGTGTGTGTTATAGACTGTGACTATGGTGGTCTGAGACAGTATTTAAATTCTATATAGTGAGAACAACTGATGATGTTACCAACAGCAAATTCAAAATGGGAAACATTCAAAGAAATAATCTGGGAAGCTATTAGGCTTTTCATACCAACTAAGATTATTGTTCAAGATTTAGGCCTAAAATGGATGTCAGATGAACTAATTAGACATGTGGCAGAGAAGCAAAATTAAATATAATGAAGATACATATAATGAAGATTAATGGGATACATATAAATTAACAGGTGACACAGAAGCCTATGATAGATATAAGCTGGTCTGTAACCAAGTCACAAAGGAGGTTAGGCAAGTAAAGGCTGATTACGAGAAATCTTTGGCAAAGGATGCAAAGAAAAACAGCAAAGAGTTCTTTACTTATGTAAACTCTAGAAGGAAGGGGATGAATCAGATTGGTCCACCTGATATCAATGGTTCAACTGTTGATGATCCTGCTCAGGTAGCTAACAAACTAAATGAATATTTTGCATCTACATTGACACATGATAAGTTATTCAGGGAGAGGAATTCCCAGAGGTGTATTAAACTCTGGCAGTAAGCTAGATAATCTTGTAATAACTGAGAGTAAAGTGGAGAAGAAATTGTTGAAGATAAACATAAGAAAGGCACCCGGGGTGGATGGAATCTATCGTTATATTAAAGGAGGCAGCAAAGGAAGTAAGCAAACCCTTAGTCATATTTATGAGAGCTTCTTTGGACTCAGGGGAGGTACTCATGGACTGGAAATCTGCAAGTGTGACCCAATCCACAAAGGAGGATCAAAGGGAAACACAGGTAATTACAGACCTGTTAGTTTAACTTCTGTTCCAGGGAAATTAATGGAGGCCCTGTTTAAAGAAGCATTGCAGGATCATCTAGACAAGACTTCAGTTATAGCTCGGACACAGCATGGGTTTGTTAAGGGGAAGTCTTGTCTGACCAAATTTATTTAATACTATGATGTAGTCACAAAGGAACTGGATGCAAGGAATAACTTTGATATCATATATTTGAATAAAAATAAAAATAAATAAATTTTCTGTTTATACTCCGGCACGACAACCAAGTCAGTAGAGTTTACAATAATTCGTCAATATAAATATTTATCGTATTTAGTAGTCACGGGCTTGAACCCCGGTCCGCTCAAGGAACGCGTGCTATGCACTCTCGCTCCTGACCACTGGGCTACGTCAGGCTTTTGATACTGTTGCACATTATTATTATTATTAGCCATATGGTGCAAGGAAGCCTGAGGCTTATGCTGCAACAGCCAAAAAAAAAAAAAAAAAAAGAGAGAGAGAGAGAAGAAGGGAATCACCAAGAAAAAGAAGAATGATGATATCCAGCTCAGGACCCTGGGTGTGCCAAGCCCATACTCACCAGATGTGAGTCCCTGGGGTTAATGAAAGACTGCTGCACAAATTGGAACAGTGTGGCATTTGAGGCAAATTGCTGCTATGGATAAAGTTGGATAAAATTGCTGCTATGGATAAAGGTTGAGTGGGAGAAGCCAGTGAGTGGTAATCAATGGACACTGCTCTTCATGGACTAATGTTATTAATGGTCTCCCAGGGTTCAGTGTTGGGTCCATTGTTGTTTTCTGTATTCATTAATGATATTGATGATGGTATATATCTTAATGTCCAAGTTTACAGATGATACGAAGGGCGGCAGGGTTGTTAATGACAGTATGCTGCTGCAACAGGATCCAGAAAAGTTGAGTAGATGGGCTGAGAGGTGGCAACTGAAGGTTAACATTGACAAATGTAAAGTACGGCATATGGGAAGCAGTAACCCCAGAGTAATGTATCAACTGTGTGGTACTACACTGACAGTGGTAGAGAGTGAAAAGGATCTGGGGGTAATTGTGCAGGCAGATACGAAGTTTTCTGAGCAGTGCAGATGGTCTGCAAG
Source organism: Mastigoproctus giganteus (assembly GCF_048544385.1). Lineage (NCBI taxonomy): Eukaryota > Metazoa > Arthropoda > Arachnida > Uropygi > Thelyphonidae > Mastigoproctus > Mastigoproctus giganteus. The sequence continues at coordinate 16,010,617 of NC_143582.1, forward strand.
AGTAGCTCATGGTGTCTAGTCAATGATATACAGGAATTTTTATAGGAGGAATAAGGAGGTGATTATTCCCTTGTATAAGGCAATGGTCAGGCCACACCTTGAGTATTGTGTACAGGTCTGGAGGCCTCATTTTAAGAAGGATGTAGAGCTGTTGGAACGAGTACAGAGAAGGCCAACAACATTAGTGAATGAAGCAAAGGGTTGCTCTTACGAAGAAAGGCATAAATTTTGCAAATTACAGTGTCTGGAGACTAGGCAACTGCGAGGTGATCTGATTGAGGTGTATAAAGCCTTGAGTGGTTTGAGCTTGTTCAATGCTGTTGGTATTCTTCCTCTTGCTCAGAATAATGGCCTAAATTCAAATTGAGGAAAGACAGTTGTAGGATAAATGTGCAGAAGTTTGCCTTTAGCCAGAGGTTGGTTGATTGCTGGAACAAACTTCCATCTGTCGTTGTAGAAGATGATAGCTTAAACAGATTCAAGGCAGAACAAGACAAACATTTGGAGCGAGTGGATGGGTGAAATGAGAAGGGTGTGTGTGTGTGTTTTTTTTTTTTTTTTTTTGGCTGATGCTATATAAGCTTACTTTCTTGCATCATGTGCCCTTGCTAATGCTAAAGCAACATGTTCGAGGGGCAACCAGAGGGACTAACATCCTTGATCTAATTGACTAATACCCTATCAGCAGTGATTATTCATGCATTAAGAATTTGCAGATAAAGGAACCACTAGGTGACAGTGATCACAGTGTACTGATGTGGAATTTACTTAAAGATGTAACTATGATCAAGGGTAAAGTGAAGGGTTTTTGTTTTCGTTAAGGTGACTACAGAGGTCTCAGACAGTTTTTAAATTCTATAGAATTGGATCAACTGATGATGTTACCAATGGTGAATTCTAAATGGGAAACCTTTGGGGGACTTAATCTTGGAGGCTACTAGGCTTTACATACCGACTGAGAAATACTGTTCAAGGTTCAGGCCTAAATGGATGTCGGATGAATTAATGTGGCTCGTGGCAGAGAAGAAAAATACATGGGATACATATAAATTATCTGAATACACAAAAGCCTATGACAGGTATAAGTTGTCGTCAGATATATATGTCACAAAAGAAATAAGGCAGATTACGAGAAATCTTTGGCAAAGGACGCAAAGAGTTTTTTACTTATGTAAACTCTAGAAGGAAGGGGATGAATCAGATTGGCAACTTAACATAGATGGTTCGACTATTGATGATCCTGCTTAAGTAGCTGATAAACTGAATGAGTATTTTGCATCTACATTCACACGAGGAGTTATTCAAGGAGGGGAATGCCAGAAGTTTATCAAACTCTTAACAGGGAGCTAAGTGATTTTGTGATAACTGAGAGCAAAGTGGAGGAGAAATTGTTGAAGTTAAACTTAAAAAAGGCACCTGGGCAGATGTAATCTATACAATTATAATGAAGCAAGGGAAGTAAGCAAACCCTTAGCGATAATTATAAGAGCATCCTCAGAGTTATGGGAGGTCCCCATGGACTGGAGCTGTGCAAACATGAACCCAATTCGCAGAGGATCAAAGGGCAACACAAGTAATTATAGACCTGTTAGTTTAACTTCTGTTTCAGGAAAATTAATGGAGGCACTGGTTAAAGCACTGCAGCATTATCTAGACAAGACTTCAGTTATAGCTTGGACACAGCATGGTTTTGTTAAGGGAAAGTCTTGCCTGACCAATTTGACTAGGATGTGGTCACAAAGGAACTAGATGCAAGGAATAACTTTGATATCATATATATGGATCTTAGAAAGACTTTTGATACTGTTGCACATGGAAGACTGCTGAACAAATTGGAGTGGTATGGCATTAAGGCAAGTTACTGGAATGAATAAAGGGATGGTTCAGTGGAAGATGGCAGAGAGTGGTAATAAATGGACACTGCTCTACGTGGACTGTTATTAGCAGAGACCCAGGGTTCGGTGCTGGGCCCATTGTTGTTTTGTGTATTTATCAATGAAGGTATATCACGTTTAATGTCCAAGTTTACAGATAATACAAAGGTTGACAGGGTTGTTAATGACACTAAAGATAGTATGCTACTGCAACAGGATCTAGAAAAGTTAGGCAGATGTGCTGAGAAGTGGCAACTGAAGTTTAACATTGACAAATACAAAATACTCCATATGGGTAGCAGTAACCCAAGAGAAATGTACCAACTCTGTGGTACTACACTCAGGGAGATGGAGAATGAAAGAGACCTGGGGGTAATTGTGCAGTCAGATATGAAGTTCTCTGAGCAGTGCAGACCAGCTGCCAGAGCAGATCATGATTATCCCTTTGTATAAGGCAATGGTCAGGCAACACCTTGAGTACTGTATACAGGTCTGGAGGCCTCATTTTAGAAAGAATGTAGAGTTGGTAGAAAGAGTACAGAGAAGGCCAGCAAGATTGGTGAGAAGAACAAAGGGGTGCACCGACAAAGAAAGGCTTAAGTTCTGCAAGTTGTAGCATCTGGAGACTAGGCACCTGCGAGGTGATCTGATTGAGGTGTATAAGGCTTTAATGGTTTGAGCAGGCTCAATGCTAACAGGATACTTCCGCTTGCTCAGACTAAGAACTTGAGGGGGCATTGATTCAAATTGAGGAAAGACAGTTCTAGAATAGACATGTGAAAGTTTGCCTTTAGCCAACGGGTAGTTGATTGCTGGAACTGACTTCCATCTGTTGTTTTGGAAGTTGATAGCTTAAATAAATTTAAGGCTGAACTAGACAAACATTTGGAGCGACCGGATGGGTGAAATGGGGTGGGTTTTTTTGCTGATGCTGTATAAGCTTGCTTTCTTGCATCATATGCCTCAACTAATGCTAAGGTCTAGTACATGGAATATCCAAAAACAGGCCTGTCATTTGAGGTAGGGGGGGGAATCATCAAATACCTAAAACAATAATTTAAGGCTCTGCTGAATTACAGGTTCTAGACCAATTGTCTTATTTCTTTAGGTGCAAGTTCTACACTGCCTATCCTAGAGTATAAAATGAAATTTTAATATGTTTGTAGTGACCTAAAATTTCCTGACTTTGAATCTTTTTTCTAACTATATTAAGCCAGCTTATAGAGATATAAAGCAATGTGTTATCTTACAGAATTATGCATTTAACTGGATACAATATCAGGTGAACATAATCAATAACATTCACTGCCCAGTATTTTTCTTGCTACCATGCATTCCATTACTAGTTATTTTTTTTATTATTCTGATATCTCTCAACTGATCAGTAAGAATTTCATGATGCTAAATTAGGTAAATTCCATAAACAGTTTGAAAAACTAATATATATATATATATATATACATATATATATATATATATATATATTTATTTATTTTATTTTTTTTTTGAATTTTCGAAATATCAGTGGCCAGTTTCTCAATGGGTCATTCAATACCTATAATGATGGCTTGTTTTGTATTTCTTGAATAATGCTGAAATCCTATTCTTTTGTTTACTTCACAGTCTGCATATGGGTGGCTATGGGCACTGGCAGGATATTTTGCAATGTGGTGCACGTGGGAATAAATTTTTTGTTCCAAATTTTCGAATATATGCAATATTTTAATCAAGTCAAGTTTGACTTGATTTACTTGTAGCTGAGCCAACATTTCATGATTGGTTGGAGAAAGTGCTTGTATTTTGAAAGAAAGAATTTGTATTGTTTTAGTGTTTCAATAAATTAATGAAAATATTAAAAATTGTGTATTACTTCAAAATCCAAAGGTGGTGCACTTGCACACTTCGCACTATTCTCCCAGCGCCTATGTAGGTGGGGTCCTTTTTTTGTGGGGTATAAAGTAGATATAGATATGAAAAGAGAAAAAAAAATTTTGACTAATCATATGTACTATATGGCAGGGGTTGACAACCTATAGCACTGGTGCCACGGCAGTGCAGACTTCAAATGGCACCAGAACAGAGATATTTAATTACTTCAATGAGGCATTGCCATGATGTAGACAACACATGCTTACATTTCCTGTTGTTGCTATTATTATTTATATGAGAGTTGCAGAATCATCCTCAGAATTAATCTGCTACTTAGTCATCTTGTCTTTTAAATAAATGGTAGATTAACCATTCAGAAAAAAAAAAAAAATTAGTATGAATCAGAGCTGTACTACTCAATATGTTCTACGTTGATAATAATATTAGTAAAATAATAAGAGGAGTTTACCTCAATATAGTGCGTAGAACACTTCCGTATGATACCCTCCAGATATTAAAACGGAAAAAACAAAAAAAATCGACAACTTACCGGTACATTAGAGTAAAATATAAATAATTAAATAATCAATATAACACAATTTAAAACAATTAAAAATCAAATTAACGCAATTAAAAGAATCTAACGAAAATATTCAAAAACAATTTTCCTTCCTGAAGCTGACAACGCTTCAGGAAGGAAAATCGTTTTTGAATATTTTCGTTAGATTCTTTTAATTGCGTTAATTTGATTTTTAATTGTTTTAAATTGATTTGAATTGTGTTATATTGATTATTTAATTATTTATATTTTACTCTAATGTACTGATAAGTTGTCGATTTTTTCGTTTTTTCCGTTTTAATTTCTGGAGGGTATCATACAGAAGTGTTCTACACACTATATTGAGGTAAACTCCTCTTATTATTTTACTAAAAAGAAAAAAAAAAAAAAAATGACATCACAAAAAGTTTGTCATTTATTTAAAAATAATACAATTGATTGTGCAACTTGTGAAGGCAAAGGATTAACTAAGTTGTTTAATTAAATTTAATAATTTAATTACTCCAATGATATATAGTAGTTAAATATTGCTGGCTAAAAAAATAGCTCTCCTAATTTCATATAATTTTAATAATCTAATTAATATTAAAATTAGTTATATTGATAAATTTAATTATCTAGTTTCATCTGTATAATTGTTAAGAAATAAAATTATAATATAATAATAATAATTCTGTCTCTGGAAATACAGAATGAAGTATGTTTATTTTCCATATTTTTTATGTTGAAGCAGAATGTACAATAATCCTAATTTATATAGTGCATTAGCAACTAAGACTACTATGCTATGTATATTATGTCTAGGGTTTTTTTGTCGATATATATCATATTTTTTTCTAGAAGTCCAGTGTGATGATAAATATACAAGATAAATATCCTCATTCCATTTTTCTGTTTTTATTTTGAATTTTTAGTCATTTCTTAATATCATGGCATTTTTAAAATAATTTCGGAGCAGTTTCGGTAATTTTAGAACATGATGCACTTTTAGAAGGCTCTTTAAAAAGTTTGTGTATTATTTACCAAACTATACAACATATACCATATAGTTCTAAAATAATTTATGAATTTAATTATATGATAATTACAAATGAATAGCTATACATTAATTATGAATGCAGTCATTACTATATAGGTTTGTAGGACATCATGTAGCTGGTTGAAATTAGTTGAAAATGAAACAGGAGTGGGCATTATACAAGCACTGCAGGTGTGTTGGCAAATCATTGTGTGACTGGGCCCAAAAGAATTGTCATAATTGTAATTAAACAACAAACTTTCACTTAGAGTGAACAATGCCTATCCACTGTTCACTCCTTTAATCCTAACATAAACATATACATGTAATTGAGTAGAGCTCTCTCATTGGTCATTTGCTAAAAATATATAGTGGTACTAGAGCAACTGACCTGTGAGAGTTTTATTTGATAATGTATATTTGTTTATGTCAGGATCAAAGTTAGAGTGAATAGGTAAAAGTGTAAATTCAGTCATTTAACAAACTAGTATCTAAAATTTGGTAAGTGTTTTTTTGATAGATGATTCTATGAATAAGCTCTGAGTAGGTTTGAACCTGTTAAATAAGCAGAGCCTTAATGAGTGGTTTAAAAGTGGCAGCTGTGAAACAAGCTTTCACTGAAAGTATAAGACCACCCCTCTCCACAAATATTGGGTACTTGCCAGAAGTTCCCTGAGTATCTTTTAGGTTTGCCTGTGCAGCAGCAGTGTGTTATAAGCCAGAATGGGTTAAAGACCAAAACTTACTTTTAATGTAGGATGATGGATGAATTTATCATTAACCTTTCTGAAAAAACTGATTCTTCCAAACCTCATAAACATCAAGAGGTCACAGAAACATCCATAGCCCTGAGTTCAGTGGTAGGATAGCTGCACATAAGCTCACTATCACATCACCAATGAAAAATGACATTTCAAGTGGTGTCATTCCAACATTCATAGCCTCTTAGAATAGTGAAAAAGGTACTGTGGAATGATAAATCTCACCTCATAGACATGTTTAGTGTGGGAGAATGACAGGAGAGTGCTTCCTGTCAGAGTATACGGTCTCAACCAGGAAGTTTTATGGAGGTATGATGGTATGAGTTTCTGTTTCAGCCGGTTCACTTGATTTATTCAAAAGTCCATGACCTACCTGGATGTTTCAACAATTATGTGCCACCTACATTGTGGCAGTACTACAGAAAGTATTAATATGACAATGCTCACGTCATACAAGATTGGTTTGTGGATAGTGGCATCAAAAAGTTGGACTGGCCGTCGCAGAGCCAGACCTAAACCCAACTGAACACCTACAGGATGGGTTGGAGTGCCATATTAGGCTGTGGCCAAAACAGAATTCTTTCAAAAAAACTTCAGGAGGAATAGAAGCAAATTGCAACCAACATCTACCAGATGTCTGGGTTTAAACAACAACAAAAAAAGAAGCATGCATGCATGTGCACATACATAGTTTAAAAAAAAAGTCTTCTAACAATATCTGTTAGTATTTGATGCACTAACATTGTTAGTGCATCAAAGCAAGGGAATGCATTAAAGATGAAAGTGAAAAAGAAAGAAAGAATGTGTTGGGATCTTGATTGGCACTGGGATAGTGTAATTTTGAATATAGCAAGAAGGAAAACGAAGTGAGCAGAGTAGTGCAATTCACTTATTGAATTATACAAATTTTTTTAACATCCATAAATGGAACTTTTTTGAAATGCATAATGGAATGAAATATGAAGCACAAGTTTGTAGAATGGCATGTTAAATGTTGACTTATTTGTTACCATCAACTAAAATAGCTAATAATGAAATTAACTATTTAGCTGACTTTTTTTAAAGTCTGCCAGTAGAAATTGAAGAGAGTGGCAATAAGTCACTCACTTTACATGCTCATGAAATACATTTGCTCACCATCAGTAAGCAAAATGACAGAGGAGTTGCACCTGACAATCAAGCCAAAGCTGGAGTTGCACTGAACTTGGAATATCTCAGAATTCTGTTCAACAAGATTTGAAAATGTTTCCATACATGAACTTTCCAAAAATGATAAGCAGAAAAGACTTAAATTTTCTGTATGAGCAGAGGGAGAAATGTAGTGTTATGCAACACCTGGTTTTCAGATTAAATTTATTTTCATTTGGATGGGACTATGAACAAGTGAAATGTATGCCTTCCCTCCATGTCACACCACATACGTTTGATGTCATGTTGAATTTTTTGCATGCCATTCCTAGCCCTGGCATAGTGTCATACCATTATCCTGATCAATCACAACTGCAAGTATTTTTGAGAACCTCCAAGCACAGACTTGAACCAATGTGATTTTTCTTGTGGGGAAGGTTTCTTGATAGAGAAGGTATTGTACAGGAAACTTGCTTCACCCATAGACTTGAGAGCTGTGATGCTTGTCTTCAGAACTCATCAAAATGGAGAACATATTGAACATGTGGTAAAATAAGAATTTTTACCAAGAACCTGAATATTCATAACAATTAATGAATAATGAGTTTCTTAGAAAACATTTAGATGCATCAATATTTCATTCATCGCTCTGTAGGAATTTTAAACTATGGAATTGCAGTGCCAATTTATTTTGTCTAATTTCACCGTTATTTATTTATTTTTTTTTTTTTAGGAGCATTAGCAACTAAGGCCATATTGCTCCAGGGATATGTGGTGGTCATTCCCTGACCTTTCCGCATCTGATGGCCACGGGCTCGAACCCCGGTCTAATCAAGGAGCGTGTGCTATGCACTGCTGCTCCTGCCCACCTGGCTACGGAGGCACCTCTCTAATTTCACCTATTTTTAAAATTATCCATATATAAACTGCCAATAATTCTTCTCGCCACCACAATAATTCTTTGCAATCAGTATACTGTGTGTGTGTGTATGTATACACACACACAATGCATTTAAATTTCATTCCTCTTCAGTTTTCCTGTCAGTTAAAATTCTATTTATTCCATCTTATTACTAGGATATATACATATAGAAAACATGATCGAAACATTCAGGGACTGACTTTATATCTTGAAATGGCCATGGAGGTGATTATCCCGTTATACAAGGCAATGGTCAGGCCACACCTAGAGTACTATGTACAGGTCTGGAGGCCTCATTTTAGGAAAGATGTAGAGTTGCTAGAATGAGTACAAAGAAGGGTAACAAGATTGGTGAGGGTAACAAAGGGGTGCTCTTACCAAGAAAGGCTTAAGTTCTGCAAATTGCAGCACCTGCAAGGTGATCTGATTGAGGTGTATAAAGCCTTGAATGGGTTGAGCAAGCTGAATGCTGATGGGATTCTTCCTCTTGCTCAGATTAAGAACCTGAGGGGGCACAGATTCAAATCGAGAAAAGACAGTTGTAGAATAGATGTGCCAAAATTTGCCTTTAGCTAGTGGGTAGTTGATGGGTGGAACAGACTTCCATCCTTTGTTGCGGAAGTTGATAGCCTAAATAAATTTAAGGCTGAGCTGGACAGGCATTTGGAATGAATGGAGGGGTGAAATGGTAGTTTTTTTTTGGCTGATGCTGCATAAGCTTGCTTTCTTGCATCGTATGCTTCTACTAATGCTAATTGTAGTATCGTAGACAGTTTTAACATGTTTGGTGGCTCATCTTGACATAATAGAGAATAAATCACTCCTTTATCTGTAATCAGGCTGAATTAGTGTGTACTGAATCGAAGGAGTCTTATGTGTTTCATCACATTTTAAAATGCATGTTTTACTGAGAAGCATTAGAATTGGTGTTTTACCATCATCAAGGAGACTACTTTGAAGGAGATCCAAAAATAGTTGGAAAGCTTCATTTTCCAAATATTAGCTCACTCCCAAAATTTTTTGATCACACCATGTATATACATATATATATATATACAAAAAAAACAGTACTAGGGCACAACTTTTGTTTTCGCTACACTTTATTTGTAGGAAAACTAAATTTCAAGTATTAAGATTAACATAAGTGGCATTTATAGGCTTTAGTTGACTGCAGAAATGTTTTTTACCATTTTTGAACTGTTATATCTAAATGGATGACACTACTTTTGATCCAACTGCATGTATTGCCCAACTCTCTGATTCTCATATTTTCCAAAATTAGTGTTAAAGATGTTTTAAAATGAAACTTTATTATAATAACGAAATATTGCTTCTACTGACTTCAGACAGTTTATTAAAATAAGCAATGATACAAATTTAGTAATTAAAAATAAATAAAATTAATGTACAAGAATTTAAAATCACTGATTATACAATAAAATAAAATGAGGTATTATACAATTAAAATATAAGATAAAACAACTAAATAAAAGTGTTAAAACATACATGCACTATAATAAGACAAGATGCTTTCGAGGTGGTAGGCCTCGTCTTCAGCTTGATAAAGATCAATGATGGTGTACTAAATATATATTACAAAGGAAAATCCCGCACATGCAAAAACAAATAATTGCTTGTGTATTGAGTGTAGTGGAGGAAAACGGGGTGGGGCGGAGAAGTAAAAAAAAACAGAAGATGTTAACTATCAGACCGTGTTGTTATTGTAATGTGTAACATTCCTATTGTTAACTTGCCACCTCCCATCATGATGTAAAATGATTGCCTCCACAATACGGTGGATGTGGTTCCCAGCACTATGATTAACGTTCGGACCTGCCGCTGCTATATGGAAGGCCTTTATCCATGGGAGATGACACACATCACAAGCATAGTCCAAAATTTCAATGTTAGACTAGGGGTTATAATTAAAGTGCTGCTCACTCCAATAATGCTCAGCAACAGCTGAGGTGCCAAAATCAGCCTGTCGTATAGTCCCCTCGTGCTCAGAAATTCAGTCAACCAACCTACATTTATATTTCCCAATATAACAGCCCCTGCAATCGGGAGAAGTAATATGATAAATCACTCTTGCATGTAACGTCAATTGTAACTTTCTGCCAGGGAGCTGTATGCAACTACTATGGTAACATCACAACACTCTGGCAAGACATGCAGATACACCTGGATAGTGGGGAATGTATGCCATAGCAATCAGCAAATCAACCTGACTTCTATGTGGACTATTAACCCATAATTGAAACTTGTCCAGAACATGAGGGGGATAACCACATTTGGATAACTCTTATCTGATTCTGGCAAACTCAGCTTCCCTATCTACAATAGAAGCACAATGCAAGTGAGTGTGGTTGCAACTTTATTGTTTAATGGCTTTGTGTAGAATTCTCAATGGTTTGTAAATTTATTCGTCTTAGCAGTAGGTAACAATTTCACATCAATATCTTTGGCAACATGGACTTTGTTGCTTTCAGCAATATCCACACTATACACATGGCGAGGATGGGTAGATTTCCAATTTATTGAAAGTGCGGCTCTAAGATATGAACTGTGGTAGTCTGCATGTATGAGAAACTGTTTTTGTCTGAGAGTAAGTGACAAGCTGATGGCAGTGAATATTAAACTGAATCTTTGCAATAAAATCACCTTAGCATAACCAGTTTTAATTTTAGAGTATGGTATATTTCCTGCACAACCATTCTCCACTATTTAATAATCCAAAGCCCATGTTCATAAATATTATTTGTCTTCCCTGAAAATTTTATGCACTTCCTCCGACCAATGTGGCTGAATTCAACATTGCAATAAACTCTTAATCATATTTATGTGGATGGTCCCACATGCTTACAAAAACATATTTACACAATAATTGCAGATAAAGAAACCACTGGGTGATGACAGTGTACTAATGTGGGATGTACTTAAAGATGTAACTACCATCAAGGATAAAGGGAAGGGTTTTTGCTTTCGTAAAGGTGACTACAGCAGTTTCACACAGTTTTTAAATGCTATACAGTGGGATCAACTGATGATGTTATCAACGGTGAATTCTAAATGGGAAGTTTTCGGGGACTTAATCTTGGAGGCTACTAGGCTTTTAATACCAACTAAGAAATACTGTTTAAGATTCAAGCTTAAATGGATGTCGGATGAATTAACGAGGCTCATGGCAGAGAATAAAAATGCATGAGATGCATATAAATTATCAGGTGACACAGAAGCCAATGGCAGATATAAGCTAGTCTGTAATAAAGTCAAAAAGGAGGTTAGGCAGGCAGAGGCAGATTACAAGAAATCATTGGCAAAGGATACAAAGAAAAACAGCAAAGAGTTCGTTACTTATGTAAACTCCAGAAGGAAAGGGATGAATCATATTGGTATGCTTAACATAGATGGTTCGACTGTTGATGATCCTGCTCAAGTAGCTGATAAACTAAATGAGTATTTTGCATCTACATTCACACATGGAGTTATTCAAGAAGGGGAATACCAGAAGTTTATCAAACTAACAGGGAGCTAAGTGATTTTGTAACAACTGAGAGAAAGAGGAGAAATTGTTGAAGTTAAATATAAGGAAGGCACCTGGGGTGGATGGGATCTTTCCAGTAATAATAAAGGAGGCAGCAAAGAAAGTCAGCAAACCCTTAGCCAAAATTATGAAAGCTTCCTTGGACTCAGGGGAGGTCCCCATAGACTGGAGGTGTGCAAATGTATCCCGAATTCACAAAGGGAGTGCAAAAGGTAACACAAGTAACTATAGACCTTTAACTTGTTCCAGATAAAATAATGGAGTCACTGGTTAAAGAAGCATTGCAGGATCATCTAGACAAGACTACAGTAATAGTTAAGACACAGCATGGGTTTGTTAAAGGGAAGTCCTGTCTGACCAATTTGATTGGATACTATGATGTGGTCACAAAGGAACTGGATGCAAAATATAATTTTGATATTATGTACTTGGATTTATCCCCAGGGTCTCACATCTGGTGAGTCGGGCTTGGCACACCCAGGCTCCTGAGCTGGATATCATCATTCTTCTTTTTCTTTGTGATTCCTTTCTACTTCTCTCTCTCTCTCAGGGTAACTTGGAAATTTTTTTTTTGTTTTGGCTGGTGCAGCATAAGCCTTAGGCTTCCTTGAACCATATGGCTAATAATAATAATAATAATTTCAGAAAAGCTTTTGATACTGTTGCACATAGAAGACTGCTGTACAAATTGGAGTGGTATGGCATTAAGGGCAAGTTGCTACAATGGATAAAAGGATGGTTGAGTGGGAGATGACAGAGAGTTGTAATCAATGGCCACTGCTCTTCGTGGACTAATGTTATTAGTGGAGTTCCCCAGAGTTCAGTGTTGGGCCCATTGTTGTTTTGTGTATTCATCAATGATATTGAAGGTATATCAGGCTTAATGTCCAAGTTTGCAGATGACACTAAGGTTGGCAGGGTTGTTAATGACAGTATGCTACAGCAACAGGATCTAGATAAGTTGGGCAAATAGGTTGAGAAGTGGCAACTGAAGTTGACAAATGCAAAGTACTGCATATGGGTAGCAGTGACCCAAGAGAAACATACCAACTGTGTGGTACTACACCCAGGGAAGTGGAGAGCGAAAAAGACCTGGGGATAATTGTGCAGTCAGATATGAAGTTCAATGAGTAGTGCCGACGGGCTGCCAGAGCAGTTCATGGAGTCTTTTCAATGATATATAGGAATTTTGCTAGCAGGGGCAAAGGAGGTGATTATCCCGTTGTACAAGGCAATGGTCAGACCAAACCTTGAGTACTGTATACAGGTCTGGAAGCCCAATAGAATTGCTAGAATGAGTACAAAGAAGGGCAACAAGATTGGTGAGGGGGAACAAAGGGGTGCTCTTAACAAATTGCAGTGCCTGGAGACTAGGCACCAGCGAGTAGATCTGATTGAGGTGTATAAGGCCTTGAACAGATTGAGGAAGCTCAATGCTGATGGGTTTCTTCCTCTTGCTCAGATTATGAACCTGAGGTAAAATAGCTGTAGAGAAATTTGCCTTTAGCCAGGGGATAGTTGATTGCTGGAACAGACTTCCATCTCTTGTTGTGGAAGTAGATAGCTTAAATAAATTTAAAGCTCTGTTAGAAAAACGTTTGGAGTGATTGGATGAGTGAAATGGGAGGGTTTTTTTTTTTTTTTTTTTGGCTGATGCTGCATAAGCTTGCTTTCTTGCATCATATGCCCTAACTAATGCTAACTTCCTTTAAGTTTAATGAAAAACATTTTATTTTTCCTGCCATCAGGAAGATGGCAGGAAAAGTAAAAATAATCTCGATCTGTAGGGTCTACATTCGCTCACAATTCCACTTACTGGAAAATGCTATATAATTCTATATGTAGAATATGTTAAAATTATTAAGGCTCAGAATGGACCAGAGTGCACCGAAACACTGTTCTGGTTCATCACATGCATTAGTGTCATGTACATACTTGATTATTAAAAATAAAACAAGCATTCCAGTTCATAAAGTTTTCCATTTTGACCTGTGAATATTATAGAGAAAGAAAACTGTCAGCTGTTTTCCTCTTTAACATAACAGTTAATTTCCTTGTTAACAGTTAACAGTTAATTTCCTTGTCGGTATACCCAAGTTATTAAGTTATGTGATTTAGCAACTTAATCTTTCATGTAAATGATCTGTGAAAAAGATTAGCTTAATCATATTTATAATTTACTTGACATCAGTTATCGATCATTGTAAGACCCAAGGAACTGGATGGATACTATATACAGTTTTATTAGTAATACAATGTCCACTTAAATATAAGTGGACAAGGGTTATGGCAAGTTTTCTTGGTAAAGTCTACATCTGTGATGTATATATATATACACACCTCTAAACACAAAGTTAGACCACAAAAGCCACCCAACACAACCTTATCTTGATTAATGAGCACTGTAGTGGATGGAAAGTAAGTTTATATGTCACAAATTGTACTTTTGCAGTCTTAAAGTGAACAAAATTATATGGTTATATGATAAGTAACTACTGAAAAAAATTTTTTAATGGAAAATGGAGCCAAAAAAATAATGTTCCATGGCAATTTCTCCAGTGAAACATTACTATCCAAATTGTTATGTGCAAAATGCTAAGACAGTATTTTTATCATTCATGTAACCACTTTAATAATATTACTTTTACTGCCATATCTGTTTAGCACTTTTGACAAAGTTCTTAAGTAATTAACATGCTTATGAGGGTATAGTATATTAGGAAAGTTAGCTAATGGTAGTATATTATAATAAAAAATAAATAATAAATATATATAATAAAGAAAAAGGGAAGTAAGAAAGCAGGCAAATTCAATCCAATGCAGCAAAAGCTAAACCCCAGCAATGCAAGGAAAATAAGAGTATGATAAAATAATAATCAAGGAAGAGAAAAGAAAGATAAGAGTATAGATAGATGAGAGAGAGAAAAACTGGATTTAGTATAATGCATATAAATTTAATCAAGAAGGTACATTGCCATACAACTCACAACCCTGATGTCTTCATCAGGTGTGTCAACCATTGGAATTGCAAGCAGGAAGGGCAATATCGTGTGTCTATTTCTGATGTACAATGCATGCCAATAAAGGTACAGACAAGGCATAAGTAGAAAATAAAATTTTAGTTAAAATGTTTAATTAAAATTAATGGAAACTGAATAAAAAAAAAAAGAAGTAGAAGGGAGGGACGATTTATATCGAAGGCATGTAGTTTACAACTGACACTGTAAATACATGTGTAAGGGGAATAAGAACAGAACGTATCAAATCGAAAAGGTGCAAAGGGTAACTAAAAACTAGAAACTTTCATACCTTTTCGAGTTTGGTAAGGTTTTGTTCTTATGCAATTGATAAGATTTTGGCAAGTTTTTTTCTCTTAATTTTAATCAAAATTTTAAAATAAATTTCTATATTAAAAATCATGTGCAACTAGTACCTGCATACATGCCTGAAGGATTAAAAGTTTACAGAAATAAATATACATATCTCTATATATTTATTTCAAAGCCAAGAAGAATTCTGTTTCATTGCAGGTGGTCATAAAATTCATAATATTTTGCCTAAATCAGAAAAGCTTAAGGAACTGAGATATCATTTCTTTAGGTTGTGGTTAATGAAATTAAAGGGGTGGGGGTTGCAATGGTAAAACAGAAAGATCAGTCACTGTTGATCACCAGAAATGGCAATGACTACAATAAGCAACCAACCAAACTAGATCATCACCTCTCCTTATCTGATAACATACTTAACAGTCTATCTATGAAGCTCCCTCTGTTTTTTAAAAATTTTGCATCTGCAATTCTGAAGAAAGCAGAATCTTCAACAGTGTTCTCTTGGAAACAGTACCAGTTAGTTGATGGCGTTACGTTAATATGGTGGTAAGCACCCAAGGATGTAATTGTAATTTAGTAGTGCAGAAATAAATTTTTTAAGTATTAAATCAATTAATTAAAAATAACTTTTTAAAAGTTATTCAACTTTTATATTAATGCACTTCAATAAAAAAAGTGTTTCACTGATTCTGCTGGAATTGATAGTTCAGTGTTAATACAAATTAAAGCCAAATTAGAAATTTATATATCTATTTTTTAATTCAATTTGAAAAAAAAAAAAAAAAGATCTCTCTCAATTTTTAAAATTTTAAAGATGGCAGCAGACATGAGCAGAAATATTATCCCACCACTTATTCTCGGTAATTATTTATCATTAATTAGCAAATCTGGCAACTCTGAAAACAGCATGTTATTAAACAATCCCTTTAAAGGGTTTATGAGAATCCTGAAATGACTGCTACTAAAAAGATACAACTTGCATGTAAAATATCCTAGCAACCAGTAACTATAGTTAAAGCATCCAAAAATGAAACAAAAGAAAGTAAACAACATATGGAAATAAAGATTATATCCATATAAACTACCAGATCTGCCATTGCAGAGACCTCACAGTTGGTGGTGAGGTTGAGAACTCGTACCTACACTTCCGATAGCCTCATCAAATTCTAAAAGCAAGGACTGTTATGGAAATAAGAGAAAATTTCTTAAAGGGGAGAACAGACACACATATTTGTGGTTCCAAAGAGCATGCACTAGCAGATTATTCAGCTTCAGCTCCCATTTGCCCCAACTGTAAAGAAAGTCACCCAGCCTTTTCTAAATCATGCGAAGTGTGGAAAACAGGGAAGAAAATTTAAAAATATAAAGTCACATACCACGAGGGATGCAGACAAATTATGTTGACCATGTCCAGTCATTCTTATGCATCTCACACTCGAAGTTTTCACTAAATAGCATCTCAGACAGATGTATCAATATCCCCCCCCCCAGCACATCTATAGATAACTGGGTTAAAACTACATTAGCAAACTCTGGAAAAGACACCTCAAACTAAAACCAGCAAAGCGACCAACACTCCTCCAATTAGCATCCCAACCGATGCTACAGACAGCCTTGCTTGACAATGAAAAATTGAAAACCACTAAAGAGAGCAAGAAAACCGAATCGCTCACCCCTGGGTTTGATTCGAAAACAGATCCCCATACTTACCAGATCTCACATCTGGTGAGTATGGGCTTGGCACACCCAAGGTGGATAACATCATCATTCTTCTCTTTCTTGGTGATTCCCTTCTACCTTTTACACACACACACACTCTCTCTCTCTCTCTCTCTCTAACTTGGGAAATTTTTTTTTTTTTTTTTTGGCTGGTGCAGCATAAGCCTCCGGCTTCCTTGCACCATGTAGCTAATAATAATAATAATAAAATGCTGTCTTGCCTGAAATTTATACACAACTGAATTTTTCTAATGCAAGCTTGTAAGTAGGTGGTTTTAATTAATAAAAAAAAAAAAAAAAAAGGAAAAGTTCATGAAGTATTAAAAAGAATATTATAAAAAAAAACTAATATAGGGTGAGCCAAAATTATGTATAAACATTTATGCTGTATTCTGAATAAACATGGACCAAAAATGATTTCAAATATATTATATACATAGAAATGGAATGCATACACGAGTGGCACTGTTATAGAAATGGAATGCATCACAGAAGTTACATCTGATGTTCAAAATGCCTACCACCAGAACGCATACACGAGTGGCACTGTTTCTTAACAGCCTGCATTTGGTAGTACAGACATATGTTGTAATTTTGCCTGCTTCTTGTATCATCACTCACAAATCCTACAATGTTTGTGGTTCACGAATGTGCAATTTATTTTTCAGCTATCCTCTCGCAAAAAAATCTAAGGATGTGAGGTGGTTTTTGTTTTTTTCCTTCTGAAATCCCCAACCACAAAAGGTATTACAATCTATAGTGCTTAGTACTGTTTGTTGGTTGAAAGTTGAGGAGATGAAAGAAGATACTTGTTGACATTAGACTTGACTTTCTGTATATTAAACTTTTCAGAAAATATGTGTGAAGGGAGGTTGTTCCAAAAAAACAATGTTGAAGGAATAATGGAATGTGATGCATTCCATTTCTATGTATATAAATGAGGAAGAAGAAAAGTTGGTTCTGTGAGTCTGAAGTTGGACAGTAAACAGGATGCTGACTGGTTGTGGCACATGTTCAGGGTTTGGAAGAAAGAGGAGAAATTATAGAAGCCAATTCAGAAGACCAGTTCCCGTGAAAGGATCTATAGAAAAAGCATGCAACAAAAACAAAACATCTATGAGATAGAGATTGGAGAGACTTAATAAGAAATGGGTCATTAATTAACCTAACTGCCCTCTTTTGAATGGAAGCCTGAGAGGTTTTGGGGACATTACATTAGATGTGGGAACAATATTTCATGGTAAGGCAGATTTATACAGAGTGAGTAGCTGTTTAGAAGAAAAGTAACATCGAGAGCAAAAGAGAAAATCCAGTTTTTTAGATGCAGAGAAATCAATATTTGTGATGTGCTTATGCCAAGAGAGATTAGAAGGCAGAGTAATCCCTAATAGAGATATGTGATGTGTCTAGAAATCTGAGTGTTGTCAAAGATAAGCATAGGAGCTGAAGAATCCTTTTTTTGCAAGATATAAAACTGGATTGAGTTTTAGAAGGAAGGAAATTAACTAAGTTATCTTTTCCTCACTGGAGAATTACCTGGGAATCAGCAAAAAAGGAATCGGTAGTAGCTATTTGAGAAGTTTAAGCTATTTGTGCAAGGCAAGGTTTCTCAAATTGGAAGGTGGAATGCGATATTCTATCATCAGCAAAACTATGGGGATAGGATTTCTTGTCAATGGAAGAAGGTCATTATTATACAAGAGGAAAAGAGTGGGAGAAAGAACTGGACCTTAGGGAACACCAACATTAGTAGAGAATTTAGATGACAGAGAGCCACCTGCCATCATCCACAGTGAGCGGTCACAGAGAAAACTGGATATCTAATTACAAAACATAGTCCGCAATCCATAAGATTGAAGCTTATTTATAAGACCTTTATGCCAAACAAAATCAAAGCCTTAGAAATATTATGAGCAACTGCTTGAGTGTCACCAAAATTTTCCATTGAATTTGTCCATAGATGGGTAACAGAAGCCAGATACCACCAATGGACTGACACTGATGGAATCATATTGGTGATCAATGATCAGATGGAAGGTTTCTAGAAAGCTCAGCAGTTAGTGATTAATGGATTTCTTTATTACTTTAGAAAGAATAGAAGTACAACGGGACGATAATTAGATTGGAGGGATTTGTTGCCCTTTCTAAGAACTGGCTGGATATTAGCACATTTCCAAGCAGAAGAAAAACACTAGTGGAATAAGAAAGTCTAAAAAGGCAACACACAACAGGAATAAGCTCAGGTTTTGAGAACAAGAAGAGAAATACCATCAGGACATGGGGCTTTCATGGCATTAAGATTATTCAAAAATCTTCTGACATCCTTTTGACAGAAGACCACAGGAGGAATTGAATAGAGTGTACTGGGAATGGTAAGAGTTAGTTTACCAAGATCATCAATACAAGATTTAGAAGAAAAGTAGAATGCTGCAGGTCAGCTTTATCATTACTTAAGGATAGACCCATCATGCTTTAAGAGAGAGAGAGAGAGAGAGAGGTAGGAGTAGAAATGGGCAAATTCTGTTCATCTATCAGAATTGCATGTGAAAAGTTTGGGCTTTGTCCTTCGAGATTCTCATAATAATCAACTGAAATACAGTTCTTGGGATCACTTTCTTATTGACTTCTCTGGTGACTGGTTGTAAACATACAAGGTCTTCTAACAGCTTGAATCTTTTCAGCTGTTATCTTCTTTTTTTTTTCCGCGGCTTTCCTTATTAATGTTGTGAACAAGTTCACATTCTTAAAACTTATCACAGTAGTAAGTTATTGTTAGATGTGTTGCCTTCTTTGTCCTGAATTTATGCACCCAGTCTTTACTTAATCTCTTTTAACATTTGCATATTTCCACAGTACCATTTCAAAATGCACTTAGTGGGTTATCAGGTAATCTTCAACATAATCAAAACTTATTAGCTTTAAAAATGGCAACCTTTTATTGAAATTGATCACTGTCTATAAAGTATTTATGCATAATTCTGGCTCCAAATAACAAGAAGCATTTTTCAGGCTAGTAAACAATTTATCCACTAGAATTCGCCAAAACTTGCATGCATATATGTATGTAAATCTAAACTACACAGTATTTAAAATCTTATAACAGCAGGAGTCAAAAAACATGCTATACTAACTAAATAAATTTGTGGCATCATGCAGGCATGAACACAGACATGCTGACTTCATCTCCAGATTTGTTATCTAAATTATCTTCATTCAAAGATCTGATTTTATAGACTAATATTAGTCACTAAATATTATTATTAAACTAATTTTAACTTGGAAATGAACATAGTGCATTAGAAAATGTGTAATTTTTATGTCATACAATGATGATATTAAATTTAACATGCCAACTATTTTCACAAGGGGTTAGGGTATACTTCACCAAGAAAAATAATATTTTATTAGTGCAACAGACAGAAAAAACAAAAAAACAGCGGTTAATCTGATATTGCAAACCAGTAAATAAACAAAATATTTATACAAAAGAAGGAATTACTGTACAACTTTGATTTTTTTTTTCTCCCAATTTTGTTTTTTTTTGGACTATCAAACAAATTGGCTTTCTATAGATTTACATTCCAGTATCTTATACAGAAAGTATACATCACAGTTTCTCAAATTCTGATAGTTATACATACTAACAGAACCTTTATAAATTAAACTTGACTACAAAACAATGAGATCCAGTTTGTATAAAACAGTTTACTATAAAAAAATATTAAAATAAAAATGGCAAGAAAATTGTTTCTTTACTTATTCATTCGTAAAATCAGATCAAAAATAATAATTTTCAAAGATCAAACTACTTAGTTTTTTCTAAATATAAGCTGATCCCCTACTTTCAAATTCCATTTCAGGAAAAATAATGTTCTGAATATAAATAATCTAATCCATACTTTCCAGATAATATTTTTGATAAAATAACCAATATTTTATCACACATGTATGTACACAATTTTATTTCAATTTCAGAATCATATTGGTTTTACTCAAAAGTTTATATCAATCATATGATTGTTTAGTTTTCTCTCTGGACTCAAATGCAAATGCTTGTAAATTTGCATCTTGCAGTTCTTTTATTATTATTCTTTTAATAGCTGTAAAAATTTTCTTTCATTACAGCATTCAAAAATTTCTTCTTGATTACATCATTCAAAATTTACAAATTTCACTATTTACAGACACCTCCTTTTATTTTCTTTTTTAACCTCTTTACACCACAATCACCTTTTTTGCATGATTTCCTACCAAGACACATCAAAGTCTGACTCCAATGAATACATTTTTGCTGAACTAACAATAATCATATAAAAATTTCTCCTACTGTCTTAGCATGCATATAACATTGGGAACTTCTAAAACAGCTACCAAAGGATACAATGACATAACCAGTCAATGATTCAGCATTCAAGCTTAGAAAGTTGTTTTTTTATCACACATGCTAGGATGCTGCAATCTGAATAATGAGGGAAATGGAGTTTTGTGTCTTAGGAAAGTTCTCAGTTGCACACAACTTTTTCACACTGCAGCACAAAAGCAACTCATTCCAGTGATCAGGGGCGGGCCGTCCCGAGGGTGAAAAGGGTGCATTGCACCCAGGTGCTAACGTTCATGGGGTCCTTGAAACTTACATACACATATGAAGAAAATTTTAAAGGGGGGCACCAAATTGCAATTGATAGCTGGGTGCCATATTCCCTAGGACTCCCCTGCCAGTGATAAGTACAGACACAGCCACCCTTCCCAGGCTACACATAGTGACTTGATTGCAAGTTCCAGTCATTTGCTATATACAGGGGATTCCTGACAACAAAAAGAACTGAAAATATTTACAGGAGTATTTCAAAAACAGCACTTCTGGTATCAGAAAGACATAACAAAGCTGGCACAATTGTGCCCAAATATAGTAAAGAATGCAAAACTCATGCCATGATATTAATTCATAAAATAAAATTCAATTAAAAACATGAAATATATTGAATGATTTATGGGGCACTGCTTCTTGCATTTAGTCCATAATGAAGATGGTACAGGTCTCAGAAAAAAAAAAAAAAATTTGCATTGTACAATGATGGAATTATTATTTACAATAAATAATTCACAGTTGAAGACAAGAGAGAAAACATATGCAAAGTGTTGCTGCAAACACCAGTCAAACAGAACAGTTATGGTAGATAATAACTGCTTTATTATTCACAATAATAAAACAGTTATTGTGTTGTGTGATAAAGCAACAATAACTGCTTTATCACACAAATTTCTGTCAAAATATATCTTCCTACAGACTAAACGTGGGAAGCAGTACCCCGTAAATCAACAAGCAACCTTATTTTCTGAAATAACATTGATCGTGTCATGTGTTGTATGTCATTTACAGTGTAACCATTTTGGCTTGCATTATTTTTTTCTGATATCAGAAGTAGCATCAAGAAACTTTTAACATCATTTTCTTTGGAGAGTATCCCCTTTTCAGGGGATACTATAATGAAATCAATAAAAAACTAAGAGCATCTTCAATTACTTTTGTTATTAGTCATACACCATGGTATGGCATGCAATTCTGAATCACCCTGTATATCTTAAACAAGTTCCTGCATGTGTAGACACAAAGATGTACACAGGCAATATATCTTTCAGGAGCTGTTTTGAAAGTTCTGAAACTTTATGCAGTTCATTTTACCTGATACAGTAGACATTACACCACAATTAAAGATTTAAAATTCAAAACTGAAAACTTAGATTGACCCTATTGAAGCCAAACACAATTTTAAAGCTTAATTCTCAGAAATTACATTCAGAGCATTATGGTATAATACGAAACAAATTTCTTTGTTCTCAACAAAACATAATACATTTATATAATATGGACCCTCAGGGCACAATTAGTGATGTGCATTTGTGGATGGCTTGTATGCAACATTCATATTTATAATAGGAAAACTTAACAAAAACAAATGCACCAATTCTAGACAAAAAAAATAAAAAATAAAAAAAAAATAAATAAAATAATTAGCTATGGTCATATTTTTCTCATTTCTGCAAACCGTTTCGGTTTATTTCCAGGGCACTGATGGGTTAGACATTTGAACTCTTCAACACGTGTAGATACAACATATAACTTCACTTATAAACACAGGCACACATACAAATTGGAAAAATATATTGCTAAAGAGCAGGTGTAAAAGAATTTTCTTTCTTTCTTTTTTCTTTTCAAATCAACATGAAAATATACACCATAGAAGTAAGTGTTAATGAATGCATCTTGAAAAGTTCATAAAAATTGTTCTGTGACTTCATTTTTATTAGAAATTTCATCCAAAATTGTTTTAAAAATTAATCTAGTGATAAATACTTTCGTAACAAATATAATCTGTCTTTTAGCATTCGTGATTAAGCTTCAACGGCATTCTTTTAGTAAAAATAAGTTCAGCCATGTTCTTGAGCAAATATTTAGCTGCTATGCTCAGATATATGGCACAGGTTTTGCTGCTTTTTTTTTTTTTTTTTTTTGATTGCATCCCCAAACCTTATATCACTGATCGATACCAGTCAAACAGAACCTGCATTATATTTTAGCAATTAAATATCAACAAATATAATACCATCTATAAGGAGTACTCATAAATTCTATTAATACAAAACACTTCACAAAAAATAATAAAACTATGCACTTTAAGTACCTAAAAGCAATAATGAAAACTGACTTAAATCCACTACTGAGATTCTGGTTTATGACTTAGATAGTAAAAATTGATTACACTTACAACATAATTACTCCATAATACATATGATAGCGTAATGAGGAGCTAACATGAATTTTAACCACTTAGTAACATCTGTTTCAATCTTATTTACTTTCACAAACGAAAATTATAAGATTAGAATTCATGCTTTTGGCATAACGACAATCTCTGATTCTGAGACCATGCAACGTTTTTAGTCTGAAATTAGATTTCTGCAACAGTATCATACAGGCATCAATAAAATAAGCATTTTAAATCTGTCATTACTTTAAATATAGAACATAGTACTATAACCAGCATTTTATACTGTAGTTTCAGCGTCATGGGGATCTTCGGAAATTCTTCCAAGGTTCCATACATTACAGGATGGATCTAAAATTAATTTAACATAATTAATCAAAACACAAAGGAATAAAAATTACACCTGTTGACAATTCTACTATAGTTCATAATATGTATTAGTATTTTTTTTTATTAATAAACACAATTTAAAACAAAAAAAATAATATCTGCCCACAATCTTTTTTCTTTCTTTAAATCTATCTTTCAAATAGTAACATAAATCAGAATTAACAGATACAGCTATCTTAAACGCAACCGATGATTTAATTTGCATGGTATTTTTAAATTACACCAAACAAAACTATAGCAATAATTCCATGTACCAAAACAAATAAAAAAAAAAAAAAAAAAGAAAAGAAAAAAATTAAAAAAAGCTAATATAAACATACTTCAGGAAATGCTTTCCTTTGTAGTTACAGTCTTAGGTATTCCTTGAGCAGCAGAGTGCATAGGTAAATTCAAATTGTGTTGTTTGAAGATAATAAAGCACTCAAAACCTATGTTGGTATTAGCATTACTAGAGGCATTATTATTATTATTATTAATAGCCATATGGTGCAAGGAAGCCTGAGGCTTATGCTGCACCAGCCAAAAAAAATTTCTCAGTTACCCTATGTGTGTGTGTGTGTGTGTGAGAGAGAGAGAGAGAGAGAGAGAGAGAGAGAGAGAGAGAGAGAGAGAGAGAGAGAGAGAGAGAGAGAGAGAGAGAGAGAGAGAGAAGTAGAAGGAAATCACCAAGAAAGATGATATCCAGCTGAGGACCCTGGGTGTCCCAAGCCCATACTCACCAGATGTGAGCCCCTGGGGTTAAATATGATGCAAGAAAGCAAGCTTATGCAGCATCAGCCAAAAACAAAAAACACTTCCATTTCACCCCTCCGTTCATTCGAAATACCTGTCCAGCTGAGCATTAAATTTATTTAGGCTATCAACTTCCACAACAAGGGATGGAAGTCTGTTCCACCAACCAACTACCCGCTGGCTAAAGGCAAATTTCCGCACATCTATCCTACATCTGTCTTTCCACAATCTGAATTTATGCCCTCTCAGGTGATTATTCTGAGAAAGACGAAGAATCCCATTGGCATTGAGCATGCTCAAACCATTCAAAGCTTTATACACCTCTATCAGATCACCTCACCGGTGCCTAGTCTCCAGACACTTTAATTTGCAAAACTTAAGCCTTTCTTCATAAGAGCAACCCTTTGTTCCATTCACTAATCTTGTTGCCCTTCTCTGTACTCGTTCCAGCAGCTCTACATCCTTCTTGAAATGAGGCCTCCAGACCTGTATACAGTACTCAAGGTGTGGCCTGACCATTGCCTTATACAAGGGAATAATCACATCCCTGCTAGAAAAATTCCTGTATATCATTGACAAGACACCATGAGCTACTCTTGCAGCCCGTCTGAACTGCTCAGAGAACTTCATAGTTGCCTGCACAATTACCCCCAGGTCCTTTTCATTCTCTACCACTGTCAGTGTAGTACCACAGAGTTGATACGTTGCTCTGGGGTTGCTGTTTCCCATAGTACTTGACATTTGTCAATGTTAAACTTCATTTGCCACCTCTCAGCCCATCTGCTCAACCTTTCCAGATCCTGTTGCAACAGCATAGCGTCAGTAGTGTCCTTAACAACCCTGCCAACCTTTGCATCATCTGCAAACTAGGCCATTAAGATTGATATACCATCATCAATATCATTTATAAATACAGAAAACAATAATGGACCCAACACTGAACCCTGAGGGACTCCACTAATAACATTAGTCCACAATGAGCAGTGTCCATCGATTACCACTCTCTGTCTTCTCCCCCTTAACCATCCCTTTATCCATAGCAGCAATTTGCCTCCAATGCCACACTGCTCCAATTTGTGCAGCAGTCTTCCATGTGCAACAGTATCAAAAGCCTTTCTAAGATCAAAATATATAATATCAAAGTTATTCCCTGAATTCAGTTCTTTTGTGACTGCATCATAGTATCCAATCAAATTGGTCAGGCAAGACTTTCCCTTAACAAAACCATGCTGTGTCCGAGCTATAACTGAAGTCTTGTCTAGATGATCTTGAAGGACTTCTTTAACCAGTGCCTCCATTAATTTTATGTATAGATTAATTAATGTGTAAATTCTATACATTAATGTATAGAATTTAAATACTGTCTCAGACCATCATAGTCGCCTTTATGAAAGCAATAACCCTTCCCTTTACCCCTGATGGTAGTTACCTCTTTGAGTAAATCCCACTTCAGCACACTGTGATCACTGCCACCTAGTGGTTCCTTTATATGCAGATTCTTAATGCATGAAGAATCACTACTGATAATCAGATCAAGAGTATTACTCCCTCTAGTTGCCTCCCGAACATGCTGATGTAGAAAACAATCGTCCAATAAATCCACAAAAGCCTTGCTAGTGTGTGAGTGACCAACACACAAATTCCAGTCAATATCTGGGAAATTAAAATCCCCCATTATAAGACTCTCTGATTTACTGGCCCACTCTCCCTATTTCCCTGAACAGTTTCTTATTATACTCATCAGAGTCATTAGGCCTATAGCACAGTCCTACTCTCAATTTTGATCTCCCAATGCTTATGTCACACCAAATTGACTCGACACTGCACTGTCCAGCAATGTCGACTGGCTTCACTTCCTTGGATTTTTTTATGTGTTTCTTAACTAATAGCATAATCCCTCCTCCCTTCCTATCCTGTCTATCCTTTCTGTAGACATTGTACTTCCCAAATTCCAGTTCTGCATTCCTTATATCTGTGTGACACCACGTCTCTGATATCCCAACAATATCTGCCTTTGATGTTCTGAGCAATACCTCAAATTCATCAAATTTATTTACCAAACTCCTAGCATTGGTGTACACGCAAGTATACATGCACCTGTTCTTATTCTTAGCTACCCTAACACAACCCATGTGTTTACTTGTACGGCTTGGGTAAAGAAAGCCTGCACGAGAACGACGACAAACGTCGGATAACTTACGCGGTAAATTAGTTTGCCGATACGGCACTCTAGCGCTGCTCACTCGGTAAACAGACGGTAGGTGTTATCGGACTGGAGCAAAGTCGAGAACGATATACTGATTGACAGGTAGGCGTGGCAAACAATGAAATGATTTATTAATAAACAATTTATGTGCTAGTCCACTCATGATTCTAAAGAAAAAAGGTTAGGTTACCCCCTCCATTTCGGGAGAGGTTCAAGCTCCCATGGGATTCAAGTGGAGGTAACCTGATCTATTTTCACCATTAGGGCATATTATTGAACAAGAAAATAAAAATACGGTCATAAAAAAATTTATTTTTTTATGAATGTATTTCTAAATATGACTGATTCTAAAGAAAAAAGGTTAGGTTACCCCCTCCACTTCGGGAGGGGTTCAAGCTCCCATGGGATTCAAGTCGAGGTAACCTGATCTTTTTTCACCGTTAC
This sequence comes from Mastigoproctus giganteus, assembly GCF_048544385.1. NCBI lineage: Eukaryota > Metazoa > Arthropoda > Arachnida > Uropygi > Thelyphonidae > Mastigoproctus > Mastigoproctus giganteus. Next base: position 16,037,879 of record NC_143582.1, read on the forward strand.
AGTAAATGTTAGGGCATGTACGATTAGGACAAGTTACCATTAGTGCTGCTACAGTGATACTAAACCGATGTTATCGTGTGTTGTGTTCGCGCACCAATCAGCACGTCGTTTGCCACGCCTACCTGTCAATCAGTATATCGTTCTCGACTTTGCTCCAGACCGTTAACACAGACGGTAGGTCTGTTTACCGAGTGAGCTGCGCTAGAGTGCCGTATCGGCAAACTAATTTTCCGCGTAAGTTATCCGACGTTTCTCGTCGTTCTCGTGCAGGCTTTCTTTACCTTCGCCACTTGTACCGCAATGACTCCCAGCAGTCTCTGAAATATCCTGCATCTTTTTTTTCCAGGCTGCTGCTCATTCCAATAGAAGCAGTGCAAGAATCACTTTCACCTCTGCCAGTGGCTACTGTTAATCTATTAATCCTTGTATCCGCCCCAAGCTAGCAGTTTTCCGACCCACCTAACACTGCCTCGATAGCATCAGCAAATATTCTTGCACCCTTTCTTTTTAAGTGTATCCCATCCCTGTAGAAGCAGTCTCTCCTGTTAACAAGTACAGACCAGGCTGAAAAAAATTCTACTCCTTGTGCCTTGCACAATCTTTCCAGGGCCGAATTGATCGACAAGGCTCTCATCATATACTCCCTCCTATCGTGTCTGGGCAGAATTGCAGACACTTTCAAATTCAACCCTAATTCACGGCTTTTTTTCAACAGTGACCTGTACTTATTATTAGGTATAATTATGTTTATTTCTGAATTGGAAATATGTACATAACAGAGCCAAACATTTCGTAGTATTTTCTTACTTCTTCAGTGACAACTGTGTTTGCAATATCACTGTCACAAAAAGGTCACTTCAGTCATAAGAACAAGTTTCTTGTGAACAAAGTGACCCTTTTGTGACAGTGATATTGCAAGGGTAGCTGTAACTAAAGAAGTGGGGAGAAAATACCACGAAACACTTTCCAATTTGGAAATAAATAACTATACCAACGTGAGTTTGAGTGCTTTATTATCTTCAAACAGTTGCAGCCTTTTTATGTGTGCTCTGAAAACTAATGCAGCTTTTAAATGTTCTTTCATCATATTCAACTATCAGAGAAACTATTCAAATTTTGCAAAGCAACTTGCTTCAATGTGACACTGAATGTCATACCCAACATTCTAATATCCTAGTATATTCTAAATTGAATTAGAATATACTTCGGGAGTGTTGCTCAAAAAGATGTTATATTTCAGATAAAATAGGTGTGGGCGAGTGATAGGTTAAGATTTGGGACCTAAAGGTGGTTTTATTTTTCGGACTGTAAACTTTTTTAAAATGGCTATCATTATTATGTTCGGACATAGGAAAACATAGGAAATTTCAAGGTCAATAAATTTTTAAGGAACTATAATCAGTCACTGGGAATTCTTAGTAGAATAGTTGTGCTACCTGATAGCTTTGATGTAGAAGTTTTCAGGATACCAAATTGTATTTAAAAATACTCGTGTGTTGCCGAGTCATACATTATTGGTATTTTCAAGGTCACAGTAATTCTACCGAGTCAGCCATTTAGATGTTTCCAGGAGATAAAAGAAGTACAGCAGTGCCACCTGCCTGTTGATTGGATACTATGATGCAGTCACAAAAGAACTGAATTCAGGGAATAACTTTGATATTATATATTTGGATCTTAGAAAGGCTTTTGATACTGTTGACTAGAAATTCGGCATAAATTGCGTAAAATTATTAAATTGGGACATCACGAGGAAGCTTCATCACTGAATAAGAGCAACTCCATTTATATGGCTGCGGCAGGTTTAGTTGATCGGCAGCTTAAAGCCCAAGCTCGGATAAATGGCGAGGGTTGACGTCAGGAAGGGCATCCGGTCGTAAAAACTATGCCAAAACCAATAGATGTGTTCCGGTTAAGAAGTTAATCCAACTAGAGGAGAAGAAGAGGATGTAAAGTGTGAATTGGGAACATTGAATGCCGCCCAATATAACGTGGGAAAAGGCAAAGACAAAGAAGAAGGTTCTAAATTGAATTAGAGGTGTCTTGATTGGGAGGGAAGGAATGAGGTCTGCCTTGCAATCCACAGATTTTTCATACATTAAGAGTCTTACAGTGTCCCACATAATAATAATAATAAAAAAAAAAAAAAAAATGTAATGGAATTATGTCAGGGGACCACACTAGCCATGGCACAGGACTACCAATCTGATCCATTTCTGCTGGTACATCACAGTCAAATAGTTATATGCCATCACACTGAAATGGAGGTGGGGAACCATGATGCCGGAAGCACATTCCAGTAAATACTTGGAAGAACATTTTCCAGTAATTTGGGGTGTATCTGATTACAATTTTTTACCTTTTTAAAAAGATTTTCCCATCATTTTCCAAACACATACAAAAGGCTATAAACTGCAAAGTAAGCTTTTCTGGACACGTATTTATATAACATTTTTTAGATGTTTGAGTACATAGAGTATTTAGGTATATACCCATATAATTTTGTTGGTGCAAGTTAGAAACACTATATATTAGTATTAGTATGAAATGATGCCAAAAAGTAGGCTCATTAGAAAACATAAAAAGGGCAAAAAAAAAAAAAAAAAAAAAATTACCCACTTCATCCCTAATAATAATAAGTTTAATCATTTAAATTTATTGAAACTACCCACTTCCACAACACTGGGTGGAAGGGAGTTGGTGAAAATATGTGGTTGCTGGGCAAATGATGTTTGTAAATGATCACCACTTGCCTAGTAACCACTTGTAAACGTGAAAAGACAAAATAGCAGGGAAAGGTACATGGGAATACGTGCTTTGACAATTAAAAAAAAAAAAAAAGTTCTGTCAGATGCTATGTGACTAACAAAAAGTTAAGTTGACAACAGCTGTTTTTATTGCTCAATAACCATTCTGTCTAATTTAACTTTCCAAATTTTTGCACTTAAGTTTAAATAATGATAAAAAAAACTTAGATAATCTTAAAAAAACATTCCTTATGAAATCACATGAATGATTCAATTGCTAACCATAATTGGGCACATTGTAAGAAACTGCAATGACAGGTCCCATTTAGTCCAGAATCTAAATAATACAAACCAAATTACATTTTGTGAATGCAAATGAAGATCCCCCTCCCCTTTCTGCACCACCGAAAACCTTGTGTGTTACTCCTGTGCCAATCCAGCTGATCTCTGAATTTTTGCCAAGCTCTTAGCTGCAACTACAAATGGAGGTAACTTATTCTACTCACTGATTACAAGAAGCTTCCTTCTTCATGTGCATTACCTAGTTCCCTGGATGTTGGCAATTACTAAGGCGTTGTTGTTTACTAGGTCTGTCCATGGTATTTGCAACATCCTTTGACATATCCACATTTCGAACGCCTCTAGTTGGTTCAGGGAACCTGCCCTTGAGAGTCCATGTCTCGACACCATATAAAATTACAGACCAGATGTAGCATTTGACCATACGTTGCCTTAATTTTAGTTTGAGGTTGTTATTGCAAAGTGTCCTCATTCGTATGAAGGTTGCCCCGGCAATTTCAATGTGACTTTGTATTTCTTTCTCGGGGTCTAAGTTCTCCGTGTTAGTGCTTCCCAGGTATTTGAAATGACTGACACATTTGATCAGTTTGCCACTGAGTGATAGGTCTGCGTTTTCATACTGTTTGTGGCTAAAAATCGTGAACTTGGTTTTCTTTTCATTGATATCGAGTCCCAGCTCTGCTCCAGTTGAACTGATCCTATTGAGTAGTTGTTGGACACCTTCATTGGTGTTGCAGAGAATGAGAGTGTCGTCTGCATATGTAATATTGTTTATGAAAACTCCACTGACTTTTACTCCCAGGCCTATCCCTGCAGAATATGGCCAAGATAAGATTTTTCCTATATTTTATGGTAGTTATTAATGTTCTTTATATTCTTGCTCTGTGGAAGACTTCATTGTTGTGTTGTTTACTAAGTCCGTCCATGGTATTCGCAACATGGTTCGATGTTGCAAATATACCTTCCAGAGCCTTTTTGAATATTTCGTCGGAGTACAGGTTGAAAAGGAGAGGTAAAAGGATGCAGATTTGCCGAACTCCTCATTGGATGTTGATGTAGTTTGTTCTTATTACTGTGGCCTTCTGTCCCCAATAAAGATTTATGCAGACATCCTTTCCATCTAGACGGAACTCATGAAGTAGTTCAACCAACTTATGATGTTGTACTTTGTCGAAAACCTTATCGTAGTCTACGAAGCATACAATGTTTGTTTTAGGGCTTTACGGCGCAAGGACAGCAAAGGCCATAATGCGCCTAGCTATGGTGATATTGAGATACATAGTTCTATCTGTATAGATGATATTCAAAATTATATCATGTTGTATAGTTTTATCTGTTTGAGGAAATCAAATATTTTGGTCAAATGTGGTGTGTCTGCTAGTAGGTCAGAAATGCTGAGAGAGGTGTTCGTCGTGGGAAATGAGATAAACATAGCTTGTCGCTCAGTACTGTACTTGGGACAGTCAATAAGTAGATGATGGACAGTGAGCTGGGTGTTACAGTTTGTACACGTTGGCGGATCAGTGGCTGCAAGCAAATAAAGATGTGTTAGGTGCGTGTGGCCTATCCTTAATCGGGCTAGTACAACTTCTTCATGTCGGTTTTCGCGTATACTAGATCTCCATGGTTTAAGACCTTTTTTTATGCCAAGTAGCTTATTGTTGACCTGATTCTGCCAGATATGTTGCCATTTTTCAAGGCATCGTTTATTTATAATGTACTTATAGTCAGATGCAGGTGTAGTGAAGGATTGGTCTATACGATCGGTAGCAGTTTTGGCAGCTAGGTCGGCCTGTTCATTTCCAGGGATTCCAGCGTGACCAGGAATCCAACATAACAGAACTTGTTTATTCTGGTTTAATTTAGTCAGAGTGTTCCAGATCTGTCTAAGTAAGGGGTTATCATTTTTTGTATTGCGTTGTATGGCTTGGATAGCACTTGGATAGCTAGGATATAAATAACGCTGTGCAGTTTAGTTCTTGAGAGTGTGTAGTGTAAGGCCACGTGGAGTGCACAGAGTTCTGCAGTATAGCTGCTACATTCAATGGGAAGTTTTTTGGACAAAGTGATGTTAGGAAATACTGCTGCTGCACCAACATGATTGTCTGTTTTAGACCCGTCTGTGTAAATTGGTGTGTACTGGCCGTGCTGGGTTCTCAATGCGGCAAACATTTGCAGTATGTTCTGTTGAGATAGGGTGTGTTTTCCCCAGGCTGTCAATGAAAAGTCACACGGTGGTATATAACATGTCCAAGGTGGGACTGTATGAGAGGCAGTGGGCTGTATTTTACTAAAGTCAATTTGCCAATCGGCCTGCAATGCGGAAAGACGTATCCCGGTTGGTGGATTTATTGATGGATACGCTTGGTATAGGTTTACCCATTTAGGAGAGAAAAGTCCGTTCCAAGTGGGATGGTCTGGATGCCCTTTGAGTTTTGCTGCATATTTTAGTAAAAGCATTTGTCTACGTAGCTGAAGGGAGGTTTCATGTGCTTCAGCATATAGGCTGTGGACAGGTGATGTGCGGTATGCTCCAAGTGCAAGACGAAGAGCACTGTGGTGCACAGGATCAAGCCAGCGTAAAGCGCTTTGTCTAGCAGAGCTATAAACTATAGAACCATAGTCTAGACGAGAACGTATTAGCGCATGGTACAACTGTAATAGTGTGTATCGGTCAGCTCCCCATGTTGTGCCTGATAGAACTCTTAAGATATTTAGCTTTTTTAGACAGGTAATCCTGAGTGTTTTTATATGTTCCAGGAAGGTGAGTTTTTGGTCAAGTATCACACCAAGAAAGCGGACACTAGGGACAACTGGTATGATTTGATTTTCTAGTCGAAGTTCTGGGTGTGGATGTAGATTACGCTTCCTGCAAAAGTGTATACCGACAGTCTTTTGGGTTGAGAGGCGAAACCCGTTGTTTTGGGCCCATTTTGCTATTCTGTTGATTGTACATTGCAGCTGTCTCTCTACCATTCGCATATTAGGCGAATGGCAGGCGATACTAAAGTCATCGGCATACAGGGTAGTGGATATTGTTTGTGGCAGGTCCTGTGTTATTGAATTCATTTTTATATTAAAGAGGGTAGCACTTAGCACTGATCCTTGTGGCACTCCTTCTTCCTGTATGAACTTTGAAGATAAGTGATTTTGAAATCGAACTTGGAATGAGCGGTGTTGCAGGAAGTTTCTTATAAACTGTGGTAGGTGTCCGCGTAGTCCCAGATCGTATAGATTTCGCATTATACCATATCTCCAGGCAGTGTCAAACGCTTTTTCAATATCAAATAGGACCATCGCAAGATGCTCTTTGCGTACGAAGGCGTCACGGATGTTTATTTCTGTCTTAATCAAAAGGTCAAGAGTGGATCTACCTTCACGAAAGCCACATTGCACTGGATTCATAAGGTTATTTCGAGCTAGAAACCAGGATAACCGAGCGTTGATCATTTTTTCCATTACCTTGCATATGCAGCTGGTGAGTGCAATAGGTCGATAATGCTGCGGATTTGAAGAATCTTTTCCAGGTTTTGGAAATGCCAAAACATAAGCATGCCGCCATTTGTCAGGAAAAGTGTTTTCTTTGAATATTCTGTTGTAGAGCAATAAAAGTGTTTTGAGTGCGGGTTCAGTAAGTTTTGCTATCATTATGTAATGTATTCCATCTGGCCCTGCTGCACTGAGTTTAGTGGAGGCTAGAGCATGATGTAATTCTGACATTGTAAAAGGGAGATTATATGCAGCACTAGATGTTGATTCAAAATTAATTGAGTGTTTTTCAGCTTGTGCTTTGAGTGTCTGGAATTGTGGCGAGTATGATGTCACAGCTGATATTTCCATGAAAGATCTACCTAGAGCGTTTGCAATTTCCTCTGGCTTTGTAATATCAAAGCCATTTACAGTCAGAATGGGACAGTTGACACTTGGATGTTTTGCATACATACGCTGTATTTTGGCCCAAATTGTTTGGGTTTTGTCGTTTTTGTAATTGTGGAAGCGAAACGCCTCCATGCTTCCCTTTTGCTGGTCTGTCTAACTCGTTTTGCACGAAGCATACAAATGTCTTTTTGTTGGTCCATACATTTTTGAAGGACATTGATGCAGAACAATGCCTCGTGCATTCCGAAAGCATTCCTGAATCACAGTTGGGCATCATCTAGATCAAATTCACATTTAGCTCTTATTCTTGAATGAATCACCTTCAGCAAGTGGCTCATCAAACTGATTAGATGGTAGTCTCCACATTTCTTCAGATTAAACTTCTTAGGGATTGTGATAAACATTAATTTTAACCAGTTGCTCGATATTTCACCAGTGTTATAGATTCGATTAAAGAGTTTGTAATTTGGTTGATGTTCTCTTCTTCAACGAGTTTTATGACCTCCACTGGTATTTTGTCCGACTCTGGAGTTTGTTTTTTTGTCAATAATATGGCATAAAGTACTTCTTCCTCAAGGATTTCTGGACTACTAATAACCATTCCTTGACCTTTATATAGAAACCTTTTATGTGCAGAAGTATCAAAAGCTTTCCTAAAATTCAAGTATTTGATATCAGAATTATTTTTTGCATCCAGTTCCTTTGTTACTGCACAACAGTATCCAATCAGATTGGTCAGACAAGATCACCCCTTAACAAATCCATGCTGTGACTGCAGTATAATTGCACTCCTATCTATATGGTCTTGCATTAATTTCTTTGGAATAGAAGGTTATGTAATTACTCATGTCGCCTTTTTTTTTTTTTTTATGAAAACCCCATACAGGAGAGGTATTAGAATCTATAGAACTTAGTACCCTGCATGGTTGATCCCCTTTGTGAACTGGGGATACATTACCACATCTCCAGTCCACACTGACTTTTTAAACACATTGGCATCTGACAGAAGCCACCCAAGAATGAAATTTGTCTAGAAGAAAAGAAGACATGTTATTCATCAGGCTTCTGGTAAATGCCAAACTAAAAATTTAAAGTCTCATAATTCATTGAATATCGAAATTAAAAACAGAAAATACTATTTTCAGCAGTTAGAGAATTTATTTACACATTTAAAAAATAAAAATAACAGAAATATTTAATTACGAGTTCGATCGCATTTCTAATTACTCGTGTGAATGTCAGAGCCAATGAAAAACTGGTTTATAAAGTTTGCATCCGTTAATTAAAAATAACTTTTGATAAAACTATTTGATCTTATTTTTGTAGTTCAAAAAAATATTTTTTTTTTTGCTGGTGCAGCATGAGCCTCAGGTTCCTTGCACCATATGGCTAATAATATATCTGAACCACGATATCATAACTTACTTTTACGCAAGATTTCTCGTTTAACGGCAGTATTTTCCATTTTTGACTGACAGATGGCGTCAGCTACCAAAGCAAGCACCCAGGTTAATGTTTATTCCCAAAAAAAATTATTTTGGCAATTATTTTCATTCTATATCGATAGATGGCGGTACTATCGTAATATCTAAAATTTCAGCGGGAAAAGTAGAGTTTATGATGAACTTTACATTAAGATTATTACTAAATATAATACCACTCTTGAAATTAATAATTAATATTATTGATTTCACGTGGTATACGAGTGGTATTATATTTAGTAACAATCTTAATGGAAAACAACCAAGTAACGTCCTTACCTAACTATATTAGATGAACTTTACGTTATTTTTCAAAGTAATAATAATAATTAGCAGAGCCGAATTCGTTTTAATTGATATTAATTAATAAAATAATAGGTGGTGGCAGCTATCCTCAATTTATCTCCCCCAAAAGAATAATGCCAATTTCAAGTCCATTATATATTAAATCAAGAAGGAAGGTCTAAAGCAAAAACTCAAATTTAGTCTTCAAAACATTCCTAAGTAGGGTCGAGCGAAGAGTTGAAAACGAATTTACATTTTATGTCAGTAATTACATCAAGAAAAACATCAAGTGAGTGGTTACATCAAGATCTTTGTAACATCAAGAAAAACTTGATGTTACAAAGATCTGGATATCGGAATTCGTTAATGGAGATTTTTTTTTTCTTTATTTATTTCAAAGAACTAGTAATGATTTATTATTAAGTCCAACTTCTAATACTTTTGCAACATCTTCAACAGTATCATGCTGTATTGTTTCTTCTTTCTGGGTCATAAGCGCACCCACAATTGTGGGGGTGGGATAAGGCTCCAAGAATATTTTATTTTATACTGTATTATGTTACTGTACTTGTCATGTGTTGACAATCCTGGCCAACCGTCCCGATATGGCCGGGCCTGTCCTGATTTAGAACTTCAAGTCCCGCTTCCCGATAATTTTTTTATTAATTCTTATTGGAATCTAACGGATGTGTTAATTAATTCTAATAACAAGAAAAAACATGGGAATTGAGACATCTTTTTTCATTTGTTGTTTAAAATTACATCATCACTGAGCAATGAAAAAAAGAAAACGCGTGCAATTTTTCTCAATTTCGGGAGACAAATAATTTGTCTCAAATTATAAGCTCCATATTAAGCATTCCACATTCAAATGTTTGACATGAAAACTGCTTGGCAGAAAGAGAGAAATCGTCTTTTATTAGAAACTTTAGAAGCCGAGCTTATGGTGAAAGAAAACTATAACATGTCCTGTTCAGATTTAATTTTTTTAAACTTTCGGAAGAAGAAAAAAAAAAAATTTAAAACTAGCGAAATCTAAAGAAAAATATATAAAGAAAAAGTAGTCTTCCTCGTTATTTTTAAAATAACTGTTATAAATAATATTATAGATTATAAAGGACAATTTTTTTTTTACTCAAAACACGAAACACGACAGGTATTAGAACCCATAGTACTTAGTACTGTGCTTGGGTTGGAGGTTGAGAAGACGAAAGAAGATATTTGTTGACATTAGACTTGAACTTCAGTAGACTAATTTTCAGGAAATATGTATGAAGGAAGGTTGTTCAAGAAAACGGCAGTTGAATGAATAAACGAGGAAGATGAAAAGTTGGTTCTGTGAGTTTGAAGTTGGACAGTAAATGTATGTTGGCTGGTGGCTGCACGTATTCGGACTGTTTTGAAAGAGAGAGCAGGAATTATAGAAGCCAATTCGGAAGAACAGTGCCCATGGAAATATCTGTAGAAGAGGCATGCAGTAGAAACAGTACGTCTATGAGACAGCGAGTGGAGAGACTCTGTTAGCGAGGAGTCATTAATTAACCTAACTGCCCTCTTCTGGATGGAACCTAGAAGCCTGAGAGAGGTTTTGGGGATACCGCCTCAGATGCGGGAACGATGTTCCACGGTAGGGCGGATTTGCGATTTGTACAGAACGAATAGCTTTTTGGAAGAAAAGTAACGCCGAGAACGAAAGAGAAAACAAGTTTTTTAGATGCAGAGGAACCAATATTTGTAATGTGCTTGTGCCAAGAAAGATTAGAAGTCAGGGTAATCCCCAAAAGAGATATATCATTTTGCCTAGAAATCGGAGTGTCACCAAAGATAAGCATAGGTGCAGAAGAATCCTTTTTACGAGATATAAGACAAGACTGAGTTTTAGAAGGATTGAAATCAACTAAGTTGTCTTTGCCCCACTGCAGAATTACCTGGAGATTGGCATTTAAGGAATTAGTAGCGGATATTGGAGAAGTTGAAGCTGATTGAGCACGGTAAGGTTTCTCAAAATGGAAAGTGGAATGCATTGTGCTATCATCGGAAAAACTATGGATAGGATTTCCAGTTAATGGGAGAAGGTCATTAATATACAAGAGGAAAAGAGTGGGGGAAAGAACTGAACCTTGGGGGACACCAGCATTAGTGGAGAAGTTAGAAGACAGAGAGCCATCTACCATCACCCTCAGTGAGAAAACTGGATAACCAATTATATAAAACATTTGGCAAACCATAAGATGGAAGCTTGTTTAGAAGACCTTTATGCCAAACACGATCGAAAGCCTTTGAGATGTCAAGAGCAACTGCTTTTGTTTCACCAAATTTTGTCATTGAATTTGTCCATAAATGAGTAACATAAGCCAGAATATCACCAGTGGATCGACACTCACGGAATCCATACTGTCCATCGTTGATCAGACGGAAGGTTTCTAGGTAGTTTAACAGTTGGCGGTTAATTGATTTCTCCATTACTTTAGAAAGAGTAGAGTAGAAGTAATCGCAATAGGACGATAACTGGATGGGAGGGATTTGTCACTTTTTAGGAATTGGCTGGATATGAGCAAATTTCCAAGCAGAAGGAAAAACATCTTTGGAAGAATAAGAAAGTGATAAAAGAAGACACAAAACACGAGTAAGGTCAGGAGTACAGGTTTTGAGAACAAGTGGGAAAATACCACCAGGAGCTGGAGCTTTCTTAGGATCACGATTCGTGAAAATCCTTCTGACATCCTTTTCATGGAAGACCACAGGAGGCTTTGTTTGTTTGTTTGTTTGTTTTATGGCGCATTAGCATCTAAGGCTACAATGCGCCAAGTCAACCACAGGAGGCACTGAATGGAGCTTGTTTGGAATGGTGGGAGGTGTTTTACCAAGATCATTAATACATGAGTTAGAAGAAAAATGGGATGCTAGCAGGTCAGCTTTATCCTTGGCTGAAGTGACAACAGAACCATCTGGTTTTGAAGAGATGGGCAAAAGTTGCAGCCAACAGCTTTGGCAAAGAGACCAAAATGCTAGGTAACCATTAGGGCAAGAAGCAAGTTTTCTACTCTTAGCTTGTTCAAACTCTAGTTTGGCCTGATTAATAACTGCTTTACAATTGTTGCGAGCTTTGGTGTAAGCAGAAAATGAAACTGAAGAATTGGAAACAAGCCAATTACGATATGCAACATTCTACTCTTGAACAGCCTTTTATTGGAAAGTGAACAAACACATTTATTGGAAAACCAAGGTTTAGATAAAGGACGAGATTTTAAAGTGGAGTGTGGAATAAAAGATTCCATAACTACAAGAATAATTTCACTGACACGATCTGAGCAAACGTTAACAGCAGAAGTTTTGAAACAGTAGTCCGAACAAGGAAAAGAAGAAAAGAAATCTCGCAGGTCATCGTATTTTGCATTCTTCTAATGCCAAACAACAGGAGGTTGGGAATAGTCATGAGATAAAGGCTCCATTGGAGAAGTGATAATCATCAAGTTGTGATATGAGGTGCCTAAAAGACCACTCATTTCGATCGTGTACTTAGAAGGGTTGTTTGTCAGAAAAAGATCAAGCATGTTGGCTGTATGGTTAGATTTGTCCGGTATTTTTGTAGGTAGGTGAACAATCTGTGCAAGGTCATTAGTAATTGCAAAAGCCTCAGCATCTCGACCAGCTGGGTCGGTGTGACTAGAAATCGGAAGCCAGCTGGAGTTGTGAACATTAAAATTACCTCACTGTTAGGAAATTTGGTCTGGAGAAAGTCAAGTTGCAAAGAGAGGAAGTCGAAGAGCTCCAAGTGATTAGTGGAGTTGGAAGAACGGTAAGACAACAGATGAATTTGACACAATGAGGTAGAGAGACTGTAAGACAAATCTCAGACAGTTTTTAAGTTCTGTACATTGTGATCAACTGATGACATTTCCAACAGCAACTTCTAAGTGGGAAGCATTCAAGGAATTAATCGTGGAAGCTACTAAAATTTTCATACTTATTAAGAAAATTTCTAGGTTTAGGCATAATTGGTTGTCAAATGAACTAATGAGACTCGTGGAAGAGAAGAAAAATGCATGGGATGCATTTAAATTATCAGGAACACAGAAACCTACGGCAGATATAAGCTAGTCTGTAATCAAGTCCAAAGGAGGTTAGGCAGGTGAAGGCAGATTACGAGAAATCTTTGGCAAACGATGCTAAAAAAAACAGCAAGGATTTCTTTATTTATATAAACTCTAAAAGGAAGGGGATGAATCTGATTAGTCCGCTTGATATCGATGGTTCGACTGTTGATAATCCTGCTCAGATAGCAAACAAACTAAATGAGTATTTTGCATCTACATTCACACATGAGGAATTATTAAGGTTTGAAGATGTCAGATTTTTTTTTTTTTTTTTTTTTGGGTAGTTGTTGCCGCATCGGCTTCTGTGGCCATAATGCACCTCCCAAGGTTTTTGCAGTACTTTGATCCAAGCCCGAGGCGGGATTCGAACCCGCGACCTTTGGGTTGCCAGGCAGGCACTTTACCCATCCGGCTAGCATGGTCGGCCAAGAAGTCAGAAGGTTATCAAATTGTAGAAGGGTGCTTAATGATTTTGTAATAACTGACAGCAAAGTGGAGGAGAAATAGTTGAAGTTAAACATAAGGAAGGCACCTGGGATGGATGGGATCTATCCAGTTATATTAAAGGAGGCTGCAAAGGAAGTAAGCAAACCATTAGCCATAATTATCAGCATCCTTGGAATCAGGGGTGGTCTCCACGGACTGGAAATGTGCAAATGTATCCCCAATTCACAAAGGGGGATCGAAGGGTGACACGAGTAATTACAGACCAGCTAGTTTAACTTCTGTTCCGGCTAAAATAATGGAGTCACTGCTTAAAGATGCATTGCAGGATCATCTAGACAAAACTGCAGCAATAATTCAGATACAGCATGGGTTTGTTAAGGGAAATTCTTTTCTGACAAATTTGATTGGATATTATGATGTAGTTACAAAGGAACTGTATGCAAAAAATAATCTTGATATCATATACTGTATTTGGATTTCAGGAAAGGTTTTGACACTGTTGCGCATTGAAGACTATCGTACAAATTGGAGCAGAATGGTATTAAGGGTAAGTTGCTACAATGGATAAAAGGATGGTTGAGTGGGAGAAGACAGAGGGTAGTAATCAATGGGTGCTACTCTTCGTGGACTAATGTTATTAGTGGAGTCCCACAGGGTTCGGTGTTGGGTCCGCTGTTATTTTGTATATTTATCAATGATATTAATGAAGGTATATCAGGCTTAGCGACAAAGGTTGGCAGGGTTGTTAACGACAGTAATGGCAGAGTGCTACTGCAACAGGATCTAGAAAATTTGGGCAGATGGGCTGAGAAGTGGCAACCTGAAGTTTAACATTGACAAATGAAAAGTACTGCATATGGGTAGACATAACCCCAGAGAAACATACCAACTGTGTGGTACTACACTTAAGGTGGTAGAAAATGAAAAAGACCTAGGAGTAACTGTGCAGTCAGATATGAAGTTTTCTGAGCAATGCAGACAGGCTGCCAGGGCAAGTCATGGGGTTTTGTCAATGATATACAGGAATTTTGCTAGTAGGGAAAAAGGAGGTGTTGTCCCTTTGTATAAGGCATTGGTCAAGTCATGCATTGAGTACTGCGTACAGGTCTGGAGGCCTCATTTTAGGAAGGATGTAGAGTTGCTTGAGCGTGTACAGAGAAGGGTAACAAGATTGGTGAGGGGAACGAAGGGGTCCTCTTAGCAACAAAGGCTTACGTTCTGCAAATTGCAGCGTCTGGAGACGGCATCTGCTAAGTGATCTGATTGAGCTGTATAAGGCCTTGAATGGGTTGAGCAGGCTCAATTCTGATGGGATTCTTCCTCTTGCGCAAATTACCAGCATGAGGGGGCATAAATTCAAATTGAGGAAAGACAATTGTAGAATAGATGTGCAGAAATTTGCCTTTAGCCAGGGGTTAGTTGATTGCTGGAAAAAACTTCCATCTGTCATTGTGGAAGTTGATATGTTAAATAAATTTAAGAACTGGACAAACATTTAGAGTGAATTGTTTTGTAATTTTTTTTTTTTTTTTTGGCTGATGCTGCATAAGCTCATACACTTGCTTTCTTGCATCAGGTGCCACTACTACTACTACCACCACCACCACCACCAAGTTTCTGACGGAGAATATCGGAATGGACACATGCACAAGTACCACGTTTGAGGCGAAAGGAATCATACAACGAATGATTTGGGCAACTGAGATGAGCAGTAGTTGAATCAACTGATAACTGAAATTAAATTCTGTCAGAAAACGTACACAAGGGTTTGGCAGATTGCAAGTAGAAATGGACATCGTTGAGATTAAAATTGAGACCATGTATATTTGTGAAATGAACCAGGAAGTGTTTGGGAGGTTTAGATCAAATACATATTAACAACAACCATATAACAAATAAATACTATGATCGATTGATTGATAAAAAAAAATGTATTTTAATTGTAATTTTATATTTTTCTTTTACTTTTTGAAGGGAAAAATGCTAGACACACATTTCGTTTCAAGTTGTCTCACTTACCAATTTTCAAAATATGGCCACCCTATATGTTGATGCCTGTAAAAGTTATCAATAGAACGTATGAGGCTATTCCCATTCATCCAAACAAAATTTCTGGTCGACACTGTCTTAGGTCTGTTACAAAACCAAGAGAAAGTAGATAATGTTTTAGTAGACAAATTCGATGTCGCTTTTCTTCTCCCCTTGAGAAGCTTGCAATTTCAGTTCAACACTTTTCCCATTTCGCCATTTAACCAAAAAGTGTTGCCTTCCTTATTTGATAGCATTCCACTTTTCAGATTTCTACTTTCTTATGGAAATTAAGAATCTATTACGAAAGCCAGTCTTTACTGTAAAAGCCAAAATAGTACACTGTCTTTTAATTTGTATTTCAGTGGACACAAATCTATGCAAAAGACTAAAACATCTTGCCTAAATTACCGCTTTAAATATTTATATCTAAACGTTAAACACGAATATAAAAACATGATAATTAAATATTTGCATTTGTTATTCTCTTACGTGGTGGCGCATTTGATGATTATAGAACAGACTCATTTGAGAAAGTATGCAATTTCCTGCACCTTAAGAAAAGGAAAACGCATCTTGCCATTACTTTATGCTGCTTCATGAAATAATTTTTACACAGTAACATCCACTAATTAATATTTAATTATTGTTATGCAATTATGAACCACGTTACATTCGAACATAAATTTAAATAATTAGATTATTTACGGTTAGACTAAATAAATCTTCCTATGGCAAGAAAACATGGGGCAGATGGGCTGAGAGGTGGCAACCTGAAGTTTAACATTGAGAAATGCAAAGTACTGCATATGGGGAGAAGTAACCCCAAAGAAAGGTACCAACTGTGTTTTATACTACACTTAGGGTGGTAGATAATGAAAAAGACCTAGGAGTAATTGTGCAGTGAAATATAAAGTTTTCTGAGCAGTGCAGACAGGTGCCAGAGCAGGTCATGGGGTATTGACAATGATATACAGTAATTTTGCTAGTAGGGAAAAGGAGGTGATTGTCCCTTTGTATAAGGCAATGGTCAAGCCACGCCTTGAGCACTGCGTACAGGTCTGGAGGCCTCATTTTAGGAAGGATGTAGAGTTGCTTGAGCGTGTACAGAGAAGGGCAACAAGATTGGTGAGTGGAACGAATGGTCCTCTTACCAACAAAGACTTAAGTTCTGCAAACTGCAGCGTCTGGAGACGGCACCTACTAGGTGATCTGATTGAGGTGTATAAGGCCTTGAATGAGTTGAGCAGGCTCAATTCTGATGAGATTCTTCCTCTTGCGCAAATTACTAACAGGGGCATAAATTCAAATTGAGGAAAGACAATTGTAGAATAGATTTGCAGAAATTTGCCTTTAGCCAGGGGTTAGTTGATTGCTGGAACAAACTTCCATCTGTCGTTGTGGAAGATGATAGCTTAAATAAATTCAAGGAGGAACTGGACAAACGTTTAGAGAGAGTAATGTGTGAAATTGTTTTTTTTCCCCCTGCTGATGCTACATAAGCTTGCTTTCTTGCATCACATGCCTCTATTACGTCCTGCAATTTCTTTTTTGATATTTCCAAATAATTTTAGCTCAGTGGAAAATATAGGTGCAATTATTAATATATCTTAGTCATACGAAACTCCTGCCGGAACTAAATTTTCGATAAAGGATGAATTAACTCACGTCTCCTTTCAAACGAACAAATATGCTCGCTCTGGATGAAAATCGCAGTGTATTCCCCTCCAACCAAAATTTTGATGTCGTAAAACTTTATATTGTCTGAGAAGAAACATAACATACTTTTCTATTATTTATTAGAAATACGCCACGGACCAAGAAAATAATGATTTATTCAAACACAAAATACAAGGGGGGAAAATATACGGAAAAAGGTCAAATGTAATGTTCAGATATGTTGTAGTAAACGGAAAAACAGAAAGTGAGAATTTTTATTTCACAGGAAAGTTAGAAGTAAACCAGCTGTTTATATAGTTATAAGATTAAATATGCAAGCTCCAACTAAAAACATCATGCTGAAAAAGTCACAATAATAACAGAGAATTATTATAGTTTTATTATTATTATTATTTTTTGCACATATGTGTATATAAATAGAACAAACAAGGAAACGTTATGTTTTAAACATAATATTTAAAAATTCAAAAGTTTACAGTGTACATGCGAAATGAGAAATCGTAAAGGCTATTATAATAAACGCACCGGAAGTGATGTAAAAAGATAAGGGCTACTTTTTGATTACAAAGTTAGAATAAAAAATAATAAATAAAAAAGTACTAGACTCCTCCTAAATTAAAAAAAATTACATAAATTATTCATTAAAAAAAGCAATAAATGCACAGATGAAAGGCGCCGCGGGACTAAAAATATCTTTCATAACCGGAAGTAAATTTAGAAATGCATTAGCAGAAGTCTCTAGAATATTTTTAAAATGCTAGAGTTGAATTGCTTAGATTTGCTTCAAGGCAACGAAAGTTGAGAATTTAGCTTATCGTGCAATTTGCGTGTTCCAAAGCTGATTCATCCGTTTGTGTGACGAAAAAATCTCAATAAAAAAAAAAGTTCCCCCTCATTGTTAAATCCTTTCCTTCACCCACAGAATTCGAACCTAGACTTTCAAATTGACTCTGTGATCCGAGCTTTTAAAACATAGATCAGCCCTCTCTGATATTATTTTAATTAACAAGCATAATTGTGTAAATGTATCCCCAATTCACAAAGAGTGACACGAGTAATTACAGACCTCTTAGTTCCGGGGAAAATAATGGAGTCAGTGGTTAAAGATGCATTGCAGGATCATCTAGACAAGACGGTAGTAATAATTCAGACACAGCATGGGTTTGCTAAGGGAAAGTATTGTCTGACAAATTTGATTGGATACTATGATGTGGTTACAAGGGAACTGGATAAAAAAAATAATTTTGATATGATATAACTTGGATTTCAGGAGTTTCTGATACTGTTACACAAGGCACTACTGTACAAATTGAAGGAGTATGGCATTAAGGGCAAGCTGCTATAATGGATAAAAGGGAGGTTGAGTGGGAGAAGACAGAATGGTAATCAATGGATGCTGCTCTTTGTGGACTAATGTTCTTGTTTATACTCAGGCACAATTACCAGGTCAGTAGAGTTCACAATAAATCATCAGTACAAATGTATTTAGCAGTCACGGGCTTAAATCCCGGTCCATTCAAAGAGCGCAT
This sequence comes from Mastigoproctus giganteus, assembly GCF_048544385.1. NCBI lineage: Eukaryota > Metazoa > Arthropoda > Arachnida > Uropygi > Thelyphonidae > Mastigoproctus > Mastigoproctus giganteus. Next base: position 16,056,352 of record NC_143582.1, read on the forward strand.
GCTACTGCAAGCACACTCCTGACCACTCGGCTACTGGAGTCCCCCAGGGTTCTGTGTTGTGCCCACTGTTGTTTTGTATATTTATCAATGATATTGATGAAGGTATATCAAGCTTAATGTCAAAGTTTGCAGATGATGCAAAGTTGGCGGGGTTGTTAATAACAGTAATGACAGTATACTGCTGCAACAGATTCTGGAAAAGTTGGGTTGAGAAGTGGCAACTGAAGTTTAAGCTTTTTTTATTATTATTATTATTTATTTATTATTATTTAAAATTTTATTATTTACTGTTTTTTTATTATTATTAATATTTTTTTTAATCCCAACTAACACAAATGTATCTTTTTTTTTTTTGCACTAATGTTTTTTTTTTATATTTTATTTATTTATTATTATTATTATTTTTTTCAATCTGCACCACGGGTTGGGTTCCTCCCCTCTCTTGCTCCTTTCTTTTCCTCTTGAATGGGTCCCACAGGATCCTGGCCGACCTTTTGGCATCACTAGTTGGATCTGAGTCTCTTTTGAGACATTACGTGTTCTACTGGAACTGGCTCACCTTCCCGTGGTGTGGACGAGTACCCAGAATAATCTGTCCAGGTGACTGATGTTTCTGGGTAGCCAAGCGGCCAGACACAACAACAACAACATAATACACACAAACCTACGTCACACATATCTGGTCCATTTGTAGTGATACTGCTCTTCACAGAGACACGAGGCGGAGTTGAACAGAAGTTCTAAGTGCCGCCCTATACATATACACATTGACAAATGCAGTCTATGCGAGTAGAATACTGGTATCGTCACCGGGTGGAAAAGGCCGGGGTTCGAATCCCGTCGATGACGCGAGGAAATTTAATGGGCTTTTTTTTTCTTTTTTTTTTTTCACTCCGTGGCTGAGTTAGTCGGTCTCAGGCATAGATAGCACGTACCCCTCCCCCCCAGAAACTGGGGTTTTTTCATACAGCAAAACAGGCAAATCGACCAGAAAACACACGCAATTTACAGACACAAATATAGGTTTATGTAATAATTTACGGGTGACCTTAATATACAGAGTCCAGTCACAATATTATGACCCCCCCAATGCAGACATCACACACGAATCATGCAGCGCACGTGTCAAGTTCACACACCGCAAACATATAAGGCTTGATGTTCGGCATCCGCGAACACAGTAACAGCCTCTGTCATGGGCAAAGCACGCGACCTATCAGACCAGGAAAAAGGCATGATCATCGGCTATCGGGCCAGAGGTGCCAGGATTTCCGAAACAGCGGACTTTGTGAAATGCTCACGTGCTGCAGTTGTGAAAGTGTATCAAGACAGGACGAACAGGTCAGTTTTGTCGACGCGACGTGCCAATTGTGGAGCCCTATGCGCCATTGATCCCAGAGGTGAGCGTCGGCTGAAACAGTTGGTCAGGACCGATCGGCGCGCTACTGTTGCTCACCTAGCCATCCAAATGAATCGTGGGGCCACCAGAAAGTTCTCCAACACGACAATGCAGTGAACCCTGTTGCGCATAGGGCTCCGGAGCAGACGCTTGGTGACAGCACCCATGCACAGCAATACCGACACTGGAACACGACCGAGTGAATGGATGGTGGCGTATTAGGCATGAAACCTCCGAGAACAGACATCCAGGCACGATTGTTGGCAGAAGGCAGGCTGATGGAAGCGGCGTTATGGCCTGGGGAATGTTTTCATGGCATGGCTTGGATCTGCTGATACCTCTGGAGGGCATCCTGAACGCAAATACCTATCGATCGTCGCCGATCAGATATACCAGTACATGTTGACTGTGTTCCCTGGGGGCAATGGTATCAGCAAGATAATGCGCCATGCGATGTCACCAGAATTGACAGTGAGTGGTTTGAGGAGCACGACGAAGACTTCAAGCAACTCCCTTGGCCACCGAATTCTTCGGATCTTAACCCAATTGAAAATCTATGGGACCACCTCTATCGACACATCAGACAGATGGCTCCTCCACCAAGGAACGAACTGGAACTCTGGGTTGCACTGCAGTCTGCATGGTCACAGATACCCGAAACCTTCCGCGGATTTATTCAGCCCTTCCCACGGCGGCTGGCTGCGGTGCATGCCGCGAAAGACGCATATTCTGGATACTAGGTAGGTGGTCATAATAATGTGACTGGACCCTGTAATATAATAAAATTGGCGAATGCAAAGTACTGCATATGGATGGAAGTAACCCCAGAGAAATGTACCAACTGTGTGGTACTATACTCAGGGTAGTAAAGAATGAAAAAGACCTGGGATAATTGTGCAGTCAGATATGAAATTTCTGAGCATTGCAGACAGGCTGCCAGAGCAGGTCATGGGGTTTTGTCAATGATATACAGGAATTTTGCTAGTAGGGAAAAGGAGGTGATTGTCCCTTTGTATAAGGCAATGGTCAAGCCACACCTTGAGTACTGCGTACAGGTCTGGAGGCTTTATTTTAGGAAGGATGTAGAGTTGCTTGAGCGTGTACAGAGAAGGGTAACAAGATTGGTGAGGTGGAACGAAAGGGTGCTCTTACGAAGAAAGGCTTATTTTATTTTATTTTATTTTTAATTTTTTTTGGTTGATGCTGTATAAGGTTGCTTTCTTGCATCATATTCCTCTACTAATGCTAATGACACTCATTTTATAGACAACGTATGGAATGAACCCAAGCTTCACACTGTGGTACTGATCCTTTATGTAAACTTATGTTTAAAGCAAGGTGGCTAAGACCAATAGGAGTCACGTGTCTGTAAATTGTGTGTGTTTTATGGCCGTGGTTGTACTACAAAAGATCAGTGTATTGTCACACTTCTCATTATATGAACGATTCTAGTTTTGATCCGATCGAACGTTAGGCGAGGACTGATGGTTCCGATTTTGGGTGGCGGGTAGAAAGGGGTGACTGTTCTGAATGGTTTCGACATAATGCTCTGTTGTCAACGTGCCATCAATAACAATCAGAGGCGAATGGCTAGCGAAATGATGGCCCCGCGCATCATGGTTTTGGGTGCCGTCCTGGTACAGGAAGGAAAATCAGATCGACAACAATATTTGCTGGAAAGCTTTTAAGACCAATTACAATTCCATATCACCCCGGTCCAGTCCCCCACAAAAATCTATATAAATAAAGTATGTTTCGGCCTTATTTGAGATGGAAAAATCCGACAGCAACTAAATTTTCATCGCATGAATTTTTCTGATCGGTGTAGAAGCTTTAGGTCAAATTTCGAAATTTCGATTTTACAGCGCCCCTCACAGAAACGTTCTGTTACATACGGAACAACAGCTTTGATCCTTTTGAAAATTTTACTTATTTATAAATATTCTTCTGGACCTCTAGGCCAAACATCATGAGTAAGTAGCCTATATTCCCCCCACAAATTTTGCTATAGCTGTTCATCACTTGAACGTTAAGTACTAAGATTTTGGTAAACTGAGTAGAGTAGAGCATTTTTATACCAATCGTGTACCAGAGGAGCGATCACGATCATTGACCGTTATTGGCCCTAATTTACAATTCAGAAATCACCTCAAAGACAGCGGCGTTTCGTAGGACGGAACAAACCGCTCGTAAGTGGCTCCAATTTCCAACTGATCGTAGTGTTCCAGTCACATTTGTCCTGTTTTCTTTTTAAATCACTCCTAGCAGTAGTCATTTAAACAGGAAGTATCTTGTTATGAATCTTCGCATCACTTAACTTTTGAACTTTAAAGAAAGTCCAATTGTGGTTTCTTGGGACCATTTTTTATATTAAGTGAGATCATTACGTTACAAAAATGTGGCATTAAAATGGCTGATGAAGATAAAACAGTGGACGAATATAATATCAGAACGTATCTGCCTTTCAATGATTTAGAATCCGAACTTCCCAAGAATTGGGAGAGTTACGAGTACGATTCTCTCTGAGGAAGATTAATTGTTTACTGTATTTATTTATCTTATTCGAATAGTATATAATTATAATAATGACCGTTATATCTAAAATAGAATAAAAAATAAAATACGCTTACATTTACACTAAAATATATTTAAAAAAACGTTTTGCAGGAACGTAACTCCCACAATTGGTGTATATTATGACTATTGTAAATGATGGCCCAATGCATAATGATTTTGGGTGCTTCCCTGGTATGCTACTCCCTGATTCATGAAGGAAAATCGGATCGCACCACTTCCAGGTGATAGTTATCACCTGGAAGTGGTGTCAGGTGTTATTATATGATATCTTCGTGCCAAATATGGTAGGAATTGCATCACAGATATCTGAAGTGGCTAAATGGGCCCATATCGAACAACCCTAATTGAAACTTGAAGGTATCCTCTATCACTTGTCGTGGTTTCAGTTTATATCATGTACCGTATTTACACAACAAAGTTATAATTTTGTAAAGGAGGTTTGTGGGCACCCTGTATAAAACACTGACTTTAAATCGATTGAAAGGACATTGAGGCAAATAATTCCCTGTTTGAGAGAGCAAAAGATTGAAATACAATCCCCATATAACTTATCTTGTAATGTTCCAATTTTTCTGTTGTATTAGTGCACCAGTAAAACTAGTGTGGAATTTACAGACAAAAAAAAAAAAAAAAAAAGAATTTTTGTGCATGAGACACACCCAACATTCTCATGTAGTAGCATGTACCATTCCGCGTACAATGAGTAAGATTAATCACCCCGAACTTTCTTTTGAGGTAATATCAATAGAAGTGCTTCTGTAACATCTGCAGTGAAAAAGAATACTGCAAAAAAAATTGAGCATGAGCAAAACCTCACTTTTACCACTTACTCAGGGCATGCGCAATGAGAAAAAGAAACCTATACATTTCATCCTCGAATTGGGGCCAGAAGAACTATATGATAGTATGACCGCGTTTGCGAACATAAATCGAATATTTATTTCCTTTAATGCGTGTAGTGACCTAAAACAAAAATAGGAATGCATGGTCAACCAGTTTTGAATGAGAGTGCAAGTAGAAAAAAAAAAAAAAAAAAACTTTCTTCCATAAAGCCCAACTGGGGTTTTATATGCATGACCAAGAAATACAGAAGTTTAAACAGATATTGCAATTAATAAGATTACAGACTATCTGGACTGTCATAATCAACACCCCAAAAAAAAGAATTAAACAAGAAGAAATATATTATTATATAAGTTTCGTATGTGCACAGTATATAAAAAAATAATAATAAATAAATGAAACAGTATATAAAGTCCATCACAACCTAAAGTCAAACATTCCGAAAGTTATTTGGGAACCATATAACCGCGTCACCATGGTGTTGTATCGATCCGCCAAGTGTTTTTCCATTCAGAAAGTGTATAGCTTCTACAAAAAATATTCGATACCTTCTACGTATTTAAAAATGAATATAGCTTAATATAAAAACTTTTAAAATTTTTGCAGTACCGTTCTGTGTTAAAATGACATTTTAATATGCTTAAAAAAGTCTGAATACCCTACACAGGATATTTTTGGGGCTCAATACCGTATTGTAGGGTATTGAGCACCAAATTACAATAAGGGCCTCTCGCACCCAATATTTTAGGGGAACTAAAAATTCCTGCGTGGCTCATGAGCAACAGCAATCCTACTGTTGAAGCAGTTTACTTATGCATGGGCGATGCACACACATCATTTCTACTACCAAGGTAGTTTTAATGCATCGTTTTAATTATGTCATACTGTGAATACCTTCACGAGTTGCCATGGTATTGCACTACCTTGAATAAGTAAAGCTTCACCTATGAAGAAGAAGAATGTTACTCATTCTCAGTGGACACCACCATCCAGACGGTACCGTTTCGAAACTTATTGGTTTTTCATCGGTGGGTGAGCAAGTACCCTGTTGTGAAAATAGTGACAACCCAGTTATGAAGTATAACTCCACACTTTTAAATCCTATTGTTGTTGGTCCACGCCTCGGAAAATTCGCCCTTAGGATTGCAGGTTACATTCACTGTAAAGGGTCCCAAACTTAGAAAGAATCTCGAGCTGCATGAAATGGGCCAGGAAATTTTTGTCATGGGTGAGGAAAGGTAGCAAGTGAATGTGCCTCATTACCCGACTAAACTTCAACTTCCACAGAGCAAACAATATCGGTCTTGTTATCCATCCGCTACATTTGCGTCAAAAATCACAGAATCCTAATGATTCATTTCCGAAGAGGGAAACTAATTCAAAACCAGCGCAACATTCCAAGTCACTTTTTAATAAATATTAGTAATAACGGCACACTGAAAACTCCAATGGCTCCGTATCCTGCTTGTTTTCTCTTCCAGCTTAAAGCTTCTTTCATGATTTGCATAAATCATGACCTAGGCTTACTGACATGCAAATATTAACATTAACTCTTCCACAGTGAAACTATTTTAATGACATGAGTATGTTCATGATAAAATTATACTTATTGTATTCAATACTTACACCAAGCGTGTACAACTCGAGGGCATATAAGCAGTTCTAAATGTTATGCCCCCCCCCCCGTTCCTCCAATCTTAAAATTTACACGTCAAAAAATGGTTTCACATTAACTTGCTGAAAATCTAGCTTCTTAATACATGTATTCGATTTTTAGGCGCTTTAGGATATATGCATAAAGCGCATATTGCCTTCGCCATGTATGTCTGTCTGTCTGTCTGTCAGTCCGCATATAATTAAAATCACACAAATAGAAATCCAGAAATTATTTATTTGTCCGTCTGTGCGTCCGCATGTAATTACTTGACTCTCAGTGAATGGATTTTTCATTAGGTTCTTTGGGAGGTTTTGTCCAGCCTTCACACATTTCATTAAAATCGGATCAATAGAAATCCTGCAAATTATTGTTATTATAATTTATTTATTTATTTTTATACATATTACAAAGGCTATCAAGTATACCGTGGCTGAAGCAGTAGATATTATGTTTGTTGCCGTGAGCTGTTTGGAAAAATGAATGCGCAATGTGGCGGATGCACAAAATGAAATGTCCTCTGTTCGTTTTCTTTATATTGCATATTGAACTGTGAAACCCATACATTATAAAGTGCACGGTTTCACAAAAGAATGCCCATTTTTGGAATTTTAAATTTATCCCACCCTACACAAGAAACGTTGCTCTACCATTCAAAACAATTTTATGCAAATTAGTACACATCTCTGACTATGCGACTAAGTAAGTAGTAGTTGAATTCTTACTCAGTCTAAAATCAATTGATCATACAAGTTCTGGGTTTGATATTTCCCAGTCTGCTATTTTGGTATGTATGCAAATTGAAGACGACTGTCCCAGAGAAATCTCATATTACACTTTTGCTTTTATATTACTATGATATTCTTTTATAGAAACTTGTATAACAGGTTATGTATTATACATTAATTTAAAAATTAATGCATAATTAAAATTATTTTGTTGTAGCCAATATCAAATTTGACGATTTTCCAAAAAAAAAAAAAAAAAAAAAAACATAATAAATTCCCTCAATCAATTCATTCGAGGACTATTAAATTGAGAATGCTTACGCTTGATTATTCACAAGTAACTTAACTCACAAGTAGAGAGAAAAATATATTTTTTATAAAAAACTTATAATTTTTTTAAATAAATTTTTATATAAATTAGATAAAAATGTACTGCACAATTAACGCTGCAATATTTCTCACTAAAATCGAACTTGAGAGAGCAGAATAACATTTTAAAATTAATCGTTTGGAAGCATGTGTATTAAATTAAATCGTTTGGTTAATTGGAATGTTTTTAAAATAGATTCCGAAGAACTTTAAGGTTCTGAGATGAATATTACTGTAATGGTAAGAAAGTAACAGTAATGCCCTACTTGGGACAGTTAAATTTCGCCAGGCATGAATCGAGAAATTTTGTTGGCATGCAAATTTTAAGAAGAGAGAAATGACACTGCACATAATCTCTGTTCGTAATTCAATGGTGAAAAACGAATGAAGGTTTGAGTGCGTGCCTCGAGTGAAGGGGAGGTGAAAGTTTGTAAAAACTGCATTGGAAGTAAGACGAAGGGGTGGGGGAGAGAATAACGACAGTAACTGACACCATCACATTCAGAATAAAAAAAAAGATCACGCCACAAAAACTTCTGCGGTAGTATGGAGGCGGCCTATAGTAACTTACGAAATCCTCTGGACGAAACCAGGATTTTCCGCGGGGTGGGGAGTCTGTGTAGGAGTGCAAAAAATAAACTTTTTGTAATTCACAAAGAAGTTGGGAATAACGCTGTTGAAGCCAATCCATGCTTCTTTTTGCACATGTGGTCACTGATCATCTGGATTTAAATTTCTTATCTGCAAGACCAACGAAAATTACTTCTTTTGAGTTTCGTATTAGATGAACTTAAAGCAATCACCATTCCGTTAAAGGGGTGGTGATTGCTTTAACGACCCTAATCTATTTTGTAGTGGAGAAAACAGGATTTTCACGGGATCCACCAGACTTTCCAAAGCAGGCAATGTTTTTCTTTTCATTTCTTTTATTTTAATAATCCGGGTTTTCACAAAGTTACCCCTAAATGCACCTTTTTAACAAGTTTTGTCATGTTTTTCCTTCACTTTTTTCATATTTGCAACAACTTTGCAATAATTGCAATTTGAATTTCACAGCTTTTCAAGAATACAACAAATGGTCAGCGAATTTCTAAAAGAAATACACGGTAAAATTAGCAATGCTAAAGTTATTAAGTTTAGTGTTCTTTAAAAACAATCCATATGCAAGGCAGCACTAAATCTCGCCTGGTAGTACGATATATTTCGGTTAACACCCCCTCAATGATCGATCAATCAAATAAACGTATGCAATGCAGAAGTACGTTAATACAAAAACATTGCCCAAGTAACACGTCCTTGGGAATTTCTGTTGAAGTGTCTGTGTCCGTCTATGCATATAGCTGGAACCAAAGCGCAGCCTTTTTAGTGCCAATGGAGCTCAGGCTGCGAGGTGTCCGTGCAATGTGTGATGATGGGCGTAATCAAGATTTGTTATAATCGATTATGACTTTGCAATTATGCACATCTCTAGTGTAATGTATCTATGAACTGTTGGTATGTTTTTAAAGTCGGTTTTTCAACTATGCTGTTTTCTGGTATCCTTTGGTAGCTCAATTCCTTCCTACACATTTTGATCCAGCGTATTTTTTATTAATATTTTTAATAAGCGTATTCACTTTCTTATATTTACAAGATACATATTTAAAACCACTTCAGCAAGTTTTATTTTAAAATTAGTTTGCAAACGAGAAGAGGGATGTCATAAATGAAATGAAATTATGGAACAACTTGATTTTATATTATGAAATCCATACAAAAATCATTTTAAGAAGCAAAATTCTGTAGGTTCGTTTTTTTAACCATCGAATTTTTTTAATCAGTCAATTCGTCTGCAAAAGCTTAACTTTATCCATTATGGAGTAAAATCAATATTCGCTAAAGCTAAACCCGTGTATCAAGATTGAATACAGAAACAACTGTGATCAGGATGAAAAATATTCAATGTATAACCCGCATTATTGGAGCCATTAAAGTGGATGAAAATGAAAAATAACAATTTCCTCTTTCTCCCCCCTCTATCCTATTCCCTATCCCTCCATTCTTTTTAGATCTAAGCCCTTAACGAGAAAGGCAAGTAATTTATTTTTAGTTTTTATATGTTCTTCGATTTTAATAAACAGCTGAATGCGGGTTACATTTAGAGCCATTTAGAACAAATAATATTTAGACATTTCTTTTCCCTTTCTTTCTTTCTTTCTTTTTTTTTTTTAATGGAAATAATATTTATTGGTGTGCAAAGCTTGAGTATCTCTGTACACTGTAGATAGATAATGTGCACATATGCGCACTGATTTAGTTTATTTTAAACTCACTCTAGAATGTCTAAAATGAATAAATAAAACAAAGTAACAAATCAGATATCAAACTACTGATAGCTAATTTGTTAGCTAACTTTTGACAAACTGGTGTAGTTTTGATGGAGGTAGTTACTACCACATCAAAGAATCCATTAATACTAAAATGCGAAACTAAATTTTATTCAGATTTTGATAATAATTCTAATCTTACGTAAGCTACGGTTTTAGAATTTGGCAGACGACTCGAAATTCGGTTGTCTCCTTTCCGCACCGCTAACGCAGCATAATTATCAACTGCTTTTTATAAATTCTACCAACCAAACATGTTTCACTTGTATATGTTTCGCAATCTACTGATTTAAAATGGACACGCACACCATTATGCATTTAAAAAGAGCCATAAAAACGCATCCGTCCGGTTTTTTTTTATTATTATTTTTTTTATTCAGTTTAAATATATAAATTTCCCTCATCACACCTACGCAAATGCGCAGAGGCCACATCGCAGCAGACACTAGTCAGGTAGGCAAGGAAAACTTACGTCTGGTCTAAATATTTATAACAAAAATACAGCAGACGATCCACCAGATGTTGCCTCAAGTGGAATTGTGGTAATTCAAAATTTATTATTACTGAAAATACAATCCACTACTTAGTAAATAAACTGAAGGAAGCTTACTGTTTTCTTCTTATTATTTTTTTTTAACAGCAACGGTTTTCAGAGAAAAAAAAATATATACAGAGGCGTTTTTTTCTCTCTCTCTTCTTCCTCTTGCAATCAAACGGTAGCGTCTGGTATGAAAAGCATGGAAACAGTGATCACGCCTACACACGCTTACGCAATACCAAACAGCATTTCCTGGGCGTAACGTACACTTCACTCTCTTCTTAGTCACACCTTCTATTCAGTAATATTCCTGGATACTTAAATTTTCGCCCCATTTTACAAAACAAAGAATTGTTTAGCTCAGTTACAACGCCTGTAGTTGTGGTGAGGCGATATAAAAAAAAAAGAGTTAAAGAAAGTGAGGGAGAGTTCGAGTGAAATATATATTTCACTTTCCTTCAAAAAGCTGATACAAAATCTTGTTCCAAGACTTTTTTTTTAAGCATTCATTATTTAATACATAGCAATTAATTTTCATTAATTAACCGTTTTCACAGATAACAGCCGCTATTAGCCTGGGCATTAACTCCACTAAATAAATAAATAAATTTTCTGTTTATACTCCGGGACGACCAAACGGTCAGGAGTTTGACACTTCAGACGCTAGATGTATTAAGAGGTCGGTAGGCATCTGCAGCCATGCTGCCTGCAAGGCTTTCCACAGTATCTTAATAAATGAAAGTTGCCTGTCCACACGTCTTACTTCCCGTTCTAAAACGTTCCAAGGGTGTTCAATTGGACTGAGTCAGGCGAATTTGGAAGCCAATTAAGATGGGTAATATCTTCACAATGTTCCTCGAATCGCTCGTGCACAGTGCGGGCACGAGCGATTGTTCTTGCATTTTGCGTAAACCTTTACAGTTCTGTCAGCAAAGAGGTGGTTTGACCCGTTAGACGCCAATCTTTGTACACCTTAACCACAGTAGGCCATGAGCTACAGACAAGATGTGCTGTTTCCGATATGAAGGACCAGACGCACGAGCTCCCACAATCATGCTGTTTTGAAACTCCTTGAATCTTAACTGCTACTTTATCACTGTGACATAAATGGCCAGATGCAAATTACTACTAGCGTACGAAGCTGTTCGGCTTTTAATACTGCGAACTATGCAGTATAATCAATGGACGCTGCTCTTGGTGGACTAATGTTATTAGTGGCGTCCCACAGGGTTCGGTGTTGGGCCCACTGTTGTTTTGCATATTTATCAATGATATTGATGAAAGTATATCAGCCTTAGTGTCGAAGTTTTCAGATGATACAAAGGTTTGCAGGGTGGTAATGACAGTAATGGCAGTGTGCTACTGCAACAGGATCTAGAAATTTTGGGCAGATGGGCTGAGAAGTGACACTAAAGTTTAATATTGACAAATGCAAAGTACTGCATATGGGTAGAAGTAACCCCAGAGGAACGTACCAACTATGTGGTACTACACTTAGGGTGGCAGAAAATGAGAAACACCTGGGAGTGATTGTGTAGTGAGATATGAAGTTTTCTGAGCAATGCAGACAGGTTGCCAGAGCAGGTCATGGAGTATTGTCAATGATATACAGGCACTTTGCTAGCAGGGAAAAGTAGGTGATTATCCTTTTGTATAAGGCAATGGTCAGGCCACGCCTTGAGTACTGCGTACAGGTATGGAGGCCTCATTTTAAGAAGGATGTAGAGTTGCTTGAGCGTGTACAGAGAAGGGCAACAAGGTTGGTGAGGGGAACGAAGGGGTTCCTCTCACTAAGAAAGGCTTAAGTTCTGCAAATTGCAGCGGCTGGAGACTAGGCACCTGCGAGGTGATCTCAATGAGGTGTATAAGGCCTTGAATGGGCTAAGCACACTGAATTCTAATGGGATTCTTCCGCTTGCTCAGATTACAAACCTGAGGGGGCATATATTCAAATTGAGGAAAGACAGTTGTAGAACAGATGTGCGGAAATTTACCTTTAGCCAGCGGATGGTTAATTGCTGGAACAAACTTGGTTAATAAGTGGACAAACTTTTAGAGGGAATGGCGGTGTGAATTTTTTTTTAGGCTGATGCTAAATATGCTTGCTTTCTTGCATCACATGCCTGTGTTACTACTATTACTAGTTGTCCATTACGGACGTGGTGATCAAAATTTAGTGATGTAGGAAAATTGGGCAAATGGGCAGGGAAGTGGCATTGACAAATCCAAGGTACTGTACTGCATATCGGTAGCAGTTAAAACCAGATTAAACGTACGAAATGTGTGCTTCCACACTCATTTAGTAGAGGAGATGAAAAAGATCTGGTGGTAATTGTACAGTTAGATATGAAATTCTCTGAGCAATGCAGACAGGTTGCCAGGACAGCCCATGCTGTTTTATCAATGATACAGGAAATTTGTCGGTAGGGATAAGGAAGTGATCATCCGCTATAAAAGGCACACGTCTTGAGTACTGTATACAGGTCGGGAGTTATGGGGAAACTTTGAAGTTCCAAGTTAATATTAATTTTTTAATCCGTTTTAATATAATTTCTATTATAATAACATAGGATAGATAGCCAGGGCTGTGAACTACAGCTGCCCAATTCTCTGGGAAAGAAAGGGTAGAGGTAACTTTAATAAGTCAAATACCAGGTACTTAAAATCAATTAAATGTTCCCGGAATTTCATTTAAACCATGAAAATTTCCAGGTGGTAAATAGATGTTAAGACATTATTGGGGGAAGATTACTACTGTTTTTAAATAAGTTTATTACCATCGTAAAATCAGACCCAGGCGCCTGTAAAGACAAAAAAAATCTGCAAGAATAAGAAACAAAATTGTACATTTTATAGGCAAATTGCCAAACTGCGACACAGAACGCAGAGGGCTGTATAGTTTACAAGTTCCACTATAGCATAGAAAAAAACAATACGCGGCTAAAGCTCGCTTACTAGGCGCACCCACTCCACGGCGACATTCTGCAAAATTAGGACCCAAGTGGGTGGTGATCTTGAGACGCCTGATTTTTGCTGCTCTACTATAGTTCATGAATCTAAATCAACTATTATCCTAAACAGGCGGGCTACGTTGACTCTAATCAAAGAGAGCTGAAGTTAACCTAACTACAGTAAAGAAACAAAGAAGCTGTTCACAATCAGAAAAAAACACGAGGATTTGCGTTTTGGAGAGAAAGCATAATTACCAGTCATGCATTTGCCAACTCATTCCCAGAATCAGCATTCAAATATCCTGCCAAAGACCGGAAATGTAATTCAGATATCAGTGCTTGAAAATGAATCAGACGACATGACTGAATTCGTTTGATGATAGTAGAAAACAAGGTCGTGAAATAAGGAAAGGAATTGTGCTAAGGAAATAAGGAATTGTGCTCCGGCAGAAAAAGAAAGAAAAAAATGGAAATTGCAAAGTAGCAGATGGATGAGGAAGTAGTTGTGTTTGTAGAAACTAACATTTGTAGAAACATCCTTTATACATCCTCAAAAAACAAAGCGCCTGAAATGTAATGTACTACATTTCAGGCGCTTTCGATAATCATGGCCAAAATCTCACACCACGTGATGTTCCCAATGTCTTGGACAGCCACTGAATGTTTTATATTACAGTATATAGACTTTATATTATATCTTAACAGGCTTTATGTTCCCAAGGCACCCAAATAATTACCTTAGCAGGTGCCTACTATCCTTGGTATTTTGCAGATGTCTGCCTATTTTTCTACATTCTCTTAAAATGACTTCCTATAATCCTTACATCTTTCAACCTTACAATTTTACTTTCATTACATTTTTATAAAAAATATGAAATACAGTACGTGTATATAAAAATATCTGAAATTATTTATGTATTCCGCACTGTTATTTACCAATTTTGCCCCCGCCCCCAAGATTGTCAGAAGGTTCGAAATGGTGTTTCAACCTTGATAGATAATTATAACTGCAGTACCCCGATGATAATCTATCCATTTATTACGTTGGTATTAAATAAGCCATACTAAAAACCAGTTCTCCAATTTTAAATGATAAAATAACCCTCCACGTTACATTAATACTTCTAATTCATTGCTAAGTTGCTAATGAGATCCGCTTCAAAACGGCCTCCATCCTCCAACCCACACGGCCCGTCCGCTCCAACTTCAATCATCAGCAGCACGCTGCTCTTTCCTCCATCAGAAAGGACAACACCATCGTCGTACTCCCCACAGACAAAGGACGTCGCACTGTCATATTAGACTGGTCAAAGTATCTGGAGAAAGCCCTCGTCCTCCTAAAGGACCCCGAGGTCTACGAACCTGTGACCGATCCACCCATCAAAGTCTTGGGATGCCTAGAGTCAAACATCAAACTAGTTTTCACATGGTTCAAATTTGGAAAAAAAAAAAATCGGCATCGACTCGGTGGCTACTGCATGCCACGGGCTGCCAACTACCAGTTTTATGGCCTACTAAGATTCACAAGCCAGGCGTTCCTCTCCGGCCCCTTGTGTCCTGCAGCAACGCGCCTACATATGAGCTGTCTAAGTACATTGCCCAACTTCTTACACCTCTAGTGGGAAAAACGGCCCACACTGTCACTAACAGCGGCAAGTTCATTCACCTAATTAAAGAACTTTCACTCTCTGACAGCGAGATTATGGCGTCGATCGATGTCGTGTCCCTGTTTACATCGATTCCAATCCAACAGGCAGTAAACTGCACCAAGCGACTTCTGGAGAACGACTCAGATCTACCGAGTAGAACATCGCTATCCACAGAGGACACCTGTACTGCCCTCAATCTATGCTTGTGCTGCAGCATCATTACCTTCGGGGATTCCCTGCACAAGCAGGTGCTATGGGTGCCCCTGTTAACTCCGTCGTGGCCAACATCGCCATGGAGGAACAGATATTCCTGAGCCTACCTGTACATATTACAGTTTGGTGCAGATACGTCGATGACATCTTAATCATCATCCCACGCGGTTCGGAGGCAACACTACTGGAGTACCTCAATTCTTTATCAGTATATTCATCCAGTTCAGTTTAGAATTAGAAGCAGACGGGTCCCTTCCATTCTTAGATGTTCTGTTTGTTTGTTATTTGGTTTTTTAGGAGCATTAGCAACAAAGGCCATATTGCTCCGCTTAGATGTTCTGGTAAAGCGTGTGGGCTCACACCTGGAGACCTCAGTATACCGTAATCCAATGTGCTGCGGGCAGTTTACCAACTACAGATCGGGCCACGCCCATAGTCATCTCAACAGCACTGCTTGCACTCTATTCTCCCGAGCTTGGAGCCATTCCAGCTCAGAGGAAGCTTGACGCACCGAGATTTCCAGGGAAAAAAACTGATCTGGCCAATTATGGTTATTCAACACACATATCAGACAAGTGCTTGCTAAAAGTGCAAGAGCTCGCAATCCGCCCGACACCATCATCACCACATGACAATATGCCTACCGCCTATATTCCCTATTATCCAGGCATGTCGAACCAGATTTCGAAAATCCTCTGGGAATATCGCATAAAATGCGTACAACTACCTGCTAGGAGCTTACGTTCCCTGAAACGTGAAAACTCCGGTCGCTCCTCTTTTGCGTAGCGGAGTGGTATGCCGCGTAACTTGCAAAGATTGTGGCAGTTGCTACATAGCAGAGAGCTCGAGACGCCTTCAAGACCGCCTTGCGAAGCATAACAGATCAATTCGCCTTGGTGACACTGACCACTCCGAAATCGCGGAACATTTCTGGTCGACCCACCATGACCTTAACCCTAAACGCGATTACGAAGTGATCGACCAATCCCGGCACTTCCACCTCTGGCTAGAGTCGCTCAACATATCATGAAATTCAAGAACCATGAATCGCTGCAAGGGCATGAGGCTACACCCTATTTTGGAAACAACTGCCTTGAAGCTGGATAAACGCTGGCAGCAAACCCACAGAAGTTCGTGCACCAAAAAAAAAAAAAAAAAGTAAAGTGCAGCCATTATCAACCCACTGAAGGATGGAAGCCTCAACAATTCATGCTGAGGGAAATGGACCATAATCTGCCACGCTGGTCCAGTGCGGGTTGGCAGATCAACCGTATTTAGCAGTCAGGGGCTTGAACCCCGCTACTCAAAGAGCGTGTGCTACTGCACTCGGCTACGGAGGCCTCTGCACCAACAACGTGCGCCGATCTAGTAGTTGAATGTTCCAACTCGCGGCCACGCACGCATCACAGCGCGCACAACTCTGTATCTATTAAATTTTGTCTCTAACGTCATTATTCCGTTAGAATCTGTATAATGCTGATGAAGGGGGTCCATTTTACTCTAAAAGCTACATTCTTGTCATTAAATTTATTACTGGATATATACAGTATCATTAATCTCCTTATGAGTGAGAGGGATAGCTGAAGGATGGGAATAAAAAGGGGAGGAAGAATATCAGTGCGTTTCGACAGGCGTGTCTTTTACGTAGAAAAGCGTGCGCGGGGGTTGGCGAGAGGGGGCAAAGCCCCTAGTTATTACTATTTTTTTAAAATTTAACTGTTTTTCTATTTATACATTTTGTCAACTTGCATTGACCTTCTTTTATACAACTGTCACTCGAGCAATAATTAACCAGGTTACGCAATGCTCAATTTAAAAACTGTCAAATCAATTTCCACAGAGATTCTTAATTCATTATTCGTTAAATTAAATTATTCACGAGAGTCGTCCGTTGCTCTGATATTTTATAAGTTCTACTCCGAAATAAAAAGAAAAAGAAACAACAATTTACATTCGGAGGAGCTAATTATAGAAACTAAACAACTCGACTTGTAACTCTTTTCAAATGTGATTACTTTTTTATCCTTTTCTAGTCCTGGAATTTTAATGTACTTTGCACCGTGCACCAATTAAAAGAGTCAATTTGGTCTTTAGAAACTGTAAGCCTTGTGTTCTTATTATGATTCAAAAAGAACGAGGAATGCATCTGCACGCAACATTGCCACACGAGAAAAAGTTGTGTTGTTAGTGGCAACGGTAGTTATATTTCAGATTAACAAACTTGTCCAACTCACTTAAAATAATGCTTAAATTTTAAACGCAAATAAATAATATAATTCTGTCTTATTATAAGGAAATCGGGAATAGATTTACAAAAAACGAAATAAGAAAAAATTAATAAATTTATTCTATTTACTTTTATAGAAGACAAAATGCGGTAATAAGAGTGAGGGGAGAACTAACAGAAAAAGTTCAAGTTAAAAAGGGAGTAAGACAGGGCTTTTGCCGAAGTGATAATAAAGGAGGCACTTGGGAATAAGAAGTGTGTGGGGGGTTAAAATAGGTGAAAAGTATGTACAGGCTAAGTTTGCAGACGACAGGCCATACTAGCAGGTTGCCCTGCTACGCTGCAAAAGATGACCAAAAGACTAAATAAGAAAGCGCTGAAGTATGGAATGAAGATAAACGTTATGAAAAACTAAGGCAATGATGATTGGTAAAAGGTTAATTCCCTTCCGAACTTAGATCGATAGAGTAATGACAGAACAGGTAGGGCACTTTAGGTATCTGGGGCAGTTATTTGCACAGGACATTTCGTGTCAAACAGATTCAATCCAGAACTGAAATGGCAAAACAATATTTCAAGAATAAGCTCCTGGATTGCACAGAAGATGTCACAAGAAATTAGGAAGAAGATAAAGATATATATCTGGTCAGTGGCACTATATGCAGCAGAGACATGGATTCTAAAAAAGAGAGACGTGAGGCCTTTGAGATGTGGTGCTGGCGCAAGATGGAAAACTTTAAATGGAGTGAAAAAGTGTCAATAACAAAGGAAAAACTTTAGGTAGAATAAGATCAACTACACTAAAATGGGTGTGCCGCGTGATTCGACATGGTGGATTGCTTCTGTATGCAATGGAGGGGACTGGAGGGAAAACGCCTTAGGGGAAGACCAAAAAAGACACTCACCGGGATGTCGGTGGATGAAGCAGGACTTAAACTTTGAGGAACTAAAACAAACGGCACAGGAGAGACAAAGATGGTGTCACTCATCAGAGGAACTGCCCAGTCACAAGACTGAATTACTGATGATGACTTATCTAATAAGTGTTCAGAATTCATTATTTTATTAGACGTCTAATGTTTACTACGAGATGCCACCCAAAAGTTGAGAAAGGTTAGGTAATAATAATACGAATTTTTTCAACTAGACAGTGAGAGAATAAGCAAACGTTTTAGTACACTGGTAAAAACAATCAAGGGATCAACAACACTTCAAACGATTTTTGTGTAATTATGACGTACCTTATGACGTAGTTAAATCCGAGATGCGTTCAGTTATTTCGAAGCAACACTCCAAAAGGGGACAGTAATCGCGGCTTTACTGAAACATAAAACACCAGAATGAAAAACCCATAAAAATTCCTCGCGTCACTGACGGGTTTAAACCCAGGCTTTTTGCGCCCGGTGTGGGGGAAGACGATGATTATAACTAGTAGCCACTCGCGAGATCATAGTACGGTAGGAACAGTTTATGGTGTGTGTGTGTTTCACCTTATAGCCTTCTGTCAGCTGTTTTGACGAGAATTTCGCTGTGTGCTTTTTTACATAAGGCAATGATCAGATTACACCCTGAGTACTGCGTACAGGTCTGGAGGCCTCATTTTAGGAAAGATGTTGAGTTGCTTGAGCGTGTACAGGGAAGGAAAACAAAATTGATGAGGGGGAATGAAAGGGTACTCTTACCAAGAAAGGCTTAGGTTCTGCAAACTGCACCTGCTGGAGACTAGGCACCTGCGAGCTGATCTGATTGAGGTGTATAAGGCCTTGAATGGGTTGAGCAAGCTGAATTCTCATGGGATTCTTCCGCTTGCTCAGATTACGAACCCGAGGGGGCATAAATTCAAATTGCGGTTGTAGAATAGATGAGCGGAAATTTTCCTTTAGCCAGTGGGTGGTTAATTGCTGAAACAAACTTCCATCTGTCGTTGTGGAAGTTGATAGCCTAAATGAATTCAAGGAGGAACTGGACAACTTTTATAGGGAATGGATGTGTGAAAAAAATTTTTTTTTTGGCTGATGCTACATAAGCTCATACGCTTGCTTTCTTGCATCGCATACCTCCATTACTACTACTACATCTTATTTCAGCAAGGTTCAGTTTAATTTATGCACATGGATTAGGGTGACCAGATTTTCGGTAATGAAACTGCCCTGACTTTTCAGACACCCTAATAAATATGTACGAAAATAAAATAAAAAATAACCGCCAAATTTCATTTGGGAGGCTAATAAATCTATCCGATGAGAGTTATTACATGGAGACGGAGTGCATGGTGAAGGCAGTAGGCGCATTACGCATATACGCTAACGTGTCTAAAAAATATACAAAGATAATCATTATATTCCTCTCAGTCGTTATCTTCACTAGATCCTATTTTGTATTGATTTTTTGTTTTATAATGAAGCTAAAAATTTTAAGCAAGCCGATTTGCACTCAAACACCATTTTGCTCTTTCGTCCAGCGTTCAAAGAATATATTATTAACGCGCTGGCATAATGATAAGCAATTGGGCTGGAGAGGAGGGAGAAAAAAAAAAATATATACACACACACACACACACACACACACTGGTAGAGCTTGAAGCCTTAAGAATGAAAGAACTGGGTTCAAATCGATAGAAATTTTTATCAACTCTTTTTCACAGTGTGGCCAAGTTGGTCGGTCTTGGCTGTGGACTGCATGGTTTCTTTCAACCGCAAACTCGAGTTTTTCGATGGGTCAAAAATCACATCTGTTTGTTACTGATACCACAGTCTCTGTCACAGATAACAATATCTGTGAAAAGTATGTGCTAATAATTCAATCGTAACGTACCAGCTTGCACTCTGGTGGGAGTGCATAAAGTGGTTCATAGTGGTGATCGATTTTTTGAAACAAAAACCTTCCTTTTTTTTTTGCCCTCGTTTTGTGGACACTATATTCAGTAGCATTTACACCAAACGTAACTGATTACAGATTTACTTATCTATTGTTACTATGATACTGCCGACCGGGCTAACCGGGTGGGTAAAGTGCCTGCCTGGCAACCCAAAGGTCGCTGGTTCGAATCCCGCCTCGGGCTTTGATATAACGATGGTGCCGCACTATCCGGTTGGATCTCACGGCCACAATACACGAAGGAAGCAGGAAAAAAAACTGGTTCCTTCGTGTATTGCTCACATCATACAATAAAAAAAAAAAAAAAAACCACTATGATAGTATAAACCAGAGCTATGATGCTCAATACCTTCTACGTTGATTTCAATATTTGTAGAAAAATAATACGCACAATCAGAATGATTCAGCCAGTTCTCGAACACCCCTTGCCCAACGTACCTACAGGTTACAAATCTTTCCTCATATACGCTATCGCAGGACCAGATTTCACTTTTATCCAAAGGATTAAATTATAATTTACCGCCCAGAAAACTACTTAAAAAACAGTTCGTAATAGATACTGAATTTGTACTTCGTAATGTTCCACAAAAAGATTCATTTATTCAACAAGTTAACCGAGCGGTGAATAACATAAAAAACACGACTTCCTAAATTGAATAGACATGAAAGTTCAGCATTCCATGAACTTCAGGAAAATAAAGGCATTATTATTCAGAGAGCAGATAATAGTAATCGTGGCATGTGATGCAAGAGTATGAGCTTATGTAGCATCAGGCAAAAAAAAAAAAAAAAAAAAAAAATCACAAACAACCATTCCCTCTAAATGTTTGTCCAGTTCCTCCTTAAATTTATTAAACCTATCAACTTCCACAACAACAGGTGCAAGTTTGTTCCAGCAATTAACCACCCGCTGGCTAAAGGCAAATTTCCGCACATCTATTCTACAGCTGTCTTTTCTCAATTTGAATTTATGCCCCCTTAGGTTCGTAATCTGAACAAGTGGAAGAATCCCATCAGAATTCAGCGTGCTCAACCCATTCAAGGCCTTATACACCTCAATCAGATCACCTCGCAGGTGCCTAGTCTCCAGCCGCTGCAATTTGTAGGACTTAAGACTCTCTTGGTAAGAGAGGCTTAAGAGGCTTATTTGCTAAAGGGGATACAGTTGTAATACTCGACAAAACTGATTATATAAATAAGATTCAATTATATCAGATACCTCCAACTTACCTTGAAGTAGACCCGGTATTATTTTCCAATTTGGTTAATCAGTACAATAAAACGTTAACCACGTATCGAAAAAATGACTACATTACTGTCTAACCTTAAGGACTGCAAACTTGGCGATAATGATAATTTATTCTCACTGGATGTTACTTCGTTTTATACGAATGTAAACGTTGAATACACATTAGATATTCTTTGAGATATGTTAAATAATAACTCTACCGATTAATCATACAAAGCTTCCTATTAAAGAAATTTTTTTACTTAATTAAACTCTTAGTTGAAGCCAACTATATCACCTTTCGAGACAAAGTATGCAAACAAATTTTTGGTTTGCCAATGGGATTTGAGTCCAAGCGACTTAATATCGGAGGTCTATCTCTCGACGATTGAGCATATACATTTGAAGCCTTTTTTACTCCATATCACATACTATGGGAGGGATTTAGACGATGTTCTTGTTATTACTGATGGTAGCACTATTCAAGACATTTTACATTCGTTTAATAATATTCATCCTAGATTCAATTTTACACTCGAAGGGAAAATACGGATACTAAGTCATTAAATTTTCTGCAATTCACGCATACTCGGGACGTGAATAAAATCCAATTTAACATTTATCGTAAACCAACAAACACTGGTATGCTTCTGCATTATAACAGCTATCACCCGTTCACCTACAAAAAGGTCTATTATCTTTAATTAATTTCTCAATGCCTGTAAATATGCAACGGCGGAATCTGCTTTAGACTCAGAAATGGATATTAACCATCAGATTCAGCAGGGGGTAACCCCCCCCCCCTTGCTACAATAAACCGAATTAGGGTACAAGCTAAGGATAGGATACAAAAAATTACACCAACCAACAACAGTAACATCAAAAAATACTTGATTTCTGTCCAATACGTTGAACAGTGGCACAAACGGCTTAACAGATTCTTTAAAGATACCGAATTTAAGTTTGTGGCCAGACCAATATGGAAATTACACACTATACTGAACAATCGCTCAGTCCTTTCCTCTTTCGCAACACTAATAAATGACCTGGTATACAATATTTTTTGCAGTGATTGCGAATCGTCTTAACTAGGAAGGATCAACGCGATTTCAGCTGAATTTTAGATTTAAACAGAACGCATCCTCAGTTCGTGCTTCTCGTTCAGCAGCGTCATAATTACCCTTTCAACAATCGAAATTAAATTTCATGAGAATTCTGTTAACGTTCGCCTTCAATATCGCCCCCAATTCGTGGTCTTTTACGAGCATGCGCGAAGACAAACAATCTCTATTTAAGAGATATGCTCACACATAGTCGAAAAGCTCTGTCAGCTTCAGGAAGGAAAATCGTTTTTCAAAATCTGAGTTAAACTTCTTTCTACCCTTGCCTGATTGACCACGCTGTGTAAAATGCCCATAAACCTTTCAGGCGTGACTGATGGGATTCGAACTAAGGTCTTTTCCACTCTGTGTGGGAAGGACAGTGATTATACCAACTGTGCTACCCACAAGGACAGAGAACAGAAGACATTCTACCGTTAGTAGTCAAGGGCTTGAACAATAGTTATTCAAAGCGCGCGTGCACCTTTGTATACCCCGTGCTTGACCACCATGTCCACTACTTTAAAATATGATGAATATTGTTCATTCATATTCTTCATCAAAGCGGTTTTCTTTTTGTTGTTATTAAATGTCCCTGTCGCTGCTGCAAAGCATCCTAGTAGCTAGGTAGCATTCCAGATCTTGTTCAGCGTTGTCGATGGTCTAAGACCCTGACCTGGATGTCTAAGAAATCTGGGTTTCTTGAAATCAATTTCACAAGCTGCTGTTGATACCTTGTGATACACCAAACACCGCCGCAACCTGGGGTTTGTAACTGTCCCACCTTCAACCTTCCAATGATTCTGGAAGCGGTAAACTCAAGCACATCCGCCTCAGTTAACATTTTCAGGTTTTTCACTAAAACCATCGACAAATGTGTTATCTTTGGAAGATGTACTTCACGAATGAGATATGTATACCACACAGTCGAATATTTAACACAACGGTCGTGCGCCTAAATTTGCTAGATATAATTTGCATCCACACGTCAGTCCGTGAACCTTTGATGTCATGTTGACCACACAATGGATAGCGATACGAGGGATTACCCAAAAGTTTCTGTGTAGCAATTCCTTAATTGTTTTGACCAATGTAGTTTAAGATTAAAATGCACCCTTTCCTCTAGACAGTTTCTGGCCAAGAACCAAATTCCCATAGTTAACTTTGCAGCCTACACCTTCTAAGCCGTTCTTCATATGTGCATTGATTTTTTATTCATCACTAATCTGGTCACCCTTGTCCAGATTTCCTGTTTTTATGTGCGAGCTCCAGGCATAAATACTCAAGGCATTATGACGTTTGTCAATTTTATTGCCTCTCTAATACCTTCCGTAAAGCACTGAAAATGTCTGTCCGGGTAAGCTTTTCATTCATTCATTGTTTCTTCTCGAAGGCAGGTCCACTTGAGCTGTTTGCTTATGAACCCAAAAACTATTAAAACTTCCACTGAGTGATCACTGAATTGTGACCTACCTAATACTTCGTAGGTCCTCCTTTTGCCCTCAGTACAGCAGCTATCCACGTGGCATTGATTAAACAAGATGTCGGAAGCGTTCGGGAGGTATGAAGGTCATTGGTGTATCCAGACACCTGATATGCCTTTCCATAGTGTCCCAAAAGTGCTCTATGGGACTGATATCGGTAGAATTCGGAGGCCAGTCGATATGCTGGAAGTCAGAACTGTGTAACTTAAACCATTCCTGCACAACAAGTGCCCGATGGTTCGGCGCATTGTCATATTGGAAGACACCATCGCCATTCCGAAAAAAGTGTAACATAGCGGGGTGTACACAGTCAGCAAGCAGTTGATGATAGCGGAGACCACTGATACATTGTTCCACATGCACTAGGGGTACAAGTTCCTGCCAGTGAAACATGCCCCACACCATACAACCGCCTCCACTGGCCTGCACTTTTGATACCATGCATAATGGATGAAGAGCCTCATGTTGTTGATGCCAAATCCGTACACGACCATCCACGGTGTGGAGTAAATAACGTGACTCATCCGACAAGCACACCTTCTTCCAGTCTTCTAAGATCCAACTTGTATGCGCTTTGCACCAGGCGAATCTTTTACGCCGATGAACCTTGGTTAGGAGAGCATGCCGTAGGGATCATCTGCTGGTATAGCCCATACGTGCGCCGCATGGTCATGGCAGATATTGTTCCGGGTTGGCCCATGTTGTATTGAGTAGTCAACTCTTGAACGGTGCTGCGCCTGCTCACCTCTAACTTCAACCTTTCGCTGACCTTTGCAGTTTTGTCGTCGGGTCGTTGTTTGACCATTTTGACGCCAGTCCTGGTACACTTTAACTACGGCGGCTCTCGAACAACCCACCAGTTCAGCCGTTTGGGAAATCGAGGCACCAGCTCGTCGAGCACCCACAATCTGTCCTTTACCAAAGTCCGATAAATCCTTCCTTTTACCCATCACACTCGGAATTTTACTATCTACTAAACCACTGACACCTTATTTATGCTACGTAGGTCGACTAACTCCGCACTCTCGTACCTCACATGGTCAACATGTCGCATTCAGTTTTCATAGGGGTGGTCATAATTCAGTGATCACTCAGTATATGTATTAAAAGTTCAACGCACTGTTCAATTCTGGAATTCACAGAATAAAAAAAATGTTACGGTATTTAACAAAACAATTACAAAATATAATTATTTCATGTCTCGGCGAAATTCCACAAAAGTGACGGTTATAACCAACATTTAATTACCTTGTTTGGTTCTCTGTGCTTTCTATCCCAGAAAGAATACTCTCCATTCTTTCTAGGAAGGGCTGTTGACCTATTTTTAGTCTCAGTTTACACAGAACACGCTGTACGTGCTTGACAGCGCATGGGGTACTGAATACAAAATACTGCAGCATCTCTGAAAAGTCCTCAAGAACTCAAGTAGTAATTATGGTAGGATAAACCCATTGAACGGAAAACAATTCATCTCGTTCTACTTGGAAACTGGTACTCCTGAGGGGACAATTACTGAATTTTTTTTATGTTGCGTATATTTGGATTAAGGATCAACGTACACTTATAAAATTCTTGTTTTGCGCAGAGAATGGAATGAACTACATAAACTGAAAGTAATGAAAAGCAGTATTTAGTTATAACAGTGGTTAACTGGCATCTGCAGTTCCATCTCTTTCTTCGAAACCAGTCCAAATGTACTGTAACTAGCCAGCATTCCCGGTTTCATTACAAAGTCAACGAACTAACTTTTCTCTGATTCTTTCTATTTATTGTGTCTTTCTTCCTTGGAACAACTTTCGTCCTTAAATATCTCTGTAGATATTTAAGGCCTATAGAAATTCAATACAGATATGAGTTCATTCGAAATCCACTCTCAGGACTATGAAAAGTATTTGAAATATCGATTTGAATGAAAACAAAGAAAAAAAAAAAGCAAAGAAAAAGAAAGGAAAGGATTGAAAAGGAAAAAATAAAAAAGAAAGCAAGGAAAAAAAAGAACACAACAAAGAGAAAATACATAAGAAAAAAGAAAAGAAAAAAATAATAAAAAACTGAAGCACAACCTTTCTGGAACAATTTTCAAAAAAGTGGCAAATTTTTTAATTAAATAAAATTTAATGTATGATATAAAATTCGAAATCCCACCCAATATCAAAAAACAGTAGTAAAAATCTTGGCTTATTATAATCCTTTATGGCTTGTGAGGGGGTTTGAATGACATAAGCAAATAAAAAAAAAAAAAAAAAGTATTGGCAATAACACAACTATTAGCATCAGCATTAGCAGAGCATACGATGCAAGAGAGCAAGCTTATATAGCATCAGCCAATAAAAAATCAACTTCCCATTTCAGCCATCCGGTCATTCCAAATGTTTGTCTAACTCAACCTTTAAATTTATTTAAGCTATCAACTTCCACAACAACAGATGGAAGTCTGTTCCAGCAATCGTTGATATTTAGACCAATCCATGAGCTGGGTTGTAAAATACGCATAATGCACTTTGGTTTCGGGATTGTTTAGGACACCAACGTAAGAAATACCATTTTGAAAACAATTTTTTTGGTAAAAATCAACCATTTTGAAATTCCAAGAAATACATAAACTTTCTATTCAACGTAAGCTAATTAATACTGGCTGCAGGTAAATGATCCATTCAAAAGTTACTATATCTACATGAGTCATCGAACATTTCGCGATAAGTTACTACAACGCCGCAATTTTAAGATTCGACCAGTCCCCGTGATTTTTGTTCACACCGTGTATATTGCCCACACTGTGTATTCTTACATCCCGTTCGAATGTACAAAATTGGCAGACTTTTGTTGGCTCAATTTCGCTACAAAGATGACACTCCAATGATGATAATGATTGACAGCGTCAATCATTATCATCATTGGAGTGTCATGAGTGTCGATATTAGTATGGATAAACGTCGTGAGTTAACAGACTTTGAAAGAGGGATGATAGTGGGTGCCCGACGCATGGGTCCATCTATCGCGGAGGTGCTACAGAAATTGCACTATCACCGATACACTTGAATGCATTGGTAATACGCCATTTCCGGAATAACATCTCATCGCAGACAGCGCTGGGTGGAGCAGGGTGGCGGATGAACACAGCCGTCGACGTCTGTCTCGCATTGTTTCAGCCAACCGGAGAGCGACAGTGGCACAAATTACCGCCAGCCGACTTCAACGAGGGAGATGCCAGAAACGTCTCCACTAAGACCATAAGACGATCATTAGCAGCAATAGGTTACGGGAGCCGCCGACCCGCCAGAGTCCCATTGCTAACACCACGACACAGGACTCTACGCCTGAACTGGGCAAAAGAACATCGGCACTGGACCTTGGATGGTTGGAGAAGGGTCTCCTAGTCCGATGAATCCCGTTTCTATTTATTTCGGGCGGACAGGAGGGTGCGTATCTGGCAGAAACCGCACGAAGCTATGCACCCGTCATGTCAAAAAGGAAATGTTCAGGCAGGTGGACGGTCGGTAATGTTCAACTGGCACACGTTGGGACCTATGGTACGTCTAGACGCATCTCTGAACGGTCCAGGTTACGTGTCCAACCTTGCAGACCATCTGCATCCATTCATGGTCATCATGCACCCAAAGAGCAATGGACTCTTCCAGCAGGACAATGCGCCTCCCTAGAGAACTGTGGTGACTAGAACATGGTTCGAAGACCATTCCGAAAATTTTATCACCATGGAATAGCCTCCCCGTTCATCGGACCTGACCCCGTGCAGCATCTTTGGGATGCTGTGGAAAGTCGAGCTTTGGATCCTCCAACTAGGAATGCGATAGAATTATGGACAGCGGTGCTGCAAGCATGGATGGATGGAAATACCTGTGCAACGCTTTCGTGAACTAGTGGACGCAATGCCTCGCCTTGTGACTGCCCTTATCCAGGTTTAGCCGTTACTAGATAGGTCTCCCATAATTTCTGTCCACTCAGTGTAAGTTCCTTAATTTAGAACTCATTTTTTAACTCCAGAACTTATATGACATTCGAACTTTAGCTATCTAATATTTTGTAAAACCAAGCATCCATATTAATACGCCTTTCAGCAACACATTTACCTTCTGTCCTAACTTTTATAATAGAAGTAAGATCATTATACACGGTAGTGTAACTTCTGCTTTTGTCACTGTGGAATCAAATACAGCTTGCGTGACAATGAATGTGGAACTGGAAAAATAAACAAAACAAGAATAATCCCAAGAGTATATACACGGAATATAATTTATCGAGCAATGTTCAAGGTAAAACTACTCCAGTGTCCCACATTACGAAAACAATATTGGAAGCTGACGACGCTCAGAAACACACGGCATTTACGGCTGCGATGTCGTCAAGTACGCACGTGTCGGCTGAAAAGAAAACAGATTGGCAGCGTTTTCACTTCACCCTTTTATTTTTAACATTTTTATTTTACCGCTGATAGAACAGAGAAGAAATAAGAGTAACGGACTTATTGAGTTTTAATAAGCCCACGAAATTCAAACTATTTCGTCACGATGACGCAAAATCTAAAAGGAGAGCCACAGGGCGAGCAGCTGCCCAGTCATATGGCCGGATACTCCATTGTGTACATAAAGGCTATTTAAATACAGCCAAAGATATCAGTGCCGCAGGAGGCTCCAGCAACTCAAAAGATTGTGTGATTATCAGAGCAGATGCCACTTGAATATGACAACTTCAGCTGACATTTTACACAGATGTGCGTCTGTGTGTGAGTATAGTTTGCGAGTTTCCTGCATTTGTTCCCTATATCCTCAGAGCAACCAGTGGAGCTCCTTTTATAATAAAAAAAAAAGATAATTGTTTTCACTTCACTGCACATACTTCCCAAAGTAATATTTATCATTACTTTATAATGAACAGCGCATGAAATGCAATACGTATTAGACTCTAATTTAATTAAACAATTGTGGTATGCTATCAACGATTTCGTGATGCAGTTTACTTATTTTCTTATGGATTTTAATAACAATTGAAATATATAACACGGTTTTAAACGTTTCTGCAGTGATTAATATATTAAGAAAATAGTAAGGTTTATTAAGTAATTTAAGGTTTATGTATTTAGTAAACTGATAACAAAAGCAACGAATTTTATGCGCGAACCGAAAACATATTCAGGGCTTCAACTACAATATACGGTATATGGATAGCCTACGAGGAGTAGCTATTGAATAACGAGACTGTTGCAATAAAATAAATATAATGAAATATTTAGTACCTTACAAGTTATCCCCATCAAAAGTATTGTCTTCAACTTGTACACACCGTTTCATACGTTTCTTCCAAATGCAGAAACATTTATGGAAGTCATCTTTCTGACCTTTTAACACTATCAAATATTTTTTTTTTTTTTTTTTTAACCCCTGAATGTCTTCAATAGACTGAAAGTTTATGGAAGAGAAAAAAGTCACAAGGGGATAGGTCTGGAAAGTAGGGTGCATGTTCACACACAGGGATTTGTATTTTGGCAAGAAATTGGCGAATAGAGAGCGCGTTGTGTGATGGTGCATTCAACCATTTTTCGACAATTCAGGTCTCTTCTTTCAAAATTTTTTTTTCACGCAGTCTTGTCCGAACTTCAACATAGTCTGTTTGATTGACAGGCCGATTTGGTGGGAATTCAGTCATAATAATCCTTTAATATCAAAGAAAACGAAGCATAATTTTCATTTTGGATTTGGACATTCTTGCTTTTTTTTGGTTTGTCTTCCACTGCACTGACTATCTTTTGGTTTGTGGGTGTACTGGAACAGCCAACTTTCATCGCAAGTAATTACAGTACTCAAGAAAGTCTGCATCTTCAATTAAAAAAAAAAAAAAAAAAAAAAAACCTTCATAAACTTGTAGTCTTCTCATTCTTTGTTCTTCGTTCAAAATTTTTGGCACCATCTAGGCACACACTTTCTCATGCCTAAATTTTCAGTTAAAAAATTTATTCTAACTGTTTCTTTGTCCATATTGAGTTCTAATGCTTAAAAGACCATCACTTCCAATCAATGTCCTTACCCGGTCCGCATTTTCATGAGTTTTTATGAACACCAGTCGGCAATGGTCGTTCGTCGTCTTCCATATTCTTTCTTCCTTCTAAAAATCTTTTATGCCCTTCAATCACACAAGCTCTTGACATAGTATCTTCCACATAAACTTGAGTAACAACTCATAACTTTCAGTTGTTTTCTTTAGTTTTGTTAAAAATTCGAGGTTGATTCGTGACAACTAGGGAAAGGTTCAAGGTCAGCTGATGTGCCTTGTCCAAACTTAATGAAATGTGTAGCGGCTCAATAAATCTTTCTAAAAGAGTCAAATATAAAATTTCATGCAAATACATCCACTAGGAGTTGAATTATTACATACGGATGGGCGAATATCGTGAAGATAATAGGTGCTTTTCTCATATATGCTAATACGTCTTAAAAGACGTCTCCCATAAATCAAGAATTATCGTAACTGGGCACTGGAGGACTGGAAAAGAGTAGATTAGTCCCGTGGTATGCAACCTTTAAGTGAGGGAAATATGAATAAAGTTTTACCTCACCAAAAAATAAATACAGCATGCGTATCATAAACAGGAACCAGGTGCATTTTGCCATGGTGATTACTCCCCAGTGCTGATGGTACAACATCCAATCTACTCCAGCAGCATAATAAGACCATACCATTTAACCTGCATTGTGAAGTAGTAGTTACAAAAGTCTGTAAATAAGCGCTCTCTATCTCCCTGACCTACTACATAATTCAGCGGTTAGTTCTCAGCCGAATAGAGCATTCAAAGCACCTGGTCCACAGGAGACTTATCTCCAGTCCTTATTCAGGCAATGAGGTTTGTTGTCGCTCCGAAATATTAAATACAAACAGAAAAGATCTCTTAAAAATGTGAAAACTTGTTCTGCAAATCTGTGGATGTGTGTGTAAGAATACGGTATTTGTATATCAAAATGAATAGTATCTGAATGGCATTTTTATGCAGTGGGGAAGGGGATCGTGTTAAGAAAATATTCCTCCCTCAATAGAGGCATAAATTTAGAAAATAAATAATACTGGGTCATGTCATGTGACGATGCGGTTCAGAGTCATAGCTGTTCAAATTTTTGAACTGTAACTAAAAAGTTTCCCTAAAGTTAATTTATGGATTTATGGTATTACTGTTTTGAATGGCACATGTTAAAGAAAACGAGCTTTTCGAAAATCTGATCTTCGATTATTACCCCACTGACCTGTAAGTTTGACTTCAGTGCCAGAGAAAATAATGGAGTCAACAGTTAAAGAAGTAATATAAGATCATCCAGACAGGAATGGAACTATAAGGTAAATTACTACAACATGGATTTATTATGGGGAGATCATGCTCGATTAATGTCATTAGCTACTATGAGGTCATCCCAAAGGAACTGGATGCAAAGAATAATTTCGAAATCTATATACTTAAAATTCATTAATGCTTTTGATACTGTTCCATATGAACAACTGCATATTGGAGCGATGTGGCATTAGGGGCAAGTTACTATAATGGGTCCTGTTCTTCACGGACCTAAGTTATGAATGGAGGTACACAGGATTTAGTGTTGGTCTCCATACTGTTTTTAATGTTCATTAATGACATTAATCAGGGCATGCTACTTCAAGAAGATCTAGATAAACTAGACAGACTTTAAAATTGCAAATGAGGTTTAAAACTGAAAAAAGGTTGGGTAGAAGTAATTCTAGTAAAACGAAACACTTGCCCAGCAAACTCATCGTAGTTGATAAGAAACAGGCTTAGAGGTAACTGTACAAATCGTCTTGAAGTTCTCTGGGAAATGTAAACAGGTTGCTAGAATAGTTCGCGGGGTTCTGTCAATGATATACAGGAATTATAGCCAAGTATATCAATGATAAACTTGGCCATAAGATAATCACCACTTTCCTTGCTTAATATGGCCAAGTATATCAATGATATACTTGGCCATATTAAGCAAGGAAAGTGGTGATTATCTTATGGCCAAGTTTATCATTGATATACTTGGCTATAATTCCTGTATATCATTGACAGAACCCCGCGAACTATTCTAGCAACCTGTTTACATTATCTCACTATATAAAGCAATGGTTAGGCCACATCTTTAATATTGCATACAGGTTTAGAAATTTCGTTATGGGAAGAATGTAGTTCTGTTGAAAACAGTTCAGAGAAGAGAAACGAGATTAGTTAGGAACAAAAGAGAGTATTCTTACTAAGAAAGAATGGAACTCTGTAAGATGTAGTGTCTAGAAATTATACATTTGCACGGTAACTTAAATAGGGACGTTTAAATCTTTAAATGAGTTTAGTAAATTAGACGGTGGCATCCTGACACACTCACGAGATGAAATTTAAATTGGAAAAGGATGTTTGCATTTTTCCAGAGTAACTGTTGGAATAAACTTCCACTTAGTGTTGTTAAGTAGACAGTCTGAATAAATTTAAATAAGAATCAAAAGAAATTATTAGAAGAAATGGGCAAATGATGGAATAAAAAGTTTTGTTGTTGTTGATGCTGTATATGTAAGCTTGCTTCCTTGCATCACTTTGGAAATACCACGTTCAAACATACCACATAAAAATCAATTTACGATACTGTTATTTTGAATTAAAAATTTTAAAGAAAACGAAGAGCTTTTCGAAATTTTCTTCCACTGAAAGCTCGAACCCATTTATCCCATTCTACAAACTAAATTAACTTGGCCATAATTGTGGCCAATGTGCATAATACTGATAATGTCATTATTTCGTCAATATCTGGACACATGCCAGCGCATATGGGTCATTTTTTTTAAATAGTTTTAAGATTTTGTGATTTTAAATAAACACTAAGCTCTATTTTCATTTTATTTGTGATTTTAAATAAACACTAAGCTCTATTTTCATTTTATTTGTGATTTTAAATAAACACTAAGCTCTATTTTCATTTTATGTTTTTACAAATGCCTTCACAGCTAGCACGGCACTGTTCTTCTACACGGTGTGGGAAGTCAATGTGTGATTCCCTGGACAGAAAGAACTTTTAGTGGGCCTCATCACAACACTGTGGTTTACTTAGTCGGTCTTAGGAGATAGTTGTGTTTTCTCCAAACTTGGGGTTTGTTATCCAGCAAAAAGTACTCAAACCGACCGTCGAATATTTCGAATTACAGACATATGCTGACGGCTGAATCGGCCTTAGCTGCCTCACTACTCAACGGAAACAACCATTCTCTACAATTAATTTCATTATTTTAACCAGTTTTATTTAATTAAATGAAATTCAGTTCATATTAATGTATTAATAATAACATATGTGCTTAGTTACGAGTTCTACCACTAGGGTTCAACAATGTTAACCGAACCATAACCAGTAAAACAATCAGTGTGGCTAGTTTAAAAAGCTCTGATGTACACTGTGGGTTTATTGATCTAAATGCGAGCAGAAACTACTAGCAATTATGGTCTGAAGTGAATACTTCACCTCTATGTCGGTTATGTTTTATTTATGGTTACGTTACATCTGGAAAATTCATATTTCGGTTTTGCATACAATCGTAAGTTCAAAAAGCTGAAGTTTGGGGATTTCTTGTAAGAATTCCACCTCCCCGACTGAATCTAAACAAAAAAAAGTATCTAATGTATCTTATATTATAAAAATAAAGTATGATTAGATAACAACTGAACCGAGAGATAGCATTACTTCGTCTTCCTTAGGGACAGATATTTCTTTGAAACGATATGAAATTAATTTTATTGCCTTGTTACATATCCCAGGATACTGTACTTCACGCAACACTAAAACAGACATTAATTGTGCCATAATTCCAGTACTAAATGACGTAACAGATGCCTCAGTGGAAAATTTACTGAAACCAGAAGCCAAAAGCCGAGTAATGGGAACAAAAGCAGACAACCCCTACCGCAATGGATGTAGGCTCCATATTTCAAGCGCAGCGTTCAACTACAAGACAAGATTCAGTGTAATAAAGTTTAATAAAAAAAGGATATACTGAATTTAATTAAGAATTAGTGTATTCAAAAAAAAACTCATGAAATATCCTATGAAATAACACTAAAAAATAATATATATATATATATTTAATCTATTATGAAATATTGGAATAGATGTAAAATGTATGGCAGATCAGATTAATGCCTCAATTGTAGATTGAATATTACATCAGAGTAAAAAAAAAAAAAAAAAAAAACAGTACAGATGTCGCTTTAAACATCATGTGAATCGTTTGCCAAGCAAGATGATATCAGGTATACATAGACAGAACGATTAGTTTAATTTAAATAATTTTACTGTATTAAGAACTAAAGTACAGATCTATTATTTTTAATTTTTAATGTAATTTACCACAGACATGCACATACAGTACATATAAAACAGACTAAAGAGTTGTAGCCGCGAGTACTAAGACTATTATAGTTAGAAGTCAAAGAAATGCTTACAGTGGCTAAAGACGATATTGCACATATCGACTTTTGACGCAAGTTACTACCACCCGTGGTATAAAACAATTCAGTAAGGCTATATCGCTACTTCCATAAAAGTGAAATTCGTGATTTTTATTTGCTGCTAAGCTTTCGGAAAATAGTGGAATAAAAAATATCAAACTAATCAATAAAAGTTCGCCACGGGACTTCCAGATACGAATGACCTGGTGAAAAGGTAAACTGCAGCCATCATCCATCCACTGCAGAATGGAACCTCAACGATTCATGTTGAGGGCAAATGGACCATAATCAGCCAGACTGGTCCAGTGCCTAATACAAAGTGAATTAAAGAGATAATTTCTCTCATTTTGCTAATCAAGCACAAATCTTACGAAACCATATCAATGGTAACACTGTTTACTTTTGCATGCAGAACAGTGGGTGTACGATTACATTTACACGAACTCATCCATATCGGTTCGTTCGCGACAAAACCATCGTCACATATTCCCAGTCTGAACGTGTGTTTATAATCATCATGCAATACTTTTGTTCAAAATCATACGCCAAAGCCGATTTAAAAAAATAAATAACCCGATTCACCAATACTAAATAAATCAACAATTTCGCGATTAATTACAATTACTTGATTGCATAATCTGATAGTAAAAGAAGTAATAACATTACCGTTAGTAACCATCTTTAACAAACTACGTTTCAAGAATATTCACATATTCCTATAAGAGTTATTAAGGTTTAAAAATGGCAGAAAGTTATCAAATTGTAGCAGGGTGCTTAATGATTTTGTAATAACTGAGAGCAAAGTGGAGGAGAAATTGTTGAAGTTAAACATAAAGGCACCTGGGGTGGATGGGATCTATCCAGTTATATTAACGGTGGCAGCAAAGCAACTAAGCAAACCCTTAGCCATAATTATGAGAGCATCCATGGACTCAGGGGTGGTCCCCACGCACTGGAGATGTGCAAATGTATCCCCAATTCACAAAGGGAGATCGAAGGGTGACACGGGTAATTACAGACAAGTTAGTTTAACTTCTGTTCCGGGTAAAATAATGGAGTCACTGGTTAAAGATGCATTGCAGGATCATCTAGACAAGACTCGCAGCAATAATTCAGACACAGCATGGGTTTGTTAAGGGAAAGTCTTGCCTGACAAATTTGATAGGATATTATGATGTGGTTACAAAGGAACTGGATGCAAAAAATAATTTTGATATCATATAATTGGATTTCAGGAAAGCTTTTGACACTGTTTCGCATGGAAGACTATTGTACAAATTGGAGCAGAATGGTATTAACAGTAAGTTGCTACAATGGATAAAAGGATGGTTGAGTGGGAGAAGACAGACGGTGGTAATTAATGTGTGCTGCTTTTCGTGGACTAATGTTATTAATGGAGTCCCACAGGGTTCGGTGTTGTGTCCTCTGTTGTTTTGTATATTTATCAGTGATATATTGATGAAGATATTTCAGGCTTAGTGTCGAAGTTTGCAGATGATACAAAGGTTGGAAGGGTTGTTAATGACAGTAATGGCAGTGTGCTACTGCAACAGGATATAGATAATTTGGGCAGATGGGCTAAGAAGTGGCAACTGAAGTTTAACCTTGACAAATGCAACGTACTACATATGGGTAGAAGTAACCCCAGAGGAACGTACCAACTGTGTGGTACTACACTTAAGGTGGTAGAAAATGAAAAAGACCTGGGAGTAATTGTGCAGTCAGATATGAAGTTTTCTGAACAATGCAGACAGGCTGCCAGGGCAGGTCATGGGGTTTTGTCAATGATATATAGGAATTTTGCTAGCAGGGAAAAGGAGGTGATTGTCCCTCTGTATAAGGCAATGGTCAGGCCAAGCCTTGAGTACTGCGTGCAGGTCTGGAGCCCTCAATTTAGGAAGGATTTCCTTGAGCGTGTACAGAGAAGGGCATCAAGATTGGTGAGGGGAATGAAGGGATCCTCTTACCAAGAGAGGCTTAAGTTCCGCAAATTGCAGTGGCTGGAGACTAGGCACCTGCGCGGTGATCTGATTGAGGTGTATAAGCCCTTGAATGGGTTGAGCACGCTGAATTCTGATGGGATCTTTCCACTTGTTCAGATTACGAACCTAAGGGGGCATAAATTCAAATTAAGAAAAGACAGATGTAGAATAGATGTGCGGAAATTTGCCTGTAGCCAGCGGGTGGTTAATTGCTGGAACAAACTTCCATCTGTCGTTGTGGAAGTTGATAGGTTAAATAAATTTAAGGAGGAACTGGACAGGCATTTGGAGGGAATGGTGTGATTTTTTTTTTTTTTTTTTTTTTTTTGGCTGATGCTGCATAAGCTTGCTTTCTTGCATCACATGCCACTACTACTACTACTACTACCAGCGCATGGCAACAAACATAATATCCAATGTCAGCAGTTACAACATAAGCATAGCCTATGTGATAGGTATCAAATAAATAAATTAATAATTGCCAGATTTCCATTGGTCCGATTATAAGGAAACGAAGATAGGTTCGACAAATCTTTCGGAAATATATAAATATAAAAAAATTCATGAAAATCCATCCACTGGGAGCTGAATGGACGGACAAAGAAATAATATTAATTGTCGAATTTCTATTAGTCTGATTTCAATGAAATTTGAAATGGCTATACAAATCTTTCTAAAAGGCATGTATCTATCCATCTCCATTGTCTTCCGAGTTTTCTTTTATGAGTTTTAATGGCTCCTCTTGGGTATCATTCTGTTATTTTCTTAGTCCATCTGTCATCACGTCTTCGAGCTGTGTCCTGCCCAAGTCCATTTCAGTTCTTTAGTTTTGATAAGAATGTCCTTTATCTGTGTTTGCTGCCTAATACATGTGTTTCTCTTCTTATCCAACAGTCTGATTCCTAATATAATTCATTCCACTCTTTGGTGTATAGTTTCAGCTTCTCTTCCATTCTTTTGGTGAGTGCCCAAGTTTCACTTCCATAAGTCATGGTGGGGAGTATACATTGGTTCATTATTTTACGTTTCAGACAAATTAGGATATTGCTCCTTAGTATGTGATTATATTTCCTGAATGCTGTCCATCCGAAATTTATTCTCCTCTCGACTTCCAGCCATTTATCATCATTACAACCAACGATAAATGTCCAAGATAAAGTATATGAATTCATCTTTTCAATTTCTACTCCTTCAACGATTATACCCCTTTCTGTGGCATACTTGTCCATTATTACTTTTCTTTGAGCCATATTCATCTTTAGTGATGATACAGAACTCTGTAAATGACCAGAAATGAGTACAGTGCAATGCTTTTGCAGTTTTTCCAGAGCCTCTGCGATCTTATTTTCAGAATCTCAAAAATATATGCACCAAGGTCCAAAATTACCTGAATCCCGTACCAGACAGAATGGACCATTATTCGCCATTCTGCATATAGCATAAACCTTTCTCTGTTATTAATTTTTGTCTAAGCATCTTAGGGACGTTCTACGAAGGATGCGGAAACAGGATTTGAATCTGATGACTACAATTCGTTGTTGAGCTGCATGAACTAAATAAGACATAATTAGATACTGAGGTTAGACCATTTAGGCACACTGCATTTCACTTCCAAGAAGGAATTAAATTTAAATGTTTTCGAGGGTTTCACGAGATCTACATTAACAATCCCTGTATAGTCTCGTATCCATCATTACCGACAATGGGCCGCATGCATAAAACTTTTATCGTTCGCAAGACATTGCTGGAATCCATAAAACAAGTCATGTGATCAATAAAAGTTTTAATGCATACTCATCTGCGGTACATGTCGTTATCTTACATGCAACTTTAACTGTCGGTACAAGTTTTATGCATGCGGCTCAATATCTTGTGGTGAGTCAATTAAATCTTACCATTTCTGGTTGATTTGCTAATTTGTCGTTAGGACTGGAATTTAAAACAGAACTTAACGAGTCCCATGATTTAATCTTCATTATCTGACCCATTCATTAAGCGCCACAAACAGAATTCGCACAACCTTAGGCTTCGTCTTTTGATAATTAATAGACAGTAATTAATTAACTATAAAAGTTCCAATTTCAATTCACTGGACGTACAAAGTAATATGACTCAATATTTTTTTTCCCGCAAATGTTAATAAAAATTGAAATGCCAGAAATGAAAGAATAAGCAAATATTGGTGAACTCAAGTTGCCACTTGAATATGTGCACTGATCAAACTGAGAATTTTTATATTTTGCGCATTCACCATATTGCCCATTCATTCCTCCAATCAGCGCACAGCTAAAAATTGAATTTCAAGAGTTTCGGCTAATTACAGCGTATGGAAAACCTGAGATATGTATTTTAGAAGAGGGAGGGCGAATTTTAATGAAATCTGGAATGGCTCAACTCTCTAAAAGAGCCAAATATTTCATGAAAACCTGTTCAGTGAGAGTCTAGTTATTATATACAAGATGGGAGGATACGTTAAAGATAGCATGCATTGTTTTGTCGAACTGTGATGTAGTTTCGCTGCGCATGATTATAGCACTAGAAAAAAAATTTTCTTCCTTAGTGAGAAACTGAAAAATTTTTGAAAATTTGATGGGAATGAGAAAATCTAAGCTGATTTCAAAAAATAAAGTAATGAAACAACTTTTTGTGTGTCTCATTCTTTCTATTTAAACTGGAAACAGTTTCGAACAAAGCTGCAACACGAACGGATGGCTAGACACTGAAGGATTTTAATATACAGATGACACAGTAACTTCACATTTGTTTAAATTCCAACTATATCTCTATTTGTGTATTTGTTTACTTATATAATAAGCTAATGTTAATAATATACATTAAAACGCGGTTAAATATATTTTAAACCGTTATTACCATTTCAGATCAGTAAACAATTAATGCAATGAGAATTAATTTAAATTATTACTCTGGCAAGCAAAAAAGCTTAGTAAAGGCGTAGTTCACTCAACTTTTAACTACTGTACTTTGGTCTACATTATCTAACAACCTGTTAAGGATGATACTAAATCTAATAATAATCGTAATAATATTAAACTGTATAATAATAAAGATTATATAGTTTTACAACATATCGAATCCGATCAAAAAACAGCAATAAAAGAGAAATCGTGATTCCTTTTTGTTCTATCTGATGAACACAACGTGGAAACCAAAATACAATCCAAAATCAATAGACGATGACCAATCTTATAATTTTACCGGGCACTTTCGAAGATAGGAAAGTGAAGGTAAG
Source organism: Mastigoproctus giganteus (assembly GCF_048544385.1). NCBI lineage: Eukaryota > Metazoa > Arthropoda > Arachnida > Uropygi > Thelyphonidae > Mastigoproctus > Mastigoproctus giganteus. Next base: position 16,096,264 of record NC_143582.1, read on the forward strand.
GCCACTTATGAGTACATGGCGAAACTACAAGTTTCATTTATGGTATTTTGTGCGTGATCCGCATAGTTTCTTTGCAGGAGTCTTGCCAATAAACCGCACGTATTTTTTTTTTTTTTTTTTTTACTGTTAGCAATTCTTTTTGCCTTTTCAGCATTCTCTTGAGGTACCATTTTTTAAAAGTAAGTTCACATAATACTTGTATATAAACAAAACGAAATGTAATAAAATTATCATTTTTCTTTTTATTTCTGCACATAGCGAAAAAAAATTATTAGCAACGCATTCGAGTTGAGGGCAGATAATGTAACTTTAAAGGAATACAGAATAATTTCTTGTTAAAAATTAAAATTACGAAATCGGTCAAATATTCCCAGTGCGACATTTCTGGTTGTCTGCTACTCATTTGTTATTCTATTGCAGTACAGGGTGAAAATAGTAACACATCCAGAATTATAATGAGAGAGAGAGAGAATACAAGATACAATACCGTATTTATCAGTGAGGTGGGCTTGAACTAAGGTCACTCAAAGCGCGTGGACTTCCGATAACAACATGAAGACTTCGTTCTCCACTTGTTCCTGCTTCAAGCAACTCCACGAATCGAAATATGTTCACGTATTCGATAGCGGATTTCTGGTTAATTTTTTGACCACCACCCTTCACATTGTTATTTGTTGGTTCTCTTGTTATTATTTTCGTATTGATTTCAGAATGGACCGAAAAAGATGATCCCATTAAAAAAAAAAATTGGGAAATATTACACAGACTTCATAAATTCGTAAGTAAGAGATTGTCTATAGCAAATTAGCGTGTTCGCGGTAGCACAATGGTTATAATTACCCCACACCATGTGGAAAAGGGCTGGGTTCCAGGCCAATCAGTGACGCAATTCCCCCCCCCCCCCCGATTCAGGAAACTTGGATTTTTCATCCAGCAAAACAGACAAAATTAACAGAGAATACTCGCAATTTATGGACATAATACACGTGGGTGGATGAAGTTGTTCTTGAATAGCCCTACTATGGCTTTTTTTTTTTTTTTTTTTTTTCAAATTGGCCTTCTAGAGCCAGTCCGATCAGCTCCTAGAGCTGATCCCGTTCTGCAAGGGCAGAAATGATGTATGCACTTATGCAGATGACATTAAAAAAAAGAAAAGAAAAGCTCCTAGAGAAATATTAAAATTTCAAAAGTATGCAGAAATTATATTTTGAAAAGTACTAATTTACAGGGTGAATGCTTTCTGGACAACCAGTAACACAAGTGTTGTACTGCAGATTAAGTCAAAACATTCTGTTAGCTGAGCTTCTTCCTGAATTCGGCACAGAGGACACAAGTAGACATTCTAAATCTTACCAAGAAGCAAACAGAACATGAAAGGAAAAATCTGTCCCAAATACTTGATTGCTTGAATAAGAGTGATACAATTTCGAACGTTTCGTCCACGATTAGAGTTTCAGGGTAGCATAACTTCCGAAGATTGTCCACAGTTCCAAAAACGTACATACAAAGGCAGTGAGCGTTTGCTTGACAACAACCACAACAAAATGGCAATGATCATTAACATCAGTTCATGACAGCGAAACTAAAATTAAATGACCATCATATAATGGTCATTTAATATATATATATATATATATATATATATATATATATATATATTAATAACGCAATGATCTGAAATATATTTTAATATGAACAGTGAAGCATAATTAGTGTCGTGTAAACATTTTATTTAAATATTATTAACATGCAAATTGCAGTGCTTGGCGGATTTTTTTTTACGTCTGTGAAGAATACCGGCTAATTATAAAGACAGTGACACAAACATCACTTTATTAGAAAAACAAGTTACGACCAAACAGTTCGTCTGTTACCCACCATTAACCAACAGGAATTCACAATCATCTGGGGTTTGCACTTCACTCTTCATATTTCAAGTACAATGTATTGAAGATCATTATGGTAATTTAATTTTTAGTTTCGCTGTTCTCATCTCGCCCTAATGAATATTAGGGCGAGATGACTCTTCTTTACCGCGATGCTGATCCCGTTCTGCAAGGGTAGGGATGATGTATGCACTTACGCAGACGACATTAAAATTCTAACGACCATCCAACCGTCCATGACCAATAGTGCATTGTGTGACAAGAAAATCATAAGTTTCTGGAGTTATGTATTTAGATAGGTTTGGCTTGGCCCTAAATACACAGAATGATGGTGTACTTTCTAAAAAAGATTACCTACGCCTGTACAACCAAAACTAAATGGCGTAACTATTCCAATTGTCAAAACTCGTAGAAATCTCGGTATAGGGATAATATTTGACACTAGACTTATGTTCACGTCGCATACTGACATGCTTGTAAATAGAATGAACTTCTTACGATGGACAACCAAAAAGCACTCTTACATGTGAAACCGACTACAACTGCGCGGTATATAAGAACCACGGTGTATTCGGCCATATTGTATGATGCTGAATTGTGAGTGTCAGCTACACATATTCAATGAGCATAGGAAATGATTCCGTCCAAAGGCAGTCAAATGGTCAAGCGCCAGTATAATAGTATTATTATTATCAATTTATTTCTCTGTTGGCGAGACGCCCCTGGGACAGCCATTGGCTAGAAGGGTGAGAGTTACATTCTAAGGTTGAAAGGTTGCATACAGAATTTTGGAATACATGAGTGATAGTATATGCATTTAAGTTGACCGTAGTTCGAGACCACGTGATTGCCAAATACGACGACGTTCTTGTAAACTCCTCTGACCTATATGGTCGCCCCAGAGTATAAACAGAATAATTTATTTATTATTTCGATTCGTGGAGTTATTGAAATAGGAACGAGCGTAGAATGAACCTCCATTTAGTAACTGGAAACAGAGAACGTTGCTAGGAAACCAAAACTGAAATACATACAGACGACAGAATGAACGCACTGACATTATGAAACATCAACCGGAATTGATATATGATATTACAACCTATATTTGAGATAATCTCTATCCGCGGATCAAGGTCATTCACTAAATGTTACGCGACATGCATTCGCTATAATTCTACCCCTAATAAGAAAAGGACAGCTTACGTAAGCAGCCGGTACCACGAATTACGTGGGTGAACGGTATTTTAAAATAACAGAGGAAAGGACAGCTAAAATTACTGCCAACCGCCTCTAGAATTTATCTCCACTATAGTAACCTGTACACGTTCGTATTTACAAAGCTTAGAATGAATAAAATCTTTATAATGTGGGGAAAGAAGCATTCGCTTAATTATAACAAAATCAGAACCAGTCAAGAATCATAAATTGTCCTATGAGTAATTTTTTGCTTCTAAAAACCTGCTCATTCTAAAATAAACAGTACATCCTATTTCGGCTAAAGTGTGTGTGTGTGGGGGGGGATTCGTCTTATCAGATTTTCATCCGCTATATACGTCAGAAGCCCGTTATTTGAAATGGTATTAGGCGAAACCGGACGCCACACATATGTTCATACGATCTTTGTTTCCGAAGGATGAACAGATCTACTTAATTATGTCACGTAGCAGTAAGTCAAGCGATAACCAAACCCGCAGGTTCAGAGATGACTCACATTTCCCCATAAGGCTGAAAAAGGAGAAGGAAACTGTGAAACCACCATTTACATCACCGAATCCAAAGGAATAAATTAAAACATTGTTCTATGAGCTTTATTTAATTGTTAAACTGTCTTCTTTAATCTGGATTACAGTAAGTTGCGACTCCCAACATGTGACGCATGCCAACAAAAGACAAAAACCTAATAAATAATAAAATTAACTAGGGGACTGCGCTTTCTTATTTTGATAAAATAAAATACTTACAGAAGCTTTCGACATTGCGTGTGTCTCTCACTCAGCTATGAATACGTTTCCTATGGAAATCAAGAATGATACCATATGGTCATGCGAGATAAACAAAGCGCGTGCACGAGGTTTATCTAGCATGACCACGCTAAAACAGAAGCTTGTTTTACTAGTTACGTATTTTAGCATTTGTTACGTATTACCACGTAACCGCATCCTTCTCCCACTGACAATAATATCACTAGGAGGAAAATTATTTTCATGTACAGAAAGATAATACATATAAATTAAAATAGGCAAAAAACTTTATCGAAGTTCTGTACTGGTTAGATTGTAATTATTTACGTAATTAATTGTAATTAAAATATTTACGCCTTAACGCTTTCATTCTCTTTAAAAAAGATGCAAAGAACTAGTCGGAAAAGCTTTACGAAAAGTCCTTACCAAATAACGGGGGGATAATTTTTCAATTGATTTCGCATGGCATCTAGTAAACAAATATTTTTTAGAAGCAAATTATTTTTCCCAAATTTTGGTATGGAAAACTACGAAATATTAAAAATTTAAGTAATTCGTTCTGAATCTTATAGGTCTAATTCTATTCGCGTGCTTGAGCACCATAAATCTAATCACTGCAAGACAGTACCAAAGGTGCAACGTGGACCGTCAGTGGTTTTGAAGTTGGACAGCCCTGGTTTAATAAGCACCAAAGCAACTACAGGCACGGGTGCTATTGCTGTAATTTTGTGATCAACTTTGGATGCTATTTAAGAATGTCCCTCGAGAGTGATGCAAATCTGACGGTGAGTACCATTGTTTTTAATAATTCTAATGCCAGTACTGGTCGCTTTGTGGGATGAAAGATTCAAGTTTAATGGTGAAAAATCCATGTATTCGCCTATATACGGCTACTAATCTGATCGCGACCTAGAGGGATTTAAAAAAAAACAAAAGTCACAAGTTCCCCCATCTAAGCCTGAATCGGACCCAGTCTTCTTCCATATATTTTGAAAAAGAGGAGTTGTGGCTATTGTGCTAATTGTGAGGGATGTGCTTTGAAAGGTGTTGATACTATGAAGGAAGACCCAACAACTTGGCCACTCTATAATTAGCCTAATTGAACTCCATATATAAATGTGTTTGCTTGTAAACGCTTGCAGGTCCATGTTACGACAGGTGATAAACTTTCGGATGAAAAACCAAATTTTCAAATGGAACACCATGAATGTCTGGAAGAAAACGATGTAACATTGGTAGACCTGACTAAACTGTCCATGTTTTGCAATAATCTAGACAAAGTTCTCCTCCTAACTAAAGAGATCAACTTCGAACAACTATGTGTAAGGTGGATGACCTGAAAAAAATATACTTATGCTTGCTATGCATAATCAACGACTGTGTAATATTACTAACTTTTAACCGTAACAGTTATAAATTCTAATTATAACAAAAATCATGCCTTCTTCATATTCATTTTATAGGAAAAAAAATTTAAATATAGAAATTTAACTTTGGAACTTACACACGCACACTCTTCGTGCTGTTTCTGAAAATACAGGATTAATAATAAGATTATCTGTCCATAAAGGGTTGGATTATATGTCCAGGATTAGATGATCTACAAAGTCCAAAAAGGATTAATGATCTGTCCAGTTAATATCATTGAAATGCAACTGGACATTAAATCTCGCGAATAAATATTCACAAATAGAATATAAACCGAAATCAAGATACATATACCGTATAGGAAAATTAAGAATTGGACATACGCCAGTGCTGGATTAAGGCACGGGCTAGCAGGACACCCTGGGCTCCATTCTTTAAGGGACACCAAATTTTATAACTAACTAACTAACTCTCTCTCTCACACACACACACGACCGGGTTAGCTGGGTGGGTAAAGTGCCTGCCTGGCAACCCAAAAGGTCGCGGGTTTGATCCAAGCCCGAGGCGGGATTCGGAGTAAAAAAAAAAATGCAAAAACCTCTTGGGAGGTGCAATATAGCCACAGAAGCCGATGCGCCAACAACTAACAAAAAAAAAAAAAAAAAAAACACACACACACACACACACACACCTTGGTAGGGGGCGCCAAAAAATCTTTCTTCCCCGGTACAGAAATACCTGGTTCGATCCTGGACATACTTTATTTATCTTAATCAGGACATTTCGCCGACTAAGGCGCGAATAACAACGTATGTCCCTTATACATTTATAATTAAACTCCCAAGCGCCTTTCGCAAGTAGCGATCTGAGGGGGGCGCTAGCCCTGATCTAGAATAAAAATAATGATTACGGATTAAAAGCCCAGTTGTTCCTAGACAAATGCAAGCATAAAGTAAAATGATTAAACAATGCAAATTAATATATGCACTCTGGCCTAAAAGTTTGCAATCACGTTTCATTTTTTATTAAAATAGGGGAAATTTTCATTAAAATATTTTCATTGCCAATTTTCATTAAAATATTTTCTATTGTGTATAAAGAAATTTCTATAATATTTCAGAAAAGGTATAGAAGAACATTGTAAATGATTCTAGAACGTGAGAGTATTGTTTTAGTATTAAGAAAATTGTAAATGATTCTACTGTTTTCAATAATATAAATTGAGGCGAGTAGTAAGTGCTGTTACTTATAAAATCGAATACCCGTCATTCGAAAAGAGTGTAGGATGTTAGTTTTTTTGTATTTCGTGATAAATATGGCAAGAAATAAGGAAGTGAGTGCTGAAAAAAGTACTATTATAACTCTGCATAAAGACTCTCATTCCTGGTTTACTTTAGATGAAACCCCTAGTACTGAAAAAAATACTAGGTGTTTCATCTAAAGCAGTACGAGCTACAATTCCACGATTCAAGGAGACCGGCAGTGTTAAAGGACAACCGCGCAACCGGAAGCAAGGTCATACCAATGATTTCTAAATGCAATCGACAACTTACAGCATCTGAAATCCGAGATGAGTTTTAATAGGAACACAGAAAATCCCGTGTCTACATCCACTGCAAAAATTCGTCTTAAATAAATAACACTTCTTCGTGATCGCATAGCGGTTCTAAATCCCTTATTAAAACCTGAAAATCGAAAGAAAAGGTTGGCTTGGGCTAAGACCCGTCAACAGTGGACCACTCAAGAGTTTAAAAACGTGCTGTGAACGGAAAAATCGAAATTTGAAGTTTTTGGATCCAAGCGTAGAGTTTGTGAGACGATCAAATGAAGCAAAAATGGTGCCACACTGTTTAGTGCCTAATTAGAGTCAAGCAAACGGTGTTGGTGGTGGTTCCATAATGATCGGGAGTTGCTTCTGTTTTTCTGGAGTGAAGACATCGTCAGAATTTAAGGAATTTTAGTAACAGAAGGGAATAAAAACATTCTTGAATGTATAACCTCAGGGGCTCACATTAGGTGAGTATGGGTTTGGCACACCCAGGGTCCTGAGTTGGATATCATTATTCTTCTGTTTCTTGGCGATTTCATTCTACACTCACTCTCTCTCTCTCTCTCTCTCTCTCTCTCTCTCTGTGTGTGTGGGGGGGGGTGTAACTCAGAATTTTTTTTTTCGGCGATTTTCAGCAAAAGCCTCAGGCTTACTTGTACCATATGGATAATAATAATAATAAAAATATTGCATTATGTTCAAGAATGTTTTTGAACCAGAAATTTAGTGACTTTCTAGCAACTAAACAACAGGATGGGGGGAGGGTATTGCAAATTATGGTGTGGACATCCCAATCGCCTGACTTAAACCCAATAGAGCTTTATGCAATCATCTAGACCAGGGGTCGGCAACTTTTTTTGAGTGAAGAGCCATTTTTGATCTAATTAAAAAAAAAGGGAGAATCCGAAGAGCCGCACCTCAGCTCAAACTGGGAGGAGAGGCAGGGGAATTTAAAAAATGAAATAGAGTGGGAAGGCGTATTATTTAAGAAAAATAATATATATTTTTAAATGTTATTTATTAATACTGAAAAAAAAAAAAAAACGTAACAAACAACCAATTAGATATGAATTGATGTGACTTTTGCTGCTGAACTTCTTCAGCGAATCTCTCAACATCAGGCGAGTACGCCGTAATTTTCATCTTTAAACATGCTAAAAGAGTCGCATTGTTCAGACGGTTTCTTGATTTATTTTTAATATACACTGCTCTACCATTAATATCCAAACACCTACCTGCCTTCAGACAAAAAAAAAAAAAAAAGGAGCTTTTACCGTGTCATTTAATATTTTGTGCTGAAACCCTTTTGCTTTTATGACGGCTTTCAATCTTTGCGGAATACTCTTAACCAGCTTTTAATAAATGTCAGGTGATATGTTCCTCCTCCACTCAGCCTTTCACGCAGCCACCAGTTCGGCCTTGTTCTTTGGGCGATCTCGACGTCTACTTATTCGACGATCCAATACATCTCAAAGATGCTCAAAAGGGTTCAGATCAGCACCCTGGGCTGGCCAATCCAACTTTTCCACACCCATGTCCTCAAACCACTCTGTTACGACCCGAGCACTATGGCATGGTGCATTGTCTTGCTGATACAGTTATGGGCGTTCCCCGAAGTATTGCCATAATGTTGGAAGTGCATAATTGTCCTGGTATTGCACAGCATTCATGGTTTCGTCGAAAACAACTTGAAAGGAGCCCCATACCATGACACTGCCTCCACCAAACTTCATTGTTGGGAGCATACAATCAGGAAGGAAACTGTTCCCCTGGCATTCGCCACACCCAGGACGGCCATCAGACTGGTAGAGTGCGAATGCGAACTACAACTCGTCTGTCCGTAGGACTGTTTTCCACTGCCCTACAGTCCAGGATTCGCACTCCCTACACTATGTTAATGGCGTCTAGCATTTGTTGAGGTGATCAACGGCTTGTGAACAGCTGCACGACCATTGCAACCCACATTATGGAGTGTCCTGCGTATTGTACTAATGCTGACATTAGCCCAATACTCTCACAGGGGGTTGGTGTGACTTGAGACAATGGCAAATTACGATTTGCGTGCACAGTTCTTCGCAGAATTCTCTTGTCCCGTTCTGTTAGTTTTCGGGGTTTACCAGGCCGTTTTTTGGCAGATTCAGTCCCATTCCTCTTCAATTGCATACGACGTCACTAACCGTTGACCTAGGGATCCCCAGAGTGACTGCAATGTCTCGTATAGAACGCTTGCTTATGTGGTATCCTACTATGATTCCACCTTGGAAGTCTGCTAATTCTGTTGAACGTGTCACATCTTGCATGTCCACTTTTTCAATTGTCTGTTAGAAGCCCAGTGTGCATATTTATAGTAAGTTCTATGACGTGTTGCATGCATAGGACCTGTTTCCTCATCCATGGAGGGGTGTCCGGTTATTACTGGTAGGGCAGTGTAGTTAATGTTCGAAAATATTTGCCCGTAGGAATTCGTCGAACCAAAAACTGAGAGAAGTTCAAACGCAAATATTTTCAAATTTATATACGTGTCCGGTAAGATACTCCACGCATCGAGCACAATTTGGTCTTGTTCTTTCAACTCATCTATCGCCGTCCATTTGTGTAGAATTGCAAGGGCAGCCTTTTGCCTCTCCAAATGCTCAATTTCAGTCTTAAGGCATTTTAGTCTTGCACTCCACATGTCCTTGATTTTTAAGTCCTCTAAATTTCAAATTGTGCTTCATGTGGACTAAAGGTTAAAGAGCCGCAGGTTGCCGACCTATGATCTAGACTGTAAAATCCGTTAAGTCTGCCCATTTTCAGAAAATTTATGGGGACCTTGCAGATCGCGTGGAATAATGTTAGTCAAGACACTATTATAAAATTAATCGCCTGAATGCCACGTCTGTACAAGGCATTCTGATGATGATGATGATAATAATAATAAATATATATATATATATATATATATATATATATATAAGTGATAAAAATGAAAAGAAAGTTAAAACGACAGTAACTGTAACTAATATTTATGGGTCAATGCAGTTGCAAGCAATCATGCAATACACCCATACTGTCTATAAAATATTAAGGTTAATAGAAAATAATAGAAAAAGTAAATCAATCAAATAATAATACTATCAGGGACTTAAGAAAACGCAAAAAAAAAAAAAAAAAATTATCGCCTTTTACCGACAATCTAGATGACTTCAACTGGGGCCAACCACCCAGACTGAAGGCAAAAAACGACAAGAGGTTCTCTGTTTCTGTAATGATCAAGATATGCTAAGTAATTTAAATCTAAACCAAATATAAACCAGTATAGGCCAAATATAAATCAAATGTAAATAAATTTTAGAATTATTAGAATCAAATGTAAGAAATAAGTAAAATATAAATGTACGCATATATTAATCATCGTTGACCCGACAGAGAACGTAATTTAATGATTAAAATAAGATTAAATATATAATACATACTACATTTGACCGTATCTAGGACATAATGTAATAGTCGTCAAAATAATGTGGTGCCCCCTATGTGATGGATACGGTAAAAATAAATATAAATAAATAATTAAATTTAAGTTAACGCAAAGAGAAACATGCAGATAGTAAGAAGAAAAACTAAAGGAGTAGGAATAATAGAACCTGAACTCCACAAAGGCGAAAAATAGTGGTATAGATAAGAAATAGTTTCTCCTACGTCCTCGGATTGCCCTAATAATTTCGGAGAAATAAAAATAAAGAGTGTATGGCAGTTTACAAAGACATTACAAGATATAAGTTGTGGCTCGGGTATGCCCGGAATCGCAAACCCGTTCCTATAGTAGGACCCTGAGCTGAATTTGCATGTTACCTCAGCTTAAGTAAATTTAAATGAATTTAACTATATATATATATATATATATATATATATAAATGATACACTGTAATTTGCAAGACTATATACACTGTATATAATCCAAAAATTAAATAGAGAGATAAAGATTAATAAAAAATATATTATTAAAAAAATATATATATTATATATATCGAAAACTGTTGTCATAGGCTGTGAATACATACTTTTAGGCGAGGTGTAATCACTTAAAATAATAATAAATAATATTAATATACCTACTCAATTGTTCATCTTAATAAACAACAATATTTCGAAAACTATATTCTGTCTATACCCGGTTATGACATTGTTTTCACATTTATAATAAATTATCATAAACTTAAGATGGGAAATCAATTTCGACAGCAATATAGTATTAGAGCCACCAAGAAAGCTTGGGTTTCAATAAAATTAAACCAGTTTAACTCAATCAGCATTCCCAATAAAGGTGGATAATTCGTAAGGTCATGTTCTCTCTAGTTCTAGCAGTATTTAGACGCATGATGACTGAAAATTTGATTCGCTATTGTCACATTTCCAGTTAATTAATCTTTTGAATATGTTGTCACATTGTCACATTTCCAGTTAATTAATCTTTTGAATATGATTACCAACAATTTGAAACATCCAATTGAATAGCTGAGCTTATTACCGATTGCGAATCGGTAGAATCGATGACGTCACAGGATGATCAACATGATACAAAATATTTCAACAAAATATAACTGGTTGGAAAAAAAATTAATTCAAATAAAACTTAAATAATTATTCATTATTTATTTGGGGGGGGGGGTAGCGTTATTTTGTGCTATGGCTACAACTCTGTGGAAACTGCCTGTGAAATAGTACCTGTACTTTACATGCAATTACTAAGTTGTGAGTAATTCTTGGAATTTTTTAAAATCATAAGCAAGGCGCATACAAAGTGAATAATAAAAAAAATAAAAAAAGCCACAAAATTCAAATATTGCCCTTCAAATAATATAATAATTGGGTTACACAATTAAGTATCAATAATCACAAAAAGATAACCGCCTTCCGACTTTTGGAGTCTGTGCAGCCACAGTTCCTGCAGAGTATGGTTACAGAGATTATTTCTCTTCATTGATGGGCAAATATCTAAACTGTTTATGGCAGGAAACAAACCGAACAGAGCATATGGGGAAAACGCCAATCTCCTTATTAATAAAATAATAATAAATAAATAAATAAATAAAAAAAATAAGTCTTTAGTTTAAAGGATAACAGAAGTAACAAGTTCAGTTAATAAAAATGAGTATTTGTTTTTATTGTGACGCTATGAATAAAAAGTGTGGAGACATTATGGCGAGAGTGCATACCCGACTTTGTGGAGTCTTCGCTGTTACTAAATCTTTAATAAATTTAACATGACGTCATTGATACTACAGATGAAGTTGGAAAGGATGACGTAGATGAAGACTACCGTAGACTCCCATGAAGAAGAGCTTTCAAATAAATAGCTAATATGATGGATTAAAAGAGAATTGATACAGAAAAGCAAGAAAATTCTGTAGATCAACATTTTGACAGCATTTTTTGACGCAAAAATGTCAAAGCGCGCTCTCTCTCTCTCTCATTGAAGAAATTGGAAATAGTTGCTGATAATGATCCTTACAAAGAAAGAGAACAGCACGGTTTCTAGACAAAGCGAGAATATGTTGCGTTGCTAAACGAACTGTACAGAGCTAAAAATATATATATAAAAGACTTCACTATTCTCAAATAAAAAATAGATTGGGTTGATGCAGTTGGTAGTGTCTTGGATTCTACGTCTCCTAGAAAAGATGACAGCTCAGAAAACTATGACATAGTAACTGATTAAATGTATAGCAATTAAAAATATTTCAGTGGCGGATCAAGACTGTTTGTCAGGGAGATATAACGATGCTGATGTGCAGCGCGTCTAAATTTTTCATCTAATGAAGAAGCTCGATTAAAATTTGACTGTAATAAGTAGTTATCGAAGCAACTCGTTGAGTTTTTCTCATGCGGTTGGCAGCCTTGATCCCAGCAAGCATTGCGACTGTGCAGGAGAAAGCAATGTGCGTGCTGTGGCTTAGGGATCCCCAAGCCACAACACGCACTTCCAATGAGGCGGTGGTTGAAACAGTTTCAAGAAACCGGCATTGTGCTGCACTAGAAAGGTGCAGGTAGGCCTAGTGTATCTGCAGATAAAAGCTTCGGAAATTGAGGAAATCTATCCGTCGGGCAAGCCTGCAGCTGCAAATACCGCGAGCGACATTACACAGGGTGGTTCGCAAGAGATTGAAACTTTATACTCAAAGTGAAACTCGTCAGGACAAACCACAACGAGAGGAATTCGTCTTTTGGCATTCTCCACTGTATAAACGAAGATGAGCACTTTCTGTAAAATGCCGTTTTCAGTGATGAAGCGACGTTCCCCACCTGTCTGGTAAAGTTAACAGACACAGTTGTTGCATATGGAGATCTGAAAATCCCAACTCAGTTCGTGAACACGAGCGTGATAGTCCCAAGGTAAACGTGCTCACTGTTCTTCAGCCAGGTGATTGGGCCAATTTTCTTCCACGAAAACACTGAACTCTGCAAATTACCCAAATATGCAGCCACATATGTCCTATCAGCAAGATGGGGCACCACCACACTGGAGTTTGCATGTGCGCGATTTCCACAATAAATTTTTTTCTAACTGATGGATCGGCCGGGATGATCCAATGGCCTTCTCGTTCCCCGGATATGATACCTATTTATTTCTTTGTATGGAGCTACGTAAAGGAGAAGGTGTATGCAAAAAAAAAAAAAAAAAAAAAAAAATATATATATATATATATATATATATATATATATATATATATATATATATATATATATATAAAAAATAAATGTCACTAAGTTAAAAGATCGGACTGAACAGGCCGTGATTTCCATTTCTCAAGAGATGCTTCAAAACTCTTGGAATGAAATAGACTACCGTCTTGACATTCTACCTGCTATCAAATGTGCCCATGTGGAGGTTTCCTGAAGTGTGGTTGTGTGACATGTCTTATCACAAATTCTCCATGAGAAATTGTGATAAGAAATAATTCTTTGAGTTGCTTTATTAAGTGAGGCAAACCGTTTTACAATACAATTTTAATCGAGAACTCCATAATCAGATTTATAGACACGCTGTATTTCTGAGAGGCAGTGGGGGAGATATAATGATAATGATGTAAATGAAAATTACGCTCGAACTTAGCTTTAATTTTTGATTAGGCTTTATATATACACACACACCGTCATGAACTCCTTCCTAGTCATCGACCTTGGTGGCTAGGAATGAGTCGATCAAGGCATCGCTGATGACCTCATATTGACAGTACCCACAGACTCAAGAGCACAACTGGAGGCTTCAGCAAACCGGGCCCTGTTCATCCTTCAAGAACGGGCAAAGCAAAACCAGCTAAGTATATCCCCCACCAAGACACTCCATCTTGCTCAAAGGGAGCCGTGACTCCCCTACAGATTAAAATCGACCAGAAAACCAAATTTTCCAGACAGCTGAAGTACCTCGGCTCGATCCGAACCTACTCCTTCCAGGACCACCTTAAATATCTCGGCACGAAAATCAGACGCTACATCGCCAGGGTCATCCGCAGGGACTGGGGCCTAGGTCGGCGCATTTTCCACTTGTTTTACAAGATCATCTTCACTCCCACAGTTACCTTCGCATTTGGCGCATGGTACCACAAAGCCACAACCGGGCGCCAATAAAATAATCATCGATTCGACTGATAGATCGATCCTGCTAACCCGTGCCTGCCTCACGGTGAGCACTCACGCCCTCCAAATTCTCGCTGGTGTCCTACCACTGGACTTAAATAAGAGACTGCACATTGGGGCCTCCTGCACCACCTGGATAAAGGCACCCCACAGGCTTGCCTGGATTTCACTATTAACCTCGCTAACAACAAGATTACAGAGAAGAAAAGGCTTCATGCTCACCTGCAATGGGCATGGCAAGATAGATGGGGCACCTCAAATACAGGTAAAATCACAAGGAAGTTTATCCCTAACATCGTTCGGGTCTACCCCAAATCCAGACCCTGGTTTTCTCCGGGGCTCCAGACAACCTACCCCCTCACCGGACACAGAGCACTGAACACCAAATGCATGCTCCTTGGAATTCAAAAAACCCTACTTGCATCTTATTACAATATCTACCAAACGGCCAGGAACACCATCTCCTGGATACCAGTGAAGAGTATCAGGCCTTCTCCGGCTACGTGCTGGCCTTGTTTGAGAGGCGGAGGGCTCTGCTCGCAGTGGACAGCCACTAACCAACGCCACAACCATGGCTATCCAGCGATTATGCCAACACAATGGAAGTGCAGCAAACAGAATCTGAAAGAACAACCGACCAACTATGGATGACAATACCTCACGGATGCCGCTTAACCACCTAGAATAGTAACCCTGGCTCACTGAACCCACAAATCCAGCAGACCGCCTCCAAGGATTGGACTCTCAACCCGATAGTGACTGAACCTGCGGCTTGCTGCCCATAGAACAGTCGGCGATGAAACTTGGTACTTTACCAAGTCTGCTTTAGACCCCTATCCCCTGGCAGGGGGGAGACAGTTCCTCGCCTCCCCCCTTATACCACTTTACAGGACACGGTGCAGTCAGACACAAGCTATCAGGCTTCAGACTCAGTGACACTCCTCTCTGCCACTGGGGCCAAACAGAAACATGAGAACACCTCATGATCTACGTGGCCGGCTCATCACTGAAATTCGATTCACACTGTAAAACCAGGAACACCTCATCCTGGAAGAAGACAGCTACAAAGCGCTAACAAATTTCGCTCAGGACCTCTTCAGCAGAAGACGGACCTTCCCCCAGCCACAATCACCGCAATGAAGAGAATGCAAGTACCCATCAAAGCTGCCCATAATCTGAAAAACAATTTTCAGATTATGGGCAGCTTCTACAACATCAAATGGAAGTTTGTTCCAACTATCAACTACCCACTGGCTGAAGACAAATTTCCGCATATCTATCCTGTAACCATCCTTCCTCAATCTGTGTGTAGTAGCAAGATGATTCCATTGGCGCCGACCGGGCTAGCCGGGTGGGTAAAGTGCCTGCCTGGCAACCCAAAGGTCGCGGGTTCGATTCCCGCCTCGGGCTTGGATCAAAGTACTGCAAAAACCTTGGGAGGTGCATTATGGCCACAGAAGCCTATGCGCCAACAACTACCAAAAAAAAATAATAATAATAAATAATAAATAAATAAATAAATAATAGATTCCATTGGCATTGAGTTTATTCAGTTCATTCAGAGCCTTAAACACCTCAATCAGATCTCGCAGATTTCTAGTCTCCAGAAACCGAAATTTGCAGAAGTACTGAAGCCTTTCTTGGTAACAGCACCCTTTTGTTTCCCTCACCAATCTCGTTGCTCTTTTACGCACCCATACCAGCAGATCCACATTCTTCCTAAAATGTAGACCCGAATGCAGTACTCAAGATGCGGTTTAGCCATTGCCTTATACAAATGGTATAATCACCTCCCTATCCCTGCTAGCAATATTCTTGCATATCATTTACAAAACGGCATGGGCTGTCCTATCAGCTCATCTGCATTGCTCAGAGTACGTCATGTCTGACTGTACAACTACTCACACGTGTTTTTTATTCTCCACTACCCTCAGTATGATACCACATATTTTGGCATGTTATTCTGGGATTACTGATATGCAGTATTTTTTTATGTTAAACTTTAATTTCTACTTCTCAAACCACCTGTGTAATTTTCCAATCTTTTGCTGCAGTAGCATACTCAGTTTAACCACTCTGCCACCTTCGTATCATCTGCAAACTTTGACATTAGGTCTCATACACCTTCATCAATATCATTAACAAATATAGAAAACAACAATGGGCCCAGCAAATGTTATTAGTGTACTTGGGGGACTCCACTAATAACATTAACTTAACTAGCAGTAACTTAATCTTAACGACATACTGCTACAATTTGTACAGCAGTCTTTTGCAACAGTATCAGAAGCTTTCCTGAAATCTAAGTACAGTATACGATTTCAAAATCATTTTTTGCATCAAGTTCCTTTGTTATTGCGCCATAGTATCCAATCAGTTAATACCGCCTCTCGTCCAATTCATATTGACAAAAATTGTTTCTACTGGATCCTTAAAGTAGAAAAATAAATAAATAAAATAAATATATAGTCTGGTAGGGGGGGGGGGGGTTCCCCAAGAAAGACAGCCGACTTTCTGATATATAAACACCGTCAAGATCGTATTTCCAAACAACACTTCTTGGAGGCGATATAGAAATCGCAAATAGCATTATTACCACCTATGATTATTTGAACTAGCCGTCCTCCAACTGCTAAGAAGTTAAAAACGTTCTTTAAACGTCTTTAAGATCAAACCATCGTAGCCGAGAGTGAGGCAACACACGCGTTTCGGCGGGACATGGTTCAAGCAACATGACTACTAAATATGATTAACGATTGTATCGATTTCGAAACAATTAATGGTAAACTTCTTTGACCTAGCGGTCGTGCAGAAGCATAAGACTCGGCTACGTCAGACCTGCACTAGGTCTAGTGCAGGTCTGACGTAACAGAGTGGAGTAGCACAGGCATTTGAGTTGACCGTGGCTTCAGCTCCAAGTGACTGTTAAATATGGTAATGATTGGTTGTCATCAACTGTAAACTCCTCTGACTTATGTGGTCAGAGGTTTTTTTTTTTTTTACAGAGGAGTTTATTTTATTTTATAATGGGCACCTGGATGGTTAATTGTCTAGATTTATTTGTTCAGAAACTGAATCCCAATCTAAAATCAACGCAAAACTAGTTTCGTTTTAGATAATATTTTACATCTCTTCAACTCCATTAATTACTTCGCACCTCGTAATGCCTTGTTTCTTCCGTGATTAATCTTTACAATCTGATAGCCCTTTTTTCGAGTAGCAGTGTTTGACATGCCTAGCCCCCACCCCTTTGGTTAGTCTTAGGGTGTCTAACCCTCCCTTGCCGCTGTTTTAAAATCGGAAAATCAGTTCCCGATTTTAAAACAGCGGCAGGGCCCCCCCCCTGCCGGGGAGGAGATAAACATCCTAACTAAGACTAAACATAGCGGGCTAGGCATGTCAATCACTACTACTCACAACGATCAATCAGTAGGGGTACCAGATTGTAACCACTCATCCGATATCGTATACCTTGGTGAAACTATTTCACTTTTGGTAAAATTGGTACAATGGGTTAAGGCATTTTGTGAAAGACGATTTAGTAGAATAATTTCCTGTTGCTTTCTCTATTTCATGTGTTCAAAAGGTAGGTCAGGCTCTTATAATTCCTTATTCAGACTAACTGTATTAAATACGAATTCAAAATAGGCTCTTCAGAATAAATTCTTCCTCCCTTCACATTCAGAAATATTAAGTGATATGACACAGATTTCAGTTCCGCTTCATGCACTAGATTACGTTCCTATTTCCTATATGTATTTTTACTTACACGTGTAATAATAAACTGACTCAAGTATTACCAGATATAATCAACAGAATGAATCAAAACTACTGTATCAAGAAAACGTTTTCTTTTCTAGTTTTCTAAATCAACAGATCCAACAACCTCCCACCAGGTTGATGAAAACCAGTTTTTCAGATACAGTATATTAATATCCCGTTCACTAGCCACGACCGTCTACAAGATGGTCAGATGCCTTTCCAAAAATAGATTACTCGGCACAACTGAGTAGGTCGAAACGTTTCAGTCGCAACCTCGTAGGTGGATCCTGAACGATACACAGAAGATGTGATTTCATTTCCTTCTTCAAAGAAACTTTCTGCTAACATTTTGCATATCTCACAGCAAATAAATTGAGGAGTTTAAAATATTCCTACTTCAAAATAAAAGAAATGGAGATTGCACTGATTAAGTATCAATCAATCAACAATACTTTCGCTTGTGATAATTCTCTGATCCTAAGGTATCGAAAATTTTTAACTCGATCACATTACAGAATTTCGTTACAGGTTAATTGCACATATTGGTTAATTAACCAAGCTCAAAGTTGCGAAACTTTACTAATTAGGGAATAAATTACAAGTAGATATATAAATACTGAAATTCGAAGTTGCTAATTTCTGCATACATAAAAATATAAATAATACTGGTCGGCAAAATAAATAAATAAAATATAATATATATTTTTTTCGCTTCCTGTTTAAAATTCAGGGTGATCCTCGTAGATTTGGCGTTGCTGAATTCAAATATGGCAGCCATATTGCTATAACAACCACCAATTTTAAGGGAAAAGGAATTAAATTCGAAATTTTTTTTCTAGCAAAAAAGATTTCATATATTTTAAGAAAATGTTAAATACAGTACTAAATATTGAACAATGGGTCTATTAACCTTATTCTATTTACAAAAAATGTTTATCTGAAAATAAAACTTATTTTGTCGTTTTTTGCCTTTTTATAATCGGCCATTGGTGTCTCTGTACGAGATTCCAACACATTTGACTCCATTTTCGCTGGTACTTTTTTTTTTTTTTGCCCATTTAAGAAATGCCCATTTGTCTTGGTGAAACCTTTCATCGGAGACCGCTTCCAAGTTTTCAGGAAAAAGTCTAAATAGGAGCATAAGAAATGAATTTTTAACGACAGGCCTTGGTTTTCGGTCATTAACCTACGATATTTGAAAACTGCGAGCGATGAAGCCTTTTTAAGCACATATCTGAGTTTTTGAACATATACCCTACGAGAATCTGTCGAAATTATTTCAGGAAAGAAATTATTATTATTATTATTATTAGCCATATTGGTGCAAGGAAGCCTGAGGATTTTGCTGCACCATCCGAGAGAGAGAGAGAGAGAGAGAGAGAGTAGAAGGGAATCACCAAGAAAGAGAAGAATGATATCCGGCTGAAGACCCTGGGTGTGCCAAGTCCATACTCAGATGTGAGCCCCTGAGGTTTGATGCCGACCAGTGTAATAAGTGATAATTATAAGTAGTATAAATAAAACACTATATATTACATATTGTAAATAAATTACTTTATCTTATGTGCAGGGCTCAAAATGGAAAATTTTATGAAACGGAACGCTCGTCAGGATAATACACATGCAGAAGGCAGTTAATGTGAATACATATTGCGAGATGCGTGTGACGAACCGGAACGGCGTTCCAGCGTTCATTCCGAGTCCCGATTATGTATTACGTGTCGGGTATATTCTGTGCACAAGTTCGTAAGCTTACACTTTGCTATTCAATTATAATCTCTAAATAAGCCATGCTAGAAGAAAAGAAGATTCACGTAACCGGCAAAACTGATTTATTGTTCTTTTTTCTTAACTAGAAAAAAAAAAAAATAAATAAATAATATTTTAAAATAAAAATATCCATTTTATTTTATATTATATAATACTTTTATTATATTATTTTATCGCTTTTATTATTTATATTTTTTCAATTTATTCAACGGACGTTATTGTCTGCTAAGAAATAAATGTATGCGAGATTTAACTCGATAAATCAGTAAACTGGATTTTACGACAAATCGATCGCACATATGTTGAATAAATCGGAATCAAATCTTAAAACAGCAGTAAAATCGATTTTTATCACAAATTTTCCGGTTTCTGAGATTCTTTTATGACCGCCAGATTTTTCATAAAACTCATATTTTTAGAGTTCCTGTAGCGCAAAAAGGTCTGAATAGCTGGAAATCGAGTAACAGAAGGGCGGAAAATGGCTCTTTTTCGCAAAAAAAAAAAACTGAAGACGAGCAGATTTTTAAAGGCCACATCGGACAGAAATTAAATTTTACTGACAACATACATATTTTATATTAAAATACAGTCACAGGATTGTTAACCAGTAGAATATGCTCTCATTCAGGTTACTCGGGATTAAATAATTATTGATAAAAATTATATCACGTTCAGGGCTTAGTTGCAAACTGCAACAATTGTAATGCTGAAAACTGGCAGAAGTGTGGGGGAGCCCAACTGTATTAGCATGATTGTTAATTAAATATCAGTGTGGCGTTCAGTCATTTGGCAGGGGGGGTTGAAAAATTTATAGTTTTCCCACCGGCTGAACATGTGCATCTGCATATACAAGCAAAAATAAAAATTTCAGAAATAAATAAGCAGAAGCCTAAATTCACCAAGGGAAACATGGCGGCACTGTCTTCTGCTTAAAGTATGGCACAACTGCTGTCATAAATAAGCTTGGAACCCTCACTTAATCCAATGGGCAAATGCAGAAAATTAAATGAAAATACAGAAATTAAAGAAGAAAAACCTAAAAGAAAGTTTAGGGGAACCACCTCTTGAAAGGGGGCATCAGTCCTGTGGAAATTCCCAAAACACCTGCATTGCTGGAAGTGCTTGTCAACTTGTTACAAGTTGGAATTTGGGTTATGTACAGCAAAACCTCGCTAATTCAGGCAAACTTCTGACAAGCAGAAAAGATGACCAATATTAAAAATTATAACAAAATTTAAATTACAGAAGTTGCCTCAATGCTCTTATTAAAAATGCTACTTATGAATGAAGAATTTAAAAATATTGTATCTCTATTTAACACAAATTAAAATTTTTCTAAAACATTATATTATTTGTGTGTTCTATTATGTGTTCTATTTGATTTTAATTCTTTGTATTCTGTTTTATTTAAATATAAAAACTTAGTATTTTTTACTTTCTTTTTATCACATTTATGTCCTAAAACTATCTAAATTATTGCTTAATTGAAAATAAATTTGCTTGTTTTTATGAACCATGACCTGGATATATTTTATATAGTTATATTCTATAATTCGAACAACCCTTTACTCCCTTTAGCCAGAATTACAGAGGTTCTATTGTACATATATATAAAAATAAGTGTTTCGTATGTTCAGTATTATTAGAGTAATGGATTGGCACCAGGCTCGCAATATTTCCTTTAGGCTAATTCTAATTCCCTGCCCCTCATCCCGCCCCGGTATTTCTCATACAGAAACATTGCTATAAATTTGGAAGTTCCAATTGCATTCAGAATTTTAGGATTTATTTAGAATATTCTTAGGGACCTTTGTACCAAATTTCATCTCAATAGGTTAACTCAGGTGCCACCCCAGAGCCCATTCCTTCATATTGTGAGAACCATGGCCATGGAGAGAGCCTCAAATATTATGCATCCCACGAGCTTTGACTTTTGCAGATATCAGTTTTTCGTAGTATTCAATTTTTGTTTTCTAATGATGTTTTATGTATCTCCCCAATATTTAACAACAATAAGCGTATAACAAGAATGTCATTAGTATTAGATGTTATATAATAATAATAATTGGATTTTCGTAATTAATTATTAAATGTAAAAAAATAATAATATATGGCAATAGCAAAAATCAAATTCTGTTGTGAAAAATGTGTAATTAATGGTAAAGAAACGTTCTGAAAACAACCTTCTGCATTTTATCTGTTTTGGTCTCTAGCTGATAAAGGTGGGATGCTTCTGGGTTAAACTATTTTCCTGTATACCATCTCCTCTTAAAATGACTATTACACAAATCCTACCTATCTCACAGCTACCTGCACATGAACATCATGTGAAGTCTGGGTAAAACACCTTGAGTTTGGTATAGAAGAAAAAACTTCTATGCTGTAATTGTTCTGTTTACAGATAACAGAAGTAGAACAATCTTAGGGGATAATTATCTTGATTTCCCCTAGTTCATCTCTTGTTTGAAAGTGAATAAAAAAAAAAATCACCAACTAGTAAAATGATTATGAGAAAAAAGTCTAAAACTATGTTTCAGATTTGTTTTCTCCACTTTAAAAAGTAATTTCAATTGATATTGTATCCTAATCAAAGTCAGTTAATTTTTTCTCATCAGCTAAGCTTGGGTTGTCTTTATTCAAGATCCTGTTTTACTCTCAGAGATAACCTATTGAATTTTATGAAATTTAACTATTATGAAGTCAAGTTAATTTGTATTGAAATATCTCTATGAAGATTTTTGTTTAATTTAAGCTAAATTTAAAAATTAATTCAAAGCTGTGTGGTTTATAGAGATTTCTTTCATTTAAGGGTTATATAATTTTAATAAGTTAATAATAATTTTAAAAAATTATTTGTTATTGTTTATTTTGTAAATTTGAAAACAGAATCCCAAAGTGGATTCAGAAAGTAGTTTATTTGAAAATACCAAGTGTAGGAAGTTTAGTTTCTTTATTACAAAAATCAATAAACTAATTATTTTTATTAATTTCATGGAGTGGTTTTTTTTTATATAATTTAAGAATGTTTTCTTTAGTGATGAAGCATTGGATTGAAGCTAAGTGACTTCTGTGAACAGACAAAAATAGCTGAAAAGTTAGGTACAGAGTAGTGAACATAAACATACCTTCCAGAAAAAAAATTGAGGCACAGTGCACTGTTTCATGTTGCTGTGCAGCAAAACCCCTTACCTTTGAGGATACAGTTTACAGAAATATATACCAGGAATTCAGAAACCATTCATTTTGTTATTAGGGATGAATATGAATGCTGGGTTTCAGACGGAACAGAGCAACTTGCTACACTTTTAATAAAACAGTGTCACTGTAGAGCGATTCATTTGGTGATCATCTTATTTTCAAAATTTTATGGCCACCACGATTCCCAGATTTTTATTTTTTAAACTACTTAAAAGGAGTGGTATACATACAAGCTCTCACAGGGAAGAATTAAAAGCAAATCAGAAATTCCAAAGGTAACTGTCAGAGTAATATCTCTACAGTTTCATTGAGCATGGTGAAGAGGCTGGTTTGACATTCATTGTAACCTCTACTATACTCGTTTATAATAATAAATGAAATAAAACTGAAAATATACTATAGACTTGAGAACACATTTTTATTTATGTCAGAGATTGCTGAAGAGAACATAGGTTGGTAGTGTTTAATGTCAAAAATTACTAAATACATTTAAAAAAAATAATTATAGGAGCCACACTGATTCTTGGTGATATGCATGACTTGAAGTAGCATGCATTACCTAAAACAAATTTGCCATTAGTGCAGAAAGTTTGGAAGTAGCATAAAAAATAGTAGGGAAGGCACTCAGTCATGCACAATGACTATTCCAACAAGTTGAAGTGCATACAATCAAACATGGCAACTACCATACATATTTATCACTGTTTCATTTTAGATAAAAAGTCAAAATGAGAACACACACACACACACACACACACACACACACACACACACACACACACACACACACACACACACACACACACACACACACACACACACACTTTAAACTCTGTTTAAAATCTAAGTCCTGTACCCAAATATTTTTTAAGGATATTTACAAACATCCAATCAGATTTTCCATAAATTTAGACAGGAGCCATCCCTGGACAGAATGCAAACAGCATACTTGTCCATTACTCTTGATTGTAATGAAGGCCTGATACATCAGAGTGGTTTCAACTGCAGGAGTGCAGTAGTTGCTGTTATTTGGTTTTAGGAGCATTTGGAGCACCTTTCCACATCCTCCGTATTTGGTGGTGACGGGCTCGAACCCCGGTCTAATCAAGAAGCGTATGCTACACACTGCTGCTCCTTCCCACCTGGCTACGGAGGCGCCCAAGAGTGCAGTAGTATGCACATCTGAGTGACCATGGTTCAAGTCTCACATGACTAAATTCCTCTGATGACTTGTGTGGTTATGCCAGAGTATTAAAAAAAAAAAAAACTTTTATCATCATCTTTGTATATATCTGTTATTGCAAAATATTAATGATAACTAGTAATACACGAATATAAAGGATACAAACCTTACAGGAAAACCAAAAAGAAACGAAGACTTTTGCATATAGTGTAAGAATGTCTGAAGGACTCGTGACATCTAATCACATGCAATCATCATGACCTTACATATAAACTTTACTCTGTACCCACTATATATGTATGCTAAAAGCTGAACAAAACAGAATATACGAAAAATGCTATTATACTTCCACTACTTACCTTCCATCTCTTCCACTAAACATTAATGCAACTTTCAATGTGATATCTTTCATATGAATGTTACATGAGAAAGTCTACACCAACAATGATTAATCTTATTCATCACAATTTTGTTGTTCTTTATGCAAATAAGATAGAAAGGTGTCTGTCACAATGGTTTTGTACACAATTTCTGCACACATTTAGAATACTTTACAGGCATGTGTAAAATGTGTGTGCACGCTAGTGGGGTCATTCTTTGTGTAACATTCATATGCAAGATACCACATTAGAAGTTGCTTATCTCAGTGGTGCATTGTCATAAGTGTGGGCAATGGTCACACACACATGAATGAAATGGCATTGGCACACACCTCATTAGACATTTGTAATGTTATGTATTTTGTAGCATAATGTACTCTAGGAATGTATAAAAGGTTCAAAATGGAAAAATTGAACTAGCAGATAATTATTCATGCCTTTGCACAGAGAATTCTATGGGCTATAGTCAATAATTGCAATTCGTTTTGCTTATCATTCATCCTTTCTTTTATTTTATTACTGAATTAATACAAAGAGGCCTCTGGGGTTAGGAATATTATCCATACTAAAGAATGCAGCACAATGCTATCCCATAAAATATACAAACTTTTATTCAAAATACAATAAATGTTAAATTAAATAATTTTTTATTAAATATTTTTTAATCCCAAAAATGAAAGGTTAACAGAACTTATAATTTAGTGCCATGTGCAAGCTGAGAAGAAAGAAGATACAGTAAACCCCCGCTATTCGCGGGGGTTACGTTCTTGAGAAATGCCGCGAATACTGAGTTATGGCTTCCATAGTAATAAAGGGGTCTTTATTACTATGGAATAAAGTCTAAAATTTTGTCTGTGTGTGTATTATATGTACCTTCATAATATGACTATGTACTAGACAGTACATAGTGAAATGCAAGCATATGGCATCGAAATGAAAATAAGAAACAATTTAATATTAAATGTAATATTTATTAGAAATTTCAAACAAATCTTTCAAACCAGCGCCTTTGCTAGCAAAAAAAAAAAAAAAAACTTATCCCGCCAGTGCTATCACCAGTTTCGCTAAGGTGTTGATAAAGGAGTTTTGCTTTTTCACGAATACTTATTCTACTTTTTTCTAATTCTAATTCCATTATTCTAATTAATATAATTATTCTAATTCCAACTTATTCTAATTTAACATCACGAGTTACAGAGCAAATTTTTGAAACAATTAGCGCGTTTTCACGGACACTACGGTGGATTTTTTCTTCCGATTTTTGAGTCAACGATCGTATCGTTGACTCATTGATTTTATGTTTTGCCACCGAGAAGACACCTTCACCATTAGAAATTTTATCTAATAACTCAATTTTATTCTCTAATGTCATCACCTTCTTTGATCTTTTCACATTTCCCTTGTTATTCGTAGCCATATTTTTGTACGGGTTAGAAAGAACTTGTCCACAATAAAGTCACTTTCTTCCATTAACACACTCAAAAAAGTCTGTTTTACTGTGCAAAACGGTAGATTTATCACTTTTGTAAGCATATCAATTTATAAGCATATAAATTAAAAGCAAACGACGAAACCTTCCATGACAAGTGCATAACACATACTGAACAAGGATTAGCGAGAAACATCCACGCTCGCGATTTTGCCACCCCTCTCCCCCACCCACTAAGTGCTGTTTTGACCCGGAAAGATAATTTTAGCCACGCCTATGTTTTTTATGGCGGAAAATGTTCACGGTGGCTTTAAAATTAACATTTTTTAGGTTTCATTTTATCTTAAATCAGCGACCGCGAATACAGATACCACGAATTGCGGGGTTTACTGTACTTGCAGACATTATACATTTTAATAGTATAGGCAACTCCTAGTTTTACATCTAGTTCTAGCCTATCATCATAATACAGGTTCAAACTTAACCCAGCAGCAGTGGCACCCCAAAGTGTAGCAAAAATGGTGGCAGAAATTAAAAAGATTGGTCACCTGTCAGGTGATCAATCTTTTTAATTTCTGATTAAACAGTGCTAATATTTCATCTTCTAAATAAAATAAACTTTCTGTTTATACTCCGAGCCAACTACATGGTCAGAGGAATTCACAAGACAGAATACAACAAACAGCACCATATTCAGTAATCACAGGCTTGAATATAAAGCACATGTACATGTGCACCCTCGTGCCTGGATTACTTACACACTTTTTAAGTTTTAATAAAAAAAAATTAAATTTTAAAACATGCCACGTGTTTTGCATTTTTTATTTTCAAAAAAAACTAAAAAAAAAAAAAAATAATAATAATTCTGCTGTTTGTTGTTGTTTGTTATTTGGTTTTTAGGAGCATTAGCAACTAAGGCCATATTTCTCCGGGGATATGCGGTGGTCATTCCCTGACCTTTCCACATCCTCCGTATTTGGTGGTGATGGGCTCGAACCCCGGTCTAATCAAGAAGTGTGTGCTACGCACTGCTGCTCCTTCCCACCTGGCTACGGAGGCAGCACTATAATAATTCTGCTGAAAATCTCAAAAAAAAAAAAAAAAAAAAAAAAAGGCACAAAATAGAAACACTAATCTCTTATTCTCTTCTATTTTCCACTTTAAAAGACTTAATTGCACAAAATTTCAAACATGTGCATGCAGATATATTTTTTCTTATATATATATATATATATATATATATATATATATATATATATATATATATATATATATAAAATATCTCTTTCTATACATTAAAATAATTTTTCTCCTAATGATATTTATTCAGCCAATGGTAGAAGAGGGATGTGGGTTACATGTAATACATAACAAATACAAAAATACTTAACAGAAGCTTGTTTTACTGTGGTAAAACAAGCTTCTCTTTAAGGTGGTCATATGCTATGTTTATCTAACATGACCACATGGTACCATTCTTGATTTCCATATGTAACATATTTATTTAAATAAACTAAATGTAACAAGGCATAATATTTTAAGATTCTATATCTATATAGTATCGGTGTAGATACACCATAGACAACTCTTAAAAAAAAAACTACGATTGTAGTGTGAAAGGTACTCACCGATGAAAAGCCAACTAGTTTTGAAATGGTCCATTTGGGTGGTGGCACCCACCAAGAATAAATAACAATAGTCTTCTCTATTAGTGAAGCATTACTTATTCCGGGTAGTGCAATACTTGGTAACCCGTGAAGGATGAGCACAATATGAGATAAGGATGAAATGATGCCTTTCACACTACGATCATAGTTTTTCTTTAAGAGCTGTCTATGGTGTATCTACACTGATATTATATAGATACTGTAGCATATTTATGTATTCATAGCTGGGGATGAGAGACAGTGTCAAAAGCTTCTGTAAGTATTGTATTTTATTTTATCAAAAGAAGCGAGCGCAGCGAGCAAAGTGCCCTAGTAAATATTATTAAAAATATATTATACATATATGATATTATTAGTTACTTCCATTTTCAGGTTTATTGCAAATTTTGCGCACTTCATGGTGCACAAAATTTGAAACTATGTATTTTACTTTCCACAGTGTAGTGGCCATCTTGAGACAATATCTGGTTTCATGTTCCCATTTTTATTATGTGAAAACAATAATAGATCTTTCAAAATCAAACAGGATAAGACTGTAGGCGTTTACTGAACTATTGGAAAAAGAAAAACAAGAAACCTGAAACTATAAAGAAACACAGAATCAGTGCTTGTCTGACACCATATCACTCTTCAAGGAAAAGACCAAACAGTTGCAAAGATAGTGGTGGGTCACTTGACAGGTTCTCACACAACCTCTATACAAAAACTATAGGAAAATCACTTAAGAAACTATTGCAGTAAAAGTTTTACTATATATAGGAAGGTATAAAAAATTTCAGATTTTTAATCATTGATTAATTTTTAATACAGGAATGTTATTTCCAAGGATCACTTGCCAGGTTATCTGCTACTGCTGCCAGGTTAAAACAGAACCTATTATTTTGGGAGACTATAAATCACATATTTTTTTCTTTAATTATAGACAACAAAGTCATATTGTGGAAGGATAATTTTAAAACAGCTGATTCCACTTTTTCATATTTTATTATCTCTCAAACCCAGATTCAATTATTTTGGCATTTAATTCAAAAACTGAAAAAAAAAAAAAAAAAAAACAACTTTTAAAATATATAAATACTAAAATATGTCACTGAAGCTTTCAAAAGCAGATGCCTCCTTTATCAAAGATAACTTATAGTAAATGTGACTTCTATGAATAATACCAGAAGACGGTAGACCCACACTGTCAGACCAGAAATCAAACAAGACAAAGAACCAAGATATATTTTAATATTTATTACATTTTTGAACGAAGCCATTGCATTTTATGAGTTGGAATTATTCTTTAATATGCATTATGGCACATTCTTTAATATACCATAAATTACTACAGTAAGTAGCTAATATGTAATATTCAGCATTACAAACCTTAAAAGCATGCCATGTCCTTTTGTTACTTTCCTCTCTTGTGGCAACTACACAAATCACTATGTAGTACACTGACTATTTACGAGCAAATATCATATATATATTCTGAATTAACATAGTAATGTTAATAGCAAAATGTAACATGAACAGATCAACAAAAATTTACAGTAATTTAAAATAAATAATTTATGGTCATCAACCAACACCTGTAAAGGCAGAAACACCCAAAGATGAGATGACAGACACTTTAAAAGCTTTTCCATTTAATGAATCAAGAAGTAATTAAATTTTACAAAATGGTGAAAAATAGGCTTACTGCTTATGTGGCGAGTCAACATCACATCCATGCCTGTTCTTCCTTCTTTTGTCTTGGCCAATAACTTTGCAGTTTCTGAGAAAATTTCATCACCTAAGGGTACTCCATTACAAGAAGTTTCTGTCATTAGCATCAGTTTTTTAACTACATCCTTTCCAAGGAGGTTATCAAACACAGCTTGTAAAAATTGATTGCCACATATAGTGAGCTTCAGCTTATCACGATGCCACAGTAGCAGTCGACATTCTTCAAGCGCAGTAATTGACACCTGCATATGTACAACTTTATTAGCACATATGTGTTTAATTTTTTACAGATAATCATTAGTGGAAAAAACTGTTAGTATATTAAATTCAAAATTAAATCACTCCTCATCCATTGCAAAAGTATGTGAACATTGTAATAGCTCAACCTAAAGTTAAACAGTTTCAAGGAGGTAAACCTTATTTTGTGTGGGAGGAAAGGGAGAAAAGAAGAGAATATTATTTTGTAGTAGGTTAGTCACCTCAAAAATCTGCAAAGACAATGGAGTAAATTAACAAGTTTGATGGGGAGAGGGAGATTTCAGATGACTGAAATGGTTACAAATATCATATTTGCTCAAATTGAATAAGATTCAAAAGCTTTTCAACTAAACACTGGTTTAAAAAACAAACAAACAAACTGTGCTCCAATATAATTTTAAAAATCTGACCATCTCATTTATCATGAAACATATATTTTTCTAGTGCCCTTAAAAAGGATGAAGGTGATGCAATTTCCATTTCCCACATCTAATTATGGATGGTTTCCTAAATTTTCTTAAGGATTTATACTTATCATATAGGATGATTGAAAAATCACATAACTCATAATAAGGTCTGTTAATTTATTTTAATTTTTCCATAACATGGCAATACACACATTCACAAAAAATGTTAAAAGTGATTTTTTTCCCTTCCTGTAATACGAAATCGTCTTTTCACTGTTCCCCTTATGCACAACAAGGAAATACACATTCAGAATTTTGCCTGAATTGATTTGCATTACACATCAGGTGAAAATCAGTTCATAAATTTTTATAAATTAGATAATAACAAAAAAAAGGAGAGGGGGATGGTCATCCAAAACTGTCACATTTGCATAACTGCTAAATTTTTAGGAATCACAATCCATAAAACTATTGATATAGCTCCATCTTCCATTCATATGTAGTCAGAACAGAATTACAGAATATTTCTTGCAAATTAATAATAAGTAATAAATGAATTCCCCATTGTCATGTCATATAAATATAGTTTATTGCATTGCATTTTATTTCATTTCATTATGACTTGCATGACTTTCCCATTGTGTTATGTGACAATGGGAAAATCATGCAAGTCATAATGAAATGCAATAAAACTGTATATTTACCTTCATTTATATGTTCTAATTTTTTCCCTCTTCCTATTCAGCTGTATAGTATTATCATTGAAAATTAGGGTTGTGGGATCATTTTTTATTATTGGAAGGTAGGGAACCCTGCAAATCCACCTAGTGTGTAAAAAAGCCAAAATCATTACGTAATGCTACTTATGGAACCTGCGGCTTGTCCCATTCTTCCAGATATGACAGCTTGGCCTGCCACTTGGGGGTCTGAAACACTGACCTTCATGTCCCACTTGTGAGGCAAGTGGGCTGCATTTCAGCAAAGTCAAATCACCCAAATCACCTCTTTTGCCTTCATGATGGTAGGATTGTTAATAACCCTGGGTATACCCACCCATATATGTACAGTTTGTGGTAAAACAAACCATATTATTTTGGACATTATCAGGTTCCTAATAATGCTTAAAAATTACAATCTTTTGTAAAGAAAAGAAGACCAGCCACATACTGAAAGACACACACAGTAATTTTTTTCTGTGTAGTCATGCTTCAGAAAGAATATGAAGGTTTTCATTATTCCATTCTGTTATTTCAGCTGTTAATCTATCAACATAAATAGAGCTCATATGTGGGGGGGGCATCCAATCTGTCAATACTACATATAAATAAATTACAAAAACCCCTTAACAATACTAATATTTTCTACAATGCTGATATGTAGTCATCTGTGCACTACTGCTGAACAAGCTGGTTTACTGAGCAAGCTTTCCAAAAATTTAAGGATATTGTCATCATTCCATCTCTAAAGACAATTAAAGTTAATGATATATTACTGATTTATATGGAAGTGGACAACAAGAAAATGTTTGCCTTTATTCATTCTGGTATTTTATACATTGTCTTATTTTTTTTTTGTTAGTTGTTGGTGCATCGGCTTCTGTGGCCATAATGCACTTTTTGCATTTTACTCTGATCCAAGCCCGAGGCAGGATTCGAACCTGCTACCTGTGGGTTGCCAGGCAGGCATTTTACCCACCTGGCTAGCCCAGTCGGCACACTGTCTTATACATGTGTCTGGGAAAACAGCAGGTCTACAACACAGATTAACAATTTTCCTGTGTAATATGTACATTTTTTTTTGTAACTTGTCTCCAAATTTTAACCTTCTGCCGTAGTTGCATCTAACAGTGGCCATTATTATTATTATTATAATTAATATTATTTATTTTTTTTAAATTTGCAAATAAAATTAAATCTTCCCATGTACCTTTTGTCTACCAACATTCTTTAACTGGCTATAATACAGTGTTTTCTGTTTTCAGTTTGATATACTCTGAATTACAAAACACTAATTTTTTGTTTGGCATTAAGAAATGCCAGGCAATCACAATTAACAGATTTCTTTTCAATTCAGTAAAAAGGCTAAGAATTAATTTTTTATAATTAAAACAAAAAGGGGTGTCTCACAGATCCACACAAGCATCTTTGTTAAATTTAGGGTGTGAGTAATGGAAGGATAATATCAATAATCAGGTTGAAAACTGATATATCTTTATCTCTGGGTGGATTTAAGGAGGTGGAGGGAGGCAGAGAAAATACTTCAATTTGAAGTAAACAGGTTATACACAAAGACTAAATTTCAACTGAATACGAAATCAAGAATATTTTCTTTTTTATTACAGTTATTAGTAACATTAATGGCCAGCACCTGCTTTTTCCTTCCCTCAAAAAATAAACAAGGAATTACATGCTCCAACAATATTTTAAGAAAAAGGTGAAGGAAACAGCAGATAGTAAAAAAAAAAAAAAAAAAAAAAAGGTTTAATAACTAATTCACTAACATAATACAGCCTATCAGCTCGACTCTAGCTGAATAAATATTTAAGAAATTCAAAATTTAGTTCTAGTCTAATTCTGAAATATATATACGAACTACAATCTTTCCATTAAACTACAAGTTCGGTCTACTGTGGCAATGCCACAAATTGAAGAAAATTCAAAAGTTCTACTGGATAAGTACCTACAGGGAGAGGGAAATGCACAAGTATTTAATTAATTTATTGTTATTATTTATTTTTTTGCAAGTTCAGAAAAAGCCACTGGCTTCCTTGCACCATATGACTAATACTAGAACAAATTCTGATGAAATTTATCAAAAAATTTAACAAAACACTAATATACTTCAACTGTGTTAACTTTTCACAAAAATGGATAGGACTACTTTCTTCTATTATGTTTATTGGCTTGCATAATCAAATGTTATGTCTCACTTTTCCCATACTTACTTTTGGTTATTCTAAATTTACATCCACTGAAATTGATAATCTTAGTTATTTGTGGTTCAGTAACTATAAACAATGAAACATGCTGTTGAGACTGGACCCCCCCCCAAATGATGATACAGTATTTTCAGGATCTCTCATCCAGAAAATACATCATACAGCATCTCTTATCCAGCTTCCTTCAGGCTAGATGTTTCTGTGTAAGTAATGGCAAAAGTTCACTGACTATGTAAACTACTTTCTCACCACACTCACTGGATGAGATAACTATGTTCAAAATACATTGGCAGGAGTAAATTTTAACTGTGGCTTGAGTAACAATTCACAAACTTTCATTTCTAATTATATTTAACATTACAATTCTGAAATTTTTGCCAGTAATAGGGAAGTCAGGCATTCTGCTTGCTCAACAATATGAAAATCAATGTCTGATTTTCTAATAACAAAGTTAATTACACAAACTTAAAGATAATCTTTATTCCTATATTTGAAATATCCACAGAACTGTTAGAAAAATTAGCAAGTATGTTATATGTATTTCATGTTACTAACAGATTTTTCTGAAGCATTAAATTTATGTTTTATTCTGAATGCAAGGTATCCTCCCCCTACGAGTAGTATAGATAGTTGGTAGATGCATTACCCATAAATTTTCGAACACATCTATCCAATTGTGATTCATTCATTAACACAACACATTCAGGTCTATAGTGCCAAATCTAACATACTTGGTTAGGCATCAAACTGACAGACGGGCATAAAGAACACAGTAGGAAGTACATTGCCAAGAATTTATTTTATTTCTTTTTTATTTTGTTTTCATTACTGATTCATTCCAAGATATTCCAATACTCTTAGCAATTTTTATGTACATGCTTTATCTTTGGGGCAACATCTGTCAAGTTACTAAATTGTTCCCTCACTCGAACCTCCCAAGCACAGATGGTCCACCAATTGTAACAAGAGGGATAATTTTTTCTAATGGCAAATAGAAAAAGTATTTAGAAAGATATTTAAATATCTTATGTGTACAAAGAAGTATAAGCAACCAACAAAACTAATTTAGGATATTTAAATTAATAAAGATATGTAGAGAATATAAAAAATTTTAACCATTCAGTGTTATTATTATGAATTCTTTCTTTTTAAAAACTTTGAATGATTCCTCAGAGCACTTTTCTCATACTAGAGATCTGGTATGAGATATATATACTACGTAATATCACAGCTAATGTAGAAAGCAAATGAATATAAAACACCATTATGCCTGGCATTTGTGGATTATGAAAAGGCATTTGACTCCATACAGCATAGGGCAATGTTTCGGGCCCTAGAAAGACAAGGCACAGACACCCCATATATTATGATTTTGAAGAAAATATATGAGAATACTATCTCCTTTATTAGACTAGACAAAGATAGTAGCAAATTTAAAATTGAGAAAGGAGTTCGACAAGGAGATACAATATCTCGGAAGTTGTTTACTGCTGCCCTTGAAGCTTTCATAAGATTAGACTCATCGCAGAAAGGAGTCAATGTGAATGGGAGTACCTAAACCATTTACGATTTGCAGATGACATTTGATCATAAGTCACAATCTCAAATAATTAGAGGAAAATCTTAATCAGTTATGCAGAGTTAGTAAGGATTTCGGACTAAAGATGAATATGGCTAAAACAAAAGTAATGATGGACAAGTATGCTACAGAAAGGGATATAATCATTGAAGAAGCAGTAATTGAAAAGGTGGACTTCATATACATATCTGTGACAAGTCATTGGCTGTAATAATGATAAATGGCTGGAAGTCAAGAGAAGGATAAATTTCGGATGGATAGCATTCAGGAAATGTAGTCACATACTGAGGAGCAATAGCCCAATTTGTCTGAAATGTAAAATAATGAACCAATGTATACTTCCCACCATGACTTATCAGAGTGAAACTTGAGCACTCACCAAAAGAATAAAAGAGAAGCTGAAAACTACACAGCAAAGGATGGAACAAATTATATTAGGAATCAGACTGTTAGATAGAAGAGAAACACATGTATTAGGCAGCAAACACAAATAAAGGACATTCTTATCAAAACTAAAGAACTAACTCCGCCATGGACGGTCCCAAGCCCGGCTGCGAAAGGAGGAGGGTGGTCATCCTGCCGAAATGACCAGAACCGGGAAACCGGGGAAACTAGGCAAGAAACCGCATGAAATTCGGAACAAGCTCTTACAACAATGTTACCGCATCCGGGGTAGCCGATGTGCCAGCACTGGGGACCCAGGGTGCTGGTGTGAAGTGGATCACTGGCCACAGCAATAAGCTTACTATGCCGAAAAGGACAATTAACATTGGCGAATGGAATGTTCGAACGGGGCACCACGCTGGACAAAAGGAAATCATTGCCCAAGAACTACTTAGGTGCAAGATATCAATCGCGGCATTATCCGAATTAAGGCTCACCGGGTCTGGAACGATGATCATCCAACCACCAGCACCTAACGAAGCGGTTATGCTATTCTACTCTGGTGGTGAGAAACGAGAAGCAGGAGTGGGCTTTATGGTCGATGCTCAGGCCACCAGTAGTGTGATCGCTTTCCAACCAATATCGGACCGCCTGGCAGTCCTTACTGTCAAGGGCACCATCAAGACCCATATTATCTCCGCCTATGCGCCAACTGAGACTAGCCTGGACCCGACCAAGAATGACTTCTACAACCAGCTCCAACATACGCTGGATTCAATTCCGCAGACAGAAGTGATCATCCTCGAAGGGGACTTTAATGCCCATATTGGCGTGGACAGATCTGGTTGGGAAACAACAATGGGCAAGTTTGGCCGTGGGAAGATCAACAACAGCTTACGTTTGTTGTCCTTTGCCGCATCTAACAACCTGATCATTGGAAACAGCCATTTCCAGCACCCTCAAAAACATCAACTTACATGGCGAAATCCATCTGGCAAGGACTCAGCAATCCTGGACTACATTTTGATCAATGCCAGATTTCGCTCATCACTCATGGACATTCGTGCCATGAGGGGACCTGATTGCGGATCTGATCACTACCTCATCCGGGCTAAGGTGCAGCTCAAATTACGGCATGCAAAAAGATCATCTCGGTCAGCCAAGCTGGACTGGAGGCAGCTAATGAATGCTGCCAACAAACAGGCATATCAGATCGCCCTATCCAACCGCTTCGAGATGCTGGCCGTGCCCGAGGATATAAATGAAGAAGAAAAGCAGATCTCTGATGCCATCCTGTAATGTGCCAAGCCCCTATGTCCACCTGCCCGACGTCGAACGCAACCATGGATATCAGACGAGTGCCTCGACCTCGTGGACAAACGGAAACAGGCAAAGTTGGTCGACTTTGAACGGTATCGGCAGCTAAACTGAGAAGTCCGACAAAGAATGACAGCAGAAAGAGAAGCATACTGGAACCAAGTGGCAGACGATCTTGAAGTGGCGGCATCCAAAAACGAGTACCGCACTCTCTACCGCACCCTCAGATGTCTGAGTGGAAAGACCAAATTGACTAGTGACAACATCAAGAATGCTGATGGGACCTTCATGCGATCACCATCCGAACACCTGCAACGGTGGAGTGAATTCTTCAAAGCTTTGTATAATCACGACCCACCTCAGGGACCGCCAGCAACAGCACTCTCGATCGACCCCCCCTGAGGTCTCCATGGTCGATGTTGAGCCTACAGTAGAATAAGTGAAAGCAGCCATACAATCCCTGAAGAATGGCAGGGCACCAGGAGTGGACCAAGTCACCACAGAAGCGATCAAAGCCGGGGGAGATGTACTGCTTCGTCGACTACACTCACTCCTCAAAACCATCTGGTGCACTGAACAAATTCCGTTAACATGGAGGAAAGCCATTATCGTACCGATCCACAAGAAAGGTGATAACCGGGACTGCAAGAACTACCGTGGCATCAGCCTCCTTTCCATCATCGGAAAGGTCTTTATGAAGATCATCCAGTCAAGACTGCAAAAACATCGCGAGCAAACCAGTCGAGAAGAACAGGCAGGATTTAGACCCGGGCGAGGATGCTGTGATCAAATCTTTGCCATTCGTCAGCTGATGGAGGAGAGGATCCGGTGTGGACAGCGAACCGTCATTGTTTTCATTGACTTTAAGTCTGCTTTCGACTGTGTCCACCGGCCTGCCTTATGGAAACTACTAGAGGTTGAACATGTACCTCGAAAAGTCATCACACTCCTCCAAACTGCATACAACGGTTTAACCAGCCAGGTGCGCATCCAGAACGATTTATCTGAGGAATTTACCATCCAAACTGGAGTCCGCCAAGGGGATGTAGCCTTCTCGTTGCTTTTCAACATCGTGGTCGACGCCATTATGAGGCAAGCATTCAGAAACAGACAGGGCATACAATATGACAAGGATCACTATGTGACTGACCTGATGTTTGCTGATGATAGTGCTATCCTTGCCGGTAACGACGCTGAAGCCACGGACATCCTCTACGACATTGCCCGCATTGCCCGGCCATACGGTTTGAAGATCAATGCTGGTAAGACAAAGGCCCTGACAACAGATGGGTCGCAAGCCACCATCTATCTCGAAGGCGTCCAGATCGAGCAAGTGCAGGACTTTAAATACCTTGGGTCGCTGGTCCAGGAGAAGAAAGTTGCATCCACCATGGAAATCCACAGCAGAATTGGACAGGCGGCCACTGCGTTTGCCTCGCTCAAATGGTGTCTGTGGAAGAGGACCAACATTTCCACAAAGACTAAAATCCGACTCTTCCAGACTTTGATCCTGCCCATTCTTCTTTACGGATCGGAAACATGGATTTGTCTCAAGTTAGATTTGAACAAACTTGAGGTATTCCAAATGCGATGCCTGCGGCAGATCTTGGGCATCTCTCTTCGCGACCGCATCACTAATGATACCATCTGCGCCAGATGCGAACAGCAACCAACCATTGCCGACCAAACCATCAGAAGCGAAGGCTCAGATGGTTTGGCCACGTATGTAGAATGGGCACGAACAGAATACCATCCACACTCCTTTGGAGACAACGACCCACCCAATGGAGCATCCAACGGACCGCGCCTAGGAAAACGTGAGCCAAGCAAGTGGAAGATGACTTGAAGAGCCGACGTCTCGACCTTAACCAGGCCAGGACTGAAGCCATGGATCATAAGGTATGGAAGAACATCACAGAGCAAGTCCGAAACCCTGCGGCACCTACAGCAGCATACTGGTTGCGTGGCCAACCGCCTCCCCCAGCTGCCAGCTAAGGACCAAAGAAGAAGAAGGAACTGAAATGGACTTGGTCAGGACACAGCTCGAAGACATGATGACAAATGGATTAAGAAAATAACAAAATAGTACCCAAGAGGAGTTAAAGAAAACCTGGAAGACAACAACAGAGATGGACAGATGAAATTCATGAGTTCGTGGGTAGTAAATGGATGGCCATTGCACAAAACAGAAGAAATTGGAAAGTTGCTGGAGAGGCCTTCATCCTGCAGTGGGTTGAAAATGACTGATGATGATGATATATGTTCCCCTTTACCTTTTTTGAGACTAGGACAATTAAATTTTGTAACAAATTATTTACATTAGTCCCAACTTAATGATATCAACATATGATGACTTAATTGATATTTTAACCTTCAGTTCAGTATAACATGAAAAAGTGGCTAAACACATCCAGGGAAAAGAAAAATCATGTTTATTCCTGTAATGAAGAACAAATTAGCAAGTCAACTGCAAACCGGCTTGCAAAATAAGTTGAGTTATGATATTTTCAAAAAAAGAAAAGAAAAGAAAAAAACGTAAACTCCACAACTGAGAAGGTACATAGACCACTCAAAACAATTAGTATAACACAACAGATGATATTAACAAGATGTAACATTAATATTTCCATGT
The DNA here is from genome assembly GCF_048544385.1 of Mastigoproctus giganteus. Classification (NCBI taxonomy): domain Eukaryota; kingdom Metazoa; phylum Arthropoda; class Arachnida; order Uropygi; family Thelyphonidae; genus Mastigoproctus; species Mastigoproctus giganteus. The sequence continues at coordinate 16,135,262 of NC_143582.1, forward strand.
ATGCAAATATTTACAGTAAAGCATGATGCACATATGAAAATATTCCCCATATACTGGACTCTAATTTCTACCAAATTAACTGAGAAAGATCAGTTTGCAGTAAAGTTTATTATTGAAAATTATCATCCTCTTGATGTGATTTAACCAAATTTACAGCTTGTAGAGCTACTAGAAGATGATCATACACCTTGGGATGTAGCACAAACAATGGCATATCAAAGCATCATCAGTAGCCTAGCACTCGAAATGAAAAGTACGAAGAAGACTAGATTAAAACCATTCACCATGATCTTCTCTAAGAGACGATTGCTATTTGACTGAACTGTTTCTTGGAACTGAGGGTCAGTGTTAAGCAACTGAAATGAGAATTCTCTGCGCACATGAAAAGATGAATATCAATATCACACAATACAAAAGCATCTAGAGAGAGAGAGACTTGTATACTTGCCAAATAATGTTTCCACAGGTTGCATATCACTAAGACATGCAGAACACTAAGGCTGGACAAATGATGTTAATTTATCTTGTAGATGAGCCTAGGGGTCAACCTGCAACCTGATTCTTCACAAGTCCTTACCTATCACGAACACTGAATGTACATAGACTGCTCTTGGGCAAAAATGGCACCAGTTTGCAGGAGGTGGACTTATGATCTAAGGAAGCATCAGTGTTAGCAGTCATTCCATCTGACAGGGCATTTCTGGCAGATGGAAAATGTCTTAAAAAGCAATCAAGAACTGATTCCCCCCACCCCAGGATCTCCTAGAAAATCTAATTAAGTCCATGCCACAGAAGTGTGAAACTAGTTTAGTAGTGGCTGGAAACAAGAAGCTATACTTGGAATCCACCTTCATGATATCATATGAGTAACTTGTAATTACAAAATTTGATGATTTTGATGATTTGATGATAATTACAAAATTTTCTCGACTAATTTTTTTTTCTCATCATCTGTATTTTTTCTCCAGTATATTGAAAATCAGGCTAATGTAATATGTAAAGTACACTCAATCCAGAAATATTCTCTAATTGTTTTGAGCAGTGTGAATATGAGGTGTGGCAATAAAGTTCCTAAACTGGTGCAATTAAAACAGCTCAAAAATGGTTTAATTTTCATTCAAAGTAATCAGCACCTGATTGAATGCACTTATTACACCATTCAAAAAATTCCTGAAAAGAGTCAGCATAGCCTTTGGTTCGGCGCTTTCATTTTTCTTTACGTCCTCAGCATTAAAATCTCATAATTTCCAAAGGACAGTTTTCACCTTGGGAAAGAGGAAGTCTTCTGGTGCTAGGATGGATGGATGGATGGTTGATCTGTATAATGTCATTTTTCATCAGAAATGATTTCACAACAAGTGCAGAATGGGTGCAAGCATTGTTGTGCAACAAGAACCAGCTGCCTTTCTCCCAAAATTGTGGCCTCACCCAGGAAATGCACTTCAATAGCTTTTGAAGCACGTGTATGTAGAATGAAGTATTGATTCTCTTCCCTTCAGGTACAAATTCCTTGTGAATTGTACTGTTTATTGAAAAACCTGATTAGCATCATCTTGATCCTGGACTTCTGTAAACAAAACTTTTTGGGCCTTGGTGATGATTTTGAAGTCCACTGCATGCTCTGACACTTCATCCCTGGGTCGTATTGAAACGCCCAAAACTCATTTCCAGTGACAGTACAGTCAAAGAAATTAGGATTGCCTTAAAAAGGCTGCATGAAGTGTTCATATGATTACACCTTTGTTGCTTCTATGAGGCTGTGCGACAAATTTTGCAAGACCTTCCTTTCCCCATAAATCTCCATGCAGAATTTGAAAAATTGGCTCCTTATTCATATCCAACTTATCAGCCATCATTCTGATAGTCAAATGATGATCTCTTGCCACAATTTCTCCTAAACGTTTACAACTCTATCCTCATTTCAAGAGATTGCTGGGTGCCCATTTCTTGGGCCAATATGAACATCCTCACATGTCTTTGAACTGCTTATACCACTCAAATACACTGGTATGACTTAACATGTCATTACCAAAAAAAAAATGTTTTTAACATTTCATGTTTCTGTTGTAGATTTTCCCAGTTTAAAACAAAATCTGATATTTCTTCATTGCTCCATTGCAAAATTATGACACGGAACGATAACGGTACTAATGAAACTTGTTGTTACTTGCAACCTGTCAGCCAAATGGGCAATGTCTGTATCACCATCTGTTGGATGATGTTTAAACTACAACGTACTATTTCCGTTTATTTTCAAACTCATCGAACATGACCGCAACAGCACCAGTCTGGAAACTTTACTGCCACACTTTGCATTTTCCCCATTTATTACTTTATTTCAGTATACTGGCATACACTTACCTGGTAATAATCATCACTACACACTCCAAACCACTCTGGAGAATCAAGAAACTGATGACTGTCTACTATGTGTAGAGAGCGACCATGCTGAGACACAATTAGCCTAAAGGAAAAAACGAAATGATATTCACAGTGATTTTCAAATATTCACTGTCATCAATCATTGATATTATCAATATCAATGGATTTTTAATGGAAAATAAAGATTTTATTTTTGTAAATCAAATCTGCTTTTTTTGATTCAGAATCTAATTTCATTTAGCTTATCAACAGAGACCTCATTTGTGGAGAAAAAAAAAAAAGAATGAAAAAGAGAACACTTCATGATTCCTTAAATGATACGATGCAAGCAATGAGAAATCTGGCATGATGATGAAGAGTATAAATATGGCCAGTAATCTAGAGATCACAAAATAACAGGAACAGCATATAAATATTTGACAAATCAGATTGATAAGTATGCAAAAATCTATTGAAAAACAGCAAAAATAGAGACATTTATAAGGAACTGAAATTTAAGCTGGTTACTAGCTTCCTCAAACACTGACCTAATAAATGACAGATGAAAAAAAATCTCTTATTCTATATGCCAGAACTTAAACGACCTTAAAAATTAAAATTAATATAACGAAAGCTGTGACCTTAGAAATTAATTCAATAAACTGAGGATTTTCTTGTCCTACATGTTTGTCAGAAAATCAACTGCTGTAAGTGCTCTGGTCTTAGTATACATGCCAGATGTTGATTATAACCAGCAATTACTAGTACTCAGAGTTACTACTACTCTGGAATTACTACTCAGAAAGCAAAATTTCCATCTTTTGGTATATGCAGCAAGTCCCAGTATTTCTTCATGCAATTAATTTAATCTTGAGCATTAATCTTCCTTCATTACATAGATGCATTCATTTAAAAAAAAATCCACAATCCATCGGAATATTGATGCCTTTCCTAATCAACCTACAAAAAACTTTTTATTCATTTAGATGAAGTCAACACAGATAATAAAGCAGACTGTCACAACAGTGTTTCATACTTTAAATCAGGTCCATCCACCATTAAACTATTAAGGTGGCCACATTGTATCACTGTACTTACTTGGAGGCTACATTACAAAAAATATTTTTTCCAAATATACCGATACAAATAACTGCTATTTAAATTTAATATATTGCAACATTACACGCAAAATTAGAAAAATTTAATGAATTTCCTTATAACAAAAGTTATTTACTAAATGTCATGTGAAATCAGTTGGAAATTTACATGCAATATTTAGTAAGCACTTTTTGTAAAGTGTTTTCAAAGAGATTAATTTGGCAGCAGGGAGGAAGAGTTTACACACATTTTAGGAAATGAAAAAAATATTCACACAGGCTGCACAAAACTAACTGGAGGGCTGCGAGTTGGACAGTTGTTTTAAATAAACGACAGATTGACCTCTTAGTAATTTCATTTGTTTAAAAATAGGCAACTAGTGGTTACCGATTTTTAAACAAATACTACGACAACCAGTCGTCACACAAAATTTGTTCTACTGTGAGAATTAGAATCGTTGCATTTGCTAGGAAGTTTAAAACTTAACAGCTAAAAAAAAAAAAAAAAAGGTGTGAGAGAGAGAGAGGGGAGGAAGGATAAGGAAGTCCTTTTCATAAATTATACTAACTAAACTGGTGAGGCATTTTTCAACTTCTGTGGCATAATGAAGTCATTGCACTACAAAAGGCGGCAAGTCTATATCCCACTATAATCAAAAATGTTAAAGGAGTCTATTCTAAAGCAAGCTAATAGTTTTGAATTTAAAAAACTGCCAAAGGAGGAAAAAAAAAAAAAAAAAAAAAACTTTATCTCTATTTATTATTATCACAATTTCCCAAAGAAAATCATTTTATTATTTATCAAAGTAAATAATAAAAAAATAAATAACTAAAAAACAAATCTTTGGAATTAGTAAGGTTTGGAGTATATTTTCAAACTCACAGTAATATATCTTCGAACCTTTCCCACAAATAACCTATACAAATATTTCATAGGATATCAATTATCACAATGGAGTAAATTTAACAATTACAAGATTTTCAGTTGGGGTTATAAAATAAGAAAAATTAAAAACTAAAGAATTATGAACAATGGAGTTCTGCTATATAAAAAAAAAAAAAAAAAATATTAGATGATACACTGTACCAACATTTGTACAAATGCTTAGAAACTTCTGATAATAATTGAACTTTTTTTTTTTTTTTTTTTTTTTTTACACAAAGGGCATTCAAACAGTTAATTCTTTATTACATACACAAAGCAAAACAGCATTCTTGTGGTAGACTTATCATGGCTATTACTGTTGCTTATCCCCTTGAAAGAACAAAGCATCAGACAAAAAAAAAAATAAGAGTAGCTAGAATAGTTCTAGTAGATACAATAGTAATGTGGTATGTAGCGGTAAATTGGAAAATCACAGTATGGACTAGTAAATGGTTCACTCTGTGCCATGGCATGAAAAACCTGAAAGAAGCCTGGTCAATGATGCATGAGAGTCATTTAATGGAGGGTTAGAAATGGACCGTGAGACAAAGATCTTGAACAGAGGTAATAAAACAAGTAACAGACAGTACAAGCAGGTGAATATTGTGTTAAAAATAAATAAAAATGCCCTAACAAATATTCAAACAAAAATGCTTAATGCTAAAAAGTGGTAACACTGGCATATAAACCAGCTAAAAACACAGTTTAAAAGCAATAATAAAAATAAGAGAATAAGAAGTACATCTTTCAATACAGTATTACTTCTATCTCTTTATCCACAGTATAGATAACTAATCATTTTTAATAAACAGTACTTTATGTGAAATGCATAACTGTGGTTATATCTCTAAAAACTGAGAAACTGTCCATTATAAAAATAATAGTACTAATAGCAAATCTGGAAGGAATAAATAATATTTTATATATCTGACTTATTACGTGACTCATTACCATTTTATTAAAAAAATGACACTTGAACTAACACAATTGGGAGGGGGAGCAATATGATGTGGTTGTGTTGACTATTAATGGAATTCTCTGTGTGGTAAGGTGGAATACCTCACAGGTATTCTATATTTGTTTGCCTATCAATGCACTTGTGCTGGTTATTACCAGCATGAATTATGTAAATTAGTAGATAAATTTTCATTATCATATGGCAGCACATATACTCACTTTAATAAAGCCATTATATGCTTGACCACTGTCTTACCCAAGATTTGGATCTATAAAGACGTATTAAAAAAAAAGTCCTGATGAAAGACTGACTTTATGATACTAACTAGAATTAAACAAGTTAATTGTGAAATTATGCAATCGATTAACTGCTTCTGTTGCCAAGTTGCACAATTTAGCTGCCTTAGTATTGTGAAATGGTTATAGATCAAGGGTAGGCAACCTTTTTCCTCATTAGTGCCATTTTTGTTTATATTTTTATAATCATATTAACATAAATATTTTTATAACCATAAAAATCTTCAAGCATTCCACTTGGAGAGGTAAATGAATGCAAAAGTAAGAAATATAAATAAGAATCATACCATCGGAGTGACACAGAAAATTTTCCAGAGTGCAACCTGTCGGGCATGCATGCCTAGGGCTGCTGATACACATAGTAGATCACACCAAGAGTGTCATGAACTGTTTAGTAATAAATAGTGTAGTGTAGTATGCTGTGGTGAGTAACTGAGTCTTGTGCATTGCCATCATTTCTTGGTATACATTATCCAATTCAACTGTGGATGCAGTGCCCCTCCCCTTTTGAATTTTTGACAGAAAATTTAAAGGAAGTGATATAAATGAGAGAGCTCATCATTGGGCATGGGGTTTATCGATTAAATAAAATTAACCACTGAATATTACATACTGCTTGCAGTTTAACAATCAAACTCCTCAGCAGAATGCCAGGAATTGCATGACCCACAGTGTTAAATACATTTCGACGAAGATAAAGAAAGCCAACACGAGAACCATGGGAAACTTACCAGGAAAACTCGTTTCCCACTACCGCAGTTTCTCCCTGCATTCTCGGTAAACAGATGGTGCATATTATCGGAGTAGAAGTCGATAACGATGTATTGATTAGTTTTTTCTGATTATTAAAAGCAGATTATTGGAGTTCATGAGTGGGCTGAAGTTTACTTATGGGTACACCCTCCAGACTGCCTCAGTCTTAGGGTGTTTATCACCCAATTCCTGCTGTTTTAAAATAGGAAAAACGACTTCTACAGCCTGCGTGTGTTATCGGTAGTAGCAGAAGTTCGTTTCCTATTTGGTAAAAACAGTGTGAAGGGGGGATAAACACCATAAGACTGAGGAATCTGGAGAGTGTACCCATAAGTAAATTTAACCCCACTCATGAACTCCAATAATCTGCTTTTAATAATGAGAAAAAAAACTAATTAATACATTGTTATAGACTTCTAAATACGATAAATATTTGTATTGACGATTTATTGTAAACTCTACTGACTTGGTTGTCGTGCCGGAGTATAAACAGAAAAAAAAAAAAAAAAATACTGCCATTACCGATAACACGCACCATCTGTTTACCGAGACTGCAGGGAGAAACTGCGGTAGCGGGAAAAATAAGTTTTCCTGGTTCTTGTGTTGGCTTTCTATACCTTAGCCGACATTTCTTTAGAGGAAGACCTCTGAGGGCAATTAAATCAGAGATAGAAATGCATAATAAACACAGCTCATTAGAAATTCTAATGAGCCATGTTTATTGGACATTCTGGAGGCTGTCTACTATGGTATGGTGTATTTATTATGTTTTTTAGGTTTTGACAGTGCTAGTAGCAGGTGCTAAAATGACCATCACTGCTGTAGTCACTTTCAGGCATATATCAAAAGAATAGTCTACACCTCTTTCAGTTCTCTGCGTAACCAATAAAATTGTGATGGTGCATCTTGCTTTTCGCTTCTTAATAGGGTTCGTTTCAATATACACCAATTCTCCCATAGAAAGAAAAGCTAAAGACAATGACAAGTTATTCACAAATGCCATCTACATATTAGCCGATTCTGCTAATCATTCTGTTTTTGAAATGAAGTAAGTTAAATGAAGACATTATGGTTGGTAAGCTGCTACATTCATCAAAATGATACAATTAGCTAGTTAAAATGTAATGAACACCAGCACATCAGAATTTAGAGTCCCAGCTCTTATTAATATCATTCTGATCAATTTGATTGGATACTATGATGTGGTCACAAAGGAACTGGATGCAAAAAATAATTCTGATATCATATACTTGGATTTAAGGAAAGCTTTTGATACCGTTGCACATGGAAGACTACTGTACAAATTGGAGCAGTATAGCGCTGAGGGAAAGTTGCTATAATGGATAAAAGGATGGTTGAGTGGGAGAAGAAGACAGAGAGTGGTAATCAATGGATACTGCTCTACATGAACTAATGTTATTAGTGGTGTCCCTCAGGGTTCAGTGTTTTGTATATTTATCAATGATATTGATGTAGGTATATCAAGCTTAATGTCAAAGTTTGCAGATGATACAAAGGTTGGCAGGTAATGACAGTATGCTGCTGCAACAGGATCTGGAAAAGATGGGTAGATGGGCTGAGAAGTGGCAACTAAAGTTTAACATTGACGAATGCAAAGTACTGCATATGGATAGCAGTAACCAAAAGAGAAATGTACCAGCTGGGTGGTGTTAGACTCAGGGTAGTAGATAATGAAAGAGACCTAAGGGTAATTGTGCAGTCAGATATGAAGTTTTCTGAGCAGTGCAGAAAGGCTGTCAGAGTAGATCATGGGGTCTTGTCAATGATATACAGGAATTTTGCAAGCAGGGATAAGGAGGTGATTATCCCCTTGTATAAGGAAATGGTCAGGCCACATCATGAGTACTGTGTACAGGTCTGGAAGCCTTATTTTAGGAAGGATGTATAGTTGCGAGAACGAGTACAGAGAAGGGCAACAAGACTGGTGAAGGGAACAAATGGGTGCTCTTATGAAGAAAGGCTTAAGTTCTGAAAATTGCAGCTTCTGGAGACTAGGCACCTGCGAGGTGATCTGATTGAGGTGTATAAGGCCTTGAATGGACTGAGCAGGCTCAATGCTGATGGGATTCTTCCTCTCGCTCAGATTACAAACCTGAGGGATCATAGATTCAAACTGAGGAAAGATGGTTGTAGAATAGGTGTGCAGAAGTTTGCCTTTAGCCAGCAGGTAGTTGATTGCTGGAACAAACTTCCATCTGTTGTTGTGGAAGTTGATAGCTTAAATAAATTCAAGGCAAAACTAGACAAACATTTGAAATAAATGAATCAGTGAAATGAGAAGTTTTTTTTTTTTTTTTTTTTTGGCTGATGCTGTATAAGCTTGCTTTCTTGCATTATGTGCCTCTACTAATGCTAATATGTCATAAATGTATATCAATCTTTGTCCAAGGTTATTGACGGAATGTTCAACAAATCTACATTCAGGCATGACCTTGTTTATGATTAAGGTCTGTTGCCTACACTAGTTCTTTTCAAACTTGTCACTAGTAGCATCCTTGGGGTGAAAATTTGTATTCTAGCACATTTAAAGAGCAATTTTCATTTAGTTGGAATAGAGCAGGTGATAATCTTGTGGTATGTTTTAAGAAGCTGGTGGAACTCTCAAGTCCCTTGTCCCTCCCCCAAATAAGGACAAACTAAAAATGGCATAAGATTTCTAATCAGTCTCAATCGGTTATCATTCTTCAATATTTTTGGGAATGATCTTCAAGATTATCATTATCAGAATTTTACAGAGATATTAATTTCCAAGTTGAATTCAACTCAAGTATATCAAATGTTCTATCTGCATTAATAAATATCTTGTTGGCAAGTATGCAAATATATTAAATACACTTAGACAGTATGAATCAGAGCTGTAATGCTTAAGTTCTACATGCATATTGAGATAAACTCCTCTTATTATTTTGCAAATATTAAATACACTTGCAAAATGGGTGATTATCTTGTTATATAAGGCAATGGCCAGGCCATACCTACAGTACTGTGTACAGGTCTGGAAGCCTCATTTTAGGAATGTAGAGTTGCTAGAATGAGTACAAAGAAGGGCAACAAGATTAGTGAGGGAAACAAAGGGGGTGCTCATACAAAGAAAGGCTTAAGTTCTGCAAATTGCAGCGCCTGGAGAGTAGGAACCTGCAAGTTGATCTGATTGAAGTATATAAGGCCTTAAATGGGTTGAGCGAGCTGAATGCTGATGAGATTCTTCCTCTTGCTCAGATTAAGAACTTGAGGGGGCACAGATTCAAATTGAGGAAAGACAGTTGTAGAATAGATGTGCGGAAATTTGCTTTTAGCCAGCGGGTAATTGATTGGTGGAACAGACTTCCATCTTTTGTTGTGGAAGTTGATAGCCTAAATAAATTTAAGGCTGAGCTGGACAGGATTTGGAATGAATGGAGGGAGTGAAATGGGAGTTTTTTTCCCCCGTTTTTTTTTTTGGCTGATGCTGCATGAGCTTGCTTTCTTGCATCATATGCCTCTACTAATGCTAATGTGCAATAATTTAACAACTTTATGTTAAATTCAACTTCTTCCTATTACTGTTAATTCATTTTTTAAAAATATCCACAAACGCAGTAGTACTCAAAATTCTCTAAAATGCATGTTGGTCAAAATCCCACAGACACCATCAATCAGAGTCCTGTATAATAGTTGAATGGCTGAGCATAATTTGTTGTTTTGTACATGTGTACATTTTAAATAGGTGCATGCACCTTTCAAACATAAGCAAAATATACATGTTCTGCTTACATATGTAAAAAAATAGAAGTGCTACTGTGTTCTGAGATAGCATATGCAGCCACTGGTGCACGGGCAGCAAGGTTCAATTTATACAACTGAATCAATAAAAAATGTAGAGTCTACTTTGATGCGGGTATATCTACTGCCTTAAGCAGTTACAATGCAGTTATAAATGTTTCTGACCACTGATGGCTACAAAAAGTATAAGTAAATCAATTTATTTTAAAAAATCTAAAATAAAATTATTTAAAATTGATATAGATTTTAAATTTAACTAGCTTTACACCCCACACAGTCATTTTTTTTAAACGACCAAACAGAAGCTAAAGAAGAAAGAGTAAAAAAAATCAATTCCTACTTTTCCAACTCCTTTTTTGTGATTTTAATGTGAAATCATTTTTCTATCCTGTATATATTCTGTGCTTTTTTCACTCAACCATACAATTTTCCAGAACAGGTTTTATCATTTATTTTTTTATTCAGCACTAGTTTTATTTCATTATTCATCACCTGAACAACTTTATTTAATCTTATGCTTCTTAAAATATAATTTGGCATTCTTCTCTAGTATAATCATCTAACATCATTCACCACCTTGAATTCTGTTTTGTTGTGCTACATGACAGCTTGTAGAAGGCTCTTAAATTTCTTATGATGTCATGCATCTTACTTCTACAAGGTAGATTTTCCTTATTGTTAGTTTTATAATTTGGAAACATTCCAAGCCAGTTTTAAGCAAAGGGAAAATTATCACGATTACATCCTGCACAGATCTCTGGATTCTTTATCTTATTAAATAATACTGATAATAAAACCTGTAAAAATCTACAGTCCTTAACTTGAACTTAAAACGATAGCCATTCTTAATTTTTAATCAAAAAAAGTGAAAAATAAACTTCATTTTAGAAAGGGCATAGATCTGTTGAAAAACAGATCTATTTGCATGGTGACCTAATATTTACCAATTCCTTCCAATAATTAGTCCAAGCATTCCTTTAATTTATTCAAACTACCAATCTCCAAAACACTAGGTGGGTGCTTCCAACAATTGGTTACTCTTTGGCTGAATGCCAATTTCTACACAGCTATTCTGCAACCAACCATTTCAAATTTATGCCCCCTTGTGTGTATCATCAGAGAAAGATTAAAGATGCCATTAGCATTTAGTTTGCTTAACCCTTTTAAACACTTATACAAGTCAATTAGGTCACCATGCAGTGCCTAGTTTACAGGGAACACAATTCACAAATCTGAATCATTCTTGATAGGAATATCCTTTTCTGCATCCAACTTTGTTGCCCTTCCCAGCAGATCTATGTCCTTGCTAAAATGAGGTTTCCAAACATGTATGCAGCATTACACAACAGGATGATCACCTCTTTTTCAGTGCCAGAAAAATTCGAGCATCATCGGCAGAACTCCCTATGGTCTGTTCCAACTTCTAACAATTTGTCTGTACACCTCAAAGAATTTGTTGTCAGACCGAACTACCACTAGATCATTTGCATGCTCAACTACCTCGAATTTTATACCACCCAAATGGTATATTATTCTGAGATTATTGCTACCCAAATAGAGTGTCTGCACTTATCACCGTTAAATATCCAAGTGCCATTTTCCAGCCATCTGCTTAATTTATCTAGATCAGCTTGAGGTATATACCCTGATTACTGACATTATCCAGTGTCCACCTTTGTATCACAGCAAACTTAGATATTAAACTTGAAATACATACATCAATATTTTAATACAGACACACTGATACACAAATAAATGCACTCACACACCTATGTACACGATGCACTCAAGTACTGATACATAATAATAATAAAATTCTTTATTCGTAGAAATGTAGGACATGATTCCTGCTACAGCCAACCAGAGGACATATGCACACATGAACACAACGATACATACGCATGCACTGATAAAAACACACACACACACTGATATGTACCTGGATGCACTCACACCTATATACACAACACACTCCCGCCCTGATATGCATGCAGATACACTGATACACACACATGCCTGAAAAGCACATACGCACACATATACATACACGCACGCACCGATAATCTCACACACACACACTTACATTTATTAGCCGACCGGGCTAGCCGGGTGGGTAAAGTACCTGCCTAGCAACCCAAAGGTTGCGGGTTCGAATCCCGCCTCGGGCTTGGATCAAAGTACTGCATAAACCTTGGGAGGTGCATTATGGCCACAGAAGCCGATGCACAACAACTACCAAAATAGAAAAAAAAAAACAACTTACATTTACACACACACTCACTGACACTCTCACACACACTGACATTTACACACACACTCACTGACACTCTCACACACACACACGAACAAACACACTGACATTTACACACACACACACACACACACACACTGACATTTACACACACACACTGACATTTACACACACACACTGACATTTACACACACACACACACACACGAACAAACACACTGACATTTACACACACACACACGAACAAACACACTGACATTTACACACACACACACGAACAAACACACTGACATTTACACACAGACACACGAACAAACACACTGACATTTACACAGACACACGAACAAACACACTGACATTTACACAGACACACGAACAAACACACTGACATTTACACAGACACACGAACAAACACACTGACATTTACACAGACACACGAACAAACACACTGACATTTACACAGACACACGAACAAACACACTGACATTTACACAGACACACGAACAAACACACTGACATTTACACAGACACACGAACAAACACACTGACATTTACACAGACACACAAACAAACACACTGACATTTACACAGACACACATACTGATCCATACAAGCACGCATCGATAATGGTCGCACTCGCTGTACACAATGCACTCCTGCGCCGATACATATGCAAAAACCCACAATACAAAATCATGCACACTGATACATACACATACCTGATAAGCACGTACACACAGTTTTATACACAGGTGCACATGCACGCAGTGATAATTACACAGACAGACGGAGAGAGAGAAAATAATGCATGCATTACTTCCCCTAATTGTAATGTCCATGTGTGAGTGTGTGGCAAATTTTTAAAAACATATCAAGTTTTCAATATACATTAAATAATATGATATTTACCTATATTCACTGTGTTCTGCTTTTAACTCCTGTCTCCTTCTCTTTACAAAAATCATATTTCATTTTATTAGAAAAGTCAACATTATTTCAATAAATATGCAGTGATATTAAGGCTTCTGAGAGGGACATTATGAAAGAAAGCAGTCAAAAAGATTTTCCACTTCCTCATTTAGTAGCTTTTAGATTACAGTTAACAGAAACAGAGATCATGTAATATTTACTGTATGATGACAGGAGTTAACAAGATCTTTTATCCTAAAGAGATAAGGCTATCCATTTATTTCAGAGGTCAAGTAGAGGGGGACAAGGAGTACTAGAATTCTTCAACAAACTTGTTTACTTTAACACTGTTCATGAGAAGTAGCATTTTGATATACAGTATATATATATATATATATTAAAGATAAAGGAAATCACTTAAAAATAGCAACAAAAAAAGAACAGCAAACTGTACATTACAATCAAGATTTCAATGACTGACATAGATTTGCATTATTTTATATTTATTGTACAAATAATTTTAAACAGATTAATTTTGAAGGTACTGCTAAAAATTTGAAGATCTGTGCTGTAATCCTACATTTAGATGTTAGCAATAGTTCAAGCCTGTATAAAATGACTATCAAAGGTGTAGGGCCAAATTGTACCATATTTGAATTTTGTACTTTTTCATAAGTAATAAACAGACACCAAATTGTACCTTATTAATAAAATAATAATATTGAGATTATCAATATTTATAACAGGATAGGTCAGAGGAATGTCAACTTTATACCTCTTTGGCTTGTGTTAATACTGAAAGATATGTTTTCTGATAACAAGTTTAATGTATGTGTGTATGTATTGAACTGAAAGGTTGAATAAGGTGATAAAATCCAGCCTGCCTTCTATTGATTACCCCCTAATATTGTGAAGGTATTAAAGGAAAGCTGCAGCAGTTAGTTAATTCTTTGAAGTATAATTCTGGTATTGGATTTCAAATTATGCTGTGAAAATTGTCCTATTACTTACATTAGCGATACTCTCACAATCGACTATTTCATGTGTTTTGCAGCTGACCTGATTAATTTATAAAAAACTGGAATGATAAATTGCCAACGCAAGTAATATTCATAGTCATCATCCCAATCATGTTATTTGAGTTCTTTCATATTTTGGCAATGTCTAAAATGGTTAAATTATAAGCTGAAGCTTCCTCTCTGTGTTTTGCAGGCAATAATTATGAATGCAGCTTAAAATTAATTCAGTATTAGTTCAACACAAAATTAAGACTAGACTATAATTTAATTTAAAATTTTTTTGACTGGCTAATGAAGCATTTAAATAATCAAGTTGATTGATTTAGTATTAGTATCAGCAAATGATACAAGCTGATACAGCATCAGTCAAACAAAAATAAAATGAAATATATAAATTTTCAGTTTATACTCTGGGATGACCACATAAGATCAGAGGAGTTCACAAGATAGATAGATAAAAAAAGTAAATAAATAAATAAAAAAAAATCTCATCAGTATATCCCCTCTAACGATTTCTCTAATCCTTTCTTAATTTATTCAGACTACCCACTTCCACCACACCAGATAAAAGTTTGTTTCAACAATCACTCTCTGGCTGAAAAAAAATTTTCATACATCTCTCCTGCAACCATCCTTTCTCTATAAATTTATGTCCCCGCATGTGTGCTGTCCAATAAAGAGCAATGATGCCATCGGCATTTAGTGAACTTAATCAATTCAAAGTCTTAAATACTTCAATTAGTGTCTCCTCACAGGTGTCTAATTTCTAGAACTGATATCTTTCTTTGCAAGAATATCCTTTTGTATTCTTGACTAATCTTCTGTTCCAACAGATCCACATCCTTCCAAAAATGATGTCTCCAGATCCATATCCAGTATTTGGGATGTGGTTTACCATTGCCTTGGACAACAGGATAATCACCTCCTTATCCCTACTGGCAAAATACCTGTATACCATTGACAGAATCCCACGAGCAGTCCTAGCAGCCTGTCTGCACTGCTCAGAGAACTTCATGTTAAACTGTACAATTACCCCTAGCTCTTTTTTGTTCTCCATCACAGTGAGTGTAGTACCACCCAAATGGTATGTTATTTTGGGATTTCCTACCTATATACAATACTTTGCATTTATCAATGATAAATCTCAGTTGAGACTGCTCAACATATCTGCCTAATTTTTCTAGAACATGCTGCAGTAGTATGCCTTAATTCCTGAGACATTAACCACCCTGATAACCTTTATCATCTGCAAATTCAGACATTCATTTCCCTATCTTCAGTTCACAGCATGAAAAATTCATATTGCTGGACTAAGATCTACATCCAATATGGTTCCTGTTTTGAGTTATATTTAGAAAATAGATAATTTCTTTTTGAATGCTGCAAATGAACTGCTACTAGATCCGGCAACCTGGTCTAAGGGTAGAGCAACTGAAACTAAAATTAACATCTAATTTGTGACTGTTAGGTGTAAATAAATTTGTTTATTTTTGAATTATGAACCTCCCTAGCCATGGCTGATATTTGTTACTGTATAGTGCATATTGGCCTCTGTAGCCAAGTGGTCAGGAGCAGGAGTGCAGTAGCACATGCTCTTTGAGTATGTTGTTGTTGTTATTTGGTTTTTACGAGCATTAGCAACTAAGGCCATATTGCTCCGGGGATATGCGGTGGTCATTCCCTGACCTTTCCGCATCCTCCATATTTGGTGGTCACGGGCTTGAACCCCGGTCTAATCAAGAAGCGTGTGCTACACACTGCTGCTCCTGCCCACCTGGCTACAGAGGCACCCTCTTTGAGTAGACTGGGGTTCAAGCCCGACTGCTAAATACGGTCGATCTGCCAACCCACACTGGATCAGAGTGACAGATTATGGTCCATTTCCCTCAACGTGAACCATTGAGGAGGCTTCCATCCAGCAGCAGATTGGTAATGGCTGCAGTTTACCTTTTACCTTTAGTGTATATTAGTTTTATTTCTTGTATTTATTTAGGCAATAAATAATATATATAAAATGTTTGTTTGTTATTTGGTTTTTAGGAGCATTAGCAACTAAGGCCATATTGCTCCGGGAATATCCGGTGGCCATTCCCTTGACCTTTCCGCATCCTCTGTATTTTGTAGTGACAGGCTCGAACCCCGGTATAATCAAGAAGCGTATGCTACGCACTGCTACTCCTTCCCACCTGGCTACAGAGGCGCCATATATAAAATATTACTGTTATATAACTTTTGTTTCTTGAACTGATCTTCATATGAAAATATTTAGATATTTTAATCATTCATATCCATTTGCAGAGAAGTAAAGCTTATACAGCACTTAAAAAAAAAAAATTTCCCTATCACTTCTGATAATTTGTCCAAACTTCCCTTAAATTTATTCAAACTACCCACCTACACTATATTCACTCTTTGCAACTTTTCATTCCAGAAGATAAGGAAAAATTTCCAACCTAACTTAGCTTTCACTAGTCATAAAATGGGCTGAGCAGAAATTGTGAATATAAACAACTACTAACCTATATTATCTGAGAACTCAAAAGTAATCGTACCTGCTTATCTTGTGAATGCTTCAAATTTTGGAATTTGTATCCACTCTAACATCTTTAATCATGTGGTATTCTTTTTTGAAGGAAAAAGGTAAAGTTCAGCCATTATCAACCCACTGCAGGATGGAAGCCTCCTCAACAATTCATGCTGAGGGAAGACTGACCAGTAAACCTTCGGGTCTTATATTTAATTTCTTAACTGTCTTACACTGGCAGATTGTTTACGAATCACACTATAGCAGTGGATCCCAACTGGTGTACCCTTACCCTTTTCAAGTATGCCGCAAGATTAGGAACAATTCCGTTGAGTTCGATGGCAATCACTATTTCGGTGTGCCGTTAATATTCGTCTTTTAACTTAAAGTGTGACTTGAGTGACAAAAGATTGGGAACCACTGCACTATAGTCAAGCCTATAATCATACGAGACTGTTATTTACTTACATAAAATACAACACGATGGAAAATGTACTATAAATACATAACTTTATTTCAAGAAGACCCTAAAATTAAACACGACTAAAATACATGTTGGAAATAGAGAAGTCATTGATTTCAGTGGCCCCCAAGGCAAATTAACTGCTATTATTATTATTTGGTTTTTAGGAGCATTAGCAACTAAGGCCATATTGCTCCGGGGATATGCGGTGGTCATTCCCTGACCTTTCCGCATCCTCCATATTTGGTGGTTTATGGGCACAAACCCCGGTCTAATCAAGAAGCGTGTGCTATGCACTGCTGCTCCTGCCCACCTGGCTATGAAAATTAACTGCAGGATGCATTACAGTAAGTACATGTTTTAGTGACTGGTAAAATTTTTATTACCCCCACCACCTGTGAAAACAAGGTAGAGTAATAAAACTGGTAAAATATATGTAAGAGAGATAACAAGTATAGATTAAATAAAAGGTCTGCACTGGTGGGAAAATAGTTGAGTATTTTGGAGACTACATGTCAATCTAATATAGCTATTGGACCTCATAGGTGTCTGTGCAACCAAACTTTATGTTGGTTCCTCATTCACGAGCAAAGGATCAAGGCTATAACTGGATCCAAAATTTTGCCCCCAAAGTTAATTTCTTTAGCAATCCCATTGATGGATTACTACAGCAGATAGTAAACAAGTAATGCCACAAGATTTCAACAAAAAAAGAAAAAACTTGCAAGAAAGTTTAAATTGGGAATAATTTATATGTTATTTGAAATGACTCGAGTAATTTAGGGAGCCTGTCACTGGGCTAAAAAAATATTTTTTATAACTGTGATCTAACAGTCAAATTTACGAGTCCTAATTTATAATTAAGACTTGCGAATTTGACTTTTAGATTACAACACAGTAAACTAACTTTAATGGACTGCAATCTAACAAATTTCAGAAATAACAGCAGTGTCCTTTGAACCCAAGCTTTTTTCGTCCATATCGGATCAAGTAACGCAATTGTCTGTCTGCTGGAATCTACCATTGATTAAAATATTTTTAATAATAAAGCAAAGTGCCAGGATTTTCCTCACCATCTCTTTTATCAGTCTGCTAGGTGTGTATCAAATGTAGACAGTCATCTGAATCTCTGGTGAAAGAACATGAGAACTCTTCAGACCTTAAATGAGTAGTCAGAGTTTCTAATGCCACTACTATACAACAAAGCAAAATTAAGCTCTTCTGCTCCAGACAATAAGTGCAGTAAAATATATTTTGCAACGTTTAAATGTTTTTATTATTTTTTTAAAAACATTCTGGCAACTTCAGAGACTATAGGTATTTCTTTTGAGAAATATATACAGTCTATAAACAAATGGATTTAGATATAGACAACTGGATTTAGCAGACAGGCTTTATCCCATAGAATCCTTTACACTGAGGTTTTCCCTGTAGTAGATAATAATAAACTAAAGGGATCCATAAAAATAAAAAGAACAAAAAATATATGTTAAAATAAAGTAAACGGGTCACTTATCAGGAACTATAAAGGCTAAGAGCTGTTTACTTAGCTCCCCAGTTTGTCACATTATGAGTATGTCACAGAATATTAAAATTTCCCTAGACAATGTTAGGTACTTCAGCCAGTCGGGGACAATATACAATTAAGAGGCAAATGATGCAGCGCATAATAAATAGGCAATACAAATTGGATGACTGAATAAATAATAGCTGTGACATGCATTTTTAATTTATGAGATGAAGACATCTAAGTACATAGAAAAAAAAGCATTCATGATATGAAAAAAAAAAAAAAAAAAAAAATATGCACACTGTTTGTCCCAGTTAGGGGTCAACGACATGGATGGAATGCTTGTCGTTCCACCATATTGACATGTCCAGCAGAATTTTTACAAGCCGGCTGGCCAGGCCTGATGCTCTTGGTTTTATTTCGGCGTTTCCTTCACCCAATGTCAGTGCAAACATTTATCGTATTTAGTAGTCGTGGGCTTGAACCCCGGTCCACTCAAAGAGCACGTGCCACTACACTCACACTCCTTACCACTTGTCTAAGTCATAGCCAAAAGCATTTGTGATATATATAAAACTTATCTACAAGTAGCCAGCATAAGGATACTCCAAACCCTTATAATTATTATTATAAAGGGAGAATGGGGAGATAGGAAGCTAGAAATCGCAAAAAAATCTGAAAACTAAATATGAACCAACTACAAATACTACTTGTTTTCAAAAATATTTCACACGAATGCTTCGCATTTATCACATCCTTCCGTACGGTTTTCTTACCTCAGCCCTTACACCCTACCTCCCAAATTACTAGGCATTAGTTGGGTAAAAGATAGGGCTATCATATTTGCCTGTTCAACTACATCAACATAATAAAGAATATGGAAAATATACATATACCATTCTATATTTCCAGGAACAAGAATTAAATAATAATAATTATTAAATTAATCAATTATTAAAAAATTATCAAAAATATATGGATTTAGAAGGAATATCCTGTCCTCTCATGTGACCCCCCCCCCCCACCACCACTTGGAAGGAAAGTCACCCTACTTTTAGAACTTTTTTTTCCAATTTGATAGAGAAAAACTAGAAAAAGTGAGAATGAAACCCAAAAATGTTTCTGTCCTTTCCAGATTGACTCAATCCTCTGTCGATACCACAGTCAGAAAGGCCAGCAGCAAAAGTATAGTAGTTAGGTACTGCAATGGTCTAAAGGCTGACAGCAGAACAAACTATCTTCACAACAAGTTGCAGAGGCATTTGCACTACTTTCCAACAAATAACATAAAAAAGGTTATGATATCACAAAAAGTTTAATCAGCTCTTTATTTAAAATCTGAAACAATTTTTGGCAATATAATGTTTTCTCTAAAAGGTAAATCTGCCCACTAGCTTAAAAAACAAAATGGGTATTTAAATCCACGTAATAGTAGGGCAATGAGTTGAACAAAAAGTTTTTGTGTTTCTAAGTCACATTTGCCATAACCAAATTAACCACTCACATATTACTGTAATAGTGGTAATATGTCACTGTTGACCATTTTAAGAAAGCTAGCTATTTGATGTGCAAAATACTGAATTGGAAAAGTAGCCTCAAGTACATGATGATTTGCAGCTCTGCTGAATCACCTTTCGCATAAAACAGTCTAAAGTTTGGGATATTCCATATACAGGTAGTCAAATCCAAGAATGTCTGGTAATCCTAGTCAATAACATAAAAGAAACAAATAAGATATATTCATGCATCCAACCATCTTGACAAATGTTTTCTTTACCAACTTGCATCTGCAAAGGGATTCAAGATCAGAATGGAAATTCAGTTTAGTATCAATAAACTAATAACACAGCATATTTATCAAAGGCAGGGCATGTCTTTCTGATATTCTAGGTTTTTTTTTTTTGGTAGTTGTTGGCGCATCGGCTTCTGTGGCCATAATGCACCTTCCAAGGTTTTTGCAGTACTCTGATCCAAGCCCGAGGCGGGATTCGAACCTGCAACCTTTGGGTTGCCAGGCAGGCACTTTACCCACCCGGCTAGCCCGGTCGGCAATATTCTAGGTGTATAAACCAATAAACCAAAGTGTGTGTGTGTGTTAAACAACAACAACAAAAAAAGCACTACTTCAAATGAATAGCTCCATCCTATTAAAAAGTATCATATTTAACTTGGGGCTTGAGTTTATTAACAGCAATAGATCCTGCTGGAACAATGCATACATATGTAGTCATTAAAAGATCTACTCTTTTCAGTTTTGTCCTCTCCTTTGGCATCATATGCATTGTTATAGACAACAACTGATATGGCCTTAATCCCTGACATTACTGGTTATAACAATGCATATTGTTCTAGGAACATTAATTATAAATGATGGAGAAGATGAAGTTTGGTGACTTCTGGGAAGAAGTCACCAAAAACAGTGATCACATCACACAGTATTGCAAAGAAATTTCTTACCCACTGAATTGCTAAAATTCCATTAAATGTCTTTATCTTATATGGCAAAATATATGTGATGTGATATAAAGGGTCATTTTTAATGAAGTGTCAGGAAATATCATTATCAGGTACAAGAAGCCAAACCAAATTATTCCATGAATTTGATATTTTAAAAACTCGTAACGTTAAAAATCTAAGAGACAAAAAAAAATTTCCCTTAGTTTTTTTTTTTTTTTTTCTCTTTATACAGTTTGATTTATTTCATTCAGTGTAATGATCGTCCCTGCAAACCCATCTGAAAATTGCATTATAAATAGCTGGTAAACCTAGCTATATAAGAATACTTTGTAAAGTACCTGTGGTAGATATATTACCACCAATATACTGGGCTTATAACGTGATGGACAAATGGCTTAGGATCTTAAACAGAGTTATACAATGTCCTTCCAAAAGTTGAACCTGAGGGGAGGTTCTGTATTGGTGAATGGAGACATAATTGCTGTGCTAAAAATTCTGTAATGTGGGAGGTGCATCACTCAAATGGGTCCAAAAAATGCATAATTTAAGAATCTTACAACTGATGATTTAGTGCACAAGTTTCTATAACAGTACTGTATCAAAGAACTCCCCCTTTAAAAGATAGTGTGCAGGCTCAAAGCCTGATAACATTCGAGTCATCAGAATAATAGCTCAATCATCTGCTACAGGCCTTGAATCTAATAACACTTGCAAACTTTCTTTAACATGTTTGGTGTTAAGGCAACTCTTGTTTCTAAGCTTCTGAACAATACAGATAAAGGGTATGATGTTGAAATTTGTAATGATATAAAGGCAAGCCAGGCTGATCTACTTTAGAATGATTTGGATGGGCTTAATAGAAGTTCAGAGATATGGCAGTAATGTTTTAATACTGCCATATGTAAAGTTTAACATTTTGGAAATAACTTATACTCTAAATGCAGTCAAGGCCATATATACTAGGACGTAGTTGCTCACCTGTGTGAGAAATTGATTTTGACATTTTTTTTTTTTTTTTAAATGTTGCTTGCAATCACAAATTATCAACTTTCCTCACAAAGAATACAAATCTTATTACGTATATATTACCAATAATTGGACTGGATTGTAATAACATTATGGTAATTCCTTAATCAACAACTGTTTTCTGTTAGCTTAATTTTTCAAAAAAAAAAAAAAAAAAAAAAATATATATATATATATATATAATAATAAATAAATAAACAAACATATATATCTTTCATATAGAAATTCCAGTAGTTATTTCCAATAAGGGTATCATATCTATATAAACACTCATATGTGAAGAAGTGAAGTCATTTTCAGTTCTTTAGTTATTTCATTAGGTGAAACTATAAATCCTCAACTTCCACCAGTTTCTGTGCTTTAATATAGTTATTAAAGGTCCCATGTGATCTTTAATAACCATACCAAACCAGCTCATCATGTTCCCCTCCAACAAATCCCATGGTGGTAGTTTCACCACTACATTTCTTTATTCTGAGTTTTCAACGCTTCAGTAAACACAATGAGGCAAATTAAAACAATTATGTTCATATAATTTATAACACACAAAAAAAAAAAAAATCTCCATATTATTATATACACTACTCAACCAAAATATTAGACAACGTACCTAAAAGTATATGGGTACACTTTCAGTGACAACTGCAGTGGCCCTGTTACCTGGCAGAAATTTGACTAAGTATGCCCAAGTATTCCTGGTGAATATCATTCCATTATTGGCCTCAGCAACTAGCAGATCTAATCTCAAGTGTATCATTCCATATGAGCCCACAAACTGCCAATGGAATTCATGTCTGGTGACTGTGAAGCAGTAACAGATGTTGCATATTTCTGGAATAATTTGCATACCATTGCTGCACAATTCACAGTATAGGCTGTGGCTCGGAACAAATGTAAGCATTATGGGACAAGCAGAGTCCTTAAGAATAATAAGCAACTGGGGATGTACCGCAAAAAAAGTTTCCACGAGTCAGACAAATACCATCAGGGTTCATAGCAGTGACAGATGCGTGATGGAATACCATCCCTTCTGCAAACCATAATTTATCTGACCACATTACATTTCCAATGCTCCCACCACTGTTATCATCAACTCAACTGTAAATAGATTTGTCATTGGGTTTTTGGTGTATCATCAACTTAGGCCACATTGCACCACTTTGTATTATGACTATACATGTGTGTGTTTGTGGACTGATTTGCACATTGTGCAGACTGAAAAATAACTTATGTGGGAAAACCTATTCCCTCTGTCTCACATTGGCTAACTAGAGCTCAACTGAAGAGGCCTTTAGAAATTTCTCCAGTCTATAACAGGACTCAAAACTAAAACCTCTCCAAACAAGTGTCAAAACCACTCAACTGTCATGGAGGACAACTGCTTTGTCTGGTACACTTACTCGTGAGAGGATTGGCTGGCCACTGTTCCCTGCTTGTACATTAGCATTAGTAGAGGCATTTGATGCAAGAAAGCAAGCTTATGCAGCATCAGCCAAAAAAAAAAAAAAAAAAACCCACTTCCACTTCACCCCTGTTCGTTCAAAATACCTGTCCAGCTGAGCCTTAAACTTATTTAGGCTATCAACCTCCACGACAAGGGATGGAAGTGTGTTCCACCAACCAACCACCCGCTGGCTAAAGGCAAATTTCCGCACGTCTATCCTACATCTGTCGTTCCTCAATTTGAATTTATGCCCTCTCAGGTGATTTTTCTGAGCTAGAGGAAGAATCCCATCAGCATTGAGCATGCTTAAACCATTCAAGGCTTTATACACCTCTATCAGATCACCTCGCTGGTGCCTAGTTTCCAGACACTGTAATTCGCAAAACTTAAGCCTTTCTTCGTAAGAGCACCCCTTTGTTCCATTCACTGATCTTGTTGCCCTTCTCTGTACTCGTTCCAGCAGCTCTACATCCTTCTTGAAATGAGGCCTCCAGACCTGTATACAGTACTCTAGGTGTGGCCTGACCATTGCCTTATACAATGGAATAATCACCTCCTTATCCCTGCTGGAAAAATTCCTGTATATCATTGACAATACTCCATGAGCTACTCTTGCAGCCCATCTGCACTGCTCAGAGAACTTCATATCTGCCTGCACAACCACCCCGAAGTCCCTTTCATTCTCTACCACTGTCAGTGTAGTACCACAGAGTTGATACGTTGCTCTGGGGTTGCTGTTTCCCCATGTGTAGTACTTTACATTTGTCAATGTTAAACTTCATTTGCCACCTCTCAGCCCATTTGCTCAACCTTTCCAGATCCTGTTGCAGCAGCATAGTGTCAGTAGTGTCCTTGACAACCCTGCCAACCTTTGTATCGTCTGCAAACTTGGACATTAAGCTTGATATACCATCATCAAATTTCCACTG
The DNA here is from genome assembly GCF_048544385.1 of Mastigoproctus giganteus. Lineage (NCBI taxonomy): Eukaryota > Metazoa > Arthropoda > Arachnida > Uropygi > Thelyphonidae > Mastigoproctus > Mastigoproctus giganteus. The sequence goes on from NC_143582.1 coordinate 16,159,966, forward strand.
CTGGTGGAAATGAATTCTTGATGTCCAGTGTTGAAGATTTTGGTGCAATATTTCTTTCCAATTTTTATGTACGTAGTGAGGCAGACGTATTGCTTCAGTTGTGGAGTATTTCTTTCCATCTGAGCTTTTCCTCTCTTTGCTGGTCTCCTCTCCCCACTACAGTAACTGCTGATTGAAAATCCTAGATACTGCAAAAGTCTAATGATGGTAGTGATACTCCCACAGCATGAATACCTATGATCACACCTCTCACCGGGTCATTGAGATCACCTGATTTTCTCAGAGTACATCTTTAATGACCTCACTGAGGTACTGAGCTCTTCTTACATGCATTTTTACTACATAAAATAGCCTATTATGTGCTAGGTTATTTGCCTACAATGGGAAGTGTGCAGATGTCAGAATGCACAATTCTCTAATAAATTGGTGGGGTAGTGTATAATTGTTATATAAGTTCAGTTGTTCTATCTTATTTTCAGCACTAAATCAAATTAAGTTACATTAATGTACCAATTGGAGGTTATTAGTATTATCAGTGACAAATGATGCAAGAAAGCAAGCTAATACAGCATCAGCCAAAAAAAAAAAAAAAAAAAGGCCTTATTTGGTTTCCTCAACAATATTACGAATGTTAAATTTCTTTCCCTTTACTAGGGACAATTTTTTAATCTATAAAGATATTGGAAATGTTATAATCTATTTTCGATTAAAAAGTCCACATTTTTCGGATACAGAAAACCTAATACATCTACAGCCATTTCAAAGAATATCAATTCACAGAAACTCAGTATTAAAATATCTCAAGTTTATTATCATATGCTATACACAACATTCCAAACAAAACGTATGAGAACGTGCATTTTCAGATGCACTTGGTAACAACTAATATTCTTAATTTGTATTATCCATTAAAAACTTCTCTTGAGAGTATGTCAAGAGAACGACTTGATTATGGTAATTCACTTTTCAGAACTGTTATTACTTTTTAGGTCTGCAACGCTAATTTACAGTTAGGGCTGTGCAAACGGGGTGCGCTGTGTTGGATGCGACGTACCCGGGCTAGGACCTGGAAAGAGATCCTCATGGTATGACAGTTATAATAAAAGAGGGGGAACAAAACCAACCGTGCACCCAGATACCACTGCTAAGTCCTGAATAAAGGGAAAACAAAATTTTGACATCATCTTATTTCATGTGTGGTTAAATGGTAAGATAAAATGTATTCGAATAGCCGAAATGAAAAAAAAAGAGCCGGGGGGGGTCAAAACAATAACGAAAAACAAAATTAAGATGCAAAAATAATTCTTAATGCGATGGGGATGTAATGAAGAAAAGTATCAAATTTCTAGTGAAAAGATATATAAATTTAAAAATAATAATAATAATTGGGTAGATGATGCGACTGTCAAGTTAACCAGTTTAAATGGATTAAAGGGAATTTCATAAATTCCAGATATAACTAATTCCCGCAATTATAATCCGAATGTTTTCTAACTTAACCTAAGCACATCCCGATAACATCTAAATAAATCTATTAATACGACAGATGATATTAAATTCTGGGGAAAGGCTGTAACTCAGTAACTTTTCAGCACAGGAGTATTTTTTCTGTAAGGAATTTCACAGCACTTTATGGAGCACACCACTTCTAAATTACGATGAATAAAAATCAATTCTTAATAAATCTTACCTTCCTGATAGCACTAAAGACAGCCTGTCCACCCTTGTAATTTTCTCAATTGAGTAAGGTTCCCTGGGCTTCAGTGTCTGTATACCCTTCATACAGTCCAAAACTTGCTTGAACTGATGTCTCGAAACATGCAATGGCTTAAAGAGATCGCTGTATACCATTTCAATTTCACGAGTGAACTTCACAGGTCGCAACATATATAAAATAACACTAACATGCACTAAATTAATTACTGTAAATATTGCATTCCACGTTAAAGTATCTAAGGAACAAAGAACAAGCCAACCCCAGAGAGCAAAAAATAAAGACCCTAACATCAAACATGATCGTAGATAAAGAAGTCCGTGAATCCCTGTCGGCGCCAAATACGATAGGAAGAGAAATGTATTAGCCATCTGAAATAAAATGTGGTTGACTGGGAGCCATCTAGAAGCACAGAACCATTGATCTCTAACCACTGGTGTTGAGTTAGTGAACAAACTTCCATCGAAGTAAGCCAGCTCCATTGTAGCTGTCACATTAGGAGTCGTGGGATAATATGTAATGTTTCCAGAAAAACTCCCGGTAAATTCTGCTGCTGAATTTAGCATGCCGCTTTCCGAAAGTCTCATTTCCAAGTTCTATTATCCTATGTGATGCTCTTGTATCGTATAGTCTTCTCATTTATCTGGCGTAATCCATAATTGGAGTAAATAATGAAGAATTTAAATCTTTCTTAATCAAATAAGCACATAACACGTGAACTAACAGGGGTAATATGCTAACAAAGCTTCAACAGAATATTTACTACAGTTAAGACTTAAATTAAAAACAACAATTTTATAGTAAACAAATTAGCGTGTATATAGGCACCTTACATACTAAGCAACATTTTTGCTCTAAACCCCACAACCCTCCACTCCTCACTTATGTATACAGCCATACCATAGAAACGTTTCGTTTTCATTTCTACTCTAGCAATGCGCGTTTGCAGTGGTGTCATCTGTTGAGAACAATCGTCAATGAAAAAAATAACATTTCAAAAGTAAAATTTTTTCCAAAAATTTCAATTTCATTTTGTATGAGTAACATTATATTTTATAATATATTTATAAATAAAATATAAAACAGTAAATGAAATTTAAAAATGTTAAATGATATTATGTGTTATTGAGTAGCCAATCATATTAGAGAAGAGCAATGTTTAAAATATCGTCGCGCATTTGAACTTAACGTTTCAAGTGACTGAGATTGCTACTAAGTTCTATTGTGAACAAAAGATTTTTTTTTGTTAAATCGTGACAAATAAGGTTAGTTTATTTTAGAAACTTGTTTATTTACGTACGATTTATAAATATAATAGCTTGTGATACATAATGCAATAAATTATATCGATTATGATAATATTTTAGAAGTTTTTGTCTTTCTATTATGTTAGGCTTAACTTCATAATCTAGACGTACACCTTTCATATTCTCTTTTGTTCGTAATCCGTTAATTTCCTTATCGAAAAGTTTAGATTGTTATTACTTGTAAATGATTACAGTTAATGAAACAGGACCAATTTTAAATTTGTAATCGGGATTTCTTAATGATAATAAAATGATATTAATTCTATAAGAGCCTAGTCTTCGTTTTGTTGAATACTGAAGAAAAATGCTGTTGTGTACTGATTTTAGCTAAATTAGTACAATCAGAATTTATAAGATAAATTTTGCATCTAAGAAGAAATTCGCAAGTTATTGGTACATTGTAAGATTCTCTATCTAATTTGCAAATTACAATCTTTCTAAAATCTAATCTTTCAAATTAAAATTTGAAAAAAATTTGCATTATTATTTTATTTATTTTTGTAATTCCTGTCTAAAAGAAACAAGTTCTGTGCGATATCAGTTATCAATGGTGCATAAGATTAAAAGGGGAAAAATACTGCTTATGCTAGACTTAACCTGAATTCACAACATATGTGTTTATGTAATAAGCATAATAGATACAAAAAATGTTAACTCTTACAACATAGCATGGGCTTGGCAAACCCAGGGTCCTGAGCTGGATATCATCATCCTCTTTCTTGGTGATTCTCAGGCTTCCTTGCATAATTTGGCTAATAATAATAATATTGTTAAAAAGAGTTTACAAGTGATTTAAAAAGCAGTGAGAACGTGTGTGCTAATAATAACATAAATCTCTACAATTCTTAAGACATAAATTTAACCTTAGCAGATTTCTCTGAGTTTTCCTCTTTGCCATTAGCTTTCTTTGAGGAGGTACATTTCTAAATAGAAAATCATAGATAAAGAAAAGAACTTTAATGCTTAAAATATCCCTTTACATTAAGCTGTTATTACAAACATCTGTAAAATTTTTCATAGTTTAACATAACAGCCTTAAAAAACAAAAACTTGCCCAGTTCCATCTGGATATCAATCTAACCCAATTTAGTATTGGTATTAATAGTGGCATATGATGCAAGAAAGCAAGTTTATACATCAGCAAAAAAAACCTCCCTGCATCACCTGTCCATTAGTTTGTCTAGTTTTTCCTTGAATTTATTCAAACTACCCACTTCCACAACAGATGGAAGTTTATTCCAACAGTCAACTACCCACTAGCTGAAGGCAAACTTCTGCACATTATCGTGCAACTCTCCTTCCTCAATTTGAATTTATATCCCCTCATGTGTAGAGGAATGCCATCAGCTTTGAGCTTGCTCACTCCATAAAAAGCGGCCCCGGGTGCCAAGCGAATGTGATCGAGCGTTTTCTCTGTGCTTAAAAAGTGATTAATCTAAAAGCGATTTAAAGTTATATTAAGTTCCTGTCCTTAAGAAATTTAATTTTCATATTAGCTACTATCACAAAAAGTACTTGTACAGAGCAAGAAAGAAAAGCTACCTTTCTTTATTTTTCATACTTCTTTTACTAACACTTAATACTCTACGCTTGATCACACCAGGCGCCGCTCCTGCCTCCCCGTGGCGGGGCCGGAAGTCTTGGCAGAAAAGCTAATCTGCCAAGGGCTAAAAGGAGCAAACATGGATCAACATGCCTTTCCGCCTCTCGAGCCGACAAGCTCTCGGCCAGAGTTAGACAATGAGCATAACACCTCGCAACCCAAGAGGATGAAAACCACTTCCTCAGTGACAAATTGTCCTGCATTTCTAATAATGCACTCTCTTGGAGATCAGCCTCTCAGTAAGCTCTCTCCATTTGTTATCCAAAAACACCTGGAAAGTCTGGCAGGATTGCCTAAGACAGTCAAGAGACTGCAATCAGGCGACCTACTAGTGGAGACAATAAACCACGGACATTCGCAGAAACTACTAAACCTTGCCAACGTCGCTGGAATTCCAGTAAAGGTTTCTCCCCATGCTACCCTAAATACATCCAAAGGGATTATATCCAGCTGGGATCTTTTGAATGTCGTGGAGGAGGAGATAATGCAAGAACTTCAAGACCAAAATGTCATTGCAGTCAAAAGGATTATGACTAAAAAAGACAATATACTTGCACCTACAAGGAACATTATTTTCACTTTCAATACATCAAATCTACCAACATCGATAAAAGCAGGCTATCTACTTTGTCACATTAGGCCCTACATCCCTAATCCTTTGAGATGTTTTAAGTGCCAAAAGTATGGCCACTCTCAAATGGCATGCAGAGGAAATCAAGTTTGCCCCAATTGTGGGTCCTCTGAACACACTCAAAGTGATTGCTCAGCAAAAGAAATGGCCTGCACCAACTGTAAAGGCAACCATCCTGCTTATTCCAGGTCATGCGAGAAATGGAAAACTGAAAAGAAAATTGTGACATATAAGATTGAAAATAAAGTAAGTTTTCAAGAAGCAAGGAAAGTAATTGCTCCCAGTATGACTAAGTGTACATACGCCAGTATTGCGCAAAAGTATCAATCAGTGGGCACCCAAACCGATGGTACAGTACCTATAAACACTTCAATCTCTGACTGGGCTCGGGCTGTTCTCTCCCAGCAACAGTCCAATACCCCTAAGCAGATGAACCAGGCAAATAATACTGCAATTACAGTACCAGCAACATCTCCTTCTCCTCCCACAGTGATTGCTTCTACATCAAATAATCGGAGCTCACATTTAAAAAAGAATATCCAAGAAACATCTATGGATACATTCGACTCATCTAGACAAGAAACTATATTAGAATTACATGCGGAAGAAGAAATGGACACCGGTCGACCATTCTTCTCCAAAAAAGACAAACCAAAGCCTGAACGTCACAAGCCAACCACATTAAAAAAAAAAACAGTCAGATACAGCTTCTTCTACTAAACACCAATAATGCCTTATATTCTACAATGGAATTGCAGAGGATATTGTAGCAACCTTAATGATATTCAAGTCCTAATTCACCGCTATTCTCCAGTTGGTTTCTGTCTACAGGAAACCTACCTAACTCCACAAATTTCCACCAACATAAAGAACTATTCGATCTATCGACAAGATCGTAATACTTCAAATGCTGCCCATGGAGGTGTGGCCATCTTCATCAGCTCAAAGATCCCGACCAAACAAATTGTTTTGCACGCTGATATTGAAGTTGTTGCCGTACGTTTGATAACCCAGATTGCGTTAACACTAGCATCAGTCTATCTCCCACCAAGTCATACTTTCTCTTACCAAGATCTTGAAAACCTGCTAATGCAATTGCCACCCCCGGTCTGTCTGTTGGGTGATTTCAATAGCCACCATCCCTTATGGGGATCAAAAAAAGTAGATACACATGGCTGACTAATTGAAACTTTTCTAGACAAACAAAACCTTACTGTTCTTAATACTGGTGCACCCACTCACATACAATTACCAACTGGACAAACTTCTGCAATTGATCTATCAGTATGTTCCCTGGCTCTGTATCCAATCATAGAATGGTCTGTTTTAGATGACCCCCTTGGGCAGTGATCATTTTCCGATTATTTGTGATCTGCTCACTGCACAACCACCATTAGTCACTCCCTGCAGGAAATGGAAGTTCTCTCAAGCCAACTGGGTCAAATTTCAATCTTTTGTCACCCTGGATGAGCAATATATACGTACACAGTCGATAGATGAAGCCACAGATTATATCACTTCACATCTACTATCTGCAGCTAAGTGTTCAATTCCATTGTCGAATCCTCGGTCCCGACGGCACCATAACTATTGGTGGAATGAAGACTGCACAAAAGCAAAGAAGTTAAAAAATAAAGCATGGAATTTATTTCGTAGATCACCAACCACGACTAAGCTTATCAATTACAAGAAGCTAAGAGCGAAAGCACGTCTCATTCAAAGGCAAGCCAAGAAGAATTCTTGAATTCATTTTGCATCTACCATAAACAGAAACACTAACTCCAGGTTAATATGGAAGAAAATCAGACAGATTTCTGGAAAATTCCCTACAACCCCTTCACCTATTCTTTCATGGAATGGGCAGGAACTCTCTGCTCCTGAGGACATAGCAAATGCTTTGGGCAAAACGTTTGCTAAAGTTTCAGCGGTCTCAAATTATTCTGTGAATTTTCAGAAAATAAAGACCAAGACCGAAGAACGAGCCATAAACTTTCGAACCTCAGTTTTCCTTCCGTATAACCAGCCTCTTCAATATCATGAACTTCTACATGCCATGAAAACGACACACAACGGTGCTGCTGGGCCAGATGGAATATCTTATATCATGTTACAAAACCTTGGTGACAAAAATTTACAAATACTACTGGTCTACTATAACAGAATATTTATGGAAAAAATTTATCCCATCTCTTGGCATCATGCCACAGTTCTTGCCTTTTTGAAACCTGGAAAAGACCATACAAGGCCATACAATTACTGACCAATTTCCCTCTCCAGTTGCCTCGGTAAATTACTTGAAAAAATTATTCATAATCGACTTGTTTGGACCATCGAAACACAACACCTAATGAATAATAATCAGCATGGCTTTCGTAAGAACAGGTCCTCCTTAGATCTCATGATTAAGGCAGAGTCTGCAATTCGCAATGCCTTCGTAAAAAATGAACATCTCGTTTTGGTTTCCATAGACATAGAGAAGGCATTTGACACCACCTGGCATCATGGCATTCTCAGCGACCTCCATGCCCTTGGTCTACGAGGCAACCTTCCTGTATTCATCAGAAACTTTCTCTAGAATCGTTCATTCCAAGTTCGATACCACAACTCGCTTTCTATGACATTTTTACAGGAAGAAGAAGTGCCACAAGGTTCTGTATTGAGTGCAACCCTCTTCGCCCTTAAAATTGATTCTATAACAAAAGAACTTCCAAATACAGTTGAGACCTATCTTTATGCGGATGATCTCTCCATTTCTTGCCATTCTCAGAATATGAGATCCATTGAACGGCAACTGCAGTTATCCTTGAATAAGGTGCAAAGGTGGGCAGGACTCAATGGCTATCGTCTATCTCAGCAGAAAACTGTTGCAGTCCACTTTTGTAATCAACGAAAAATGCATACAGATCCTGAACTTCAGATGTCAAATTTTACCATTCCAGTGACCAACAATATCAGATTCTTGGGGTTAATCCTTGACAGAAAATTAAATTTCTTTGAGCACATTAAATCGCTGCGTACTTCCTGCCTTAAAAAACTGAACATACTGAGAGCTTTATCTGCAATGTCTTGGGGAGCAGACCGTACATCTTTGCTTCTGCTATATAGAGCATTGATCAGATCCCGATTGGATTATGGTGCTCCAATCTAAGATTCTGCCCGAAAGAGTACACTACGCTGGTTGGACCCTATACAGCATAGTGCACTGCGGATTGCCCTTGGCGCATTCAGGACATCCCCTACCCAAATTTTATATATTGAAGCACGAGCCCCCTCTTTGTCTCCGCAGGAAAACACTACTTCTTAAGTATGCAGCCCGAATACAGAACTGCTGTCAGCATCCTATTGGGCCATATCTCTTTAATCCACCACTGCAAAACCTTTATAGAAATAAACCCAGTAAAATAAGACCAGCAGGCTTACGCCTAATTGAAATAACACAGAGTTGGAATATTCCTAATGTCAACAGGCTAGACGTAGTGAAATGCTTTCTCCCACCTTGGATACCTCCTCCACAATTAACTTGTGATACTTATCTTCAAAAATGGGGAAAGAATCTTCTACCGTCACTCAACGTGAAACAACTCCATGCAAGCCATATTCAGAAATATGCTAGTTTATTGCCAATATATACTGATGGCTCCAAATCACACTCAGCTGTTGGAGCAGCAGCAGTATTTCCCTCTACAATCATTTCTGCTTCCCTTCCACCTGAGTATAGCAGCTTCTCTGCAGAACGTCATGCAATAAAGTTAGCTTTAGAAAACCTGAATCTCTACCCATCTCTAAAATATATTGTATACACTGACTCTCTAAGCTCAATTACAGCAATACAAAACTTTTCTTATAAGGTTCATCCTATATTAAACCAAATCAGAAGCCTATTATTAAAAATTGAGGAACGTCATCAATCAGTGACCTTTTGCTGGATCCCAGCCCATTCGGGGATAAAAGGGAATGAACTCGCTGACAAAACTGCCAAAAATCCATCAACTTATGATTTAACCCTTGCTCCTATTCCAATCTATGACTATAAGCTTATCATACAAACAACATGTCTTGCGATGTGGAAAGAGTTATGGCACACCCAAAGCAATAATAAACTTTATCAGTTGAAACAGGATCCACAGCTTTGGCGCTCTAGCACCAAAACAGTAAGAAGAGAAGTAGTGCTTGCACGAGCACGGATAGGACATACATATCTGACTCACCTTCACCTACTTACAGGAGAGGATCCTCCTCATTGTCCACACTGTTCCTCGCACTTATCAGTCAAACACATTCTCGTTGACTGCCCTCACTGTGATCAGGACAGAATATCCATCCTCCTTTCCCTAAAAAATCTTCCGGAACCGAAGCCATTAAAAAATATTATAGGTGACGATGCAAACATCAATGAATTCTTCTCTTTTTTGAAAAAAATTGGATTGTATCATAAATTTTAAAACATCTCTAATAAACCATAAATTGATTCTATCTGAAATTAGATTTTTATTATTTTCCTATGAATAGGCACACTATAGCCCCAGTAGCTCGTGCGCCATTAAACCCCCATCACAACAACAACTCCATAAAAAGCCTTAAATACCTCAGTCAGATTGCTTTGTAGGTACCCAATCTGCAGGCATTGCAATCTGAGAACCGAAGCCTTTTGTGGCTTCAGTTCTTCAGAAGCCATCTACCCTTTTGTTCTTCTTTCTAATCATGTTGCTCTTCTCTGCAGCTACTCCAGATCTACACTGTTCTGCAAATGATACCTCCAGACCTGTATACAGTACTCAAGATATGGCTTAAATATTGCCTTACTATTACTATTATTACAATAGTAATTCTTGTATATCATTGAGAAAATTCCACAAACTATCCTGGCAGCATGTCTGCTGTGCTCAAAGAACTTCATATCTTCATATTGGATGAATGTTTTCTGCAGCAGCATGTTCGAGAGGCAACCAGAGAAAGTAATACTCTTGATCTGGTTATCAGCAGTGATCATTCGTGTATTAAGAATTTGCAGATAAAGGAACTACTAGGTGGCAGTGATCACAGTGTACTAATGTGGGATTTACTTAAAGATTTATTTATTTAACTATCAGGGGTATAGGAAAGGGTTTTTGCTTCCGTAAAGGTGAGTACAGTGGTCTCAGAAAGTTTTTTAAATTCTATACACTGGGATCAACTGACAATGTTACCAACAGTAAATTCTAAGTGGGAAGCATTCAAGGAATTAATCGTGGATGCTACTAAAAGTTTCATACTTAGTAAGAAATATTGTTCAAGGCTTCGGCCGAAATGGTTATCTAATGAACTAATGGGACTCGTAACAGCGAAGAAAAATGCATGGGATGCATATAAATTATCAAGCGACTCAGAAGCCTATGGCAGATATAAGCTAGTCTGTAATCAGGTCACAAAGGTTAGGCAGGCGAAGGCAGATTACGAGAAATCCTTGGCAAAAGACGCTAAGAAAAACAGCAAAGATTTCTTTACTTATATAAACTCTAAAAGGAAGGGGATGAATCTGATTGGTCCCCTTGACATCGATGGTTCGAGTGTTGATAATCCTGCTCAGATAGCAAACAAATTGAATGAGTATTTTGCATCTACTTTCACACATGAGGAATTATTAAGGTTTGAAAATGGCAGGTTATCAAATTGTAGCAGGATACTTAATGATTTTGTAATAACTGAGAGCAAGGTGGAGGAGAAATTGTTGAAGTTAAACAAGAAAAGCACCTGGGGTGGATGGGATCTATCCATTTATATTAAAGGAGACAGCAAAGCAACTAAGCAAACCCTTAGCCATAATTATGAGAGCATCATTGGACTCAGGGGAGGTTCCCACGGACTGGAGATGTGCAAATGTGTATCCCCAATTCACAAAGGGGGATCGAAGGGTGACACGAGTAATTACAGACCAGTTAGTTTAACTTCTGTTCCGGGTAAAATAATGGAGTCACTGGTTAAAGATGCATTGCAGGATCATTTAGACAAGACTGCAGCAATAATTCAGACACAGCATGGGTTTGTTAAGGGAAAGTCTTGTCTGACAAATTTGATAGGATATTATGATGTGGTTACAAAGGAACTGGATGCAAAAAATAATTTTGATATCATATATTTGGTTTTCAGGAAAGCTTTTGACACTGTTGCGCGTGGAAGACTATTGTACAAATTGGAGCAGAATGGTATTAAGGGTAAGTTGCTACAATGGATTAAAAGGATCGTTAAGTGGGAGAAGACAGAGGGTGGTGAAAAATGGGTGCAGCTCTTCGTGGACTAATGTTATTAGTGGAGTCCCACAGGGTTCAGTGTTGGGTCCACTGTTGTTTTGTATATTTATCAATGATATTGAAGAAGGTATATCGGGCTTAATGTCGAAGTTTGCAGATGATACAAAGGTTGGCAGGGTTGTTAATGACAGTAATGGCAGTGTGCTACTGCAACAGGATCTAGATAATTTGGGCAGATGGGCTAAGAAGTAGCAACTGAAGTTTAACCTTGACAAATGCAAAGTACTGCATATGGGTAGAAGTAACCCCAGAGGAACGTACCAACTGTGTGGTACTACACTTAAGGTGGTAGAAAATGAAAAAGACCTGGGAGTAATTGTGCAGTCAGATATGAAGTTTTCTGAGTAATGTAGACAGGCTGCCAGAGCAGGTCATGGTGTTTTGTCAATGATATACAGGAATTTTGCTAGCAGGGAGGAGGAGGTTATTGTCCCTCTGTATAAGGCAATGGTCAGGCCACGCCTTGAGTACTGCGTACAGGTCTGGAGGCCTCATTTTAGGAAGGATGTAGATTTACTTGAGCGTGTACAGAGAAAGGCAACAAGATTGGTGAGGGGAATGAAGGGATCCTCTTACCAAGAGAGGCTTAAGTTCTGCAAATTGCAGTGGCTGGAGACTAGGCACCTGCGCAGTGATCTGATTGAGGTATATAAGGCCTTGAATGGTTGAGCACGCTGAATTCTGATGGGATCCTTCCACTTGTTCAGATTACGAACCTAAGGGGGCATAAATTCAAATTAAGAAAGGACAGATGTAGAATAGATGTGCGGAAATTTGCCTTTAGCCAGCCGGTGGTTAATTGCTGGAACAAACTTCCATCTGTCGTTGTGGAAGTTGATAGGTTGAATAAATTTAAGGAGGAACTGGACAGGCATTTGGAGGGAATGGTGGGATTTTTCTTTTTTTTTTTTTTGGCTGATGCTGCATAAGCTCATACACTTGCTTTCTTGCATCACATGCCACTACTACTACTACTGACTATAATTACCCACCTTTAAATGCTATTACCTTGTCTTGGCACATAATAGCCCTAGCTGCTAATATACCAATAAAATTGTAAACCAAACCAAGTACAATTTTTCACCATGTCTTCGACCACACAGTTAGTATGTTATTCTGGAGTTACTGCTACCCATATGACAGACCTTGAATTTGACAATGTTAAAACTTCAATTGCCACTAATCAGATCTGCATAATTTTTCTAGATGCTGTTGCAGTAACAAAACTTGATCACTGTCATTTGCCAACCTTTGTTATCACATGCAGATGTAGACATTAAGTTTGATATACCTTAATATCATTAATAAATATAGAAAATAAGAATGGGCCTAGCACTGAACTCTGGGGGACTCCACTTAACTTATGAAGTGTGTTATTCACTGATAACCATTCTTTGTCTTCTCCCACTCAACCATCCCTTTATCCATAGCAGAAACTTGACCTTAATGACACAGTACTTCAATATGTATAACAGTCTTTTATATGCAACAGTATCAAGCTTTTCTGAAATCCAAGTATATGATATCAAAATTATTCTTTGCCTCCAGTTGTTACTTTGTTACTGCACCACAGTAGCCTATCAGATTAGTCAGAAAAGATCACCCCTTAATAAATCTATGCTGTGACTGTAGCATAATTGCACTCCTGTCTACATCTGCATTACTTCTTTAACCAGTGACTCCGTTATCTTCCCTGGAACCTTGATCCTGCTTTGTGAATTGGAGCAACATTAGCATAACCCCAGTTCACGAGAACCTCCCCTGAATCTAAAGATGCTCTCCTAATTAAGGCTAAGGGTTTGTTTACCTCATTTGCTGCCTCCCTTAATATGATGATTTATATTTCATCCATTTCAGATGCTTTTTTTTTTATGTTTAACTTCATTTTTTCTTTCACTTTCCTCTGTTATCACAAAACCCTGGCAGAATTTGTAAAATTTTGGCATCCTTTTCCTTATAAAATTCTTCACATGTGATATAGATGCAAAACCCCTATTCAGTTTATCAGCAATCTGAATGGGGTCATCAACAATTAAACCACTAGCAAATGGGCCAATGTGATTCACCCCTTCTAGTGTTTACATAAGTAAAGAAGTCATATGTAAACTTATTAGTTTTACATGATTGGGCAGTAATTTATTCCTAAAGTTAATATCAATTAATAAAGGTTTGACTAAAATAGAATTTTCCTTATGCTGTCTGCAACTACCTTTCCTTAACTCTAGAACCAGCATAGTGATCAATTTGATTATTAACTTACAGTATGTACAATTGCAAATAATTTTGCACGTATTCTTTTAAATTTTAGCTGTACCTTATTTGTATTTACTTATCTGCTTGTGTGTGTTTTTTTTTTTTTTTTTTTGCTGGTGTGGCAAAAGCCTGTGGCTTCCTTGCACTCTACGGTGAATACTGTTACTATTTACCTGAAACCACTAAAGCATTCAATTTGACTGTTTGTAAAATTGTGATAAAATTATCTCTAATTTTTATATAGTTAAACGAGTTTTTGTATTTATTTACCTTGTGACAAACACTCGTTATTTGATTATTTGTGCAAGTACATGCTCAGGTGCATATGTCTGCGCATCTATGCATGCCACTTTAAGTCTGAGCGTGTGTGTGTGTAGAAGTCACTACTATTTACATAATTGTAAAAATTGTCTGTCAGTGAGCAGCAAACATATTTCAAAATCTGGGCACATGGGAAGTTAAAATCTGGTGGTCCTTCAGCTGAACATGAACTTACAAAGGAACATAATTCATGATAACCCTGAGCCAACTCCTTGTGCAAGATGAAATGTATGTATGATTCAGTGATAAAACATGTACAGAACTGCACAGAAATTGAACTGCGAAGACAATTGAAAGATAATAATTGGTCTACATCCATTCAACAACTTGATGCTTTTATTGCTGTACTTTTAGCTTGCGGAGCATATGGTGCTAGAAATTTAATGGATAATTTGTGGTCAACTGTATGAGGGCCTCAATTTTTTCATGGTACAATGTCACGTAATGACTTTCATTAAATTTTAAGTGGTTCATAAGTTTGGTGTGTTCTTCAAGGAAGGAGTGGCTAGGAAGTGATCAGTTTGCTTTAGCTTCAGAAATATGGTGCAAATTTATTTCAACTGTAAAGCTTGCTATATACCTGGAGCAAACATTACAGTGAATGAGCAATTATTTCCAACTAAAGCTATATGCCATTTCACACATTATATGGCCAATAAACAAGACAAATTTGGTATAAAGTTTTGGCTGGTAGCTGCACAACTTCACAGTATCTACTGAATGGCTTTCCTTATTTGGGGAAAGACGATATGCACCCAGCTAGTCAACCACTTTCTGAATATGTTCTTGTTTATACTCCGGCACGACCATAAGGTCAGTGGAGTTTACAATAAATCATCAGTAGAAATATTAATTGTATTTAGCAGTCACGGGCTTGAACCCTTGTCCACTCAAAGAACACATGCTACTTCACTCACACTCCTGACCACTCAGCTACGTCAGGCCTATATACACCATCCTAAACTAATTGGAACCATTTTTGAATAGAGGTAGAAATGTAACCACTGAACTTCTTTACCAGTTTTAAATTGGCAAAGAAATTAGGCCAAAAAAAATACTAATATAATGGAAATTGTGACTCTTGCTCATGAAGAAGGTCCCAAATTCATAAAAAAGGCAAAATTATATTTAACTTCATGATTGCATTCTGATGAATTATCAGGCCAAAGCAAATAAAAATGTCAATCTTGAGTATACTTCATACAGGTGTTGCAGTAAGTAATGGTACAAAGAAGCAGCCTGACACAGTATTATATTACAATGAAAGTGCGGGGTTGATGTTTTAGACTAAATGGTTAAAAAATATTAGACGAGAGTAGGTTCACATAGATGGCAATTTACATCTTTATAATATATTAGATCTTGCAATAATCAACACGGATTATTTATTAAGAATTTTTTTTCAGCCTGGTCTGTACTTGTTAACAGGAGAGACTGCTTCTACAGGGGTGGAATACGCTTAAATAGAAAGGGTGCAAGAATATTTGCTGATGCTATCGAGTCAGTGTTAGGTGGGTCGGAAAACTGATAGCTTGGGGGGATACAAAGACTAATAGATTAACAGTAGCCACTGGCAGAGGTGAAAGTGATTCTTGCACTGCTTTTATTGGAATGAACAGCAGCCTGGAAAACAAGATGCAGGGTATTTCACAGACTGCTGGGAGTCATTGCGATACGAGTAAACACATGGATTGTGTTAGGGTAGCTAAGAATAGTAACAGGTGCATGTATACTTGCGTATATACCAATGCTAGGAGTTTGGTAATTTTGAATATTGCTCAAAACATCAAAGGCAGATATTGTTAGGATATCTGAGACGTGATGTCACACAGATATAAGGAATGCAGAACTGGAATTTGGGGAGTACAATGTGTACAGGAAGGGAGGAGGGGTTATGCTATTAGTTAAGAAACACATAAAATCCAAGGAAGTGAAGCCAGTCGACATCAAAATTGAGAGTAGGAGTGTGTTATAGGCCTAATGACTCTGATGAGTATAATAAGAAACTGTACAGGGAAATAGAGGGTGCCAGTAGATCAGAGTCTTATAATGGGGGATTTTAATTTCCCAGATATTGACTGGAATTTGTGGGTTGGTCACTCACACACTAGCAAGGCTTTTGTGGATTTATTGGATAATTGTTTTCTACATCAGCATGTTCGAGAGCAACTAGAAGGAGTAATACCCTTGATCTGATTATCAGTAATGATTCTTCATGCATTAAGAATCTGCAGATAAATGAACCACTAGTTGGCAGTGATCACAGTGTGCTGAAGTGGGATTTAATCAGAGGTAACTACCATTAGGGGTAAAGGGAAGGGTTATTGCTTTCGTAAAGGCGACTACGATGGACTGAGACCTTATTTAAATTCTATACGGTGGGACCAATTGATGATGTTACCAACAGCAAATTCAAAATGGGAAGCATTCAAAGAATTTATCTTGGAAGCTACTAGGCTTTATATACCAACTAAGAAATATTGTTCAAGGTTTAGGCCTAAATGGATGTCAGATGAACTAATGAGACATATGGCAGAGAAGAAAAATGCATGGGATATATGATAGATATAAGCTGGTCTGTAATCAAGTCACAAAGGAGATTAGCCAGGCAGAGGCAGATTATGAGACATCTTCAGCAAAGGTTGCAAAGAAAAACAAGAGAGTTCTTTACCTATGTAAACTAGAAGGAAAGCGATGAATCAGATTGGTCCACTGAATATTGATGGTTCAACTGTTAATGATCCTGCTTGGGTGGCTAACAAACTAAATGAGTATTTTGCATCTACATTCGCACATCAGGAGTTATTCAGGGAGGGCAATGCCAGAGGTGAGTTAAACTTTGGCAGTGAGCTAGATGATTTTGTAATAACTGAGAGGAAAGTGGAGGAGAAATTGTTGAAGATAAACATAAAAAAAGGTACCCTTTTTTTATGTTTGTGTTAAAAAAGGTACAGGGGTGGATGGAATCTATCCAGTTATATTAAAGGAGGCAGCAAAGTAGTAAGCAATCCCTTACCCTAATTATGAGAGCTTCTTTGGACTCAGCAGAGTACCCATGAAAGTGGAGGAGAAATTGTTGAAGATAAACATAAAAAAAGGTACGGGGTGGATGGAATCTATCCAGTTATATTAAAGGAGGCAGCAAAGAAGTAAGCAAGCCCTTATCCCTAATTATGAGAGCTTCTTTGGACTCAGCAGAGTACCCATGAAAGTGGAGGAGAAATTGTTGAAGATAAACATAAAGGCACCCAGGGTGGATGGAATCTATCCAGTTATATTAAAGGAGGCAGCAAAGAAGTAAGCAGACCCTTAGCCCTAATTATGAGAGCTTCTTTGGACTCAGGGGAGTACCTATGGACTGGAGATGTGCAAACGTGAACCCAATTCACAAAGGAGGATCAAAGGGCGACACAAGTAATTAATAGACCTGTTAGTTTAACTTCTGTTTCAGGAAAATTAATGGATCCACTGGTTAAAGAAGCACTGCAGGATTATCTAGACAAGACTTCAGTTATAGCTTGGACACAGCATGGTTTTGTTAAGGGAAAGTCTTGTCTGACCAATTTGACTATGATGTGGTCACAAAGGAACTGGATGCAGGGAATAACTTTGATATCACATATTTGGATTTTAGAAAGGCTTTTGATAATGTTGCACATGGAAGACTGCTGAACCAATTGGAGCAGTGTGGCATTGGAGGCAAATTGCTACTATGGATAAAGTGGTTGAGTGGAAAAAGACAGAGAGGGGTAATCAATGGACACTACTCATTGTGTGACTAATGTTATTAGTGGAGTCCCTCAGGGTTCAGTGTTGGGTCCATTGTTGTTTTCTGTATTTATAAATGATAGTGATGATGGTATATCAAGCTTATGTCCAAGTTTGTAGACGATACAAAGGTTGGCAGGGTTCTTAAGGACACTAATGACAGTATGCTGCTGCAACAGGATCTAGAAAAGTTGAGCAGATGGGCTGAGAGGTGGCAAATGAAGTTTGACAAACATTGACAAATGCAAAGTACT
The DNA here is from genome assembly GCF_048544385.1 of Mastigoproctus giganteus. Classification (NCBI taxonomy): domain Eukaryota; kingdom Metazoa; phylum Arthropoda; class Arachnida; order Uropygi; family Thelyphonidae; genus Mastigoproctus; species Mastigoproctus giganteus. Next base: position 16,178,104 of record NC_143582.1, read on the forward strand.
ACATATGGGAAGCAGTAACCCCAGAGTAACGTATCAACTCTGTGGTACTACACTGACAGTGGTAGAGAAAAAAAAAGCATCTGGAGGGTAATTGTGCATGCAGATATGAAGTTTTCTGAGCATTTCAGACGGTCTGCAAGAGTAGCTCATGGTATCTTATCAATGATATACAGGAATTTTTCTAGCAGGGATAACGAGGTGATTATCCCCTTGTATAAGGAAGTGGTCAGGCCACACCTTGAGTACTGTATACAGGTCTGGAGGCCTCATTTTAAGGATGTAGAGCTGTTGGAACAAAGGGTTGCTCTTATGAATAAAGGCTTAAGTTTTGCAAATTACAGTGTCTGGAGACTAGGCACCTGCGAGGTGCCTTGAATGGTTTGAGCATGCTCAATGCTGATGGGATTCTTCCTCTTGCTCTGAATAATCACTTGAGAGGGCATAAATTCAAATTGAGGAAAGACAGATGTAGGATAGATGTGTGGAAGTTTGCCTTTAGCCAGCTTGTAGTTGATTGGTTGAACAGACTTCCATCCTTTGTTGTGGAAGTTGATAGCCTAAATAAATTTAAGGCTGAGCTGGACAGGTATTTGGAATGAACAGAGGGGTGAAATGGAGCATTTTTTTTTTTTTTTTTGGCTGATGCTGCATAAGCTTGCTTTCTTGCATCAATTTACTCAGAAAACTATGTAGATTCACAGAAAGCAGTAGCTCAAACTAGTAACATTAGCAGCCATGGCACTGATACCATTAAAAAGGTATCAGTGCCAAATTAGGTAAAGAAAGGCAAACAAAACTGAAGAAATGTGTACTGTGTTTAAAAAAAAAAATGTGTATGCGGAAAGTGTACAGGAACTGTTGAAAAAGCTGTCATTTGCTGAAATTGTGCAAATCAATTTTTAAACTTCAATATATTTCTTAGACAAAAAATTGTGTTCAAATTTTTTCTATCAGAAATAATACTTTTATGAGTACAGTATTACCGTAAGTACAGCACTATGTGCGTTGGTCAAAATGACCGGCAATGGTGGTTTGGGTATTTTTGCTAGCCTGTGTTGTAGTGTTAAAACATAACCATGCTTGAAGCCTATTTGTCAGAGATAATTACTCAATCATTTTATTCAAAAAAGGAGAGCATTTTCTCACGAGTGTACTTTGTGTTATTGCAAAAGAGAAATTTAAACTGTGTTTTGGAAGTGATTTCTATGTACTTATTTTCCACATTCATAAGCATAATTTTTTCTTTCTTTGTTTTCTAAAAGAAAACTACTTTTTGATGAAGCGTTTTGTTTCTCATTATTAAAATTAAAACTATTTCTCTATATCCTAATTATTATTATTATTATTATTATTATTATTTCGTATGGCAAAATGGAGATACGTTTGTAGCAAACAATATTTACAGAGTAAATTGTAGATAACATTTTGGTAAATTAAAATGTAATGTCCAGTTTATTCAGCCAATTAATAGCATCGTCAATAGCACTATGTAAATCTTGGATGGGTCCTTCAAATCTCCTCTTTGGGCACTCCGTGACGACATGCTGGATAGTCTGAATCACATTGTCACAGAATGGGTTTTCAGTTTTTCCCCACTTGTGCAACCAGAACTTGCATTTTCCGTGACTTGTTAGAATTCTATTCAGGGATGTCCATTCCTTTCTTGGTAAGTTGAAACCAGGTACAGCTCTGCATGGATCATTGACTAAACCCAGGTGGTTGGGGTTTGAAGTGGCCCATTCTTCACGTCAGGTCTGATCAGCATTAAAATGTGACTTAATAAGTTTCTCACCTAGCTTCCATGGAGGGTTCCTGGATTTCAACCTCTCGGGTTTCCGGGGTTTGCGGTCCTGATGTATGGGCAATTGAGGATTTCTGTGACATTTTTGCCATTCTTTTAGCAAAGCTGTTTCTCTTCTTATATGAGGGGGATGGATGTTAGATAATATTGGTAACCATTTTAAAGGTGTCGACTTAATGATGCCTGATATTGACCTCATTCTGTCATTCAGTTGGGTGTCAACTTTTACAATGTGTGCACTGTTAAGCCATACGGGACAGCAACTGGGTAGACTAAGGCAAAGGCTGATGTTCGTAGCACCATTGCGTTTGCTCCCCAGCCTGTTCTACTGAGTTCGTGCAAGATGTTATTCCTAGTTTTTATCTTTTCTGCAATATTACAAAGGTGTTGTTTGTACGTCAATGTCTGATCCATTGTGATTCCCAGATATTTTGGGCAGGGGTTATATTTCAGTCGTTGGCCTTTATATTCCACTTGAGGCATATAATTAGCCCTTTGATTATCCAGATGAAAGCAACTGACTTCGATTTTATTTAAGTTAGGTTTAAGTCGCCGTGTATGAAAATATTTATTCAAGTTATGAAGATCCTTTGTGAGTACGATTTCGGCTGTTTTGAAGTCAGTAGACTGGGCAGTTAGAGCTATGTCATCTGTGTACATGAATTTCCTAGAAGCAGTTGCTGGAAGATCTGCAGTATAGATACTAAATAATAATGGGGCAAGAACTGATCCCTGTGGTAAACCATCATTTAATATATAGGGCTTGCTCACTCTACCGTTTAAATGTACTTCAAACACTGTTACGTAGCATATTGTTAAGTAGGATCGCAAGGGTCTTGCAAGGAATAATCTTCAAAAATTTCAGAATCATTCCTTGTCGCCATACTGTGTCATAAGCTGATGTCAAGTCCACAAAGACTGCAATGGTCTTCTTCTTATCTTGAAATCCATTCTCGATGTGGCTAGTAAGTGCCAGTACTTGGTCACAGCAGCTTCGGCTTGGTCGAAATCCGGCTTGTTCAATTGGTATGTGTTCGAAAATTGTAGTTAAGATTCTATTGTAAACCATTCTTTCAATTAATTTATAGCATATATTTAAAAGTGCAATTGGTCGATACTCTTCAGGGCTAGATCCACTTTTCCCAGGCTTTAGAATGGCAACTATTTTGGTTCTCTTGAGCAAGAACGGGAACCTACCATTCCGCAAGATGTCATTAAAGAATTTAACTAGCCAGTCCAGAGCTCTTGGACCACAATGTTTCAGGAACTCTGGATATATTCCGTCCACTCCAGCTGCCTTGCCTGCTTTTGTTTCCTTCAGGGTTGTTGAGATCTCTGCGACTGTAAATTCTCCTGAGAATTGGTAGGTTGGTTCAGCCAAGGATAGTCTGGTTCTTAGCTCCTTCTTGAGTTTTTTGACTTCATCTTTATTGATATCCTAATTATTTCTTTAAAACTATTAAAACTATTTCTCTAGCTTAACTACCATGTTATACGAGGTAATACCCTCGTATAACACGGTAGTTGGGTTCCTATAAAATGTTGTGTTGTGCAAAACCGTGTTATACGGGACTAAGAAAAGGTACAAAGGGGGGGTTACATTCCAAAAGTTAACAAAAATACACTACTTTGTTAGCAAAACTAACAAAAAATACACCATTCTAGATTTCACGTATCTTCTGCTCTCTTTAAAAAATCAGTAATCTGGATTTGTTTGCTTTTGCTTGATAAATCTTTGTGAATTTCATATTATGGAACTAAGCATTTTTGAAGCTCCCTTTTTGAACTTTGTGCTCCTTTCATTCAAGAATCTGCATTCAAAAAATAAGATTCTAATTGCTCGGCTAACTTTATGCCTTCCTGTATGCTTTTTAATGTAAATTTTGGAAGTTTAGAATTTTCATCTGCGCTATCCTTCCCTGAATTGATTTGGTGCCATTTCCACCTCTGATGCCATTTCCACCAAATCCGCTTTGCCAGCCTCTTTTTCTACCAGTAATTCTTGAACGTCTTCACTAATCCTATCTTTTTTTAAAATTTTTTTGGGGCATCAGCAACTAAGGCCATATTACTCTGTGTATATTGCCTATAAATTATGTGTTCTGTAGTCTATTTCTGTTTTGCTGGACGAAAAAACCATGCTGCCTGAGCCTGACTAACTCAGCCACATTGTGAAAAAGACCCATAAAAATTCCTCCCGTCATCGACTGGATTCGAACTCAGGTCTTTTCCACCCAGTGTGGGGAGGAGGGCGATTCTATCGACTGTGCTACCCATGAGAGCTTCAGTAGTCATATCATCAAAACCCTCCCGTCCTACTGACGTAGCAAGTTCACTATCGCACCGATTCCTTCTTCTGCCGGTTCAACCATATTTCCCGAATGAACTGAGTCGGGTGATGCATTTTTCCACATGCATTTAACGTTGACAGTTTTACTTCTTTCAGCAATAAAGCTATGATTCTGATACAGTCCACAATTGAGAAATGTTTCCATGCCTCCATTACTTCAATAGATTCGGAATCAAATTTTTCCAAAATCCACTGTAACAGCTTTCTGATGTAATGAGTTTTAAAGGTGGATATAATGTTTGATCTAATGGCTGAATGAAAGAATTTGTATTAACCCAGTACAAGTGTGTTGGTAGAAACATAACTTTAATGTTTGGATGGCCTGGTGTGCTATCCAGAACTTTGAAATCTAGACTTTTCCACCAGTTCAACAAGCACGAGTTCAATAGCACAGGATGTAACACAGGGATTTCCCAACAAAATAAAATACAGGGATTTCTCGGTGTTTTTTTTTATTTATTTTTATTTATTTATTTTTTTACTAATTAGTGAACAGCGGGAATTCAAAGAGTGGAAATGTTGAAAAATTACATCCAATATAATAGCAGTGTTTCCCCATGCAAAAGCTCAAAAATACCCTGTTATGTTAGGGTTACCAAAATTCTTTTAATAGTGTTATATAAATAGTATTCTGCTAGGATTGCGGCAATTTATCAATCATGTTAGAGCGAAACAGTGTTAGAAGACACTGAAACAAAGTTAGAAGACAGAGCCATCTAGCATCATCCTCAGTGAGCGATCAGAGAGAAAACTAGATAACCAATTACAAAAAAAGTTGGAAAACCATAAGATGGAAGCTTGTTTAGGAGACCTTTATGCCAAACATGATCAAAAGAAAGCCTTCAAGGGGAACTGCTTCTGATTTACCAAACTTTTCCATTGAATTTGTCCATAAAAGAGTAACATAAGCCAGAATATCACCAGTGGATCGATGCCGACGGAATCCATACTGGCGATCGTTGATCAGACGGAAGGTTTCTAAGTATTTTAAGAGTTGGCGGTTAATTGCAATAGGGTGATAATTGGATGGGAGGATTTGTCACCCTTTTTTAGGAACTGGCTGGATGTGAGCAAATTTCTAAGCAGAAGGAAAAACACCTTTGGAATAAGAAAGTGAAAAAAGGGCGCAAAGAACAGGAGTAAGTTCAGGAGCACAGGTTTTGAGAACAAATGGAGAAATACCATCAAGACCTGGAGCTTTATTTGCATCAAGATTCATCAAAATCCTTCTGACATTCTTTTAATGGAAGACCACAGGAAGCATTGAATGGAGTGTTGGGAATGGTGGGAGGTGTTTTACCAAGATCATTAATACATGAGTAGGAAGAAAAATGGGATGCTAGCAGGTCAGATTTATCCTTGGCTGAAGTGACTACAGAACCATCTGGTTTTGACAGAGGTGGGAACAGCGATGGGCAAAAGGTATGGCCAATAGCTTTGGCAAGAGACCAGAATGCTAGGCTACCATTTGGGCAAGAAGCAAGTTTTCTACTCTTAGTCTGTTCAAAATCTAGTTCAGACTGATTAATAACTGTTTTACAATTGTTGCGAGCTTTGGTGTAGGCAGAAGAAACTGAAGAATTGGAAACAAGCCAATTACGATATGCAACATTCTTCTCTTGAACAGCCTTTTATTGGAAAGTGAACAAACACATTTATTGGAAAACCAAGGTTTAGATAAAGGATGAGATCTTAAAGTGGAATAAAGGATTCCATTCCTACCAGAATAATTTCACTGACACGATCTGAGCAAATGTTGACATCAGAAGTTTTGAAACAATAATCCGATCTAAGGAAAAGAAGAAAAGAAATCTCGCAGGTCATCCCATTTTGCATTCTTTTAATGCCAAACAGTACGAGATTGGGAATAGCCATGAGATAATGGCTCCATTAGAGAAGAAGAGACAATCACCAAGTTGTGATCTGAGGTGCCTAAAGGACCACTCACTTCCACCGTGTACTTAGAAGGGTTGTTTGTGAGAAAAAGATCAAGCGTGTTGGCTGTATATGTTAGGATTGTCTGGTATTATTACTACTTAGCCACATGGTCAAGGAAGACTGAGGCTTATGCTGCACCAGCCAAAAAAAAAAAAAATTCCCAAGTTACACTGAGAGAGAGAGGTAGAAGGGAATCGTCAAGAAAGAGAATAATAATGATATCCAGCTCAGGACCCTAGGTGTGCCAAGCCCATACTCACCAGATGTGAGTCCCTGAGATGAATCCTTGTAGGTAAATGAACAATCTGTGCAAGGTCATTCGTAATTGCAAAAGCCTCTGCATCTTGAACAGCTGAGTCGGTGGGACTACAAAGCGGAAGCCAGCTGGAGTTGTGAACGTTAAAATCACCAAGGAAAATTACCTCACTGTTAGCAAAGTTAGACTGGAGAGAGTCAAGTTGCAAAGAGAGGAAGTCAAAGAGCTCCAAGTGATTAGTGGAGTTGGAAGAATGGTAGAGACAACAGATGAATTTGACACAATGAGGTTGACAGGTTTTAAGCCAGATAAGATCGAAAAGAGGATATTCCAAATTAACAAGTTGCTGACAAGGAATATCAGTACGGACATATGCACAAGTTACCACCTTTGAAGCAAAAGGAATCATACAGCGAATAATTTGGGTAACTGAGATGAGCAGTAGTTGAATCAACTGATAACTGAGATTCTGTCAGAAAAAGTACATGGGGTTTGGCAGACTGCAAGTGGAAATGGACGTCATTGAGATTAGAATTGCGACCACGTATATTTGTGAAATGAAGTAGGAAGTGTGTGGGAGGTTTAGATCTTTTCGCAGATAAGCTTACTCTATTAGTTTGACAATTCATTGTGTATTCAATAGTAAGAAAAAGTTGAGGGGGGGGGACATGCTGTATGAAATAATAATGAAGTTTTTGGATATGGCATACACATGGTAAGAATATACCCAGATCCTTGACATAACGTGGCCTCGACAATGCCCCCTGCATATACACTACTCGGACTCCCTCCAGTCATTATCTGGCAGAGTAGAGGTAGCAAGATTATACACTAGCTGATCCAGAAGCCTCCTAGAGAGTTACCAATAAGGTCAGACTGGTGTACTAACTATAGGCTGGCCTGCGAACACCTTTTTAGAGCTGTATCCTCAAAACGTAAGGAAGATTGGATCTCGCCATGATGTTCATCATAACCTCAAAAGTCATCAGTCATACTGCATGATGGAAGAGGTGGGGAAGGATTGACCAGAACTTAGCTCTGGAGACTAAACATGGGTTCCACCACTTCAAGCCTCCAATAAGCAAAGTGGTGGTATTGCACCGGTTGACTGCTTGCATACTTGCATGTACACCAGTGCTAGAAGTATTAATGAATAAATTTGATTAATTTGAAGTGCTAGTTAAGACATCAAAGGCAGATATTGTTGGGATATCAGAGACATGGTGTCACAGATATAAGCAGTGCAGAATTGGAATTTGGGTAGTACAATGTATACAGAAAAGATTGGAAGGGCGGGTGGGCGGGGTTATGCTGTTAGTTGTGAAATACAAAATCTAAGGAAGTGCATTCAGTTGACATTGGTGAACAGTGAAATGTTGAGTCTGTTTGGTGTGGCATGAGCACTGGGAAAGGGAAAATGAGAGTAGGAGTGTGTTATAGGACTAATAACCCTCATTATTACAATGAAAAATTGTGCAGAGAAATAGTGGGTCAGTAAATCAGAATGTCTTGTAATGGGGATTTTAGCTTTCCAGATATTAACTGGAACATGTGGGTTGGTCACTCGCACTCTAGTAAGACTTGTGGATTTATTGGATGATTGTATTCTACAGCAACATGTTGAAGGAGTAACCAGAGCAAGTGATACTCTTGATCTGATTATCAGCAGCGATTATTCATGCATTAAGAATTTGCAGATAAAGTAACCACTAGGTGACAATGATCGCAGTGTACTGATGGGATTTACTTTCAAAGATGCAACTACCATCAACGGAAGGTGCACTATAGCCAGTGTAGCTTATGCGCCATTAAACACCCATAAAACAACAACAACCATCAACGGTAAAGGGAAGGGTTTTGCTTTCATAAAGGTGACTACAGTGGTCTCAGACAGTTTAAATTCTATACAGTGGGATCAACTGATGATGTTAACAACAGTGAATTCTAAATGGGAAGTCTTTGAGGAATTAATCATGGAAGATACTAGCCTTTTCATACCAACTCAGAAATATTGTTCAAGATTTAGGCCTAAATGGATGTCAGCTGAACTAATGAGGCTCGTGGCAGAGAAGAAAAATTCATGGAATGCATATAAATTATCTGGCAACACAAGCCTATGGTAGATATAAGCTAGTCTGTAATCAAGTCTCAAAGGAGGTTAGGCAAGCAAAGGCTGATTACCAGAAATCCTTGGCAAAGGATTTTTTTTTTTTTTTTTTTTTTTTATGAGAACCCCAAACACGAGAGGTATTAGAACCTATAGTACTTAGTACCGTGCTTGGGTTGGAGGTTGAGAAGACGAAAGAAGATATTTGTTGACATTGGACTTGAACTTCTGTAGATTGTAATTTTCAGGAAATATGTATGAAGGAAGGTTGTTCCAGAAAACGGCAGTTGAATGAATAAATGAGGAAGATGAAAAGTTGGTTCTGTGGGTTTGAAGTTGGACAGTAAATGGATGTTGGCTGGTGGCGGCACGTGTTTGGACTGTTTTGAAAGAGAGAGCGGGAATTATAGAAGCCAATTCAGAAGAACAGTGCCCATGGAAATATCTGTAGAAGAGGCATGCAGCAGAAACAGTACGTCTATGAGAAAGCGAGTGGAGAGACTCTGTTAGAGATGAATCATTAATTAACCTAACTGCCCTCTTCTGAATGGAATCAAGAAGCCTGAGAGAGGTTTTGGGGGCACCACCCCAAATGTGGGAACAATATTCCATGGCAGGGCGGATTTGCGAAGAAAAACAAAAAAGACTTCTTTACTTATGTAAATTCTAGAAGGAAGGGGGTGAATCTGATTATTTGACTTTATATCGATAGTTCCAGTGTTGATGATCCTGCTTAGATAGCTAACAAACCGAATGAGTTTTTTGCGTCTACATTCACACGTGAGGAAGAAGAGGACAGAAGTTCACTAATCTCTAACAGGGAGCTAACTGATTTTGTAATAACGGAGAGAAAAGGTGGAGGAGAAATTGAAATTGTTGAAGTTAAACATAAAAAAGGCACGTTGGGGTGGATGGAATCTATCCAGTTATATTGAAGGAGGCAACGAGGGAAGTAAGCAAACCCTTAGCCAAAATTTTGAAAGCTTCCTTGGACTCGTGGGAGATCCCCATAGACTAGAGGTGTGCAAATGTATCCCGAATTCGCAAAGGGCAGTTCAAAAAGTGACACAAGTAACTATAGACCTGTTAGTTTAACTTGTGTTCCAGGAGAAAATAATGGAGTCACTGGTTAAAGAAGCATTGCAGGATCATCTAGACAAGACTGCAGTAATAGTTAAGACACAGCATGGGTTTGTTAAGGGAAGTCTTGTCTGACCAATTTGATTGGATACTACGATGTGTTCACAGAGGAATTGGATGCTAAAAATAATTTTGATATCATATACTTGGATTTCAGGAAAGCTTTTGATACTGTTGCACATGGAAGACTGCTGTACAAATTGGAGCGGTGTGGCATTAAGGGCAAGTTACTGCAATGGATAAAGGGATGGTTGAGTGGGAGATGACAGAGAGTGGTAATCAATGGACACTGCTCTTCGTGGGCTAATGTTATTAGTGGAGTTCCCCAGGGTTCGGTGTTGGACCTGTTGTTGTTTTGTGTATTTATCAATGAAGGTATATCAGGCTATGTATAAATATAGTGCAAACACATCAGAAATACATAGCTATATCTGAATAAATCAGAATATTAGTAAAAGGGCATCATTTTAAGTTATCTCATATTGTGAATACCTTCACAACAAGTTGCCATGATATTGGACTACTTCGAATAAGTAACGCTTCACCTAAGGAGAAGACTAATGTTACTTATTCTCAGATGGATACCACCACCACCCAGACGGCACTGTTTCGGGGCTATTTGGTACCTTCTTCGGTGGGTGGGTGGGTAGGTAGGTAGGTAGCCGAGTGATGCAATGATGGCAAAACAGTTATGAAGTATAACTCCACAATATGAGAGATACCTGATGGTGTATCATGTATTTAGACTCAAGCATTTAGGGCATAAGCCATCTCTCGGGCATCTCTCATATTGTGAAGTTATACTTCATAACTGTTTTGCCATCATTGCATCACTCGGGTACCTACCCACCCACCGAAGAAGGGCCAAATAGCCCTGAAACGGTGCTGTCTGGGTGGTGGTATCCATCTGAGAATAAGTAACATTAGTCTTCTCCTTAGGTGAAGCATTACTTATTCGAAGTAGTGCAATATCATGGCAATTCGTTGTGAAGGTATTCACAATATGAGATATAGCTATGTATTTCTGATGCGCTTGCACTATATTTATACATAGTCTAGACTCCTCCATAGCTTGAGGCTTATGCCCTAAACGCTTGAAGTATATCAGGCTTAATGTCCAAGTTTGCAGGTGATACAAAGGTTTGTAGGGTTGTTAATGACATTAAAGACAGTATTGCTACTGCAACAGGATCTAGAAAAGTTAGGCAGATGGGCTGACAAGTGGCAACTGAAGTTTAACATTGACAAATGCAAGGAACTGCATATGGGTAGCAGTAACCCAAGAGAAACTTACCAACTGTGTGATTCTACACTCAGGGAAGTGGAGAATGAAAAAGACCTGGAGGTAATTGTACAGTCAGATATGAAGTTCTCTGAGCAGTGCAGATGGGCTGCCAGAGCAGGTCATGAAGTCTTGTCAGTGATGTATAGCAGTTTTGCTAGCAGAGACAAGGTGATTATCCCTTTATATAAGGCAGTGGTCAGACCACACCTTGAGTACTGTGTATAGGTCTGAAGGCCTCATTTTAGAAAGGATGTAGAGTTTGCTAGAACGAGTGCAAAGAAGATCAACAAGATTGGTGAGAGGAACAAAGGGGTGCTTTTACCGAGAAAGGCTTTGCAAGTTGCAGCGTCTGGAGACTAGGCACCTGTAAGGTGATCTGATTGAGGTGTATAAGGCCTTGAGTGGGTTGAGCAGGCTTAATGCTGATGGTATTCTTCTGCTTGCTCAGATTACAAACCTGAGGGGGGGGGATGAATAGATTCAAATTGAAGAAACAGTTGTAGAATAGATATGTGGAAACTTGTCTTTAGCCAGTTGGTAGTTGATTGCTGGAACAGACTTCCATCTGTTGTGGAAGTTGATAGCTTAAATAAATTTAAAACAAACATTTGGAGTGATTGGATGGGTGAATTTGAAATTTTTTTTTTTTTTATTCTGATGCTGCCTAAGCTTGCTTTCTTACATCATATGCCTCAACTAATGCTACTGCTAAAGACATTTTGTCATGACTTCTAGAAGCAGTGGTTCTTTCACGTAATGAAAAAAATCTGAAAGCAATGTAGAAAGAACTCACTGGTGGACAACTTAGCAAGTTTGGAATTTATTTACCAGTATGTCTTTTATTGCTAATAAGTAGTAGGAAACTGAAAACTGCATGCTTGAAAAGATTTTTTGTGTGATAGTTTTGGTTAATAATTCCATAAAAGAACAGGGACAACTATTGAGTTTGTGTATTTCAAAAAAAATATTTTATTTTGTCAATGTTTTTGCACTTGATTTTTTTACATGCTTAAATGCTAATAATACTTTATGGTATTAGCATTTAAAATTCCAGCCACCTTATCTATAATTTTAATGCTTAACTAAGAGGCTGTTGCATTATTTATTTTTGCAAAGGATTAAAATTACAATGGATGAAAAAGGCATGTGTAAAGCTTGTACCTGAAGTTGTCAATTTTGGTTCTAAAATATATATCGAAAGTTTTTTTTTTTTTTTTTTTAATAGGTTATATCTTTATTTACATTAGAATTTACAATTATATACAGTTGAGAAAAGAATTGAAACTTAACATTTTGGGCCTGTGTGAGAGTTTGGGAACACTTTCAGTCACCTGGGATCCAAAAATTGAAGTTTGTGTTTAATACTTGAATCAACTTGGGGGTTGAGCACATAGTCTTGCTTAGGAAGAACCTGATTAAATCTTTTAACTGTTCCTTTCAAATGATTGCTACATCCTTCCCCATATGTTTTTGATTTATTATTCCTTGTATTTATTTCAGAAGAGCTTTAGCAATCCTAACTTAATGATGTGGACTACAATCTAGTAAGATTTGGGTTTGAGGTGTGTGTGTGTGTGTGTGTGTGTGTGTGTGTGTGTGTGTGTGTGTGTGTGTGTGTGTGTGCCCACACATACATAATGATTTTTGCCATCTGTGTCATCCTGAAGGAACTCTGCTTGATGCTCATCCTTAACCACCCTCCCAATCTTTACATTGCCTGGAAATTCTGACATTGCAGCCTCTATCCTTTTGTCAGTGTCATTTAAGAGAATCAGAAATAAGTGATCCCAGAATTTGCCCTTGGGACTCCATTTCTAATGCTAGCCTAATCTCTGAAGTGTAATCATTAATCATGACCCCTCTGCTTCATCCTCTGCAACCACCTTATGATATCCATCTGAGAATCTTATCCATGATCTTACGTGTTTCGGCTTATACAGTCAGATGCTTTGCTAAAATCCAAATGTAAACTATTTCCATTCAGCTCATGAAAAACTATCAAAATAGATAACCGGGTTAGTGAAACCAGATTTTCCCTTAAAACTGCTTTTTGTTCTTCAGAATTCCATTTCTGACTAGATTACCCTATATTACATTTTTATTTCTCTGTGATTTTCCTTACTGCTGAAGTAGGACTGACTGGTCTGTAGTTACTCACTTCACTTTTAGAACTGCCTTTGTGCATTGACAATTCTCACGGCATCTCTCCCAAGTCTAGGGTTACCAGACGTTGTCCGGTTTTTCCCGGGCATGCCCTCTTTTTAAGGATGCCCGGGGGTGTCTGGCAGGGATTTTGGTTACTGCTGGAATTTTCCAGACAATGAAAAATTATGTCCAAGCGAGAAATAATTTTTGCACTTATGCGAACTATTTGGCCCTCTAATAACTCTGCTTACATTGCATTCAAACAGCATAGCATCCTCTCATTCCTTGGGTAATCTTGTAGTAGTATTGTGTTTATTGTGTTTTTCGCATGGACTAGCAAGTATCTGACTCCAGTAGTAGGGGTAGTTTTTGGAATTTTTCCGTCTTCCAGTTTGTATTTATATCTGTTTTACTGACAGGTACATTTCATGTCATTGCAATTTTTCTATTCATATTTAGAAGTGTGCATATTTTCACCAGTTGAAATGAAAAAATAAAAGTATCTATTTAAAAAAATCCTGAGCTAATAATAAGAAACTATATTAAATTTTTAAATTCTCGATATTATCTGTATTTTCATTGTTCTACTCTGTAACCTGTAATGTATCATATATATAAAAAGTGCCCTCTTTTTTTGGACAAAATGTCCTACGTTAACCTCAAAAGATCTGGTAACCCTACCCAAGTACAAACAAAAATCCCCTCATAAATGGTTTTTTTGCTTTTAGGCTTCAGATTTTGTAGTAAATTAAATTTCAATATCACTAATTACATACTGCTGCACCTCATGAATGCAGTCTCTTCTCATTACAAAAAAGGGGCTTTGCTCTGTAAAGATTAATACGAAGTATGGTATTCAGTTTATTAGCTGGGTTACTTGAAGACATTCCCTTACCTTGCCAGATGATCTCCTCAGAAAAGCTGAACAGATATTGGTTTCACATAACAGTATCCAATTCCATTTATCTGTAATTTTTGATTTTGTTAATTTGCATCAGTTGATTCAAAGTAGATATGATTATTGGATGATATTCAATAAGAATACAGGACATGCACAAGGAAAATTTGACAGATGAGGGTTCTCAGTGGAAGGGGAGATATTGTTTTAAATATCATTGAAACTATTATTCTGGCTATGTGAAAATAATAAAGATTAAATATTACAATTCTACATAAATGGTAATAAAAAATCTAAATAATCTATCGGCAGTTGCAAATATATGTATATTAAAACTTGAGAAAACTGATGAAAACTGAATGTAATTAAAAAATACTAAGTCTGAATACTAATGCTATTACACAAGAAGAATGTCTGTGGCATTCTTCTTGTGTAATAGCATTAGTATTAGCATGCTAATTGATTCAAGAAAGCAGACATCTGTACAGTATCTGCCAAACATATAAGCTATTCTTCAATGTGAACATCAATTAATGTTCCTCACCTTTTTTTTTTTTTTTGTTTTTTATTACTGTTCCTTTGAACCCTCTAGAACAGGTTCTAGTCAGTTCCTTTTGTGGCATACCTCTCCCCCTCCTTTTGATATGTATCCATTGTCAGTTGTAATCCTTGTATTTGTTATTTTTAGGTGCATTAGTATATATGCGCTAAATATATGCACCTATTGCCTTCACCATGTGTGTCCATCTGCACGTAACAGAGATACCTAGTGGGTAGATTTCATTTATATTTGGGACTTTTAAAAATGTTTGTCATTAAAACAGAACAATTTTCAAGAAAATTCTAGGTATTGATTTTATACTCTATTTTTTAAGCAACTTTCTGCTTTCTCATAATGCTTTATGCTTTCAGTTTCGTTTTTTTTTTTTTTTTTTTTTTTGGGCTCTTTATTTTTCATTCTCAGCTCTTCATTTTTCGACTTCCTACCATGCAAGCGTTTGGTATTAGTCTCTTTTTCCTACTAACTCTTGCACAATCAGGGCCCTTACTAAAAGGATGGACTTTACAATCCCAGCTAGTTCAGTAATTTTTATATCTTTATACTTCTACTTTTTCCCTGTTCATAAAGCTATTAGTGCAATACGAGGGTGATATGAACTTTCCTCCGTTATTAATCTCTTGCTATCTTTGTCTACATTTTATTTTTAAGGAATAAAAGTATTATTTTTACACTTTTATTCCTTCCCTATCCTCAATTCATTTCCTTGCCTTATACCATTTGCTTGCACTAAATTTTGAATCTTACATCTTATGTACTTTACTAAGATAATAAGCTTTGCTAAGAATCTTAATTTTATATACATATTCTCATTGAATTTATTCTAAATTGCATCATTCGCTTATAATCACTTATTTTTGTATATGTAGTTTGCACTATAAACACTTGTTTTTATTTTAATTTTATTACCAAGGAAAAAAAGCCTCCTTGACAATTTATGTTGTGGGAAATGGACTATAATCTGCCACACTGGTCCAGTGCGGGTTGGCAGATCGATCTTATTTAGCAGTCAGGGTGCTTGAACCCTGGTCTACTCAAAGAGAGTATGCTACTGCACTCCCGCTCCTGACGACTCAGCTACGGAGACCTCCTTATTACCACTATACTTCTTAATTCACCTTAATTTATTTTGCTATAAAGTATACACTGTGTTGGGACTACTTTGTCCATATTTTGTACTTTACTACTTTACTCTTAAATACTTTATTCTTAAATTTGTTTTTCCTCCATGGGTATGGACAAGTATAGAAACGCTGTCCTTGATACATGGTTGGATGTATTCCCCTGATGAAGTACCCAATCACATATCAATTTTTACTTTTAGCTAACATCAGAATTGAATTTTATATTTGCTGTACCTTTTTTTTTTTTTTTTTTACCTATAACCAAAATTACCCACCCATATCTGATGCTGGCTATCACTCCTTATTTTAATTTAATCATTTTTTACTTTACAGTTACCTTCTTCTCTCTAATTGGCTTTTCAATTTGGCCTATAATTTTGCTTAATTCATTATAACAAATAGGATTTTCACATTTTTTTCCCTTTTTCACACCCACAATACTTCCTTTTTCTGCTATCCTTCTCCTATTAGTTATGGCATTTTGTGTAATTTACACTTCCATCTTCACATTTTTTAACAGACCTATTAATTCCACCTTGCATATATAAACTTTTGTATCCTTTGCTGCTGCTGCTTTGTGCACTCGGGCACATTTGTCATTTTTATTTTTATCTCTTTGTTGCCACTGTTTAACCAAATCTACTTATTTCATATATATATTTATATATAACTTGTTGAAAATGTGCATGCGAACCTACTGTAAATATTTACTAAAACTAGTTAAATAGTTTGAATTAGTATTTTGACCACTTGAAAGATGCTAAAATTTGTAAATACTGTATTTTCAAATTCTCATTTTTGTTTAATAAAATTTTACTTTATTTTTATTTTTTTAATTTCAGGTTATCCCCATGTTGAACGTAATGCCATCCCAGGAGGGTAATAGGCTGAAGCACTTTAAGAATAAAGGAAGAGATCAGGAGGTAATTTATAAATTTGCAAATTTAGAAGGGGAGGGTTAAGTCAGCATAGTGCATGAATACTCTTGTAATATGCCTATGTTAGCATTACTTTTTTTTTTTTTTTTTTTTTTGTGCTTTTGAATAGTGCAGTTATGATTGCCAGTGCATTATTTTAAATACAAATAACAGTACAGTCAGTCCTCATATAGCACGATAGTTGTATTTCTAGAAACCCTTGTGCAATGCAAAATCGTGCAATATAAATAACAGGCCCTATGGGAAAAATAGGGTAAGGTGCCCACCTTACCCTATTTTTCCCATAGGGCCTGTTATTTATATTCCAATTCTTTGTGTCTTAATCTAATGGATTTTAATTACACTTTGAGTTGTTCCTGCTATGAAAGTTGTTTTTATTTTCTCTGCATTCTTTGTAATTCTCGGCGTTGCCTCATTTAGGTCTGTAGTACATGCAATATCACATGGTCTTTCATTTCGCTCAAAGCGTTTCATAATTTCATATTTTTTCTCTATCTGCAGAGGCGGACTGGCCATAAGCCTTACTGGGGAAACCCCGGTGGGCCGGTGTGATTTTGGCCATAAACCGTAGTATGAGGCCACTATAAATTTTCCCGGGTAAGAATTTTTGACCCAGTCCGCCTCTGTTTATCGATATTGCTTTTCTTTGTCTCTCTGCATCTGCAGTGTCTTCACCAGGACGCTTCCTTTTCACACCTTTTAAGTATTTTACTCATTTTTAGGGAATAAAGCACAATTACAAAATGAAGAGGCACGCTTGATACACCTAAACAAAGCTACGCGTGTAGCAACTGAATAAACAACAATGTAAAGGCAGAGATACACTATTAACACCTAACATTTCTAGGGGTTACTACCATAAAACAATTAAAATCCAGTTGCGTTTCTGCTAGTGGAATCTGTTATAAACTGGTAGTAAACTCGATCTAATTGCATTTGCGATTATACCGATAGCTGGAATTGTGTTGGTTTTTACGTTATTATGATGAAATGTGTTTCCCCTTCACTGATATAAAAAACATAAATACATTTTCAGAATCTTCTCTTCATTCCTATCGTGTTGCGTTCGGTTGGGGTGATTCTGCGTTCAACTGCCATTTCTTGTAAACACAAAGGCGAATCATGCATAAGTGAATTCGGTTCGTGTTATATAAGATATCGTTCCCCTATTTATAAATCGTTTATGATCGAATTTGTGTAGTGTAAACACGTGTTATACGAGGACTGACTGTACTTAATAAAAGCAGGTGGGGAGGACAGAGTGGTGTTTAGTCCTTGATTTTTGCATGTATATTTCTCTTGGAATGTAAAGGATTTCTACTGATCAGATATCCACATGTTTAGAAGGTTAAAAAAATCTGAACAAAACCTCTGACCTTTTAATAGTTAACTTGCAAAATGTTTTATTCACTAGCTTTTAAGCTGTGATTCAGTGCAGTACTGTTGATGTTAGCAGTTGGTGCATGCATTGCAAGTATTATGTTAGTGTGACTAGGATGAGTGGTACCATATATAATTTTAGGATTAATTCGAGAAAGGTAGTAGAATGGGTATAAGAAATTGTTAAAAAATAACGGTTATAAAAAAAAGGGTCTATTTTAAAAGACTAAACTTAGGCTTCTCCAAAATGTTTCATAGAAAGATGTTTAAAGGTGGATTAGATTTTTCTGTCCAATGATGGGCTATTTTTAATAATGTACTGTGTTTAAATGTACTGAGGATTCAGGTGCTTCCGTGGGCAGGAGCGGCAGTGCATAGCACACGCTTCTTGATTAGACCGGGGTTCGAGCCCATGACCACCAAATACGGAGGTTGCGGAAAGGTCAGGGAATGACCACCGCATATCCTCGGAGTAATATGGCCTTAGTTGCTAATGCTCCTAAAAGCCAAATAATAACAAACAACTGAGGATTCAGTTTTTTGAATCTTGGCATATTTGGAAACATTCATTTTCATCAATGTTAATAAAATGTAAGTTGACTACTATAGAAGTTTGCATGTACTAATTAGCATGAATAAACAAGTTATTTCTCACTGCATGAATTGTTATTCTGTAAAGTTAAAAGGTTCAACAAAATACTAATTAGAAAAGTTAAAATGAGGAAACTTTGATTCCTTGCCTGCGTCGAAAATAGTGGAAATCTCAATACAGCCAAAAAAGGATAATAAACAAACAAATTTTTTTACTGTAGTAGTAAAAAAAAAAAAAAAAAAAAAAAAAAGTGAGGTTATCCTTTTAAATGATAAACCCAAACAAACCCAGAAAAATGTATGATGCAAGTTATATACAGAAAGATTTATGACAAAAGAGTGAATAATACCTACACACATTATATATGGTCAGAATGACAAAATAAGTGCCCTTTAATGTTAGTCATTCAAAAAAACTAATTTTCATGTTTGGTAAATGTGCTTTTTAACAGATGGCTCTGCACTAAAAAGAACATTTGAAAGAGAACCACTTACCCTAATGGGTGCCAGATGATTGTGCTCACACACACACACACGCACACAAAGTAAAATGCTTGCATGGAAAGATAGGAAAAATGTCCAAATCAGATTAATGCCGTCAAATTATTGATTAAACATTACATCAGTCTGTAAAATAATTACAACAGTGTGTAAGATAAGGATAAGAGTGTATAAAGTACAATACAGGCAAACTCCTCTGTAACACGTTTTCGCTCTAACACCCCGGATTAGGTTCTGTGCTTGTTTGAAACAAAAATTGAGACTCTGAAGTACGCAGTTCGTGACTTTTAAGGCCTTTGTAAGGTTATTTTGGTTTTTATTTGATTGTTTATAAATGTTTCTGGGTAGGTATTACCAAATTTTGTCCTTAAGAACCATATTGGAATGATTTCTTTGTGTGAATTAAATTCCAGCCCTAAATTAAGCCTAAAGAAAGCAAAAAAGCATCGCTCAAAAGAAACTTCATTTCTCTAGAATCAAAGATACAAATTTTGTATAGTCTTAAAGGGGGAAAGGTATTTACACGCTGCAAAAGTTTAAGTTTAATTGAAGGAACAATCCCAGACCATAAAGAAAAATTAACAGAAAATTAGAACTGTTGCTGCAGGATCTTTCATTTCTGCAAATATCACAGCTCATTCCCTGGTGCCACTAATTGAGAAAATGGAAAAGGCACTCGATATTTGGATTGACTATAGCAGTAAAAAATGGATTCCATTAGACAGCAATCTAATTAAACAAAAGGCACTAAAGATTTATAACCATTTAAAGGAAAATGAAAAATCTTCTGTTAACCTGGAGTTTGTTGCCAGTAAAGGTTGGTTTGAGCAATTTAAAAACTGCTTCTCGTTACGTAACATAAGAATTCAAGGAGAAAGTGCATCGTCTGATAATGAAGCTGCCAAGAAGTTTGCAGAGGAATTTCAAAAAATTATTGAAGAGCATGTGGATACACACCACATCAAGTTTTGAGTGCTGATGAGACAGTTCTTTTATGGAAAAAATGCCCAACAGAACGTTTGTTTCAAAAAAAGAGAAAACTGCACCAGGTTTTAAGGCATATCAAAAGATCGTATAACATTACTTTTGTGCAGTAATGCATCAGGAGATTACATGATAAACCTGTGGTGGTGGTAGTTTTTAGATCCTCTAATCCTCATGTAATGCAAGGTGTAAATAAAAACACGTTACCAGTATATTGGAAATCAAATAAAAAGGCTTGGGTAACTACTGATTTGTTTACAGAATGGTTTCTAAGTTGTTTTGTGCTAGCTGTGGAAAAATATAGATTTCAAAGTTTTATTACTGTTGGATAACATGCCAGGCCATTCAAAAAATTCAACCACATTAAGTCATCCAACCACTTAATACAATTTCTTTAATTCAATGGATTAATCTTTACAATGTGGAAAATTGTCATTTGATTCCAAATCTATTGAAGTGGAAGCATGGAAACAGTTTTCAGTTGTGGACTGTATTGGAATCATAACTGTATCACTTAAAGAAGTGAAACCATCAATGTAAAATGCATGTTGGAAAAATGTATGGCCAGTCAGTTCATTTGGGAAACAGTCAAATCAGCAGAAATCAGAATCGGTGCAATAGTAGAACTTGCTAAGTTGGTAGGAGGGGAAGGTTTTGATGATGTGACTACTTAGGACGTTCACAAATTACTGGTAGAAAACGAGGCTGGCAAAGCACGTTTGGTGGGAATGACAATGGAGGTAAACAAAATCAATTCAGAGGATGATAGTGCAGATAAATTCTGTAGTTCCAAATTTTACACTAAAAAGTATACAGGAAGGCATAAACTTAAGCTGAGCAATTAGAATCTTATTTTTTGAATGCAGGTCCTTCGATTGAAAGGAGCATAAAGTTCAAAAGGGTGCTTCAGAAATGCTTAGCTCCATACCATGAAATTTACAAACCCAGATTACTGATTTTTTTAAAGAGAGCATAAGATACCTGAAATATAGATGCTGCAGAAGAAAGTTCAGAAGGTGAAGGTGTTCTACAATAGAGAAAACGTTCTCATTTGGTTGTGCTTGGCAGCGATGAAGAGAAAAAAAATTAAATGAACATACATGACGTGTGTATCACTGTTTGTAAGACGTTTATTCGGTTATTACTACAGTAAACCCTCGATTTAATGGACTAATAGAGGAGAAGGGTTGTCTGTTAATGCCGAAAGTCCGTTATATCAAATGTAACCTGAGGGGCCATTTTTTATTGTTCTTAATGTAAAAAAAAAAAAAAAAAAGCTTTAATACAATATACAGTATTGTACAATATTAAATTATAATAAAGAATATGTAATATTCTGGGTAAATATAAAATGTTGAATTTGGCCTTTGGTTTTCAGATATCAGAAACGGTGTTTTTTTTTTTTTTTTTTTTTTTTTTTACACCGTAAATTTCACGAACATGTGCTACTGAGACACCTCATTCTATTTCTCAATTAGCTCTAATTTCTGTGCCACATTTAAGTTCACACGCTTTCTTTTAACTGCTGTATCACTTGATGCCATTTTAAATTGTATGGATTGCAAAATTATTTAATAAATAGTCACAATTCAGAAATCACAGAAACACTCTGTATACGACCTGACTGCACAATAGCTTGAGGCAGACTGAGACCGAAACAAAGCGAGTTGGTATACCTGCAGTTTAGTGTCCCAAGTCACGTTCATCTCACAAGTCACTGCCTGCTCTTTTACCTGTTATCTGTAATCTGGGAAAACAGCTATTTGAACGTTTTCGGTAAGAATAAAAAAAATTTCCTGAATTTGATTATAAAAATAAAAGTAGGTAATTAACAAAACAATAATGAAATAGGTAATTATTATTAATTTTTAATTAATAATAACACTGAGGTTTTGTATAACTTGAAAAAAAAATAATTTGGTTGAAATTAATATGTACATTACTGTATTATTATTTGTCCAGTCCATTGTATCAGGGTCCGTTAAATTGCGGGTTTACTGTATTTTTAATAAAAATTGTTTCCGATAGTTATAAAAAAAAATGGTGTAATTTTGTTAGCTTTTGGAATGTAACCCCCTTTTTGTACTGGTTCTTAGCTCCGTATAACACGGTTTCACTACACAAGATTTTATAGGAGCCTAGCTACTTGTTATATGAGGATTACCTGTACTGTACAATAAAAGTATTCAAGGTTAGCCTTTATGCCAGTAGAGATGTGAGGTAAGAATTTAGCATAAGGGTTTAGAATAAAGGTACAGTCACTCCCCTAGGCCGCCTCTGTAGCCAGGTGGGCAGGAGCAGTAGTGTGTAGCACACGCTTCTTGTGTGTGTAGCATAAGCCCGTGACTACCAAATATGGAGGATGCGGAAAGGTCAGGGAATGACCACCGCATATCCCCGGAGCAATATGACCTTAGTTGTAAATGCTCCTAAAAACCAAATAACAAACAAACAGTCACTCCCCAGCTTATGTAATACAGTGGATTCCGGTTATTTGGGGCAAATCTTAAAAAAACAGGATCCAATCGAGAAAATAGCCAGGGTTTACTTTGCTTAATTGGGACAGCATGCCGTTTAATCGGGGCAGGAGACGGCAGCACTGGAGATTACCCTACGATTGTCTCCGACAGTACCATGTGGTTCAGTCGAAATTCTGTAGGCCACAACAACAAAAACAATTAGCAGTCACCTGTTTATTGGCCTTTTCTGTTAGTGAAATCTATCCTAAACGGACAGTAAATTCGATCTTACTGAATTTGCAATAATACTGACAGCTGGAATCCTGTGGGTTATTATGGTGAAATGTGTTTGCACTTCCATGAAATCTTCAATCATATAAAAAAATTAATTTTCAGATCTTCTCTTCATTCCTATTTTTAAAGCTTTGTAACTCGTTACTCCGTTCTCACTTGCGCGTATTGTGTTACTTGCAATTTGTGTGTGCCGTGTTCTTTGTTATTGATTGCTTATCTTTTTACTGCTTTAAATTTTAACCCCCACCCATAAATGTCAATGGTGACTCCGTAGCCAGGTGGGAAGGAGCAGCAGTGCATAGCACACACTTCTTGATTAGACCGGGGTTCGAGCCCGTCACCATCAAATACGGTGGATGCGGAAAGGTCAGGGAATGACCACCGCATATCCCGGAGCAATATGGTCTTAGTTGCTAATGCTCCTAAAAACCAAATAACAAACAAACAAACAAACAAACACCAATGTCAGCGAACAGAAATGTCAACTACTGTAGTTCGTATGTACATATTACAGTACGTTTTGATTATTGCATATATTCTTCCGATTTTCACGTATCATTTAATTTTTTTAATTGGTAAGGTTAATAAAGGGTAAATTAGTGCTTAATATATCTTTCCTTTTATAGCCTGTGGATAATATTCCTCATATTTTCACTAATTAGAATCAAAATTCAATTCACAAACGTGGTCACAATGATCGGCACTTACTGCACATCATATAGTGAACGGTACTTTACTATGTTCAGTTCGTCGTAACGTGATTTGATTGTACAGTGAACCAATTGTAAAGGGGGGGGTACACTGTATTTTTAACTATTTACGTGAGACTTCGGATAATTGGGACAGCCGCTTAATCGGGCCAAAATGCACTAGTTCCGATGTGTCCCAAATAACCAGAATGGACTGTACTTGACTGATATAAATTCGACTTTATGCAAGTTTTTGCTGGCCGGTGCAAACTTTAAGAAAATTGTGGAAACTTATTTTACATCCTGTAGGAATAAATAGAGGTATCGTGAAAATATTGTAATGTGACCCTAATAACACAGTGGGGTTTTTTTTTTGTAATTCGTTCCCAAGACCTTGGAAGTTGAAATTTTCACTATTTATCTCTCTAAAAGATCATTTTTATAATGGAAATTGCACTACTTTTCATTGTTACCATAGGCGCCTCCGTAGCCAGGTGGGAAGGAGCAGCAGTGTGTAGCACACGCTTCTTGATTAGACCAGGGTTCAAGCCTTTCACCACCAAATACGGAGGATGCGGAAAGGTCAGGGAATGACCACCACATATCCCGAGCAATATGGTTAGCTGCTAATGCTCCTAAAAACCAAATAACAACAACATTGTTATCATATCTTCCATTATAAGAATCAATTTTGAATGCCTTTGTGATATTTTTATAAAACACATTCTGGAGGTCACTACCATAAAACACTAAGGACAATTTGCACTTTCCAGTGTATTGTGCTTTTTTGTTAGCACAATCTATTATAAACGGGTAGTAAACTAGATCTTATTCCATTTGCGATATTACCGATAACTGGAATTCTTTGGGTTTTTAGGTTACAGTATTATGGTTAAATGAGTTCCCCTTCACTGAAATCTTCAATCATATAAAAAACATAAATAAAATTTCAGAATCTTCTCTTCATTCCTATTTACTTATTACAATGGTGAAGGGAAAGGGACCAATGGAAAGTGCAAGTGCCGGCAGTGCTAGGAAACCAAACAAAATTGATTTAGAAATGAAGATGATTAATTAAGAAGTAGGAAGCAGGAAAAAGTTTGTCATCTATGGCATGGAATTAGGTCTCACTTCTTCAACAGTGAATACTATTTTAAGGGACAGTGCACGTATAAAAGAACATGTTAAAGGATCAACGTATTTGAGATCAACAGTGATCACAAAACAGCGTTCAGGTGCTATATTGAAGATGGAAAGGCTATTAATAATATGGATGGAAAATCAGATTCAGAAGCAAGTGCCTCTGGGTCCAATGGCCATTCAAGTTAAAGCAAGAAGTATTTATGAAGATATTAAGGATAAGTACGGCGAACCCCAAGCCAAGTTTGTGGCAAACAATGGGTGGTTTAATAGGTTCAAGCATCATGCTGGTTTTCAAAACATTGCAGTGAAGTCGCCAGTGCCAATTCTGCAGCCGCAGAGAAATTTTGTGATGTGTTGGAAGAAACCCCTTCTAAATCTCCACAGCCCTCAACTTCCACAGCGGCGTTCTTATCAGCTGGAGAGTTAATTCTGGCAACGATACTCAAAAGGTAAAACTTGCTGATGTTATGCCAGTCTCCTCTCTTTTTTAATTTTATAACTTTGAAATTTTTGTAATTTTGTACACTTTTGTAATTTTTCCTGCACATAGATAAAAAAAATTGAATAAATAATTCTATTTACATGTTAGTTGAACATTTCTTTTTTGCTTCAACCGAATTTGCGAGTGCTGCACAAGCATTTAGGGAAATTCCGACTTACGTAGAGTTCCACGGAATGCAGCCATGAGGCCAAAAGAAAACTCAGATAGCCTGAGTTGGTTTAATACATTATACCCTATAAATAAACAAATACAGTAGACTCTTGATTTTCCAGGATAGATGGTAAAAAAAAAGTTCCCGGTTAATCCAGAAATAAAGTCCTCGACATATGTAAGAGATACGTTCCAGGACTTCTTACGTAAGTCAAAGTTTTACGTAAACTAACTGGGAAATTACTAAAAAAATATTGCTACTATATCCCTGATGTGCCAAAATTACAAAAACCACATAATATCCTCAGAAGAATGAAGAAAAATAGTTATATATTTTTAATTAGTTCAATTAAAAACTTGATCTGGGGACAGCAGCGAAGTAGCCAGAGTGGCACATAAGAAAAGAAAACATAAAAGGAAGAAAAAAACGCATGTTATTGTACTGTAAAACCTGATTTGTATTTTGTATCCTTGGTTATTATAGTTAACTTCATTGGTGCCAATCGCTTCACCACTTCTCGTATTGTCTTTCTACTTTTTTATTGTGTTCACCGTTGCCACCGACAAATCTGAATTCCGTGCGATACTTATTAATGTTTGGCCATTTTCATACATCTTTATTATTTTAATTTTCTAATCCAAATCGACCGCTTTTCTGTTAGTGCAATTCATTATAAACTGGCAGTAAACTCCATCTTATTGCATTTGCGATAATACCGATAGCTGGAATTCTGTGGGTTTTTATTATTATGGTGAAATCTTCAGTCATATAAAAAATATATATAAATAACGTAACATAAGTCGGGGACTTGCTGTATCGAAAAATGTTCAGCAACCTATGTAAAAAATATGGTGATAGATTAAAAAACAAAAAAAAAAACTTAACCACGCACTACTCGCTTGTCCAATACACGAGTAGTGCATATTGGACACACATTAATTTTTTACGATGTTGATTTTAAATCTAATAGCTTCCCTTTATTTTTTACAAGGTTGCGTATGGTTTGGTCACCAACGTTATAATGGTTCATTAGAGATTTAACAGATGCACCATTTTTAAACTTTTGAATAGTTTCAAGTTTTTGTTTAATTGAAAGCACAACTCTTGCATTTGCCCATAATTTTTGCGATTTCTAAATAAAAAAACAATAGTTACTATAAAAAAAAATCCAACATCCCTCACATAAATAATGAAACAAAATTTGCCCTTTAGCGATGCGACGGAACACAACAATCAACGCAGTGCACTAAAACTAAACATTTTGGGTTTTTTTTTTTTTTTTAGCTGCGGGGGTTATAAGATAATCTCCCAACGACAACTTATAATGCCACTTCTTGTCGCCTATTTACGACTTGCAAAACATCTGTTTATACTTATTCTAGTTATTACTTGAATTTTATGATTTCTGGTTTTTTTTTTTTTTTTTTTTATTTATTTATTTATTTATTTGGAGTCAAAGTGTCCCTGTAAATCGGGATTGCATTAAAGTAAAATAAAATTACTTTTATTCCATGCTCTGATTTCCACTTAACTGCATTCCTGTCAAAATGATCCTGCAGTACTTCTTTCACTGATTCCATTATTTTCCCAGAAGTCAAGTTAACGGGTGTGTAATTACTTGCTTCACCCTTTGTGAATAGGAGAGACACTTGCACATAACCAATCCACAGGATAGGATATGTGCATCCTTGTATTCAAGTACCTCCCTGAATCCAAGGATGCTTTCATAATTATGGCCAAAGGCTTGATTACATTTTTTGCTGCTCCTTTCAGTATAATTGGCCCTAGGTGTTTTTTTGTTTATTTTCTGCTTCAATTTTCCTTCCACTTAGAACTTGGCATACCCAATTTATAACTGGGTTTGTCAACAATCTGAATGGGATCATTAATAGTCATGCCATTCATATTCAGTCAGCTAATGTGGTTTATTCCTCTCCTGTGTTAACATAAGCAGAAAACTCTTTGCAAAATTTCTTTGCATTCTTAGCCAGAGACTTCTCAAATTTGCTTTTGCTTGCCTGATCCCTCCCCCCTACCCCTTAGAGACTGGTTGCAGATTAGTTTGTACTTACTACAGGTTTCTGCATTCCCTGATAATTTATAATCATTCCATGCATTTTTCTTCTCTACCACTAATTTCATAAGTTCATCTGTCATCTAATTAGATCTAAACCTTGAACAGTATCTCATAGTTTTGTTATAAAGAACTGATCACATTCTATGATTACTTCCACGAATGCTTCCCATTTATAATTTGCAGTTGGTAACATCAGTTGGGCTCACGATAAGGAATTTAAACTGTCTAAGGCCATTGTTACTCACTTCAGTGAAAGCAAAATACCTTCCTCTTTGCCCTAGTTATGTATTTATGTAAATCCTGCATAAATAATAAAATTCTTTATTCATAAAAATTGTACAAGGACTTGATTCCCATTACGGGCATCCAGAGGAATATTACAGTTTAACTGGAGACATTATATTAACTTACATATAAAACTGCTAAACATCAATTTCTCCAACAAAAATTAACATAATCAGATTTGAATTATAAATAATTACATTTTGAACTGGTTCTGAGATAATGATGATATAGGGCTGAACCGTAAGAGTATAATCTGGGTATAACATGATAGAACTGATTGAGACAGTCTAGACATCTTTCACTGGGAGCTAATATTAGTTCTAATGTCAATTGCAGGAATGCTGACAGCACATGAATATGGATTTGCACTTTTTTTTTCCCTCTGTAGGGCAAATCGCTGGACCACATATCAAAATCTATGTCGACAGAGCTCATTGTGCCAATGATGTTGGGGAAGTGCCACTTGAAGGTAGGCGCCTCCGTAGCCATGTGGGAAGGAGCAGCAGTGCGTAGCACATGCTTCTTGATTAGACTGGGGTTCGAGCCCATTACCACCAAATATGGAGGATGCGGAAAGGTCAGGGAATGACCACCGCATATTCCCGGAGCAATATGGCCTTAGTTGCTAATGCTCCTGAAAACCAAATAACAGCAACAGTAACAATAATTTGAAGGTCGAGGGCTTCTGTAGGTTTGAACAGAGCACTGGAGGGTTTCTGAGAGCTCTACCCTGGATTTTTCAGAGCACAGATTAAATTGCCATTGTGAGCTTCTCATATGAGCCCACTTTAGGACATAGAATTCTAGACGCCCCCCCCAGGTTCTTCAGACTGGATATGAGCCATGTACCAAACTTCAATACTGTAACTGATGATCGAGCTGAAGTAGTAGAAGAGAAATTTTTTTACCGTTTCTTTATTATGCGATCTACTGAGATAGTTTCATTCCCCAGAAAGCCTGTAATGCTTTTGATTGCAGTTGCTGGATTTTTTCCTTATATGTTAGATTTTCGTCCACATTGTCACCTCCCCTGAATTTTACCAAATAAGTGGCAACGAGAACATGCCTCGAAATGGAGGACTCCAGAGAGGCTGCTGGATTGAGATCTTGTGCTCTCGGTGAGAAGATGATATGCTTTGATTTTTCAGGGTTTAGTTTAAGCCTTAAAAAGGCAGCTTATTCACAGGATGAGGACAGATATTTGTTGAGGATAACAGAATTCGATAAATCCTTTGCTGGGTCTGGTGTGGTGTTAGCAGGGCTTGGTAGGTAGTACACAATATCGTTGGCATAGACCATAAATGCAGGTATCTCATTCATTAGCAGTTGAAATATTGCCAAAAATAGCAATGCTGACAATGATCCACCTACTTTCACCTGTTTGGTGATGCAGTGATTCCCTTGCTGGAACGTAAGGAATCTCTTGGTGAGTAGATTTCTGAAGAGCTTAGAGACATTACCTGTGAAACTGTAGTAGTTCTCCAGAAGGCACATGAGAGGATTAATCTGTACTGAGTCAAAGGTAGCTTTTAGATCCAGGAAAACAGCATGCAGAACAGAGCCTTGTTCCCAGGCCTGAAGGGTTTTCAAATTTAAAGCCTGTAGATATGTGTTGTTGGTGATCTTTGTGAAAGTGCATAGTGTCTATGCTGAGGTTGCTGGGCAAGGATCTGATTAGCAACCATATTGAAAAATGCACTTCTAGACATTTGAGAAAAGGTGAGGAAAATAGAAATTGGTAGTCAGCAGTTGAGGTGGGGTTTTTCACATTTAGAACTGGGACGACTACCTGTTGTAAGATTCTGTTGTATAGTTTCATCATCTCATCACTGATGAGGTAGGTTGCGATTTTTAGCAAAAAGTGCAAATTTAGTCACTCCCCATTGCTTTCTTATTGGACAGGTCATTGATGGCCTCGATTAGCTCCTCTTCTCAAAGCATCATGTTAGTGGGGTTTTAGTATATTATGATCACTGCCACCTAGTGATTCCTCTATCTGGAGATTCTTAATGCATGAGAAGTGACTTCTTATAATCAAAGCAATATTATTATTTTTCACTCATTGCCTCTCTAACATGCTGCTGCAGAAAATAGTTGTGAAGTACATCCAGAAAGGCTCTGCTACTGTGTGAGTGACCAGCCCACAATTCTGGTCATTATTTGGAAAGTTAATTTCCTATTATAAAACATTCTGATTTACTGGCCCATTCTGGTTTGTACACATTCCACTTCAGTATAGTTTTGCCCCTTCATTTTAGTGTTTATGCATGCAAAAAAAAAATTCTCTATTGCTATTTGCTGGTGCCTTTTCAGTCTGCCTTATTCCATTTTGCATTTACTTATAAGATTCACTAGCTCTTCCCATTGAATAGAATTCAAATAATAATGTATGAGGCTATTATAATTTCCCATGCAAAACTAGAATCTTTCCTGTGGCTCTTGTTAGGTACAATGTATTCTTGTTAATTTGATATCAGAATATTTGAAGTGAGATGTATTTCAAAGTTGCACCATTCCCAGCAACAAAAGTTTTACATGTATAGTAGAAGTCTCGATAATCCGAACAAATTGGGGCTCGGGGGGGTTTTCAGACTTATAATATATATTATTATAAGTTTAGTGTTTTTATTTCTAACTTAAAATCATAGGGACCACCTAATTTTTTGATAAAATCCAACACCTTTTCAGACAACAAAGGTCCAGATATGGATTCTCCTAAACTTTGTCTCTGTGTGAACCACAAATAAATGGCACCTTCGAGGGATGGGTCATTAGCTGTTATCAGTGTGTTTTTTTTTTTTTTTTTTTTTTTTATCACTACCATCTGAATCAAGTTTTGATGCGAACTTTAAAATTTTTTCCTTGTTGCTTTTAATGTTCTGTTACTTTCCAACCTTATAAAATTTTTCTAACGAAGACCCACTTTCTCCCTTTGAAAGTCTTTAAAATCTCAACCTCCGATTCAGTGTTAAAAAAAATTCCTGCTTCCTTTTTAAAGACGAAGAAAACTACAGTACAGTAAAATAAAACTGTAGAAACTTTGTTCAGAATCTTTCTTTTTTACTCCGTATCTCACCCTTCGCATATTGTGTTAGTTGCAATTTCGTGCCAAGTTCTTTATTTATTGAGCTTTTTTTTTTTTTTTTTCTGTTTTAGATTTTACCCCCCCCCCCCCAAAGAAAATATCAGTGAACGAAAATATCAGATTACAAAGTATTATGCTTAGTTACTACTGTATGTATATTAATTAAGCTAGTATGTAAGCGTAAACTTTTTTTTTATTTTGCTAATCTGTGGATAATATTCTCCCGATTTTCATGTGTCATTTAATTTTGTTAATTGGTAAGGAGAAAAAAGGTGTAAATTCGTGCTTTATATCTACATTTTTATAGCTTCTGGATAATATGCTTCTGATTTTCGCTTATTAGAATTGCCATTTAATAGAATCAAAATTAAATTCGCAAACATGATCACAATAACAGGTGCTTACTGTAATCATTTTATGGCACCAACATAAAAATAATAATAAATAAATGCTGGCTTGTTCAGATTTTTGATACTCTGCTGTATTATAATACAGATTATTTGAATTCCTTTCCAATGAAATTGTTTGTTTGAATTGGCTCCTATGATTTGTGACTATCATAGCTAATTTGAAAAGACTGCCAAAATCAACTACTTACAAACATCTTTAGGATGAAATTGAATCGAACTATAATGAAAATTTGCTAGTGTGCTACACATGATAACATGTAGAGTACATTGCACTATTTTAAATTTTATATTTCTACTCACTTCACAAGAATTGTGTGCAAAGTTGAGAGTTCATATAACTGTAACTCCTGTTATGGGTGCACATGTGACCCATTTTATTTATGCTGCAGGGGGGAAATAATAATCTGATTGCTAATGTTACAAAACTTTTTGATTTCCCAACAGGCACTTTGCATCCATTAACTGCATATCTGCACTCAATTTCAGATAAAATAACAGTGAATGTGCTTCTGAGAAAAAAAAAAAAAAAAACTTTTCAAATTTGAGGATTAAAAACGCTTATTGTTCTTAAAGAATTTGCAACAAAGTACAGGCACTTCACACTTTTATGAGGTTTTTTTTTTTTTTTTTTTTCTTCCCAAGTATCAACAAAATCGAAAATATAAAGATTATTTGCAAAAAATGAATGTTAAACATTCATAAATCCTACATTTCAAACCACGCGCATAGCTATACAACCCCACTTTAGGATATTAATCCGTTCCAGAGATCCATTCCATCATATCGTGAAAATATAATGTGAACCCAGTAACACATTGTTCTTTAGTTATTCGTTCCAAGACCTCAGAAGTTGAAATTTTTGCTGTATAAATAAGCTATTTATCTCACTAAAAGGTCATTTTATAATGTAAATTTATTAGTTACCAATTCAAATCATTAAATGCACTACACTTTCATCGTTATCATATGTTCTATTATGAGAACCAATTTTGAACGGCTTTGTGATATTTTTTTAAAGCACATTTCTGGAAGTCACAACCATAAAACAATAAAAACAATTTGTACTTTCCAGTTTATTGTGCTTTTCTGTAGTGCAAGCAATTATAAATGGGTAGTAAACTCTATGTTATTGCATTTGTGAAAATACCAATAACTGGGATTGTGTGGATTTTTACTTTATTAGGGTGAAATGTATTTCCATTTCACTTCAATCGTATAAAAAAAAATAATAATAAATTTTCAGAATCTTCTCTTCAATTTTTTTTTTTTTTTTTTTTGAAGCTTTGTAAACTTGTTACTCCCCACAAATTGTGTTGCAATTTGTGTGTGCCGTTAAAAAATGCTTATGCATGCTATTGTGAAATT
Organism: Mastigoproctus giganteus; assembly: GCF_048544385.1. Taxonomy (NCBI): domain Eukaryota; kingdom Metazoa; phylum Arthropoda; class Arachnida; order Uropygi; family Thelyphonidae; genus Mastigoproctus; species Mastigoproctus giganteus. The sequence continues at coordinate 16,210,561 of NC_143582.1, forward strand.
TATAAAGAAAAGAGATTTATCTTGGAAAACAAACAATTACCTTGTGCAACAAACCAATAATGAATGCCGACCCAACGAGTGTGCATTTAGTCGATGATGAAGAATAAACATTCTTTAACATTTGTTAAGTCATAAATAATTTCTTTAAATTAAAAGTTTACTTGATTTTATAGGCTATGTTTTATTTCTTTGGATAAATCAATCATTGTTTAAACAAACTAATTAGCTAACTAATTTCATTGTTGAGAATGTGTACCCCCTGTTTTTAACATTGTCTATGGGAATAAATTCCCGCTTTATGAGTGCATGCACGCTAGGAACAAATTAACTCGTAAAGTTGAACTACCTGTGTACGAAATATCATAAATTTCTTGCGCATTTTACAAAGTAATACACAGTGCAACAAAAAAAGTAATGAGACTGAATTAAGATAAGGCAAAATATGGATGTGGAAAATATTTTCTTCTCTCCCTCAAAATAGTCCCCAGTGGACTGAATACACTTGTTACAGCATTCATAGAAGCTTTTGAAAGGCTTGCAAAACTTGTCTGCTGTGATGGTATTTTGTTCTGCTGTCACATCTTCTGAATGTCATAAATACTATCAAATTGGCATACTTTCAATCTCAATTTCAAACTCTCATCTCCAATAATAATGCTATTTAAGAAACCAGGTTCACTATCAGCTGTTTGAACAATATCTTTGAAAGCATCCAGTCATCTAGTTTTCATCACACATACAGTGTGGCACAAATATCACTCAATCTTTTGCCCAAGTCTACGGTAATTATGGACCTTATTCTTTATTCACTTTAAATTCTCTTGCTGACATTCTTAGTATTGATCAGCAGTCACTTGCTAATAAATTGTTTACTTTGTCCATTAATTCATGGCTGCAGATTGTTTTCAGTTCACTTTGAGGATCATCTACTACATCGTCTCTGCCCACTTTAAGACACCATTGAAATGTTTGTGCTTGGGACAGAGCCTTATCTCAGTCTTTGCACAAAACTTGGTGCTGTTTTGTTGTTTCATTCTTTAGTTTCTAACGGTGGCATTAAATACAATGCACAAAGAATGTCCATACATAAAGGGCAACTTAAGGACAACTGATTTGGGTGGGCGGGACTGCCAAGTTCATACTTCTATGCCTTTCTAGTGCCCTCTCCCAAAACAATACTTGTTTTAGATATATATTACATAATTTTTTAAATTCAGTCTTGTTTGTGCAACTTTGTGTATACATGTGCATTAAACAGCACTGTGTTTATTTTGTATAATTGTCTTTTCAGGAAGACAATAATGATATTTGCTGTTTGATGATACTTGTAATTTATACAAAAAAAGTGACAGTTCTCTCTCTCTCTTCTAACTTTACCACTCACACTGTAAATTTCAAATATAGCACTAATTAGAGTACTAATTACAGCTATATAAGCACAAAGGCTTGTGTGAACCATTTTTACTGGTCTAAATTATTTTAGTGAAGGTGAGAGAATTACAATTGTGAAATTTTACCTTGTTTGTGTTGATTTAAATCTATTTTTGTGTGGAAATTAATCCAACTGTTTACAGAAGGGATTAACCATGAAGCTGCTTAAGAGCCTCTCATTTTCAGAACTACTTTTCCAATTGTTAAAATTATAATGGCCACACAGCCAAACAGTCTTTTACTTGTTCTGATGTGAAGCTGTTCACACCAGGTAAGTTTACTGATAGCAGTAATGCAGAAAAAGAAAGATGTCGCCCACTTTTGCATGTATTACAAGTATTAAACAGCAAATAATGTCCAACAATGTAGATATTCACTTGCCCTCTTGCTCTCTGTCTTAGCAATGCACAATCATACATAACATAATTCCTGTTTTCAAGTAATAAATGTATAACTTGTGTGCCTGAATGGTATGTCTAGCAATGGCAGCAGAAACAAAACTTGACAATTTTGTTAATCACATACAAGAAATTTATTGAATTTATCTACAGTGAAATTATTTACTCGAGTCTATCACAAGGAAACTGAAAGACTTAATTTTTAATATTAGTATTAGCCAAATTGTGCAAGGAAGCCACAGGCTTTTGATGTACCGATCAAAAAAGGAAAAAAGAGATGAGAAGCAACAAATTATGCATTTCTCTCCCATGAAGGTAACTATCCAGTTGACCTTTGAATTTCTTCAAACTGGCAGCCTCAACTACCTGCGTAGGAAACTTGTTCCAGTAGTCAATGACTCGCTGGCAAAAAGAAAACTCCGACAATATAGTCTTAAGCCTCTTCCCTTGTAATTTGAATTTATTGCTCCTATTTCTGGAATTCTTTAACAGTGAAAATTCTTCTTCATTCATTTTACTAATCCCTCTGAGGTGCCTGGTTAATAAGCTCTATACTCTACATAATTGGAGTTTTTTCTCTTACGACCACCCTTTTGCTAACCTCACGTTTCCCCATTTTTGGACCTTTTCAAGAAGCTCATTGTATTTTTTTTTCAGATGCGGTATCCATACTTGGACACATTATTCCAAATGCAGTCTTACAATTGTCTTTGCAGTGGGATTATGACCTTCCTAACTCTGCAGGATTGTGTTCAATAAATCATTGATAAGACACTATGGGCTTTCCTGGCCACCTGTTTGCACTGCTCAGAAAATTTTCATATCTGCCCATATTGTAACTCCAGATCCCTCTTCTATTTGTAATTCAACCCCACCAAGTGTATAATTTATTTTGGGGTTACCATTCTCCAAGTTTAAGACCTTGCATTTTGCTGCATTAAAACTTGGCTGCAATTTTCTGACCATTCTTGCAGTCTGTTCAAGTCATCCTGAAAGAGTGCAGCTTGGTACTAATCATTAACAACTCTACCAATCTTTAATTTTTCTGCAAATTTTGATACATACCTTCTTTCCCTTTGTCAATGTCATTTATGAAAATGGGAATCAACAGTGGTCAAGAATCAGTCCTTGGGGATACCACTTCTGGTGTTAATCACAGGGCATAAGCTTGTGATTAATTCCATTATTCACAAGCTTATGCCCTGCAGCTACCCAGCAATCCATCTTAGAATCTTACCAGTAATCTTATGTTTCAGCTGATACAGTAACCTCTCATGAGGGATTGAATCAAATACTCTGCTAAAATCCAAATAAACTATGTCAAATTGTTCCCTACATCCAGCTCATGGGTAACTGTCAAATAGCTTTAAACCACCTTTATGTATTGGCAATACATTGTACTTTTCCAGTCCAAAGGAATCTCTTCCAAGTCTAAAGATGCCCTCATAATTAACCTCAATAGACTCTGGTGGCTTTCCTCAAAATTATTGGGTATATGCCATCAACTCTGGAGCCTTACTTACGTTTATACTCAAGTTTTTTTTTAATAAAGCCATCTGAAATTTTGAAATTGCTAATTTCATGTCTCTCTGCTCACTTGCATAGCATTTTCTCAGCACGGTCTTTCGTCAGTAATGACCAATGTAAAGTATCTATTCAGTTCATCAGCAACATCAACTGGGTTATCTAAGATTTTCCCACACTCGGTACACAAGTCCTGTCTGATTTTTTGGTTGTCTCCCCCCCCCCTTGTGTTCATGTACACCAAAAATTCCTTGTTCTCATTCTTTGTTCTCCTAATCAGTACTTTCTCATACTCAGCCTTCACCTCCCTAACCTCCTGTTGTGGCATTGTTACAGGTCAACTTGTAGCTGTTGTAGGCTTCAGTACCTTTCCACTCTGTAACTATCTCACACTATCTTTTTCTGCTCTTATTAGACTAGCCAGCTCTGCTTTCATCCATTTCGGCATCCTCATGCAATATTTTCTTAATTGTATGTATGTATGCATTCATGGCTTCTGTGATTTTCACATTTGAAAAATATTCCATATTTCAAATGTATTTGCCCTCTCTCTACAATCTGCCCAATTAATGGTTGTCATATAGCACCTTAAACTGTCATAGTCCCCTCCTCTGAAATTAAAACTATGCCTTTTCATTTAACTACTGCAACATCTTCAAACTAAAGACTGCATGATTGCCACCTGTCAATGGTTCCTGTTTGTTATTTGGTTTTAGGAGCATTAGCAACTAAGGCCATATTGCTCGGAGATATGCGGTGGTCATTCCCTGACCTTTCCGCATCTTCTGTATTTGGTGGGCATGGCTCGAACCCCAGTCTAATCAAGAAGCGTGTGCTACGCACTGCTGCTCCTGCCCACCTGGCTACAGAGGCACCCAATGGTTCCTGTACTTTAAGCCCTGTGATGTCATCTGGTTCATGAGTAGTGATGAGTTCAGGATATTCTCACCCCTAATATTTTCTCTAAAACATGCGCTACAAATAATAATCATTTAAATTTTTTTTAATTTAATTTTTAATGATTATGAAAATTCTGAACTGTGTTACTGAGAATATCCGACAATTTCTGCTAATTAATTAATACCAACATGCTCTGTCCCATTTAAATTGAAATGAGTGTATTTTTGGTTTTGGAACTGAGTTTTTTTAAACTAGGTTTTACTGCATCCCCAAATTAGTATAATATGTTCCCTACTTGACTTGCCCACATAGATTGTTTTTATCCATTTGGTCAGTAGCAGTTAGGGATTGCATTACCGGTGAACCAGTAAATGGTAGAAAACATGCCGCGATAAAATTACCCATAATTCTTACTTTTTACCAATATTTCAGTACAAAATTTTCAGCGTTACATTCAAATGAGTAATAGAAAGATTTCCTATGCCAAAAATACGTGTCCTATACTCCTTCTGAGGGACTAGATTGCATACTACCCAACACAAGTAACAGTAAGCTTATCAAAGTTATTCCCAGAAGCGACAATGGTGCAAGCGTGAATGCAGCAGTTTCTAATGCAAACTCTACCTAGAGTTGCATTAGGACAAGTTTCTGTTTTATCCATAAAAATAATTTGCTCACTGATAAGTAAAATAAAAAACATTTTTTTTATTTTAGTGATGAATAAAAATTCGCCATGGCATTACTTCAATCACACACAAGGAGAGACTCGGGTGTTTGTATGCAGTGCTGAAAAACTATCAGAGCGTAGTGTAGGAGGGTGGGAGTACAGCAGGCCCCCGTTATAACGCGGTTCGCTTTACGCTGATTCGCCATAACGCTGTTCTTATATTATAACCCGTATCTGACTATAACGCTGTCAAAACTCACTATAACGCTATTTTACTAGCATACAGATTGAATTTTTTGGCAAATCCGTCTTCAGTCCAGTCTGTTTTGAGCCTTTTTTTTTTTTTTTTTTTGGCAAAAGGAGAAAATAGTCACCATGAAATTAACTACAGTAATTATTTTTATAATTTCTACTCTATGTACAAAATTGAAACTTTCATATGCTCTATTTTCTTGGTGTGGATAGTTTCAAGGGAGAAATTCTTTTTTAGTACACCAGCTGAAAAAATTTTACCATCCAGTGTCATATGCTGTTACGAAGTCTGCATTTTCTGTTCTGACATGTAATAGAAAGATACTAAAAATAGATTTACTCCCTATCTCTTCTTTTGTTTTACTGTGGGAACTATAACTTGCGAAATGTTTTTCACACAATCAATCCCATGAGTGCTAAATGCGGTGCTGTTTCTTGTACAGTATTCTCTTGTCTTCTGAACTCCTCTGACCTTGTGGTCACCCGAAGTACATAAAATTTGTTTGTTTTACTGTTTTGGAAATTCCATAAACATTCTCCATGACTCACACCATAATTTATTACAGTATTTTCGTGCAATAAACAACCATTTGATTTTACTGCACGGTAAAATCGAACTTTTCAGATAAATAAAACATTTGTCACCGTCTTCAGCTCACTTGCCAGAGGAATTCTAGATATCATTCAGTGCATACATACAGACAGTTTACTGTACTCGAACATCGTATCACAATCAGTGCAACGAAGTTACATTTGCAGAGAGTTATGGCGGATAAGAATGAAAAAGCAACAATGTCTGGACGCGGTGCAAAGATTGGAAAGGTAAGAAAAACATTGAGTTTGAAAATTAAATTAGACGTTTTGAAGAGAATTGATTCCGGTCAAAGACAAGTGGATGTGTGCAATAATTTAGGACTGGCAGGTTCAACTGTAAGAACAATCATAAAAAATAAAGAATCAATTTTAGCAGCTGGAAAAACCGCTGTTCCCCTGCAGGCAACTAAATTGACCAGGGCTAGGCCGGCTATTATGATTGAAATGGAGAAACTTCTACATAATTTTATTGAAGACAACATTCAACGTAGAATTCCGTTAAGTTCAATTATTATTAAAGAAAAAGCGAAGAGCCTATATGAAGATTTAAAGGAAGCTCACCCCGAAAAAAATGTGGAACCATTTAACGCTAGTAAGGGCTGGTTTGATAGATTTAGAAAGCGCTATAACCTGCACAATGTAGCAATACAGGGAGAAGCTGCAAGTGCAGATCAACAAGGAGCCGAAACTTTCAAAAAGAATTTGTTAAAATTATTGAAGAGGAATGTTATACTGCTCAACAAGTTTTTAACATAGATGAAACAGGTCTTTTTTGGAAACGTATGCCTAAAAGAAGTTTCATATCGAAAGAAGAAAAAAACATGCCAGGCTTCAAAGCGGCGAAGGATCGGTTAACTTTGTTGTTGGGTGGTAACGCTGCGGGGGATTTTAAATTAAAACCACTTTTAGTTTACCATTCCGAAAATCCAAGGGCTCTTAAAGGTTTAGCTAAATCAAACCTACCTGTCATCTGGAAGGCTAATAAAAAAGCTTGGGTAACCAGACCGCTTTTCATTGATTGGTATGCTGAGTTCTTCTGTCCTGCAGTGGAAAAATATTGTGCAAAAAATAACATTGGTTATAAAGCTATTCTAATCATGGACAATGCGCCAGGACACCCAAGCAAAGAGAGCTTAGAAGACTTGAACAATCACATAAAAGTTTTTTACATGCCTCCAAACACTACGTCCTCTGATCCAACCAATGGACCAGGAGTAATTGCCACATTTAAAGCGTACTACATAAGGAACACCTTTTCCCAAGCTATTAAAGCCATCAACACTGAAAATGTACCGAGTTTAAAGGAGTTTTGGAAATCCTATAACATTAAAACCGCCATCTACAACATTTCAAGTGCCTGGGATGAAGTGACTCAGAAAACCATGAATGGAGTGTGGAGGAAAGTTTGGAAAAATTGCATAAAGCATTCCCAGGAACCTGATGATTCGTTGAAAATGTTAAAACACAAATTGTTGAGCTCGGAAAAGAAGCAGGATTACACGAAATTAACGAAGACATCGTACAAGAGATGATCGACAACGACAGGGATGGCCTCTCTAATGAAGAACTAATGGAAATTTTAAAAGAACAAGAGCTTGCTATTGAGGGAGATGATGATCAAGATACTATAGATGAAGAACCGATGAAGTCGCTGACTGCAAAAGGACTTAGTGAAGCTTTTGAACACTTCGAAAAAATGTGTGATTATTTCCGGGAGAACGACCCTGACATGGAACGAAGTGCCAAGGTATAAGAAATTTGAAGAAAGAAATGAATCCCTACATGTTGTTGTACAATGAGAGGAAGAAGGCCAAAGCACAACCCAAATCGACTCATTTTTCAGTCCAAAGATACGAAAACTCGAGAGCACAGGGCCATCGAATTAATAAATTCATGATTTTCGTAAGTTAATTACCTCATAATTATATGTGTAATAATGTAGAATATTTTATATGTACAAAATTTTGAATATTAAGTATTTTTAATCGATATTGGTGCATATTTTCACTACCATTTATTATTGATTAGAAAATATCCTATGGAATAGACCGCAACTCACAAATACATATGTTACCTTATGGGAATATGGCGCTCGCTTAGCGCAGATTCACTTAGCGCTCTGTTTTCCCGGAACGAACTATCAGCGTTAAGCGGGGGTCACCTGTACTTGTAGACTGCATAATCACCTCTAGTGACATCATAACATCAATTTATTGAAACAAAAAGCAGAAGAAACAATTGAAGGTAACACTAGTACATCTACATCCATTGAATCTCATCAAAAAAAATTACTACTTTTTTCAAGAAAACGCATGATGACTCTCTTCCAGCTGTAATATCTCATGACTTCACTAGATGGATTTCCATTCTCAAATTTTGTACATCAGAAGATTGAAAAGACACTTCTTGTAAGTGGTTACGTAAATATTCCAAAGTCACCAAACTCAATTAAAAATGTTGTCAAATATGCACAAAAAATTCACAAAGAGGTAGTAAAAGAAATATCAGAGGGCAAACTCCACGGAGAATCATTCAGTGTAATATGTGATGAATGGGCCATCGCTAAAAAACAGTTGCTATATAAATTTTGGAATCTCGGTTTGATTCATGTATATGGATCTCTGTGCTGAAAACTGTCGAATCATTACAAATAAAATTAAATGAATTTAATGTTAACTTAACAATATTGTTTCTTTAATAACTGATAGGGCTGCATTATGAAGAAAGTTGCAAAAATTATTAATGCAAACAACCAATTGTATATGGTTCACAGAATTCAGTTGGCAGTAGTGAAAATACTTTACAAAAGCTATTCTCAAAAAGGGAGGAACAAATAGATTCTGAGCGTGATAATGGGGATGTAGATTCAGAAGTCTTTGCTAATGAGTTTGATGGCTTAGAAGTGAACACAAGAACATTTTATTGATGGTGATTACAATATGAATGTTTTACAAGATGAATTTTTTAATAATGAAAATACAAAATATTGTCAACGTTTCGCAAGTCGCCCCTAAAAAATTATATTCTTCAGAAGCCTATTACAGAGGATTTGGGTAAGGAATTGTCTCTGATATTGAACTCTAAAACATGTTGGAGCAGTTTTGTTGGCCATGTTGGAGCATTTTTCAGAAGTAAAAAATTCTGTTAGAAAGATTCTCATTGACATTAGTTCAGATGTGACCTTTACTGAAAATGACTTGTGCTGCTCTCAAACACAATATTGACATTACAGCCTATAAACGGTAGTAGAATCATTGTTCTGAAAACATGACTGTATGTTGCAGATATAACAATAGAATTCGTGTTAGATGAACTATCCAAGCAAAGTTTCTTTTTAAGTAATGAACTGAAGCAAGAATTATCTTGCAAGTGAAAGAAATATGTACCATTTACTCTGATATTTTACACTTTTTACATAACCCAGAAATATTAAACATACTGTTGAATAAAATTGTAGACCTACTCAATCACATATCTGACAATGATAAAGAATTAAGGGAAGATCGTGTTGTTAGCTACTCGCTCAGAACAACACCATCAACTTCCAATTCATCCACAGCAACTGATTCAACTACAGACCCTACAAATGCACTTTTAATGATGAAGAGAAATTGAATTTATTCATTAGATATTGATCACACTAACGTGAAGAAAATGATAAGTGAAAAGATGAAGTGAAAAAGGAAATAAATTACTTCACAGACCAAAAACTGAAAGGAAAATTTCTGCAAAAAGATTTTGATGCATTAATGACAATTCCTCCAGCTAGCATTAAATCAGAACGAGCATTTTCTAATGCAGGTACTATTTGCACTAAAATTAGATCGAGGTTAGATGATGGCAGTTTTAATACACTATGCTTTTTGAGAGGCTATTTTCTTAGTAATAAAAATGAGTAATTCTAAGTATTTATTAAATTTAGTTGTGATATTTTGCAATAATTTTCATAATGCTGCTTTTTATAACTTTAAAAAATAAATGTTTCCCATTCTCTGTTTCAGTAACTTAATTTTATTGTAAAATTTGTATTTTGTAAATTCTCATTTTAATGCATTTTTCACATCACTATATGTAACTTTCAAAAATAAATTATTACTCATTCACTCTTTGATTAATTTAGTTTTATTGTAAAATGTTTGCATTTTGTAAATTCCCGGCAATTCAGTAAATTTAAAAATTTAAATACATTTACCAGTAGTGAGAGAACCCGGTAAATTTGAAATCCCTAGTAGCAGTGTCCTTCAAATGGTCACATTCCCTGATATACCAGAGGTGTGTGGGGGGGGGGGAGTGCCAACACAACTGAAATTGAGGGTGTTTTTTTTTTTTTTTTTTTCTTTTTTTAAGTCTTGTAGTGCTTTATTTTTGTACTTTTAAAACTTCCAAATAAGGTTCATGATTGGGGGGGGGGAACAGAATTTCCTTAAACTTGTGATAAGATTTTAGTGTTTGAAATTACATGTTAAAATGCTTTTAGGAAAGCAGAAATTTTGGAAGAAACAAAGGAGCAACTTTGCAAAGGAGCAACTTTTAGCTTTTGACTAATAGTGTTACTGAAGATGAATGGCATTGCTCTGACAACATTTCTGTGTTCTGGCAGAAAATAAAAAGTGAATATAAAGTTCTTCAAATAGGCCTCTGGGGTTGGGTATATTCATACTATAATTTTTAGTGTTTCTCACCAACCATTGAAGTAAAAACAAAAACCAAAATCTTTTTTCTTCAGTGGTTGGTGAGAAACACTAAAAATTATAGAGTGAATATAAAGAACTGAATAATATGGTTGTTAAAGAATTTCTCTCATTTGAAGCCTATTTATACGAGGCAGGTTTTTTCTGATATTCTTAAATAAAAACAAAAAATGTGTTTCCAGAAAGTTATTTTATTGTGGCTCCCTCAGCAGTTTAAAACTTAGATTTGAAAATTTGGTTTCATCCAAATAAGCTTAAATTTCACATTATGATTTTTTTTTTTTTTTTTTTTTTTTTTTTTATATCAGTTTTATGCATATGTATGTAGTATACATATGAATGAAAAATTGGGCTTATTTTATGTTTATCTAATATTTTTTTGTTTATTCTTTTTGCACAGTCATATATATGATGCAAAGTTTATTCCTATGGGCAATTTTTTTAAACAGACTATTCACAATAACATTTAAACAAATTGGCATAGCAACAGAACTGTCTGGTAAGATGCATGCCCAAGTGGCATGTATTCTTGCACCTTTCAATGAACAAAAATTACCAAAAATACGTATACAGGTAACCCTCGTATAACATGGTAGTTAGGTTCCTATAAAATGTCGTGTTTTGCAAACTGTGTTATACAAGAATAAGAAAAAGTACAAAAGGGGGTGGGTTACGTTCCAAAAGCTAACAAAAAATACACCATTCTATATTTAGTGTATCTTCTGCTCTTTTTAAAAAAATCAGTAACCTGGGTTTGTTTGCTTTTGTTCGGTAAATCTTTGCGAATTTCATTGTATGGAACTAAGCATTTTTCAAGCTCCCTTTTGAACTTTGGGCTTCTTTCATTCAAGAATCTGCATTCAAAAAATAAGATTCTAAATTGCTCGGCTAACTTTTTGCCTTCCCATACGTTTTTTAGTGTAAAATTTGGAAGTTTAGAATTTTCATCTGCGCTATCATCCTCTGAATTGATTTGGTTTTACCTCCGATGCCATTTCCACCAATTTTTTTGTTGGACGAAAAACCCGAGATTCCGGGAGAAAAAACCATGCTACCCTTGCCTGAGCCCGTCTAACTCATCCACATTGTGAAAAAACCAATAGATTCAGAATCAATTTTTTCCAAAATCCATTGTAATGATTTTCTGATGTAATGAGCTTTAAAGGTGGATATAATGACTGAATGAAAGAAATTGTATTAACCTAGTACAACTGTGGTGGTAGGAACATAACTTCAACATTTGGATGATTTAAATCTTTTGGATGGCCTGGTGTGCTATCCAATAGTAATAACACTCTGAAATCTAGATTTTTTTTTTTTTTTTTCCGGAAGCACAAGTTTAAAAGCACAGAACATAACACAACACAAGGATTTCCCACCAAAATAAAATACAGGGATTTCTCAATTTTTTTTTCATGAGTCAACAGTGGGGATTCAAAAAGAGTGGAAATGTTGAAAAATTACATCCAACATAATAGCAGGGTTTCCTCTGCACAAAAGCTCAAAAATAACCTGTTATGCGAGGTTTACTGAAATTCTCTAACCATGTTATATAAGTACCACGTTGTGCGGGGATTGGCACAATTTATCAATTGTGTTAGAGCGAAACCATGTTGTAGAAGTACCGTGTTATATGGGGGGGTTGCCTGTATAGAAGTGTTTCATTAATTTCTGTGCTTGCATGTACACTTGACTGAATTTAGCTTTAGATTGTAATTATGTCCCCCCCCCCCACATGCACCAGTTTATATATCGATTTATACATTGAACCTATTAAATATTAATTTTCTTGATCTTAGGAAATGAGAAGGCGGCGTACTGAAGTAAATGTGGAGTTAAGGAAACAGAGGAAAGATGATCAGCTTCTTAAACGCCGTAATGTGATTTCAGATTATGATCCCATTAGTCCTCTTCAAGCCCAGAATAAGGTATGAAGTTTTTTGTTATTGTTTGTTGTCATATGTTTGCCATTGTTGGAAAAAAAAAAGTAAACCTTTATTAATTTCAAATAGATATTTACAGTATACCCAGTTATAAAATATAAGTACAAATTCAGTAGCTTTCGGAACACGTGTCCCTTTATCAACTGACAAATTTGAATACATTACAAGCAAAGTGTGGCATGTTACTCATGCGTCATTGTTGTAGCACGGACGTGTGCTGCCTTACGCCAGTGATCATCCATCAATAAAACGGTTGTCTCTAGGATGGGATGTATACGCATGCCTTTCTGGCGATTTAATGCCTTAGGGTTGTTTATTATGTTTAGTGACTCTAGCCATAGGCGGTGGCGAAAGTGTCGCGCGTGGTCCACTATCTCAAAGTAGCGCTTGGGGTCAAGATCGTGGTTGGTAGCCCAAAAATGTTCTGCAAGCACGGACTGGTCAGTTTCGGCAAGCCGGATTGCTCTGTCGTGTTCCGTGAGGCGATCCTGGAGACGTCTCGATGTCTCACCTACGTAGCAACTGTTACAGGCCCTACAGGTGATACGGTACACTACATTGCTGCGTAAGACAGGTGTGACAGTGGTCTTCACACTGGAGACCCCTGTCACACCTGTCTTACGTAGCAATGTAGTGTACCGTATCACCTGTAGGGCCTGTAACAGTTGCTACGTAGGTGAGACATCGAGACGTCTCCAGGATCGCCTCACGGAACACGACAGAGCAATCCGGCTTGCCGAAACTGACCAGTCCGTGCTTGCAGAACATTTTTGGGCTACCAACCACGATCTTGACCCCAAGCGCGACTTTGAGATAGTGGACCACGCGCGACACTTTCGCCACCGCCTATGGCTAGAGTCACTAAACATAATAAACAACCCTAAGGCATTAAATCGCCAGAAAGGCATGCGTATACATCCCATCCTAGAGACAACCGTTTTATTGATGGATGATCACTGGCATAAGGCAGCACACGTCCGTGCTACAACAATGACGCATGAGTAACATGCCATACTTTGCTTGTAATGTATTCAAATTTGTCAGTTGATAAAGGGGACACGTGTTCCGAAAGCTACTGAATTTGTACTTATATTTTATAACTGGGTATACTGTAAATATCTATTTGAAATTATTAAACTATGGACCCCAGTACTCCAGGCCCATTTGTCACTAAACCTTTATTACTTTTAGCCAGCATGTTTAATTCTTGGCAGTTGGAAATCACAGCTTTTCAATTAGATTTATTTTCATTATTACTATATTTTATCATCAGCTACAATGTCCATCAGACCTCCTGGATTTTGGAAGCATCTTGTAGATCTTAACCAGATTTGTTCAGACCTGATCTAGAATAATAGTTTTCATAACCATTTGATTGCTGTGCCTCACTTGGAAAAATATTTCAACTGTTTTCTTGCTTTTGGAGGGTATGATTATACTCATGTATTGAGGCTTCAGAGATCACTCACCATCTCAATTTTGTTAATGCACACAGTGGCCTCTGGGATGAGGGTGATGTTTTCATCTGCTTGTGTACGTCTGCTATAGCTTGACAAATTTGTAACCTATGCAGATCTGTTTTTCTTTGAATTTGGTCAGTGGTTTATTTTTTGGGAGTGTTGGCATTAAATTCAGCCAAAGATCATAAGCAGACCAACTAGCCTGTGTCATATGCTTATTGTCAATGTTTGAGCTTAGTGCTGGTACCCTTGAAAATTAAAATGTTAACCATGTAAAAATTTGAGGTCAGTGAGCACCACCATTTAAGTTGTTGAACTATAAGAAAGCAAATGCTCTTTTTGATTACCTTAAAAAGATGATCCATCAAAAGGATTCAGAGATAGTCATCACTTTCTGATATTTCTAGGAGGAAATAAATGGATTATTGATGGCCTGTGGGTCTGCTTGGCTATTTCTTCAACTTATATTAATTTTTTTCTTCATACCTTCAAGCATTGTAGCTGATCTTAAAGATTTCCATGTGGAGTGAGGTGCTCTCTCTCTCTTTTTTTTTTTTTTTTAAAGACAGATTAAGGTGCCATTTTTATCTGTAAACTGCTGAATAGTCTTGTCTAATAAATGTAACTTTGAATAACAAAAGTATAACATAACTGATACCTGCTTGCCACATGCTACCTACAACTTGATTTCATGTGTTTTCCAAACAGTTTCCATTCGTTTAAAAAATAGCAGATATTAAAATGGTATTAGAAGACTTGCTTCTAATTTCAGGCCACAGATAATTGTGGTTAATTTTGTAAGCAAGTTTGGTAAGTTAGGTCTAAACATTGCATAGCTAAAAGTTAAAACAAAATTTTAGAAAGTTGTGGTTTCTCTGGAATGAATTGGAATTTTGCTAATTCTACTCCCAAAGGAGATAGAATTAAATTAGTTTTATACTACAAGGTTAAAAAATAAAATGTGATGCATACATAGGGGCTGAAATGTGAATACAAAATGATACTTTACAACCTGCTGTGGCAAGCAAGAAATGTGGTACATGTTTACCTCTGAAGAAGGAAGCAGATTAGCTTCCAATAATTTAATCTGGGCATAACTGTTTTACCAAATCAGCTCTGCAGAGTTATCCTTCATTTTCAGCTTTAGTACCTTTTTTTTTTTTTTTTGTTTAGAGAAAAATGGCCTTTAACCACTATATCAGAGTGAACTTCAACTATTTTCCACAAACAGCATGGTTATATCCACAATTAACAGTATCCATATAAAGAGGATGTGAAGATTTACGTGGGTTACTGAGTTGCCTATAGTCTTTCTCAGTGCTAAGTGGCATTTTCATTAGCTAGAGCCTACTGTTCCCACGCTTCTCTCTACTGGAAATAGGTTCTGTGGTGCAACAAATCATGTTGCTGCTGAAGATTAAACCATGAAATAAAAATCATTTTCAAACTGATGAGCTTGTGAAGCCTTTTGGTTAGTACAGTATTGCCATCCAGACCTTTCAGAGTACAGTTTTTCACTTTCAGTTGAAGAAAATAGGTTGAATTAATCCAGGTTATAATTTGTATTTTGTAGGATGTCAACATTTTTTTATTTTATTTATTTTTATTTTTTTATTTGTAGCACCATTCATCAGCAATGTCAATGGAAGAGATAGTACAGGGGATACACAGCACTGACCCACAACTTCAGTTACAGGCAACCCAGTCAGCACGCAAAATTCTTTCTAGAGAGAGAAATCCACCTATTGACTCTATGATTCAAGCTGGTGTTGTGCCAATTTTTGTCGGTTTTCTTACAAGTGATAGGTAAGTCTCCTCATAGGCTAATATGAAGCAATTTACTTAAAGACTTCTTGAAATGTTAGGAGA
This sequence comes from Mastigoproctus giganteus, assembly GCF_048544385.1. Classification (NCBI taxonomy): domain Eukaryota; kingdom Metazoa; phylum Arthropoda; class Arachnida; order Uropygi; family Thelyphonidae; genus Mastigoproctus; species Mastigoproctus giganteus. Next base: position 16,226,290 of record NC_143582.1, read on the forward strand.
GTTATAAGATTAACATTGATTGAAACGTGATTGCATTCAGCAGCGGACTTTTGAGTAGGCCAGGTTTGCACAGTGATGAAACTCCTCACCTTCTGACATTCATTGTCAGTTACAAGCACTATAAAAATAAAATGCTTGGGGGGGGGGGTTGTAATATATCAAATATAATAATTTCTCTATTCTGAAAACACAGGAATATATTTTTCCTGTGTATTAGGTAATTCTGTTGTGTAATGTTCCTTTTTATTTATAGACTTCAAGGGCATTGCTATCCTCCACAATTTTTGCTCTTTTTTTCTTTTTCAATAATACTCAGCCAAATTCTGGATGGGAATGCCAATGCAAGTTTTTTTTTGCATAGGAATATTCATATTTCAATGTAGTTGCTGCTGTAAGAGTAACCTTATCATTACCATTATGATAATCCTTTTCCTTGTTTACAGGTTGGGGCTATCAGTTAATTCTTTGGAAGTTTGAGATTAAATGGGGCAGTGTGTCACCTTATTGCTATTATGGTCATTTTTCCTTCATCCTGTTCACCATCAAGTTTATTTGGTAGAGGATGATAATTATTTGGTATTCATTTCCTTTTGGTCGTGTTGGGGGAGAAGATCAAGATTCCCTCTGAGCTAGGTGGCCACACAAAATATTTTGATCACACATTACATTCTGGAATGCAGCTGATCATGGCTGCTCCCAAGTCCCAGCCTGCTGGGGACTCACATGCAACCTTTGTCAAATTATTTGCAGTGAAAGGAAATGTTATAGTTTTGTAAATTCCCCTGGTTTCTGTTAAGGGGATCTCTTTAATTGTACCTTTTGACAGTTATTAAAGAATAATATTATTATTATTATGAGGTACGTTGATTTCCCTCTTATAGACTGAAAATCATGGACCCAGAGTACACATAGCAGAAGTAGTTTCTTGAATCAACTATATGACTGATATTTATTATATCTGGATTTTGTTGAGGCTTTTAATGCATTCTCATGAGAGTTTTTAATGTATAAATTTAGAGTGGGTCAAGATAAGAGACTGTTCATAAATAAATATTTTTTAGAAGGGACTGGGGTGGCAAGTGGGGTCCATGAGGAATCAGTGCTTGAACCTCTTGTGTTTTTTATCTTCCTAAAATATATTGTTGATGGAATACAGCAAAATCTGTCAAAATTTACTTGTTATTTAAAAGTTTGGCAGGTAGTTCCAGATGCAAAGTATTGAACTTGCAGAACAGAAACTTCTGGGTTTCAGATTTATAGATTAAGGGTAGAAAACTTAAGGATGCACTGGATGATAGTGACTTAGGGAATTACAATACAGAAATACATGAAGATGGCAAGAAGGGTGCTTAGCATTTTATCTATGATTTATTGGAATATTTCAAGTAGAGAGGAGGGTTATTATCTCTCTCTATAAGGTTGTTGCACAGCCACACTTATAATATTGTATCAGGTCTGAAGACTGCATCTAAAGAAATATATAGAACTTCTGCAGAAGGTGTGAAGAAGGGTAGCTTATCAACTGGGGACACCTTATGTGGAGAATTTGATCAAAGTGTATAAGGTCCTGAGGGGATTATTAAAATGCATGAAGGAAGGATATTCTCACTGAGTGAAGCAAGAACCATAAAGCACAGTGTTATGGAATAAAAATTGGATATGCACTTTTTGGTGATGATAATGAGGGGTATGTTTTTTTTTTTTTTTTTTTTTTCCTCCTCTTCTGTATCCTCCCTTTTTCTCTCTCCTCCCTAGTACAGAATAAGTTTACTACCTTGTTTTGTTATGTCTGCACTTTAAACTTATTTTTAATCTTTCTGATACACATCTGGATTAAATTTTGTTGAGGAACTCTTATATTTTGTGAAATTTTGGTTCATTAAATTCGTAGGAAATTTCGGGTTCTGAAGCCTCAGTATAGTATTTAGCCGTTTTTCTAGTGCAAAATAATCATGTCATCAAGCCCAGCTTACATTATTCTTTTGTGTGCCCCATAGAGATAAAGGATTGTCTCTGTAAGTAGCCTAGTTAAAGCAAGTAGATATTTCAGATTTTTTTAAGTCAATTTTTTAAGCTAAACTTTTTTGCTTTAACTTAACATTTTTGTTTTGATAGCATTCCATTACAATTTGAAGCAGCCTGGGCTCTAACCAACATTGCTTCAGGAAATTCAGAACAAACACATGCAGTAGTGAATGCAGGTGCTGTTGCACCATTTATTCAGCTTCTTTCTTCTGCCCATGAAAATGTCTGTGAGCAAGCTGTTTGGGCTTTAGGAAATATTGCAGGTATGTTAATTCTAGTACAGTAGAGTAGAGCACCTTTTTATTATAAGTGCTGGGATTTGGATAACTGATTATTTCTAGACAACAGAAGTAATCCCACCACCATCAGTAGCATATTTTTTAAAATGAAAAGTTACAGAAAATAAAAAAATAATATTTACTCTAACAATAAAAATATAATTTTGCTTTCCCATTACAGAACGACTTTTAGCATAATTTCAGGATATTGTATTTTTTTATACATTTGATGCTTGCAACAGAAGTGTGTGGGCATTTAGATGAGGAGTGGAGCAAGGCTTTTGATGAGCCATTACTATGAAATATGGATAAACACACAAACAAGCTGCTAAAAGAATGTGTTGTTTAGCTGATGACTAGCCTCTAAAGCAGGTCTATGCATAATATTTGCAACCTGTTGGTTTGGCGAGTCCTTGAATTTAGAAGTATGGATTGTATTTGGCTAGACCATGCCACAATAAGCATGGTCTAGCCAAATACAATCCATACTTCTCATAGCCAAGGACAAGTTCAAGCAAACAGTGTGGGCTTTTGATCAGCCCACACTCTGAAGCCTCCCCCCCCCTTTTTTTTTTTTATTATTATTATGTTGGAAGTTTTGGGTATAATGAAATTTGGATGTAGGGTGCTCTACTAGTATTAGAAATGCCCAAATATTAGGCTAAAAATAAATTTTCTATTTGTATTTTCCTAAAGCAATAACTGATTACATCCTTGTTCAGATTTTTATTTAATTAAATGATTTTATTTCATTTTTTTAAATCTAAATATGTTTGAATTTATAGGTGATGGACCATCCTTCAGAGACTTGGTAATAAGATCTGGTATATTAAAGCCCCTTATGGAATTGATTAAGCCTGATACACCCGTAAGTTAGTTTTTTTTTTTTTTTTTTAATTTGTGTTCAAATTTGAGGAATTATCTTTCAATTTAAGCATCACGATTCTTAATTTAGCAGAAATTTTCTTTATAGAATTTTCAGCACAAAGGAAATATCAAGAAGATAGAAGTGTGTTCTAGGATCGTAAATTTGATGCCAGTTTAACTTTAGAATTTAAAAAAAAAAAAATCATTAAAATGGATGTCTTATCCTATTTGTACCAGGTGACATTCCACTTAATTTGACGAAACTTTCTGATATTGTTTAAACTTGCCTGTATCAAAGGCATTCTTGCATTAAGTTGTAGAGCAGGGATTCCAAACTGATCGGCAGACTACCAGCGGTGTCTGTATCATATCCCCTATGTGAATAGTACTGTTCCGCAGCATTGCACTTGTTAAACAAAAGGGAGAAAAATTTAAGTAACCCCACCAAGTCTCTCGGCATTTTCAAGTAGTTCTGGAACGAAGGTTTAGAACTATTTGCTGTAAAGAATTCATGAAGTTAATTGCTCAGAATAAGGAGAGTGCCCAGATAAGGTATTATGGGTGTCATTTACTTTTTTTTTTTTTTTTTTTATGAAAACCCCAAACACGAAAGGTATCAAAACCTATAGTACTTAGTATCGTGCATGGGTTGAAGGAGAAGTATGGGGGAGAGGGGGGTGCCGGAAACTTTGCTCTAGAGACTAAACATGGGTTTCACCACTTTCAAGTCTCCAATAAGCAAAGTGGTGGTATTTCACCGGTTGATGAGTCATCTACCACCTACAGTAAAATATTTATCTGCCACTCACAGGGCTTAAAGCATTCTGATTATCTAAATTTTCCTTAAGTGTCTGGTCACCCTAGTCAAGAATCAGTGGATAATATAAACAGCAAAACTAAAATTTTGAATATATACCAATGTTTAAACCAACAGAAAGTACAGTAGAGCATTGATAATCCAAACTAATTGGAACCGATATTGTTCAGATTTTCAAACTTATCAAAAATACTGTTCTGGAGACTTAAAAGTTTTGGTATGTTTAGAAATTAAAACAATGGTTTTAAAATCTGAGGAACTGCCTAATTTTTTTGTTAAAATCCAGTGCCTTTTCGCGCAACAAAGGTCCAGATACAGGTTCTCATAAACTTCCTCTCTGTGTGAACCACAAATAAACGACATCTTCGAGGGATGGGTCATTAGTTGTTCTTGTAGGGGCTTTTCTTTTTTTTTTTCTTCTTTTTTTTTTTTTTTTTTTTTTTTTGCACAATCCGAATCAAGTTTCGACACAAATTTGAATTTTTTTTCCTTATTGTTTTTAATGTCTGTTGTGGTTAAGTCATCCCAACCTTGTAAAATTTTTCTAACAAAGGCCCACTTTCTCCCTTTGAGCGAGTGTTTAAAATCTCAATCTTCGATTCAGTTGTTAAAAATTTCTGTTTCCTTTTAAATGACAAAGTAAACTACAGTACAATAAAATAAGTCTGTTCAGGATGTTTTTACTCTGTATCTCACTTGCACATATCGTGTTAGTTGCAATTTCTGTGTGCTGTCTTTTTTGTTATTGATTGTTTTTTTTTTTTTTTTTACTGTTTTACAACCATAAAAAAAAAATTTTAGTGAACAGAAATATCAGATTACTAAGTGTTATGTTTAGTGCTGTATAAATATTAATTAAACTATGTAGGTAAGCATAAATTTATTTTTATTTTGGTAACCTGTGGATAATATTCTTCCGATTTTCACGTATCATTTAATTTTATTAATTGGTAAGTGGGGGGAAAGGTGCAAATTTGTGCTTTATATCTTCATTTTTATGGCCTGTGGATTTCGATTTTCGCTTATTAGAATTGCTGTTTAATAGAATCAAAACTCAATTTGCAAATGTGATCACTATAATTGTGTAATTATTTTATGGCACCAGCATAAAATAAATAAATGCTGGCTTGTTCGGATCTTCAATGCTCTACTGTATATATATAAATCATAGTTTATTTTTAAAAATATATTTTTATTTTATTTCAAAGTGTTTTATTAGGAGGTGCCAGCAAATGGTAACTATCGTTAATTATCATAATTTTGCATTTTTGTAAGTTCCCTTAATTTGATGTGAGACATTTAAAAAACAATCGTGCTATTTGGGAAATGAAAGCTTACCAGCTATTTGGATTGATCTTTAAATTAGCTTTCTTTACACTGTGTAGGCAGGTTCCTGTGCCATGGTCTGAATAATTCCCTCAGTCATTGCAAATCTGACCATTCCAGGTTGAATTTAAGTTTGATTGTGTGGGGAAGATTAGAGTTAAATCCAATGAGTGGGGCAGATAGAAAACCATGGTGATGAAGTGTTTTGCAAGTTCTTGAGTGGAAAACAGTCTGCAAGGGCATCACCATGATGCAAGCACTCCACTTTTCTGGCTTTTTTTCCTCTTTCTCTTCTTTGAACTGCATTTCTTATTTACCATAGAATTGTTTTGGAGTATTCCTTGTTTTCTGCTTGACTGTGTAGGGCAAATTTGTAATGTACAGTGCCCTATGGATCAAAAGATACTGTTTGATTGAGATTGTTTTTAGGTTTTTTTTTTTTTTTTTAAGGCTCTCGAGAAGATGGAAGTCTACCATCAAGTGGGTTGGGCCTTTGTTTCCAGGTCATGGCCATACATCCATGATTTGTCATCAGTAATGATGGAAGAAACAAGGCATGGGTCAGCAGCAGCACATTGGTGAAGATACTGACATACGAGGCACAAGCTTGGCTGAGGCATATTTAAATTGATTGACATATCCCATAAGAAATACCAATTTCACTAGCAACTTGGTAGTTAAACATCATTGACTCCTGATTAGATCCTGAATACGAGAAAGTGAATCATTGGGTTTTTCAAATTTGAATTGTGCCAGAACAAGGATCACCTTTGACGGACAATTGGTTTCTTTAAGCTTTGCAAATCACTGGAAAGTCTTTGAACAACGCTTAGAATCTTCTCGAAAGCTATTGTTAACATTTTGTGGGTTGCATTTTCACTTTTTTCTAATTTGAAACAATTTTGTCCAGAAAATCACTTATTATGATAAAATATGTAAAACATCTATTTGTTGCACACTAATTTAGAATAACCACAAATAAACTGATAATTTATGCAGTGTGAGTTGCTGGACATGGTGTGACACATTACAGCTCACTGCAGCACTAGAATTTCAAGTCAGTCGTTTCTCAAATTTTTTGATTATGCTTTATACTGAATGGACCTTTCTTCCTGTAGAAAGGTGCATTCGGTGTGCAGGCAGTTCTTTAAGAGTTCTTGGGTTTATGAGGGTGGTTCTCCCCCCCCCGTATCAACAAAATCGAAAATATGAACATTAATTGCAAAAAGTGAATGTAGAACATTCATAAATACTGCATTCCAAACCACGTGCGTAGCTATACAATACAGTGTACCCCGCTTTACAGTATTAATCAGTTCCAGAGACACCATCATAACGTAATGTGAACCCAATACCACATTGTTTTAAGGTCACGAGCGTGACCTTAAGGCCATATAAAAGGTCGTGAGCGCGGTTTGTAAATTGTATTAGTTACCAATTCAAATCATTAAACTCACTACACGTTCATCGTTATCATATGTTCCGTTATAAGAATCAATTTTAAAGGCCTTTGTGATATTTTTCTAAAGCATATTTCTGGAGGTCACGACCATAAAACAATAAAAACAACTTGCACTTTCCGGTTTATTGGGCTTTTCTGTTACTGCAAGCAATTATAAAGGGTAGTAAACTCGATCTTGCATTTGGGAAAATACCAATAGCTGGAATTGTGTGGTTTTTTACTTTATTATGGTGAAATGTGTTTCTCCTTTACTGAAATCTTCAATCGTATAAAAAACTAATTTTCAGAATCTTCTCTTCATTCCTTTTTTTTTTTAAGCTTCGTAAACTTGTTACTTCAAGCGAATCGTGTTAGTTGCAATTTGTGTGTGCTGTTAAAAAATTGCTTATGTATGCAATCGTGAAATTCATAATTAAAAGAGAAGATTATCTTGGAAATAAACGCCTCATGAAGCATTTCTGAAGAAGACTACTCCTTGTGCAACAAACCAACGAGTGTGCATTTAGTCGATGATGATGGCGAAGAATAAACATTCTTTAACATTTGTAAATCATAAATAATTTCTCTATTATTATAATTTGCTTGATTTTGCAGGCTGTTTTCATTTATTTCGATAAATCAATCATTGTTTAAACAAACTAATTGGCTAATTAATTTCATTGTTGAGAACGTAACCCCTATTTTTAACCTTTGTCTATGGAAAATAAATTCCCACTTTACAAGTGCGCGCATTTGTACGTAGAGTCTCTCGTCATACTCTGCACAATCTTGTTTTATCAGACATGCCATTAAGATTAGTTGAGTTATGACCTATAGCAAAAATTATTTATTAATACTTATTTTTTGCAAATGAGTGCCTCTTGTTTTTAATTTTAATAGTTGATGCCACTTGGTGTGTTCTGTCTTTCTTTTTTTTTTCCCTTGAAAGTTATGGAAATAAGTTGGGGTATGCAGAAAAGATAACTTGCATTGCGTATTTTATCGTATGCAAGAAACTCAATTTATTTCATTATCCCCTATTGTTTGCTTGAAAAAGATTGCTTTCACCGTTAACGATGGTTATGATCACCATCCACACCATGTAGAAAAGATCTGAGTTTGAATCTTGTCTCAGTTGGAGGAGGAACTTTTTTTTTCCCCCCAACAAACAGGTTATGTGTACAGTATACAAATATAATGGAGGAAGAAGATGGAACTTGAACTCAGACTGTAAATAAAATAATTTTATTTTTCTAAGAACCTTTTCAATCTGAGTTGTTGTTAGATAACTGATCTTAGACACAACATGCAAAATCTGTTTGTGAACACACTTTTAAAGACATTATATCCTTACAGTCATGAGCATATGTATAATGCATTTGTCCATCCATATGTAACAACTACTCTCAGTGAGTGGATATTTGTGAAATTTTTTATTTGGGCCTTTTAAAACAAATATAAATCTGCCAGTTATTGTGTGTGTTTTTTTTTTTATTATTATTATTATTATTATTTATTAGTCCCCGTCCACATATAATAACTCAATTTTCGTGAAATTTTATTTTTACTCAGTCAAAATGATTTGCGTCTTTCCCAAATTTCATTAAAATCAGGTGCAAATGCACACTGATAGAAATCTAGCAATTATTATTGTTTTTTTTTATACATATCATTTAGGCTATCCATATTGTAGCTGAAGCACTGGTTGGAGGAATGAATGGTCAGTGTTGCAGGTACACAGAATTTTCTTGGTTCTTGCATAAGTTGTGCGTGCATGTTATTACTGTTTGCTAACACACCTGAAATGTAAAGCAGTAATACAGCAACTAACTTGTATTATATATTTTAATTGATCTTTCTCAGATCACATACTTTTTGCAACTTGTTTACAACCTATAATTTCTTTAGAACACAAATTAGTCTTTTTCCATCTGCGAATTTCTTTTATACAGTATTCAATGGTATGAACCAGAGCTATAATATGCAATACATTCTATGTTAATATCAATATTTGTAAAAGAATATAAGAGAAGTTTACTTCAATACGATACATAGAACACTTCCGTACAATACTCTCCAGAAATTAAAACAAAAACAATTAAAAAATCAATCTTACATTACAGTAAGAAATAATTAACAAAAACTAAATTCAAATGAACACAATAAAAATCAGTTTAATGCAATTAAAAATTAAGTCAAAAATTAATTTACCGAAAAATTTCAAAACAATTTTCGAGGAAGGAAAGCAGAATTTTATTAACTGTTTTTCAGGAATAGAATTTGAGTATAATTAGCAGCTCTGATTTTCTAATTTTAATTAATTTATTTATTTATTTTTCTTTTATTTTGTTCAAGGCTCCATTTTTGCGAAATATCACTTGGACTCTTTCAAACTTATGTCGCAACAAAAATCCACCACCTCCATTTGATGTAATGAGGCAGTGCCTTCCAACCCTTTCACAACTGATACATCATCCAGGTAAGTATATGAATATAAATCTAAGAACTGAGTGTGTGGGTTTTTTTTTTTTTTTTTGAAGATGTTTACTTCAGCACTAGTGAATTTTCTAACAGAAAATTCTCTAGTCTCCCTACTTATGACTGTATCTTTTTTAGCCAGGGATGGATAAGTGGGACATCACATGCACACAAAGTAGTGCAATATCAGAGTAACTAACTCATTGCAAAAACAAAGTTTGTTGGGCTATGAGCAGAACAAAAATTTTCTTTGACTTCTGGTAGCTATGTTTAAATAAATAAGCATGTAGATCATTCACCACCAAAATCAGCTAAATGATGAGCACACTCCTTATATAATGACATCCTGCTCAATTTTAGTTAAAACACCCATAGTGCTACAGTGTAAATTTCATGTTGCATTTATTATATCCAAGGCAACCTTCTTCATTTCTGAATTTTAGAATTACAGTTACTTAAAGAAGTTAGGAGTTTTTTTTTGTTTTTTTTTTGTTTTTTCTCTATTATTTAAGAACTTGGAGTAATCATTAAAATTTTTTTTTTTTTTTAGAAGTGAAATGTGGGCAATTTTTGGATAACTAATATATAAATTTTTATAATTGCAGATCAAGAAATAGTTGCCGATTCGTGTTGGGCATTATCATACATGACTGATGCAACAAATGAAAAAATTCAGGAAGTTATCGACATAGGAGTTGTTCCCCGTCTTGCAGAATTACTGGATTGTGGTGACTTAACTGTCCTCACCCCAGCTCTCAGAACTATTGGTAATATTGTTACTGGAAATGATCAGCAGACTCAGTTAGTAATTGATCATGGAGCATTAGTATCATTCCGTCGTCTGCTTAATAATCCTAAAACTAATATTCAAAAGGTAAATTGTGTGATGATGGAACAGTTATTTTTTAAGATAATTCAAATAGAATTAAAATTAGTGTGAATTACAGTAAAATGCCTGTATTGCAAAATGATACAATAATAAAATATTGAGTATAATGGAATCCCTTCCTGTTTCCCGCCAATATTGCGAGGAAATCAGATGCCAACTGGGCATTGTTATGGGCTTATATGAGAGCTCGAAGGATTTAAATTGAGGGGCCCATCAAGCAAGTACAAGACAATGCTGAAAAAAAGCCGTGAGTTAGGGTTCAATTTGAAAGTGTTTGCAATTCTGCCCAGACACGATAGGAGGGAGTATATGATGAGAGCCTTGTCGATCAATTCTGCCCTAGAGAGATTGTGCAAGGCCCAAGGGGTAGGATTTTTTTCAGCCTAGTCTTTTAACAGGAGAGACTGCTTCTAAAGGGATGGGATACACTTAAATAGAAAGGGTGCAAGAATATTTGCTGATGCTATCGAGGCAGAGTTAGGTAGGTCGGGAAACTGCTAGCTTAGCGGGGGGGATACACGGACTAATAGATTAACAGTAGCTGCTGGCAGAGGTAAAAGTGATTCTTGCACTACTTCTATTGAAATGCAATTGAGCAGCAGCCTGGAAAGCAAGGCAATGGGAATTTCCAGGACTGCTGGGAGTCATTACAGAACAAGTAAATACATGGGCTGTGTTAGGGTAACTAAGAGTAGAAACAGGTGTATGTACACCAATGCTAGGAGTATAGTTAATAAATTCGATGAGCTTGAAGTGCTAGTCAAGACATCAAAGGCAGATATTGTTGGGGTATCAGAGACGTGGTGTCACACAGACACAATGTCTACTCGCCAACCTCCGTAGCCAGGTGGGAAGGGGCAGCAGTGCGTAGCACACGCTTCTTGATTAGACCGGGGTTCGAGCCCGTCACCACCAAATACGGAGGATGTGGAAAGGTCAGGGAATGACCACCGCACCGGAGCAATATGGCCTTAGTTGCTAATGCTCCTAAAAACCGAATAACAACAACGACAACATCTACTCGCCAAATTCCAGTTCAGCAGTGTAGAACTGGAATTTGGGGAGTAGAATGTGTACAGAAAGGATAGACAGGACAGGAAGGGAGGAGGGGTTATGCTGTTAGTTAAGAAACACAAAATCTAAGGAAGTGCATCCAATTGATGTGGGTGGACAATGCAATGTTGAGTCTGTTTGGTGTGACATAAGCACTGATAAAGGAAAAATGAGAATAGGTGTGTGTTATAGGCCTAATGAATCTGATGAGTATAATGAGCAATTGTGCAGAGAAATGGCCAGTAAATTAGAGTGTCTTATAATGGGGAAATTTTAATTTCCCAGATATTGACAGGAATTTGTGGGTTGGTCACCCATAAACTAGCAAGGCTTTTGTGGATTTATTGGATGATTGTTTTCTACAGCAGCATGTTTGGGAGACAACTAGAGGGAGTAACACTCTTGATCTGATTATCAGTAGTGATTCTTCATGTATCAAGAATCTGCAGATAAAGGAACCAGTAGGTGGGAGTGATCAGTGTACTGAAGTGGGATTTACTCAAAGAGGTAACTACCATCAACGGTAAAGGGAAGGGTTTTTGCTTTGGTAAAGGTGACTACGGTGGTCTGAGACAGAATTTAAATTCTATACAGTGGTACCAACTGATGATGTTACCAACAGCAAATTCAAAATGGGAAGCATTCAAAGAATTAATCTTGGAAGCTTCTAGGCTTTTCATACCAACAAAGAAATATTGTTCAAGATTTAGGCTTAAATAGATGTCACATGAACTAATTAGACATGTGACAGAGAAGAAAAATGCATGGGATACATATAAATTAACGTGACAAGAAGTCATATGATAGATATGAGCTGGTCTGTAACCAAGTTACAAAGGAGGTTAGGCAGGCGAAGGCAGATTATGAGAAATCTTTGGCAAAGGATGCAAAGAAAAACAGCAAAGAGTTCTTTACTTATGTAAACTCTAGAAGGAAGGGGATGAATCAGATTGGTCAACTTGATATCGATGGTTCAACTGTTGATGATCCTGCTCAGGTAGCTAACAAACTAAATGAATATTTTTCATCGGCATTCACACATGAGGAGTTATTCAGGGAGGGGAATGCCAGAGGTGTATTCAACTCTGGCAGTAATCTAGAGAATCTTGTAATAACTGGGAGTAAAGTGGAGGAGAAATTGTTGAAGATAAACACAAGAAAGGCACCTGGGGTGGATGGAATCTATCAAGTTATATTAAAGGAGGCGACAAAGGAAGCAAGCCTTTTAGCCATAATTATGAGAGCTTCCCTGGACTCAGGGGAGGTACCCATGAACTGGAGATGTGCAGATGTGACCCCAATCCACAAAGCAGGATCAAAGGAAGACACAGGTAATTACAGACCTGTTAGTTTAACTTCTGTTCCAGGGAAATTAATGGAGGCACTTGTTAAAAAGCATTGCATGATCATCTAGACAAGACTTCGGTTACAGCCCGGACACAGCATGGGTTTGTTAAGGGGAAGTCTTGTCTGACTAATTTGATTGGATATTATGATGTAGTCACAAAGGAACTGGATGCAAAGAATAACTTTGATATCATATACAGTGGATTCCGGTTATTTGGGCCACTGGTTAATCGGGACAGCCATTTATTTGGGGCAAATCTTAAAAAAAACAGAAGCCAGTCGAGAAAATAGCCAGGGTTTACTTCGCTTAATTGGGACAGCATGCCGTTTAATTGGAGCAGGAGACCACAGCACTGGAGATTACCCTACGATTGTCTCCAACGGTACCAGGTGGTTCGGTCGAAATTCTGGAGGTCACAACACTAAAAACAATTAGCAGTCATCTGTTTATTGGGCTTTTCTGTTAGTGAAATCTATCATAAACAGACAGTAAACTCGACCTTACTGAATTTGCGATAACACCGACAGCCGGAATTCTGTGGGTTATTATGGTGAAATGTGTTTACACTTCCATGAAATCTTCAATCATATAAAAAAATTAATTTTCTGATCTCTTCATTCCTATTTTTAAAGCTTTTGTAACTCATTACTCTGTTCTCACTTGCACGTATTGTGTTACTTGCAATTTGTGTGTGCCATGTTCTTTGTTATTGATTGCTTATCTTTTTGCTGTTTTAAATTTTAACCCCGACCCACAAATGTGAACAGAAATGTCAACTAGTTTGTATGTACATATTACTGTACGTATTAATTATTCTGATCATCACGTATATCTTCCGATTTTCACGTATCATTTAATTTTTTAATTGGTAAGGTAGTAAAGGGTAAATTTGTGCTTAATATATCTTTGCCTTTATAATCTGTGGATAATATTGCTCCTATTTTTGCTAATTAGAATCGCTGTTTAATAGAATTAAAATTCACAAATGTGATCACAATGACCGGCGCTTACTGCGCATCGTATAGTGAACGGTACTTTACTATGTTGAGTTCGTCGTAACGTGATGTAATTGTACATTGAACCAATTGTAAAGGGGGGTGTGATACATTGTATTTTTAATTATTTACGTGAAACTTCGGATAATTGGGGCAGCCGCTTAATCGGGCCAAAATGCACTAGTCCCAATGTGTCCCAAATAATCGGAATGAACTGTATTTGTATCTTAGAAAAGCCTTTGATACTGTTGCACATGGAAGATTGCTGCACAGATTGGAGCAGTGTGGCATTGGAGGCAAATTGCTGCTATAGATAAAGGGATGGTTGAGTGGGAGAGGACAGAGAGTGGTAATCAGTGGACTAATGTTATTAGTGGAGTCCCTTAGGGTTCAGTGTCCATTGGGTCCATTTTTGTTTTCTGTATTTATAAATGATATCGATGATGGTATATCAGGCTTGATGTCCAAGTTTGCAGACGATACGAAGGTTGGCAGGGTTGTTAATGACACTAATGACAGTACACTGCTGCAACAGGATCTAGAAAAGTTGAGCAGATTGGCTGAGAGGTGGCAAATGAAGTTAAACAATTCTAAATGTAAAGTTCTACATATGGGAAGCAGTAATCCCAGAGTAATGTATCAACTTTGTGGTACCACTCTGACAGTGATAGAGAATGAAAAGGACCTGGGGGTAATTGTGCAGGCAGATATGAAGTTTTCTGAGCAATGCAGATGGTCTGCAAGAGTAGCTCATGGTGTCTTGTCAATGATATATAGGAATTTTTCTAGCAGGGATAAGGAGGTGGTTATCCGCTTTGTATAAGGCAATGGTCAGGCCACAACTTGAGTACTGTATACAGGTTTGGAGCCTCATTTTAAGAAGGATGTAGAGCTTTTGGAATGAGTACAGTGAAGGGCAACAAGATTAGTGAATGGAACAAAGGGTTGCCCTTACAAAGAAAGGCTTAAGTTTTGCAAATTACAGTGTCTGGAGACTAGACACCTGCGAGGTGATCTGATTGAGGTGTATAAAGCCTTGAATGGTTTTAGCATGCTCGATGCGGATGGAATTCTTCCTCTTGCTCTTAGTAATCGCCTGAGAGGGCATAAATTCAAATTGAAGAAAGAAGGTTATAGGATAGATGTGTGGAAGTTTGCCTTTAGCCAGCAGGTGGTTGATTGGTGGAACAAACTTCCATCTGTCGTTGTAGAAGTTGATAGCTTAAATAGATTCAAGGCAGAACTTGACAAACATATGGAGTGAGTGGATGGGTGATATAAGGGGTTTTTGTTTTATTTTTTTTGGCTGATGCTATATAAGCTTGCTTTCTTGCATCATGTGCCTTTGCTAATGCTAATATATCTGTATAAAAATGTTGTTTTAAAAATGTTATGAAAATATTAGTTTAATGCAATAAAAATTCATAGTTCTGCATAAAATCAAAACATTACAGTGAAAGTAAATTAAGATTTTTTTTTATTTTTTTTTTTATTTTTTGTTAAAAAATAAATTCTTAAACAGTATGACATGCCGTTGTTTGGTCTTTAGCATCTGGCAATTCTGCAGTGATTTAATAACTGCAGAGATTAGTAACCGTTATCTGTCTACCATCCTAAAGCCTTAACTTTGGTAATTTTGGAAATGACAGAGATTGATTACATATTTAGTGAAACATGGCAGTAGATCAGGTATCAGCATTGAAAATATTTTCATTTACACTTCTGTATGAAGAAATACAGTTGCTTATATCATATCATATCATCTGATGGTTTCGCTTGTTACAGTTGTATAAATTTGAAAATGGAAAAGACTGTAGTCATTTGTAATGCTTTCTTTTTTCAAATTTTGTTTGCTTGAAAATAACAAGCATAAAAAACAAAATTATTGAATTTTTCATTTAAAGCATTTACATAGCTGCCAACTCTCTGGATTTATGATGATGGAGAATCAATCTTTTTTGCTTTATTTGCTCCTTCTCAGTCTCACCTTTGTGAGTTAGTGAAAAAGTTCTTCTTTTCCCCAAAAAATTTAAAAAATGAAATAATAATGAAAAAAACTACATTAACATTTGGATTTTTAATTTTGTGAAATTTTGCTTCTTTTCGTTAAAGATTTGGCCATCAGGTGTGCTGTTCAACAAAGACTGATCGTAATTTTTCATGAACAGCCATAGTGCATGCTATTTCTAGCTGAGCTGCAGAATTTATGACCAAACCAAGCTGCATCACATAGCAACTGTGCAGTTGACTCATGCTCATGTGTGACCTTCCCGGTAAGTCAAGTTTATCCTCTTCAGTTTTGCCTACGTAACAATCGACATAACACATGAGGAAACAGTATGCTGCTTTCAAATTTTTCCATGTCAAGAAAACATTAACTGACACGTATGAAATGTTAAGAGGCTTGTGGTGAATCTGTGCTTCCATACAGCACAGCTTACAGGTGGTTTAGGATGTTTAAAGATGACATGATTTGATCACAAAAATTGGAGTCCTGGAGCTCCAACCATTATTGTCACCACGTAAAATGCTGCTGTTATAATTGTGAGAGATCATCATATAACAGTAAGGCAACTGGCAGAGATGTTTGAGAATATCATTAGGAAGCACACGTGGTATTCTTCATGACTATTTGCATGTAACACTTGTTTGTGCATGCTGGGTTCCAAGAATACTCACACCTGAGCAACAGCAAGTTCACGTGGAGGTTTATAAGGAGCTGTGAAGGATGGTTGCTGAAGATGGTGAAGTTTTGCACAAGGTGATAATGGCAGATCAGACATGGCTTTATAATTTCAACCCACACAGTAAGCAACAAAGCTCTGTTTTTAAGTCTACATCATTGCCAAAACTGAAAAAACAAAAGTTGTGGCTTCTTCAGGGAAGGTTTTGGTGTTTTTTTTTTTTTTTTTTTTTTTTTTTTTTTTTAACATTCAAGAAATGGTTTACCAACATCTTGTGACACAAATAACTATCATAGGATCTTATTACGGAACTGTACTGCACACTTTGCGAGATCACATTCATTGCAAACAACCTCAACTACACAGGTGGGTGCTGTATCACAACAATGCAAGACCTCACATTGCTCGTGCTGTCAGAGTTCAGTGGGCCCCCACTTTACGATATTAATGTGTTCCAGAGACACCATCGTAATCATGAAAATATCGTAATGTGAACACATTGTTTTTTGGTAATTTGTTCCAAGATCTCAGAAGTTGTAATTTTCAGAGATTGTATTAGTTTTATATAAATTTATGTCAAATGAGCACAACACAAAAAAATTAGTTCAACCAAAGAATGCAAAAACAAAACACGCAGCAAGTGTACAAATGCTGCTATTGGCTGAGAGGAAGGACCAGGTGGTCTGGTCAGAGACAATAACTGAACATATGATAACAATGAAAGTATAGTTTATTTTAATGATTCGAATTGGTTTTTTGAAATTTGATTCTATAAAGTGCTAAGCATTGATTCTACTAACAAGTGTGAGCATGTTAACAGGCACCTACTTCTTTCACTTTACAGTGAAAGTTATCATTGTTAACTTTCACTGTAAAGTGAAAGTTAACAATGATAACTTTTTGAATGTTATATGTCATCATAGTTATCATATGATAACAATGATAACTTTCATTGTTATCATATGTTCAGTTATAAGAATCAATTTTGAATGCCTTTTTGTGATATTTTTCTAAAGCACATTTCTGGTCTATTGCGCTTTTCTGTTAGTGCAATCAACAAATAGTAAATGTGATCTTATTTCATACTATAATTTTTAGTGTTTATCACCAACCATTGAAGTAAAAAACCGAAAGACGAAAAACCAAATTCTTAAAATTTTAATATTTACAATAAATTTATTTACAAACAAAACAAAATACCATATTACTATTTTAAAATAAGACAACTGTGATCTACAGTAAATATACGAGGTGATAATACAATACCGAATTTAAAATACAATAAAATATACTAGGTTAAAAGCGCTAAAATACTAACCGAGGCTTTCAAAGGCTTCTGCCTTCTTTCTCAACAGTGTACTTCTATTCTGCGGTGCATCATTAAATACCAGCAGGTTCACGGTGCATCTCACGTAAACGTATACTGTTCCCATATCTAGAAAATAAACTCATACACCGACCATTGAATAAAATTTACTGTGACTAAAATTTTACAAGTAATATAAAATCAAAAACAAATTATTTACAATAAACTAATGATTGCTAAAAACTGTAATAAAAGATCATTTACAATAAAATAAGCTAAAATATAAAATTAAAAGCGCTAAAAACCTGGAGCTTTCGAGAGCATCAGCTCTCTTCTTCAACAGTAATATAACTTCCTGCAACATCTCCTTAAATAGCAGGTTCACGGTACCTCCGCACGTGGTATATCTCCACGTGGTTCAGTCGGCACATGGTCAGAACCGGAAGCGGAAATGTCTCGGGTACTTGGCAAAGAAAATCGTTCATCCGAACTTAATATAATTGTTTCAAAAATGGGATGAATACTCATGCCTCTATCTCTATTCATGGTATTCTTACTGGATGAACCAATCCATAAACCCTCGAGGGTTTACGGATGCACCAATCCGTACACCCTCGAGCCATTTACGCTCCCAGTATCCGTGTGCACAATCCAAAATAATAGCGTCCTCCGAGGAGATTTGATGCTGCTTCTCCCAAAAATGTTCGGCCACAGCAGACATATTATAATCAGCGGTTCTTATGGCATTTAAATGTTCCCCCAGACGATCCCTAAGCCGTCGTTTTGTTTCCCCCACATAACACTCCCCACAATCCGGGCATTCTATTCTATAAATAACTCCGCTACTGGGCGCCTCCGTAGCCAGGTGGGAAGGAGCAGCAGTGCGTAGCACACGCTTCTTGATTAGACCGGGGTTCGAGCCCATCACCACCAAATACCGAGGATGCGGAAAGGTCAGGGAATGACCACCGCATATCCCGGAGCAATATGGCCTTAGTTGCTAATGCTCCTAAAAACCAAATAACAAACAAACAACTCCGCTACTGAGATCTTTTGGTATACGGTCTTTGACCTGAGACAGCTGTGCACAGTCTCCGCCCAGGAAGCTGTACACAGCATGTCTTATAACCCCGTAAAATTCTTGCCAGATGTTCAGTAAGGCCTGGATAGTAGGGGATGTATGCGGTGGCTACCGGGACGAACGACTCCCTACGCTCGGACACTCCTCTGCTATATCTATCCAGGATCCTCTGTGGGTATCCGCACTTTCTAAGTTCTGCCGTGACACGAGTTTATTTTCTAGATATGAGTTTTCCCGACCTCAGAGGCCTCTTTCAGGGTATACTGTTCCCGTCGGAACCTGAAGTGGCTCGGGAGCGTTTCAGGCAAAAACGTTCATCCCCTCCAAGGATTACCGCCTCAAAGAGGGGATGAATGCGTGTGCCCCTATCTCTATTTATATTATTCTCAATAGAACTAATTCGTAAGCTCTCGAGCCACTTGCGGTCCCAAAATCTATGCGCCCGATCAGTGATGACAGCTTCGTCTAGGGAGATTTGATGTTGCTTCTCCCAGAAATGTCGGATTTACTATAGTCTGCATTTCTTATCGCATTTGTGTGCTCCCCCAGACGATCTTTGAGACGCTGTTTTGTTTCTCCCACATAACATTCCCCACATCCCGGGCATCTAATACTATATACGACCCCACTTATATTTTATTTTAAGAGGGTCCTTGACCTGTGACACAATTGTGTGCAGCTTCCTACCTGGGAGCTGCACACAACGTGTCTGGTAATTCCTTAATATACGAGCTAAACGTTCGGATAAACCCAGATAGTAGGGAATGTATGCGGTGGCTATTGGCGTGAAGGACTCACTTCTACTCTGCCCTCCACTAATGTGTTTCTCTATGATCCTCCGGGGGTAGCCACACTTCAAAAGATCCGCTGTAACACATTCATACTCCATTTTTCTATCCTCTGAGATACTACAACGAGATTTTGCCCTATCCACTAATGCTCTTACCACACTGTTCCTGTGATGGTTAGTCTGAGCTGAGTTGTAGTGTGAGTATTGGCCTTTGCACGTAGCTTTTCTAAATACTTTTGTTTTCAAATGCTGGCCTTCTCTACAAATCAGCACATCCAGGAACGGCAAAACCCCTCCTTCCTCTACCCCAGAGGTGAATTGTATGAATGGGGAGAAGCTATTAAGAAAATTCAACGTATCATCCTCACTCCCTTTCCGAATAACTGAAAACGTATCATCAACATACCTTTTCCACGGACGCTTAGGGAGAACTGTAGTATTAAACAGTCTAGACTCAAGCTCCTCCATCGCTAAATTAGCTATGATGGCACTGATGGGGGAGCCCATAGCTGCACTGTTAACCTGCTTGTACATGGTATTATTAAATACCATAGTAGTGCTCGAAAGGCATAGCTCTATGCCTTTACATATGTCCTCTAAGTTTAGTTGCGTCCTATTGTTCAAGGTAGTATCTCTTTCTAAAGCCATATACGCACAATGTACTCCATGGTCAATTGGGATGCAGGTGAACAACGATGTCACATCAAAGGATATCATAACCTCGTTTTCTTCTATACATTGTCCTCTTATGAATTGTATAAACAAGGTTATGATATCCTTTGATCTGACATCGTTGTTCACCTGCATCCCAATTGACCATGGAGTACATTGTGCGTATATGGCTTTAGAAAGAGATACTACCTTGAACAATAGGATGCAACTAAACTTAGAGGACATATGTAAAGACATAGAGCTATGCCTTTCGAGCACTACTATGGTATTTAATAATACCATGTACAAGCAGGTTAACGGTGCAGCTATGGGCTCCCCCATCATAGCTAATTTAGCGATGGAGGAGCTAGAGTCTAGACTGTTTAATACTACAGTTCTCCCTATGCATCCGTGGAAAAGGTATGTTGATGATACGTTGAATTTTCTTAATAGCTTCTCCCCGTTCATACAATTCACCTCTGAGGTAGAGGAAGGAGGGGTTTTGCCGTTCCTGGATGTGCTGATTTGTAGAGAAGGCCAGCATTTGAAAACAAAAGTATTTAGAAAATCTATGTGCAAAGGCCAATATTCACACTACAACTCAGCTCAGACTAACCATCACAGGAACAGTATGGTAAGAGCATTAGTGGATAGGGCAAAATCTCATTGTAGGTACCTCAGAGGATAGAAAAATGGAGTATGAACGTGTTATGGCGGATCTTTTGAAGTGTGGCTACCCCCGAAGGATCATAGAGAAACACATTAGTGGAGGGCAGAGTAGAAGTGAGTCCTTCACGCCAATAGCCACCGCATACATTCCCTACTATCCGGGTTTATCCGAGCGTGTAGCTCGTATATTAAGGAATTACCAGACACGTTGTGTGCAGCTCCCAGGTAGGAAGCTGCACGCAATTGTGTCACAGGTCAAGGACCCTCTTAAAAGAAAATATAAGTGGGGTCGTATATAGTATTAGATGCCCGGAATGTGGGGAATGTTATGTGGGAGAAACAAAACGGCGTCTCAAAGATCGTCTGGGGGAGCACACAAATGCGATAAGAAATGCAGACTATAGTAAATCCTACATTTCTGGGAGAAGCAACATCAAATCTCCCCAGACGAAGCTGTCATCACTGATCGGGCGCATAGATTTTGGGACCGCAAGTGGCTCGAGAGCTTACGAATTAATTCTATTGAGAATAATATAAATAGAGATAGGGGCACACGCATTCATCCCCTCTTTGAGGCGGTAATCCTTGGAGGGGATGAACGTTTTTGCCTGAAACGCTCCCGAGCCACATCCGGTTCCGACGGGAACAGTATACGTTTACGTGAGATGCACCGCAGAATAGAAGTACACTGTTGAGAAAGAAGGCAGAAGCCTTTGAAAGCTGCAGTTAGTATTTTAGCGCTTTTAACCTAGTATATTTTATTGTATTTTAAATTCGGTATTGTATTATCACCTTGTATATTTACTGTATATCACAGTTGTCTTATTTTAAAATAGTAATATGGTATTTTGTTTTGTTTGTAAATAAATTTATTGTAAATGTTAAAAATTTAAGAATTTGGTTTTTCGGCTTTCGGTTTTTTACTTCAATGGTTGGTGAGAAACACTAAAAATTATAGTATGAATATACCCAACCCCAGAGGCCTATTTGAAGAATGATCTTATTTCATATGTAATAATACCGATAGCTGGAATTCTGTGGGTTTTTATGTTAATATGCTGAAATGTCTTTTCCCCTTCACCGAAATCTTCAATCATGTAAAGAACAAATTTTCAGTCTTCTGTTCATTCCTATATTTTAAGCTTCGAACACTTTTTACTCCATATCTCACTTTTGTAATTTGTGTGCATGATGTTCTTTGTTATTCATTGTTATCTTTTTTACTGTTTTAAATTTTACAACCCAAAATAAAAAGTCAGTGAACTGAAAATATCAGTCAGTATGTGTATATTATAGTATTAATCAAGCTATGCACGTAAGCATAAATTTGATTTTATTTTGCTAACCTGTGGAAAATATTCTTCCCGATTTTCACATATCATTTAATTTTTTGTTAATTGGTAAGGTAATAAAATGTAAATTTTTGCTTTATATCTTTTATATCTCATTTATGCAAGATTTTCCATTTATTGTAAAAGCTGAAAAGGGTAATGCATGTGCCATGTGTAGATGTAATATTTCAAGAGATGAAGGGAATTTAATCAGACATTAGCAAACAAAATAAGCATAACAAAACCATGCAGGTGCATAGAAAGAAATGCAAAAATAAATGTTGCATTTCATGGTGACTGTTGTCATACATTCCAAGTGTTTATTTCCATTTTTTCTCATAGAGGAAGTTGTGCTGATAATGCAGGAACATTTGTTGAGAAATGTTTCCTGGTAGTGAAATAGAAATAGAAATGCACTTGTGGAGGAAGAAAATCAACAGGCATTGTTAGTGAAATGGCACAGATAAGGAAATAAGCAGCACTGATTGTTTCGGAAAAATGGGCCATTTTCGATTGCTGTAGATGACAGTAATAAAAGTGATTCAGACTATGTACCCGTTGTGGTTACCTTTTTGTAAAAAAAAAAAAAAAAAAAAATTCTCAATGCCAGCATTAAAGGTTACTCTGCAGGTTATAACAGTGGATATCAACTTCTGAACAGCCTGAAAGCATGTAAGATTTCTTCAAAAAGCTGTCTAGCTCTTAGTGTCGATAATGTGTCTGTTATATATAGTTGACCTGAGAACTGAAATAGCAAGGGTATTAAAGAGGAAATTAAATTGAACACCTGGTTGTAATAGTCATCTGGTCTTAATCATCTTATTAATTTATTTTTTGTGTGTGAGTGGGAGCTCCATCTCTCTCTCTCTCTCTCTCTCTTCCCCCCCCCCCCAGTAACTAGAATGATAAAAGTGGCACCCTTTGACAAGTCTGTTCAAAGAAAAGGTTAGAAGGGTGAGAAAAGCAATATGAGCACTTCAAAATTGGAAAATTAAAGTACAACACATGATTATTAGTGAGGGGCACTGACTCGTGTTTAAATCTGATTCGTGACTGCATGGTATTTTTAGACCTTGCAAGTGGAGATATACCCAGATACAGTGCCACTAGCATGAAGGCGCAAGCAGAGAAGTTTTGGTGGTTCTGGCAGAAGACCTGAAAAATTTGGCACACTTAGCTCCCAAGAGGCAGCCTTAGATATATGTGACAAACTTCAGAGGCTATTTAGTTATTTATATCTTATTTAAACAAGGCTTAAACTGCATTATTATGTAGCATGTTTCTGTGAATATTCAATTTTTTTTTTTTTTTTTTTTTTTCCTCAGGAAGCAGCATGGACAATATCCAATATCACTGCTGGTAATGAGAGGCAAATACAAGCTATCATAGACTGTGGCCTAGTTGAACCTCTAATAGAAGTTTTAGCTGCTGTAAAGTTAATTGTTTATATGTTTCTTATAATGCATATTAATAAATGGAATCCTTTAATTAATACAATTTAATATTTGCAATTAACATCAAGGAAAATTATGAAACTTTTGCCAGCTGTTCTAAAATTGAAGTGAATTTTCTTTGGGAGTGGGTAGAAAATGGCAATATCTGGTTCCAACCAAGTTAAGCTTCATTTTGTTCATATTTTATTTTTTTGTCATTCAAAATATCAATTTCCACATTTTCTTCAGTTAAACTCATTGGTGGATAACCCGAAAAAACCATTTGAATGTCTGTCCTTCCCATGGTGTCATAAAGCTGCATCAAATTTAAAATAAACCTTGATGCAGAATTTTTTGCTCCCTCTTGTCAGCCATTTCATTAATTACTGACTCTGTGTATGCGTGCATGCACGTACATACACAACAAACATACTGTAATGTACTGTATTGGTGAAGCTCTTTACGCTATTGCATTTGTGAATTATGCGCTAGTCACCAGGAGATTTTGAATTGAAATTTGTGATACCATCATCAGTGTTTTTAATAAAAATTAAAAACAGTTAAAGACCCTAGTGACACATATCTGCAAATGCTCTCATAACACTGCATTCAGAGCATGGCATGTTTATAACCACATTTTCTTCTACGAAATACTGTATCCTTTTATCCAATGTAGCACGCACGCACACACCACCACTATTGCTGCGTTTCTCCGACTTTATGCATAAGATACATGTTGCTTCTTTCCAACAATGACCAACTGTATAAGTTTTATATATATATATATAAATACTGTATAATTAAAATTTAAAATATTGGAGAATAAAACATTAGCTTTCAACACTGATCTTGTTGAGATCCTCAAAAACATGTGTTTGGGAACGTAGGTAGCTGGAGACCTCTTGGCATCACGATCTGCATTTCCAGTCTCTCTGTATGCTCTATGTGAATATGAATTATCTTAAGATTAATTAATGTGCTAAGTTTCTTGAAGTTTGTCTCTGTAACAAAATTAACATGTTAGCAAAATGGCCAAGCCAAGTAAGTAGCAAACCAAAGGAGTGGGTGACAGGGGAGCAGAGTGGAAACTAAATTAAGAACAAGGATGTTTTGCCCCCTTGGTGGCATGAGTGGTCATATTGCATGAAATATCAGTATAGAACAGAACTTAATGTCTATCCCAACAATATGATCGTACTGTGCAGCAAAAATGAAGACAGATTGACTATCAAGTCCCTATCTCAGTAGAATTCTACAGACAAGATTCATTAAATAAATCATTGCATCAGTGAAACCGGCAAATACTCTTATCGGTGTGGCGATGCAGTGAATCTGCATAGTTGATAGGCGCCTCTGTAGCCATGTTGGCCGGAGCAGCAGTGCGTAGCATACACTTCTTGATTAGACCGGGGTTCGAGCCTGTGACCACTAAATACGGAGGATGCGGAAAGGTCAGGGAATGACCATTGCATATTCCCAGAGCAATATGGTCTTAGTTGCTAATGCTCCTAGAAACCAAATAACAGCATAGTTGATGGTCTGGACCTTATGCAGTGAAAAATTAAAATAACAGTTGGAGTACTTGCAAAGCAATGCCAAATTGCTAACAGAGAGCGAAGTTAAATAAAAACACAAAAATAAGAAAAATCTGGATGTATGTGGCAGCACAAGCAATGCTTTTGCATCACAAACAACTCATACCATATAAAATTAAGAATAAACTTTCATAAATAATTGAACACAGAAAGTAAGTACAAAAAGACAAGATAAGTGTTGATGACTGCACTGCATTATCACTACTACTTGGCTTTGCCATTCTGCTGACTTCTTAATTTATGTGTTTGATTTCATTATCTGACAATGCAGTTTGTGATGTGTTGCAGCAGCCACTTTTTGTACTTTCATCTTGTCTTTATTATATTATTTATTCAAGGTTATTTTTCAGTACTTGTTTATTTTAGTGGTGGGCTGAGGTGCAAATGCTTTGCCATCTTATATCCTTGTTTTGTTCTTTTTGCAATTTGTTAGTAGTTTGGCATTCTGGATATCTGTATTGGAAAGGGCAGAGAGATTTTTGGGCTTTCTTGTCACTACGATTGAATTAACAAATTCACTGCTTCCTCGTGCAAATATGCAGCTTTGGATTTTTAAATCTCTTGGAGGAGAAAACCATATTTCTTGAACTTTTTCTTCCAGTTTGACAGAATAATAAAACTGATATTTTTGTCAAGCATCCTTCATCGGAGGCTGATTATTCTCTCATAGTTGAGAATAAATCCCAAAATTTTTCAATCCAGATTGATTCAATCACGTTTTAAATCCCAGGTCAGAAAGGTCACCAATGAAAGTGTTAATCAGCCTCTGGTGGATGTTGCTTGACAAAAATATCAGATTTTTCTTCTGTCAGATTGGAAGAAAAAGTTCTAAAAGTTTTTCCTCCAAAAGGATTAAGAATCAGATGTCACATTTTTGCATAAGGAAACAGTGAACATGTTAATTTTTCACTGATTAAAAGTATCTGTCAGTTGGATGTTCTGATTTGTTTAACATTTGAAATGTTAAATGATTCCATAGCCATTGTTTTGCCTTGTAGCCTTCCAGCAAGGTGTGGTCTGATGGTTCGTATGTCTTTATTTTTGCTTCATAGTATGGTTGCGTTATTAGGTTTTCAGCTCCTTTTTATAACTGTATTTCAAGTAATTTAGTCATGGGTAACATCCAGGGGATACAGGCTTATTTCAATTTACTTCTGGATTATTAAGAATGTATTCCTTTTACAGTGCTCTTATTCTTAATTTAGTAGAATAAGGTAGAATCCTTATTTATATAAATTTTTAGGGAATTTGTTTGGTTGTTCGATTTATGTTTGGCTTTCATGGTAATCAAGGCTTAAATGAGTGGAATTTTCTGTTAGTAGCTTTTCATTTTATTCTTATTTATAAGTTTTCACACCCTTCAAATGCTCTAGTTGCAGAAGAAACAAGATATTTT
This sequence comes from Mastigoproctus giganteus, assembly GCF_048544385.1. Lineage (NCBI taxonomy): Eukaryota > Metazoa > Arthropoda > Arachnida > Uropygi > Thelyphonidae > Mastigoproctus > Mastigoproctus giganteus. The sequence goes on from NC_143582.1 coordinate 16,252,743, forward strand.
CTTCAAGGAGATTTGACTTTTCATTGGTACTTTCCAATTTATTCTTTCAAAATCAGTTTGATATAGCATAAAATACATGCATTTATAATTCTTGCTTCCATCTCCATATTTTGAATTCTTAAATTTTAGTGACTTGTTTTCTCAACAGGGTGACTTTAAAAGTCGTAAGGAAGCAGCATGGGCAGTGACAAACTTCACATCAGGTGGAACACTTGAGCAAATTGTTTACTTAGTTCAGGCTGGGGTTTTGGCACCACTCTGTGAAATGCTAACTGTGCAAGATCCAAAAGTTCTTTTGGTAGTTCTGGATGGCATAACAAATATCTTAATTGTAAGTATTATTTAAATCTTTAACTTTCTATATATATTTTGTTTATATGAAAATATAAAGGAACAACAATATAAACTTTCCGGTTAGCATTTTATTTATTGGAATGTATTACAGTTAATTTAAGTTTTGAATATATGAAATATTTTTTAATTCTAAAGCTGTAGATTAAATAGTCGGTGATGTGCATTTTTCCCCCATACAAACACTGAAATTCAGTATTCTGTCAACTCTGCTTTGCCAAAAGTACCATAATTGCCTGAGTATAAGCTCCTATGAAAATTATATGCTCTTAAAAAGAAAAAATTTTTCATGCATTGTTTAACATAAAATAAAAATATTTATACAATCAAAGCTCTTTATAGCGGCCCTCATTTTTATGTCTCAACACGTTATAACGTCCAATGTAGTTGGTCCTGGCCAATCTCAATAACCTAATGCTATTTTACATTCAGTATGATGACCTTGAAAATAAAAAGATTTCTCTATAACCATAAATTTCGACTTTTTAATCTGAATTTTTACTGTTCTTATTTTTGCATTTAAAAATGACAGAACACTTCAAATATATTGAAGTAATTGTAGGCTGACTGTGAGAAATCATCTGTAAAGATTTCCCATGCTCTTTTTCTCACAGTGCAGTAATTAAATGAACACTGGCTAGAAGTTCATTACATAGTTAAGAGTATATGTTCAGTGGTATAGCTCCAAGAAAGCAGATAGCTTTGTCAATCGCAGATAAAATTAGGATTTTGCAAGCTGCAGACAATGGTGTGCATTCTGAGACTGCCATCGCCAGACAGTTCGGCATTCCTAAGTGTACTCTGTTCACTATTCTGAAAGATTGGGGAAAGATTGAAAGTTTAGAGAAATCTGCACTGGGTAGGATTAGAATATGAAAGGTGAAGTATCCAGATCTTGAAAAGGTACTTTTGGAATGGCTAATGATGATGAGTGCAGAAAATGTTCCCATAGATGGTAATTGTTTAAAAGCCAAGGCTGAATCATTTGCGCATCGAATGGATATTGACAAAGTTCAGATGCGTGGTTCCAGAAATTTAAGACTTCTCACGACCTATCTGTCAAAGAAGTGTGTGGCAAAAATGCACCCATGGGCATACACTACAAACAAATGAAAGGAAAATTGTTTAAGGAAAACTACCAAAGAATGCTATTAAACAAAATTTGTGCTATGTCTTGAAAGCAAAAATCAATGTGAAACCGACATCCTGCAGGCCATATATTTGTGTTTCAGGCATGGGATGAAGTTGATGAAAAAGTGATCGCCCAACTGCTTCAGACATGCTGGATTTACCATCTTGAATGATGCAATGTGTGAGGTTTTGTGTGCTTCTTCCTCTATTAATTGCAATTGCAAAGAACAGTCTGATAATAGGGAAGAAATATTTGAGTGTGTGCACCATCACCTAAACTTACAGGGAAAAAATGCTGCCTGACTGCGAAAGTAAAATAACTGCTATCACACACCCTCGTAATTCTCTTTTAAAACATGCACTGCCATTGAAACAGTGTTTTGACAGATTATTTTAAAGTATGAAACAATTTAATTGTAACCTTATTGTGCTCTACAATTTGAATCATTTGCACATGTAATAATAATTTTCTTGTTTAATACTGTAGTATATATTATAAATAAGACTATACTGTATTGTATTAGTAGTGTTACATTAAATTTTCAAGCTTTTACTTGTTTTGTTGCTGATTTTATGAACAATCGATATAACTTCCTGCCACTATAACAGCCGTTTTTCTCATTCTCCTACAGGGTCATTATATAGAGCTTTGACTGTTTTTGCAATCCCACTTTCATTTTAGTTTGAATTTTCTACATGCAACAATTGAAACAACTCAGAGTAAGCAAGTTTGACATTTAGTATTAGTAAGGCCATATAGCTGTTTTATTTTGGCTGATCTGCATCAGCCAAAATAAAATAACAGAAATAACAAAATCAAACAGAATATTCATACTTTCCTATTCCCACAAGGTAACCACTCTAATTCTGATTTGGATTTAGCCAGACTAAATTTAACTTACTGCCCCTGGCTGAACTTTGGGATCCAGTCTTCTGTTATTTCCTGAGATTTGAGAAGGTGGTGCAGGTTTTTCATTTGGCCAACTGACCAAAGAACACGTGTAATTACAGAAATAATATACTGATGCCTCATAGTTGCTCTAGTTCCTAACATTCAGTTGCTCACTCTAATTATGAGCTACACATAGTATAACTTTAGTTTTGCAACTTCACTTCTATATTTTCCCAACAGTATTCCATTGATGTTTCTTTCCCCCACCCCACACACACACACACACACACACAAACCAGTTTGAAAGAACATTTAGGAATAAAGTCTGTTAACATTGAGGCCCCTTTGACTCTACCCCTAAACAAAGGCAGGTTAAATTTGACATCTGTGTTCCCCTCAGAAACATCTACCAATGTCAGAAAAATGATTTCTTAAGCAGAATAATCACTGCAGATGTGTTCTGAATCAAAACAAGAAATCTGGTATGAGAGCCTTTGTGCTCATACTGTAGCAAGTCTGAGCAATATTACGCTGCAATTCTAAAGCAAGTATGCCAAAAAAAGACCTGATTCGAAAACATCCTGATGGCTTCTGCACATGATGAGCAAGAGTGTAAACCGCATCAAAATAGTTACGTGTAGTTTTGTTCCTGCCCACTTGGGACTGTTATTTCTTAAACTTGAGGGTGAACTAAAAGGTCACCATTATCTGAATCGTGACATAAATGACATCTATTACTCTGATTTTAAACTGCTACAATGTTATTTATAATTAAATATAATTTCTCTATATCAAGTGGTATATGCTTACTTACCTCTGATATCAATAGATACACAATTGACACTATTCCAAAGCTGACACAGGAGTTTCAGTGTACCTTTTGAACTACTTTTTCAGTTAAAAAAAAATAAATGCACCTATATAATATTACTACTCTACCTGTAAAAAAATTTAATTTTTTATTGTATGCATATACACTGGTATGTATTTTAGTTTCTGCATCACCTCACTACAAGTAAAAATTGAACATTAGAATGAAATTAGATTTATATCTGACTGCTTAAATGTTACTTGAAACAAATTAAATGTGTTGTAAATTTATTTTGAATATTCTTATCCTTGTCCCAGGCTGCTGAGAAACTCAATCAGTTGGAAAGAGTGTGTATAATGGTTGAGGAAGTTGGAGGATTAGATAAAATTGAAGCTCTTCAACAACATGAACATGTGGATGTTTATAAGGCCTCTCTTAGCATTATAGATAGGTTCTTTTCAGGAGATGTAAGTACAGTACTTATGTATTATGAAGTTATAAATTAATTTCTGTTATATTCATTAAACTTCTGTTGTAGTGCTTTCTAGGAGGAGCAGGTTTAAGGAACAGTATAAGTAAGTGTTAAGCTGCTGCCTCCCTCCCCCAGGGTGGTTTTTTTTTTTTTTTTTTTTTTTTTTTTTGTCAATATTCTGGTAACTTTTGCTGAGGTGATGGTAAAATTGAAATCTGTTTCTGTGTTACTTGTAAACACTTAATGCCACATTTGCTATTAAAATTAAATTAAGCATATCTTTAATATTATATAAACATGTTAACAAAAACATTGTTAATATTATGTGCGCTACTAGCAAGAAACACAAATGAACAATGTTAAACATGGAAAAAAAAAAAGTGGCATAAGCACAAGAAAGCATTTTAAATGTGGATGTGCTATAGAGATTTAAAAATTGCATGTCATTTTGTGCTTCCTAATTTTAGTACTGCTTCAATTCAGTGAATCATTGTTGGCTATTTCATTACAGCTTTACTAAACTGTAGAAATCTTGTTTATTAACTAGTAGTGACTGTTTAAGATGATAGCTGAACCTTGGTCTCTGTTCAGGATGCGTTGCAATATGCTGACACTTGGACATAATTGTATGAGCAGATAAGTTGAGAAAACAAACATCTTTTGTTACATTGTTTTGCACTTTTATAAAATGGATTATTAAAGGGGGCAATAAAAAGGCAGATCACATTTGCTCACTAGGCCTTCTCTTCCATAGTATTAGTGTGGAGTGGAAAGTAGAAATAGGCTTAAAAGTATCAGTTACATTTATTAGTGGCAAAATGATTCTTTAAGTACTTATGACTGACACTTACAGGATGTATCAGTCGGGATACTTCTTACAGATATTACCTGTGATGGTGATTTTGTACTATTAGTGACAAAGTACTGGTCACCTTGCTGCCTACTTTTGCTGGCCACTCATACTATTGAAAACAGTCTTACGTTCTCTCCCCCCCCCCCCATCTTTTGTTGGTTAATGCAGTTTTTGTCTTTGTAACCTTTAAAGTAATCACAATAGTGGCATGTGTGTGGTTTTTTTTTTTTTTTTTTTTTTTTTATCATAAAATAAGGGTTGAATTTTCACAACACATGCTGAGTGTCACAACAGCACCATTTAGCCATATAGGAGGCTATGGGTATGAGCCTCTATGTTGCAGTGCCTTGTGTTCTATGGTGACAAAAGTCTGGTTACCCTTAATTCAATATGTATGCAGTTGCAATGAATGCATAATCTCTGCTATCCTGAGAATGAACAGAAATTTAAGAACATTAAGAATAAGGAACTTGTAACAGTACAATATAGCTTTCAGGCCATCAGGCAGAGAAATGAAGACTATGTATTTTTAAAAAAGAAAAAAAAAGAAAATGCCTTTTGAATAATCTGCAGTTCAAATAATCTTTAGTGTTACATCAAACCAGTGTTTCATCATAATTCAGAGTAAAGAAAGTTACTAAAACATTAAATATATAATGCTTCACACACACACACACACACACACACACACACACACACGCGCGCCCTTTAAATCCTGTTATTAGACAAGGGAAACATTTCAAAATATGTTGTTTATAATAAGTTATATTGAGCATGTGCTAAGTTCCATTGTCGTGTGTTATGAAAATTATAAACTGGAAAGTTGATTTTATTAATTGCTGTGCTTCTGAAATTTTTGTAAAATATTTTTGGTTCCCAGGTCTTGTGGTCCAAAAGTATACCACTAAATGCGTGCGGTGATATTTTTATCTTTAGTGGTGGCTTAGAGCAAGTACAAAGTGGCCAGTTCAGATTACAAAACAAACAAACAGGCTTGTCCACTGCAACCAATGAACATCGTGATTAACACTCTCTAAGGTAAGGGTTCTCAAATTTTGCAGTACTGCAACCCTCTAAAATGATAATTAATGTGCTGCCTCCTCCCCAAAATAATAAATGAATTTGTGCCCTCCTCATAAATGATTTCATTTGGGTTAGACTTCAGTATGCCACTTGCTCTTATTCAGTATGTTTTTATCTATATAAAAAATAAACAGTGTAGGACTTTACACTTTATAAAATAAAATCATTGCATTGTAAATAAACAAAAAAAAGTTGCAGTGAAACCCGAGGCAAATAAAAAAAAAAAGTGGTCACCATCTGAGTTGCTGATGATACCATGGGGATTGTAACCTACAGTTTAGGTTGTTCCTCTTCCCCTGCTGCCACCATGCTTTCGGACATTCATTTGTGAGGAGTGGACCAATTAAATAAAGAGACCAACAATTTCACAGTGTGCAGGACCCATGATGGCACTGAAGATTACATATCCTTGAAGAAAGTGAAAGTTTGAGTTATAACAGTGGCAACTATGGTAATAGTAATGACGAGTGTTTGTTTGGCATTATACAACAAGCAAAAACAGCAAAGTCCTGTGTTGATATTTTGTTTAGTAAAAACTTGTGAATTTGTGCTTCAACTGTAAAATATCTTTTTCCAAAACTTGTCACCTAAAATTTTGATGTGTCTGATTATCCAGAAAATGTGGTAATAAATTTAAAGTTCTTGCTTATACTCCGGCACGACCACCAGGTCAGTAGAGTTTACAATAAATCAATCAATACAAATGGTTAATCATATTTAGCAGTCACGGGCTCAAACCCTGGTCCATTCAAAGAGCATGTGCTACTGCACTCTCACTCCTGACCACTCGGCTACATCAGGCCATTAATACCATATCAAATTCTAAGAATTCAGATTCCTTACCACTTTGGGTTTCAAATTATATTTATTATTAATTTTGAAGTGGTCTGTAACAGCTCACTGGCAGATCTGTGTTAAAGGTTTTCCAGATTTCAGTTTCTCAAAGTTAGCAGCTATGCAATTAATCCCAAAGGATCTTTGATTAAGCGGCCTCCTGGAGGCCTCTTTGATTAAAATGAGAAGGATGTAGAGGAGGCCTCCTCTACATCCTTCTCATTTTAAGAAGGATGTAGAGGTGTTGGAACAAGTACAGAGAAGGGCAACAAGACTAGTGAGTGGAACAAAGGGTTGCTCTTACGAAGAAAGGCTTCAGTTTTGCAGATTAGTGCCTGGAGACTAGGCACCTGCGAGGTGATCTGATTGAGGTGTATAAAGCCTTGAACAGTTTGAGCATGCTCAGTGCTGATGAGATTCTTCCTCTTGCTCAGAATAATCACCTGAGAGGGCATAAATTCAAATTTAGGAAAGACAGTTGTGGGATAGATGTGTGGAAGTTTGCCTTTAGTCAGCGGGTAGTTGATTGGTGGAACAGACTTCCATCTTTTGGTGTGGAAGTTGAAAGCCTAAATAAATTTAAGGCTTAGCTGGACAGGTATTTGGAACAAATGGAGGGGTGAAATGGGGGCGGGTCCCCCCCCCCCCTGGCTGATACTGCATAAGCTTGCTTTCTTGCATCGTATACCTCTACTAATGCTAAGAATCTAGGATTTATGAATCTGGAAGAAGCCATCAGATATGAAACAGCATTCATACCTACTGACTTGCTTTGCTTCAAATCCAAAAACAATGGGTGTGTGATAAAAGAGTTGAGTAATTTAGGAGTTTAGGAAATGCACAGGGTAGTTGAAAATTAGCTTCGCAAGTTTAGTAGCTTGTATATGATGAACTTAATGAAACACTGCACACAAAATGAAAGCTGTCGCCTTTGTTTTTTCAATAATAAGATTGCAGTAATATTTCAATACACGCTATATTTCAATAAGATTTTCAAACTGAAGTTTTTATTTGGGGGACTATAAACCTCTTTGTGAATACCACCAGTCATATCATATGTCCTAGCGAGAGTAAATGCCTTGCTGCAAAAATTCTGTTCTTTGGTTTTGTGTAAAATTGCTAGTAATGGCAGCTAATAACATTTATCCTTATGCCACAAGGTTAAAAATTTGGTGGCGATTTCGAAGTTGTATCCAGAAATTAAGACATGAAAAGAGAAATGGTGGTGGGCACCATGTAAGCAGATTCTAACATTTTGTTTGTTAGGCCATTCATGTGAATAGTTGATGAAACCTAGTTTTAGTCATTTGTGCAAAAAAATGTTAATATAGGAAATCAGATTGGCTTATAGAATTTGCAATTTTTGCAGTATAGTCTTGGACCGAACAGTTTCCTTAATTCTTCACACAGGAGGCCTGGGTACTACAAGTTGACTGCTAGCTTGATAAGTTTATTTTATACGAGTCCTGCTCCACCTGAAAGATACCATTTTGGTTTAGTGTGTGAAAACTACTGGCAAAACTCGTAACCACTCTAGTCACTAATAAAAACTTCTGTTCTAATCCTTGGCTTTCATTCCATGTTTTACAATTTATGTTTAAAAGATACATTTGTAGGTCTGTGCTGTGAAACCTGCATTAACCATTTTATGAGCAAGTCTCCTAAACGCATGTGCTCTGTGAAGTGACTTTTGTGATATGCAAGTTTTTGTTTAAAAAAAAAAAAAACCTATAGAAATATAAAGAATTGGTAATTAAATGTTAATTTCTATTTCTTAGAGTTACTGTAAAAAATTCAATGAAGTTTAAAAGACTTCATATATTTTTTTTTAAAACAGTAATATTATCAGCTATTTATATCACTTAATTGAATTTTTCATCCAACCAGGCACTGGGTGGATGAACACACTTTATTGTATTAAAGCAAGAAAGAATATTGGCGAAGCACTTTTCAATTATGGGTGGGTTTTTTTTTTTTTTTTTTTTTTTTTTTAGATAGAGATCCAAATAGTACATTAGAAATTATGTAAAGAATTCTTACTGGGACCTCATCTCATTGGGGACGACAAGGCCTCTAAATATATCTGGGCAGCTTTGGTTTTGTTATAATAACCTTGATCATAAAGGTACTTGCCAAGTAAAGAACTGAGAGCTAATGAAAGGTCTTAAAGCTTTTAAATAGCTACAGATATCCACCGATTACCTCTTTTGGTGCTGTGCTCTCTTAGTGAAAACAACAATCAGAACAAATTTTTCAGATAATCATTTTTAACTGGTAGTATTTCTGATTTTCAGTGTAGTTTCAGTTTCTAGCATCACATACAATGTATGTGGTCACCTTTGCCTGTGGGTTTTGGTTACTTTTTTTTACGGTTTACTCTAATATATTTTTAAAATATAACTGGAAATTTTTGATAGCAAATGACTTTAAAAAAATGTAAAGCCAGTTGATGATTTTACACCTTGTTTTCATGGCAATTTTTGATTGCCACAAGTGAATGTACACAGTGGTCAGTTTATTATGTAAGCCTACTTAAGTCCAAGAAGTCCCCCATCCCTTTGACTCTCAGAATAGCCTGGATTTGTCATGTCATGGACTCAACTAGGCTTTTTTTTTTTTTTTTTTTAATTTTTGAAAGTGTGCCATGGGTGGTGCTGATCCACGTTGAGTCAATTGTTTCACACAGTTGTAGCAAATTGGATAATTGCAGATCTACTCTGAAGAGCTCATTCCACCTTCCACCTTGTCCCATAGGTGGTCAGTTGGATTGATTTGTTCATTTCACTGTGGAAACCACCACAGTAGGCTGAGTTCAGTATCATGTTTATGTACCACATCAGTTGAACCCATTTCGGTCTTTACAATATTCTATCCATAACAAGGTACAAGAAGTTGTCCGTTATTTGAATTACTCTGTCAGTTTCTGCTTTTGCACTGGATTGCTATTTAATGACTGTAGCCTTTCTGTTGCCCTACACAAGTTGTTGCCTTCTGCTGGCTTAGCATTGAGCTGTTTCTAACTACAGGATTGCCATTGGCTAGATGTTATTTTGTTACTGGACCAATCTTGATACACCCAAGTGAAAATCCCAGAAGTGTTTGTTTCTAAGATACTTGAACCAGGACATCTACCAATTACCAGGTTACATTAAAAGTCACTTAAATATTTGTCTTACCCATCCTTAGATTGAATTGCACACATACAGCATTCCCTACATATCTGCTTTATATGCATGGTATGAACACTTGATATTAATGAAAGTGGCCACCTATTGTAGTTGCCACGATTTACATAGGTTTTGCCTGGTAGTTATTGTGCAGGAACTGGCAGATGCCATGTTAACTGTTAATTAATTATTAAAAATCTGATTTCTTCCTCCCTTACTAAATGTAGGAAGCTTCAATGGTTGGCATGGCCAGTGCATTTGTTACTGAAATTAGATACTTGGTTATGCAATTTTATCTGTTATAATTATTTGTGTATTACTTTATTTGAGAAAATATTAAATGTCATGCATAAGTTTGAATCCCCCCCTCCCTTTTTTTTTAAGCAGAACCAATAAAAGTTTTGTTTTAAAATGTAAAAAAAAAAAAAACTTAAAATATTATTTCATTAAATTATATTCAATTATTATTACAATTTGTAAAGATCAAACATTAGTGTTTGATCTTTACAAATCAAAATTAAAGCACACCCTTTTTTCTTGGGGTATGTGTGGATGGGGAAGTACCTGTCAATAGCCACACAAGTGTGTGTTTTGCAATCAGCACACAAGTTCATGTTAACATTTATATTTTTTGTGTATTTAATTCTACTTAATACATAAAACCAAAAATGTGGCATAATGGCAGTATATGTTTAGCATGTTCGTATGCAGTCTATCAGATAATATTCCTCAAATACTTTTCTGTCTTGGGTTGATAGGAATTCCAATTCATGAAAAATTTAAGGACATCAGCAGTTGTGTTGAGTACTGTTGTACATGTAATAGAGCAGAATCTTGATAAAAACCTCCGAAAGTTGCCGACCTGTTTTGATTTGCTCATTAAAAAAGGGTCCTTTGACTTGGTTTTTCTCATATTTTATCAGCAAAGATGCATGCCAGGTGTTGTCGTTTCTTTTCTTTCATGTCCAAATGGGTGGAGCATTCAAACCTTTGTACTGCTGAAAGGACACCACAGTAGTTTTGCATGGTAGAACATGCAGTCTTATTTCACTCTCGTCTCCAGCATACTGCTTGTGCAGAATTTTTTGCTATCAGTCTGCCAGTTGCTGTAGTTCTCTGCAACAGCTATGTAGCCATGTTGTGTCAAGGATTAGCAACCTATTATTATTTTGCTGCCACATTGGTAAATCTTGGTCTCTTTTGCAGCACAGGGTGGTTGTGGAAAGTATATTTTTTTATTTTACGTACAGCAGACTCTATTTACTGGGATCGGATTAACCGGGACACTTCAAGGCTCCAAATTAAAAAAAAAAAAAAAAAATCAACCAGAAATCAGAAAATTCAGGTAATAACTGGAATATGTATAAACAGATATTTTGCAAGTCGTAAATAAGTGTCATTATAAGTCATCATTAATGTGCCTATTATCTTGCAACCCCCGCTGTCTTCCTCTCGCTCAGAATAATCACCTGAGAGGGCATAAATTCAAATTGAGGAAAGACAGATGTAGGATAGACGTGCGGAAATTTGCCTTTAGCCAGCGAGTGGTTGATTGGTGGAACAGACTTCCATCCCTTGTCGTGGAAGTTGATAGGCTAAATAAGTTTAAGGCTCAGTTGGACAGGTATTTTGAACGAACAGAGGGGTGAAGTGGAAGTGGTGTTTTTTTTTTTTTTTTTTTTGGCTGATGCTGCATAAGCTTGCTTTCTTGCATCAAATGCCTCTACTAATGCTGATGCTAATGTCTTTGCACCCGCTGCTCAAACAAAAAAAAAAAAAGACCAAATGTTTAGTTTGATTAAGTGCGTCGCATCAATTGTGTTCCATCGCGCCGCAAAAAGACAAATTTTTGTTTTACTTATGTCAGGCTGTCAACTTTTTTTATAGTATTTTTTTTTTTTTTTTTTGAAATCGCAAAAATGATGGGTAAATGCAAAAAAGTTGCGCTTTCAGTTAAAGACTTGAAATTATTCAAAAGTTTGAAAATGGTGCATCCTTTAAATCTCTATGATGAACCATTATAATCTTGATGACTAAACCATACGCGACATTGTAAAAAAATAAAGGGAATCATCGTATTGGACACACGAGTAGTAAGTGGTAAGTTTTTTTTATCTATCGCCATATTTTTAGCATAAGTTGCTGAACAGTTTTCGATACAGTAAGTCACCGACTTACGCAACTACAGATTTACGTAAATTTGTTTTCACTCAAATTTTTTTTATTATTATTTTTAGGATTGTAAAATTTAAAACAAAAAATAAATAAATAATAATAATAAGCAATCAATAATGACAATCACAGCATGCACAAATTGCACAAGTGAGATCGGAGTAACAAGCAAAAAGGGGGGGGAGAAGGTTCTTACAATTATTTATGGTTTTTTTTATATATGAGTGAAGATTTCAGTGAAGGGGACACACACCTCACCGTAAAAACCCACAGAATTTCAGCTATTGGTATTATCGCAAATGTAATAAAATCGAGTTTACTACCCATTTATAATAGATTTACGCTAACAGAAATGCCCAATAAAATGGAAAGTGCAAATTGTTTTTTGTTGACCTCCAGAAATCTGTTTTAGTAAAATGTGAGCTCGTGCGGGGTGATAGTGAGTTTTGCCTTAACCCTGTGAAGTTCTTTACAGAAAATTTCATTTTGACCATTATCATGGTGCCGACTAAGAGAATAAGTGACAGCAGTACTTTTACATCACATGTGTCTGGGAATTCTGTATTTTTGGATTAACCGGGAAATCGATTATCCAGGATTTGTTTTTTACCATCTATCCTGAAAAATCGAGAGTCTACTGTATATATAACTATATATACAGTCAGTCCTCGTATAGCACGATAGTTGTGTTTCTAGAAACCCTCGTGCAATAAAAACAACAGGCCCTGTGGGAAAAATAGGGTTAGTTGCCGACCACCCAAGATTGAACACACATTTGTAACCAAAACATTATCAAACACAATAAATAATCATAATAAAATATTGCTAATGCTTTTGCTTCAATCGTAAGCAAACCTGTTTTTTGTTTGATTTTCTATCCAAACAGATGACAGCTGTTCCATCTCTTCCAATTCTTTGTCTTAATCTAATGGATTTTAATTACACTTTTGAGTTGTTCCTGCTATGAAAGTTGTTTTTATTTTCTCTGCATTCTTTGTAATTCTCGGCGTTGCCTCATTTAGGCCTGTGGCACGTGCAATATCACGTGGTCTTTCATTTCGCTCAAAGCGTTTCACAGTTTCATATTTTTTTCTCCAATCCGCCTCTGTCGATAGGGAAAAAATATGAAATTGTGAAATGCTGTGGAAAATTTGTAGTGGCCTCATACTAGCATTTATGGCTGAAATCACACCGGCCTCCGGGGTTTTCCCGCTAAGGCTTATGGGCCAGAGGCCGGTGTGATTTTGGCCATAAACACTAGTATGAGGCCACTACAAATTTTCCTGGGTAAGAATTTTTGACCCAGGCCGCCTCTTATCGATATTGCTTTTCTTTTTCTCTGAATCTGTAGTGTCTTCACCAGGATGCTTCCATTTCACACCTTTTAAGTATTTTACTCATTTTTAGGGAATAAAGCACAATTACAAAATGAGGAGGCACACTTGATACACATAAACAAAGCTGTGCACGTGTAGCAACTGAATAAACAACACGGTAAAGGAAGAGACACTATGGACTCCTCACTAGCTCACATTTTACTAAAGCACATTTTTGGGGGTTACTACCATAAAACAATAAAAACAATTTCCAGTTGTGTTTCTGCTAGTGGAATCTGTTATAAACTGGTAGCAAACTTGATCTAATTGCATTTGCGATAATACCGATAGCTGGAATTGTGTGGGTTTTTACGTTGTTATGGTGAAATGTGTTTTCCCTTCACTGATATAAAAAAAACAAATACGCTTTCAGAATCTTCTCTTCATTCCTGTTGTGTTCAGTTGGGGTGATTCCGCGTTCAACTGCCATTTCCTGTAAACACAAAGGCGAACCATGCATAAGCGAATTCGGTTCGTGTTATATACGATATGGTTCCCCTATTTATAAATTGTGTATGATCGAATTCGTGTAGTGTAAACACGTGTTATACGAGGACTGACTATACATAATATATATATTAGGTCTATATGACTATATATGATTATCAATAATTGAATTGTGGAAAATCATTTCAGTTTAGTATCTGTTAAATTAGTTTCACACTCATCAACTCATTATTATTTATTTATTTTTTAATTATACAGGAAGATGAAGATGCAGACTTGGCTCCTGAAGCTGGTGACAATGGAACCTTCCAGTTTCCTGATAGTACTACATTACCTGATGGTGGATTTAGTTTCTGATTGTGAAGGGGGAAAACTATGTATAGAACCTATGGACATGTGCTTTTTTTATTGAAAATTTAAATCATGTATAGTTTTTATGATGCATTTATTTAACACAGCTTTTTACAGTTCATACTTTGCTTTACTTTTGTCTGTTGTCTATTACTCTCTACCAGTGCCTTGTGATTGTCTTCCCTTTATCTATTTTTAAATTTTTTGTGATTATTTATATCTGAGATTCTTTAATAAGGTAATTTGGAACACAGTTGCTGTTCCACACTGCTTGTAAATTACTCATTCAGTTCTCTTTTTTGCTGTTGTTTCTGCTTCCTGGATATTTTATATTGCTCAAGATATTACAATTAGCCCTTTTTTGTTTTGTGTAAGAAAAGCACATTTTGGTAATATTTTCATATTTAAAAATATTATGTTAAAATTTGCACTGTCTTAAGCATAAATGTATTTGTAAATAAACTTGCAGACAGTTTTTGTTTTCACCTAATATTATAATCTAAGTAATGTTCCTTTTCAGTTCACACAAATATTTCAGTACATTAGCACACATCAGATTTTGTAATGGTTATTTTATTTTTCTTGTGGAATGTATGGCCTGTTGTTTTGTGAAGTTGAAGAACAGAATACTTCCTTGGGTTGATACACAAATAAAAATTTAATAAGATTGGGATGGTATATAATGCTTAAATTACTAAGAATTATTTAAGAATGGACAAAAAAAGTTCTGTTCACTTGCCAGTTGGTTTTTGCATAGTTTTTGGTAATTAGATTTATTTTATTTTTATTTTTTTATGCATTACTTTTTAAGCATTTATTAGTCTATTCCAAAATTTCACTTTTTTTTTTTTTTTTTTTTTTTTTCTTTTATTATTATGAAAACCCCAAACACGAGAGGTATTAGAACCTATAGTACTTAGCACTGTGCTTGGGTTGCAGATTGAGAACACGAAAGATATTTGTTGACATTAGACTTGAACTTCTGTAGACTGTAATTTTCAGGAAATACTTACGAAGGAAGGTTGTTCTAGAAAACAGCAGTTGAATGAATAAACAAGGAAGATGAAAAGTTGGTTCTGTGAGTTTGAAATTGGACAGTAAATGGATGTTGGCTGGTGGCTGCACATGTTCGAACTGTTTTGAAAGAGAGAGGGGGAATTACAGAAGCCAGTTCAAAAGAACAGTGCCCATGGGAGTATCTGTAGAAAAGGCAGCAGAAACAGTAAGTCTGTGAGGCAGCGAGTGGAGAGACTGTTAAAGATGCGTCATTAATTAACCTAACTGCCCTCTTCTGAATGGAATCTAGAAGCCTGAGAGAGGTTTTGGGGGCACTGCCCCAGATGTGGGAACAATATTCCTGGTAGGACGGATTTGTGATTGCACAGAGGAACACCTGTTTGGAAGAAAAGTAGCACCGAGAGCGAAAAAGAGAAAACCAATTTTTTTTTTTAAGATGCAGAGGAAGCATTATTTGTAATGTACTTGTGCCAAGAGAGATTAGAAGTCAGGGTAATCCCCAAAACATATATATCATTTTTCCTAGAAATCGGAATGCCACCAAAGATAAGCAAAGGAGCAGAAGAATCCTTTTTTGCGAGATACAGGACAAGACTGAGTTTTAGAAGGATTGAAATCAACTAAGTTGTCTTTGCCCCATTGGAGAATTACCTAGAAATTGGCATTTCAGCAACTGTTTGGGTTTCATCGAACTTTTCCATAAATGGGTAACATAAGCCAGAATATCAGTAGTGGGTCGCTGACGGAATCTGTATTGGCAATCATTGATCAGATGGAAGTTTCTAGGTAGTTTAAGAGTTGGTGGTTAATGAATTTCTCCATTACTTTAGAAAGAATTGAAGTAATTGCAATGGGACGATAATTGGATGGGAGGGATTTGTAACTCTTTTTAAGAACTGGCTGCATATGAGCAAATTTCAAAGCAGAAGGAAAAGTACCTTTGGAATAAGAAAGTGAAAAAAGGCTGCAAAGAACAGGAGTAAGTTCAGGGGCACAGGTTTTGAGAACAAGTGGAGAAATACCATCAGGACCTGGAGCTTTCTTATCATCAAGATTTGTCAAAATCCTCACATCCTTTTGGCGGAAGACCACAGGAGGCATTGAATGGAACGTGTTGGGAGGTGTTTTCCCAAGATCATTAATACATGAGTTGAAAGAAAATTGGGATGCTAGCAGGTCCAATAGCAGCTTTACCCTTGGCTGAAGTGACAACAGAACCATCTGGTTTTAACAGGTGGGAGCAGAGATGGGCAAAAGTTGCGGCCAATAGCTTTGGCAAGAGACCAGAATGCTCAGCTACCATTAGGGCAAGAAGCAAGTTTTCTACTCTTAGCCTGTTCAAAATGTAGTTTGGACTGATTAATAACTGCTTTACATTTGATGTAAGCAGAAAATGAAACTAAAGAATTGGAAACAAGCCAATTACAATATGCAACATTCTTCCCTTGAACAGCCTTAGCACATTTATTGGAAAACCAAGGTTTAGATAAAGGATGAGATTTTAAATTGAAGTGGAGTGTAGAATAAAGGATTCCATTCCGACGAGAATAATTTCTCTGACACGATCTGAGCAAACATTGATATCAGCAGTTTTGAAACAGTAATCCAACCAAGGAAAAGAAGAAAAGAAATCTCGCAGGTCATCCCATTTTGCATTCTAGCAATGCCAAACAACATGGAGTTGTGAATAACCATGACATAATAGCTCCATTGGGGAAGAGAATCACCAAGTTGTGATCTCGTGTCTAAAGGACCACTGGCTCAACCATGTACGTAGAATGGTTGTTTGTGAGAAAAAGATCAAGCTTGTTGGCTGTATGGTTAGGATTGTCCAGTATTCTTGTAGGTAAATGAGCAATCTGTGCAAGGTCATTAGTAAGTGCAAAAGCCTCAGCATCTTGACCAGCTTGTTCGGTGTGACAAAAAAACAAGCCAGCTGGAGTTGTGAACATTAAAATCACCATGGAAAATTACCTCACTGTTAGGGAAGTTGGACTGGAGAAAGGCAAGTTGCAAAGAGAGAAAATCGAAGAGCGTCAAGTGATTAATGGAGTTGGAAGAACTGTAGAGACAACAGATGAATTTGACACAATGTGGTAGAGATTTTAAGCCTGAAAGGATCGAAAAGAGGAGATTCCAAATTACCAAGTCTCTGACGGAAAATTGGAACGTACATATGCACAAGTACCACCTTAGAGGCGAAAGGAATTGTACAGTGAATAATCATAGGGTTTGGCAGACTGCAAGTGGAAATGGACATAGTTGAGATTAGAATTGAGACCATGTATATTTGTGAAATGAACTAGGAACTGTTTGGGAGGTTTAGATCTTTTTGCAGATAAGTATTCTATTAGTTTGACAATTCATGGAGTATTCAATAGAATAAAAGTGTGGGGGGGGGGCATGGTGTATAAAGTAATGAAATTTTTGGATATGGCATACACATGGTAAGAATTTACCCAAATCCTTGACAACTTGGCCACCTATTACGGTTTGAATAAACTAACCTGAACTGGGATTATTTAAGATACTTTAAATTTAATATACTTCTAATAAAACTACAGTGACTATGGGTTGCTTTTAGTAATGCAGCTTTACAGTTAACTGGTTTGGTCCATTTTGTAGTAATGTACAATTATGTTTAAGGTTGGCAAACGTAGCTATGGACAAGTGCTTCTGCAAATTCATGTTTAATGATAGGCAACATGCGGAGTGTAGTGTTCATTGATTTTTGTTACTCTTTGATCTGCAAGTAAGATCTGAGTTCAAAATCCAACGGAATGAGAGTAATGTTAGTCATCACTGAACTTGATCAGGCTTTTTGTGCTTCCACTTCGTTGAATTAAAATTTTCTATAATGATACTGTTGTCAAGGAAATAACTACTTGACAGTAAAATTACAGACGTGAAATGAACTAAAAATTATCTGCTGAAAAATAATTTTTTTTTTTTCCCCCTTCTTTACTTGAAGGCATTAGCATTAGTAGAGGCATATGATGCAAGAAAGCAAGTTTATGCAGCATCAGCCAAAAAATAAAAACATTTCCCTTTCACCCCTCCGTCGTTCAAAATACCTGTCCAGCTGAGCCTTAAATTTATTTAGGCTATCAACTTCCCCAACAAGGGATGGAAGTCTGTTCCACCAACCAACTACCATGTGTCTAGTTGGCTAAAAGCAAATTTCCGCGCATCTATCCTACATCTGTTTTTCCTCAATCTGAATTTATGCCCTCTCAGGTGATTATTCTGAGCAAGAGGAAGAATCCCATCGGCATTGAACATGCTCAAACCATTCAAGGCTTTATACACCTCTATCAGATCATCTCGCTGGTGCCTAGTTTCCAGACACTAATTTGCAAAACTTGAAGCCTTTCTTCGTAAGAGCAACCCTTTGTTCCATTCACTAATCTTGTTGCCCTTCTCTGTACATGTTCCAGCAGCTCTACATCCTTCTTGAAATGAGCCCTCCAGACTTGTATACAGTACGCAAGGTGTGGCCTGACCATTGCCTTATACAAGGGAATAATCACCTTATCCCTGCTAAAAATATTCCTGTATATCATTGACAATACACCATGAGCTACTCTGGCAGCCCATCTACACTGCTCGGAGAACTTCATATCTGTCTGCACAATTACGCCCAGGTCCTTTTCATTCTTTACCACTGTCAGTGCAGTACCACAGAGTTGATACCTTGCTCTGGCTGATGCTGTTTCCCATATGTAGTACTTTACATTTGCCGCCTCTCCGCCCATCTGCTCAACCTTTCCAGATCCTGTTGCAGCAGCATAGTGTCAGTATTGTTCTTAACAACACTGCCAACCTTTGTATTGTCTGCAAACTTGGACATTAAGCTTGATATACCATCATCAATATCATTTATAAATACAGAAAACATCCAATCAAATTGGTCAGGCAAGACTTTCCCTTAACAAAACCATGCTGTGTCCGAGCTATAACTGAAGTCTTGTCTAGATGATCCTGCGGTGCTTCTTTAATCAATGCCTCCATTAATTTTCCTGGAACAGAAGTTTGAGGAAAATTAACTCACAGGTCTATAATTACTTGTGTCGGCCTTTGATCCTCCTGTGAATTGGGGTCACATTTGCACATCTCCAGTCTATGGGTACCTACCCTGAGTCCAAGGAAGCTCTCATAATTATGGCTAAGGGTTTGCTTACTTCCTCTCCTGCCTCCTTTAATATAACTGGATAGATCCTATCCACCCCAGGTGCCTTTCTTGTGTTTATCTTCAACAAATTATAAGACTGTCTGATTTACTGGCCCACTCTATTTCCCTGTACAGTTTCTTATTATACTCATCAGAGTCAATAGGCCTGTAGCACACTCCTACTCTCAATTTTGATCTCCCAATGCTTATGTCACACCAAACTGACTCGATACTGCGATGTTGACTGGTTTCACTTCCTTGGATTTTGTGTTTCTTAACTAACAGCATAACCCTTCCTATCTTGTCTATCCTTCCTGTACACATTGTACTCCCCTAATTCCAGTTCTGCATTCCTTATATCTGTGTGACATCACGTCTCTGATATCTTAACAATATCTGCCTTTGATGTTTTGAGCAATATTCAAATTCATTTACCAAACTCCTAGCATTGGTGTACACACAAGTATACATGAACCTGTTCCTATGCTTAGCTACCCTAACACAACCCATGTGTTTACTTTTAGCGCAATTACTCCCAGCAGTCTGAAATATCCTGCATCTTGTTTTCCAGGCTGCTGCTGCTGATACCAATAGAAGCAGTGCAAAAATCACTTTCTCCTCTGCCAGTGGCTACTGTTAATCTATTAGTCCTTGTATCCCCTCTCCCCCAAGCTAGCAGCTTTCCGACCCATCTAACACTGCCTCGATAGTATCAGCAAATATTCTTCATCCTTTCTATTTAAGTGTACCCATCCCTGTAGAAACAGTCTCTCCTGTTAGCAAAGTATTAAGAAACAAAACTGCTACATGAATATAATATGATGAATATCACTTTTATAATACTGACTACACTGATATTTTTAAGAAAAATTGCAAGTTTGCCATTGCATAAATTAGTGCAAAAAAAATTTGTGATATGGATATCAGAATGGTTGGTGTTATACAGAAGTAGCATGGTTGGTATACCCAGTTTGGTATATATATATTTTTTTCCAGACCTTGATAACCTTATTCTTTAGTTTTTTTAATTGCCAGATTTGACTTTTAAATCTGACAATTTGAAAATGGGGGTGTTGTAAATAAATCTGCAGCACCAAAAGAAAAAGTGCATGACACCCTTGGTATCAACTGTAGGTTGGCCTGACTCAAAGAATCGAATAGTTTATATACTCCGTGAAAATACAAAATCTTGCAGTGGAAAAAGGCTGATATCTTTTAAGCAGTAGAACTTTAGTCATTATTTACAAGCATTTAAAGTTTATAATACTTAAATAAATATTTAGCTTACTGTATTTCTCCCCATCAATTCCCCCAATTTTTATGTAATGGTAATAAAGTTCCTGGGCTGCTGTTCAGATAGTGGTACAAAGATTTGCCATCAGGCTGCAGGTAAACCAGTGTCATGATTTTGCAATGAAGTAAATCAAATCTTGAAGACTTCATCCACAATTGTTCAAACAATCCTGATTTCCACAAATATTGTCACTGGAGATGAATTGGGTGTTTCAGTATGACTCAGAAAAATGATCAGAGCATGTAACATATTTCAAAGACCTAAAATTTCACTTGAGTCCATGATCAATACAATGCTGATCATGTTCAAAAAAACTGATCAAAAATAATTTGTACTTGAAGGAGAGAAAAAAGAGTATGCTGAGTTCTACATACAGTTGGTTCAAAGACTTGGAGCACATTTCTCAAGTGAGGCTGCAATTTTGAGAGAATGGCAGCTAGTTCGTATTGCATAACAATGCCCCTGCCCATTCCACACTTGTGAAAGCATTTCTGACAAAACAAAAATTAAATCAACTCCACCCTCTTCTAATCTAGCACCACCAGACTTCTGCTTACTGAAGGTGAAAGCTGCCATTAAGGAAAGGTTTTCAGGATGTTGGGTAAATAAAATTGTAACTGCCAACCCTTTGGATGCTTTCCCTGATTTCAGATGCTTCAAGAATGGTGTAATAAGTGCATTCAATTAGGAGTGATTACCTTGAATAAAGGTAAAACCATTTTTAAGCTCCTTAGCTTTGTGTTTTCTTTTCATTGCACCAGTCTGGGAACTTGATTAACACACCTGGTAAATAAGATGTATTTTATAACCACTTGTTGAAAAAGGTTAGACTCCAGAGTGTTTTGGATAACCAGGTGTTCCTGTACTTGGATACAGCTCACAGAATTGTCGTTCTCCCCACACCGAGTGGAAAAGACCTGTTGTTCCGTTATAGGCGAATTTTTATATTGTCTTTTTCACAACTTGGGAGTCTGAGTCTGGTCAAGTGAGGGTTTCTTCCAGAAACTGGTTTTTCATCTAGCAAACAGCAAATGGATTACTGAACACTCGATTTACAGACATGGAGCAATTTGGAACAAATTGCTGCAGGCCTGAAACACTACAAGGATACAATGCTCTCCTGCACGTGTACACACACTCTTGTAACACAGTTGGTAGGATCACTGTCCTTCCCACACCGGATGGAAAAGACTGAAGTTCTAATCCTGTCAATGTTGGGAAGAATTTTTATGGGTCTTTCACAACATGGATGAGTTAGTCGGTCTAACTCATGGCTTTTTCTCCCGTAAAGTTCATCCTGCAAACAAAAGACAACACAGTTTCCAGACGCAGGCAATATAAACGGAGCAGCATGGCTTTAGTTGCCTATGCTCCTAAAACCCCAACAACAGCCAACCATTTGCTCGTACCTGCAAACACTAAGACTGCAATGTCAATTCGTCGGCTAATACAGGCTGAAGAGAAAACGAACTAGTCTAGTCTAGGCACGTGAGCCAATGAATCTTGCCCGTTGAATCAATTCAAAAATGTCACTGTTCATTGCTTCAGCGAGCTGATAGAGCTGTGATAACTGTTTAATGACAAATGCTAAATATGAAAAGGTTGGTGGAAGACTAAACTTTGGCAGAAGTAATATTATGTATATATTCATTATCTTTAATGAATATTTCATTCATTATATGCGATATTCATTATCGGATATCACATATTGCAATCTTGAGCTTAGATGGCCTCATCCATTCCCTAACAGCAACAGGCCCATAGTAGTGGCAAGGATGAAATTGGGTAGTGTATACCGAAGAGAACTTTATATCATCCTTAAGGATGACACCGAGTGATAACATTTTCTGCACGTGCCAAGTAATTGCATAAGACTGCTACATCACCCATGGTTGTTGCAGCCATAATCCTTGTCTGTAGTTCTTGTGCTTGCTTTCCTATACGGAAATCACTTCTAGATTAGATTAGACTAGCAAAATCAAAAGGCAACTGTCAGCTCATGAATTCTGACTGCCCATTAGTGACCTAGAAATACCTTGGAACTAGGACATCAAAACTCCAAGTAGCTGACTCTGCTGGTATTTGTGAACTAGCTAGCAAAAGAAGTGACGAGCCCTGCTCTTGTGATAATTTGCTTAACTCCAATCCTCTAAGCCAATTACTACACTTTATATATCCATAAATCAGATCTAATGCATACACAGTTGTATATTCTGAAGTTGGTTTGATTACATATATCTGCTTTTGTTTAATCAGAAAACATTGAGGGCAGATATCTAATTTGTACTATCACAGTGATTTGAGCAGTGCTGGCACCCAGGTGCAATTTTAAGTTGAGCACCCCTTTATTTTTAAAAATGTTAAAATTTAAAGGTTAAAAACCATAACATAAAGTTGCCAATTAACAGGCCTCCATAGCCGGGTGGTTATGAGCGGGAGTGCAGTAGCACACGCTCTTTCGAGTCTTGCTGCACGGGCTAAAAAAAAAAATTCTTAGTTACACCTGAGCCAGAGATAGAAGGGAATCATCAAGAAAGTGAAGAATAATTATATCCAGCTCAGGAGCCTGGGTATCCCAAGCCCATACTCACCAGGTGTAAGCCCCTGGGACAATGACAAGATTCATTTAATTTTTAATGGAAAAAGACATGCATCAAAAGATTAAATGATTTAAAAGTTTACTTTTCTTAATTTTATGGAAGCAAATTCATCCAAAATTACACTTGTTTCTAATTTCTTGCGGATATCACATATTGCAATCATTGGCAGTCCAACTAGTCTTTCCTGTGAAATACTGGATCTTGGATATGTTTTAATTAGTTTCAGTCATGAAAAATGATCGTTCGCCACTTACTACTGGAAGTGTCAAAATATTCGAAGAGAAATTGTTAAATTAATAAAGACTAAATCATTTGCGTATATATATTGCAATATTTTCAGTGGGTCTACACTGTCAGTATCCTGTATGATGTCCTTTAGAATTTGTATTTCATATAATTCGGTGGCACAAATATCCTTTTCTTCACCATCAGTCAGTGCAATATGTAAATCATCAGTGTTTTCTTAAAGTGTTCTCATCCATATTAGAAATTTCGTTGAAACTGGATGACATATGTTATATAACTTGTCAAGAGATCAAACCTTTCAGCCAAAGAATTAATAATAGTTTCCACAATTGGAAGAGAAAATGTAACTTAAAAGTTATATTGCGGATCAACTTGCATTTCGAACATTCATAACAAAACAATCTTTTCTTATGTCTATGTAATGAACTCAGGGGAAATTTTTAAATGTAATGCTAACTCTTCAAGTATAACATTAAAGTTTTCACTCGATCTAAATTCTTTAGTAAAGTCAATTATATTATTTAAGGCGTTTATAGATTCACAAATTTGTGCCTGGATTTTGCAGCAATTTACTCACCACATTTATCCTGCACAAAATCTCATAAATGAAAACAAAAATCCACAATCTTTAATTTTTAAAGCTAATGTTTTTGCTTCATATTTTGTATTATTGTCAATTTGAATCATAAATTTCCACAAAAGACTCTAACACTTCTCCAATATTATACCTAAGCGAATGAATCCTCAATTTTCATCTAGTATTTGAAAAGTTTTAAGTGCAATTTTGGTGTACTTTTCCAGTACATCCCATCATTTAGTCGAAGCACTAAAGAAATAAATTTCCTGTATAGTGCTAAAAAAGCACTGTTTCAGTATTAACTTTAGCAGAATCAGCAATCACCAAATTTAATGTGCATGCTGCACACGTGAGAGTGCATGAGGGTGAATATTCGATATGTGTCTCTGAACGCCGCTGTGTTTTCTCCACGCATGTTCGCCCGGTTATTTTATCCTTGTCCCTGCAATTTTTTTAAAATCTAAATTTAAATCTTTCTTTTAATTTATCTAAGAGGTAGGTGGATAAACCTTTTCTTGTTGAATCAAAAACTTCTAGGAAGCCCAAAAAATGTTCTTCCACAGCAATTATATTTCTTTCATTTTTATGTACAAGTCTGGCAATAATTGTCATTTCTTCAGTATGACTTACATAGATGAGCCAAAAGATTATGACCAGCGAGTTGTTATGCAAATCGAAGCAACTGTAGGTGAAAAATGGCACGGGTTGGGACATGATATAAAAAACACCTGATACTGAGCTCTGTTAATCAGTATTACACTTGTTCTTCAGATGGCAAAGGCAGCGGACTTAACTGAGTTTGACAAAGGCCAAATTTTGTAATGGTCATACGTCAGAGCATCTTCGAAATGACAAGGCTGGTGAGATGTTCACGGTCAGGCATGGTTAGTACCTACCAAAAGTGGTCCGAGGTGGGAAAACACACGAACCACCAGCGAGGTGTTGGACTACCATAGCTCATCGATGCTCGACATGAGCGAAGGCTCTC
This sequence comes from Mastigoproctus giganteus, assembly GCF_048544385.1. NCBI lineage: Eukaryota > Metazoa > Arthropoda > Arachnida > Uropygi > Thelyphonidae > Mastigoproctus > Mastigoproctus giganteus. The sequence goes on from NC_143582.1 coordinate 16,277,576, forward strand.
CCGGTTGGCAAGGGGTAACTGTGGCACAACTCGCCGGTAATTGGAATGCTGGTGACGGGAGTAATATGTCACAACACACAGTATATCGAACACTGCTGAAAATGGGGCTGCATAGCCGCATGCTGACCACCGGTACACCGACGACAGTGCCTACAATGGGCAGACGAGCATCGAAACTGGACTTTGAATGATTGGAAGAAGGTCGTCTGGTCTGAAGAATCACGTTTCCTGTTGCACTCTCTCGACGGCCGGGTACATGTGCATCGTTTACCTGGGTAAGTGATGGTGCTTGGATGCACCGTCAGACGAAAACAAGCTGGTGGCAGAGGTGCATTGTTTGACCGATGTTCTGCTGGGATACCCTCGGTCGAGTCATCCATGTCCTGGGCACTCTGATGTCTACCACCTACCTAAACATCATTGGTGACCAGGTACACCCTTTTATTGCAACGGTCTTCCCCTCTGGTGGTGCTGTCTTTCAGCAGGACAATGTGCCATGCTACACCATCCAGATTGTTCGAGACTGGTTCGTGGAACACGAGGAAGACTTCCAGGTTTGACCTGGCCTCCAAATTCCCCAGAAATAAATTTCATCGAGCATCTATCGTTTGTGTTGGAACAGCAACTCCGATCTGTGGCGTCTCAACCACAAACATTAAAGAAGTTAAAGGATCTGCTGGTTACGTGTTGGTACCAGATACCACGACACATTTAGAAACCTTGTAGGGTCCATGCCCTGCCGGGTACGAGCTGTTTTGTCTGCACGTGGAGGACCAACATCATATTAGGTAGGTGGTATCCAGCACAGGACACAAGATATCACTGTTTACTGTGGCCAGGCCACTCCACAAAGATGTATTGTTTGCCCAACGGCCAGTATGCTGCGTCCCTTTAACACCTGCCCATCGGAAACACTGTTTACAGTGGTGCAGTGCATCGAATACAAGGACTGGACAGCAGCGCAATGGGGTAAGGTACTCTTTACTGATGAGAGTAGATTCAGTCTGAGCAGCGATTCTGGACATCAGCTGATCTGGGGAGAGGTTGGCACAAGGTATCATCCCGCAAACATCACTGAAAGGGATCGATATGGCAGTCGAGGTGTTTTCGTCTGGGAAGGCGTTATCTTGGATGGATGTACCCAACTCCAAATACTGGAAGGCAGTACTGTAACTGGTGCACGCTACGGTACAAAGAAAAAAAAAAAAAAAAAAAAACTATTATATATAGGCCACCCGCATAATTAAATTCATTTGCCATGCTGTGTCTTATGTCTGTTAATTGCGTGTCTTCTATGATCGATTTTTCTGTTTGCTGGACGAAAAACCCCAGTTTCTGATGAAAAAACCTTGCTATCTACGCCTGAGACCGACTAACCCCAGCCACGGAGTGAAAAAAGCCCATTAAAATTCCTCGCGTCATCGACGGGATTCGAACCCGGGCCTTTTCCTCCTGGTGTAGGGAGGAGGGTGATGATACCACTGTGCTACCCGCGCAGTCTCACGCTACTGTACTGAGGTAATCCTTCCCCATGTGCGTCTGTTCCGAGGTGCCATTGGTCCCGAGTTCTTGTTTATGGATGATAACGCCACACCCCATCGCACTGCAACTGTTGATATGCTTTTGGAAAGTGAGGACATTGTTCGAATGGATGTGCCTGCCTGTTTCCACGGATCTAAATTCCAATGAACACATATGGAATGCTCTGGGGAGACGCCTAGTGGCACGTCCACACCCTCCAGAAAATGCTCACCAGCTGAAGATGGTGCTGACAGAGGAATGAACGACGTTACCGCAAGAACTTATCATCAACATTGTTCTATGGACAGGCGTTGCAAAGCCTACATCGATATTAGGGGTGGCCATATCTCCTACTGGGGAACCTTTGTTCCATCTTTGGCATCTGTGACGCATCTGTATCATGGCAACCAGTGCTATCTTGCCATTTTTGAATAAAGTCCCTCTGTACAGTTTTGTTTCCTTTGTTTTGTCGGTGTTCTTTCCTTCGTCATTTCTGTACCTCACGAGGTTCCTTTGGTATGCTTTGCCCATATCCAGGCCACTCCTATGAGAAGCTCCAGGTGAAAACCTAACTGTTCCTTAAGTTTTGCACACCAGTGTAGTTAGTAGAATATTTCTCTGGATGGTGTCAAGAATTCTTTTGTTAATTAGTATTAGTATTAGTAACGGCCACATGGTGCAAGAAAGCCTATGGCTTATGCTGCACCAGCCAAAAAAAAAAAAAAAAATCCGAACAAAACAATGATAAAAACAAAAAAATAAAATAAAATAAATAACTAAATAATAATAAAAAAAAAAAAGAAATTAAACCTATCATCCTATGCGCTTCCCTTACCCGAAAGTACAATCCAGATGACCTTTGAATTTCCCCAAACTGTCGGCCTCTACCACCCATGAAGGCAACTTATTCCAGTAATTTATAACTCGCTGGCTAAAATAAAACTTCCTGCAGTCCAATCTAAACATTTCCCCCCGTAACTTGAATTTATGTCCCCTAGTTCTAGCATAATTTATAATCTTGAAAATTTTGTCCTCATTCATTTTACTGATGCCTCTCAGAGCCTTAAACACCTCAATCAAATCTCCTCTAAGGTGTCTAGTTTCCAAACTCTGCAACCCACATATTCGAAGTCTTTCTTCATAAGGACGCCCTTTTGCCGATCTCACCAGGCGAGTTACCCTTCTTTGCACCCTTTCAAGTCTTTCTTTAGGTGCGGTCTCCATACTTGAACACAGTATTCCAAGTGTGGTCTAACATAAGCCTTATATAATGGGATTATCACGTCCCTATCTGTACTTGCAAAAGTTCGATAGGACACCATGGGCCTTCCTTGCAACCTGTTTACAATGCTCAGAGAATTTCATGTCTGACCGTATTGTAACACCCAAGTCCCTTTCCTCCAGTACTGGGTTTAGTTGAACTCCACCAAGTGAATAAGTTTTTTTGGGATTACTGTTTCCCAGGTGTAATACCTTACACTTTGTTGGATTAAAGCACAGCTGCCATTTTTCTGACCATTCCTGAACTCTATCTAGGTCTCTCTGAAGAAGCTCAGCTTGACAGTGATCATTAACTACTCTACCAATTTTAACATCATCTGCAAATTTAGACATCACGCCCTTTTTCCCTTCATCAATGTCGTTTATGAAAATTAAAAACAACAGTGGTCCTAATACTGATCCTTGGGGAACCCCACTTCTTACCTCAACCCAATCTGAGGAATAGCCATTTATCACAACCCTCTGCCTCCTGCCCTGAAGCCATCCTTCTATCCATCTAAGGATTTTCCCAGTGATTCCAACCTGTTTCAGCTTATAAAGCAACCGCTCATGTGTGACTGAGTCAAAAGCTTTGCTGAAATCTAAATAAACAATGTCGAAATTATTCCCTAAATCCAGCTCGTGAGTGACCCTTTCGAAATAGTGAACCAGATTTGTTAAACATGATTTTCCCTTTACAAAACCATGCTGAGTATCCTTGAGAATTTCAATTCGATCCAAATGATCCTGAATTCCACCCTTGATCATTGCCTCCATGATTTTCCCTACTACTGAAGTTAGACTGACAGGTCGATAATTTCCAACTTCACTTTTAGAGCCACCCTTATGTATGGGAGATACATTTGCACTTTTCCAATCCAAGGGAATCTCCCCAGAGTCTAGTGATGGACGAATAATTAGCCTCAATGGTTCAATGCACTCGCTTGCCGCCTCTCTTAAGATTATAGGGTATATTCCATCAACTCTAGGAGCCTTACTGGTCTGTAGGCTCGAAAGTTTTTTCATTAAATAATCTTGCGAAATTTCAATATCATTAATTACATATTTTTTATCTTTGCTCCCACAATTTCCCATTGCCACAAAAGGTTTTTCATTTGTAAATATCGATGCAAAATAACTGTTGAGTTTATCTGCAACGGCAGTTGGTGTATTTATTACTATCCCCTTTCCCTTACGTAAAGGTCCGATGTGGTTTGTCCTGCTCTTCTTGGCATTTATATATGTGAAGAATTCTTTATCCCCCCCTCTTTGCTCTGTTTGCTAGTGATTTCTCATAAACTGCCTTTGCCTGTCGAACCTTTTCTGTGGCTCTATTACACATCACCTTGTAGCTGTTATAGGCTTCAGTACTTTTCATTGCTCTGTAACCTTTCCATGCCACCTTTTTCTGCTCAAGTAATGTGGCAACTTCACTATTCATCCAACTTGGAACCCTCCTCGTGGAGTATTTTTTTAATGGTATATACGCATTCAAGGCATCTGTGATTAATGTTTTAAAAGCGTACCACAGTTCAATTGTATTCATTCTCTGCGCGATATCTACCCTGTTAATAGAGGCCATGTAGTACCTTAAGGCATCGTAATTTCCTTTTCTGAAATTAAAACCCATTCCTTTGCCTTTTACTTCTGCCACCTCTCTCGTCATCATCCACCGTAGAACTCCGTGATCACTTCCTGCTACTGGTTCCTCTACTGTCAGCCCTGTTATGTCATCTGATTCATGTGTGATGATGAGGTCTAGGATATTCTTTTCTCTAGTACTTTCCCTGACATGTTGATACAAATAACAGGCATCTAGTTGATTTAAAAATTTTGTTCCCCATGTCGAGTTTCCTTCCCATTTACTCCAATCAATTAGAGGCAAATTGAAATCACCCATAATAAGGCATTGACGCTTACTTGGTCAATGCTTTATTATGGGTGAGGCTTTTGTCATAATCTTCACAATCACCTGGTCTGTAGATTACTCCTACTCGCATTATACCTTTGTTTCCAACTATCTCACACCGTACAGATAACGGCTGTAACTGCCTTGGTAAACCATACTGGCGAGCCATAGGTTATTGCTGGGATAAAAATGGCTATGTAGTAGAGTGGCAGTTCTTCGCTTTAGTCCCCAGTCTTTTCTTGTGATTCTTGCAATAATGGCTGTTTATTTTCCGAGTTTCTTCTTCCTGTAGAAGAGTTGTTGCTTGAAGGATGATTTTCAGTCTAAAATGATTCCAAGATACTTTAATTGCTTGCTAAGCTTGATGGTTGCGCTCTCAATTTTAATCTGTGGGGCAGACGAGTATCTAGCGTCCATTTTAATATGATTGAGTCCGTCTTTGTCGGCGAAATTTTCAGGTTTTTCAGCACTCTGTTTGCTTGGATTTCCAAGCCGGACTTTGAGTTTGCCTCTAAGGTGAGGATGAGGTCATTTGCAAATGCTTGACTATTAACCTCGCCCAGATACATAAAAAGGAAATCATCTAGAACTAGAACTACATTCCACAAGAGCTACCCCAGCACTGATCCCTATGGGCAGCCCCTGTGTACAGGTCTGGTTATTTTTTGATACAGTGTTATAACTTCCACTTTTCTGTTCTGTAGGTATGATCTTATGGTGTTGTATAGATTCACTGGTAAGCCTGTATCCAAGAGTCTGCCGAGAACGCTCGGCCACCAAAGGGAGTCGAACGCGTCTTGGTTGCATTTGAACCTCTCCCCTGGGGAGTTTGTTAGTGGTTATTTTATAAACCACTCCCCAGGGGTTTGTGTTCCCACTCATTGAGATTAGCCATTCACAACATGCCCACTTGTTTTTCTTGATTCTGTCAATGTATCTGTTCCTGGCTTCCCCAAAGCACTGGCACAGATGCTCCACCTATAGAGGTGGCCAGGATCTTTACGCCCGCTGGAACTCTTTCCTTTTTGCTTGGAGTTCTCTCCCAGGCGCCTGGAGCTCTGGAGTCTACCAGGGTCCAGTATAGATACAAGTGCGGTAGAACAGTGGTATCATCAACGTCCTCCCAACACCGAGTTCGAATCCTATTGGCCATGCTAGGAATTTTTATGGGCTTTTTTCAGTCCGTGGCTTTGTTGGTATCAGCATAAATAGCATGGTTTTTGCCCCGGAAACTCAGGTTTTTCATACAGCAAAACAGGCTGAATGAAAATTTACAGACACAATAGAAATGGGTAGATAAAATGACTAATGGGTAGACCCAATTTACAGACACAATAGAAATAGAAATGGGTAGATAAAATGACTTTCCAGGGACAATAATCGAATAGATGTCTTTTTACATGAAACCTTACATGTGTAAACCTTACCTTGATTTACTCTTCTATTTAAACTGTAAAAGCAGCATTTCCATCAGTTGACAGCTTTGCCACTGATTTGTTCAAAACAACCAATAGTCCCATCCCAACAATGAAAAACAGCTACCGACCATTATACTGCATATAACAAACTTTATTGTCAGAAAAATACAGTCCTGTAGATAGCTTTCTCCAAGTATCTGTCACAACCAGGCACAACCTTCAGATTGATATATCGTGCGCCACGACTCTTCACTCCAAAGCACAGCTTTACATTGGTTTATGGTCAAAGAACAGTAGGCCTTACACCAAGCTAGACAAATAGTGACATTAGTCTGGATGATTAGTGGCTTGTGGACGGTTGCACGACCTTGTAACCTATATCGTTCAGTGTATTGAACACTGCACTGAAGCTGACATGTCCCAATCATCTCGCCGAGGCCTTGTGTGTGCTGCGACAACTTCGTCTGCGTTCTGAACTTCTGCGGTTTCCCTGGTCGTTTTGCTGATTTCTTTGACACCTACGAACATTTTTATAGTTGTGTCTGACATGTGGTGCTTGGATAAGACTTGGACAACTACCAATGGAGGGTTTGCAGACACACTGCGCGACAAAATTAATTGAACACGTAGAAAACGCAGCGTTACACGTGCAGCTTGCGATGATTAAAAAATCTGGGACTGTAGCGTACCATAGAATAACAATGAAATGAGGAGACAGCTACAAACTTCGGACAGCTATAAGGGACATTTATAGGGGTAGTATAAGGATTACCAAAAAGGTCACATTACAGAAGTCGATACAAGATGTCAATGCATCAATGTTCTGGATAATTCCGTTCTTCCTACATTGGCAGCAGTATGGGGATAGCCCTTTTATGTTTTAGCATGACAATGCACCATGTCATACCTCATAGCCTCTACTGTTTAAAGATAAAGGGCATACAAAAGCGCTGTTAGCCTGGTAAAAGCACCGCTTTAACCTCAGTGAGTACCATTGTACTCAATTGGAACGTCAGTTTCGAGCCCAGCTCAGTCACTATCATAAACTGAGTCCGTACGGTAGCACAGTGGTTATAAACTGATGAGCCAAAACATTCTGACGACCTATCTAATATGATGTTGGTCCTCCACATTCAGCCAAAACAGCTTGTACCTGGCAAGGCATGAATGCTACAAGATTTCTAAATGTATCTTGTGGTATCTGGTACCAACACATAACCAGCAAATCCTTTAATTCCTGTTAGGTCCGTGGTTGAAACACCACAGATCGCAGTTGCTGTTACAACACAAACCACAGATGCTCGCTCGATGGGATTGATGTCTGAGGAATTCAGAGGCCAGGGCAATACTTGGAAGTCTTCCTCATGTTCCGCAAACCAGTCTCGGACAATCTGCGAGGTGTGGCATGGCACATTATACTGCTGAAAGATGGCACCACTTGAGGGGCAAACCATTGCCATGAAGGGTGTACTTAGCAGAAATGATGTTTAGGTAGTTGGTAGACATCAGAGTGCCCAGCACATGGATGACTGGACCCAGGGTATCCCAGCAGAACACTGCCTGAAGCATGACACTGCTTCCACTGGCTTGTTTTCGTCCCACGGTGCATTCAGGGGCCATCACTTTCCCAGGTAAACGACACACACGTACACGGCCGTCCACATGGTGCAACAGGAAACGTGATTCATCGGACCAGACGACCTTCTTCCAATCGCTCAAGGTCCAGTTTCGATGCACGCATGTCCATTGTAGGCGCTGTCGCTGGTGAACTGTAGATAGCATGGGCACTCGGAGCGGCCTGCAGCTATGCAGCTCCATTTTCAGCTGGGTTCGATGTACTGTGTTGTGACACAATGCTCCAGTCACCAGCATTCCAATTACCGGCGAGTTGCGCCACAGTCGCCCTTCTGATGCCATGTACGTACTATCCGGGAGAGCCTTCGCTCATCTTGATCATCGATGAGCCGTGATCGTCCAACACCTCGCTAGCGGTTTGTGGGTTTCCTCTCCTGGATCACTTTCGGTTGGTACTAATCACGGCTGACCGTGAGCATCCCACCAGCCGTGCCGTTTCGGATATGCTCTGACCCATTCGTCTAGCCATTACAATTTGGCCTTTGTCAAACTCGCTTAAGTCCGCTGCCATTCCCATCTGAAGAACAAGAGTAACACTGTTTAACGGAGCTCAGTATCAGGTGTTTTTTATACAGTGTGCCGACCCGCGCACCCGCCGTAGGTCACTTGCAGTTGCTTCGATTTGCAGAACGACTCGCTGGTCATAATTTTTTGGCTCATTTTTTGGCTAATCACTATCCTTCCAACATCAGTGAAAAAGGCCCAAGTTCGAATCCCGTCAATGACGCGACGAATCTTTATGAAATTTTTTCACTTCGTATCTGTTACTCGGTCTTTGGATAGCAAAGTCCCCACCCACTGAAAATCGGGTTTTTCGTCCAGCAAAACAGACAAATCGATCAGAGAACACATGCAATTTATGGACATATCACACATGGACAGACGAGTTGGCAATTGGATAATCTCACATGATAGTTTTTTTTGTTTTTTTTTTGTCCTTTTTGCACATGTACTTCTCATATTCAAATTCTTCATCCTTTATGTCAGAATGACAACATTTATCCGATAGCTCTGCAATGTCCACATTTGATGACTTAACCAATACTTCATATTCTTAATATTTACAAATGTATGTATACTAAGGCTAGAAAGAAGCATACTCGTAGTAAATACTTTGTAATGTACAAAAAAATATCGTGGGGGACGTGTGTAGTCTGACATGAGCAGAAGAACTTCTACTGTATCTGCTTGTATTTTGAAATGATTCAATTTCAACTGTTATGTCAGTAAATTTATAAAATTTTCTTTATATAAACAGCCGAACATATAGGGTTAACAGTTACTTAGAAAGATATAATGTTTTTATTTTTTAAAAATTTTATTTTGGCCTCGGTAGGGAGAAAATAATTTATTTTTGTTGTTAGGACGATTTTCTACAAGCAGATACAGTAGAAGTTCTTCTGCTCATGTCAGACTACACACGTCCCCCACGATATTTTTTTGTACATTACAAAGTATTTACTACGAGTATGCTTCTTTCTAGCCTTAGTATACATACATTTGTAAATATTAAGAATATGAAGTATTGGTTAAGTCATCAAATGTGGACATTGCAGAGCTATCGGATAAATGTTGTCAGAATGACAACATTTATCCGATAGCTCTGCAATGTCCACATTTGATGACTTAACCAATACTTCATATTCTTAATATTTACAAATGTATGTATACTAAGGCTAGAAAGAAGCATACTCGTAGTAAATACTTTGTAATGTACAAAAAAATATCGTGGGGGACGTGTGTAGTCTGACATGAGCAGAAGAACTTCTACTGTATCTGCTTGTAGAAAATCGTCCTAACAACAAAAATAAATTATTTTCTCCCTACCGAGGCCAAAATAAAATTTTTAAAAAATAAAAACATTATATCTTTCTAAGTAACTGTTAACCCTATATGTTCGGCTGTTTATATAAAGAAAATTTTATAAATTTACTGACATAACAGTTGAAATTGAATCATTTCAAAATATGTAGGCGTCTTCCTGTATTAATCTCCACACACGAACTTGCTAATTTATAACAAGACGATAAAAATGCGTGCAGAGTGAAGAAGGGGAAAAATAACGAGGCAAAGATATTCGCAATTGGAAGGGGGAAAGAAGTAATATGAGAAGATAAGAATCGGCGACGCACTAGAACGAAGTTACCATCTGGCGCAGACATCCGCAGACCGTGACTATCTCTGAAGCCAGCAAGTATTATCTGTTTCACTGGTGGTCGGTGTGCTGACAGACTAGTACTGGGCTAAGCATCGGAACGTGAGCTTACCCACTCCCCTCGTCCGTCATTGTTTACAAGGCGGCACAGTTAAAGGGTTTGAAAGGTTAGAGAGATAAATGAGCGATAACATTTAAAGAATTCGTATAGTATTCTCTGTCGTTGGGTTAGACCGAGGCGCGTGTATGTCGTCTGCCGTTAGTTTCGTACTTCATCACAAGGCGCCGCCCACTGATCGCTGCACCAAGCAATAAATGTCTGAAAAACTAAACCAGCGGCTTCCCCAGTGGCAAAGGTGAAACCTCTATGTCCAAGCAACTCTGGGGAGAATGAGAAAGTTTATGAACAGACGAATATGAAAGTCAAAAATTTTATCTTATCGATATTATTGTACTCGTAAGCTTTATGATCATATGCTGTCTTTCTTTTTAATTTTACGCGTTACAATAGTGACATTTTGGAGAATTTACTTTGTTTGTAGATAACATTTCAAAAAAATCCCTATCCATTCTTGTATTGCCAAAAATGGCTTAGTACGGTCCAGTGAGTGTGGCTGCGGTCTTTCTTATCAAATAAGCAATCTTGGTCGACCCTGGCTGCATTCGACGCCCATTTCTTAATCATTTCCAAACCAGTAATGGCAATTTTATCTGTCGACAGACAAAAATATGAAATAGGTGTTAGAAGTGTGTTAAAGGCCAATCAACTAAGTTTAGGAGGCGTCGGTGTATTATCTTATTAATTGCGTGTATGCTTCGGTCGGTTTACTGGAAAAACCTGAATTTCTGGGAAAATGCAATAGGCAACTCTCGCATGAGAATGACTTACTCAGCCACGCTGAGCAAAACCACATAAAAAATCTTTCACGTCATTTTCGGAATTCGAATCCAGGCTTTTTCCATCCAATGAGAAAGGCAGTAATTATAACCACTGTACTACCCACGAGGCTACCAAGATGGAATACGTAACATCAGTAAAGTTATGTAACACATCTGGACCGTCATCAATCGACTGAATGAAATGTCCACAAATTTGCTGTTTTGTGGAATATTTCATCGCTTGTGCGGACTTTCTTTTAAGTCCTTTTTCAAAACCTAAACTGGGCCATAATGTTACCAACCTCGCTTGTCTGATCGTCTTCGGAATTTAATTCTTTGCTTATTGGATAATATGTTTCGTACCAGGTCAGTATATTCCAGTGACTCTGCCCTCGCCGGAAGCACCGTACAGTATTTATAATCCCTGTATCCCCTCCAAATTAAAGGAATGGAACCAAATTAAAACTTTCACACAACCATTCAACAAACAAAAAGAATATTTGAATATTTAAAACATATCGCCTTGAAATTATGGGTTGCCATATATTTTTTACTGGTGTCCAAAAATTAATTTATAACTCCATAAAATTTTATATATCAAAAAATATATATATGAGATAGAATTCTTGATTCAAATAAGTTTCTATTTTTATCAATCATAATTCTTAAGAGCGCAGTCCTTATAATTATTAAAGCAGTGGTTTTCAACCGGGGTACCGAAACAACGTTCCAGGGGTACCACGTAATTTGGGTTTAAGTTACTTAAACTTTTTTTTTTAATGTATATATTTATTTCATTATAAAAAGGTGTACGGTATCTTTTTAATTTTGTGATGATCTATAATTGATGTTTATTAGTACCTTTATATATATATATATAATTTGTATTATGAATGTAATTTTGTTTATAGTTACATTATTGTAATAACTATCATATAACATTTTTTTAAATATTATATATATATATATATATATAATTGGTACTATATAGGTATTCAAAGTGTATTAAAACATTGGCATAAAAGTACTCAGCGGGCCATACAGCCAAAAGATCTGACTTACCCTTTACATCTATTCCAATATTTCATAATAGATTATATATATATGCGCAGAGAGAGAGAATCGGATCTAACAGGCAGAAAACTGAGAGGGGTGTCACAAAATAAAATAAATTACTTAGGGGTGCCGTTATTAAAAAAAAAAAAGGTCGAAAACCACTGTATTAAAGAGTATAATCAACCGCTCGGAGTCAAGAAAATTACAACGCACTCCACATTATTTAAAAGGCTTTATCGTTAGTCTTGTAAGTAATGTGGAGTTAGATCCGCTAGAAGAGTATGCTAGCGCCTGGAGATTTCTGAGAAGAGGATAACGTGCCTCAGTTCATCTCCTTAACTAAGCCTAACTAACCTTAACTAAGCCATCCAAAGAATATACAAAGTGTGGCAATAAAGTTCCCGGACTGATGCTGTTACGGTCATGTTCAATGATTTTGAAAATAAACGGAAATGGTTGGTTGTAATTCAAACTTCGTCCGACAGATGGTGGTACAGAAATTGTCCAGTAGGCTGGACAATTGTCGACAGCTTCAGAAATTTTCGACAGCTGCAAATAACAAGAACAACCAATTTCGTTAGTAGCGTTAACGTTCGCGTCACGATTTTGCAATGGAGCAACAAATATCAAATATTGCTTTATACTGGAAAAATCTGCAACATAAATGTATGAAATATTACAAAGTGTTTATGGTGATGAAACGTTAAGTCTTACCAGTGTGTTTGAATGGTATAAGCGGTTCAAAGACGGACATGAGGATGTCCACGATGACCCATGAAGTGGGCGTTCGTCAACTTCTCGAAATGAGGACAAAGTTACAAAAGTTCGGGAAATTGTGACAAGAGATTGTCTTTTGATACTCTGAATGATGGCTGATGAGTTGGATATGAATAAGGAGACCGTTCGTCGAATTCTGCGTGCAGATTATTATTATTATTATTATTAATAGCTGTATGGTGCAAGGAAGCTGAAGCTTTTGCTGCACAAGCAAAAAAAAAAAAAAAAAAAAAACCCGATTTACCCAGAGAGAGAGAGAGAGAGAGAGGTAGAAGGGAATCACCAAGAAAGAGAAGAATGATGATATCCAGCTTAGGACCCTGGGTGTGCCAAGCCCATACTCACCAGATGTGAGGCCCTGGGGTTAATTTAGAGAAAAGGTCTGTGCAAAATTTGTGCTGCACAGACGGATGAGCAGAAGCAACAAAGAGTGTCATCATGCGAATACGTCATCCAGACTTGACAAACAATCCTAATTTCCTCGACTGTATTGTCGCTAGAGATGAGTATTGGGTGTTTCAGTCAGAGCATGCAGAGGACTTCAAAATCATCACCAAGATCCAAAAGGTTTCGTTTACAGAAGTCCAGGATTACGACGATGCTGATATATTGTTTTTTGGACAAACAGGATGTGATTCACAAGGAATTTGTACCTGAACGGGAGAGAGTCAATCTTGTGTTCTACGTATAGGTGCTTCAAACACTATTGAAGCGGATTTCCCAAGTGAGGTTGCAATTTCGAGAGAAAGGCAGGTGATTCTTATTACACGACAATGCCCCCGCCTATTCCACACTTGTTGTGAAGACATTTCTTACGAAACATGGCATTGTACAGATCAATCATCCGCCCTACGCTTCCGATCTAGCACTATTGGACATCATCCTCTTTTCCAAGGTGAATACGGCCCTCAGAGGAGAGACATTTCAAGATGTTGACTTTTAGAACAGTGTAATAAGTGCATTCAATTAGGTGATGATTACTTTCAATAAAAATAAAACCATTTTGAGTTCCTTTACTTTGTGTTTTTTTTTTTTTTTTTTTTTTTTATTGCACCGCTCCGGGAACTTTATTGCCACACCTGGTATCCTCATTATGTGGATATTCTTTGGATATAGTAGCTTAGTCATACCTCTGCAATTCGTAGACCAGCTGAGCTCAATGTGGAAGAGCTTTATCTTTGCTGAAAATGAATATAGGGCCTATGGTGCCTTTTCTCTCACAGGCATCAAGGATTTCGTTCTTATTACTCTGAATAGTCAAGGTCTTTTTTCCAGAGAGGGCAGTTTTCTGCATCAAAGGGGTTCTCCAGTAGGAGTGGGCGAAGGGAGGGAAACACAACCACGGAAATCCCCCTTTCTAACTGCTGTATAGATCAGAAAAATTACATAAATAAATAAAAAATAATAATAATAAACGTTTCTGTAGTTATCCTTTCTAGATGAACATGAATCTTTACTGAACAGCCATTGTAAGCGAAGGTGAGGGAAACATTAGCAAGCTCGCTCTTTCCCTTCCATCCCCGTGGCTCTCTTGCCCTAATAAAACGATTGCTTCAGCAGACAAGAAAGAAGTCATAAAGCAATTTCCTACTACCAGTGAAACGTTGCTATATGGTCTTGAATGTTTCCCTTGTACGCGCCTCCTTTAACAGCCTTCTGCGAGGTATTTTAATTGCGAGGATACTTGCTAAAGACAGTTGCCCGGCTCACAGTGTAGTGACAGAACGGGAGACAATCAAATGGAGATTGATGTTTTTTAGAGGATGATAGAACTCAGTAAAAGATAAAAATATTTGATAACGATAAGAATGAGGGTAAATGGTAAATATTTTTTTCCACATTTACGGTAAATTAATTACGTTACCATAAAGATGAACATTGAGAATACCAACGGCAATTGTATTATAATAGCAGGACGCGCTGCTCCCATAGGGGCAGTTATTCTTAATGACTCTATTCTATTTTCAAGGAAAGAAGGAATATTTTATATAATAAAGATATGTGGAAAGGACCAGGTTATGCTTACCAGATACAAAAGTTGGTGATGTTGAGGAACAATTACGTATTATTTTTTATTAAAGGCACAAAGAGTGATACTGTTGTGCATGTTGGTACTAATGATGTCAAGTATAAGGAAAACCCGCGAATTAGAGCTGAATTTGAACGTTTCGGAATTTTTCCATGGCACATCATAACCTTTCTCCTATCCAAGACTAGGAGGGAGTTTATGATGTGCGCCTTGTCAATCAGACAAGGCTTACATCATAAAGACAAGTTTACTCCACAATGATGTGAGCCTTGTCTTGACAAGGCTCACATCATTGTGGAGTAAAATTTTTCGCAGTGTGGCCAGGGCTTGTTAATTAACAGACTGGACTGTTTTTGTAGAGATGGGATACACTTGAATAGAAGAGATGTGAGGATATTTGTTAATGCTATCGAAGCAGTATTTGGACGAGTCGGAAAACTGTTAGTTTGAGGGGTGGGAGATACCCAAATTATAATCGTCATGATACATATTACGTCATTACGCCTAATAGTTTAGTGACAGCAATAAGCAAAGGTGGAACTGATTCTTGCATTGCTTCTATTGTGACATGCAGTAGCCTGAAAAGCAGGAGAGGGGACGTTAGAAGTCCTGTTGGGACTAACAATTAAATTGGTTGCATAAGCATTACTGAAAACACAAACAGGCACATGTCATCAAATGCCGAAGTTTTAGGTATAACAGAAAAATGGTGGTGGTGTCTTAAGCGCCTAAGCAACGCTAGGAAGCGTCAGTATATTACGTCTGTAACTGCGTGTTCTCTTTGGTCGTTTTGCTGTTTGCTGGTTGAAAAACCCGAGTTCCAGAAGAAAAAGGCGTGCAAACGGACTAATTAAGCTAAATTCTGGAAAAAAAAAGCATAAAAATTCGTCACATCATTGACGGGATTCTGTCTCAGGCCGTTTCGATCCAGTGTGTAAAGGTGGAAAGACGGTGAACTCCTAGAGCAATGAAGCATGGTGTTACTCTAATACTGGATATAGAATTTTAATACAGCTAAAATGATGTGTATAGAAAGGACAGATATAACAGGATGGTTATTGTAGGGTTTTTAGGCGCACTGGCAACTTAGGCCATATTGCGCCTTATATCATATGTCTTTAAATTATGTGATCTGTGATCGATTTGCTATTTATTAGACGTAAAAAAAAAAAAAAAAAAAAAAAACATTTCCGGGATCAAAAACATGCTACCCTCGCAGGAGACCGACTAACTCATTCTCGTTGTTAAAAAGGCGCTCTCGTCATTGAAGGGATTCGAACACAGGTCTTTTCCACCCCGTGTGTGGAGGGTGGAGATTAGATACCAATTGTGCTACCTACAGGGGCGATATGCTCCCTTTGTAGGTAGTATATATATATATATATATATATATATATATATATATATATATATATATATATATATATACTCGCGATTTACTTGTAGGTAGTATATATATATATATATACTCGCGATTTACTTGTAGGTAGTATATATATATATATATATATATACTCGCGATTTACTTGTAGGTAGTATATATATATATATATACTCGCGATTTACTTGTAGGTAGTATACATACTCGCGAGTAGCACATTTGGTAGAAATGCTGTCCTCCCTACTCACATACTTACATGGCGCTGGGACTCGCGTTGCTGTATTGTCCTCCCCACACTGGGTTGAAAAGACCTGAGTCCGAATCCTGTCGTTGGCGCGAGGAATTTTTATGGGCATTTTCACAGCACGGCTGAGTTAGTTAGTTTCAAGCGAGGGAGCATGGTTTCTTCTCTTGGAAGCTCGGGCTTTTCGTCCAGATAACAGGAAAATCGGCCACAGAACATATGTAGTTCACAGACATAACATATGCGGTTCAATATAGTCTAATTCGCTGATTTACCTAAAAATTTAACAAAATAAAAATAACAGGAGGGGCTGGGAGGAGTTATGCTTTTGGTTAAAAGCAGATAGATTCTGAAGCAGTACAACCAGTGGACACATACTATTATTGTAATATTGAGTCAGTCTGCTGTGGCATAAGCTTTGGGAAAAACAAATATGAAGATAAAAGTGTGTTACAGGATAAACAAATATACAAACAAATGGAATGAGCCAGCAAATCGGAATATCCTATTATGGGGGTTCACTCAGTAGCATAATATTTCTCGATTTGTTGGAAGGCCGTTCTTACAAAAAAAAAAAGTAAGTTTTACAGAGGTAACAAGAGAAAACAATATTGTTGATCTGAATCCAAGCTCTTCAAGGTAGGAATTTGCAGCCATTCAATTGCAGCAGTTGTGGGAAGCAGTTAAGCTAGGTGTCGATATCGTGTCATAGCATAACCGTGACTCGCTTTCGACACCTTTTTGAGTTCATGATCAGCGACACCGCTGTGGACAGAGGTCGCCCTAATGTAAGCTGCAGCTAAAGTAAAAAAAAAATTAAAAAATTCAAACACGGTTATTAATGAAGTAAGTCAAAGTTTTAGTGATCCATATCGAATACTGAGTCGCCATATATTTTATATTTAAAATATATTGTTAATCTTAACATTTTTGGCACTAAATCGTTTTTGTATCAAAATAAATATTTCCTACAGTGTTATCTATCCGTTCACAGGAAAGCAACTGTTGTTACAACTGTTGACATGGCTCTGGGGATATATTTGTACGTTCATTATTTCCCAATAAGACTCTTTAGATTAATAAGTTATATATTTGGCTATATAAATTAATAGAATTATTGTTGATTTGCGATATATATTCCGTTTTTTAAGATGCGAGGCAATCACACCTTACTTATTATATCTAAACGATTTATCGTTCGCGTTGCAGTGCACCAACATCAAGTGGCAACTGTTCTCTGACGGTGTGAAGCTTTACTAAGTTATTAGAAAAGTTACTAGTTATTCACCTTCTCACAGTGTAGAACTTTGATATTGTTTCGATTGTTTTTCTATCTCTTTGGTTGAACAAGGACATATTTTGAAATCGTTCCAAGTTTTCTCTCAAATCAAGATTAAAAATCAATAAATGCCTGTGCGATATAAAACTGTTACCGCAGTCAATTGTGGCGTGTTATAAAAGTCCCGTTTGAGATATTGCAACAGTCTCATGACGCTATTATTGTCAAGATTATATTGACCATTTTTAATGTAACAGTACATAAAAAAAAAAAGTCAACAAACCTGAATTTTAGTTTACTGATGGAAAAAAAAATTATAACCCGAAACCCTGGATATCCCGACTAAACCCGCCTTCTTCTTTATAAAATACCGGTCCATCGAAAAATCTCCCAATCTTACAGCTGTTAGGTCCACCATCGATCCACAGCACACTCAACTCTCGCTGAAAGTAAAATCACTCTTTTTCCATAATTCAAAACACGATCGTGTATTATTCAGAAATCGCTTGGTGGCTAAAGTCGGCTACAAATTTGAAGTATTGTAATTCACCTTAGTTTTCACTACTAATTTTTCTTTATGTCTGCTTACTGTACTGTGCTTCACAGGTATTATAATTTACTTGGTTTAAGTACTTTCCTGATGTCATCATCTTCAGCCATTTTTAATTTGCTGCAGGATGAAGTTCTCCTCAACAAGTTTCTAACAACCTTCTGTCTCCATTGTACACCAACAAATTTCAAATTTCATTGATCCACTTCATCTTTATTTTTTTTTTCTTGCTCGTTTAGAGTCAAGTGGTAGTACCCATTCCAAAATTTGTTTGGTCCATCTATCGTCAGTTCTTCTAGATATGTGTGACCTGCCTATTTCCAATTTAACGCTTTGTTCTTTCAATGATGCCACAAACCTTGGTTTGTTGGTGAATCCACTTGCCTGATGTATGACGTCATAAATATAAAACACATTGATTTTTATAGGATTATACATAAGCTGTAGCCATCTCATAGATACTTATCATATTGCAATCTTAAATTAGTTTTTACACGTATTGTGGTTTAAATATACAATTTTAACCGCTATAGTAAAATTCTAACGTTATTAGCCACTTAATATAAATTTTTATGTTATATACGATACAAATCAAAATATCTCTGTAGTTATTAAAGTTATTAAAGTATGTTATTAAAGTATTATTACGAAAGTTTGTTAAAGTAATATTACGCCAAACTCATATACGTAATATGAGTTTGATTAAAGATGGCGCTGTTAACATAGTTTTCGCCCAAATCATATGCATTGAATTTGATTACAGACGGCGCTGTAAACTATCGTATGCTACAATTGGTTTATTTTTCTTTTTTGTTAAGTATCGTTTTGTTAAGTGTCATATCTGTGGACAGTTATACTCTTCAAATGCAGAGAAAGCGGTATTTAATGATTATTTAATCACTGTTTATCTATATTATATTTTATATTAAACGCCGAAAGACTAAGTGTAAGTAAATAAGTTAATTTTTATATGCATATTGAATGAAAATATACAGGAATTATACTTGTGTATGTTGAATATAGCAAAAGAGTATATTGATAATTACAGTGCTTTATCGAAGTGAATAATTATCGTCTCATGAATACGTTTATTTAGAAAAATAAATTTAAAGGTAAATAATTTTGATTATGTTGTTTTATGTACTAAATGCAAAATATTTTAAACATTGGTTAACCTTTTACCCCTGAATACATTTATTTAGAAAACTAAATGTGAACGTAAATAATTTAATTATATTGTTTTACGTTCTAAATGCAAAATATTTTAAAAATTGGTTGAACATGTGTAATCGTACTTAGGATTTCAGTATCTGAAGTAACCTAGGAATCCAGTTTTGTCGAATTTTATTTAATCCTATCTGTGCGTCCGCGCGCACACACACACATACACTTGACATTTTTGCTATTTAAATCTTTATAAATATGTTGATAGAAAAATGAGTTACGTATATAGAATGCATATATGTTTTTATCTTTAAAATTTTGTTTTGCTCAGCATTTTTTTTTTTCCTCCTTCATCCTTTTTCCTGCAATTAATATCGGAAAGACCTTGGATGTAAGAATACGCCTATCGAGTGATTATTACTTAAAAAAAGGAAGAAAAAAACGCTGTTTAACGTCATATCCAGTCAATTTTTGAGGGGGTGGAGCAGCTGCACCCTACCCAACCCTATATCCGCCATTGTGGAAATTAAAACGGTTATAAAAGCTTTGAAATATTATAGGACAACAAATAAATTATCTATACTGCACGATAAATTATACATTAAAGTCTGTAATTATCCGATTCGGAGATTCCACATAGAAGCCGGTGACTTTAAAGTTAACTACATAGGTGTGGCTTGTGCACCATTAGGCTTAGATGGCGGAATACCTTTCACGCAGGTCGGGTGAGCGAAGTAATTAGCGGTCAGGACAAATAGCAAGTTATAAAGCTTTAGTTTACAAAGAATTTTGTTTCTTTTCTTCCTTACCTCTATTAACTTGTCTTCTTTGGGAAGAATGATGACACTGACAAAGAATGGGGGATTTGTGTTCAACCCGTAATTGTGTCAGGCAGTGATCACTATTGTTTTCCTTTGCGTATGTTACATCTAGATTTCTCTACATTTTTACGCTACTTATTAATGTGATGTGGCTTCCTCCTGAAAGATAACCCTACTTGATGACAAAACAACCGGATCCCAAATGAGTATGACTCGTGCTTTTTTTTTTTTTTTTTTTTTTTGTAACTCCCGGAAAAGCGGCATGAAAGTCTAATTACAAAGCGTCAGTAAAAATAATATTATTCGTATTGAACGTATATTTTAGAGCTATAAGCAATTAACATTTTCTGTTTTTATCCTGTTTGAAGAAAAATGTAGATGGATTTCCTCTGGAAATAATTGAACACACGTGAGCTGTACGAAAGTCTTCTATGAATTGTGAGTCCTTACCGAGTAGTGTAGTTTTCTTTCTTTTGCAGAAAATTAGTTTTAAAATAATTTTTCTCTTTTCGCTTCATTAAAATATTATTTTTTAGGTCAGTAAAAGTCTTGTATTTAATGTACGTTATTCAGTGTAATCTAAATTAATGATCTTGGGTTATTTCAGGATCGTTTAGGGCACAAGTTCTTGAACAGAATATTAATCACGCTAAACCTTGCATTTAAAATTTATCTCTTAAAAGACAGAAAAAATTGAAAAGAAAAAACTTTGTTCAGCCTTACAGAAATATTTCTGTAAAGATTAACAAATTTCTTTTGTCATTACGGTAAATAAGCTTTACGAGTTATTTGTCCCTAATGCAATAAATCTTTGAGAAAAGTTAGCCCTCTTTAACTTTAATTTTTTAGTATCGAAGCCAGTATTTTTTTCGATACTAAAAAAAACTTTTGTTTCTGGCTAGCCCTTTTGAAGCGAAGCAAATTGTATTACCATTCTGTATTCCTGTTGCTACTCATAACATGCTTAGGTCCCGTCTTCGCTTGAAACCAAGTTTGTTTTGTGTTTTTAAATTGTAGGATACGTTTATCAAGACTGAAGTCGAACGGCTCTCATCGAGAGCCCTAGAGACTGAAACTCGTTTTTTTTTTGTTTTGTTTTTTTACTTTTAGTTGGGGGTTATTACGCGGAAAGGTCTTGTTTAGTTTTTCTGCGCCAAATTAACTAAGGCTATGAGGCGTCGATATATTGTGTCTGTAAATTGCGTATACGCTATTGTCGTTTTGCTTATTCGATTGGATGAAAACCCAATTTTCCTGGGAGGGGAGCTCTGGCTTCGGAGAAATGTTCTTAGAGTTAAGAGGTAAAAGTATGCATTTGATCACTGCTTACTATGAAGCACATGACCGCTAATTGCAATAAATATCATATCTGAGAATTCGTTAGGTATTTGTAATTTTTTTCTCTAAAGTTCGATTACCTCTTTATTTCTGTCAGATGCAGACAAGCATTGAGACAAAATGCTTGCTTCGCTATTTATGTATGATTATGTCTCCTTAAATGCCGTCAAAATTGTTGTGGTTAATTGAGAAGGATATCTGATCATAGAATAGCTGCAATCGAAATCAGCAGATCCTGAAAAAACCCCGACTTATCCTTATTCTTCACTACGTGTAAGCACCAGTTTATTTTATAAGTTACTCACATGTAACTTTGGATACGGTACACGATTTAGTTTCAAGGTAGAATGTCGTCGTAAAATAGTTTTTGCCGTATACGAGAAAGTAAAAATATGCCCAATGAGTCGCATGCAGTGGTTACAACCAGCTGGCCTCGTTTCGCGAAAGGTATCAAATTGTGAAATGTGAGCTGGCCTTGTAACTGTGTGAAACGGAACTAATGCCGGTTGTTGTTTGTAACCCTGTTCAGGTATCGTACAATTAAAAACAATAACAAGCATTAGTGTGATAATTCTCAATATAATTAAGTAATTGCAGTTGTTCAGTTAAAGATAAAGCTAGAAAAGTAAGAAGAATAGTATAGTGTACTATCAAATGGTCCTTGAGGTTGTCACAAACATTCTCTCAGATATGCCTCACAAGATGTACTTGCTACCTGGGAGTCTAAAACGCTGATGGAACTGATATTCGGGTGACACTCAAGTCAGGTGGACCCAATTTCGGCGAAGTCCAGACGGTCTGTGACAGCCAAATCCTCTGCTTGCACCTTCACGATGGTGGGACTGTTAGTAATGCTGGGTATAACCTCCATGCACAAGTACGTGGTGGGTGACCACCCAGGTGTGAACCAACGTAAGCAGGGGTCGAGATGTGGCGCCCACACCACATGGAGGAATGCCGCCCCTCTATGTTATGCAGTACTAGGTGGTAGATGACTCATCAACCGGTGCAATACCACCACTTTGCGTATTGGAGGCTTGAAGTGGTGGAACCCATGTTTAGTCTCTAGAGCTAAGTTCCGGTCAACCCTACCCCATCTCTTCCATCATGCAGTATGATTGATGACTTTTGAGGTTATGATGAACATCGTGGCGAGATCCAATCTTCCTTACATTTCGAGGGTACAGCTCTAAAACGGTGTTCGCAAGCCGGTCGCTAGTTAGTACACCGGACCGAACCTATTGGTAACTCTCTAGGAGGCTTCCGGATCAGCTAGTGTATAATCTTGCTACCTCTACTCTACCAGATAGTGACTGGAGGGAGTCCGAGTAGTGTGTATGCGGGGGGGGGGGCATTGTCGAGGCCACGTTATGTCAAGGATCTGGGTATATTCTTACCATGTTTACGCCATATCCAAAAATTTCATTACTTCATACAGCATGTCCCACCCACTCTTTCTTACTATTGAATACACCATTAATTGTCAAACTAAAAGAGCAAGCTTATCTGCGAAAAGATCTAAACCTCCCAAGGACTTCCTAATTCATTTCACAAATATACGTGGTCTCAATTCTAATCTCAACGATGTCCATTTCCACTTGCAGTCTGCCAAACCCCATGTACTTTTTCTGACAGATTCTCAGTTATCGGTTGATTCTCAGTTACTGTTGGCGCCTCCGTAGCCAGGTGGGCAGCAGCAGCAGTGTGTAGCACATGCTTCTTGATTAAACCGGGGTTGGAACTCGTGAGCCACCAAATACGGAGGATGCGGAAAGGTCAGAGAATGACCACTGCATATCCCCGGAGCAATATGGCCTTAGTTGCTAATGCTCCTAAAAACCAAATAACAACAACATCAACTACTGCTCATCTCAGATGCCCAAATTATTCGCTGTATGATTCCTTTCGCCTCAAAGGTGGTACTTGTGCATATGTCCGTTCTGATATTCCCTGTCAGAGACTTGGTAATTTGGAATCTCCTCTCTTCGATCTTCTCTGGCTTAAAATCTCTCTACCTCATTGTGTCAAATTCATCTGTTGTCTCTACCGTTCCCCCAACTCCACTAATCACTTGGAGCTCTTTGACATCCTCTCTTTGCAACTTGACTCTCTCCAGTCCAACTTTGCTAACAGTGAGGTAATTTTCCTTGGTGATTTTAATGTTCACAACTCCAGCTGGCTTCCGTTTTCTAGTCACACCGACCCAGCTGGTCGAGATGCTGAGGCTTTTGCAATTACTAATGACCTTGCACAGATTGTTCATTTACCTACAAGAATACCGGACAATCCTAATCATACAGTCAACACACTTGATCTTTTTCTCACAAACAACCCTTCTAGGTACACGGTCGAAGTGAGAGGTCCTTTAGGCACTTCAGATCGCAACTTGGTGATTGTCTCTTCTCCAATGCAGCCTTTATCTCATGGCTATTCCCAAACTCGTGTTTTTTGGCATTACAAGAATGCAAAATGGGGTGACCTGCGAGATTTCATTTCTTCTTTTCCTTGGTCGGATACTGTTTCAAAACTTCTGATGTCAACGTTTGCTCAGATCGTGTCAGTGAAATTATTCTTGCAGGAATGGAATCCTTTATCCCACACTCCACTTTGAAATCTCGTCCTTTATCTAAACCTTGGTTTTCCAATAAATGTGCTAAGGCTGTTCAAGAGAAGAACGTTACATATCGTAATTGGCTTGTTATTAATTCTTAAGCTTCATTTTCTGCCTACACCAAAGCTCGCAACAATTGTAAAGCAGTTATTAATCAGTCCAAACTAGAGTTTGAACAGGCTAAGAGTAGAAAACTTGCTTCTTGCCCTAATGGTAGCCGAGCATTCTTGTCTCTTGCCAACGCTATTGGCCGCAACTTTTGCCCATATCTGCTCCCACTCTGTCCAAACCAGATGGTTCTGTTGTCACTTCAGCCAAGGATAAAGCTGACCTGCTAGCATCCCATTTTTCTTCCAACTCATGTATTAATGATCTTGGTAAAACATCTCCCTCCATTCGCAACACGTTCCATTCAATGTTTCCTGTGGTCTTCCGTCAAAAGGATGTTAGAAGGATTTTGATGAATCTTGATGCTAAGAAAGCTCCAGGTCCTGATGGTATTTCTTCATTTGTTCTCAAAACCTGTGCCTCTGAACTTACTCCTATTCTTTGCCGCCTTTTTTCACTTTCTTATTCCGAAGGTGTTTTTCCTTCTGATTGGAAATTTGCTCGTATACAGCCAGTTTCTAAAAAGGGTGACAAATCCCTCCCATCCAATTATCGTCCCATTGCAATTACTTCTACTCTTTCTAAAGTAATGGAGAAATCCATTAACTGCCAACTCTTAAACTATCTTGAAAACTTCCTCTGATCAACGATCGCCAGTATGGATTCCATCAGTGTCGATCTACTGGTGATATTCTGGCTTATGTTACCCATTTATGGACTAATTCAATGGAAAGGTTCGGTGAAACACATGTAGTTGCTCTTGATATCTCAAAGGCTTTCGATCGTGTTTGGTATAAAGGTCTTCTAAACAAACTTTGCAATTACTTCTACTCTTTCTAAAGTAATGGAGAAATCCATTATCTGCCAACTCTTAAACTATCTAGAAAACTTCCGTCTGATCAACGATCGCCAGTATGGATTCCGTCAGTGTCGACCCAGTGGTGATATTCTGGCTTATGTTACCCATTTATGGACTAATTCAATGGAAAGATTCGGTGAAACACAAGTAGTTGCTCTTGATATCTCAAAGGCTTTCGATCGTGTTTGGCATAAAGGTCTTCTAAACAAACTTTCATCTTATAGTTTGCCATCTGTTTTTTGTAATGGGTTATCCAGTTTTCTCTCTGATCGCTTACTAAGGGTGATGGTAGATGGCTCTCTGTCTTCTAACTTTTCCACTAATGCCGGTGTCCCCCAAGGTTCAGTTCTTTCCCCCACTCTTTTCCTCTTGTATATCAATGACCTTCTTCCATTGACTGGAAATCCTATCCATAGTTTTGCTGATGATAGCACATTGCATTCCACTTTCCATTTTGAGAAACCTTGTCCTGCTCAATCAGCTTCAACTTCTCGAAAATCTGCAACCAATTCCCTAAATGCGGATCTTCAGGTAATTCTCCAGTGGGGGCAGAGACAACTTAGTTGATTTCAATCCTTCTAAAACTCAGTCTTGTCTTATATCTCGCAAAAAGGATTATTCTACTCCTATGCTTATCTTTGGTGACACTCCGATTTCTAGGCAAAATGATATATCTCTTTTGGGGATTACCCTGACTTCTAATCTCTCTTGGCACAAGCACATTACAAATATTGCTTCCTCTGCATCTAAAACACTTGGTTTTCTCTTTCGCTGTCGGTGTTACTTTTCTTCGAAACAGCTGCTCATCCTGTATAAATCGCAAATCCGCCCTACCATGGAATATTGTTCCCACATCTGGAGTGGTGCCCCCAAAACCTCTCAGGCTTCTTGATTCCATTCAGAAGAGGGCAGTTAGGTAAATTAATGATTCATCTCTAATAGAATCTTTCCACTCGCTGTCTCATAGACGTACTGTTTCTGCTGCATGCCTCTTCTACAGATATTTCCATGGGCACTGTTCTTCCGAATTGGCTTCTATGATTCCTGCTCTCTCTCTTTCAAAACAGTCCGAACACGTGCAGCCACCAGCCAACATCCATTTACTGTCCAACTTCAAACCCACAGAACCAACATTTCATCTTCCTCATTCATTCATTCATTCATTCAACTGCCGCTTTCTGGAACAACCTTCCTTCGTACGTATTTCCTGAAAATTACAGTCTACAGAAGTTCAAGTCCAATATCAACAAATATCATCTTCTTTCGTCTTCTCAAGCTCCATCCAAAGCACGGTTCTAAGTACTATAGGTTCTAATACCTCTTGTGTTGGGGTTTACATAAAAAAAAATATATAATAAAATATATTGTAGAATGCAGTTAATAATGATTCGGTCCTTCTCTAGCCACTGCCACTTATTACAAAAAAAAAAAAAAAAAAAAAAAAAAAGAACTAGACTAGTTATACACCTTGAACCTTTGTTAGTATAACCAGTGACTGCTAAATACGGTGCTGTTTCTTGTATTCTTTCAATCTTCTGAACTCCTCTGACCTTGTGGTCGTCCCGGAGTATAAAGAAAAAATGTATTTATTGATTTATTTACTTTTGTACTTTTATACTTTTGTTGTGGTTAGCTTGAATTGACTAGGCCACTTTGTACTTCATTAATGTCGTATCGCTGTACACTGTGACAACATTGTAGTCTGTTTGAAAATATATGAAATACTCGTATGTATACTGTATATACGCTGGTATTCAAAGAAAGTGCATCACCTAGGAATTTCACATTTCTAACCCTTTTTCGTGATGGTATGTTACATTAGTGACTAGCATCACAAATAGAAATATAAACAAAAGACATTTATTAATAATTAAGGCAAAGCTAAGAAATATTGAACAGGTGCTCTCAAAATATTCCAAAATGAGCATTTGTAACCTTTATACAACAGTTTTGGTAAACACGACAATTATGGCTGAAATGTTATCAGAAGCCTTCAGTTTATCATTTTAAATGGAAAACAAAATGAAAAGTTCACCAGGTGCAACCTAATATTTAGTTGAACCGCCTCTAACCCTGACAGCAGCACACCGTCGAGGCATTGACAAGATCAATTTCTGAAGATAATCAACTGATAGTTCGTGGTTCCAAACACGAATTATAACTTCCTGAAGTTCACGAAGGGTATTTGGTTTCTTTCTGCCAACTGTAAATTCCACACGATGCCAATAGTTCTCTATAGGATTCAGGTCCGGGCTGTTTCCTGGCCAGCTAAGAGTTGTAATGGACCGTTCTTCCAACCATTTTTTCACCTGTAACAAATGTAGATACATTACTGTCGAATTACAGGCGTCTCTAATGCAGAAATGCATTACTACTTACACTTTTCGCCTTGTAAGATATAAGATCTTACAAGTTAATTTAAATGACGATAGCTGGGTTGTCTTTCGCAAACTAAGAGATTAATTAGAAAAAAAAAACGTTAGATATAGTGATATTGAAAGATGAAAAAATGTTACAAATTTAACAAAATAAAGATAGTGGGTTTTTTGCAAGGTGAGATTAAATCAGGAGAAAATTTAATGAAGGTATGGGGTAAGCGTGAGAATAACTAGTAGCAGACGGATAAACTTGCAGCTCCCAATATACACGAAAACAAACATCGACAGCAGGAATAGGTAGCGGGGTCATTTGTGAATAGGCGTGAAAGGGGTTGCTCGGGAGCAAACAATAGGACGGGAGACCGGATTAGTCGAAGCGTTTCCTTTGATCGGTTACACCGTCAGACTAAACAGGAAGTAGGTGCACTTCAAATGTTCGGTTTCAAATTAAGACTGCCGTCTGGCTGTCTGTGATGGAAGGTTTCTGCTGCTTTAGAAGGCAATGTGCGAAAATGGAAATGAGTGTTTGTGGCGGTGGCCGGTCGACATCAAAGGGGCATACTGCCCCTTTGATGTCGACCGGGAAAAAAAAATAATAAATAAAAATAAAGATATTCAAAGGGGAGGTTGGATCGCGCGCTAAAGGGACAGCATGGGAATTTAATATTAGCGAATGAAACGGAACGTAAATTTAAATAGAAAGGGGAAGATTGGTTGAAGTCCCGAACGGAGGCGGGCCAGTCAAAAGGTGCGGTATGGAGTGCAGGGGAACAAAAAGAGAGAGCTGAAAAAAAGAAAGGAGTCCTCTCTCGAAAAACAAGAAAGAAGGAGTTTGGGGAAGAAAAAAAGTCGGAGGAGAGAAATATAAAGTAAGTTTGGCAGTGCCGAAATGTAGGGAGTGATAGAAAGGGGCCTAGACTGTAATGAAAGAAAATAGTTAATGATAGGAGTAACGGGAAGGGCAAGGATGATAAGGAAAAGGGGTTATGAAAGTGTGTCAGGAAAGGTAACGACCTCTTGGAGCAAGATGCATCAGAATGATCTTTAGTAAGGGAGGAGTTGCGCATTCAAAACGGAGAAGGGACGCCAGACCCATGCAGCCAAGAGTTCCGGAAATCTATCTGAAACAGATACAGGAGAAAGCAGTGAAGGAGAGCCATAGAAGATAGCCTAAGATGGAAACCTGAAACCTCCCTGGAAAGGAAAGAAAAGGATAGAAGTAGGTTAGCGCTATATTAAGTACACTAAGCTAGCTAGAAGGACTGTTAGAGAAATAGTATAATAATTAAAGGGGGTTAGTACTAAATAGGTAAAGAGACGAAAGTTTCTCTCTGAAGCAAAAATACTAACAGAGTTTATTATGTTTAAGGGGGTTAGTATATAACGGAAGGAAACTAAGGAGTGAATAGTAGATGAGATTGATATAACAGATATAATGTATTAGGAAGGGTAGTAACCTTTCAAAGAAAGATTCTGAATATGTTTTAAAGTTATAGACAAATAAGTTATATGAGAAACTCTGAATGTAGTGGTTTATTGATGGAGATCGTTGGTTTATCTGAATGACTAGTGAGTGTAGAGACTTTAGGAAAGTTAAGACTGGTCTACAAGTATATTGTAACAGAGTGGGAAGAACACTGAGCATAATGATGAAAGTAGCATATTTGATTGTTAATAAGAAACGGAATTGTACCCAGGAGTAACGAATGAGTATAGTAAATTTATAAAAGTGTTAGGAGTTAGTTAGAGCAAGACGATTGAATCAGGTGTTTTCATTCAGTGGTAAACTCAGATTATCTAGTGAATGGAAATGTGATGGGAATGATTATGCAAGATACCCCTGAGTTGACTTTGTGTATTATGAATGTATGTTTTCTTTTATTCAATTGTATATAATTTTGTATATGTGTATATAATAAATTCCATGTTTTGTGTTCACTTGAGTCCTGTTAGTCTAATCAACACACGCCTTTCTTGCCTAGTTAAAAGCTTGCTCTCCCGCAATTAGGCGAGAGAGTCCTGGTCTCTGATTAAGGGGAATCAATGGAAATTACCCTCAAGAGCTTGAGAATCTTCTGTAATATTTGCAGAGCATAGCAGTCAGGTGGCAAAGAGTGGGGTCTTGTAGGTGTGAGGGCACCTAAGAAAACCTGAGTTAAATGTATAATAAGACAAAAGAAGATAATAATAATAATAAAAGAAAAAAAAAAAAAGGAAACAAAAATCTTCCCCCCCCCACAGCCTGATGGCAAGGAGCAGAGTCGTCCTGAAAGATGCAGTTACTTGGCAGGTTGAAATGGTCTCTAATGGTTAGTAGCAATTTACCTTCCAATATAGCCAGGTATCCATTGGCATTTACGGAACCTTTTATAAACTGCAGGTGACCTACTCCGCGATACGAAATGCACCCCCATATCATTTGGCTGGTAGGGAATTTCACTGTAGACACCACACAATGTATATGAATGGTATTCTTCACCACGTCTACGGCAAATCGTTTGTCTCCCATCAAAGCCATGCAGGTTGAATTTCTTCTCATCCGAGAAAATAAGTGACTTTCACTGCTCGGGGGGTACATTCGACATGCTCCTTTTACCAAATTAATCGGGCCTTTTTAATTTTTGTGTGAGGAGGGGCTTCTTCTTAGGACGACGGGCTACAAGTCCATTTTTGAAGAGGCGTCTTCTGACTGTTATTGCACTTGCTACCACCCCTGTATGTTCTTCCCATTCTCTTTTCAGCTCAGACGAAGAAGCTTTACGGTTTTTAAGACATAAGCGCTTCAAAACGCGGTCCTGTTTTGGCGTAGAGATTCGTTTGCATCCGGTTACTTTTTTCCTATCAGCAGAACCAGTATACTTGAGTTTGGAAAGAAATCTATTCACTGTCGACTGATTACAAGACACTTTATAAGCAATATGACGGGAAGAACATCCTTCGTCACGTAAAGCAATAATGACACTCTTTCTTCGTGGCGTCAACTGCACGTAACTTGCCATCCTGACATAAGCAAGGATGACTGCAACTCTTGCAGAGCGTGCTTATATAGCTGAAAGTAACAGTTGATGCAATATTACGTCATCACCTACGCGTATCAATCTTACCTGATGCAATCTGTAAGAAATATTGCCACATACTTACGTTATTCGAATGACAATTACAATTTTAAGGGGTGATGCACTTTCTTTGAACACCAGTGTATATGAATGTTTGAAAAATGTTTTAAAAAAATATGTGTATTTGAAAATGTATGAAATAATGCAGAAAGTAATGTCTAAAATTTGGGGAATGCAGATCCCATAGTCCAAGGTCAGATGACTTTGATCGTTTTTTTCCTCCATTTAAAGGTCTTTCAAAGCCCCTTTCTTACTTCTTTCTCAGTCTCAGAATGAGGACTTTCCTTTCATTTGATATATAGACACTCTCTACCATACCAAAAGTAATGGGCCATCCAAATGATTGCAGGAAAATGCATCGGATGACTAGATAAGACCCAAAATCCTTACCGACAAGGACCAATGAACCCCTTTGAAAATTACATCATTATGCCACCTATTTTATAGAGGCTAGGAGTCAGTAATTCTATGCGTTTCCAGATATCCAAAAGCTGCATGGATTCAATTTCTGCGACATAGCAGCAACACATAAGTCCTTGCTTTCCAAATCTAATGTGGTTACGAATACTCCTGCATTGCTAGAAGTCACTGCTGCTTTAAAAGGAGAATGAATTGCCATACAACAATTTTTTTTTTTTTTTTACCAGAAATTATCAAAAAACTTTCTACTAATTGCAGGGTTTTTTTTTTTTTTTTTTTTTTGTTTCTGGGTTAGTTGGTCTTAAGAAAGTGTTTCGTGGTTTTTATCTTCTGGATATTCGTATTTTTCATCCAACATACAAACCGAATAATACACGCGGTTACAGACATGATATATTGATGCCTCATAGCTATAGTATCTATGGTTACAGACATGATATACAGTGAAAATTCTCCTAACGGACACCTCTCGTTAACGGACATTTTCAAATTCCCCAACTCACCTCCATTGGTTTTAACGTGTTTGCAGCTTCTGTCTAGCGGACATTTTCTGTAACGGACGCGGACAGGCAATCTGCACTGTTTCGTTTAGATTTGCACATAATTTCATCTCCCCATAACAGACAGCAGGCGAGCTCACGGCCCTTTTTCTAGGAACGTTTCTTCCACGTATTGCCTCAATCGTGTGTTTATTTTCTATTTCCGATTCTCTGAATTTTATCAAGGTTTACGTCGCGGTTCTAAACCCTTTTTCAACAATTTTAAGGCACGTGTAAAACTTCTGATGAATTCGGTGTGTGCAGGGAGGGGGGGAATATGGTCGGCCTTTCGTCTTTTCAGTTTCAGTTTTCAGTTTTGTTCAGTGTCGTGTGAAGTGCACAATGTCTTCTCGTAAACATTTAACTTTAAAAGATAGTCGAACTCATTAATGCGTATGATCGGCAATAAAATAGTG
The DNA here is from genome assembly GCF_048544385.1 of Mastigoproctus giganteus. Classification (NCBI taxonomy): domain Eukaryota; kingdom Metazoa; phylum Arthropoda; class Arachnida; order Uropygi; family Thelyphonidae; genus Mastigoproctus; species Mastigoproctus giganteus. The sequence continues at coordinate 16,309,439 of NC_143582.1, forward strand.
TTCGCAATCTCGCTGTAAAATTCAAAATTGGGAAGACGCAGGTAAGCGACATCCTAAAGAAAAAAAATGAACTGCTCAAACAATTTTGGCAACACGTAAATGATCAGGTTCAAAAATCATTCCCGAAAACTGTTGGACTTCAAATTTGTCGCGCACGTGCAAAAAAAAAAATTCCCATTAATGAGCCTATTATTAGGGAAAAGGCTTTGGAGGTTGAGAAATCTATGGGAGTAAATGAGTTCTGTGGGATGGATAAACAAGTTCAAAACTCGGCATAAAATTTCTTGGAAAACCGTAAGTGGTGAAGGTGGATCTGTTGATACTGGGGTTGTAACAGAGTGGACCGTCAAATCGGAAGAGTTATGTCATGATTTTGAAGCTAAGGATATTTACAACTGTGACGAAACAGGGTTGTTTTTTTTTTAAAGCTCTTCCTGAAAACACAATGAGTCTAAAAAACGAAAATGCCAGGGCGGAAAAATTTCTAAGGAACGCTTGACTGTACTATTGTGTACAAATATGCTGGGAGGCTTTGAACAACCTCTTGTTATAGGAAACCCACAAAATCCTCGTTGTTTCAAGGGCATAAAGTTCAATCTTTTGGATGTTGACTGGAAGTCTAATAAAAAAGCGTGGATGACACGAGATATCATGAGCGAATGGATAAGTCACTTTAACCAAAACATGATTCGTCAAAACAGAAAAATTATTCTTTTCATGGATAATGCTGCATCTCACCCGCACATTGAATTTTCCAACATTCAAATCATTTTTCTGCCACCAAACACATCTGCAGAGTGTCAGCCCTTGGATTAAGGGATAATAAAAAATTTTAAACTTCACTACAGAAAACGTGTTTTAAGACATCTCATTGCAAACATGAACGATGTAACATGTGCGAGTGACCTTGCAAAGAAAATCAGCATCCTAGATGCGATTCAATGGATTTCCTCTTCAGTAAAAGCAATTAGAAAACAAACTGTCGTGAACTGTTTTGTAAAGTCTGGCTTCTCAAACGCAAAATTGAAGTTGTGAACAGCAATGTGGAGCACCAAGAAGAACAAGTACTTCAACATCTATTGATAATGTACGATATTTCAGCTACAAGTGACCCTGGCTACAAAGATATAGACTCAAACCTCAGTACAGAAGATGGTGCTCTAAATATCAACGACATTATCATCGATATTTTTCAAGAAGTTCCTCATGAGGATGAAGAAATGGAAGGAGGTCATTCTGTCGAAGAACATATTAACGACGAACCACAGTTGAAAATAGAAGCACACATACAAATCAATCGTTTAAAAATGTTTTTCGCCTCTGAAGAAGATACTGAAGGACTTTCGTTTGTTTCTTCACTCCAAACAAATGTTGAAAACAAAATTATCAGCCGGAAGAAGGTGCAGAAGAAAATAAGTGATTACTGTATGTATTTTTCTTAAGATAAAGTCATAATATGCATAGCACAATTGTATGTATATTATTTACAAAAATATTGTGCAAAATCTGTATATAATTTAATTTAATTTTACATTAAACGTTTAACGATTTTTCTTTCTTTCTTTTTTTTTTCTCCCTCAGACTTCTTGTTAGCGGACACTTCTCTCTAACGGACACATTTTCGTTCCCCGTGGCTGTCCGTTAAAGGGAAGTTTCACTGTATTGATGCCGCATAATTACTATGGCGCTTAGCGCGCGCACACACACACACCCATTGTTTTGCTGCAACAGTGAATACAGAATGAAGAATGTCGGCAACCAAGATAATCAGGGCTGTACTTATGAACAGGCGAATGAGGCCTCACCATAGAGGAGGGCCTCGCATGGCCTCTGTAATCTCAAATTTTTAAGCGATTTCTTTTTTTAACGCCCTGATCTAAACTAGGGCCCACTTATACCTACCATGTAAACAAAGACAGGTGAAATTTACTGAAAGTGTGGATGACTCATTTCTGCAAAAGAACAGAATAATTTCCAGAATAAAAGAAAAATCACTCTCTTTCCTAATTCTCTAATAGGGTGTAACAGTAGAACACAGGTTGACCAACGCTTATTATCCGCCTTAATCTTTTCCACTGGCTGTGAACACAAGAAAGCAGTTGACCAGCGCGACTTCTCTGTACAGTATGTGGGATCGGTTATAAATGTGTTACGGACACCACTAAATTGCGGAATGTCCCTTTAGTTCTTAATTCGTGCATTCTACAGCAGCAGTTCTATTGCCTAAAGGCCAGAGGTGCGAACAATGCGTACCCAGGTCTCTCGAAATCCGTTCGTTGTATGTTAAATTTTATTCGTTCTACGGAAACTATTTTAATTGGACAACCCATAGTTTCTCTGCTTCACAACTAAACTCTGTTGCGACACAGAGTTTAGTTCAGTATTGTTCTTTATATTTTGCAGTATTGCAACGTTTGTGTTTAAACAAATCGATAAAAATAATTTTTTTCTGATTATACTGTATTTATATATGCAATTTTTTTTTTTTTTTTTTTTTTTTTTGGACTCTGGTATCTTTAAAGGGGAACCCGCAAGAGCTTAGCGCCTCGGGCCCTCGATATGTGTAAGTACGGTCCTGAAGATAACATCGAATTCTGATACGAGATTAAACAGCACTACACTGACAAACAGCACTGAACAGAGGCCAGTTTTGACTACGTTTCGAAATTCTTGTGGATGACGTTTTCTGGTTCTGATACTTGTTCTACTTTTTCGTTGTATTCATTTTCAGAAATGCTTGATAAGAAACTTTGTTTTGCATTAGATTTTTCTAGTATTAATTTCTTTTCATATGCACTTTTTTTTTTTTTTTGTACAGTCATGAGTTTTTTTTGCACAAATATTAATCGAAACACTTTCCAGGTACGCATATATTAGGGTAACTTCAACTAGTTTTTTTTTCTTTTTTTTTTGTAAGTGAAATTGAGATGGAGTAAACCGGCAGCTGAAAACATTAGCATTAGCATTAGTAGAGGCATTTGATGCAAGAAAGCAAGCTTATGCAGCATCAGCCAAAAAAAAAAAAAAAAAAAAAACCCACTTCCACTTCACCCCTCTGTTCGTTCAAAATACCTGTCCAGCTGAGCCTTAAACTTATTTAGGCTATCAACCTCCACGACAAGGGATGGAAGTCTGTTCCACCAACCAACCACCCGCTGGCTAAAGGCAAATTTCCGCACGTCTATCCTACATCTGTCTTTCCTCAATTTGAATTTATGCCCTCTCAGGTGATTATTCTGAGCTAGAGGAAGAATCCCATCAGCATTGAGCATGCTCAAACCATTCAAGGCTTTATACACCTCTATCAGATCACCTCGCTGGTGCCTAGTCTCCAGACACTGTAATTTGAAAAACTTAAGCCTTTCTTCGTAAGAGCACCCCTTTGTTCCATTCACTAATCTTGTTGCCCTTCTCTGTACTCGTTCCAGCAGCTCTACATCCTTCTTGAAATGAGGCCTCCAGACCTGTATACAGTACTCTAGGTGTGGCCTGACCATTGCCTTATACAAGGGAATAATCACCTCCTTATCCCTGCTGGAAAAATTCCTGTATATCATTGACAATACTCCATGAGCTACTCTTGCAGCCCGTCTGCACTGCTCAGAGAACTTCATATCTGCCTGCACAACCACCGCCAAGTCCCTTTCATTCTCTACCACTGTCAATGTAGTACCACAGAGTTGATACGTTGCTCTGGGGTTGCTGTTTCCCATGTGTAGTACTTTACATTTGTCAATGTTAAACTTCATTTGCCATCTCTCAGCCCATCTGCTCAACCTTTCGAGATCCTGTTGCAGCAGCATAGTGTCAGTAGTGTCCTTGACAACCCTGCCACCCTTTGTATCGTCTGCAAACTTGGACATTAAGCTTGATATACCATCATCAATATCATTTATAAATACAGAAAACAATAATGGACCCAACACTGAGCCCTGAGGGACTCCACTAATAACATTAGTCCACGATGAGCAGTGTCCATTGATTACCACTCTCTGTCTTCTCCCCCTCAACCACCCCTTTATCCATAGCAGCAATTTGCCTCCAATGTCACACTGCTCCAATTTGTGTAGCAGTCTTCCATGTGCAACAGTATCAAAAGCCTTTCTAAGATCCAAGTATATAATATCAAAGCTATTCCCTGCATCCAGTTCTTTTGTGACTGCATCATAGTATCCAATCAAATTGGTCAGGCAAGACTTCCCCTTAACAAAACCATGCTGTGTCCGAGCTATAACTGAAGTCTTGTCTAAATGATCCTGCAGTGCTTCTTTAACCAGTGCTTCCATTAATTTTCCTGGAACAGAAGTTAAGCTCACAGGTCTATAATTACTTGTGTCAGCCTTTGATCCTCCTTTGTGAATTGGGGTCACATTTGCACATTTCCAGTCTATGGGTACCTCCCCTGAGTCCAAGGAAGCTCTCATAATTATGGCTAAGGGTTTGCTTACTTCCTTTGCTGCCTCCTTTAATATAACTGGATAGATCCCATCCACCCTGGGTGCCTTTCTTGTGTTTATCTTCAACAATTTCTCCTCCACTCTACTCCCAGTTATTTCAAGATTCTGTAGCTTACTGCTAGAGTTGAATACACCTCTGGCATTCCCCTCGCTGAATAACTCCTCATGTGTGAATGTCGATGCAAAATATTCATTTAGTTTGTTAGCTACCTGAGCAGGATCATCAACAGTTGACCCATCAATATCAAGTGGACCAATCTGATTCATCCCCTTCCTTCTAGAGTTTACATAAGTAAAGAACTCTTTGCTGTTTTTCTTTGCATCCCTTGCCAAGGATATCTCGTAATCTGCCTTCGCCTGCCTAACCTCCTTTGTAACTTGGTTACATATCAACTTGTATCTATCATAGGCTTCTGTGTCATGTGTTAATTTGTAAGTATCCCACGCATTTTTCTTCTCTGCCATATGCCTCATTAGTTCATCTGACATCCATTTTGGCCTAAACCTTGAACAATATTTCTTAGTTGGTATGTAAAGCCTAGTAGCTTCCAAGATAAGTTCTTTGAATGCTTCCCATTTTGAATTTGCTGTTGGTAACATCATCAGTTGGTCCCACTGTATAGAATTTAAATACTGTCTCAGTCCATCGTAGTCGCCTTTACGGAAGCAATAACCCTTCCCTTTATCCCTAATGGTAGTTACCTCTTTGAGTAAATCCCACTTCAGCACACTGTGATCACTGGCACCTAGTGGTTCATTTATCTGCAGATTCTTAATGCATGAAGAATCACTGCTGATAATCAAATCAAGAGTATTACTCCCTCTAGTTGCCTCCCGAACATGCTGATGTAGAAAACAATCATCCAATAAATCCACAAAAGCCCTGCTAGTGTGTGAGTGACCAACCCCCAAATTCCGGTCAATATCTGGGAAATTAAAATCTCCCATTATAAGACTCTCTGATTTAGTGGCCCATTCTATTTCCCTGTACAGTTTCTTATTATACTCATCTGAGTCATTAGGCCTATAGCACACTCCTACTCTCAATTTTGATCTCCCAATGCTTATGTCACACCAAACTGACTCAACACTGCACTGTCCAGCGATGTCGACTGGCTTCACTTCCTTGGTTTTATGTGTTTCTTAACTAATAGCATAACCCCTCCCCCCTTCCTATCCTGTCTATCCTTTCTGTAGACGTTGTACTCCCCAAATTCCAGTTCTGCATCCCTTATATCTGTGTGACACCACGTCTCTGATATCCCAACAATATCTGCCTTTGATGTTTTGAGCAATACCTCAAATTCATCAAATTTATTTACTAAACTCCTAGCATTGGTGTACACGCAAGTATACCTGCACCTGTTTCTATTCTTAGCTACCATAACACAACCCATGTGTTTACTTGTACCGCAATGGCCCCCAGCAGTCTCTGAAATATCATACATCTTGTTTTTCAGGCTTCTGCTCATTCTAATAGAAGCAGTGCAAGAATCTCTTTCACCTCTGCCAGTGGCTACTGTCAATCTATTGGTCTTTGTCTCCCCCCAAGCTAGCAGTTTTCCGACCCACCTAACACTGCCTCGATAGCATCAGCAAATATTCTTGCACCCTTTCTATTTAAGTGTATCCCATCCCTGTAGAAGCAATCTCTCCTGTTAACAAGTACAGTCCAGGCTGAAAAAAATTCTACCCCTTGAGCCTTGCACAATCTTTCCAGGGCCGAATTGATCGACAAGGCTCTCATCATATACTCCCTCCTATCGTGTCTGGGCAGAATTGCAGACACTTTCAAATTCAACCCTAATTCTTGGCTTTTGTTCAACAGTGACCTGTACTTGTTACGTAATTCTGCCGGTCTCCTACTCAAAACAATTCAGAATCACCGAAATATGTAAAGTAATTATATGGATAGGTCGATAGGGTTACCTTAGGTTATTTCCTTGGATAAAGTTAGCTGAATGTTGAATTTATTTTATGTTCATGTCAATAGGTCGGGAACTTATTAGCGAAATATTGATTCTATTCTGTACCGCTGCTGCCATCTCTTGAGTAACTTTTATATTAATTTCATAGTATTTATATTTGAATGAAAAAAGTAGTTTTGTAAAAGTTTTAAATAAATTCAACAGTAAGCCAACCTAATGCATTTAAATATGACTTTGGTAATCTTATCTCGCGCGAAAACATGGCGATGACTTCACGTGGTCCATATTTTTGTGACTTTTGAAATGAAGAATGCTCGTTTGGTGCTATGATTTATCTTCTTAATCGATAATCATCTGCTCATATTTGCTCAAATAGGCACTGCTGGGGAAGGTACCTATAGGAGGAGTCCACCTGTTAACTTTTCACCTTAGACTCCCAATGGTCTAAATCCATCCTTGCACACATACTTTGTTGGATTTCGTTCTGAGTAGCAGCGTTGTTTGAGGTCTGATAATGAACTAACTAAATTAATTCAATAATAATGATGATAATTTGGCCAACTGGTTTTCCCTGATGCAATCAGGGGAACCCAGTCGGCTGAAACTACCAGCTAAAAACTGGTAAAGAGATCGAAGCCATGACAGAGGACAGACCTACAAATACGGGGGTATGTTGCAAGCTAAGCAGCTAGATTACCAGGAGATCGAGGCTCGCCTACCCGAGAAATACATCACAGACTCAGAAGCCTGCTAAGAGCAAAGTTAAACGGACGGAACACAGTTAAAGCCATAACATCTACGCAGTCCTAATACTAACGTACTCCTTCGGGATAATAGAGTGGAATAACACCGAGCTGGGGAATATTGTGAGGACCAGAGCAATGATGACGAAGAGTCACCAACACTGTCCAAAGACAGCCGTTGTGAAACTTACCATAGCCCGGAAAGGAGGAAGGCGGTTGACAGACCTCATCGAACAACAGAAAAAAACGATGGAGAACCTGAAGGATTATTTCAAGAAAAATACAGCACCAATCTACAAGGCCATAAGTTAGGTAGACAAGCGTCACATACCACTCAACCTCAATGAGGAGATCCCACCTGCCCAGACAGAAGAAACAAAGAAAAAGATGGGCGAAGAAGGCACTCCATGGTAGACACTAGGAACTATAGAAAATACATCGCCAAGAACCCCGGAGTGACAGAAGACTCATGTCGACGGTGTCATTCTTTACCCAGAAACAATCCAGCAGAAACAATCACTGCAGAATGCAGGGGCAACCCAGACGCAATACACTCGCAGACACGACCAGGTGGCTAGGATAATACAGCAGAAGCTAGTGCAAAAATACCAGCTGACAAAAGAAAGTTTACCGTATTACAAGTACAAGCCTTAGGCCGTACTATAGACCTCTACTCACAGACTGTACTGGGACGAGACATAACTCTCATCGACAAGAAGGAAATGGCTACCTACCTGATAGATATAGCGATACCCAACATAGCAACCTCCAGAAAAGATACAAGGAAAAGATCAGGAGGTCTTTGATCATTGTTCCGCCCCACACGAGAACATGGACTCCACCGTAAGTGTCCTTTCTCTGATGTTGGAGGGATGGTAACGCATTTCTCATTGTCTCCAGATGAAATAACGTCTAGAATCTGTTTGTAGGCTAAAACGGAATTCATCACAGAACAGAACTGTACCCCATTTGTCAGTGCTCCAAATAACATGTTCATGTGATATCCAGTTTCGACGATCTCTGCAGTGGTTTGGGGTTATTGGATACAAATCACTGGATGTGTTGCTCTGTAAAGTGGTAGATCGATTTCTATTGGATGCTCGAAATTTGCATGCTGGGATGCCTATTATAGCAAATATTCGCCTTCGGCGAACTGTTTACAATAAAATGTTCATGAAAAACATTTTGTTCTGTTTTGTCGAGGAGTGTACTTCTGGATGAATACAAATCTTTTTTGAAACCTTCCCTCCTCCCTTTTATGATGGCACCATTGAAAGAACTCAGAGAAAACGTTGTGTGAAAGGCATAGAACATGTTCTTGCAACCGTGGCAAAATAAAAAAAAATTAGTGTCTGCTGTTCCTCCATAAATAAACATTATAGATTAATAACGAAATAAATAATGTAATATTGTAAAATGCTCCTCGCGCTCACTTATTTTTCAACCTTTTAAGGTTAAAAGGTAACAATGAATAAAGTCAGTAAAGTGTCACACTAGAGCCTCCCGGAAAATCATTTAATCTGTCCACGTGTATTTGTCTGTAAATTGCGTTTGTTCTCCGGTCGATTTTCCTGTTTTGCTAGACGAAAAACCATGGTCCCGGGAGAAAGGAACAATGAATAGATAAATAAATGTTTTTTTTTTTTTTTTTTTTTTAAATCCTGCGGTTTTTTTCGCCACTAGTTTGATGGGCTCAGGGTAAGTTCTCCGCTCTAGTTACGGCACCGGAAAAAAATTATAACACGGGAATTAACAATTACAGTACTGTACAATTAGATTTAATAAAACGAATAAGGCTGTTTTTAAAGTGACAATTAATTTATTGACCCTAATACTGAGAAATCCTACATTCAGAACATTAAATTTACTGTCCATTCTACTCTCTCTCTCTCTCTCTCTCTCTCTCTCGAGGATCCCACTAATGTCATAATAAATTTTCTCTACTCTGACTCGAAGAAACTCTTTATTGAGATAGTAGAATGGGGCAAGATATATAACAACTTACAGTATTGAATGGGAAAGTAAATTCACATAAATCAAGTGATAAAAACTGTGCATAGTTATGAAAACCAGGGCACTTGCGGAAACGAACGTTTCCTTTATTAGCTAGGAATAAAACCGTGAAGCAAGTCAATGAATCGATGTGCGTGTAAGTGGGAATAATGTAGAGGTGGAAGCATAAATTAGGCATGCTGTGGATGTTTTGGTTTTCTCCAAAGAAACTAAGGCTGTGAGGCGTCAATATATTAGGCCCGTAAATTGCATCTGTGGGATGAACCCCAACTTAGAGGGGGGGGGGGGCAGAATGCAAGTTATCTGCCTCCGAAAGTAACTAACTCAGACAGTGAAAAACAAAAAAAAAAAAAAAACGATTAACAATACCATTTCGATGGATTTGAACCCAGGCCTTTTCCACGTGGTGTGGAATCGCTTCCTGGTTTTAATACAGTTGGAAAAAATTTCAAGAAGTTCTAATGAAGAAGGTGAATTTTTTTATTATTATTTTCTATTTTCTGTCATTGGTTCAACCAATCTAAATTTTTTTTTTTAAGATCATCAGCGACTAAGATCATATTGCTCCGTATATACTGTCTGTAAATTGCGTATGTTCTGAGGTCGGTTTTCTGTTTGCTGGACTAAAAACCCGACTTTCCGGGAGAAAAAACCATACTATCCTCGCCTGAGTCTGACTAACTCTGCCACGTTGTGAAAAAGGCCCATAAAAATTCATCCCTTCATCGACGGGACTCCAACTCAGATCTTTTCCACCCGGTGTGGCGAAGACCGCGTTTATACCAACTGTGCTACCCACTGGGGTATATGAAAGGCAAATGTACAGTCCTCCGTCAGTGTCGGATTAAGGTACAGGCTAGCAGGGCCCTTGCCGGGCACCGTTCTTTAAGGGGCGCCAAAAACAGAAGAATAATGAAGCAAAAATATATATATATATATATAAAATATATATATATATATATCCTTAATAAATGGGCACCAAAAAATCTCTCTACTCTGGGCGCCGAAATACCTTGGACCGGCACTGTCCTCCGTGACAGTATAATGGCCATTAATGGATTTCGTCGCTTGTCACTCGTTTGGGGAATTCTAGGTTAGTCCTGTCGAATTTCTAAAGGCTTCTTCAGTTTCCGCTATAGTTAGCCGATCTCAGCCGGCTGTTCAAGCTGGCATAACGTAAATTTATGTTATGTTCTACAGACGAAGCAAGTAAAACGAAGCAATATTGTCAGAGTCGCTGATGCTCCTAAAAACTAACGACAAGTCTGGTAACTTTCTACGGGCATGCACGAGACCCAAACAAGGCGATCAGATCGGAAGAGGTTTACCGCGATTCGCGACGCTGGTGGCTTTCAATGTTCCAGGAACCAATTGCGGTAGGCTATGCACCAGGAAAGTCGATGCTGTTCATTGCGCAGTGTGGTATTTGTTTTGTGTGCTATATCTTTTCCACAAAATCCAATGCAGTGCGGTTCCCTACTTATCGTTCTTCTATTAATATCAGTTTCTGAGGCTTTCTTCAAGTACTGGTTGACACTATTCGATAAAGACTGAAAAAGTATTCGATGAAGGCGTTAAGCGCTATGAGGCGTCAATACATTGTGTCTGTAACTGCGTATATGCTACGGTCGATGTTTGCTGGACGAAAAATCCGAGTTTCCGGAAGAAAAAACCATGCAGCCTTCTGAGACCGAATAATTAAGCCACATTGTGAAAAAAACTCATAAAAAATTCTTTGCGTCATTGACGGAATTTGAACCCGGCCTTTTCCAGCCGGCGTGGAGTCGTACGGTGTTATATGCATTTTTTTACCCCCTGTCAACTCTTCCGATGTAGTCGGAAGTCTTCCAATAATCGGATGCGTCTTCCGGTTTTCCGACGATTTAATTTTTCTTTATATTTTTCCTCGAGTTTCTGTTATTTTGAAAAAAATAAATATCAGTTATTATTATTATATATATATTTTTTTTCCATTACCGAAAAGAGCGATATACACCTAAAAGGTTGTGTGGCTTTTGGAATAGTTAATACAACTCCGAAGTCCGGCTTCCAAATCCGGAAAATTTTAAGATTATCATGGCAAACTTTTCTCGGGTATTCTATTATGGTCTTATAATAATGTACCCTATAGCTGTTTACTATTTTAATAAGTAAAACAGGCAAGCGTGTTCCTCATTAAAGGTACCCGAACACAATGAAAAAAAAACTTAGGTTCCGATTGCCACTATCCTACGCCAAAAAATTATAACCCAGCCATCGCATTCTGAATAGAACTCATCGTAATGTGTTTTCTTCTATGGCGCGACTGTTTTCGTGCATCCATTTTCTGACAATTGGTGCTCCATTGGTCGCGGTACATTTTTCCGGTGCTGGGAAAGTTGTTAATGACAGGAATAAAGACATATTGCTGCAACAAGATCTACAATAATTAGGCAGTTGGCCTGAGAAGTGGCAATCGAGGTTTAACATTGATGATAGCAAAGTTCTTCATGTGGGCAGTAGTAATCTCAGAAATACATATCATCTGTGTGGCGTTCCACTCAAGGTGGAGGAGAACGAAAGAAATGTATGGGTAACTGTACAGTCCAATGTGAAGTTCTCTGAGGAGTGCTGACAGGCTGCAAGAGCGGCTCATGTAGCTGTGTCAGTGATATACAGGAACTTTACCAGCAGAGACAAGGAGATGATTATGTCACTGTATGCCCTCGCGGGTTGTAGCACAGCGGATAAATTGTCGTATTGCCCACACCAGGTGGAAAAGGCGTGTCTGAATCCCGTCAATGATGCGAGGAATTCGTATGGGTATTTTTCACAATATAGCTGAGTTAGTCGGTCTCAGGCGAGGATTACATGGTTTTATTTCCCAGAAATTCGAATTTTTTTGTGCAACACACAGGCAAATCGGCTATAGAATATACGCAATAAATATACTCAATATACGGACCCCTCGTAGCCTTAGTTGCTTTAGCACTTGAGATACACTATTGATATAAGGGCCATTTCCATAAAATTGCCACAATGTAGGACAAACAGAATTATTCAGAATATCGGTGTAGGATACAGTACTCATGGTTTTATCCACTACTACCTGTAGAGCTAGTCCATATTATGAAAAATACTCCGAGACACACTCATATTTACTACACATCATGCACAATTATATTTGTACAACACACTCATATTTAGCATTCCTATTGTATCCTCGATGCCTAAGTACACATCCAGATTGGGTAAAAAAATAAATAAAATAATATAAATAAAAATATTAAAATAAAAGAATAAATCGAATAATAAAGTTCCGATTCACCTCTAAAAAGTCACAAGCCCAACAACATATCTATGTAATGATATTACAAAATTAATACTGCATTCTCCGAATTCCAGCGCCCTCCATGATTGTTGAATGGTTTGTTACTTGTTTGGAAAGGGCTGTGTTCAGATTCTGTGGAACACAGGAGGAATTCTTAAAGGCCTCTTCAATCGAGGCTATAGTTTGCAAATCTCAAGCGAATGGAGCAGATTCCCCTTCAGGTTTGGCTTTTTTTTTTTTTCAGCCTACACAACGTTGAAATCGGCCTGTGAACACATAAACAGATATAATACGCCATAAAGACCATATGAAGAGGAATTCTATGACCAAAGTAGCCGATTCGCCAAAAACTCCTAGAACAAATATAAACAGAAATTTTATTTATTTATTTATTTATTATTGCATGATTTTATGCATTCATTATTCGTTAATCGTAATTCCAATTTGTAGTATGAGATCCCCGACCTATCATGATTCCTTACTGATATCAACTCAAACACTTTTACGGTTACATCGCTCTTGGATTTCATCACCTGGTGAAGAGCTCCATTCTCCTCAGTTCTCCAATACGAGAGACTCTTCATCTGCACACAGCTGCTGGTTTTTAAGGTACAATAAGCCGCCTGTGTCATGCTCGAGCAGTCGTTCGTATAGGCAACACTCGTTTATTCCTAGTTGCGCTCGAAGCTAACCTTGCGTTTTGAAACGTTTTCTCTGCCTTAGGTTTTTATCCCTTAGAAAAAACCCCATCTACATCCGATACGGACCAACTGTCCACCGCCCGAAATCCTTGGAAGTTCCTACCATTACTGAGATTGAACCCAGACTTTTTTAAACTAATAGAAACACAGAAGGGGGTATTGTCTTTTGGTGAAGTAGATCTGGATTCTGCACTAGTAGAGATATTTTAAAATCAGATAAAAAGAAAATGAAATGCTACTATAGAAAGACAAACGAGTGTGGTTTTAATTAGTCCGCCAGTGAGTTAATGCTAGTTGTCAGTAAAATATTATAAAAGTAAGTTATAGTTGTAGATCCAGATGCTTGATAAGTATTGGGTAAAGACCCCCTGGAAACATCGCTTCGCTCTCTAGTCGGATAGAGAGGGAATGCAGGGGGACAGAAATCGTAACCCAGAATACATTAATGCATAAAAAAAAAAAAATTAAAAAATAATGCATGAAAGAGTTTGCTAAACCGGAACTGGTCATCTGTTGTTGACAAGTAATGGCTACTTGACAAATATACTGCAGCTCCATCTGTCGCCTGGTGGAAGAGGTGAGGGTGAGTAGTTGGGCCGATGACACAAGCGATACAAGGTACCAAATGTTAGTACGGGTTTGCTAATCTCTTGTGTCACAGTGTCACTGACCAGCTATAATAAACCCAAATGAAGAGACACATTACTTAATCTTTTCCCCGAGGTCATAGTTTGGTGGTGTCAAAACACATTTTCCCCTTCCCTTTTACTGCTGCCGACAGACTGGTATACATGTGACGTGAGTTAGGAATGTGAGTCTGTAGCAGCTTGCTGTATTGATGACCTTAATCCATCTAGCGGCGCCTTTGAAGCATCCTTTTTATGTGCGCAGTTTAAGTTTTACTACTCCCTGTATTAGAGTAACTTTAGAGAGATATACATAAATTTTGTCGGTGCTTCTAAAGGCATTACAATGGCTTCAGCCCTCGGGCCGCTTGTGTAATTTAAACTCGACTCTCTCCTGCCGTGCACGAACGAAAAAGCCACAGTAAGCAAGAGGAAGTTCCAGGTACCCGATGGGATGGCAGCACCGATGGATACCGTGACCATTTCTCAGATGGCGCGTGCGTGGCCGCTGACAAACCGCAAGACAGGTAGCTGTGGCCCTGGACAGCTGTTAATGACGCCAGCTACAAAGGCTGGTCAAATAAAATACCACCGAAAGGGCGCCACAGATACTGCAGGCTTAGAGCGTCCGATCCGGAAGTCGAAAACATTGTGGTCTGTTTCTGCGAAATGCTTATGGCCCTTTGGCTCCGTAATTCTCCATTTGCAATGGCTGTCATCACGCCAGTGTACCCTTTCAACAAGTGGAAAGGCCTTGAAGTACTTTTCAGTTTTGTTTTCTGAAGAACCATTTTAAGAACTTTGGTATTCATTTATACGAGTACCTTGATTTTAAAGCGATGCCGCGAGAAGACAGTAAAAAGGACAAACATCATTTTGCACGAACAAATAGTGTCGTATATGGTGTAAAATTTCGCTAGAATTTTACACCATATTTCACTATACGTGTATTTTGTATATGTAAAATTCTATCGAAATTTACATATACAAAATAAATTAAAATTATTTGATAAATATGAACACGAGTGTTCTTTCCGAAGACAAGTCCGCTTTGGGTTTTATACAAACTACTCTTTGTTTTTATTATTATTTTTTTTATTGATTTCGCTTGTTTTCCAGTATGTATCCGAGTGTGTTCAAGGCCAGTTTGTCTATATGCAGGGAGGAAAGCACCGTTGAATAACACACGGGAAAGCAGCCCGCATCTCCACTTGAGACCAGTTAATTCAGACTCGAGTGAAAAGAAATTTCTTGGGTCTGAGACAGGACTGAACAAGCCCTTTTCAACGGATGCCAAGGGATAAGCCGCAAAACTGACATGGAGGCCAAAAATTTAGTGAACAGAAAATTCATTACGTAAAAGTAGGGTGAAATAACCAATATGTGATATAGTTCATACAGCAGATGTTATCAGATTTCAGCATAAGCCTATAAACAATACACTGTTTAAAAAAATTAAGTTGCAACCATTTTTCAGCAACATAACTGCTAGTATTTTTGCATACAATTTGATGTCACGGTGTAATTTATCATAATAAATCTGAACATGACGTTTGAACGAGATTTTGAGCGCCAAACAATCAAATTTTAGGGGCTTTAAAAGTGCGCTTTACAACGGCACTATTCATTTCTGAAGTAATATTGCACAGAATACATCTCATTAGAATGCAGCATAAATATACGAAAGATTAGAAATGATGAATGTCTATTGTTAGGAAACAACTGTAGGGATGATGGCAGTATAGTCTCAAGCCTAGGTGGGCAGAGCATGATACGTATCACGGAATAATAATTTCAAGATTTCAAGGATTGGCAACAACGTCCGATCCAAAAGATGTTTAGGATGCTCATTGAAGATCATCTAAGAATTACAGTATAATACACTGCTCGACAAAATTAACAAAACAAAATGTTTTTCATGAATATTTTATTTTGAACAGTGTTGCTGAAGGCGAATATTTGATATAATAGGCATCTTGGCATGTAAATTCCGAGTATTCAATAGAAGTCGAGCTACTACCTTACAGCGCTGCACATTATGCAAATTATTCATGCCTATAATAACAAGGGTTGCGACTACATCGCTTCATTCCCGTTTTTTTTTTTTCGCTTGCTCAGTGGGATAGCCATATCTCCAGTATTTAGGATGGCAATTCATCGTCGTTTAGATGATTCTTTGAGATTGCGGCCCGTTGGACGATTTGAAACTGAGCAGTGGCATGCGGAGGTGGCACACTGCCTTAATGTGTCACACAGTGTCGTCTCAACACTATGGAAGCATTTTCGGGAGACAAGAAGAGTTAGCCAAGGTAGGGCGAGGGCTATGTTAACCAGAACAGACAGCTATCTGGCTCTAACAGCAAGACGGAACCCTAATGTCCTGTCATCAACTGTCTCTTGAGGTTGCTGCGGCCACAGGTGAAAACATATTCAACCGGACTAGGTATGTTCGTGTCAGACGGCACCTGGGATTTCTCCCATCTCCGCAACCGGACTGTGTGACTGTGTTAAGAAGGCTCAATTCAAGTGGACTCCACGCAAGGAAGCCAGTGGTTTGTATCCAATAACCCCAAAACTACCGCAGAGCTCGTCAAAACTGGAAATCACATGAACATGTGATATGGAGCACTGACAAATGGGGTACACATCAGATGCAATGGTTTTTATGAATTCCGTTTTAGCCTACAAACAGATTCTAGACGTTATTTCGTTATTTCATCTGGAGACAACCGAGAAATGCGGTACCATCCCTCCAACATCAGAGAAAGGGACACGTACGGTGGGTTTGGTGTTCTCGTGTGAGGCGGAATAATGATTAACGTCACAACCTTCTGCAACCTTCATGTTTTTGATAGGGGCACCGTAACTGCGCAGAGGTACCAAGAACAGATCTTCGAACCCTATGTGCGACCTTTTAGAGGTGCAGTTGGCAGAGATTTTCTTTTTATGCACGACAACGCCACTGCACATAGAGCTCAAGTGATGCAGGAATGTCTTGAAACTGAAGATATCCAATGACTGCCTTGGCCAGCACGATCCCTAGACTAAAATTCGGTCGAACATGTGTGGGATGCCCTTGTGCGTCGCATTGCACGCCGGCAGCGAACTCCTTGCTCACTTGGTGAGCGATTGCGAGAGCGAGCGGTCTGCACTTGTGGAAGAATGGGATTTGTTGCCACAGAATCTTATAGGCACCCTTATATCGAGCATAGTTTATCGCTATCAGTTCTGTTTAGCCATTGGAGAGGATCATATGCCGTACTGACGTCATGTGACCATATTTTTGAGCATCTTGTATCGACTTCTGTGATGAATATCCCTTATACCTGTACGAAGTTTCTCGCTGTCTCCTGATTTCATCGTTATTCTATGGTATACCACAATACCAAATTTTGCCCCGCTTTATCCCAAGCTGCACGAGTTACACCACGTTTCTACGTGTTCTGTTAATTTTGCTCAGCAGTATAGCATTACTGCTATTTTAGTCCTAACACTGAGATTCCACAGGGAGGTGACAGTCAGGCAGCTCTCTCTCTCTCTCTCTCTCTCTCTCTCTCTCTGGGACACTCACAGTGGTGGCTTTGTCCTGCAGTCTGGGTGATGCAATCTGCATGATGATTTTTCTGTAGATTTGATGAAGCTCATTTATTATTCAGAGGTATAGAGACGAGATCGTTTATGCCTATTTGAGGCTTTTCAGAGGTTGAATAAGTCCTGAATTCATTTTGTTGGAAGGTATGCTCTTCCAAATTGGGCTCTGTTGGTGGACAGATTCTTTCAAAGAGAACCCGGCCAAACCGATCCCTGGACCTGAATATTACTGATAGGATGCTCTACGTAGGAAAAAGAACTGGGGCACATTATGATCTCATGATTATGAGATGTTCATTACTAAAAATTTAGTCTTGTAATAATAATTTTCCAAAAAAGATTTGATAGAATTCCATCAAGTGCACATTTTTCTTGATATCGATTTGTCGTACTTAACTTCTGAACACCAGTGCATCTAGATATTAGTATTGATATAAATTGTTATTTTTGCACCTGTAGAATAAAAGAGAAATATCAGATGAAAGAATATGTACGCAAAATGCCGTTTCTTATAACAGTAATATTAAGTTGCATTGTGTCTGTCTTGTATTTTCCTCTGAACTTATATGGCCGTCCGGAGTATAAACGGAAAATTTATTTATTGTTTATTAATGTTATAAGAAATTTGCTGACTTTTTGAAATTTTACAGATATGGCTTTAAGAGTTGATGCAACCTGTACGTCGAATCAATCTGTGTTTTCGATCCTGTGCATATCCCTAGGATTCTAATGTAAATAGAAATATTATTCCACCATTTTTAGTATGACAACAAAGACTAGTATGGGCATTAATGGAACACGATTTATATAGTCTGTATTTCTTTTACAACTGTAGGGAAAAGAAAGAAGCATGTAGGAAAAGCATGCAGCTTATTGTGAAAAGGTGACGTCGGGTTTTCTTATGAGTGATAATGGCATCAATTGCAGAGGAAGAATTCAGTAAAATTTCTGAAAAAACTAAGCACATGAATATTATCTGTACTGCTGAGTTGTTAACTTTCTGTTTGATTAGAAGGAGACAGAAAAAAGTCTGATAAAATCACAGTTTTAGATTGAGTTACCTTTCTCCATCAATGAGCCACTACAGGAAATACGATTCTTATCTAAGTCCTCCCAATTTGTATGCCAATCCATTACCTTAAATTAAAGAAATGTTTCGGTTTTCCGACATAATTGCAATCCAGTGGAACACCGAAATGTCAGTGAAAATGAGTAAAAACTTGGCAAGGGTTCGACCTCAGTGACTCATTAATTTACATATAATTGTTCTGGTTGTTTAATTAAAAGTCATTCGCTTACAAATTGGCTCACAAATTTCTTACAGAGTAGATGTAATCATTATCTTTCTCATACTGGGTGTAAAAAGGCTCGAGTCCGAATCGTGTCAGTGATGCGAGGAATTTTTATAAAAATTCCTCCCAGTTTTTCACAACGTGGCTCGAATTTTTCTTCCAGCAAACAGGCAAATCAAACACAGAATACACGCAGTTTACAGGCACAATATACCTATGCCTCGTATCCTTAGTTGCTTTTTCACTTAACTCACTCGCTTTCATTGTACTCGTACTTGAATAGAAAATAAAATACAAATCAAATCAAACAAAACAAACCCTGGCGGTCAAAGCAGTGCTTATATTGTGGCTTTTTCATGCTGCACAAAAGGGGCCTGGGTTCGTTTCCGAAGCCAACTGAAATTGATGGTTATTTCCTGTTGGGACAAGAATTTTTTATAGGCGAGTTAATTGGTCTCATTTTTTCATAACTAGAAACTCCCATTTTTCGTACCGCAAACAGAAAAATCGACCACAATGTTTACAGACACAAAGCACATTCTCCAGGTGTACAGTGGATTCACTTATAGGAAGGCTTAGCTCGGGGTGTAATTGTACGAACCCTACTTATAAAATAATAAAAATAATGAATTTTTTTTTTTGATTGTCCCTCCTCCACTAACGAGGCGCTTACATTTTTACCTACCAGTTGGATATTGCTCAGGTCATAGAATTAAAAAAAAAAAATCGTTATTTTTTAAATGACACTTTTTTTTAAAAAATTCCTCGCGGTTTTTCACTTGTTTAATCAGCTCATTTTAAGAGGTTGACGAATCAAATGAATTGGGCCAGAGAAGTTAAATGCAATTATTTTTTAGGTCTCTAAGGTAATTGGGCGAAAACTGTGAAAATATGATTAAAGGCTGGATTTCTTGTTTTGTACCGCCAAAAACATAAATTAACTTAGGATTAGGTGGAGACCTTTTTAAAGTCGTGGATCCACCTTGATAATTATTGTTGGTTAAATCTACTCGTTCAATTAATCCTGAATGAATGACACTTGGCAAAGGCGTACTTCATACTTAAAATGCCAATGTAATAATGTATTGCCATGCTTTCTGGTGGTACGAGAGAGTAAAAAATTCTGTATTCGTGTAGTTGGCACAGTCTAAAATTGTGTATACGTAATATAGGTTCTAAAGAGCAATTGTTTGGCTGTAAAAGATGTAATCTGCTCATATTTTTAGTTAGTGGAACAATACATTATGTTCTTCTCCAAGGAAGGTATAAAAGAGCCTGAAGTTTATCAATCTTAGAGAATTTTGCCTTCTTCAACGCTCCAAATTATTTAAGGAGAAACGCAAAAGGGAAGCGCACAAGGCAAGGTAACTGCAATTACAGTTACCATGCCTTGAAATTAATCTTTAGTTAAATAAAGATTATACTCAGGTTCTGTTTATACTCAGGGACACACGGCCAAAGGAATTCAAAAGGTAGAGAATACAAGAAACAGCACAGTTTTTAGCAGTCATGCAAGCTTGAACCGCTGTCACTCAAAGTGCGTATACTTATGCACCCTTGCGTTGACCACTCGTCTACGACGGCTGCAGTACTGTGATCAAGCTGATGAAATGCAAGTGGGGGGGGGGGAGCACCTGCTCATTTAGAGAAGAATAACTGAATGAATTAGCTATGAAACGTAACACCGGTGTTGGTGTTGTTGATATCCTAATCCGTAGCAACCTTGGATTCAGTGAAGTCAAGTCCCAAGCGGCACCACTAGATAGGCGCCTCTGTAGTCAGGTGGGAAGGAGCATCAGTGCGTAGCACATGCTCCTTGATTAGACCGGGGTTCGAGCCCGTCACCACCAAATACGGAGGATGCGGAAAGGTCAGAGAATGACCACCGCATGTCCCGGAGCAATATGGCCTTAGTTGCTAATGCTCCTAAAAACCAAATAACAAACAAACAAACAAACAGCACCACTAGAATAAGAAACAATGCGATTTCACATTTCATTGGTTCTGAAGGAAATATTTCAGAGGAGATAATAAAAGGCAGGATGGGTATCTTCGTGGTTGTTGTCACATTAACTGGTCTCCGGATTTTACGAATTTAAAACTTTTAATAAATTATTGGACAAAACGTTGGTAAGACATTCGTTTTAACGTTTTAATAATGCACAAAAAATTGACAAATTTTGATCTGAAATTACAGTTATGCAATGCATGAGCAGCCAAAATGGCACGTCGATAACCTATAGGAATCATATCATAATAAGACGTGTGCTCTTATGGATATCAATGTAGATGTGACTTCGACTGCTCAGGCTAGAACGAAACTGTGAATTAGTGCTAGATATATCAATTCCTATTCTTTAAGACGGTGAGCAACAGGAAAAAGTCAAGCCGAAGATCTTGCTGGATTTACAGGAGGATTGCCATACAGGCATATGGTGATTGGGGGGGGGGAGCTGTATGTGAGAGGGGCATAAACGCTACGCAAACTCAGTGAGGCGTATGGGAGAGTTACTGTGACTAGCAACCCTTCTCTATCCAATAAGCATGCTCTATTGGATTGAGGTCTGAAGATCTAGCTGGTCATTCCATGCGGACTATACTCGCCCTCTGTAGGTATTGTTACTAGGAGAGCTCTGTGAGGACATGCATAATTGCCCATTAAAAGAAAGTCTGGACCAGTTGCTCCTGCAAAAAGGGTGAACATAATAATCAACGATCGATACTTTACAACTATGAGAGTTCCTTGCAGGAATACATGGCGATTTGTACGAAAGATAGTGATTCCCCCCACACACACTATTGAATTTTGACCTCCAAACCCGTCTCTTTCCGCGATGTCAACGGAATCAACTTTGGTTTCCGTTCTCTTTAATGAAAGTGCATTGAAAATTTGACTGAAGAATAGCATCTGGATTCATCACTGAAGACCACGATGGCCCATTATTTCTTGGTAAGGCGCCTCCGTAGCCAGGTGGGAAGGAGCAGCAGTGCATAGCACACGCTTCTTGATTAGACCGGGGTTCGAGCCCGTCACCACCAAATACGGAGGATGCGGAAAGGTCAGGGAATGACCACCGCATATCCCGGAGCAATATGGCCTTAGTTTCTAATGCTCCTAAAAATCAAATAACAAACAAACTTCTTGGTACAGACATTATACTGTCGGAACCAATTCGACCAGGCCCTTTTGTGTATATAGGGACTAAAGGAACACAGATAACTGGTCGTCATGCATAAATCCCCTTACCTACACCTTACCTGTCTATGCACTGGATGCTTACTTACCTGTCTATGCATTGGATGCAACCTGGATGGCAGTTCTTCTGTAGATCTAGCAAGCTTTTCCAGACTGGCTTTTCCCCATCTCCATTCTACATGTTGCTCCTCCCCCTCAAAGTATCATCCAAACGGTGGCTTTGTTACATTTTCACAATAGTGACTATATCTGCTTTATCTGATTGTCCAATATAATTTTTATTAGTTGTCCAATATAATTTTTATGATTGGTTGTCCAATTTACATGTTGCAACAGGTTGTGCACGACGTTATTTATAGGGTCATACACTTTGTTTACTGAATGTCGGAAATATTAATAAAGTATTTTCTTTTTTGTGTTTGCTCCTCAGTTTTTGAGCACCAGCGTACATACAGAACGCGAGGCAGTGTATTAATTTTATTTTTTTATTTAAATCTACATAATTTCCTTATCTATCTATACATTAAAAAAGTTTTCCTCCTAGTGATATTTATTCGAGCCAATGGGAGAAGAGGGTGAGGCAATTAAGTCACTACAAATGCAATTAATTATTGACAACTGCCTCCATAACGTTCACCAACCTCGTGCACGTGATTCATTGTCTAACATTTGATGTTCCATTGTGACGTTTTTGTATATTAACAAATATTCTATATTTGTAAATACTGCAGTTTAGTATTTTGAAAATATTTTAAATATTTGTATAGTTTGTAAATATTTCAGTTAAATATTTTAGTCCTGCTCTTTCGGATGCAACAATATTCCTCATGTATTATGGAACCCAAAGCAAAAGGCCTTTTCCTAAGTGACCCATGTAAACGTAGGTAATTACATAGTGATATTAGCTGAAGTCCAGTATAGTATACATCGCCGACCGGGCTAGCCAGGTGGGTAAAGTGCCTGTCTGGCAACCCAAAGGTCGCGGGTTCGAATCCCGCTTCGGGCTTGGATCAAAGTACTGCAAAAACCTTGGGAGGTGCATTATGACCACAGAAGCCGATGCGCCAACGACTAGCAAAAAAAAAAAAAAAGTATACATCGGCAGGTACTTCGATGAAAGCTAGGAAGACGGAGATAATTTACAGGTGAAGGCACCTCCCTTTTCTGATTGTTTTGTGTTGTCGAGGAGGAGGAGCTTAGATTAGGTAGGGTGTTTATTCCTCCATCCCACTGTTTTAAAATGGGAAAGCTAGTTCCCGATTTAAAAACAGCGCAAATGTGGCGAAAAACACCCTAGGCATATCAACCTAGGAGGACAGTGGGCGGGGAAAGCATATAGTGTGCATAGTGTTAGGGTTGGGCTCCACCTGTGGTTTCCCACAACTGCACCATATGTACACTGTGAAGAAATACAGAACACTGTAATTGTCAGAAAAAGTGTAGTGTGTTGAATGTGTAGTATTGTGTTAGGTTCTGTTGTGTGCCCTGGTATTTGGCCACGGGATCCCTGATGGGACTCCACGTTGCCCGCACACACCACTAGGAGGTAGCCAGGCTGCCCGTTATTCTCTGGCAGGTCTCCGTCAGGGTCGCCTGAGCTTCCTAAACGGAGATCAATTTAAAAATATATATATTAGATAGTATGAATCAGAGCTGTATTACTCAATACGTTCTACGTTGATAATAATATATGTAAATTAATAAGAGGAGTTTACCTCAATATAGTACGTAGAACACTTCCGTATGATACCCTCCAGAAATTAAAACGGAAAAAAACGAAAAAATCGACAATTTACCGGTACATTACAGTAAAATTTAAATAATTAAAAAACCAATTTAACACAATTCAAAACAATTAAAAATCAAATTAACGCAATTAAAAGAATCTAACGAAAATATTCAAAACGATTTTCCTTCCTGAAGCTGACAATGCTTTTCGACCGTATGTCGTGATCGATGAAAAGGATGAAAATTACCGAATCGGGTTAAACCTGAAACTTAAATAGTGATTATTTGTCTTCGCACATGCGCATAAAGGTCCACGCATCGGAGATCAAATATGGCGGCCGAATATTAACAGAATTCTCGTGTAATTTAATTTCTACGGTTTCTGCAATTAATAGTCGCGTATAATTACG
Source organism: Mastigoproctus giganteus (assembly GCF_048544385.1). Lineage (NCBI taxonomy): Eukaryota > Metazoa > Arthropoda > Arachnida > Uropygi > Thelyphonidae > Mastigoproctus > Mastigoproctus giganteus. The sequence continues at coordinate 16,333,434 of NC_143582.1, forward strand.
TTGAACATTAAGTATTTTGGCCTCTTTAAATAAAAAATTATGTTTTTCGTTAATGGCAGGAAAGCACGAACGAAAGGAGAAGCACGAACTGAGGCTTCGTGTTGATTTACAAGAATATTAAGAGAAAATCGCGTCGAACTTTGGTAAGACGAGTCGCAATCACCGCAAGAAATGTTGTATACCAGATCATTAATTTGTGTTGCGAACGCGGCAAGAACCGAGCGATTGTTCAGTATAGTGTGTAACTTAAAGAGAGGGCGCTGACTCTCTTTAAAAATTACAGCTGCGACTTGCAGGCTCCGAAAAAACGATAAGTGTTTGCCTTTTTATTTACATAATTGTTATTTTATATTGTACTTAATACGTAGTCTTATAGTTATAGTTACGCTGGTTATTTTTATTTTAATTTAGATAAACAGTTTTTGTAGATATACGTAATACTTAATATACGTATATCTAACTTCTGTTCCGGGTAAAATAATGGAGTCACTGGTTAAAGATGCATTGCAGGATCATCTAGACAAGACTGCAGCAATAATTCAGACACAGCATGGGTTTGTAAAGGGAAAGTCTTGTCTGACAAATTTGATAGGCTATTATGATGTGGTTACAAAGGAACTGTTTGTTATTTGGATTTTAGGAGCATTAGCAACTAAGACCATATTGCTCCGGGATATGCGGTGGTCATTACCTGACCTTTCCGCATCCTCCGTATTTGGTGGTGACGGGCTCGAACCCCGGTCTAATCAAGAAGCGTGTGCTACGCACTGCTGCTCCTTCCCACCTGGCTACGGAGGCGCTACAAAGGAACTGGATGCAAAAAATAATTTTAATATCATATATTTGGATTTCAGGAAAGCTTTTGACACTGTTGCGCATGGAAGACTATTGTACAAATTGGAGCAGAATGGTATTAAGGGTAAGTTGCTACAATGGATAAAAGGATGGTTAAGTGCGAGAAGACAGAGGGTGGTAATCAATGGGTGCTGCTCTTCTTGGACTAATGTTATTAGTGGAGTCCCACAGGGTTCGGTATTGGGTCCACTGTTGTTTTGTATATATTGTATATTTATTTTGTATATTTATCAATGATATTGATGAAGGTATATCAGGCTTAGTGTCGAAGTTTGCAGATGATACAAAGATTGGCAGGGTTGTTAATGACAGTAATGGCAGTGTGCTACTGCAACAGGATCTAGATAATTTGGGCAGATGGGCTAAGAAGTGGCAACTGAAGTTTAACCTTGACAAATGCAAAGTACTGCATATGGGTAGAAGTAACCCCAAAGAAACGTACCAACTGTGTGGTACTACACTTAAGGTGGTAGAAAATGAAAAAGACCTGGGAGTAATTGTGCAGTCAGATATGAAGTTTTCTGAGCAATGCAGCCAGGCTGCCAGGGCAGGTCATGGGGTTTTGTCAATGATATATAGGAATTTTGCTAGCAGGGAAAAGGAGGTGATTATCCCTCTGTATAAGGCACTGGTCAGGCCACGCCTTGAGTACTGCGTACAGGTCTTGAGGCCTCATTTTAGGAAGGATGTAGATTTACTTGAGCGTGTACAGAGAAGGGCAACAAGATTGGTGAGGGGAATGAAGGGATCCTCTTATCAAGAGAGGCTTAAGTTCTGCAAATTGCAGTGGCTGGAGACTAGGCACGTGCGCGGTGATCTGATTGAGGTGTATAAGGCCTTGAATGGGTTCAAGATCCCATCAGAATTCAGCACGCTGAATTCTGATGGGATCCTTCCACTTGTTCAGATTACGAACCTAAGGGGGCATAAATTCAAATTAAGAAAGGACAGATGTAGAATAGATGTGCGGAAATTTGCCTTTAGCCAGCGGGTGGTTAATTGCTGGAATAAACTTCCATCTGTCGTTGTGGAAGTTGATAGGTTGAATAAATTTAAGGAGGAACTGGAGAGGCATTTGGAGGGAATGGCGTGATTTTTTTTTTTTTTTTTTTTTTTGGCTGATGCTGCATAAGCTCATACATTTGCTTTCTTGCATCACATGCCACTACTACTACTACTACTACTACTACTACTACGTAAAACCGTTATTTCGTTCGAATATTGCAGCCATTGTTTTTGTATATAGTGGTAGGGAATTCAAATTTTTAAGTGAGGTAGTTAGGTAGCTCTAACGTATAATTTATAGAGCAATACGCTTGACTGTTTCTATTAGAGAGCATAGTATTGACATTTAATTAATTTAATTTATTGATTTTATTCATTTAAAATATCATGCCCCAAACTAGAGCAGCAAACAACGGGCACAAAGTGGCAGGAGTGCTGTGACTCGGGGGAGAACTAAGGGGGGACGATTCTCCAACGCATCAGAGCCTAAAAATATGTGCGACTTGTGAAATGTTTGCCGAACCCTATGGAACGGAACATGATATTGCCATGGGAGATGTCTTTGTGTGTGCGCGATGTAAGGAGTGTAAGGAAATCAGGCGACAACTCAGCGTTGTTATGGGCCTATATGAGAATTTGAAGGACAGGGTGGATGCCCTCGAAAGATCTAAATTGAGGGCCCATCAGGCTGTCAGCTGCCCACATCAACGCCATAGCTTGCACTTGGTCATCACGCAACACAGCGGCAACCCTCAAAGCAGAATGCGCTGGTCCCACAGGAACTAATAGTTGTAGTAGTAGTAGCAGTGGCATTTGATGCAAGAAAGCAAGTGTATGAGCTTATGCAGCATCAGCCAAAAAAAAAAAAAAAAAAATCACACCATTCCCTCCAAATGCCTGTCCAGTTCCTCCTTAAATTTATTCAACCTATCAACTTCCACAACGACAGATGGAAGTTTGTTCCAGCAATTAACCACCCGCTGGCTAAAGGCAAATTTCCGCACATCTAATCTACATCTGTCTTTTCTTAATTTGAATCTATGCCCCCTTAGGTTCGTAATCTGAACAAGTGGAAGGATCCCATCAGAATTCAGCGTGCTCAACCCATTCCCGTTTCCCTGACTCAATTGTCAGGGAAACGGGAAACATGCTTTATAAAAAGGATAGGTGGAACAGGACCAGGGTATGTCTGCCAGGGGCAAAGGTTGATGACGTTGTAGAGCGGATATCATCTTTTAAGGGCACAAAAGGTGATATAGTTGTACACGTTGGCACTAATGATATTAAGAGTACGAGACCGGCAGAATTACTTAACAAGTACAGGTCACTGTTGAACAAAAGCCGGGAATTAAAGTTGAATTTGAAAGTGTCTGCAATTCGGCACAGACACGATAGAAGGGAGTATATGATGAGAGCCTTGTCGATCAATTCGGCCCTGGAAAGAATGTGCAAGGCTCAAGGGGTAGAAATTTTTTCAGCCTGGACTGTACTTGTTAACAGGAGAGACTGCTTCTATAGGGATGGGATACACTTAAATAGAAAGGGTGCAAGAATATTTGCTGATGCTATCGAGTCAGTGTTAGGTGGGTCGGAAAACTGATAGCTTGGGGGATACAAGGACTAATAGTTTAACAGTAGCTGTAGGCACGCAACTTCTATTAGAATAAGTAGCGATCTGGAGCGTGGGGTGTTGGGGGTTTCAGGGACGGGTGGCAGTCATCCTGAAATAGGTGGGTATATGGGATGTGTTAGGGTAACTAGGAATAGGAGTAGGAGCATGTATGCTTGCATGCATACCAATGCTAGAAGTATATTAAATAAATTTGATGAATTTGAAGTGTTGGTCAAGACATCAAAGGCGGATATTGTTGGGACAGCAGAGACGTGGTGTCACACAGATATAAGTAATGCTGAACTGGAATTTGGGGAGTACAATGTGTGCAGAAAGGATAGACAGGATAGAAAGGGAGGAGGTGTTATGCTGTTAATTAAGAAAAACATAAAATCAAAAGAAGTGCATCCAGTTGATATAGATGAACAGTGTGTGTTCACTGTTCATCTATATCAACTGGATGCACTTCTATCTATACTGAACAGTGTATAGATGAACAGTGCACTGTTGAGTCAGTTTGGTGTGACATAAGTGCTGCGAAAGCAAAAATAAGAGTAGGAGTGTGTTATAGGCCTAATGACTCGAATGAGTACAATGAACAATTGTACAGAGAAATAGAGTGGGCTAGTAAATCGGAATGTCTTATAATGGGAGATTTTAACTTCCCAGATATAGACTGGAACTTATGGGTTGGTCACTCGCACGTTAGTAAGACTTTTGTGGATTTATTGGATGATTGTTTTCTGCAGCAGCATGTTCGAGAGGCAACCAGAGAGGGTAATACTCTTGATCTGGTTATCAGCAGTGATCATTCGTGTATTAAGAATTTGCAGATAAAGGAACAACTAGGTGGCAGTGATCACAGTGTACTGATGTGGGATTTACTTAAAGATTTAATTACAATCAGGGGTAAAGGAAAGGGTTTTTGCTTCGGTAAGGGTGAGTACAGTGGTCTCCGACATTTTTTAAATTCTGTACAGTGGGATCAACTGACGATGTTACCAACAGTAAATTCTAAGTGGGAAGCATTCAACGCATTAATCGTGGATGCTACTAAAAGTTTCATACCTATTAAGAAATATTGTTCAAGGTTTAGGCCTAAATGGTTATCTAATGAACTAATGAGACTCGTAACAGAGAAGAAAAATGCATGGGATGCATATAAATTATCAAGCGACTCAGAAACCTATGGCAGATATAAGCTAGTCTGTAATCAGGTCACAAAGGAGGTTAGGTAAGCGAAGGCAGATAACGAGAAATCCTTGGCAAAAGATGCTAAGAAAAACAGCAAGGATTTCTTTACTTATATAAACTCTAAAAGGAAGGGAATGAATCTGATTGGTCCACTTGACATCGATGGTTCGACTGTTGATGATCCTGCTCAGATAGCAAACAAACTGAATGAGTATTTTGCATCTACATTCACACATGAGGAATTATTAAGGTTTGAAAATGGCAGAAGGTTATCAAATTGTAGCAGGATACTTAATGATTTTGTAATAACTGAAAGCAAAGTGGAGGAGAAATTGTTGAAGTTAAACGTAAGAAAAGCAGCTGGGATGGATGGGATCTATCCAGTTATATTAAAGGAGGCGGCAAAGCAACTAAGCAAACCCTTAGCCATGATTATGAGAGCATCCTTGGATTGAGGGGAGTTTTCCACGGACTGGAGATGTGCAAATGTATCCCCAATTCACAAAGGGGGATCGAAGGGTGACGAGTAATTAGAGACCAGTTAGTTTAACTTCTGTTCTGGGTAAAATAATGGAGTCACTGGTTAAAGATGCATTGCAGGATCATCTAGACAAGACTGCAGCAATAATTCAGACACAGCATGGGTTTGTTAAAGGAAAGTCTTGTCTGACAAATTTGATAGGATATTATGATGTGGTTACAAAGGAACTGGATGCAAAAAATAATTTTGATATCATATATTTGGATTTCAGGAAAGCTTTTGACACTATTGCGCATGGAAGACTATTGTACAAATTGGAGCAGAATGGTGTTAAGGGTAAGTTGCTACAATGGATAAAAGGATGGTTAAGTGGGAGAAGACAGAGGGTGGTAATCAATGGGTGCTGCTCTTCGTGGACTAATGTTATTAGTGGAGTCCCACAGGGTTCGGTGTTAGGTCCACTGTTGTTTTGTATATTTATCAATGATATTGATGAAGGTATATCAGACTTAATGTCGAAGTTTGCAGATGCTACAAAGGTTGGCAGGGTTGTTAATGACAGTAATGGCAGTGTGCTACTGCAACAGGATCTAGATAATTTGGGCAGATGGGCTAAGAAGTGGCAACTGAAGTTTAACCTTGACAAATGCAAAATACTGCATATGGGTAGAAGTAGCCCCAGAGAAACGTACCTACTGTGTAGTACTACACTTAAGGTGGTAGAAAATGAAAAAGACCTGGGAGTAATTGTGCAGTCAGAGATGAAGTTTTCTGAGCAATGCAGACAGGCTGCCAGACCAGGTCATGGGGTTTTGTCAATGATATATAGGAATATATATAATTGACAAAATTATACAGATAAGGCAATGGTCAGGCCATGCCTTGAGTACTGCGTACAGGTCTGGAGGCCTCATTTTAGGAAGGATGTAGATTTACTTGAGCGTGTACAGAGAAGGGCAACAAGATTGGTGAGGGGAATGAAGTGATCCTCTTACCAAGAGAGGCTTAAGTTCTGCAAATTGCAGCGGCTGGAGACTAGGCACGTGCGCGGTGATCTGATTGAGGTATGTAAGGCCTTGAATGGGTTGAGCACGCTGAATTCTGATGGGATCCTTCCACTTGTTCAGATTACGAATCTAAGGGGGCATAAATTCAAATTAAGAAAAGACAGATGTAGAATAGATGTGCGGAAATTTGCCTTTAGCCAGCGGGTGGTTAATTGCTGGAACAAACTTCCATCTGTTGTTGTAGAAGCTGACAGGTTAAATAAATTTAAGGAGGAACTGGACAGGCATTTGGAGGAAATGGTGTGATTTTTTTTTTTTTTTTTTGGCTGATGCTGCATAAGCTTATACACTAGCATTCTTGCATCACATGCCACTACTACTACTACTTCCGTATTGGCCTGGCTACAATTTTAAATTCAGTATCTCTTAAAGAATCTATTAAGCTGTTTGTGTCACTGTTCAACATATGGGACAGAAATAAAGTATTTTTTGATATTACTATTGTTGGTTGGTGTAGTATTTTGTATCCTATCCTTAGCTTGTACCCTAATTCGGTTTATTGTGGCAATGGAATAACCCCTGTTTAAGAACCTACTAGTTAATATTTGTATTTCTGAGTCCTAAGCAGATTCCGTCGTTGAATATTTATAGGCATTTATAAATTGATTAAAGATAATCGATCTTTTGTAGGTGAACGGGTGATAGCTATTATAATGTAGAAACATACCGGTGTTTGTAGGTTTTCGATAGATGCTAAATTTTATTTTATTGGACTCCCGGGTAAGCGTGAAATTTATAAAGTTTGATGACTTTGTATCCGTATCTTCCCTTTCCAATATAAATTTGAGTCTAGAATGAATATTATTAAACGAATGTAAAATGTATTGGATAGTACTACTATCAGTAATAACTAGAACATCGTCTAAATACCTCCCATAGTATGTGATATGGAGTAAAAGAGGCTTCAAATGTATATGCTCAATCATTGAGAGATAGATCTCTGACATTAAGCCGCTCAGGCTCAAACCCATTGGTAATCCAAAATTTGTTTGTACACCTTGTCTCGAAAGGTAATGTAGTTGGCCTCAACTAACAGTTTAATTAAGTGAAAAATTTCCTTAATAGGTAGCTTCGTATAATTAATCGGTGTCGAGTTTTTATTTAACATATCCCAAATAATATCTAATGTGTATTCAACGTTTATATAAGACTCAGAAATACAGATATTAACTAGCAGATTCTTAAACAGGGGTTATTCCATTGCCACAATAAACCGAATTAGGGTACAGGCTAAGGATAGGATACAAAATACTACACCAACCAACAATAGTAATATCAAAAAATACTTTATTTCTGTTCCATATGTTGAACAGTGGCACAAACAGCTTAATAGATTCTTTAAAGATACCGAATTTAAAATTGTAGCCAGGACAATACGGAAGTTATACACTATACTGAACAATCGCTCGGTTCTTTCCGCGTTCGCAACACAAATTAATGATTTGGTATACATTTCTTGCGGTGATTGCGACTCGTCTTACCAAGGTTCGACGCGATTTTCTCTTAATATTCGTGTAAATCAACATGAAGCCTCAGTTCGTGCTTCCCGTTCAGCAGCGTCAGAATTAGCCTTTCATGCCATTAACGAAAAACATACTTTTTTATTTAACGAGGCCAAAATACTTAACGTTCAACGTAATTATACGCGACTATTAATTGCGGAAACCGTAGAAATTAAATTACACGAGAATTCTGTTAATGTTCGGCGGCCATATTTGATCTCCGATGCGTGGACCTTTACGCGCATGCGCGAAGACAAATAATCACTATTTAAGTTTCAGGTTTAACCCGATTCTGTAATTTTCATTCCTGTGATCACGACATACGGTTGAAAAGCATTGTCAGCTTCAGGAAGGAAAATCGTTTTGAATATTTTCGTTAGATTCTTTTAATTGCGTTAATTTGATTTTTAATTGTTTTGAATTGTGTTAAATTGATTTTTTAATTGTTTTGAATTGTGTTAAATTGATTTTTTAATTATTTAAATTTTACTCTAATGTACTGGTAAGTTGTCGATTTTTTCGTTTTTTCCGTTTTAATTTCTGGAGGGTATCATACAGAAGTGTTCTACGTACTATATTGAGATAAACTTCTCTTATTATTTTACAAAAAAATATATATATAATGAAATAAATAAAAATTAAAAAATTAAAAATTAAAATAAAAATAAATTAAATAATAAAAATTAAAATAAATTAAATAATAAAAACAAAAAAAATAATAAAAATAAAATAAATAACACTAAAAAATAAAAATAAATAAATAAAAACAAATAAAAAATAAAGTAGGTGTGGCAGTACAGGGTGTACGGAAGAAGATGGGGGATTAAAGTAAGAGTAAGGGGATGTAGGTGAGGGCATACCCTATATTGACAGTGGAGCGTATACCCGACAGGAGAAAAGGGGGGGGAGAAGGGATAACTCCAGAAGGGTAGAAAAGCCACTCAGTGAGAGTGCTGAGTGTGACTTATATTTTGCAGTGGAGTGGTCAAGACCACTGGAGCCTATCCAACCATGTGGAAAGTTAGCAGGCAATTCTACCCTGGATGTTCCAGGGTTAGCAAGTCGATGCTGGTAAAACGGTCAAGTACACCAGCATCGACTTAGGCGGGGAAAGCAGTGACATCTGCTAATCACTGCTTTGTTTGTCGAAATATGGGAGTCACAACTTGTGAATCACTGCTTTCCCACTGTTTTGCTTGCTGCCATGTTGGAAGGTGTATGCCGTTCTGGATTTTACCGTGATATTTATTCGACCTTGAGAATGCCGCGCACTCCAAATACACAGGTAAATAATTACATAAGTCATTTCCTAATCAGATATCGACCAGTGCGTTTCGACAGGTGTGTCTTTTACGTAGAAAAGATTTGACTTATTCTGTATGCCTCTACATTTTACGTAGAAAAGCGTGCGCGGGGTTGGGCGAAGTCCCCTAGTCACCATACATTAAAAAAACTTAGACTATAATCATTGTATTCTTTATTCGAAAAATTCTTGGGTTTTATAAGCATATAAATAACAATACTGGTCAACAAAATGATTTTTTTCCCATCAAACTTGTAAACAGAACCAGTTTTGTGCGCTGATTTCAAATATGTTTTTGGTCTTTTTCAAGCCCTGATAGTTTTTCGTAATACGACTGCTGATAATATCAATACACAAATTAATTAAGGCGATTTCATTACAAAACATGAGACTGGTTACAATTACAATTTTATCACTTTTATAGTTTAAACTTAATACATTTTATATACATAGTTAAAATAACAGTACACTATTATAAAAAAGATATGCACAATTTAAGAATGTTGTGCTTTTGGTGCAATTTTTTCTGAATGTTGCGGTAAAAGGTTTCTGGAACAAACAGCAGTAGTTGTAATAGCTCCAGAAATCTTGGTATCGATTTTCCATTGATTTAATGTCTTGATGGAATCGTTCTCCCCGTGTTCGTTATTCACCGTTCCAAGGTTTTCGGGAGAGAAGTCTAAATGTGAATGCAGGAAATGAAGTTTCAGCGACCATCCCATTTCTTTATATGCATTTATATAATTTATGAACTCCATCTTTGAATGCGGGAGACCTGTGCCTGTTACGCTAAAGTTTCCACAAAGCCATGAAAGCCTGCCGTACTTTTAGTTCTAATACATTGTGGTATTTGTTAAAGCTTTCATCTTGCAGAAACTCTCTGATTTGAGGCCCACAAAGATTCCCTCTTTCAGTTTCTCTGCACTGATCTTTGGGAATTTCTCACTTAAATAATGAAATCCTCTGGAATTCTTCTTATTCATGGCTTTCTGAAACCCTTCATTAGGCCAAGTTTAATAGTAATAGTAATAGAGGCATGTGATGCAAGAAAGCAAGCGTATGACCTTATGTAGCATCGGCCAAAAAAAAATTCACAACCATTCCCTCTAAATGTTTGTCCAGTTCCTCCATGAATTTATTTAATCTATCAACTTCCACAACTACAGATGGAAGTTTGTTCCAACAATTACCCACCCGCTGGCTAAAGACAAATTTCCACACATCTATTCTACAACTGTCTTCCCTCAATTTGAATTTATGTCCCCTTAGGTTCTTAATCTGAGCAAGTAGAAGAATCCCATCAGAATTCAGCGTGCTCAACCCATTCAATGCCTTATACATCTCAATCAGATCAGTTGGCAGGTGCCTAGTCTCCAGCCGCTGCAATTTGCAGAACTTAAGCCTCTCTCTTGGTAAGAAGATCCCTTCATTCCCCTCACTAATCTTGTTGCCCTTCTCTGTACAAGCTCAAGCAAATCTACATCCTCCTAAAATGAGGTCTCCAGGCCTGTACGCAGTACTCAAGGCGTGGCCTGACCATTGCCTCGTACAAAGAGATCATCACCTCCTTTTCCCTGCTAGCAAAATTCCTGTATATCATTAACAAAACCCCATGACCTTCTCTTGCAGCCTGTCTGCATTGCTCAGAAAACTTCATATCTGACTGCACAATTCTCCCAGGTCTTTTTCATTTCCTACCGCCCTAAGTGTAGTACCACACAGTTGAGATGTTCCTCTAGGGTTACTTCTACCCATATGCAGTACTTTGCATTTGTCAATGTTAAACTTCAGTTGCCCCTTCTCAGCCCATTTGCCCAAATTTTCTAGATCCTGTTGCAGTAACACACTGCCATTACTGTCATTAACAGCCCTGCCAACCTTTGTATCATCTGCAAACTTCGATACTAAGCCTGATATACCTTCATCAATATCATTGAAAAATATACAAAAGAACAGTGGGCCCAACATCCAACCCTGTGGAACTCCACTAATAACATTAGTCCAAGAAGAGCAGCGCCCATTGATTACTACCCTCTGTCTTCTCCCACCCAACCATCCTTTTATCCATTGTAGCAACTTACCCTTAATACCATTCTACTCCAATTTGTACAGTAGTCTTCCATGAGCAACAGTGTCAAAAGCTTTCCTGAAATCCAAGTATATGATATCAAAATTATTTTTTGTATCCTGTTCCTTTGTTATCACATCATAGTGTCCAATCAAAATTTTCAGAGAAGACTTAACAAAACCATGCTGTGTCTGAATTATTGCTGCAGTCTTGTCTAGATGATCCTGCAATGCATCTTTAACCAGTGACTCCATTATTTTATCCGGAACAAAAGTTAAACTAACTGGTCTGTAATGTGTAGAAGTGGAAGGAAAATCTTCATTTGATCCACTGCACACTAGTAGTTCTTGGTTCATATATGCTTCTTTGAGGTCTGTCACGTCTGATCTAATGGTTTGCGGAATGGAATACAACAATATTTTGTGAACCTTGAATGCACTTTAACTTACCAATGACTTTTAGGTCACCTCAGATATTCCATCGATGATTTTTGTATTGAATTTCTTCGAGTAGAGAGTCTTCATGTTGTAGTATATCTCCTTCAGATGAACAAAGTATAAAGTGTGTTCGTTGTTTAGCGGCGCTAGGGGTTTTCCCCCATCTCCGCGTTGTATCCTTTGTTTGTGAAGCACATTACTCTGGGGAGGCCAGAGACTTAAAAATGTATGGGTCGTGGTAGCGCTATGTTCTGTTGTTCTTCTGACCATTTAGAAGTTCCTTTTGGGACCCACCGTTGCCACACTTTGCCGCGGGGAGGGAGTCAGGAACCCAGTAGATTTTATTTGTACTTGGCAGGCCCTGCCAACTAGTTTCCGGAGATTTCAGTGGCAAGGCATATAAAAATATTAAAAAAAAAAAAAAAAAAAAAAATGGAAACTCTAGCATTTACATCGCGGTAGCCAAAATGGATTTCAACGAAGGTTGTTCAGAATTTAGACTTGCATTTTAGTTTAGTTTAAGTGTGTACTCTGTCGACATAGTTAGAGTGGGGGTGAGACTGAAGGGAATATTATTATATTATTATTATATAGGGTCTCCCGTTTGTGTGTTATGTATGTAAATTGCGTGTGTTCTGTGGTCGATTTGCCTGTTTTGCTGGACGAAAAACCCCAGTTTCTGCGGAAAAAACCTTGTATCTACGCCTGAGACCGACTAATTCAGCCATGGAGTGAAAAAAACCCCATTAAAGTTCCTCACGTCATTGTTGGGATTCGAACTCGGACCTTCCCCCCCTATGTGGGGAGGACGGTGACGATACCACTGTGCTATCCACGCAGACAGACTGGGGGCAACAGACAGAAATATACGGAGGGAGATTTTCTCCTCCCCCCGGCCGGGAGAGGAAGTATAGGTACCCCGCAAGGGAGCGGAGTACGAATCGCCAGGTGGCGCTTAGTCAGCAGGGCTGCACTTAGTCAATTCTGGTGTGTGCCTGAGCATATTCGCAGTCAGAAAGTCAGGGCCATCACATTAAGGATTCCCGATCCACTTATCCTGTGGTGTCTGTTGGATCAGTCCTTATTGGTTTATTCAATTTCCTGGGTTTTGGTCAGCCTGGTCCTATTCACTATGGGTTCCAGTAGTCTTGAAGCCTGACTTTTGCAGGGGATCAATTTCCTGATACTGGGCTTGGGTGGTTCATCCAAGGGTTAGTTTGAGAGCGCTGTGGTCCATGATCTCTGAGCTGATTTCTTTTTGACAGCCAAGTTATTGTCCGCTGTACTTTGTGTTATGGTCATTTCAGATCTGCTTTCGCGCTCCTGTGGATAGTCGAGCTTTTTGCGTGTTTCTGGTGTCAGTCATCAATCTTTGGGTTTATTGTCAGTTTAGTGCGATTTGTGCTCTCCTTTGTACTGCAATTTGCAGACATTAAGCCTTTCTTGGTAAGAGGATCCCTTCGTTTCCCACACCAAACTTGTTGCCCTTCTATGTACTTGTTCTAGCAACGCAACATTCTTCTTAAAATGAGGTCTCCAGACCTGTACGCAGTACTCAAGACGGAGCCTGACCATTGCGTTATACAAAGAGATAATCACCTCCATATCCCTACTAGCAAAATTCCAGTATTGACAAGATACCCTCTTGCAGCCTGTCTGCACTGCTCAGAAAACTTCATTCTGACTGCACAATTACTCCCAGGCCTTTTTCATTCTCTACCACCCTGAGTGTAGTACTACACAGTTGGTATGTTTCTCTGGGGCTACTTCTACCCATATGCAGTACTTTGCATTTGTCAATGTTAAATTTCAGTTGCCATTTCTCAGCCCATTTGCCCAGATTTTCTAGATCCTGTTGCAGTAGAATACTGTCATTAATAACCCTGCCAACCTTTGTATCATCTGCAAACTTTGACATTAAGCCTGATTAACCTTCATCAATATTATGGATAAATATACAAAACAACAATGGGCCCAACACCGAACACAGAGGGACTCCACTAATAACATTAGTCCGTGCAGTCCTTCACCCAACGCCGAATCCAGAAGGACTCCACTAATAACATTAGTCCATGAAGAGCAGTGTCATTGATTACCACTCTCTGTCGTCTCCCACTCAACCGTCCTTTTATCCATTGTAGCAACTTGCCTTTAATGCCATACTGCTCCAATTTGTACAGCAGTCTTCCATGTGCAATAGTTCAAAAGCTTTCCTGAAATCCAAGTATATGATATCAAAATTATATTTTGCATCCAGTGCCTTTGTGACCACATCATAGTATCCAATCAAATTGCTCAGACAAGACTTCCTCTTAACAAACCTATGCTGTGTCTGAATTATTACTGCAGTCTTGTCTAGATGATCCTGCAATGGTCCTTTAACCAGTGACTCCATTATTTTCCGCGGAACACAAGTTAAACTAACAGATCTGTAATTATTCATGTCACCCTTTGTCACCCTTTGTCCCCCTTTGTGAATTGGGCATACATTTGCACATCTCCTGTCCGTGGCGATCTTCTGAGTCCAAGGATGCTCTCATAATTATGGCTAAAGATTTGCTTACTTCATTTGCCGCCTTCTTTGATATAACTGGATATATCCCATCTACCCCAGGTGCCTTTCTTATTAGCATTAGTAGAGGCAAACTTATTCAGTATCAAAAAAAAAAAAAAAGTTCCCATTTCACCCATCCATTCGCTTCTTCCTTGAATTTATTTAAGCTATTAACTTCCACAACGACAGATGGAAGTTTGTTCCCGCAATCAACTACCCCCTGGCTAAAGGCCAATTTCAGCACATCTCTTTCCTCAATTTCAGTTTATTCCCCCTCAGGTTTGTAATCTGAGAAGAGGAAGAATCCCATCAGCATTGAGTCTGATCAGTCCATTCAATTTGGATCAGTCCAAATACACTTAAATCAGATCACCTCGCAGGTGCCTGCCTAGTCTCCTGACGCTGCAATTTACAGAACTTAAGCCTTTCTTCGTTATGTGTAACTTCAACAATTACTCCTTCACTTTGCTCTCAGTTATGACAAAATTATTAAGCTCTCTGTTAGAGTTTAATAAGCTTCTGTCCTCCAATTCCCAACAGAATTCCTGATGTGTGAGTGTAGATGCAAAATACTCATTAATTTTGGTCACTTGGTGAGCAGGATCATCAACACTCGAACCATCGATTTCAAGTGGACCAACCTGATTTATCCCCTTCTTCTAGAGTTTATATAAGTAAAGAAGTCTTTGCTATTTTTCTTGCATCCTTTGCCAAAGATTTCACCTAATCTGCCTACGCTTGCTTAACCTCCTTTGTGACTTGATCACAGACTAGCTTATATGTACCATAGGCTTCTGTATTTCCTGATAATTTATATGCATCCCAAGCATTTTTCTTCTCTGCCACGAGTCTCATTAGTTCATCTGACATCCATTTAGGCTTAATCTTGAACAGTATTTCTTTGAAAAGCCTAGTAGCTTTCAAGGTTAATTCCTTGAATTCTTTCCATTTGGAATTCGCTTGTTGGTAACATCATCAGTTGTTCTCACTGTATAGAATTGAAAAACTGTCTGAGACCACTGTAGTTACCTTTACGAAAGCAAAATCCCTTCCCTTTACCCCTGAAGGTAGTTACGTCTTTAAGTAAATCCCACATCAATAGACTGTGATCACTGCCACTTAGTGGTTCCTTTATCTACATATTCTTAATGCACGAATAATCACTGCTGATAATCAGGTCAAGAGTATTACTCCCTCTGGTTGCCTCTCGAACATGCTACTGTAGAAAACAATCATCCAATAAATCCACAAAAGTCTTGATAGTGTGCGAGTGACTAATCCACAAGTTCCAGTCAATATCTGGGAAGTTAAAATCCTCCATTACAAGACATTCTGATTTACTGCCCCTCTCTATTTTATTTCTCTGTACAATTGTTCATTGTACTCATCAAAGTCACGAGGCCCATAGCACACTCCTACTCTAATTTTTGCTTTCCAAGTGGTTATGTCACACTAAACTGACTCAACACTGCACTGTCCATCTATGTCAATTGGATGTACTTCCTTAGATTTTATGTGTTTCTGAGCTAGCGGCATAACCTCTCTTCCCTATCCTGTCTATTTTTCTGTACACATTGTACTCCTCATATTCCAATAACGCTCTTAACCAAGTGTTTCTTTAGTCTTGAGGCGAGGAGTTCTTTTTTTATCTCTGGAGTGAGTTAGTTCTCTAATGGGGTCATTCAACTGATCCTTGAGTAAAAAGCTTCGAGACCCATGTTTCTTTGTCAGGTGTGTACGATCAGCTTGAGTTCTCAGGTCTCCAATCGCATCTTTATCCCATTCTATTTTGTCTTCTAAAGAATTTAGTCCATGCTGTGGCGGTACGAGAATTGTCATACTGGCAACAGAGGGATTGGTCTATTCTCCGAGTCCAGGTTCTAAAAAACAATTTTGTCCTTATTCTTCACTGAGAATCCAGATACATTCACGTGACATGAGTAAAAATCACCATTGTGGTATTCTGGCTCCCTCCATGGGGCACTGATATAGCAAACAGTATCTATTTCTTACTTTTGCACAAACATTCAAGTAATCCATTTGAACAAGCATTGTGTAGTGCATGTAGTGCCCATGCCTTATCTTGGTGACCTGGACAGCCAAAGTATAACTGGTAAATTTCCGAATATCCATCGTGATTATACATTGAAAGGACAGAATTCATGGGTTATCTGGTTCCTGGCAACGCGACGCTGTCAGCCCTCTCGCTAGTGGACGAACCCACCTCTTGGCGGGTATGTAGGTACACTGCATCACTGCATTCACGTAGACGGTAATTCGATCTCGATATGGATAAACGTCGTGAGTTAACCGACTTTGCAAGCGGGATGATAGTGGGTGCAGGGGCGCGTTATACCCTCATGGGGCCAAAGGCAAAATGGAATTTGGGGGCTCCATATAAAGAAAAAACTAATAAAGAACATTTTCAATTTCATTTTATTGTGACAACAAAAAAAAAAAAAAAAAAAAAAATATATATATATATATATATATATGACGTAAGAAAAAATATCTAATTCAGAAATAATACATACACTTAAACTAATAAGTATTTTTATACTACTTTATATGGACTTTTCGTGCTTTTTGGGCTGAGAAATTGTATATCAGTTCATTATAATCAATCCTCTTTGTGATATCATTCTCAATACAGATTATTGCCAAATTACTTAATTTTTCTTGTCCAAGTGAATTTCTCATATATTTCTTAACTCTTTTGAGCACAGAGAACGATCGTTCTGCTGATGCGTTCGAAACAGGAATTGACAAAAATAGTTTTAAAATTATGTTCATATTAGGAAAAGTTGATGTTAGTCCTCCATGGATTGCTTCGTACATTAAAGAAGGTGAATATAAATTTTCATTTTTTGCAAAATGTATAAAACGCGTTAATTCTTTGAAAACATTAGCGCCAGTGTCATCTGAATAAGTTTATTAAATTACAGTGGCGGACAAAAAAACTGCATCACTTGTGAATTTTGCAAATACTGTAATGTGTTTTGCGCTGCATTGTGGGTTGCAGAAATGTTTGAAATGCATTTGTTAGATTAGATATATATATCCCTGTGAATGAAATCCAATAAAAAGACTCCACCTGATATACCTAATTGCCATAAATATCTTCCCAAAGGGTAAAATGCGTAATTAATGGAAATATGGGAAATGGCAATCATGACAACCAAACATACATTTTATTGCATTTACTTGTAAAAACTGAAATGACAAGTTAACGTAATAGTATTATCTACTGTAAATCAGCAAAATAAGTCCTCAATATTTTGTTGTCCCTCCTCGAGCTGCAATTACAGCCTTCCAACGATCTGGGATAGAGTTAATCAACTTCTGGATATACGGTTGCCCAATTTCGTGGTACCACACGCTTATAGTGCTCTTATGCAGCTGAATCTTACTTGTTGGCTTCTTCTGACCAATTTTAGACGACATTATGTACCAGAAATTTTCAACAGGGTTCAAATCTGTACTGTTGCAGAGCCAATCCAACACTGTAATGCCAGCATTTCTGAGGTATGACTGCACCTTAAGGGAGAAAAACAATGGAAAATATTGGTGTAAATACGTTTTAAGCCTTGTGAGACAAGAAGACAAAAAAGGTAAAGTGCAGCCATTATCAACTCACTGCAGGATGGAAGCCTCCTCAACAATTCATGCTGAGGGAAATGGTCCCTCATCTGCCACGCTGGTCCAGTGCTGGTTGGCAGATAGACCGTATTCAGCAGTCAGGGGCTTGAACCCCAGTCTACTCAAAGACCGTGTGCTACTGCACTCCCGCTCCTGACCACTCGGCTACAGAGAGGCCATACATTAAGACAAACTCATCATTAAATCTAAATACCATGAAACTTACCAATTTTGCTGTGTGGCAAGGTGCTGAGTCCTGTCGAAAAATGCAGTTTTGGACGTCTGTGTGGTGATCCTTAATAACGGATTTCAGGCACTCCTCCAAGATAGCAGTGTAGGTTTCTGCATTCACCGTTAGGTTAATAAACTTAATTTGCCCCAACCTTTTGCTTGTTATGCATCTCCAGACTATCTGACCGGCAGGGAACTTTACAGTCGGGTGTTATGCAGTCAGGATGGTATGCCTCCGATTTTCGTCTTCTCACATATCTCCTCCCATCCAAGCCATGCAGGTTGAATTTTGTTTGAGCGTGTAGCACAGTGGTATCGTCTCCGTCCACCCCACATAGGGTGGAAAAGCCCCGGGTTTGAATCCCGTGGATGACGCGAGGAACTTTAGTGGGCTTTTTGCACTCCGTAGCTGAGGTCTCAGGCGTAAATAGCAAGGTTTTTCCAAACCCCAGAAACTGGGGTTTTTTCGTCCAGTAAACAGGAAATCGACCAGAGAACACACGCAATTTACAGACAAAATAAATATATGGGTAGATTTAATAATTTATGGGGGACCCTAATATCATAAATTTTTTTTTTTTTTTTTTCATGTTGAATTTTGATTCGTCAGAAAAGATGACAGTGTCCCGTTGCTCTTTTGTCCATGAAAGATGCGTTTAAGCCCAAGCAAGTCGCTTCTTCCTCATTTGTTGGGTCAACAGAGACTTCTTGGGCCAATAGGCATGTAGACCACATTCAGGCGTGCGGGTGCATAAGTACACGTGCCTTGAGTGACCGGGGTTCAAGCCCGTGACTGCTGAATATGGTGCTATTTCTTGTATTCTCTCTATCTTGTGAACTCCTCTGACCGTTTGGTCGTCCCGGAGTATAAACAGAAAATTTATTTAAATTTATTTATTCCGAAAGCCATCTTTGGTGCACTAGTTTCAACACCATCTCAAAGTGCAGTTTTAGATCAGGAGCACTAGCATGGCGATTACGAAGTTTCAAATATCGACCTTGGGAAGGCGTAGTCACTCTCTTACGGCCTGATTTAGGTCTTCTCTTCACATCACCAGTTTCACGCTTTAATTTCAGCACCCGGGATACTGTTGACTTGTGGCAGCCTATTTTATCAGTGATAACACGCGTAGAAAGCCCTTCCTGGGACAGAGCAACAGCTACACGTTTTTTTTTTTTTATTATTGTCAACTGAACATATGGAGCCATGCTTACGCCTCCGCAAAACAAGATACTAATGAGCATGTATACCCTTCCAACGCCGTATTTATAGAAACGGCTGATGCAATACCTTGCAATTACTGTCTGATGCAATAGAAGCGTTATCTGAAGCAATACCTTTGCTTTGCGATAAACAAAATGACTGTAATCAAACAATATCTTATACGTTTCACTACAAATGTTGCCTTTTTTTTTTTTTTTTTTTTTTTAAGGTGATGCAGTTTTTTTTTTTTTTTTTTTTTGTCTGCCACCATATATAATGACAATGGCGCCTCCGTAGCCAGGTGGGAAGGATCAGCAGTGCGTAGCCCACGCTTCTTGATTAGACCGGGGTTTGAGCCCGTCACCACAAAATACCAGGATGCGGAAAGGTCAGGGAATGACCACCGCATATTCCTGGAGCAATATGGCCTTAGTTGCTAATGCTCCTAAAAACCAAATAACAACAACAATATAATGACAATGATTTTAAAAGATTTACAGTATGTTGTAAATTCGAATCTTTATTTTGAAGATTTTCCAATTCGTTCGCAAAAATATTTTTCTCTTCCACTTTCAACACCCTTAAGCATAAGGCTGTCAGGGGCGCTGGTTCCATACAAGGAAGTCTTTACTTTTCAATTAACTCAACTATTTAAGGAAGAACTAAATACAAAATTTATCAAAATAGGTAAAACCATTTTTGAATAAAATGTAGTTTTCATATGAATCTTCAAGTTCATTGACCATCAGGTAAAAAGTCAGTTTCCGATAAAAATTACTTAAAAATATTAGTAAAAAATAGCAATGAGTTTTTCAAACAGTGATTTTGGGGACCACCTCTGATCGGGGGCCCTAGGCAGATGTCTTTTTTGCCTATTGGATAACGCGCCCCTGAGTGGGTGCCCGACGCATTGGTCACTCTATCGCGGAGGTGGTGCAGAAATTGCACTATCCCTGTTCCACAGTATGAAGAGTGTATCGGGAATACGCCATTTCCAGAATAACACCTCATCGTGGAGAGCACTGTGGGCGGAGAAAGGTGGTGGATGAACGTGGCCGTCGACGTCTGTCTCGCATTTCAGCCAATTGGAGAGAGCGACAGTGGCACAAATCACCGCCGACTTCAACGAGGGAGGTGCCAGTAACGTCTCTACCAAGACCATCAGGCGATCATTAGCCACAATAGGTTATGGGAGCCACCGACTCACCAGAGTTCCATTGCTAACACCACAACACAGGACTCTACGCCTCAACTGGGCGAAAGAACATCGGCACTGGCCCTTAGATGATTGGAGACGGGCCTTCTGGTCAGATGAGTTCTGTTTCCAGTTATTTCGAGCGGACGGGAGGGTGCGTATCTGACGGAAACAGCACGAAGCTATGCACCCTCATGTCAACAAGGAACTGTTCAGTCAGGTGGACGGTTGGTAATGGTCTGGGGCGTGTTCAACCGGCACACGTTGGGACCTCTGGTACGGCTAGACGCATCTGTGAACGGTCCTTGCAGACCATCTGCATCCCTTCATGGTCATCGTGCACCCGCAAAGCAATGGGCTCTGTGGGTGCGCGATGTGGATAGACAAATTGTTCCAGCAGGACAATGCGCCTCCCCATAGAGCTGTGGTGACTAGAATAGGGTTCAAAGAGCATTACGCAGATTTTACGACCCCATGGGATAGTCTTCTCGTTCACCGGACCTGAACCCTGTGGAGCATCTTTGGGATGCTGTGGATAGGTCCGTCCGAGCTTTGGATCCTCCACCCAGGAATGCGATGGAATTATGGACAGCGGTGCAGCAAGCATGGATGGAAATACTTGTGGAACGCTTTCGTGAACTAGTGTACTCAATGCCTCGCCGTGTGACTGCCCTTATTTGGGCGAAAGGGGGGCCTACCCGTTATAGGTTGGTAGCCTATGTGATTTCTGTCCACTCAGTACACGCTCTTGTGATTTAGTTAGGAAAGAGCCGCACACATAGTGTGCGGCTCTTTCCTAACTTAATTTTGTGGAGTGATTTAGTGATCAATTTAGTGGAGTGATTTTTACACTTTCGAGAAGTTCATTTTTATCATATCATGATAATTAATGTGTTTCAATAATTCATCGGATCTTACCTGGAATAATTTATAATTAAATAATAAACTATGAAATAACAAGAATACAGTTGCATTCAAACAATTAAATAAATATGAATGTATAAATAATAATTATATTCATCTAGGTTGGAGGAATAGGTTTGCGAGTGGCAGTAGCGTAGCTACCCTTTTTCGGGCCCGGAGGCAAAGAACATGTTCAGGCCCCTACTTAATTAATGAAAATTGCAAAAACAGGAGACAGCCAAAGATGCCAAGCCCCTAAAGGGCCCGGGCCTGGAGGCAATTGCTTTGCCTGCCTACATGGTAACTACGCCACTAGCGAGTGGTGTAATCATTCTCATCATGTTAATATAATCTGTTTCATTGCAAATACTAGATGAGCTAGAGAAAAACGAAAAAGAGTTTTGTAACCAGCGTCCCCGAGTACCCAGAATCATCTGTCCAGGTGACTGATGATTCTGGGTAGCCAAGCGGTCAGACACAACAACAGAACACACACAGAATACACACAAACATACACTACTTATTTCTGGCCCTTCTACAGTGGTACTGTTCTTCACAGAGATACGAGGCGGAGATGAACTGACGTTCTAGGTGCCGCCCATTACAAAAACACATGTCCACATGTCCACACATGTAATCAGCGTCCATGGATCTATCTAGTACATGTCTTTTTTTTTTTTTTTTTTTACCCTAATGAAAAATACATGACCTTCGTAATCCACAGTTCTAATAGCCAACTCCGCTTTCTGATGGCTGGCTAAGAGAATATCAGATTTACTTAATGCATTAATTAAGATATTAAGATCTACTTAATTAATAACTAGTACAGCATATAGTATACTCGTATAGGCTTGTATATAAATTCAGATAATTTTTTTGTTTATCCTCTGAGATGGTCACATCGGATCAGAGGAGCTCACGGGATATAGAATACCAGAATATTACTGTATTTTGTGATATCACACGGAAAGTACGAATTACGCACACATGGTGTGCGTAATTCGTACTTTCAGCCAATCGCTCGGTTATGGTCATAGATGAACATAACTGCCAGTGCTAGATCCTCATACAATTCCAAGTGGTATCAAGTAGGGTATTGAGTCTCGACCTGAAACAATAGACACAGCTTCTCTAGATGTACTTAATGCTAAAAAACACTTAGTGTCAAAATACACATAGTTGCTCATTGGCATCATTAGAGATACCAGAATAGCTGAAGTTTCTCCCAGATCAGTATTTTTTGGTCTCTCAGTGTTTTAGAGTAACTTTTCTTCTTGCATAACGTTCAGGGTGACGCAATGTCTACATGCCAGCATTGAATAATTGAATATAGTGATTCTTTGGGGTAATGAAGGCAATTCCATTATTGCTATTTAAGAAACTTTTATTGACTAATAAGAAATGAAGCCAGTGAGAATATCAGGGTGATTACTGATCTACGTTATATTGAGCCCGTACAGAAATCCCTAATGTTTTTATAGTTCTTTGTTTTTCATCAAAGGACAAATACAGAAACGTAGAGATCTCAAAATTAGTGTTTTTTGTTTGTTTGTTATAGAGTTTTAGGCGCATCAGCGATTCAGGCCATTTTGTGCCTTATATATTATTCTGTAAATTTCTTGTGTTCTTGGTCGATTGTGTCTGTTTGCTAAACGAAAAACTCTAGTTTCCGGGAGAAAAAACATGCTACCTCGCCTGTGACAGACTAACTCAGCCACGTTGTGAAAAAGATCCATAAAAACTCCTCATGTCATCGACGGCATTTGAACTCAGGTGTTTTCCACTGGGGGGGAGGGGACGGCGATTCTACTAACTATGCTACCCGCATGGGCATGAGTGCCTTGTATACCGCACCCCGCCAAAAGTGATATGTGACATCGCCATATGAGATGTAACAGAAATGATGCCATTTCACCTACTTCGGTAATTTAGTACGAACTAAAATGATGCTTTTCACTAACTTGTTCGTCTGTTAATGAAACGTTGTTTAATGAGCATGCATT
Organism: Mastigoproctus giganteus; assembly: GCF_048544385.1. Lineage (NCBI taxonomy): Eukaryota > Metazoa > Arthropoda > Arachnida > Uropygi > Thelyphonidae > Mastigoproctus > Mastigoproctus giganteus. The sequence goes on from NC_143582.1 coordinate 16,356,687, forward strand.
TATTCAATTTGAACAGAAAAAAAAAAAAAAAAAAAAAAAAAAAGAAAGAATTCTTGCTATAACTGCAAAGGGATATCTGAGCAATGCACCGTCATGTTTTGAATTGTGAAACGGAAGGATTTAATATCAGTTGCGTTGTGTGTATAAGTAAATTTTCTGTTTATACTCCGGCACGACAACCAAGTCAGTAGAGTTTACAATACATCGTCAATACAAATATTTATCGTATTTAGTAGTCACGGGTTTGAACCCCGATCCACTCAAGGAACGCGTGCTATGCACTCTCGCTCCTGACCACTCGGCTGCGTCAGGTCTTTATGTTGTAGGTTTTAACATTTTTTTCGACAATAAAATAAAATACTGTGTTTTTTTTTTTTTTTTTTTGTTCCTATATTGTAGATAAAGGTCTTAGTGTTTCTTCGATTAAAAGATGCTGAATTTATTCCACTTTTAATACTTACTAATTTCAGTATGTTTCATTTTGTGATTGTAACATGACGAAGTACGTATATTTTAATAATGTCGTGGGGACAGTTTTAACATCTCAAATGGAAACGTTGGTAACACGTTATAATTGATTCTAGTGATTCTTCATTTTGTATAGGCTGACACGTTTATAGAATTTTATTCTTATTTTGAGAGAGAACTGAATGATTTAGAGATATGTGTTTGTTCAACCAGAGAGAGAGAGAGAGAGAGAGAGAGAAAGAAAGAGAGAAGGAAATTGAGGTACTGTGCTTTCAAAGGATGAATACACAACTTCAGATCATCTGCGAACAGTTGTCACTGGAACACGGACGACATATTGTTTAGATATAGTAAAAACAGACGCGGGTTTTGTTTGTTATTTGGTTTTTAGGAGCATTAGCAACTAAGACCATATTGCTCCGGGATATGCGGTGGTCATTCCCTGACCTTTCCGCATCCTCCATATTTGGTGGTGATGGGCTCGAACCCCAGTCTAATCAAGAAGCGTGTGCTACGCACTGCTGCTCCTTCCCACCTGGCTGCAGAGGCACCACAGACGCGCGTCTAATGGAGAACCTTGTGGGACGTTATATGAAGTAACACAGTAAGAGAAACTGAGGTCTCGCTTTCAACAACAGATTGTTCGTTCGTTATTTGGTTTTTAGGAGCATTAGCAACTAAGGCCATATTGCTCCGGGATATGCGGTGGTCATTCCTTGACCTTTCCGCATACTCCGTATTTGGTGGTGACGGGCTCGAACCCCGGTCTAATCAAGAAGCATGTGCTACGCACTGCTGCTCCTTCCCACCTGGCTACGGAGGCGCCCTCAACAACAGATAAATGACGATTTACTTATTAGCTATTCAATCAGATTCGGGGGAAGAGAAACTAAACCATTGGTAGAAAGTTTAAAGAGAGTAATATTGGGATGAATAGAATCATAATGAATCAGTTTATTTTATTTTATTATTATTATTATCAGAATTAGTATGGATAAAGTGGATAAATTCGGCGAGATGAGAGAGGGGGGGGAAGTCAGTCCTTTTAAAAGGTTGATGGAAAACAGATATTTCAGAATTAACGTTTCAAAGATTTTGGCAATAGCGTTAAATATGGTGATGGAATGGTTACTAATCAGATGGCGCACTATGGCCATAGACGCCCATCCGTCTAAAAAATTCCCAAACAAACAAACTATCAGTTTTATTCCCCTTTCCCTTAAAAAAAAAAAAAAAAAAAAAAAAGAAAAAAGGAATTACGTGAGTGTGCTAAAGCGAAAGGATGCAACCACTATGAAAACAGTAGTTGATGAAAACTGTTAGAACGAGAGACATTACAGTCTTTTTAATAAAAGGGGGGAGAGGAACAAGCGACACTACAGTCTTTTTAGTAAAAGGAGGGAGAGGAACAAGTAGGCGCGCATCTGGACAGGAAGCAGCAGGACCTTGCAGTGACATTTAAGTAAAGTTATACTGGCATAATACTGCTGCAATAATTACTTTAAAAAATAAAAGAGTTCTATGAGCAAAATCTCTGTTGTGCGTTACTCATCAGTTTAGATGTGTTAACATTGGCCCTACAGGTGGGGCAATTTACAATTGTTACACTGCGTTTTCGTGAAATGTTTACAGAATTCGATTCAACTATAACATAAACGTTACAGTTCCTTTAAAGGTATATCTACAATCACAAAAGAACAACCTTACAAATAAATTTCGTTGTCATTTCAAGGTAAATATAGTTTCGTCATAAAAGGAAATTGAAAAAATGTTACAATGGACCCCGGTCTCTCCGACTACGCACAACACACTGATGAGGAGTAGTGAATAACATGGAAAAGTATCTAGTTGTAGGATGATCGTAGGTACGGGGAAAAACTCTTGGGAAATAAGGGTGGGAACGAGTAACAAAACCACTTACTCCTTCAATTTAAAAATTTGATATTTGTGACTTGGATTCGTATTTATCGATAGCGTTTTCTACTGTACTTTTCGAACTTACTATTTAATGCCATTATGCATTTAATGATAAGCGACCTGTGCCCAAAGATCACAACAATATGGTAGCTCTTCAGCACAGGTCGCATCGTTTTTTTTTTACTCTTCTAAACTTTGGTGTTTTTAATTTAAAAAAAAAAAAAAAAAAAGGGCCAAACCGACTATAAAACACACGAATTTCCAGGCGTGATGTACAATACTGCAACTGTTGAAAGATTTCTCACATAGCACAGAGAATCCGAATAACCACTGAGAAGTATGCGTGGGAGGGATACTAGTTTCGAATCCCCATACTTTCGCAAGCTGGTCCACTGGCCAACATCAGATATACAGGGTTGTTAAAATTAAAGTATCCGTATGTAGAGGGCTCTGGAGCGAGTTCTAAGGCTCGTACTGAAAAGAAATTTGGACAACAGGTGCAATAAAGAATGCGCTCGCCATTTATTGGAAAAAATAAAAAAAAAATAGTTACAAAATTTGTCACTGTATGGCGCGTAACTATCTTAGTTACAATTATGCAAATAACGTAAGTTATTTGCATAATCGTAACTATGATAGAATCGTAACTGCTCACATTTCAGGCCCTGATTACACAGATTCTGTAGTCAAGATAGAGACAATTTGCGGAGATGGACCCAGGTCCTGGAGCCGCTAAAAACAGGCCACATACATACACGAACACATAAATGTTATTGAGTGTGCATACATGCATTTCTTTTACTTGTCTTGAGAGTTTTGTTTTGTTTTACAATTTTGTAAGAGAAGCTCCATTTTCTGCTGGAGTTTCTTACACAGATTCAAATGATTGTAAATAGAGTGTTATGTATTTTTGTATTTAGGTAAATAAATAAAAAAATAAAATGTAGTGTACTGTATAAAAGCAAAGCAGTCTCTCCAAAATCATACAGTAGATGTTTGCCTGCACTACGGCAGCAATGCCAACAACGTTGCAGGAAAAGGCGCTGTTAGTGAAGCTGTACTATCAGAGAATTCCGACGCCAGAAGCGCATAAGGCGTGGACGTATGACTGTATATGCTGTCCGCAAAATGTTTGCGAAATTTGAAGCAACAGGACATCTTGGTGTTCAACTAGTTAGAGGTCGAAAACTAGTGGGCTCCTCTCGTGTTGAAGATGTGGCTATGGCTGTCGTGGATTTATCAAGTCAAGCTCCACGCGGTAGCGCAGGTGTGCCAGCTGTTTCTCGTGAAGTGGGCATGCCGTATTCCGCTGTAAGGCTAGTAATGCGTCAGGCGTTGCGGTACTATCCTTACAAGATGCACATGCTACAGCAGCTAAAGCATGGTGATGCAGACATTCGTTTCACATACACACTTCAGTTTCTGGCGCGAATAACAGTGGATATCACTTGGCCATAGAACATCCACAGATGAAGCCCACTTCTGCTTAAATGTACAAGTGAATACGCATAACTGTCGCATTTGGGCAACAGAAAACCCTCCAGTTATCCAAGAGGTCCCGTTGCATTCTCCAAAAGTGACTGTGGTGTGGATTTACGGCCACATTCATGATTGGGCCACATTTTTTGAACAGGTAACATCGACTGGACCCCGCACCTGTTCCGTCACTGGACAGCGATATTATGAAATTATTATTAGCCATATGGTGCAAAGAAGCCTGAGGCTTATGCTGCACCAGCCAAAAAAAATTACCCTGAGAGAGAGAGAGAGAGAGAGAGAGAGAGAGAGAGAGAGAGAGAGAGAGAGAGAGAGAGAGTGGGGGGGGGGGAATCACCAAGAAAGAGAAATGATGATATCCAGCTCAGGACCCTGGGCTGGGTATCAATATGTGCCAAGCCCATACGCACCAGATGTGAGCCCCTGGTTGGCAAATTTCGCAATACCAGAGCTGCAACAACGTAGGTGCCTTCAGGATACCATATTCATGCAAGATGGTGCGCCACCTCACATCCACCGTTGTGTTCAAAGATTGCTAAGGCAACGTTTTACAGACGAACGGGCCATCAGCCGTTGTTTCCAGACATCTTGGCCACCCCGATCACCGGACCTCACTCCATGTGACTTCTGGTTGTGGGGTTTTTTGAAGAACCAGGTGTATCGGTAAGGATGTCAAACTCTGGCATATCTGAAGGACAGCATTAGACGTCATGTGCTGGCTATTCCAGTTGACATTCGAAGAACAGCTGTAGAAAATGCTGTTCTTCGAATGGAAACTGTTGTTGACCAAAACAGAGGACACATTGAACAATTATAGCGCTGTTCAAGTGATTTGTATTGCCACAGCACCATACAGTGACAAATTTTTTTTCCAATAATTGGCGAGCGCATTCTTTATTGTACCTGTTTTCAAAATTTCTCTTCAGTACGAGCGTTAGAACTCCCTCCACAGCCCTATACATAAACTGCAGCCCTTATCAACCCACTGCAGGATGGAAGCTTTCTCAACAATTCATACTGAGGGAAATGGACCGTAATCTGCCACGCTGGTCCAGTGCAGGTTGGCAGATCGACCGTATTTAGCAATCAGAGGCTTGAACCCCGGTCTACTGAAAGAGTGTGTGCTACTGCACTCCCGACCACTCGGCTACGGAGGCCGGTCCTATACATAGGGATACTTTAATTTTAACAACCCCGTACTTTAAAGATGAATCTATTTGATATACTGTATATTGCTTAAATTGTTGAGCTTTATCCTTCGACATTAATGAATAAGCTAAATATTGGCATTTAGCAATATTTGGCTTATTCATTTTTCTGTTTATTAATTTAAACTAATTACTGCCGAAATATAAACTTTATTTTAATTTAATGTTATTTTATAACTAATTTGTGTATTTAAACTTTGTAATCTACATAATATTGGTGTAAACACACCATAGACAACTCTTAAACAAAAAACCACGTTAGTAGTGTGAAAGGCGCCTCCATAGCCAGGTGGGAAGGAGCAGCAGTGCGTGCGTAGCACGCGCTTCTTGATTAGACCGGGGTTCGAACCCGTCACCACCAAATACGGAGGATGCGGAAAGGTCAGGGAATGACCACCGCATATCCCGGAGCAATATGGCCTTAGTTGCTAATGCTCCTAAAAACAAAATAACAAACAGTAGTATGAAGGGCATCATTTTATCTGTATCTCATATTGTGCTCTTCCTTCACAACGAGTTGCCATGTATTACACTACCTCAAATACGTAACGCTTCACTAAAAGAGAAGACTATTGTTATTTATTCTCAGTGAGCACCACCACCCAGACGGCACCATTTTGAAATATGGTATGGGATAAAGTTCTCGGTTATCCTCATATTATCCCTATTAGACTTAGAAAAGAGATAAAGATGTAGGAAGGTGATAGTAGGAGAGGTAGAGGAAGAAAATGCCGTAGAAGGAAGAAAGGGACAGTTGCTCCTTCAACTCACACTCAAAGCTCATACATTCCTCGAATAGGCAACGCTTCCCCAGTAGAGAAGATTGTTGTTACCTATTCGAGGAAACACAGTGGCCATTCCCCCCCCCCCAGACGGCACCGTTTCAAGGCTTGTTGGCCTTTCATCGGTGGGTGGGCAGGTACCCTGGTATTGCAGACATGGCAATCCAGTTGTGAAGATAATCCCACAATATGAGAGATGCCAGAAGGTGTACATGATAATATTTAAGTAAAAATTAAATGTAAATTAAATACATAAGTAACAATAGTCTTCTCTTTTAGTGAAGGAGTTACTTATTCGAGGTAATGCTTAAGCCTAACGTAGCCCAGTAGTCAGGAGCGAGAGTGATAGCACGCGTTCAAGTAGTCATTTAGTAGTCACGGGTTCAAGCCCGTGACTACTAAATACGATAAATATTTGTATTGACGATTTATTGTAAACTCGACTGACTTGGTTGTCGTGCCGGAGTATAAACAAATTTTTTTTAGTGCAATACATGGCAACTCGTTGTGAAGGAAGAGCACAATATGAGATACAGATAAAATGATGCCCGTTACATTACTAACGTAGTTTTTTGTTTAAGAGTTGTCTATGATGTGTTTACACCAGTATTATATAGATTATTATACTCTTAAAGATATGATGTCTTGTTGCATTTAATTTTTACTTAAATATAATCACGTATACCTTCTGGCATCTCTCATATTGTGGGATTATCTTCACCACTGGATTGTCATATCTGTAATGCCAGGGTACCTGCCCACCCACCGATGAAAGGCTAACAAGCCCTGCAACGGTCACCAGGGGGAGCCTGATATTCAGGGAGTTTCCGAGAATAGGTAACAACAGTCTTCTCTACTGGGGAAGCGTTGCATATTCGAGGAATTTACGAGTTTTTGAGTGGTGTGAGTTGAAAGAGTTACTGTCCCTTTCATTCTTCTACACAGTTTCTTTTCTTCTTCCACTCTTACTATAACTTTCCCTCTACTTTTTTGCTTTTCTAAGTCTAATAGGGACAAGTGGATAGTAGAGTTATTATCCCACACATATACAAACAAGCCTCGAAACGGTGCCGTCTGGGTGGTGCCTACTGAGAATAAGTAACAATAGTTTTCTCTTTTAGTGAAGCGTTACTTATTCGAGGTAGTGCAATACATGGGAACTCGTTGTGAAGAAAGAGCACAATATGAGATACAGATAAAATGATGCCCTTCACATTACTAACGTAGTTTTTTGTTTAAGAGTTGTCTATGGTGTGTTTATACCAATATTATATAGATTATTGTACTCTTAAAGATATGATGCCTTGTTGCATTTAATTTTTACTTAAATATTAAACTTTGTAAATAAACAACAATCGCATAAAATCAGCTTAGTTTTTATCTATCATGACGCAGTCTTTAGAAGCCATTGAAAATGGTACCGTACTCAGGTTATTATGTGAACGAAAAGGTTTTCAGCTTAACATCGCAGCTCACAAGTTACCTGCAGAGAGCTCGCTTGCTACGTTCGGTACTGTGGAACAGAATATGGCACCCCGAAAACATCTACTTAGTACTTCATATACCACATTAAGCAAAAAGAATACTGTGACGTTGTTCTATTAGAGGTGGACCTTTTGGGTCACGCTTGAGAACCTAACTACCCCCTGCCTCTAAGGAGCTTGATGACAGAGCAAGCGCTCAACTAGCAAAATGATCTTCAGAAAACTCTAGTCACGTCCGATCCTCCAACAATGGGTCACAATTGAATTTTACTAGGGCATATCAGCTTTAGCAGAACCACAGGCAGCCTTTCAATTCAACATCCAAAGCTCCGCTTGAAAGGTACCGACAACAGTCTTGGGGCCTAGAGGCCGTTTTAGAGGGCGTGCTCTATTCGCGTTTCTGGAGCTCACTTAAAATTCCGCGGCGGGTTCCATTGAAGTTCCGCTGTGGGGCAAGAACTGACAACTGACAAACGTTCTTCAGCAAGAGGGCGCGCACACTGCCCAGTTGGCTAATGGAATTTGGTTGTATACACATGTGACTCTAAAGTGTCATAATCTTCGTGATCATGGCACGAGTCACTCTGCATAGCCGCGAATAAGAGAAGTACAAATGAAATGGACAGAGAGAAAGAAAGAAAGAGAGAGAGAGAGAGAGAGAGCTTATTTTGGGCAAAAGTTTAGCGTTCGAATATAATTTGGCCTACCAACGTGTTTAAGGCTTTTATGTTTTATTAGTAATCTTATGAGATGAGACGACCTGAAAAGATGAAAAAGATTATAAATAAAATTAAATTATTACAAGATGGCTATTATCATTTAATCATAATATCATCCCAGTTGTTTAATTCATAATATCTATTTATCGTATGAATTCCAAGTAGTTGCGCCTCTATGTGGTTAATAATGCCACTATGGCAATTTTAATCCTTCTGTTAATAGTAACTGTATAAATTACGAGCAGAGATACTACTTGATGCATTCTATTTACTGACTGATCTAATTAAAACACCAAAACTTTTAATACGTTCATTAAAATAGCTTAATTAAAATTTAAAAATTTTTCGTTCGTAAAAGGTAGTCTTACTTCAAATAAGAAGCTTCTAATTTCTTATCTGCTGTATCTGTAAAAAATCTACAGTGGAGATTTATGGCGTCTGCTTATGCTAATAATATTTCTTCACGTGAGTAATATCGGTTTTTTTTTTTACTGTCTTTTTGTGTTATATTTAATTAGATAATGCGTAATTCGAACCGTTGAAATTACTTCCGGGGAATTACCGACTAATTTAGGATCGATTTAACTTCTAAATTAGTAGAGCTTCCTGCGTGACATACGTTAGGCCACCTGAAATGTCGCGGTGAGATCCAGTTGCATTAAATGACAGCTAGATGCACCCAGTTCAGTCATCTTATCCCGAGTGTGTTTTCTCCCAGACAGCGGATTTTACCGCCTTCCCTGTCCGTGTATGATAGATAGTTCGGTGCGTGGTACAGTAGCGGATAAGGGGGCGCCCGCCTGTCCCTGCAGTCCTCCATCTAACCAACCGCCCGCGTGCAACATGTCTGGACTGCGACGAGCTTCACTATTATGTCAACAAGGAATCGCTTTGATCTTGCCGACATTCTTGCGCCCCGCCAATCACTAGAGCAGAACACTTAAAACACCGGCGCACGTCGTTTGGCCACTAGCCCGGTTCAGACGCGCATTTCAAGACGAAAGCAACGCGAATGGAGAGTTCAGTTTCGACTGTTCATTGGTTGCATGTGCAAGCAGTAAAAGTTTACGAACGGGGTTTGGCGGATTTCTATACGATCGTCATGGATCTAAAATTTTAGTTGAATGATCAGCGATTTGATAAGTAACTTCTATCGGTTATTTCCTCATTGTCATTGAATCCTTATTGAACCCAGGTAAGTAAATCCTAAGCATGGGAAAAAAAAATCTGAGTAGAAAAAAATAAAATAAAATAATAAAATAAAATAATAATAATAAATAAATAAAAATAAATAATAAGAAGAAAATTAAATAAATATTATCTATAAAATATAAATAAATGAAAATATTATTATAACAATAAATAATAACTATATATTTTTTAATTTGATTAGTATGCACGAAGTTATTTTGTTAAGAAAAATATAAACCAGTTTTTAAAAAATGCTCTTCGAATTGTGTTTTTTCATTATTTAAAGTGCACAAAAATTAACATTTTTTATTAATTATTATTATCATATGGGTCCTGGAAGTATTCGTTTTCTGCAGATCTAAGAAATGTACAGACCAATTTTTTAATGCACAATTAAGACTTGATTTTTCTTACTAGCCCCTTTTATATTTTGAAATATTTTCAGAAAAAAAAATGAAAAGTCCCGGGTAGTATTGAATTCGAGAGGTGTGTGTTTTGTGGGGGTGGGTATCCTTCGAGGTACTAATATTTTTAACTTTGACAAGATTAACGGTTGTTTAACGCGTTCCATAAAAATTTGCATATTGGAAAAAAAGCAAGGGAAAAAAGAAAGAACGAAAAAAAAAAAAAAAAAAAAAGAAAGAAACATGAATGTTAAATGAACTTCCAGAAGTTTGTAAATCTGCTGACCCCACATTCGTTACCTGATGCTTATTGACACACTAATGAAGTTAATTCATGTTCCACGTCAAATCTAAGTGTGATGTGCTTTGGTGTTAGTTTTCTCTCCAGGGTATTGAGGGTACTGCTTACAATACAGGGAACAGCTCGTTAGTGAATATGCTTGCTAATTTAAACTTTGCGCTGTATGTACACGTTTGCTTCCATGTCATGATGTCTAAACGATGATACCCGCTTCGGACTACTCGATGTGGTAAAGTGGAGTTCACGAAAACGAGGTATGTGCGTGCGGTGCGTACATGCGTAAATTAAACACCTTTAATAGTTTTTAAGTGTTTAACAGTAACATATTCATAAATGTTTAAAGGTTCTAACATTGATATTGTGGTTGGATCCTTTGTTAGTCGAAAATTTGCATGCTTCCTTTTCGCAAATGATTAAAATATAGTTTTATGACTGTGCAAATTTAAGGGAAGGAATTATTGAGTTTTTGTTTCGAAAAATTGAAAACAATACCACCGATTACACAGATTAGGTAAGAAATAAAATTTGAAGAAGACTAAGGTTTTGAAATATAAATCAAGAATAAGCTGAATGATATTAAAAGCTTGGTATAAAATAAAATGCCACACGAGAGGGTGCCTTAAAATAAAGTTATTTTGCTGTTGTTAATCATAACATTTTATGATATTGAAATAAGAAGTAGTAAAATATTGATTCGTGTTTTACTTTTCTTTCTCTCTATGTTAATATTTAAACCTACCCAGTGTCAAAATGCTTTCACCGGAGGTCCTGTAGCCAAAGTACATAACATCAGTACGCAATACACACCGTTATAGTTATCAGTCAGCGTACTATTTAGCATTATAAGCATGATACAGCTAATTTAAACATAAACGGGTTAAGCGGTTGCTTAGGGCCTTAAATTTAAGAGTGCCGAAATTATTATTTCTGAGCCACGATACGTTAAGGGTTGAGAACTAATATTCTTGATATTAAGCTCATCCACTTGCAATGTATTTCAAAGTTAATTAATTCATTGGAAAACAACGTTTTGAGTTAGGTTTCTGCAGTATAATTGGTTATTTTTCTACCATATAAGTAAAAAAATGTTCAAAAAAAAAGTTTTCCCTCTTAAAGTCTCAAAAGTGCTATATCGCTATTCCATTCTTTTATATGAGCGACGGAAGAAGTGAAGGTTAAATCAGACAATTAAGTTTCTTCAGGTGCATGTTTTCTGTATGCAAAGAAAACAACAAATTTAAAAAGTTCGCTAGATACTTTATGAAACTGGCTTCTGTAGCCAATTAATCAAGAGGAGATTAGGAAACCAAAAGAAAAAAAAATAATAATTTATGAAAACAAATCGTTAGGTCAGGTGCATCTAATAATCAGCTGCTCAGCCTTTGTAGATCAATTGCAGATGTTAAGTCTTTGCTGGTTGATCTGCCCTCGTGGGTAGCAGAGTTAGTAGGATTGCCGTCCTCCCTACACCGGCTGGAAAAGACCTAAGTTCGAGTCCCGTCGATAACGTGAAGAATTTTTACGGGTCTTTTTCACAACGTGGCTGAGTTAGTCGATCTCAGGCTAGGATAGCATGGTTTTTTTCTCCTGAAAACTCGCGTTTTTCGTCCAGCAAACAGAAAATCGACTTCAGAACAGACGCAGTTTACAGATAATATAGGCCGAGCAAATATGGCTTTAGTCGCTGATGCTCCTAAAACCCAACCAGTTGTTGTTACTACAACTGGTTGGGTTTTAATATAAATATAAATTTATATAATACATAAATTATAGCTTCTGAAATACTCGTAATTACATTATAACAATTAATTAAAGCTTATTATAGTTCTTGGGTTAAATACACTTGTAATAGCATGCTAGATGGTGAATTTTCTCTTCTTTGACAGATGGTGGATTTCCTATCTTCACTGAAGATAGGAAGATGTCTGTGATAAAATCTGTACTCTGGTTTTTCATGGCAGATTCTCTCGACACCAAGGTGCAGAAAATTGTATAGTGAGATAATATTAGTTGGAAAAAAAAAAACAAAAAACAACACTTAAATCGCTCCAAGTTATTGAGATTCGCAGGCCACTGCACGTTCTAGGATAACAGGGATTGGCGTAACATCCATTGGGGTGTTCATCAATTCCTGTTACCCAGGATAAACCAGCTGATGTCTGTAATATCCATTATGTATGTTGCTAACTGAGAAGGTCATCAGAATTTTTGAGACGATAAGTTGCTTCCATGGGGCAAGTTTCACATTAGCGAATAAGACTGATTTTGATGATGTGTAACTTATGGGTAACTTTGTTCAGCTACCATAGAATCCAGTGTTCAGTACTGATAAATTTAGTAAACTATATAGGAGGAGCAGAAACAAAGTGTTTTATACTCCACGGAGTAAAATACACTTTGTTTCTTGTTTAACTGAAATGTTGAATAAAGGCAAGGTCTTCATCCCAAATTAGGTCAAGGTCTTTTATGGAGCTGACTTTATCAATTAATATTTTGTCAACTAAAATTATGATAATGTTTTGTCTTCTCTTGGCTGAGGTCATTTGGGCTGATTTGTTGTGATTTAAATCAGCGCCTGTTGATTTTAGGCAGTCTTCAAGATCGGTTATTATCCGGGAAACTTGTCTGTTGATTTCAGTTACTTCACTTGGGTTACTGGGATTTATAAATAACTTTAGGCCATCGGCATCAGTATGTTGGCTTGAGTGGAGAAAAATGGGTCCACTGCTGCTACAAATAACATGGTTGAGAGAACCTGTCTCCGTCGAACTCTTCTAAATCCCCAATGAATTCATGAACAAATTGTCAATGGGTAGCAATGAGATATGTTTCTTAGAAGTTAGTTGGCTGTGAGAGCATCAAAACCGTTACCTTAGATATATTCATAGTGAATATATCGAGTCCAGTCACAATATTATGACCCCCCCCAATGCAGACATCACGCCTAGCGAATCATACAGCGCACGGGTCAAGTTCACACATGCAAGCATATGTTCGGCATCCGTGAACACAGTAACAGCCTCTGTCATGGGCAAAGCACACGACCTATCAGACCTGGAAAAAGGCATGATCATCGGCTATCGGGCGAGGGGTGCCAGCATTTCCGAAACAGTGCGGACTTTGTGAAATGCTCGCGTGCTGCAGTGGTGAAAGTGTGTTAAAACTGGACGAATGGGACAATTTTGACGACCCGACGTGCCAATTGTGGAGCCCCATGCGCCATTGGTTCACCTCTGGGCTAGACGGTGTGGATAGACGGTGGCGTATTAGGCATGCAACCTCTGAGAACAGACAAAAAAAAAAACAAATTATGATATTAGGGTCCCCTGTAAATGATTACATCTATCCATATTTATTTTGTCTGTAAATTGTGTGTATTCTCTGGTCGATCCGAGAACGGACAAGGTGTCAAAGTGTGTTTGTTTTAATTGCGGTCTCCAGGGTTTCCCCTATATACCGCAGTAGCATCTGAAAAGTCAAAAGGCCAAGGCCGGCAAGTGTATATATGTAGGTGTGTAAGTATGTGTGTTGTTATGTTGAGTGTTGAGTGCCGGCACCTGGCGACTTCGCAGCCAGGGGACAGGGGACACCTGATTCCCTGCCCTCTGACTCCCAACCTTGGCCACGAACACCCGGATACGGTTGTTGGTAGAAAGCAGGCTGGTGGGGGGGCGGCGTTATGGTCTGGGGAAATTTCATGGCATAGCTTGGGTTCGCTGATACCTCTGGAGGGCACCCTGAACGCAAATGGTTACCTATCGATCGTCGCCGATCAGGTACACCTGTACATGTTGACCGTGTTCCCTGGGGGTGATGGTATCTATCAGCAAGACAGTGCGCCATGCCATATCTCCAGAATTGTCCGTGAGTGGTTTGAGGAACACGACGAACACTTCAAGCTACTTCCTTGGCCACCGAATTCCACGGATCTAACCCAATTTAAAATCTATGGGACCACCTCGATCGACACATCAGATGGATGGATGGATGAGTACAGGAACTCTGGGGTGCACTGCAGTCTGCATGGTCAGAGATACCCGTAACAACCTTCCGCGGACTTATTGAGTCCATCCCATGGCGGCTAGCTGTGGTGCATGCTGTGAAAGGTGCATATTCTGGATACTATGTAGGTGGTCACAATAATGTGGCTGGACCCCGAAAAATATACAAATGTGGCAATAGGTCTAGGTATTTGAAGCACGAAGAAGCATTTGTCCTCAAGTTTATGTTGGCAGATTGTTTCACTATCTTAGCAGTTAGAATTCGTCAGCAAACGAGTTTGAGAATTGTTAGGGTTGTCTACTCCAAGATTTTGGTACCATATATTAGTGAAAAATAGAACTTGCTTGTGATATATTTCTTGTAATATACTTGCTACAAGGAGAAGAATTTCGTGATTATCACTTAGCGTTCATTGAACGTTAAAAAATCTTCAAATAGAGGAATCGAGCAAACGAGTTTGAGAATTGTTAGGGTTGTCTACTCCAAGATTTTGGCACCATATATTAGTGAAAAATAGAACTTGCTTGTGATATATTTCTTGTAATATACTTGCTACAAGGAGAAGAATTTCGTGATTATCACTTTGCGTTCATTGAACGTTAAAAAATCTTCAAATACAGGAATCGTTAGCAGGCAGTAATCTGAATGCTGTCTGCTAACTATTGTTAGGAGTAGAAGGTACGGCTTCTATTTTTTTTTAAAATTTATTTATTGTATTATACGGTCCCAGCCATCTTTCTTTATTATTTATTTGTTATTTATTTTTTTTAGGAGCATTAGCAACTAAGGCCATATTGCTCCGGGGATATGCGGTGGTCATTCTCTGACCTTTCCGCATCCTCCGTATTTGGTGGGCACGGGCTCGAACCCCGGTCTAATCAAGAAGCATGTGTTACGCACTGCTGCTCCTGTCGCCCCCCCATCTTTTCTGGCAACTCCGCAATCTATTTACAATGCTGTACCACTAACAATGTTGATGTATTTTTATGACAATGCAGTGCCATTAAGGTATCTGACACTAAAGTCCCAACATAAGGTTACGATTATCTCTGAGGATCCAATTGACACTTGTTGGTCCACTAGATTCAAATTGAGGAGAAGTCCAATCCAGGGAGTATATGCCTAAACTAGAAATTATGGTCACAATGAATAAAGCAACTTTTCCTTAAACCTGAACCATTTCAACAGTACAGCAGTTAACAGTAAAGGCGAATGCCTCAATCAGTCTCCACATACAGTCCCTGGAGCCACAATAACACCACAGAATTACAGGTCATCGATCGAGGTAGTAACCACAATGCAATCCAACAGGCTCATTGTGGTGGTCTAACCCTTCACTGGAGTCCCAATTTCTCCGATACAAGCCTGCCCGAAAAGCGTCAGCAGTCTCCTCAACAACTGCTCTGAACCATCTGTTAGTGGAAGAGGCATCTGGAGGATGTATCTTGAAGTTCCATAGAAGCCTTAGTGTTCACAGGGTAGACTCCCACCATCAGAACGGTACCATACATCCTGCGCCCACCCTCCATAATAATATTTCGTTCTAATGTAGCACGTCATGATCTTTTCAAGCCCTTTTTTTAACTGTCATTCAGTATTTAGCTCATGCTCCTTCAACTGCAACAAGATCCTCCTCCTTCTGAATAGTTGGACTGCAAACTTTCGAAGTGCGTAAAAATCTTGTTTTGTACTAACTAACAGTTGTTCATATCTAGGAGTAAGGAGTGGAGATTAGGAGTTCTTCCTTAATTGTCCCCTTAACTCACAATACTCAACACATTCATAGAAAATACGATGCCAATCTTCCAGGAATCCGCAAGTACGTAGAGTACGCTTAGTGATTTCAAGTTTCCTTAACTTTGCAAGGAAGTCTGTGATTTCCTTACAGGCGGAGGAGTTATATACTTCTTATTATAGGAAGTTCTTTTGTCCAGCGAGTTGTTAATCACTGGAATAAGTTGCTTCCAATTTAAGGATTGAACCACATATAGGTAGGGGTTTTTTTTTTGTTTTTTTTTTGGCTTTTTTTGTGATGCAGAAAAAGTCCAGTGATTCCTTGCGCCGTATTCTTGATGCTATTCATTTGAGGTCCATTCATTAAGATTAAGTACAAACAGAAGTAAGACTACAAATGTTAAATTGAAAATAGTTGAAATGGGATGACTACAATTTATCAGGAGAGCCTAAATAATATATAAAAATTTTATATCGATCCTCTGGCATTTCTGACATTTTTTTTTATGTCAGTCCTCTGGCATTTTCTAGCATGAAGGGAATTTGTCTCATACCAATGTTCTGCTATATTTATATTTGGTAGGACAAATAAAGATTCTTTCTTTCCTTAAAATACTCTGGATGGTTACATACGAGTTTATGAACCCCTATGTGGCCACGTGAGTAATCCGTGCTTACTGCCACCCGACAGGAAGTTGACTACTGGCTGGAATGGAAGAGAAATGACCACACTGAAAAAGCACTGAAGCTTCTGAAAATAAGAAGCAACATAAGCACATTAAATTTTGAACTATGATGATGGGAGTATTCTTATGCTAAAGGTAAACTCCCTGTAGACTGAAGACGTATAAATGACTCTCAGATTGATAAGTCGATTCTAAGGGTGAGACAGGTAATTGCAGACCTAAGTCTTACTTCTGTGCCAAGGAAAATATGGAATCTATACTTCAGGATGGCGAGCAGATTATTCTGAGAGGAATGGGATTATTGGAGAATCACAGCAGCTTTATTAAGAGGAATTCCTGGTAAACCAGCTTAATAAACTATCATTATTATTCAGTTTATTAAGCTTGATTTCACCCCCTCTACAGCTGGTTGGCTAGAAGAGTGTACACAGAATTATAATTGAAAAATACATACATTAAAAGGATAATAGATAACATTTGACAATGCGCTTGTCTGGAGTTGGAATAGCATATGTATACATATTTACAAGAGGGAGAAAATTTACATTTGAACTTAGATTTATATATATACAGAGACTTAATTAAGTTTACATAAATTCAATATATTAAATGACAGCCAAAGTACTGAACTTCAGAGAATTTTAGGCGTCTGTCGATGGCATGTGATGGACTGGTAGATGAAGTGACTTGATCGTGTTTGTCGAGATTCACTGGAGGTTGGTGCTTCGATGCAAGACTTCCAGGATGTTCTTCCTGTATTTCCTGTCATTCAATAGTTTGTTGGAGTTAATTTGCAGATTGTTGAAATGTTCCATAATGTTTGCAGGGAACATATCTCTAAGGCGGACAGAGTTGGTAAGAGTCGACCTATACCGTTGTTTATGTCGCTCTCTTGGATGGGTACTTGCGGCTAAGATGATTTCTTGCACATTGGGAGAATCAATCCTATTAGTTAACAGTTTGGCAAGAGTGATGAGATTCTTCTCCAGAATTTTGATCTTCCATGGTGTCATGTTCATGTTCGCATGTAGAATAGATCTAGAGATAGATCTAGGTTGAATAGGATACATGGTGAACGGGTTCCCATGGATCCTATTCAACCACCTCAGAACCTAATAGAGTTCTGAGGTGATTGCTAGGCATTTCTTTACAATACTTGATGGGGCTGAGGACCATAACTCAGACGCGTATAAAGCGATGGGCGTGAGAAACCTTTCAATGTATTTGTATATTAGGAAAGACTGCTCGACAGAATTAACAGAACACGTAGAAAACGTGGGGTAACTCGTGCAGTTTGCGATAAAGCAGAACGAAATTTGGCATGGTAGTATAACAGAATAACGATGAAATGAGGGGACAGTGAGAAACTTTGAACAGATATAGGAGATATTTAGATCACATTACAGAAGTCGACACGAGATGCTCGAACATATGGTCACATGACATCCATCAGTATGGCGCATGATCCTCTCTAAGGGCTAAACATGCCTGAGAGCAGTGAACCATACTCTCTATTAGTGTGTCTATAAGATTCTGTGAAAACAAATCCCATTCTTTCAACAGCGCAGACGGCTCGGTCTCGCTCATCAAGTGACGGACGAGTTGGCTGTCGGCGTGCAGTGTGTCCAAGGGCTTCCCACACACGTTCGATCGGATTTAAGTGATCGTGCTGGCCACTGCAGTCGTTGGATATCTTCAGTTTCAAGATATTCCTCCACCACCCGAACTCTATGTGCAGTGGTGTTGTGCATGAAAAGAAAATCTCTGCCAACTGCACCCCTAAAAAGTCTCGCACATAGGATTCGAGGATCTGTTCTCGGCACCTCTGCGTAGGTATCTCTAACAAAATCATGAAGAGTGTGTGAAGTCGTTGGTCATCATTCCGCCCCACACGAAAACACTGCCTCCAGCGTAAATGTACCTTTCTCTGATGTTGGAGGGATGGTGCCGTATTCTTCGTTGTCTCCAGATGAAGTAACGTCTAGAATCTGTTTGTAAGCTAAAACGAGATTCATCAGAGAACAAAACTGTACCCCATTTGTCAGAGCTCCAAGTCACATGTTTATGGAATCAGTTTCGAAGAGCTCTGCGGTGGTCTGGAGTTAATGGGATACAAATCATCGGCTTCCTTTCGTAGAGTCTACTTAAAATGAGCCTTTCCTAACACAGTCCGGTTGAAAATGTTCTCATCTGCGGCCGCAGCAACCTCAAGAGACAGTTGATGAGAGAATATCGTAGTGTTTCGTCTTGCTGTCAGAGCCAGATAGCGGTTGACGTAGATTTTGAGCAACCTTATCCAGTTCTTCTTGTAATGGTTTCTGTCTTCTGAAACTGCTTCTGTAGTGCCGAGACGACACTGCGTGACACAGTATACCAATGTGCCATCTCCTACTGTAACTGCTCGGTTTCAAGTCATCCAACGCCCGCATTCTCAAAGAATCATTTAAACGACAATGGCTTGCCATCCTGAGTACTGAAAATATGGTATCCCACTGAGCAAGCCAAAAAACGGGAATAAAATATGGTCTCAACCCGTGTTTTTATAGGAATGAAAAAGTTGCGTAATGTGCGACTCTGCAAGGTGGTAGATCGATTTTGATCGGAATTTGCATGCCAAAATGCCTATTACACCAAATATTCCCTTTCGGCGACACTGTTCACAATAAAATATTCATGACAAACATTTTGTTTTGTTAATTTTGTCGAGCAGTGTACTATGAAGTTTCATTGAATAATCTTGACATAATTTATTCTTACATTTTTCTATACAGTCCCACTTGAACGCATTTTATAGCGTCCTCCTGATACCTGTGGAATCAGGGTGGAAAAGACCTGAGTTCGAATCCTATCAATGACGCGAGAAATTTTAATGGGTCTTTTTTTGCAACATGGCTGAATTAGTGGGTCTCAGGTGAGGGTAGCATGGTTTTTTTCCCCCGCGAAACTCTAGTTTTTCGTCCAGAAAACAGCAAATCGACCACAGAACACATGCAATTGTGTTCTGTGGTCGATTTATATACCGTGCAGTATGGCCTGAGCTGTTGATGCTCTTAAAACCTTTCAATATCATTTTATAGGAATTGCATCGTTGGATGACTGAATGTTAGACGATAGTGGTTATAAATGGCCAATGGTTTGCGCCAACCAGTATTGGCGCAAACCATTGTAGGACTAACCAGTGTGGTCCTACAGGATCCAAACTGGTCCTTTATGTTTTCTGATATTCGTCAACAACACTGATGAAGATGCATAAGTTTAACATCAAAATAGACGATTACCAGGATATATTACTTGAAGAAAACCAAGATAAATTATACAGATGATCTGAAAAATGGAAGGCGGTTTAATATTGGTGAAGCATAAATGTCGAATATATTGTGTTTGTAGTATATTGTAAATAATGTCAAAAGTATAATATCTTTATGAATATATTGTAAATAATTCCTGAAATTTATTCTGTTGTTGGCTCTGGGGGATGAACCCGAATCTCGATGTGGGCCCGTCCACCAGCCAATGTAAAATCCCTGGCATTGCTGCTGTGAAGGGTACATTGTTTGTATCACTTTAGTATATAATAATAATAATAATAATAATAATAAATAAATAAACAAAAATTCATTTTTGTTTATTTATTTATTTATGACTATTTTGCCGTATAAATGAAATAGTAATTAAGCTTCATCTTTAGTAGTAGATTCAGATATGGAAACCGACTTCTTTTTTGTGGGGGCTGTGATTCTGTTGGAAAGGGTACAGAGAAGAACAGGGAGGTTAGTTATGGACTGTAATGGTTTTCTTACAGGGACAGATCTATCTGTTATGAGATCCTGAAAATCTTGTAATTTGCTAAATTGCAAATTTGACTTTCGGATCTGTTAGTGTACTAAGGACCTTAGAAGGTTCAAAATTTTTCTCGTTGTCTGCTTCCATTCAGACCAAAGATTTAATTTACCATAGAGCAAAGCTTTCCAAAGTAGGTGTCATCGTGTCCCAAGGAGTGTCGCCAAATTTTGGCATCGTATCAGCATTGTTTTCACTCTGATTCACTGCATATAGATTGATTTAAAGTACAGTTATCGAGTAATGCTCGTTTGTCTATATGTTTTTGACTCGAAACAACGGAAGCTGCGTACCATTGCATTTATCAACAGTTTAAAGATAAGGAACAAAAGGATGAGGTGTCGAATAATTTATAAAATCCTGAGTGGGGTGTCCAATAATTACAAATTCTGAGTGCGGTATTCAATAATTACAAATTCTGGTGGGTATCAAATGATTTTTGGCACTTGAATAATGTGTCGGTGCCAAGGAAGTTTGGAAAGAAATGTCATAAAGCGTTGGTTTCTCTTCTGTTCTGAGATATGGTTGTATAATAATCGAGAATTTTTATTTTTTGATTCACAATTATTGTGTTACTAAACATAACAATTTCTTGCTTTTTTAGAAAAAAAAAAATAATAATAAATAAAAATAAATAAAGAAGTGATTGGTGATTTAAATTAAGAAAGGCAATTGCAAACTAGATTTTAAAATATTTAATTTTACTTTAATATTTGGTTTAGTAGAAATTAAAATGTAATAATTAGTTGTTGCAGTAAACTTCCGTCTAATTTATGTAATGAATATGCAAATTTAAAAAGGGATTAGATAAGTGTTTAGATCGAAGGCCGCCGTAGCCTAGTGGTCAGGCGCGCGGGTGCATAAGTACACGTGCCTTAAGTGACCGGGGTTCAAACCCGTGACTGCTGAATACGGTGCTGTTTCTTGTATTCTCTCCATTTTGTGAATTTCTCTAACCGTTTGGTCGTCCCTGAGTATAAACAGAGAACTTATTTATTTATTTTATTAAAACAACAAAAAAATGAAGGAAGGATATATGGGTTATACAGGTGATATTACAGTCTTTACTGTAGATCGTGTATAACCCAAGTTTTTCATCTTAAAGGAGAGAAAAATATTTATACAAAGAAAGAGTATAAACCGTTTGGGGACGCTGTAAATGTGTTCACTCTCATTTGGGGAACACGAAGCAAAACTTGGAGAAATATCAAGAGAAAATCTGAACTCACCAATGCTTTTATGATGATGCGCGTTAATTGTGCCAGGAAGGGGAGGATATATGCTATTTCCAGATTATCCCCTCGCGAGCAAATAATGGCAGAACAAAACAAAAAAAAAAAAAAAAAAACACGCATACACACGGTATTAAAAATCAACTAATTAATATATAAATAATCAAATAAGCTAAGTTAATTGTTAATTAATCTTAAACAAGATAAATTAACTCTAGAAACGCAATATAATGCATGCTGTAGTGTATTTGTCATCAAAATATCGTCATTTTGGGCTTCCATTCATTAGACTGTTTATAATCAAAACACGGATTAGGGCGATCCATCAAGAATATTAATTGAATCAATGATCAGTTAGTTGGCTTACTGAATTTTTTTTCACTCCGTGATTCCTTTTTTCTTCCTTTCTGTTCTTTTTTCTTTTTTTTTTTTAACCTAACAGCGTTTTTTTATCAATATACGTACGTGTATCACTAATGGCTCACCATGACCTTGCTTTTATATTTTTTAGTTCTTTTCTTATAGAGTATGTCAAGGTAGTAATTTAGTTACCCTTCAAAAGTACAGTAGACAATTTTCTACCGATCGTAAGCTAAAGTAGCTTCAAAAATGGCAGGAGAATTTAATGGTTGAAATAGCTGGACATCTGGTGTCATTCAGAACAGCTAAGATCGCTGAAGTGTGAAAAATACCGTTAAGAATAGCGCCACCGGTTTCAATGACACTGGAACGAGCAATACAGTAAGGCTGATGCCACCTCTGAAGCGTGCCCTTGTTTTTCAAGTGTGCTTCGAAGTTGTTAAAACGGAGTTTCCATTCACTGCTTTCAACTAAGTTAATTGCACACGATTTACTGTAAC
Organism: Mastigoproctus giganteus; assembly: GCF_048544385.1. Classification (NCBI taxonomy): domain Eukaryota; kingdom Metazoa; phylum Arthropoda; class Arachnida; order Uropygi; family Thelyphonidae; genus Mastigoproctus; species Mastigoproctus giganteus. The sequence goes on from NC_143582.1 coordinate 16,379,012, forward strand.
TAATACACCAAGAAATAAAAAAAAAAAAAAAAAAAAAAAAGAGAGAGAGAGAGAGAGAGAGAGAAACTCCATTTACAAGATATTAGAAAAGTTTGAGGATTAAAGTTTGAATATCAGTAAAATATAAATAAATTTGTAATAAATTTTAAAATTATCTTTAAATCATTTAAAACTTTAGATTTTAAATTTTTTCATTGATCATTTCCGTCTATCCTCTGTAATTGTACTTTTCTATCCTTTATGCTCTGAGACAAAGTAAAAATTATATGAATTAATTGTTAATTAAAATGAATAATTGTGTCCCAAATAATAACATAGAGTAGCATATAGTAAATTCTACAAATGAAAACTTCAAACAGTTTTTAATTAGTTGAATGATTTTAAATTATAAAACGCACAAATTTCGATGAGAACTTTGGCTATATAATGATTTAGGCTAATTATTTCGATAAGAGCAAATGATCTAATGATTTAGGAAATTTTCGAAAACAGTACTATCACACAAAGCTAACCTGGTTTTTCCTTATCCCTTGATCAATTAATTATTAATAAATAATTATTAAGATTAATTAGTTTAGATACAAATGTTGCAATGCCCGCCTTGTTCCAGTTAATTTCGGTTCCAGCCCTTCTGTGACTTCTGTACCTCCACTTTTATAACAACACCATACACGTATTTAAAATATAATTTTATGATAAATTAAATGAAAACAATTTGAAGTTGTACTAAATTATTTTATTTAAATTATGTAGAATATATTACGGAAGTCTTTTCATGAGTGACCGTATGGTTGAAAATATTTGTTAAATATAGAATTATTCCTCTCTTTGAAGAAAAGGTTTAAAAATTTTATTCGTCGTTTGCAAGCAGCCAAAATATTGGAGTGCCATCTGGCATTAAATTACGAACAGTTTAAATATCATTTGTATTAATAGCAATTAATATTTAAATTGTTCGCTCAAGCTCCTAATATTTTTTTATTTATTGCTTGATTATTTAATAATTTAAATAAGTTACAGCCACTAACTTATGACATGTTTAAAAATTTAAACATGGACCATATTTTAGACAGCTGATTCATCAAGACAAATGTATACTTTATTTTTTATTTCTGCAAAAATTTTTCCATAGCAAACTATCAAAATATTCCACTGCGGGCCCATTTCTTTAGTAGCATGAATGAGCGCAATAGCCTTGTGGCGCCGTGGAATGTACAGGTAGTACCTAGCTCAATTGCCACGATGACCGGGCCACGTGCCAATGAGAATCACGGACGTTGACACAAACACTAGACTTCCACCGATTTTGATACTGGATGAATTTTCTGCAGTATCGAAAAGAAAGTGCTCCTGATGTCATCAGAACAAAACAAAGAAAATCCCATTCTTGATATCTGACACCCGCCGAATTCTGGGCGTTGTCAGAAGCCCTCTGTTTCTCTGCATTTAGTTTACAAAAGGAGAAGGCAGATCCCCCATAGCATCGGCTTCCGGCCACTTGGCAGTATAAAAGGGTGCGGCCAAGGAGGTCACCAAAGCCGTTCAGGGGATATGAAGGCGAGAGTTGTAAAAACCTCACAGATAGTTCGATGCACCCCTGTGTATAACGGGTTGCAGGCGGGTCGTGTCATGGTGATTTGCTTAAGCTGTTTGGAACAACAGAGGGCCATGCGGACTTTCATTATTACAGATGGAACCCCCAGAGGAAAAGTAGCAGATTTAGCTTTTGTTGCTTCAAAGGTAGGTGTAAAATATTTCTTTCGCCATTAGCACGTTATACCAGTCAAGTTCATGTCATTACTTATTGACGGTTTTTAACCTCAGGGAGATAACGGCGCCATTTAAAGCATTCGTTTCTTTGATCATTGAATTCAGTTTAGGATTATAAATCTTAGGAGCATTACAATCTGGAAATTAATGTTTTTTGAGTTTTTTTTTCCACCGCAGCAGTAGATATTTTGAAATAGTCATTTAAATACAATAGTCCCATATTGAAAAAAATATTAGTTGAGTGCTCGACAAAGTGGAAACTTTTAATGTTCTCATCGAAATTTATGAGTTTTATTAATTAAAAATCACTCAACTAATTAAAAACTGTTATTTAAAGTTTTCGTTTGTAGACTTTACTATATGCTACTCTATATTTTTCGATAAACCTTTTACTAGATTGTCAAAAATTATGGACATCCAAAGCATGTGATGATGTCAAGGTTAGAAAGTGGAGATAAATTATGAAAAACCTGAGTTTTTGGAAGAAAAATCATGCAACCCAAGATCGAAGTCATCCAACCTTCACTGAAGCCCGGGATTTAAATCCAAGGTTTTCGAAAGTATAACTAGTACTAAACATTAAACATAAGCACCAGTTAAAGTTTTTATGGATAGTGAATATATTAAGGATTTATTTTTATACCAAATGTGTCTCTAAACATATTTTCATTAGAATCCAGAAATTTCTAAGCCCTTCATCTAAAGAGGTGCTAATATTCACTATGTGTCTTTTCTGATGATATTTCCTTGCTCTAACTCGTTTGGAAAAGTCTAGGTTGAAATCGTCTGCACTTTTTCTTGGCTGGGGTCCAGGCTTTTCATATCATAAATCAAAGAGAGCTTCTGCAACAGATATATGCATAGACCTATATTGAGCATGCTATGTATGTTGCTCTTTTTATTGGTGAAATTATATATTAAAAACCATCTTAGTTGGGCCATTTACGTTCATCTCTACAAGACACTTCGCAAAAGTAAAAATCGCCACAGAGTCAAAGGAGTTCAGAAGATAGAATACAGAACAGCATCGTATTTAGCGGTCATGAACCACAACTGAAACGCTTGTATTACTACACCATCAGGTTTGACCACGCGCTGTGACGGCCCTTAAAAATAAAAGTTCATGATTGTCTTCAAACCCATACTGAAATATTTCAGTAAAAAAGGCACCACTCGTCTTTCCAGCCATGTTCATTCTAGTAATAATTAATTAATGAGTAGATAAATTAACTTATATTGCTAATACTATTTAATAATGGTAATACTTTTAAGGTAATCGAATTAAATTCATCTCTGAATTTGGTTATCATATTTGTTGATATAATGCAGGCCTGACGTAGCCGAATGGTCAGGGAAGGAGTGCATACACGTTTAAATTGACCGTGGTTAGAGCTCTCGTGACTACTAAATACGGTTAATGAATGTTTTCGTATCAAAATTATGAGCTGTAAAGTCCTGTAATTTAGTTGTGGCACTGGAATATGAACAGAACATTTTTAAACAGCCACCGTAGCCGATTGATCACACGCGACAGAATAGTAATACACGCGTATGAATTGACCTTACTTCAAGTAGCATGACTGCTAAATGTGATGTTCTTGAACTCCTTTGACCCTGTGTGTCGTCCGGGAGTATAAACGTTTTTTTTTTTTTTTTTGATTTTTATTAGGTGAGCATAGTACCAGAGCTGGTAGGTTGCTTCTGCTCCTGAGGCAGTTATTCGGAATTGCGCACCCTATATCATACGAACTCATATCATTAAATTCCTGATTCTTGCGCCCTTACAATCCTTGCGCCCGAGGCAGGTGCCTCGTTGCTGCAACCGTCTCTCTAATCAGCAAAGTACTGATAAATATTAAGCTATTTTTGTTGCATTAATGGTGTGCGAAGAACCTTTATGTATGGGAATCTATCTCATTTGTTACTGTTTTATTTCAAAAAAAAAAAAGCTTGTGTTTTGGCAATTTTTCATTACATGAACTGATAGATTCTGCAGATAAGCGGTAACTGTGAGTATGTATCTGCAACCTGTGGAGAAAGTAAAATAACTTTCTTTAGTAATTATTAGTTACCGTCATTACCAGACCTTTCTCTAGGGACAGAAACAATGCAGTTCATTAAGTCGATTTTTTATATTATTTTTTTGGTGGCGTTGTAAGTTTTCCTCCTTGAATAAAATGAACGGAGACTACACTTCGTCCCGCTTCACTCATCTCCCCGGCATACCGACTCGGGCTAGAAGCGGCCATAGCGTGAAGGTTGGCACCAAGCTGTGGATCACTGACATCAAACATGCCGTCCGCGAACGTCACACTGCTCGTTCTTTAAACCTTCAAGGACATACTAGAAGGATGAACGTGCTCATCGTTATCCTAAGCTCGTGTATGGATGCGTACTAAATGATCTCCGAAATTGCTGAACGAACAATTGCCATGGAGATTTTTTGACCCTCGAAGTAATCTGTAAGGCTGATAATTCTGAAAACTCGAATGCTGAAACTTCAAAGAAACAGGATAATTTATGGAAAAAGAAACAAAATTGGGGAAAAAAAAATAAATAATAATAATAAAAAAATAATTAAGATAATTAAGATTAAGAAAAAAGGAATAAGATAAGAATTTGTGCATAATTACTTCTCTGTGCAAAATAATGAAATGTTTGCTGCTTCCTCCACAAATTATTTTATCTTCGAACAACCTCCGTAAGCAGTATATAATACTGCTAGTGGGACCAGTAATGACTTCTGAACTAAACAAAAGCAAGAAGAAATAATTGGCTATATAATGGGAACAAGTTTCTTCGAAAATTTTTGTTTTTGAAATAATTCTGGTTCTATTGAAACTGCCATTAGTTTAATGATATAGCTTATACACAAGTTTTGGAACCATAAACAAGTTTATGATTATTTTAGAGGTGAAACCAGGGGACTTGCTGGTGGCAGTCTGTGTGCATGAAAACTTATGGCTTCTAATGTTTATAATAAATTATTTGTGTCTTGTGAACTTCTCTGGCTGTATCTTGCCTCCAAGAAGGCAGGATAGGACCAGAGGAGTTCACAATATAGACTACAAGAATCGTACTTATTTTTAAGTATCATATGGATTCAAGCGAACGAAACTCTGTACTTTTATTTGACCATTAGGATATGGCAATAAAAATTCAACACAGAAATTTTTATATTTAAATACTTTCAAAAATTCCGCATTTCAGCATACAGATCTTATGCAGTAACGCGACAGTCCTGTTTATATGAGATTTTGATGAGACTGACTGATTGTTCCTGGAAAATGGTTTATCAGTCTTTTTTTCTTTTCAATCAGGAACTCATTTAACAAAAATTTAAGAGACCCAGTTTTCTTAAATCCCAGATTCCAGATCCGGGGTGAAAAAGTACTGCCTGTACTTTTTCACAGCGATAAACAACCTGACTTTTAAACAGTGTTGTGCAAAAGTTTCAGGGCGCAACAATTTTCCATCTTGGCATTGGGACATACTCCTCCTCTCACTCATCTGACTCTGGTCCTGTTTCATTAGCGCCCGATTGCATCCGGGTTTTTAAAAACAATTTCATTAGAAATGTATTTTATTAAATTGACAAAAGAAAATTGTTCGCTTCCTACAGTAAATCATGGGAACATATTATGTACAGCTGTGAGGAGTACAGCGATCTGCGAATTGAATTGGTATTTCGGGTGAGTAATCTCAATCTTATGGTAGAAGGCTGCGAGACGGTTCTACTTGATAAAAAGGAGAACTTCTTGGCTTTCCAGGCCTCTATATGCAACTGCTATATTTTTTAGGCAGAAGACTTTTCGGCATTTGGAAGCGTTGGATTGGTAATGTGGTATGGTGTAGTGGCAGATTACCTAAAGTTCTATAAGGTATATTCGTGTCAGATGGCACCTGGGATTTCTACCATCTCCGCATGTGTTCGCTGTATCGAGGACAGTACACTGTCAAGCCAGAGACTTGAAAGTGTGTGAGCCATGTCTGTGCAGTGTGGTGTGATGTGATGTGTTGTGCCCATTGTTTGTTCGGCTTATTGGCCGCCAGGCCCCTAGTGGGACCCGACATTCCCATACCTCGCCACGTGGAGGCTAGCCGGGTGTGTCCAGTATCACAGCAAATTGCTTTGGCAGGTCCTGCCACCTAGTTTCCTGGTATTTCAGTGGCTAGGACCTAAAAAAAAAAAAAAAAAACGCGTTTGACGTTAATGCTTAATGAGATTGCTGTTAGGAAATCGCTGGTTGGGGGTTGAACGCTAGAGAGATGTGTTAAAAGGCCTAATAGGTCGGGCAAAATTTTGATATTATTAAATTTAGACGTGTGACTAAATTATTATTATCCTCCCACTAATCTTTCATACGCCAAATGAAAGATAATAGTGGGATGGAGGGGAGACTGAATACTGGGGGTAGAAGTAGAGGCAAGGGGTCGATAGAAGAGATGATCCCTTCTAGGTAGTGTGGCATGCCCATGCCACACCAGAGGGAAGTTTGGATGGCAGGTGGGGGGGGGGAGTTGCCGAAAAGTTACCTCCCCCTGCTAGGGATAGGGGTTGGAAGCAGGCTGTGCTAGGTGTCCAGCCTGGGTCGCCGTATGGCTTAGGCAGCGATCAGCTGCTGTCCTGGTCTTTGTTCCAATATCTTGGCTGTCCTTTCCTTGTGGTGCTGGTCAGTTTGTCACATCCATGTGTTTGGTCAAGTATGATTGTACTTTCCTTGGGATCAATTTCCTTTTGTCTCATCTCTGATTTAAGTCAGGTGTGCAGTGCCGGTTGTCACTAATTCTTGTGGTTATTGAGTCAACTGTTGGGTTGAGAGGAAGCTGTTTGTGGTCGCTGTTTCTCTAGGTGTTTCGAGGTCACAAACTTGCGGTTTTCTTGACTTGTGGGGCGATAAGATCTTAGTGTTCCAATTCATTCCTCCCCTAGTGTGGTTGTGTCATTTTGTTGTTTGCACTTTCTCCTATGTTGGTAATTCCTTTTGTTGTCATTTATCTCGCCACTTTCCTATTTGGGGTTTGGTGGTTGTGGTAAATTTTGTCGCTTGGCATATATGGCCTGGGCAAAGTCTGAGAAGGCTCTGTAAGTCTCGGTATCCTCCAGAAGGTGGTGTTCATTATTTCTCGGTATGAATTGAATCTTGGTGATTAATACTAATCTGAGGTCCTCGTAGTGTTGGCATTCGTGCACCATGTGGTCCCAGGTCTCAGGGGACCCGCAGGCACACAGGGGGTTGTCCACTAGTCGGAAGGTGGCCAGTTTACTTCTTATGGCGCCATGTCCTGTCATCAGATATGTAACATAGACCTGGGGAAAACCAGGCCGGTAGCGTTGGGTAGACTGTATTTATCTCAGGGATGTTATTTGTTATTTGTCTCTTTGTTGTTTGGGACCAGCGTTGTTTCCATATCCAATGGAGGTAAGCTAGAAGCCGCTTCTTTTCATTTGCTCTGTTGCTTGCAGGATCTGTGGTGAACTCTTTGTATGTGGTGCTTTTGCCTCGACCAAGCTGGAAATTTATCCCAGCTCGAACCACGTCCAGGTCAAGGGGCAGGCTTCCTGTCATCACTTGTAGCGCTGGGGGAGACTGTGTGGCAAGCTCTTGTCATGGTGTGTAGCGCCGGTCTTTGGATAGTGAGAAGCTTTCAAGAATTTACCACAGTCGTGGCTTTGTTGTACCAGATACTTAAAGTTCTGTGGAATTGTTCTGAAAGGCTTTGCTGTGGTGGAGGCTTGAATCTGCTATATCCACTGCTCCTTGTGCTGGCATTTCTGTTCTCGGCAGCTCCTCGTTCTGGTGGCTTTCCAACAGATTCTGAACAGATGTAGCTCTTTGCGATGAAGTTTGGACTTTTTCTGATATTTAATTACAGTATACGTATATATATTTTTTATGTAATCTGATTATTCTCAGTTTTTTTTTATATGTATCTGTTTTGGTCGTGGCAATTTTCCTCCCTGTACTTGGGCAAACAATGGAATATATTAGAGTACTGATAAATTATGCGTAACTGACAGCTGGATTGAAACGCTTTAATTAATAAATTAAAAAAAAAAATAACGGGTTGTATTAAGTTGGAATCTGGAAGCAATCGCATCCGGGGCCGATGAATAGTATCAATGCGATTTTTCATGTAGTGGAACAAAAACAAAATGAGTACAGTATTACTGGGCCTTTTTCATCTAGTGTAGAGGAACCGAATTTTCTTGTTTACATCAGAGTGCTCAGATGTCTTGACACGACTCTGTTTCAATACCTTTAACGGCGTCAGTTTGTGCTCTAAACACATTGTGATGTGCATACACAAGACAAATTGTCGCACAATATCCTTTCAAAATTAATCTATCAAACACTTTGGAAAAAGGAAAGTTTATATTTTAACACACTGACGGCTTGCGAGTTTGGCATTGTGAAAACAGTCCTAGAGCCAAGACAAGTTTACTGCAAAAGAATAATCAGTAAGAATTTGCATACAAGTGTCACTACCAAAAAGTTTAAATCTTGTATAGGTGGTTTGCGAAATATGATACTTTTTGTTATTTATAATTTTTAATATCACACTAATATAAATTTCCATATTATTTATAATGTGAACAGATATTTATAATGTTATGCACCCTCCTGGTACACTGCCGTCCCGGGGTGAACCACAGTTTCTTGTGGTTAATATACGGATAACAATAATAATAATAATAATTAATAGTCACTAAAAGGAATAGCTTCCGTTGTGGTATAATATGTTCCTTACCCGACAAGGATTTTGCAGATGTCTGTGCTCGAATGACTTTTGGAGAACTTTTTATTTATTTTTTAATGAAAAAAATAGCCAAACACGAAAGTTATTAGAACCTATAGTACTTGGTACTCTGCATGGGTTGGACAACGCTGTTTTACAGCCCGTACAACAAGTGTGTTCAACCCGCCGCCCGCCTGTGGCCCGCGCCACATTGTGCGACCTGCGGACGTTCATATTGACTTTCGAAAATATCCGTTTTTCAGCAATATTCGATTTTTCTATATTGCTTTCTTACAATATTTTTGTGTCTTTTACATTATTTAACGTTATTATAATCAAATAATAATGTTATTATTGTTATAGAATAATCGTTAGATTTTCGTATTATCAGAATGTAAAAACAAAAACAAACTGTAAATATAAACTCTGATAATAAATATTAAATTCTATTTCGAAAAATGCGTAATTAACGTAAGGAGCTGTTTTTGCGGCCAGCTTCGGTCGAGGACCCATGTGGTTCGCTACCTTCATCATTTTAACTGTTTTGGCTCAGCCAAAAGTAAAGGTTGGATGCCCCTGCTATACAGCATGCAAATCAATCACTGTACTTACACTTATACAGATATAATGCGCAATAAACCACTGAATAGGAGTACCATAGTACCAGAAAATTTTATTAATAATTCTTTTGTAATATTGATAAAACAATTTTATTAATATTACGGAGTACAAGATTTAGATATAAAATGACTTTTATCTAAAATTTTCTTTCCTGATGCAATAATGGTAATTTTCATTTTATTTTATTTTTGATAATGCATCAAACGTTCCGTACCGCTTAGGTGCGCTGCTAACCCTTGCAAGCGACTTTTGAATTAGTGGAAGGCCGAAATAATTGAAATATAACTAAAAGTAATATGCTTGGTCTAGGCGTGGTTTAAAACATTTAGTCATGAAAGACTGAAAATGCGCATGTCTCTATCTCATTTCTGCGTGGTCTTTCACAGGGGGAGTGATGGTACTTGTGGCAAACAGTGGAGTACGATAGTTTAAAAAAAAACATGAAAAGGGTTTCGTATTTTTGGCCTTATTGCCAACGTAGTTTTCGTAATAAGACACTTCAGAATTTTAAAACAACTTTTGAAGTGTTCGTTGTTGTTACATTTGTTTTCCAAAAACTAAAATGATCGTATGTAATTGGCTACTTGTGGCTCGTTAGGAAACTAAATAAATCAGACTAAATCAAATTTCTGGAACTCCGCTTGGTACCATTACGGGCTTGTAGTGTTGGCAGTAGTTAGGGAAGATGAATGAGGTGCATGTGCCGGAGGCCAAGAGGGTGACTTATTTCATGCAGCTCTCGTAGCCAACAGTACTTCAGATAGCAGTGTGTGCGCGAGGCACGGCAAGACACGCGCGCTCTCTTGCCGCCCACGCTTCAGTCCAACGTGCCGAGGTTAGGACCGATTGTTTATGAAGCGTGCTCGGAACCATCATCGTAATTTTCAAAAGTACCGCCACCATGGCCAACTGCTTTAGGTCCTTAAATTATAGCATTCATGCGGGTCTTTAATTATACCAGCAAGGCCGCGCAGGGCTTCAGCGGTTAGCAGGGTTGCGTTTCTTGTGTAAGTTCCACCGAATGCGATTCAACTAGTTTTCGGTCGCTCACCGACCCCTCGGCCTGTATCTGAAATGCTGCTTGGAGCTGTTATCTACCGCAGGGGTGACCCCTCCCCCCCGCGCTTGAATAGATACAACGTTTTTATCAGGAAACTTTTTTTTTTCTTCTTTTAAATAAAACCCTTACCAAGAACCGCTTTTCTACTGACTTAAAGAATGGACAGAATACTTGCAATGATTCGCTGTAGCTTGCTTTAACAGTTACTCGAAATAAAGTACACTGTAATTAATTGCGTTGGAACAACAAACACATTTTCTCTGCAGGGTTTAGTAAACAAGGGAAAATGAATGTTTATATCTATCACATCCGACACTTACAAAATATTGTAAATAATTAAAGGTATTTTGAGGAATGCTACGTATAGCTTAAAAAAAAAAAAAAAAAAAACTCGTAAACGCTCGATTTACAGGAAACTGGAAATGAACCCGGCTTGTAGTGTTTCACTAAAGTGAAACGGCACGAGAAAATTTTAAGGAGGAATGGATCAAGTTTCTTGCGCAAGGTATATCAGGCAGGTGAGCCTGCGCATTCCACCTAAGGTGAAATTAAGTAATATAAAAATAATTCATAAATAATAATAGATAGAGAGAAAAAGCCAAAATATAAAAAATAATAATACAGATTTTTTTTTTGTTAGTTGTTGGCGCATCAATACAGACGTTAAATGAATGATGAAATTCGTAAAACGCGATATTTGAATCGGTTGGACTGCTAACGCAAATAGCAAAAAAAAAAAAAAAAAAAAAATCAATAAACAAATAAATAAAAATAATAATAAATAAATAAATAAAAATAATAATAAATAAATAAATAAAAATAAATAAATAAATAATAATTAATAAATAAATACAAATGATAATTAATTAATTAATAAAATAAAAATAGAAAAAATCAAGGAAAGGAAGTGGCATAGGTAATCAAGGAAGTGACATAGAATTACAGTTGCAATGTAAACTCTTTTCTGAATAAATTAGTTATTATTAATATCGTAGTGTATTTTATTATTATTGTAACTGATATGCTAGAACGAACGTAAAATGTGTATAATGCGACAACAGATTAGAAGCGTGCAATATACTTTTCGGTGCAGTACTAATTGTATTCAGATTAGCATTAAGGGTGTACGATTGCCCGTGGCATCGATGTGTTAGGCGCGCCAGTTAGTGAACGTTCAGGACTACTTTTCTGCATTTGTGTTAGTAAAGGAAGCGTCTCACTTGAAACAGCATTGATGCTAATACCTACCCTGGTCCATGAGGACACTATTGGCAAACACATTAGATGTTGGGGTGGCCCAAGAATAAACTAAATCCTGTGGGCTGAAAATGCTGTTGTAAGATAATGCCGATTTATTTTGTCCCACAGGATAATTCAAGGAGCATAAACTATGTTTACATTTTCTATTTTGGTCCTACATTACAATAAGTAAATAAATATTCTATTTATAAATAGTTGCTGCTACATTAGGACTAGTGGAATCTGCTGTCCAGACAAGCCTGAAATTTATTGAGATGCTGTATGGGTACTTCCCTCCCCCATCTTCGAGCTGCAGTCTTTATTAATAGGTTTTGTCAGTGGTCGGTTGAGATTTGACCATTCAGTAATGATCAAATTAAACAATAATCACATGCTCATTTCTAAAGCTGTTACCTCTATTCATCGCTAATCATTTATAGCTTATTAGTAAATACACTGCTCGACAAAATTAACAGAACACTTAGAAAACTTGATGAACCTCGTGCAGCTTGCGATGAAGCGGAACAGAATTTGGTATGGTGTTGTAATATAGAATAACAATGAAATGAGAAGACAGCGAGAAACTTCAGATAGGTATAAGGGATTTTTATAGGGATTGTATAAGAATTACCAAGGAGGTCACAATACAGAAGATGCTGGAAAATATGATCACATGACATCAGCACGTGGTATGATCCCTTCCAACGGCTAAACAGGCCTGACGGCCGTGAACCATTCTCAATATATGAGTATCCATATTCCTCTATAATATTCTGCGGCAATAAATCTCATTCCTTCACCAGCGCAGACCTTAGCTTACCAAGTGGCTGCCAGTGTGCAGTGCGACGCCCAAGGGCTTTCCACACATGTTCGATCGGATTTAAGTGTGACGATCGTGCTGGCCACGACAGTCGTTGGATATCTTCAGTTTCAAGATATTTCTCCACCACTTGAGCTCTATGTGCATGAAAAGAAAATCTGGGCCAACCGCACGCCTAAAAAGTAGCACATAGGGTTCTAGGATCTGTTCTCGGTACCTCTGCATAGTTACCATACCCTATCAAAAACATGAAGAGGGGTGCGGCATTTGATCATCATTCCACCTCACACGAGAACACCGCTCCACCATAAGTGTCCCTTTCTCTGATGTTGGAGGGATGGTACCGCATTCTTCGTTGTCTCCAGTGAAATTATGTCTAGAATCTGTTTGTAAGCTAAAACGGGACTCATCAGAGAACAGAACTTTTACCCCATTTGTCAGAGCTCCAAGTCACATGTTCATGGCACCAGTTTCGATGAGCTCCCGGTGGTTTTGGGCTATTGCATACAAACCGTTGGCTTTCTTGCGTGGAGTCCACTTGAATTGAGCCTTCTTTCCGGTTGGAAATGTTTTCACCTGTGGCCGCAGCAACCCCAAGAGACATTACAGGACATCGTAGGGTTTCGTCTTGCTCTTAGAGCCCGATAGTGATCTGTTCTGGTTGACGTAGCCCTCTGGCGCCTTGCCCAGCTTTTCTTGTAATGGGTTCTATCTCCTGAAACTGCTTTCATAGTGCCAAGACAACGCTGTGTAACGCATTAAGCCAACGTGCTACCTCCGCCTGCGACTGCCTAGTTTCAAGTCGTCTAACGGCCCGCCATCTCAAAGGATCATCTAACGACGATGACTTGACATCCAGAGTACTGGAAATGTGGCTATCCCATTGAGAAAGCCAAAAATTGGGAATGAAGTGATGTGGTCGCAATTTATAAGCAGGAATAATTTGCATAATGTGAGGCTCTGTAAGGTGGGAGATCGATTTGTATTGGATACTCGCAGTTTGCTTGCCAGGATACCTATTATATCAAATGTTTGCTTTCCACGACACTGTTAATAAAACGTTTTGTTCTGTTAATTTTGTCGATCAGTGTAATTTATCTTCAGGTTTGAGTAAACTAATTTTATTAAACTAATTACCAAGAAAGGCTTCAATTCTGCAAATTGCAACATCTGGAGACTAGGCACCTACGAGATGATGTTTAAGGCTTTGAATGGCTTGAGCAAAACTAAACTCAACTCAGCCGATGGGAGTTTTCCTCTTGTTCAGACTATGCACATGAGGGAGCATAAATTCAAATTGAGAAAGGTTAGTTGCAGAACAGAAGTGTGGAATTTTTTCTTCAGCCAACAGGCGGTCGATTGCTGATGCTGTATAAGCTTGCTTTCTTGGATCATTTACCACAATTAATTCTAATACTAATACAGTAATACTAACTGTCTACAGTTATTTTGATTTTGATGAATAAAAGGTTCCTTTAATTGGCTCGAGTTCTGAAATATACCAAAGTGGGATAAAGTTTTACAAATCTACTGTTACAAGCAATGGATTGTTTCTTATCCCTTCGCACTTCGTAATGGAAGAGGTCAGCTACTTTCTACATTTTATGACTTCTGCTCAGCTTTCACCTTCACATACACCTTGTGAGGTTTGGCATGTTTTTCTTAAGTACACGACACTCCCTTTGACACATTAAGGTGTCCCCTAATTCTCCCCTCCACTAGAGCTACCTCCAGGACGTCAGAGGCATGTAGTCACATACTAATTGACACTCATTACGCAGGACGTGGTGCCGAATTGCTCACCGCCCGTGGGAATGGCTTTATGGTTGTGTGGCGCCGGAGTGACATCCAAGAGCTCTGGACCGTGGAAGAGACTAGACGACTCTGACATCGTGGCTTTCTCAACCGTTTACAAGAGCAGGTTGTGCTGGCAGACACGTGTATCGAGACGCAACGCAATAAAAAAAGAAAGAAAGAAAGAAAAAAGAGAGAAAAAAAAATTTAGGGGGCGAGGGAGCCTAAAACTTTTTTTTTTATTTTTTTATTGTAAAAGTCGACAATCTCATTGTTCCTTCAGTATTCCGAATGATTTAAGAGTTTTAAACCTAACAAACCTTTAGCTATCTTTAAAATATTAACAAGTGATTTAATGTACGCAATGTGTTACAGTTCAGTCGCGTTCTATTTTTTTTCTTAAATTAATTGATTTATTTTTTATTTTAGTTATCCCCTTATCAATTAATTACTAAGAATATAATTTTATAGAACACTTAATAAAATTCTGCAGTTTTACATTCTCTAAACTTAGTCGTTCACCGTTCACTGTGTAATTAAAACTGTATAATAAAACTCTCCTCTTGCGGAAAGTGAGCCTAAGGTGGTATCCAAAGCTGCTAACAGTCGATCGGAAAGCTGAGGTTTCTTCTAAGTATTTGGAATGCCACAGAGTGATTGTGATAGGATTTTAGGCGCATCAACAACTTAGGCATATTGCGCAGTATATAATATTTTTGTAAATTGCGCGTGTTCTGTGGTCGATTTGCTCTTTGCTGGGTGAAAAAACCCCAGTTTCTGGGTTTTCTTTTTTTTACCTTGCTGTCTACGCCTGAGATCGACTAACTCGGCCACGTTGTGAAAAACCCCATAAAAATTCCTTGCGTCATCGGGATTCGATTTCGGGACTTTTATATCTGATGTAGGGGAGGACGGTGATCATACCAACTGTGCTACTCACGAAGGCAATGCCACAGAAAGAAGGAGAATGCCCGCTTTGAGAATGGTTATCAAGTCTAAAGAAAACTATCAGGAAAACTATGTGACTAAAAAAAGTATTCTCTAATAAACAGTTTGGCCACCTTTGTCCTGTATCACAGCCTTATCTCTACTTGGCATGCATTCTGCCAATTTCTGATAGGTGTCAGTCGGAATTCACTTCCATTGACCATTGCTCTTACAGTTCCCCTGCTGGTTTGGAGAAAGGTCGTTTACATCACAGCCTAATTCAGTGCTTCAGTTTGTCCCACAAGTGTTCATTGGAGTTGAGGCCCTACTTTTAGCCTACCAATCCAATTTTTTTGTTCACAAACCATCCTTGTCTTAGATACTATGGTAGGTCATGGACGTCATGGTTTCAGGTACCACCTTTAACAGAACAATTCCTAGCCAGCTGAAACTGTCCCATACCATCAGATCGCCTCTGCCAAACTCCATGGTTCATACGATACATTCCGACAGAAAGCACTTTCCGGGCAATCTCCAGTCCCAAACACACCTGGTAGCGAGATTACGAAACACTGGTAGCGGTCACTCAACGGCATCTTCTGCCCCGTTCTAGAGTTCATAAACATCCGAAACAAGACCATCCCCCCCCCAAATGCCGTTTCGCACTGATAACCGTGATATTTCGCATATTAGAAGCTTTCTGCAGTTGAGCCCAGAGCTACACAACTCTACAGATGACTGCCATATAGTCAGATATTCTTGTGGCCTCTTAGACTTGATAGATCTAGACGGCACAGTGGATTTTTGGAGATTCGTATGAGTCGCAGTTGTGCGCACAGAAATGTTACTATTGTGACACCCAGCCACCATGTTGAAAGTCTGTAATTTCGCATTAACGGCCCATACTGGCTTCTAATGTGCTGCTAGCACAGCACACAATATTCGTGGAAGGCTGTCCGAATAATTTTGATCATATAGTGCAAGATTCTCGCTGTTTTAGTTATTCTCTGAACTAACTAATGATAATCAATCATTGATAAAATGAGGTTTCCCAACGTTCTCATCATTATTACTATTATAGTTATTTTAACGATGGAAAGTGAGTCACATTTACAGGTTTCTCTTGTTACATAATTTTAGAAAGTATACAAGATGCTGCTGTATTCTTCCTTTAAATTAATGGAAATGGGTGAGTTCATGTGCTGGGATGGTGATTAATATAGCCAAGTAATCGACCGCTTTGCAATAATGGTGTCATGAAACCTTTTATAACCGTACGATACTTAATGTTAGATCATTATTACCCTGACATAAAATTGTCCCACCCACTTGTTCTCTCTTGACTCTAGCTAGTTGAAGTTTTAGTATGCGTTGATAATGTAACAACCACTAGACCAATATTTACACCTCCCCCTCCCCCCACAAAAGAGTTTGTGCGGTAAACATCACTAAAAATTAATTCATGTCATGCATGAATTAATTTTTAGAGAATGAATACGTATTTGACATTTAAGGTTAGCGTTATAAATGATTCCAAATTTTTAAATTAAAGGATAGAGTCAGAGGTAAATATATGATGCATTTTAATGACAGACGTTAAGAGTAGTTTCTAAAAAAAAAAAAAAAAAAAAAAAAAAGTTAAGGGAGTTTTAGAGCTAAAGTTCTTAATACAGTAAACATTTCTCTGTGTTTAGTTGAGACTTGATTTCTTGATATTCAATGCGTTCTTAACCCGCAACTATTATCCATATATTATGCGGCATAATTGCGACGTTGCCCAGTGGTCAAACGCAAGGGTACAGTAGTATACACGCGTTTGAGTTGACAGTGGTCCACGTGACTGATAACTACAGCAATGTTTTTGTAAGCTCTTCTGGTCGTATGCAACCATGCGGATGTTGCCTGTAAATAAACTGTGAACAGACACAATTTGGCCTCAATAGCCCTTGTGTCATTAATCCCAATAACAGCAACCATGCGGAGCATAAACGGAAAAACTTATTTATTATTTACGGTCAAGAATGATCCCAGTTAAAAAAAAAATAAGAAAAATTAAATTTACGGAAGTTTTTAGATTCAAACACAGTGCATAACTGCTGTGACCATTCGTCCATTATTATAAAGTCAGTCCTTCCTGAAATAAAGGACTGATAAAGTCCTTTATTTCAGGAAGCCGTCCTTAGATTTTTTATTTTTCAAAAACCCACTTTTGTGCTTTATTTTTGTTTATACCCGATGTAGCGAGTATGCTTCGCACGGAAAAGGCTGATGAAGTTGATATTGATATTGAAGTTGTATTAGTGAATTTTTATTTGTATTAGTGGCTGATCTTTAGAATAGGGCCCCCCCCCTCCAGACCGCCTCAGTCTTATGGTGTTATCCTCCTTCCCGCTGTTTTAAAATAGAAAAACGAGTTCCCGATTTTAAAACAGCGGCAAGGGTGGGGGGGGGGAATTAACACTAACCGTAGTGGGTTAGGCATGTCAGTTACTGCCTTCTTCCTCTTCTTCTCGCCGCTATACATCTACACAATTAGAATTGAAAAATTTAAGGAAATATGTGATGATACATGTGCAGTATAAAAAACTACTCGGTTAGAGCAAAACTAGATGGTTAACTCTTCTACCTGCTTTAGAAAGGATTTTGAAACTTTTAAGGCGCTAAAATTGTATTTTCTGGAACAAGAAAGATGTCCCACAGTTCCCAAAAACTTTTTTAACGATCCGTTAGCTGAATTATTGTTATTTTTCGTTCACAGTAAAGCTTCATCTTTTCATAAACATATTCTAAAAATTGAATTTCAAGATATTTCTATGTGTGAAATGAATTATGATCTTTTGTCAATTTAATTGAATTGAAATTAAAGTTGAGTGAACGAAAATATCAAGAATTTTTACCAATGAATATTAAAAAAATCATTTCAGAATTAGAAGAAAAACAAAACATCGTTGATGTAAAATTATTTAAAGGAAGTTCAATCATTTTACCAAACCTGCATTGACTATTTGAATCACTGGAACAGCGCCTTTCTAGAAATGGAAGTACGTACTGTATTTGAATAGATTGTTTTGTGAGAAATTACATTGTGGACGAAGGTTGAGGAGAACGTTTCTTTTATTTCAATTAAAAGAAAACTGAATATTGACGATGGCGAGTTATACGATGAAGTTTGTTATTTTAAAAATTGTGTTACTAAGGAAAAACTCGAAGAGTGGCGACAAAATGAGGAAATGACCTGCCATCAGAAATGGGTTGAAATATTTAGATATTTTATTTGATAATTGATAATTTGATAATTTATTGATAAACAAATATCTTTTAAAAATTTTGCCTGTCTGCCGGGATTAAATGCTCCTACTGAGAGAATATTTTTAGTAATAAACAATATGTGGAGCTAAAAAACACAACTAAAAGTTGAAACAGTAGAAGTTTGCATTTATACTAAATGCAATTTTGATATGAGTTGTGCGCAGTTGTATGACTTTTTAAAAGATGAGCATGACATTTTAAAAAAAGTTCATTTATGGGAAAAATATGAAAATTGAGTTGTCGTTTTTAAATAAATTTACATATATTATTTGATGTTAGATATTTTTATTAGAATATGCGTTTTTTAAAAATATTTTTGTAAATTTTTTCTAGTTTTGTTCTCGAACTTTCCTTTGCAAAACAAAGTAATAAAAATAAACTATTTTTTTATCCTTATGAACCTATTTCAGATTTGTCCTTCATTTTCTCGGGTTTGTCCTTTGTTTTCTCCAAGAAAATATGGTCACCGAATGCTTAACATGTGTTTTGGCACTAATATGAGAGTAAAATGCAATCACATTAAAAGAATGTTCATATGAAAATAAAATAATAAGAAGAAATTGAAGTTACTAAAGTTAAAAAAAAAATACCAAAAAAAAAAAATGTTTTTTTCAGTGTTACTTATATTTTAGGAAAATAATTCTTACAAGAATTTATAAAACAGTTAGTACTTCCACTGACAGAATTTATATAAAATTTTACAAAGAATTCCATTCACTAAAAAGCGAATAAAAAATAATAATAATAAAAAACTTGACATTTCAGAACTCAAGATTTGCTGTCGTTAATTGAGACAGCTGTAGAACAGATTGACATCTGTTCTACAGCAGATTGCACCTCAATCAGATCACCTCGCAGGTGCCTAGTCTCCAGCCGCTGCAATTTGCAGAACTTAAGCTTTTCTTAGTAAGAGGACCCCTTCATTCCCTTCACCAATCTTGTTGCCCTTCTCTGTACACGCTCAAGCAACTCAACATCCTTCCTAAAATGAGGCCTCCAGACCCGTACGCAGTACTTAAGGTGCGGCCTGACCATTGCCTTATACAAAGGGATAATCACCTCCTTTTCCTTGCTAGCAAAATTCCTGTATATCATTGACAAAATCCCATGACTTGCTCTGGCAGCCTGTCTGCATTGCTCAGAAAACTTCATATCTGACTGCACAATTACTCCCAGGTCTTTTTCATTTTCTACCACCCTAAGTGTAGTACCACTCGGCACGTTCTTCTGGGGTTACTTCTACCCATATGCAGTACTTTGCATTTGTTCAATGTTAAACTTCAGTTGCCACTTCTCAGCCCATCTACCCAAATTTTCTAGATCCTGTTGCAGTAGCACACTGCCATTACCCTCATTAACAACCCTGCCAACCTTTGTATCATCTGAAAACTTCGATACTAAGCCTGATATACCTTCATCAATATCATTGATAAATATACATCTTTATATAAATATAAAGATGTTCAGCCCTCGTGAGTAGCACAGTTGGTATAATCACCGTTCTCCCCACACCGGGTGGAAAAGACCCGAGTTCGAATTCTGCCAATTACGCAAGGAATTTTCATGGGCCTTTTTCACAGGGTGGCTGAATTGGTCGTTCTCAGGCAAGGCTAGCATGATTTTTCTCCCGGAAACTCAGGTTTTTTCACAGGAAGCAGCAAATCGACAACAAAACACACGCAATTTACAGACATATTATATACGGCACAATATGGCCTAAGGTTTCTGATACGCCTAAACCCTGTTACAACCAACCAACAAGGTTTTCACTCTTTATAATTTCAAAAGAGGCAGAACTAGAATTATGGCGAATTGCCGATTCATCTTAGGTGACTAAGTTCGAAGAATAACTGAATCTGTAATTCATTTTTAAAACATGACAATTATTATAATCAATTGTAAAAACCTGCCTCCTTTACATAAAAAGTTACATTTTATAGATAATAATTTATTCATAATTTTATATTATAATTATAATTTAATTATTTATGAAAACTAAGGCGCATCTTTGATAATTTTTTTTTTTTTTTTTTTTTTTTTATGAAAACACCAAAACACGAGAGGTATTATAACCTATAGTACTTAGTTACCGTACTTGGGTTGGAGGTTGAGAAGATGAAAGAAGATATGGCTATAGACATCAAAATTTCTAGTTACGCTTCAGAATTTCAAATTAAAATTTTTTTTGAATTTTTAAATGTTTCAGAAAATGCAGACACATAGGTTCTTTCCTTTTTTTTTTTTTTTATTTTTGAAAATACAATAACAATAAGTTCTTCAGATTTCTTCTTCACCTATCAGCTGGGGTCCTGAGGCGATGTAGAATTTTGAGGCTTCTACAAAATTTTGTGTATTTGGTTGAATATTCAAATTTTTGGGCCTCATGTTAGGTGTGCGCTACGTGCCAAAGCCACTAACCGCTAGAAGGGGTCAGTATATTATGTCTGTAATTGCATGTATTCTGCTGTCAGTTTGCTATTTTCTATATGAAAAACCCAAGATTTCGAGAGAAGAAATCTCCTGAGACAGACTACTCAGAGGGGGGGGGTGAATTCATAAAAATTCCTGCAGGAATCATTGTCGGGATTCGAGCCCCTTCCACCTGGAATGGGAGGACGGTAAATAGTCACCGTACTACACGCGAGAGAAATTTATCAAGTCCAGGGGCATTTTTTTGGAAGGGTTTTGAAGTACTGGCATGATCTTGCTTGGCCAGAATGACAGTTAAAGCGGGATTTTGTTGGCCACCGATATAACGTCGTCATTATAGCGGGTGGGGGAGAAGAACGACCATGAAATGTGCTGTCAGCCTTGGGCATTGATATATGAGACCTAAATGGCATAAATAAATAAAGAAATATATAAATATATATCTGTCTATCTATATATATATATATATATTTTTTTTTTTTTTTTTTTTTTATGTAAACCCCAAACACAAGAGGTATTGGAACCTATAGTACCGTGCTTGGGTTGGAGGTTGAAAAGACGAAAGAAGATATATATATATAAAGTGATTTTACACAAATTAAATAAAAATTATGAGGGATTCTTCTGTTTTAGGTAGATACAAATACAAATTATTACTAAAGTACTACGAAATTTTCAAATTTTAACTGTCCGAATGTAATTAAAGTTTAGCCATGTTATTCTTTATTTCTCGTTCTTTTTAATATTTTAAACGAAACCGATGATACTTTTACTGACTGATTTTATTTTCATTTGCAGTGAACCGGCATGGAAGAAGAAGTTACACTGTCAGTTCTTACGAACTCAGTACCATCGAAATTTGCTTACTGTTTATGGTTACTAGTCACTTGGCTCACTACAGTATCTTCTAGTCCGTTACTGGAATCTCAGACGAATCCAACGCCAACTACAGTTTCCCGAGTTCTTGGTCAAGAACTTAATGCATTGCTTAATACTCAGGGTTTGACAAAGATAGGCAATCCAGGTTTAGAACTTGTCAGGCAGTTACTGAAAGAACTTCAAGAATGTCGGGCAGGTAAAATACCGAGCATGAGAAAAACGCTACTTTCCAACAAATCTGTTACCTGCAATGATGGTTCCCCAGCTGGGTAAGTGTGTGAGTTAGTTCCTCTGATATCGGTAAAGAGAATGGTTAAAAAAAAATTAAAAAAAAAAAATCTTTATGCAATGTTCTTTCCCACATTGTGATCAACTGAGCCCAAAAACCAAGTCATTTGTTTTAAATACACTTCTTGTCATTAAATTGAGTGCATGCTTTGAACTCAAAATAAGTGGAAACATCAATATGAAGTATAACCTCTATAAACAGCGATGCAAGCAGCCAAATAACAGGTTTAAGGAAGCTGCATGGTAAGGAAGCATGTCTACATCACGTAGTCACCGTTGAGATATGAGGGCTACATGTGGGAGGGCATGGTCTTGCTGTGAGTTTGGGATGAAACGTAGAAAGGACAAAGGCACTAGTCTTAGAATGGTTTAAACACAATGTCTTGCCGTCAAAGTGCCATTAATAACGACCAGTTACAACAACCACGGCTGTTGTAATTGACAGCTCTTCATACCGTAATTCTGGACTTTGGCCCGGTATGCTGTTCCCTGATGCAGACTTGATTAACATTGTCCATGGCGTGTTTCCATACGTGCATACTGCGGTCGCTGGATTCCAAACAGAAACGAGATTGGTCATGAAAGACGACATGATACCGTTCTTATTCCCAAGCAGCTCTCTCTCTCTCTCTCTTTTCCAGCACCTTCCTTGGGGTTGCCTTCCCTATTGACCCCATATTTCTGTCTCTCCCCCCAGTCTTCCTCCCTACTCTATCTGTACACAAGCGATTGCACTACTCGTCCAAATTTAATCATGTCCAAATTAATGTTTGCCAATAGTTTCGGCCTTTCAAATCCTAACGCTATAACCCCCCCCCCACGCGAAAGATCAATTTTTTTTTTTATGTCCTAGCCACCGAAATACACTGCCAGAGTAAATAATTATAATGCTGGTATACCTGGCCTGCCTCTACGGGGCTGAGTGCGGCCAACGTTGGGCCTCAGCAGGGGTCCAGCGGCTAAATGGCCAGAAGAACAGCGGTACATAACACTATACGTATACAATATCCATACACTTTTAAATCTCTGGCCTTTCCAGTGAACTGGCACACCTACAATGAAAGCAACGCGGAGATGGGGGTAACCCCTGGTGCCGCTTGACACTAAATACACTCTACACTCTTCCAGAACCACTATCTGCGCGGGTAGCACAGTGGTATCGTCACCGTCCTCCCCACACCTGGTGGAAAAGGCCCGGGTTCGAATCCCGTCGATGACGCGAGGAACTTTAGTGGGCTTGTTTCACTCCGTGGCTGAGTTAGTTGGTCTCAGGTGTAGACAGCAAGGTTCTCCCCCCCCCAGAAACTGGGGGGTTTTACAGACAAAATAGATATATGGGTATATATTAGAAATATTGGGCGGCCCTAATATAATATGTAATTTATTTTTTTTTGTTCCGGCTCCACTGAAGATCTCACAATGATAGAATAGCCTCAGAGGCAGACTACATAACAGATAGTGAGCTACAGCCCCCCCCCCCACTCCACTTCTTGTAGTTAACTACTGATCGTGCTCCCCGACAGGCGCGGAGAAGGATGGAGTTACAATGCTAGAAATCTGGCAGATTGTGACATCTGTTTCCCATTGTTAAGTCGGTGGATCCTCCCTTTTTTTGATTTTGTTTTGATACTACCAAAGCTCACACGACATATCCAAGTACCTCCCTGTACCTAGTAGGACAAATAAAGATTATATACATTTATTCTATTTTTACAACAGTGCCCAACGATTCGGGTCACCAGACACACGAATGGCGATTTGCCGTTTTGTTCCTCCATCTACTGCCAACCAGTGATCCAACCGTTTCCAAAATTCGCAAGCGTTAGAGTTCCGAGATCTGCTAACCACAGTCCTGATTTCAAGAAGTCTTTAAAGAATTCCTCTAGTCTCCTGGCTGGATTCGAACCCACGCTTCTCCAATATGATAAAGGCTGAAGCCACTATAGTGTCACTGGCGATCTATAATCAGAGGCTGTTCGCAGAAAATCCCACAGCGACAAGCACAGGGTAAGCAGGAAGAACGTACTCCACGATCAGGTTTATGATGTAAACCAAAACGAAAGCTATCACTACGTAAATATGGACATGTGCAGTACTGGATGAAAGGAATCCGTGCACCACCTGGCACATCGAGAGCGAAAAACAATGGGTATACGCGGCCGTATCTTTTTTCTCGTGACTGAGCGAGAATAGATCATACAACAGTGCTGTGAACGGCGACAGTGGTCATCGTAGCAGAGTAAATGTATAATGTAATCGGAAAATTTATATATTAGTTTAAATTAGGAGTTACGGTATACTCAGAAATAATAACAATAAATAAATAAATAATAATAATAATAATAATAATAATAATAATAAATTAAATTGCTATTTTTGTTAAAACTAGACAAAATTAGGGCAATATTAAAACTGCTATTTATTTAAAGTTCCAATAAGCAATTATAAGATTAAAATCAAAAAGTTGGAATAATACACTCTCCCACCACCTTCCATCCCCCCTTTCTGACATTGACAGTAAATTTCTACTGAGAAATCCTATGTTAATCTGCTGAATCCTAAAACCCAGGTGCGCTGATCGTATTTGCGATAAGGCTAAACAAGCACAATGGATGCTTTTAGATTTCGCGCGTGAGTGCATTCCTTCACACCTTTTAACAAGAGCCGCCTTCCGCAATCGCCGAAGCAGGAGAAATCCTCCAAAGCAGGCCGCCTCTTTGGTAATGCCGCGGCGAAAAGGTGCGCACGTGCTCACATGGAGTGAAAGTTCAACTTCTTCCCGCTGGCGGAAGCCGCAAAGGGAGTTTTAAGCCTGAAAGATCCGACTTAAATCTCAGGTCTTAGTCTACCCATTTGTTCACCGTTGTCGGCAACATCACACAGACAAGATGGAAGCGTTTCTTGCACATAAATAATGATCCCAAGATCTGGAGAAGATCCTGGAACCATTAAAATGTAACTAGAAATGAGGAGTTAAGAGAATTTATCTGTCGTTCAATGAGATGGTGAAAAAATAATGATAGCAAAGAGATGAGGGAAGAGAAATTCATTTTGTAAATCATGGTGTGTGTTGAGTAATTTTCATAGCAAAACTTGAGCTGTTTTTCTCAGATTTTTTTTTTTTTTTTTTTTTTGTTCCAAAACGTGACCTTTTCATCCCGAGATTTAAACAGACTGGCCTGAGACTCGACATTATAATATTGTAACATTGTTTATAAATTAATAAATTTTCTGTTTATACTCTGGGACGACGACTACATGATCAGAGGAGTTCATAAGGTAGCGAGAACACAAGAAACAGCACCCTATTTAGCAGTCACGGGCTTAAACTCCTGTCACTCAAGGCACTTGTACTTCTGCACCTTCGCTCCTAACCACCCGGCTACGGCGAATGCAAGTCGACAGCGGATACTAAATTTTAAATGATGGCCCAGTTCACACTTAAAGTGAAAACCCCCAGCTCCAAAATCTCATAGTTAGTCCGAACTTTCCACATCCGTGTATCACATAGATACGTGTGTATCTATGTGAAAAAACAGACGACACCGTCTCCCACCTTATCCTTCTCCTATTTAACGTGCTTTGGACTTTTCGCTGTGTTGTAAGGAAGGAAAGTAAGGAAGGAAAATCGTTTTGAATATTTTCATTAGATTCTTTTATTGCGTTAATTTGAATTTTAATTGTTTTAAATTGATTTTGAATTGTGTTAAATTGATTATTTAATTATTTATATTTTACTTTAATGTACCGGTAAGTTGTCGATTTTTTCGTTTTTTACGTTTTAATTTCTGGAGGGTATCATACGGAAGTGTTCTACGTACTACATTGAGGTAAACTCCTCTTATTAATTTACTAATATTATACAACTCATATATTTACAATTCACTAATAATTCCATCTATAAATTACATATTTACATAACTGTTACAGAAGGTATATTTTTACAGTCAACAAATTATTATTGTTCTTAAAGCAGAAAGTTTCACTTTTATTCACAATTCTTTGGTACTTTGCAGCCGATTCATATTTCGGTAAGTCTGTACGAATCCTGGAAGATCTCTTTCCGGTATGTTGCATCCTCACACAGTTTTTCGGCATCTATGTGCAGAGAGTTAAATATTTTCGCTCCATTTGATGGGAAGAATCTTTGCAGGCTACTAAGATTGTTCAGGACTGAACGCAGTGGATTATTTACTTCTCCGCAAAGTCTAGCAGTGACACGCGGTTTAACTAGAATATTATCCAGGACTGGAGCATCTACTCTGCCTGTGAGCATTTGTGCGAGAGTGTGTATGTTCCTGTTAATTGTCCGCTGCATCCAGGGTGTGATGTTAAGGTTTGAGTAGAGAATGGCCCTTGAGATAGTAAAAGGGTGGCCAGCAACTCTGTTAAGCCATCGCAAGAACCAGTACTCGATCCCAAGGACGGACTTATAATGTGAATCTGGAGCTGAAGACCAGACTTGCGAGGCATACATTGCAATTGGCAGGACACACATTAAAATGTACTTGGTCGCTAGCTGAGGATCCCTAATTTCTACCAGTTCCTGTGTAGTAGCCCATAAAGCGGCGAATATTTTTGTCTTCATATGGGCGAAGTGTTGAGGAAAGGTGAGTCTGTCATCCCACTTAAGACCCAGGTCCAGGTGAGAGTGCACTTTTTCCACACTAGACCCGTTCACAGAGATCGAGATGTCATTTTTATTCTGCTTGTAAGTTATAGTCATTTGGGCAGACTTCTGTGCATTAATACGGAGCCCGATGCAATCCAGGTAGCTCTCAAATTCTCGGATTGTGCTATTTGCCATCTGACAAATACCTTCTGCTGATTCATGGTCTTTGGAAGTGATGAAGAATTTTACATCGTCAGCATATGTTATAAAATTGTAGTACCGTGCAAGAAACGGCTCCAGGGCGGCCGCGAAGATAGTAGCCGAAAGAACTCCCCCCTTGTGGCACTCCTCGCGAGATGGTAAAGCAAGATTGTAGCTTTTGGTGCTTAACAATAAGTTTTCTATGTTCTAGCAGGCTGGTTATTATAGTTAACAAATTTTCTCTTACATTAAAATAATTCTTTAAAATCGCAATGAGCTCTGGAATTGAGACGTTGTCGTAGGCTGCGGAGATATCCAAAAAAATAATATCAATTTGCTTTTTCTCATTTAGTGCTTTCTGCACGCGAAAAAGGGTTTCCAGTAAGTTTGTTATTGTTGATCTACCCGAAATAACTGAGTGCAAATGTGGTGGTCTATGGCTGAAACAGTGTTGATTGATGGTGGGAAGCAGTGCTTTTTCGAATACCTTCTGTAGGGTGCAACTAACAGAAATTGGTCTGTAATCCTCAGCCAATTTTGGGTGTTTAATCTTTGGTATTGGGGTTACAATGTAATTTTTCCAGGCGTGTGGGAAAGCTCCTGACCTAATGATTTCCTGAAAGATGTGCAGTAATAGATCTATTATAAATGGGCTACTTATCTTAAGGATGAACATTGGAAATTTATCTGGTCCAACAGTGGCCTTATTGGGCAGATCGTTGATTGCTTTCATTACGCTCCCTTTGGTGATTTGTATTTCACTCAAAGGAGGTCTTGTTGGTTCCTCTATTGCCGAATAGTTTCGCTTGTTTAAATCTTTCAGGAATTCAAAAATTTTGTTACCATTATCAATGTTCTCAATTTGATTCAGTCCATGCAGGTTACTAAAAGTGTTATTAGTCCATTCCTTGAAAATGCATTCGGTCATATTCTCTGTGCTATTTCTATTGCTAGTAATTCTTTTTGTTCTTTTTAGTTTATTATGAACAACACTGCAGTGTGCCTGTCGTTTTGCTTTGATGAAATGTGCTCTTTCTTTCTTATAACGAATGTGATCGGCAGGATGACCCGTTCTTTGCCATTTTCTATACAGTTTTTGCTTCCTGAGGAAACTTGCTTTCAGTTGTGGGTTAAACCATTCTTTTGTTCTCTCAGATATTTTGATTTCTTTTGCTGCTCCTTCCAATGCTGTTTGGTATAGCTTTTTAGTGATCATTTCTAAAGCTTCATCTACTGGCTTTTCTTGTAGGTCATTCCAGTTGTAACTAGTCAGGTGACTGAGAATGACCTCTGCATTAATATACTTCACGGAGAAAAGATACTTACTTTGCTTTTCCCAGTTCGTGTGGTTACCCTGCATGTATTTGTGTATCTTCAGTGCTGCTTCTATTTCAATGGGATTGTGGTCCGACTTAAATTTTATGCAGTTTTGCGCTAGCCTTATGTCTAAGGAACTATGATACAACAGGTCAAGTTGCTGCATTCCCCTTGTCACTGGTGTCGGAAGCTGCGTTAAGTGCAATGCACCCAATGTCGCATCCAGCTCTTTCTTGGCCTCCCTGTGTTTCGGAAGAGGCAAATTAAAATCTCCCGCTATTATTGTGTCGATTGCTGGCTTTAGATTTGCAGCAAGCCAAGCATAGAGTTCGTTTCTTGTCTCCTTTGTGTGCTCAGGTGGGAGGTATATGATGCATAACTGTATTTTCGAATACAGTTATGAAGATTCGAAAGTTATGAAGTTATACCTAGTTCCGAAGATTTCAGTGGCAAGGGCTTATATATATATATATGATCAGGTATTTCATCAGGGGTCTACACCTGACCATGTATCAAAAGACTGCCTTTCTATACTTGGACAAAAATGAGTAATAGAAGAAAATTTTGAGAATAAAGCACATAAGATCGAAAAACAATATATCCCTTACAAAGTATGGACAAGGTAGTCCCTACGCAGTGTTTATAAAGAAAGTTACGATAAAATTATGGAAAAATTAACTGGATGCAAAATTATTTTAAGTACAAAAGTAGTAGTAGTAGTAGTAGTAGTAGTAGTGGCACATGATGCAAGAAAGCAAGTGTAGGAGCTTATGCAGCATCAGCCAAAAAAAAAAAAAAAAAAATCACACCATTCCCTCCAAATGCCTGTCCAGTTCCTCCTTAAATTTATTTAACCTATCAACTTCCACAACGACAGATGGAAGTTTGTTCCAGCAATTAACCACCCGCTGGCTAAAGGCAAATTTCCGCACATCTATTCTACATCTGTCCTTTCTTAATTTGAACTTATGTCCCCGTAGGTTGGTAATCTGAACAAGTGGAAGGATCCCATCAGAATTCAGCGTGCTCAACCCATTCAAGGCCTTATAGACCTCAATCAGATCACTGCGCAGGTGCCTAGTCTCCAGCCACTGCAATTTGCAGAACTTAAGCCTCTCTTGGTAAGAGAATCCCTTCATTCCCCTCACCAATCGTGTTGCTCTTCTCTGTACACGCTCAAGCAAATCTACATCCTTCCTAAAATGAGGCCTCCAGACCTGTACGCAGTACTCAAGGCGTGGCCTGACCATTGCCTTATACAGAGGGACAATCACCTCCTTTTCCCTGCTAGCAAAATTCCTATATATCATTGACAAAACCCCATGACCCGCCCTAGCAGCCTGTCTGCACTGCTCAGAAAACTTCATATCTGACTGCACAATTACTCCCAGGTCTTTTTCATTTTCTACCACCTTAAGTGTAGTACCACACAGTTGGTACGTTTCTCTGGGGTTACTTCTACCCATATGCAGTACTTTGCATTTGTCAAGGTTGAACTTCAGTTGCCACTTCTTAGCCCATCTGCCCAAATTATCTAGATCCTGTTGCAGTAGCACACTGCCATTACTGTCATTAACAACCCTGCCAACCTTTGTGTCATCTGCAAACTTCGACATTAAGCCTGATATACCTTCATCAATATTATTGATAAATACACAAAACAACAGTGGACCCAACACCGAACCCTGTGGGACTCCACTAATAACATTAGTCCACGAAGAGCAGCACCCATTGATTACCACCCTCTGTCTTCTCCCACTTAACCATCCTTTTATCCATTGTAGCAACTTACCCTTAATACCATTCTGCTCCAATTTGTACAGTAGTCTTCCATGCGCAACAGTGTCAAAAGCTTTCCTGAAATCCAAGTATATGATATCAAAATTATTTTTTGCATCCAGTTCCTTTGTGACCACATCATAATAACCAATCAAATTTGTCAGACAAGACTTTCCCTTAACAAACCCATGCTGTGTTTGAATTATTGCTGCAGTCTTGTCTAGATGATCCTGCAATGCATCTTTAACCAGCGACTCCATTATTTTAGCCGGAACAGAAGTTAATGAGAATAGAAGCAAACGATAAAAGGTTAATGCCAATACCAAATGCCAACGTAATGAAAGTTAAAAAAAGATATGTAAAATCGAACATTAAAATTAAAAGCGTTAAAATTTTAAACGCGTTAAAAAATTGAAAGTCTATACCTGAGATACAGAGAAGAAAGGGTTGGAAATGACAGTGAAAAAAAAAACACTTATGTCATTATGACTTAAGTGTTTTTACACTTATGTCATAATGGTAAAAGTCTAGTTAATGTCAAAACATTAACTAGTCTTTTACCATTAACAGACTTAAACTTTTATTTAAAATGTGAATCAGCCGGACTCATAAAGGTGGAATAGTATTTCAACTGCTGTTTTTCCCTAGCTCGACGCCAATGGGCGTACGCTCAAAAAAAAAAAGAACAGCCTTATATACGGAGTGAATATCACATTACAAGTATAGTGCTGATAAAAAGTATAAGGTGACTTGGCGAAGTAACAGCCCTCAAAGGCAGATGTGAAGTAAAAATTAAGACATTTTTACAAAATCCATTCTTCGGTTTTTATTTGTTGAAAATAGATTAATAACTTTTTCATTCAAGTTTGGTGCACTGTTGACCAAGCTTTTCTCTATTGAAAGCACTGCTTGCACATTTAGCCTTTCCTGATTCATAGTGCTCCTTAAAAATGATTTTATTCTTTTTAATGTCGAATGACAGCGTTCGGGCTCTGAAGTAGTCATCGGAATGGTCAAAAGAACTTTTATGAGTTTTGTAAGTTCACGAAGAACTTCAGCTAGATTATTTTAAATTTTCTGTTTATACTCCGGCACGACAACCAAGTCAGTAGAGTTTACAATAAATCGTCAATACAAATATTTATCGTATTTAGCATCACGGGCTTGAACCCCGGTCCACTCAAGGAATGCGTGCTATGCACTCTCGCTCCTGACCACTGGGCTACATCAGGCCCCTTTTCAAATATAAATTTCAGCAATTCGGTTAATTTGCAATAATTGTGTAGATCATGTCTGCTATAGAAAACTTGTAATTCCTTAGAAGTTTTTCTCTTTCAATCATGGCTCAGTAGTCTCCTGTACCTCTTCCATGGGCATTTTCGTACGAAAAATAACAAAGTTCTCCTTGTTAAACAATTTAGCAACAATTAATTGCTTTGTAAAAGAATATCTCTCACCTATGTCAACACTTATGTAGTCGCATACTTCCTTCGCTTCAACCATGAGTGTTTTTGAAGGATTTTCACAGTGCATTGAATTCCTGATTTTTAGAATTGCATTCTTAAAGTTTTCTATATATTCATGTATTTTAACTGCCTCAATTTCTCGAGATTGCATTTGATTATAAATAACTTCCACGTGAGGCATTATCTGATGGAAAAGTTCTAACCAGAACTAGAATTTTTCATTACTCAAGATGTGCAAAATTCCAGTTGCTTCTGAAATCGTCTTATCTGCGTTTGCTATCGCTTGTAGTTCCTCCGTGCACTTTTTTTAAGGATTCAAAATTTTAATAAACACTGTTCACGGTGCGTATATTGAAGTTCCATCTTGTAGGGGAAGGTCGGGCAACACGGCTGTCCATATGCTTTCTGAGAACAGAGAGACGCTATGGTGATCTCGAGAAAAATGTTGGTATCGACATGAGATTCGAAAAGAATATTCTTGAATCTCGGGTACTACTTGCTGCATTTCTCATCATCAGATTCAGTTGGTGTGCATAGCAGTGAATGAAATGTGCATTTTTGTACACTTCTTTTATTTTAGCCTGAGCTCCCCCTTTCTTCACATTTGCGCCATCGAATGTCTGAGCAACCAGTTTTTGAGTATTTCCTTCGAGTACATACATGTTATGTCTAACTGATCTAGAATGCACGTCGATATTCCGTCTGCCGTTTGGTTTTCCGGAGTGAAAAAATCCCAAAAACGCTCAAAAATGTCTCCATTCAGTTCATATCTCAGAACAATTACCATTTGTATATGTTCTGAAACATCTGTTGTGCCATCAGTCATGACAGCTACGAATGGAGCTTCTTTAATTTCTCTTTTTTTACATCCCAGCATATTTGCAGTAAACAGTCAAGAATATCATTCTGAATAGTTTTTGAAATGCCTTTAAATGCTGCATTACTTTCTAAATGGTTCTTTAAATTGGAATATAATGTACAGGCGAAATTTATTAGTCTTCTTAATGCTCCTGGATTTTTAGAATCGTCTTTTTCGTCAAGTCCATGTAAAGGAATTTCAGACTATCCGCAAAATTTAATGCAGTCAATTATTTTAGATAATACCTCACGATCCTTGGTAACTTCTGTTACGTTTGCAGATCGAAAGTCTGTAGGCCTCATTAAACTGTTCTTTAATATTTACGCTTCCTAAAAGCGATAGAGAAATCACATTATCAATATGTTTCTTCGAACTCTCATGTTTTAGAGTTTTTTTCTTTCATTCTGTTTGTTTATAAAGCCACTTTTTGTCCACGTTACCTCCGAACAGTAAACGTGGAAAACAAAACAATGCATTTTTAACTTCACAACCACAAAGCCAACTTTTCTTCTGATACCATTCAGTTTTAAAACTGCGAATATATTTCTTATTATTACTTATTTCCCGCTGAGAAATTTGAATCTTTGTTGTGGGGCGGATTTCTTTTTTAATCGCATTTTTTTCTTGGAGAGATAATTGTGAAAAACTAAGTTGCTGAAGTTTATTCACTGTTACGCGATTTACTTCATGGGGAAGCATGGAGGTCATGATCGAATCAAATTTCACAAAATCGTGTGTCGTAGAAATAATGTTTTATTTACGCATCACCTCTTAATACTGTATAACTTCAACTTACCAAGTTCAAGCTCAATTCGCAATTAAGCTGTAATCACATAATTACACTATTGAATGTTCAGTATTGACTTAACACTGATATTATTTAGTGGGAATTCTGGCGAATAATAAAAATACACCGACATTGTGGCTACACACCCTTCATGGTCAACGATGAAATCAGCACTACACGCTTTACAATGACTTTGATTCGCTTCACCTATAAAAAATGTATATTGGCAAGTTGCCAATATGCTGGTTGCCAATGGCAACCAACTACCAGATATTCACTGGAATGCAAAATGTGTCATTGCCTGGCGTACAGTGACGTCTACGGTTAATTAAACTTCAAAGTTGGAAACGATTTCGTGTTTTTGTTCGTTTATTATTAAAATGATTACTGGAAATGGAGGATGCGGGTTCTGTTAATAAAAATATTCATTGTTGCATTATTCTTCACAAAATTTCATATAATTCCGTTTACTGTCTATCTAGAAATAAAATAGCTGGGGATGCTGCAGTGCCGTAGTGCCTATGGACGAGCGGCCCCTGATAATGTTTTTATAGTGTTTTAACACTCATTTCCAACGCTTTTAATATTAATGTTCGATTTTACATCTCCTTTTTGAACTTTCATTACGTCGGCATTTGGTATTGGCGTTAGCCTTTTATCGTTTGCTTCTATTCTTATTGTACTTAAAATAATTTTCTATCCCGTTAATTTTATCGTAATTTTATTGTAACTTTCTTTATAAACACTGCGTAGGGACTACCTTGTCCATACTTTGTAAGAGATATATTGTTTTTCGATCTTATATGCTTTTATATTCTTTATCAGTTTTGGGCAATTATAGAAATGCAGTGTTTTGATACATGGTCAGGTGTAGTCCCCTGATGAAATATCTGATCATGTGTCAACTTTTGCCTTTGCTGACAGCTGATTTAATTGCATTTTTGCTTTATTTCCCTTTTTTGAACCATATCCAAATTTGCCCACCCTCTGATGCCAGCTACCATTACCTTTATTTTCATGTAATCTATTTTATTTTACAGGTCACCATTTTTTAATTATTTTTTATTTATTTCATTTATTCATATTTCGGCTATCTTTGCTTTTGGCTGTCGTGTAACTTATATTTATTGCAATATATATATATATATATATATATATAAAACATGCTCGCCCGTTCAGTTAGAGTGGGGGTGAAGACTGAAGAATGGAGGGAACAAGTAGAAGTATGGGGATGATAGGAAGGCAACCCCAAAAGGTCAGTTGGGACAAGTCCCACCAAGAGAAGGAGGAGGAGGTAGGGAAGGGGCGGAGACAGAAGTCCATCTCCATCCCCTCCCTTCCAAGGGAAAGGGGATTTAAATTGAACCAGGTTAGGGCACCCTGTTCAGATCGCCAATTGGCGTGGTGGCAGCGAAGCTGCGTTGGTCAATCTGGATGAAGAGTTCCAGTCCGGTTGAGGGAAGGTAGTAGATCAATTCCAGTGTAATCGTCATTTCTGAGACACTTGGTGTCTTCCAGGGTATGTAATCATTTCCGAGTGTAATTTCAGTTTGGTCCAGTCAGCGATGCATCCTTGGTGAATTGCGACTTACTTTCTGACCGGGAGGTAACATCAGTTGGTTTACATTTTGAGTGCAGTCTTGATCCGGGATATCCAAGGTTGTGGTTAGATCAGGCCATTTATAGTAGTAGAAGGTGCTATGTACCTGGAAGAGCGCCGCGTCGCACAAACATTTTTTGAGAAAAGCGAGTAAAGTTTGCATAGTCTTCACCAGATTGAAAGATGTGATGTTCCTGTTCTTTCTGAAGGTAGTGCAAGTTTGCAAGAAGGGCGCATCTAAGGTCCCGTATAGATCGCAATGATACGTGATATGCTCCCAGTCTTTTCTGGCCCCCCCCCGCGCAGTGGCATAGGGGATCCTCGATTATTTCTAGCGCCTGAAGTGTTGCATTGATGAGTCCATACCCAGTCAGGAGGTAAGTGACCTGTAGAGATTAACAGGACACGGATCATTCCAGCAAAAACTCAACTCTATGGGTATCGAATTACATCCTTTTTGCCATTGTGGAAATGAGGAGGCCTGGGCCCACGTTATGTATAAGTGCTCCTCCTATGAAAACCACCGGTTACAACTGTTTACAGTAATCCGAGGAACTCCCCGCAATCAGGAGCAAGATCTACTAAATGACGGAGATAAATATATTGCGTTCACTCGATTTGCGCAGGCTGTCTTCACAACAAGACGTGCCAAGCTCATCGCTGCTAGGACAGTCCAGAATACTCCCCACTCCCTGCTAACCCCTTCGGGGGTTATGATAAATGTAAACCTACAGAAACAATACTTCAAACCCTTTATGGGTAGGATTCATGACACCCAATTTAGGGTACGAGATCACTGCTGGCACTCATCTGGGTGCTAGATCAATACACAGGGGCACCTGCTCCTGCGATTTTTCATCCCCTTCCCTACCCCTACTTCGCCTAAATCCATGGTGGATGTCTTCACTATTAGTCCAACTTTCTTTCACCCCACAGTCTGACCTTCTCCTCTCTTATTCCCTGTGAACTCTCTTTAACAATTTTTTTTTTTTTTTTTTTTTTGTGGCCTCTGTCACGAAGTTCAAGCGACCCTGGCAGAGGCCAGCCAGAGTATGATGGGCAGCTTGGCTCACCTCCCAGTGGTGGCGGCGGGCAACGTAAGGTCCCATTAGGGACACTGCAGCCAAGAATCCAGAGAAACAACAGAACCCAACACAATAATATACACATGCAAAATGCCACACACATTGTCTGCGTGGGTAGCACAGTGGTATCGTCACCGTCCTCCCCACACCGGGTGGAAAAGGCCCGGGTTCGAATCCCGTCGATGACGCGAGGAACTTTAGTGGGCTTTTTTCACTCCGTGGCTGAGTTAGTCGGTCTCAGGCGTAGATAGCAAGGTTTTTTCCCTCAGAAACTGAGGTTTTTTCGTCCAGAAAAACAGGCAAATCGACCAGAGAACACATGCAATTTACAGACACGAATACGGGTTAATGTAATCATTTTACGGGTAACCATAATGTAGTAATATAGTAATATATGCCACACACATTTCTGGCATTTACAGAGTCCTGTATACTTCACAAGAGTACAGATGGTGCAGTTGTGGGAGACAACGGGTGGCGCCTTACCCTAAACATTATGTCACTGTGTAGACCGGGTGTGAACTATTTGGGAGTTTCCAGATATATTTGGGAGATCGAAGGGAAGAACTTTCTTGTTATATCTCCCTTGGAGAAGTTGGACCACCTGGTCTGCCAGTATTGTTGAAGGTGCAGGACCACCCTCTCTTTTCCTGCCTCTGGTGTTAGCTGGATTTGTTGTGAAGTTTAGGCAAGAAACAATTCTTCCCTTGGATAATTGGTAGAGGGCCCGTTTCTATTTCAAGGTTCAATGGGAGTGTCCCAGCCAGCACCTGCAGAGCGTGGGTGCTGATTGTACTTTATGCTCGTGTGATGGAGAGAAGAATTATACGCTGGAGTGTTTCAAGTTTACTAACAACAGAGAGTGGTGTGAGATGCTTACTTATTTATTTTATTGTTTTCTGTAACAGAATAATGGTTTCGCCATTTGTTACTCATTTGAAGGTCTCACCTCGATTCTTGTTATATGCTGGAAGAATTTCTGATGGTCTCCTCAATCGGGCCTATAGTTATCCGATTTCATGAGAGACAGAGAGAGGTGCCAGATTTTATTTTTCATGCCACATGCACTATATAAGTTGTCTTGTGAACATGCCCGGTCTACGCACGTGCTATACTGCGCTTTCAGTTTGGCAGAATGCTTGATTAGAGGACTGAATATCGATTCAGGTATTATTGTCAAATTTTCCATATGCATCTACGCTCATTGGCCAGTTTATTAGCTACACCAACCTAACGGCGAGTAGCGCCTCCTTTAACCATCAGATTAACATCAAGTCGTCGGAATTACGAACTCTATGAAGTGGCAAAAGCGTTTTACAGAGATGTTGGTCCGTCCAAAATCGAACGTATCCCGCAGTTGCCTCAGATTGGACGACGGCGGATCCCTTGTTATGGGTTACAATTGATAAAATTGTTTATATTGTCCTTTTCTTTTCACTCCATGGAGCTCACAATAACAAGCTGTCTCTAGCCACAGGACTCTCGTTGGCTGGATGTTTTGTGGTTGTCGAACCATTTTCTGTACTCTCTAGTTGTGAGTGAAAACACTCCAACAGAGAAAGTGTCTGTGAAACATGCACCAATTATCACACCGTACTGAAAGTCACTTAGGTCGTGGTGTTAGCCCATTGTCTCTTTATCTGATTGCTTGCTTTGCATACGAGTAACCTGGTACGAACGTGTGTATGCCAAGGGAGCGGTCGATTCTTTGGACACACTGTTCTCCGACATGCATTGGAGCGTGTCATTGGAGCACCAAATGATTTTTTTTTTTTAATGAAAACCATTTTCTTCCTGCGAGGGCGAATAGTACAGCCTTTATAGGGATGTACTTATGTTAACATCCACAACCGACCGACCAATGTGTATGGCGAAGTGATAATATCAGCATTACCTGAAGATGGATAAAGAAATTTAATCAAAGAGAAAGAAGCATGGAGGACAAGCTGTAACCTGGAAGGTCTTCGTCTACAGTGATAGATGAAAGTTGTGAAAATATGATTCTTAGGGACAGACAAGTCAGTTTGTAAGGTGGTTCAGTAGATGCAGTGTGCAGGGCCATCCTGTTGGGGATTCCCGGCATTCGAAATAAGGTGGTGGGGGAATCTATTTTTGTAACATTGTTCCAAAAAGAGGAACAAAAGAACACGTTTCTTGAATAACTTTATTTCAGTAGGCCTTGTCTTCGCACATCCGCTCACGGTAAATGTTTAGCTTATCAAAGGATTCCATGGTGTTCTGAGGCAATATCCTTTGAAGGTAGTTTAATCTGGTTGCTTGGGACTGAAGAGGGGAGTTATTGCTTCTGACTGATCGGACTCACTGTGAGTGATTATCTGGAACACAGATTTCGCTAAGAAGGATGTGAAGATGTTTTTATATTATATGACGAGTCGTGGGAGAAAGCACTGGGACTTCAATCCTGTGTGAGAGTAGTCTAGCGAGAATAATAATGTTTTGATCAGATGAAACTGCCAAGGAGTCCATCCTAGGGAGATATTGAAGGATGCTCCTGGAGAAAGCTTTTCCACAATGCGATAGAACCACTGCAGGATCAAATATTCGATTCTAAGATAATTCTAAGCTGCGACTGTGCAACGGAACCCAAATGGCCAAGGTATAGAGGTCCACTGGGCACACGCACTTTACCACGTATTGAGTGATTAGCGTAGGATGGTAGACGCCATTCAGTTCCTGTTTAACACTCCATAGGATAACGAGGGTTTTTCTCTTAGAACTGGTAAAGTGTTGGGCGAAGAAAAGCCAATCACCCCAAACCGTTCCAAGATCTTCATGATACCGGACTGGATGGAAGGGGGGGGGGGTGTGATCATCTAGAAAAACAGTGACATTGATCCTCTGTCTTTTATTAGTGAAGGTTATTTGCGTGGACCTGGACGAGTTGAGTTTCAAGCCTAATTGAGTTTCAGTTAGCTCCGAAACCTGTGTAGAGGAATTCTTTAAGGATTCCGAGGCACTCTCGGAACATTCTGTGTGGTGAATTTCTTACTACAGTATAATGATATTTGAAAATACAGTATTAAAATGAAGTGCATATTTTCCAGCTAAGTGGCCTGTTAAAACACTTACCCTTCTGACGATCGCCCGACCAGATAGCCTGCTTTAAACTGTCAGCTAAAATATCCGCATTTGGGTCCCTACAATCAGAGGCCTCGGACACGGGGTGTGTGGGTCCATCGGAAAGATAACTCTTGCTGTGTAGACAGTGTTCTGGCAACGAGCATTAATGATTTACGGTTTTGAAAATCTCTTACATGTATAAATTCGCACCACCTAATAGAGGACATAAAATTAAAAGGTGGAGGCTTGCATCAATGTGCTGACGATATTTTTTTTATCATAAATGTTCGTATTTTGGTACCTCAAAACAACCGATTTTTTTGATTTTGCAATCCTAATACAATCTTTCATTAACTGAATAATACAATTCTTAATAAATCATGGTTTGTTAGTTTAAAAGTCTGTGGAGCTTGTTGTGAATTCACTGTTGCTGTTGAATCGAGGAACAAGTTGTCAGGGCTGGACAAAGGTATTTCAGCGCCCCGGGCAGAAAGATTTTTGGCCTCCCTTTAGTAAAAATATATACAATATATATATTTTTCATGATTTGTAAAATTTGGCGCCTCTTAAAGAATAGGTCCCATGGCAAGAGCCCTGCTAGCCTGTGCCTTAATCCGGCACTGCAAGTTGTTGTTATTGGGTTTTAGGAGCATCGGCGACTAAGGCCATGTTGCTCCGTTTATATTGTCTGTAAATTGCGTGTATGCTGAGATCGAGTTACTGTTTTCTGGACAAAAAACCGAATTTCCGGGAGGAAAAAAAGCCATGCTACCCTCCCCTGAGGCCGACTAACTCAGCCACGTTGTGAAAAAGACCCATAAAAATGCCTCCCGTCATCGGATTCGAACTCAGGTCTTTTCCACCCTGTGTGGAAAGGACGGCGATTCTACCAACTGTGCTACCCATGAGGGCCTTGGAACAAGTTTTCGGGTAGTTTTTTGTTAGTACCGGAGGTAACTCAACGAAGACTACTTTTTAAATATCTCTTTTTAAGATGTTGAAGAAGCGTAGCGTTCATTATTTTCATATTCAATGGTTACGAGTCATGTTCTGTGGGTTGTGAATGTGTTTCTGATGGTGGTTATTGTTGACTGTGAGTTGATCGAATTTGGTATCTAGCGTTATTCTTGAATCTGAATTTTTTATTAATTAGCTCAGGATGTCGGCGGTCTTGGGAATCTTTATATCGACATACAATGGTACAATTGTCTAGGGGACTAAATTGTCATTTTTTAGTATCTAAATTGGCTTCATGCGGTCGTGGAACTATTGCAAATTGTTTATACTGTACAGTGAATTACTGACAAGTGAGTTGATTATCTGGAACACAGATTTCGCTAAGAAGGATGTGAAGATGTTTTTATATTATATGACGAGTCGTGGGAGAAAGCACTGCTGGCAAATCTAATAAACTGGAAAGGCATATAGGCTATTAACAACTTCGTCAAATGCAGTAGTCCATTATGCTATTACTCTGAGAATTGCTACAAAAAGGATTTAAATACCATTCTCTTCATGCTGCAGATCACTTGATATTAGCAACAATTACCTATCTTCTCCTTCTAGCTTTCAAGAGACTATTTGAGAAGGCGTACTATTAAATTGGTGGTGGTGAAACAATGCTATTAGTCAGATCCACCGACAAAGGAAGGAGACAATTGTTGAATATGAAGTGGTCCGGGCGGTTAGGTTTGATTCTTAATTCAATATTTTTGTATTCATTTAATATCATATGCCCTCGAAAGGGCATGTGATATTAACTCCCGTTTCTTTTTTACGGGTCTGCAATTGCCCTTGTTGGACCTGGTAATAGTTAATGTTGAGAAGTCTTTAAGAGAATAATGGATGTTTTTCTATAGGGATGCAGCTAGCTGTTACACCATTTATGAGCGTAAATTATATATAACTGTGTTGAAATTGTTGCTCTTTAGCGGTGCCTCTAAAACC
Source organism: Mastigoproctus giganteus (assembly GCF_048544385.1). Classification (NCBI taxonomy): domain Eukaryota; kingdom Metazoa; phylum Arthropoda; class Arachnida; order Uropygi; family Thelyphonidae; genus Mastigoproctus; species Mastigoproctus giganteus. The sequence continues at coordinate 16,419,624 of NC_143582.1, forward strand.
AACCATTTAACAGTAATTTATCAGTAAATTCTTGTCCAAAACTTAAATTAATTAAATGCAAATTATAGCATCCCGATGGAGTTAAATGCTGTTAACTGTGTGATGCCAAGTGCTGTTTTCATGCTTAAGCACATCGAAGATTGTCTTCGAACCCCCTTCAATTATATAAGGTTAGAGCAAGTATCCCGTGATTCTATAAGATTATTCACTGTTGTGCTGGTACTGTATACGCTGCCCTACCATTAATATCCGGACACCTGCCTTCAGACAAAAAAAAAAAAAAAGAGTGCTTTTATTGTGTCATTTAATATTTTGTGCTGAAACCTTTTGCTTTTATGACGGCCTTCAATCTTCGCGGCATACTCTCAACCAGCTTTTTCTAAATGTCAGGTGATATGTTCCTCCACTCGGCCTTTAACGCAGCCACCAGTTCGGCCTTGTTCTTTGGGCGACCTCGACGTGCACTTTCCCGACGATCCAATACATCTCAAAGATGCTCAATAGTGTTCAGATCAGCACTCTGAGATGGCCAATCCAACTTTTCCCACGCCCATGTCCTCAAATCACTCTGTTACGACCCGAGCAGTATGGCATGGCGCGTTGTTTTTCTGATACAGGTATGGGCGTTACCCGAAGTATTGCCATAATGTGGAAGTGCATAATTGTCCAGGGTGACCTGGTATTGCACAGCATTCATGTTTTTGTCGATAATGACTAATGCGCCCAAGCCAAACCATGAAAGGATCTCCATACCATGACACTGTCTCCACCAAACTTCATTGTTGGGAGGATACAATCAGGAAGGAACTGTTCTCCTAGCATTCGCCACACCTAGGAACGGCCAAGAGGCTGGTAGAGTGCGAACCTCGATTCGTCTGCCCATAGGACTGTTTTCCACTGCTCTACAGTGGTAAACAGTCCAGTATTCGCGCTACTTACACCATGTTAATTGGCGTACAATATTTGTTGAGGTGATTAATTCTGTTCAATTGTTGAGGTAATTCTGTTGAACTGTTGAGGTAATTCTGTTGTACGTGTCATCTTGCGTTGCCCACTTTGGAAATTGTCTGTTCGAAGCCCAGTGTGCATATTTATAGCAGGTTCTGTGACGTGTTACATGCATAGGACCTGTTTCCCCAACCATGGAGAGGTTTCCAGATATTAATGCTAGGGCAGTGAATATATACAGGGTGTTTCAGTTAAACGTTTCAGAACTTCTAAGAGGGGTAGGGTACATCCTGACAACTCAAAATCATATAGCAATGTGGGGTCGGAAATGGTTTCCTGAAGCGGTGTTGTACACAGAAGCACCATAAAGAAAAGAGACCGTAAGTGAGAAATCGTTTTAATAATACATGAAAAGAAGCAAAAGGTACATGGATTAAAGTAAGTGTTCGAAGTTTCTTCCACGGGCTACAATGCACGCCTCACATCTCCGACGCATGGACATCCGAACATTCTGGAATACTCCAGGCGAATTTCGAATTTCTTGAACAAGAACGCCAAGTTAGTAGGATGGATGATTACACGAACGCAGAGTTAGCCGATATGCATTTGGCGTACGGGGCTGCAAATTGTAGTGGGCCAGCCGCACAGCGTTTGTACGCGGAACGATATCCGACGAGGCGTATTCCCAGTCATAATTTCTTTGCAAGACTGCACCAGAGGTTAGCTGAGAGAGGTTCATTTGAAAGAGCTGACAGGGACAGGGTAAGAACAGCACGGACTCCAGCCGTCGAACAGAATGTGCTGCAGCATGTACAGGGGAATCCAAGAACGAGTACACGAAGTCTAGCAAACGCAGTCGGGGTTTCCCATTGCAGCGTCTGGAGGATTCTCCGAGGACAAGACATGCATCCGTTTCACGTGCAGCGTGTCCAGACACAGCAACCGGAGGATTATGCACCTCGTATTGCTTTCGCACAGTGGTACCTTGGAAAATGTGCTACAAATCCCCTTTTTCCTGCTGAAGTGTTTTTTTCCGATGAGGCATCCTTCACAAGGGAAGGAATTTTCAACACGCATAACGACCATATCTGGGCGGTCGAGAACCCGCATGCAATACGACGTCGTGCAGCACAGATTCGATTTTCGGTCAATGTATGGGCCGGTATTATGGGAGATCACCTCATCGGACCTTACCTGTTACCGTGTCGTCTAACCGGACCTATCTACTTGATCTTTCTGCAGCAAGTATTGCCACAACTTTTGAGAGATGAATAGATTTCTGCATCGACGCAACAGACAATGTGGTTCCAACACGATGGAGCCCCTGCCCATTATAGCGGAGATGTTCGTAACTACCTGGATGTCACATTTGGTCAACAGTGAATCGGACGTGGTGGTCCCGTGCGTTGGCCTGCTCGGTCACCCGACCTATCATGTCTTGATTTTTATTTCTGGGGTCATATGAAATCGCTAGTTTATGACACCCCTGTTGACAATGCTGAGGAGCTGGTTGCAAGAATCGCAGTAGCTGCCGAAGAAATTCGAAATTCGCCTGGAGTATTCCAGAATGTTCGGATGTCCATGCGTCGGAGATGTGAGGCGTGCATTGTAGCCCGTGGAAGAAACTTCGAACACTTACTTTAATCCATGTACCTTTTGCTTCTTTTCATGTATTATTAAAACGATTTCTCACTTACGGTCTCTTTTCTTTATGGTGCTTCTGTGTACAACACCGCTTCAGGAAACCATTTCCGACCCCACATTGCTATATGATTTCGAGTTGTCAGGATGTACCCTACCCCTCTTAGAAGTTCTGAAACGTTTAACTGAAACACCCTGTATACAGGGTATCTCAAAAATACACAGCATAACTTCAGGAATGAGTTCCTCATATGTAGACAATAAAAATATTTTATATCAACATAGTTCCGGAAATGCTTGGTTCCCGAGTTATTAATCGGAATATCTTATCTCCCGCAGGTGATTTCCTTCATCACAAGGTACTGACAGAATCTGGTGGTTTTTCATTCTGACCATGTACTCAAATCAGGAGCAAGCGGATATGCATTTTATATACAGTTTGACGGACGGCAATGCTCTGGAGGCTCGTCGTTTGTACCACAAAAGGTTCCCAGAACGAGGAAGTCCAGACAGGAAAACGTTTGAAGGTATCCATCGTCGCCTTTGTGAACATGGGAGCTTTACACCTCGTGCTGCCGACAGAGGACGACCAAGATCTACGACTCCTGAAGTAGAGGAGGAGATTTTGGATGTTGTGCATGCCACTCCTGGAATCAGCACACGCAGAATAGCAATGCAACTGGCTGTTCAACGTTCGACTATTTGGAGAGTGTTGCGAGAACACCAACTGTATCCTTACCATCTGCAACGGGTACAGGTCTTGTTACCAGCAGATTACCCTGCGCGAGTAATGTTCTGCCTGTGGTTCTTGCAGCAGTGTGGTACAACTCCTCAATTCTCTGCCTTAGTGATATTCACAGATGAAGCACAGTTCACACGACACGGAATCCAAAACTTTCACAATCAGCATGTATGGACTGAGGAAAACCCACATGCAATTCTTCCGTCACATCACCAAATGTTCAGCCTCAACAGCTGGCCGGGTGTTTTTGGTGATAAGTTATTTGGGCCCCATTTACTTCCAAACAAATTCACATGGCAGGCGTACAGAAACTTTCTGGAAAACAACATGCCTGATTTCTTGGACGACACGCCACTGACTATTCGTTAACAAGCACACTTCATGCACGATGGCGCTCCCGCACATTTCAGCCACCTAGCCCGCAATTACCTGAATCGAAGGTTTCCTGGTCTGTGGATAGGTAGAGGTGGACCAGCTCCTGGCCTCCACGCTCAACTGATTTAAACCCACTAGATTTATTCTTGTGGGGCCATTTAAAGTCATTGGTGTATTCGACTCCGGTAGCTGATATGGAAACTCTCCGCAATCGAATTGTGGCAGGTTGTGAGACAATACGAAACATGCCAGGAATTTGGCATCGTCTTCGCGAGTCCATGAGACGTCGATGTGAGGCCTGTATTCAGGCAGAAGGTGGACATTTTGAACAATTACTATAGGGTGATGTGAACAGTTAAGTGTCATAGAGAGACCTTCAAAACTCGGAAACCAAGCATTTCCGGAACTATGCTGATATAAAATATTTTTATTGTCTACATATGAGGAACTCATTCCTGAAGTTATGCCGTGTATTTTTGAGACACCCTGTATCTATATCGGCTGCAATAAAACAGTTACACTGAAGTTGTAAACTCCTCTGGCCTGTGGACATACCCGGTTAAAATGAGAAATTATTGTATTTGATCCATACTTGGCCTTAGAAATATTTTAGCATTTTATCAAACTTTTATATAGCATATATTGCAAATTTCGTTATGGTACTTCAGACTTTCTGGCACAATCCTTATGTTGAGCACTCGCATGTAGTACTGTGGTAATCATCACCGTTCTACCTCACAGGATAGAAAAAAGAGCTCTGTTTGAATCCTGTTAATGACGCGAGGAATTCTTATGGACATTTTTCACAATGTGGTTGTTTGATAGTCGGTCATAGGCGAGGGTTATGTCATATGTTGTTTTTGTTATTTGGTTTTTAGAAGCATTAGCAACTAAGGCCATATTGCTCCGGGGATATGCGGTGGTCATTCCCTGACCTTTCCGTATCCTCTGTATTTGGTGGCTCACGGGCTCGAACTGCGGTCTAATCAAGAAGCATGTGCTACGCACTGCTGCTCCTGCCCACCTGGCTACGGAGGCGCCTCTTCTGTGGGATTCGCTCTGGATAGGGTTCCATAGCAGCTTATTCGAAGCTACAAGTTACCGGGAGGTCGGGGTTCGATTCCCATCGAAGACTGGAGGAATTTCTGAAAGTCCCTTCACTGGAGGCTGCCGTCCAGTTAGTCCATCTCAAGCAGAGCACTATGTGTTTTTTTTTTTTTTTTTTTGTTTGTTTCATCCTGTGAGTTGTTCCGGGGTTTTCAGCTCGCATACAATGCAAATTGCATGTAAATTGGCCATTTCTACAAACAAATACACAATGCCGCGGATATGAGCAACAAGCTCCGGTGCCATTAAAAAAATAACGATTTCAGTGCCAGCTCTGAAACACTTTGGGTCGCCTATCTCCAGCTCTTCCAGCCTGTTAAATTTTCTGGACAGAAGTTGGCAGTCTTTCAGGGATAGTGTACCCAGTGGTGGTTCGTCCATATAGGCGAATTAAGCAGTCGCTAAGGGTTCGAAATTCTAGGGAAAATCAAGATGAAAAATAAGAAAACGGGAAAAATATTTCCCACTTTACCAAAAATCTGAATTCACATCTGCCCTTGTGGGTTTTGGAGAGGGGCATTGACTTCGTAATTCGCCTAGGGCGTCTATTACCTGGTTCGACTAGGTCACCAGTTGCTGATAGCTTGTGCAGGTTTAGGGCTGCTCTTGAGTGCACCAAGTTCACTTGTGTGTTGGTTTCCCTCTGGTGCACATATGGTGAATTTTTAATATCGAAAAGTAATATATGTATGAAAAATACTCGCAGTTATTTTGTTAAAGGTTCTGTTCTTTTAGCGACTTTTACTGCAGTGTCGTATTCGATCACAGAAATGGTCTCGTAGTGCAGTCAGGGCAGTCTCGGGTGCTGCCTTTGGCATCAGTTCGGTAGGTGCCCGATCCCTATGCTAGACTCATAAACCAACTGCTCCTAAACCGTTTACCCAACTCATTCATTTAAAAAAGCAAATGCGCAATGCCCTAACCCTAGCATATAATCTTTATGGCTATTTCTTACTTTTGTATTCCCACCACTGTGTCCTTTGGGTACATTTTTACTTTATATTAATTATGTTGTCGCTATGTAAATATTCTGCAATCTAAATTTATGCACGTTTTCGTATTTTATGGACCGTATATTTCTAGTTTATAGTAGACCTTCGAAGCACTAATGAGTTTATGTTTTTGATTGTTTGTTGATTTATTTAGATAAACTCAAGAACATACTCGCATGTACTGCAATGTTCGCAGTCTGTTTGATGCTAGCGTTCCAAATAATGTATATTATATTCCACTCCCCCCCCCTTTTTAATTTTCCGTTATTAGATCTTCAAAGAATCTTTTAAAGCTGCTTTCATGGATAGACCGACAAGTGTGTGCAAATTAGTAATGCATTGTTTGTTTATGCGAAATAATAGGCTTAGTTTTTCCTTAATTAAGCATAAAAAAGCGAAGGAAAATCATCGTTAATTTTAAATTTAAAAAGAGATATGATAATAGAAGAGCCTTTTAATGAGTACATCCACTCATGCGTGGTATGTTCTGATTTTTGGTAAAAAGTTGTAATAGAGTACACCCCCGGGCGTCTGCAGAGAATATAGTGTGACACTCCAGCTGGTTTTGGTCTCCCTTTTATAACGTCAGTAGTATCCCATTTAGTTTACCTTTGCATTGCATATTGAAGATGAAGAAAATATTCTTGCGTATCTTTTGTTCTTGAGGAATGGTCAGCTGCAAGCTGGTTTTTCAGATGGTTTCCATCAAAGAAACCAACTGCAAAATTGCAGGATTTCAGCAATCCCGAGATCACAAGCTGTCCACTGAACAAATACCAGAACTGTTGTATTTATTATGGATATTATATATGTTATCAGTATATTTCAATGATCTCGCAACAGCGCTCCAAACTTTCAATGTCAAATGACCAATAATGATGACCTAGAAGTCTATAAGGTTATCGATTCAATCTCTAATGATCACATTTTAGTCTTGTCTCGAATAAAGTAACTTTATTTTTTTTAGTTTAAACCTGCTATTAACTTATCATGTTTAATGACTAAACAAAAGTATTTAGACTCTCAATCTTTACGTTATTATTCAGATGTCATCATTTGTTGTTAAAACTTGTAAATAGTAGTAGTTTATTGATTCATAATAATTCTTATTTTGTATTTCGCAGATACCACTGAATTAGTGTTTAAGCACTGTAATGTATGCATTGTTCTAGATAAATAAATATTTATTAAATGCCATATCTGTTGCATTTATTCTCGCCATTTGTTGTTAGCAATATGTTTGTATTGATGGGATCTTCAGAAACAGTAATGTAAGGCCTTTTCCTCAAAATAAATTATTGTTTGTACAATGGAGTAATGTATTTGATTAAAATTTACTTGAGGAAATTATTATTATACTTAGTGTTTCTTCCGATAGATGGCAGTAGGCGCCAATTATGAAATTGAAACACAATACGCATAGTGTTTCTGCCAACTCAACTTAGATTAATTGAATTTTTATATTTTCGCATTAAAAAAAAAAAGATTAATTAATGATTTATTTTTCAGTTATTATATACGGCAATCTCATGGCAGTAAAAGATGGATTGTTTTTCTTGAAGGTAAGTAATTACATGGAAGATTTAGTGATATTTTTGTGTGTAATTAACTTCACTTTCACTTCGAGCCAATTATAACATGAATTTGATGAAGACTCAATGCGGGAAAAATGGCCCTGTTTTAAAATTCGTATAAATATTCTATTCATTTTATTAATTGTTAATTAATTTATTTATTCTAAATTGCATTTTGCGTCTAAATTGCGTTTATCTTTTGTGGCAGCGTAATAAAAAAAAAAAAAAAAAAAACTAGTTTTTGTAACAACATACAGAAATTTCTCACCAATCGCGAATTTGTGAAATACTTATACTGTATTGTGTGTGTGTAATTGCATGTATTCTTTGATCGATTTTCTGGACGAAAAACCCCAATTTCCAGGAGTAAAAGAAACATGACATTCCCAAAATTCCTCGCGTTATTGATTGGATTCGAACTCAGACCTTGTCCACCCGGTGTAGGGAGGATAGTGCTCACCCTGGTATGGGGATTAGTGAGATTCCGGATTTAGGTAGTCTGAGAACTCTAAATCCGGCATCACATATTCTTGGAGATCCTAAAACTAAGACCGGGAGCCCCGAAGTAATTACTTTGTTCATGGATGATGATGAGCGATTAAAGCGTAGTTATATGGAATGGAAATATTGAAGCATTTTATTTATTTACAAATAATAAAATAGCCAAAATAGTTACTCGGAATTTCCAGGATGTAAAACAGCAACGGAAATCCTCAGAAGATATCGCCTTTAATTCTCCTTTGTGTTCTAAATGTCTGCTAAGTCCTCAAATCGATTTCCTTTAAGATGGATTTTAATTTTCTGGAGTAGAAAATAGCCGCACGCCGCCTGAAGAATAAGGCGGGTGATCCAATGTTGTGATCTTGTTTTTCGTTAAAAACTCTCTCACTACTACAGAGGAATTACAATGCGCATTGTCATAATGTAAAAACCACTTCCGGCCATAAATTGGGCCGTGTATTTTGAATTTTTTCACAAAGTCTTCTTAAAGTCTCATTTGATTAACAGTCTGATTTGGCGGAACAAATTCATTATGAACAACACCACGACAATCAAAGAAAACGACAAGCATGGACTTGATCTTCGAACGAGACATTCTTGCTTTCTTATACGGGGAAAAGAGGGAGTTTGCCACTTCATGCTTTGACGCATGGTTTGTGGATCATACGGAAAGACAGAATTCATCACTTTTTATCACTGAATTTAAAAATTTAATAACAATTCTTTGCTCTAAATTACGATCACTCATTTTGTCACCGAAGGGTCACTGATCCACTTAAACAGGCACAGTTCGGCCAAAATTTAACCGATTGAAACGAAACAAAAATTAATATGTACAGGGAAAAAAAAGCTATAGCACGACATGAATGTTGTTGACATGCGCAGTTGGTAAGAACGATTCGCGTTTCATTTTAGCTGCACCTTGTATTTGTGGGATGTAACCCTCTGCTGGACTTTACAGAGGATTACATCCCACAAATACAAGGTGCGATGAAAGTCCGTGCTGTTGTTGTAGTAGGGTTTTAGAGCATTAGCGACTAAGGCCATATTGCTCAGTGTATACTGTCTGTAAATTGTGTGTTCTGTGGTCGATTTTCTGTTTTGCTGGACGAAAACCCGAGTTTCCTGGAGAAAAAAACCATGCTACCCGCCCGAGACCGACTTACTCAGCCGCGTTGTGAAAAAGGCCCATACAAATTCCTCATGTCATCAGTGGGACTCGAACTCAAGTCTTTTCCATCGGGTGTGGGGGAGGACGGCGATTCTACCAACTGTGCTTCTCACGAGGGCGATAGTTCGTGCACTCCGATAGCTAACCCAGGTGTTAGGATATATCACAGAAGTATTCGAGCTATTTGCATCTTCAAACTGCACTCAGAAATGAATGATTTTCTTTGGGAAGTCAGAATCGATCAGAAGAAGTGGGGATCCTGAATTTCAAATAGGAGCGATGCCTTTCCCAATTTTACTCGTTCAACCAAGATGTTTTTTTTCTTGTTCAACAGCTCTTGTCAGTACGCGGTAAGTCGACCTAATGGCAAATTGTTTATCTATCTATTGTTTGAAGTTATTTTGTTTTAGAAATTTTATTACTATAAGGGAGTTTGAAAAGTTCAGAGACTGATATCGAGTGTAATTGGGAATTGTAACTGTTCAGAACAGTTTCCTTTTCGCAAGTAATCCACTTTTTGAAACGTTAATCCTCAACAGGCCACGTTTTCGATATGCTTTTCAGCGTAGTGGCGATGGCTTGTATCATTCCCTAACAAACTTAGCTTGTTTTTAACTCAGGAACGCCCAAAAATTCTGTGGAACGCGATTTAGGTGGATTGCTGTTATTGGTTTTACTGCACATCAGCATCTTTCATCATATTGTTCTAGTGTAGAACCTTTATAAATGGCGGGCCAAATAAAATGTCTGTTAGGTACACTCGGGCCATTTTTTTATTTTTTTTTTCCTCCCAGCTTTCCATGATTTTTAAGGATTATTAAAATGTATAAAGAAAAAATTGTCATAAACAGTTTTATGTTAATTGTTGTAATATTTATGCATACACGTACATATAATTAATTTTATTAATAAGAAAAACGAAATATAAATTCAAGTAAAATTACAAAAATGCAATTATAGTAACAAAATACAAATACAATTCGAGTAACAAAAATTGCAATATTTTATTTTTATAATATTTGATGAGAGATGTAATGCTGTTTATTTTTATCAGTGAATCGATATTGTATAATATCGTATAATAAACGGTGCGCCGTTTATTAAAGGATATTAATACAATATCGTATATATTTTGAAAACTACCGCTGGCCGGATTACGCACGTTCGCGGGCTGCAGTTGGTCCGGCGCCGAAGTTTTTTCAGTCCTGTTCTAGTGTATTGCGTGTGTATAAACATTCGTTCACGGGTCGAATTTCTTGAGGGTTATCCTGCAGCAGTAACCACTACTTATTTAACGTCTGGCTATTTTTTTTTCGGAATTATATCCTGAACCGCAGCCATTATCAATCCACTGCAGGATGGAAGCCCGCTCAACGATTCATGTACAGGGAAATGGACCATAATCTGCCACGCTGGTCCATTGCGGGTTGGCAGATCGATCGTATGTTGCAATCATGGGCTTGAACCCCGATCTACTCAAAGAGCGTGTGTTACTGCACTCCCGCTCCTGACCACTCGGCTATGGAGGCCATATAGTTTGTAGGAATTATATTCTGCAAGCCTACAAATGATAATCACAAGACATTGTTTGGTTATGGACACCGAGTGTTGCAGAAAGATGACTTTCGCGTCGGAAGAGAGAATCAGCATAACCTTTCCTACTTGACGTCCTTAACATTCCTTCACTACTGGAATATTGGCTGTACTTAAAAAACTCTAGCTTCCCCCCCTCCACCACTTTTCCAACTTCACATCCTTGTCTTAAAGTGTTTAAGAAATATCGTTTGCAACCCCCATACCGAAACGTACTTTACTTTCTGTGGGAATGGCTGGTAGCACAGTTGGCAGGATTGCGGTCCTCAGGAAAAGACCTGAATTCGAGTCCCGTAGATGACTCGAATTCAGAGTCATCTACGGGAGGAATTTTTATGGTCCATTTTCACAACGTGGCTGAGTTAGTCGGTCTCAGTCGAGGGTGCCCAGGTTTTTTTCTCCTGGAAACTCGGGTATTTCGTACAGCAAACAGAAAATCGACCTCAGAACACACGCAATTTATAGATAATTTACACGGAGCAAGGAGGTGTGACCAGATTCCGAACTATCACCTGACATCTTTTTATAGCGTTGCATCATATCTTGTGAAAATTTTGTCTCTGATGAAATGGCAGTACCACCAAAATGGCTTTCAGAATGGTAGCACTTTCGGAATTCTGAGCTATAATCGAGATCAAAAAGGAATAAAAGATAGAAAATATCGTTTTTCCCTACAAACCGATAGACGAAAAACGATAGAGAAGGAAAGACGAAACTTATTCGTATTCAAATGTCACGTTCCACGAACTCTAATCTCAAGGAGATCAAAGTTGGTGGAATATGAGTGAAATCAATAACGTGGGGCAATCGTGCGATTCATCTCACTGTTTCACGAATTTGTTTTGACAGATGAATGGCTAATCTGTCTTTGATAACAATATAAATTGCAAATTAAAGAAAAATGTGAACTAACAGAACAGACTTCTGCTTTTTTGACACCCACTTAAAGAGTCTTGTGTTCTAATGGAGATTCACGCCTACGTTAGAAGTATGAGCCAAAAATAGTTTTCTCTTTATCCTCGCCCCACGGTTAAAAGTCTAGGGAGAATGTTTTTTTCTTGTTAAGTATCACTTTTATTTTTTCTACTTACAGATCCTTCAAACAAAAAAAAAAAAAAAAAAATCGCGGCACGTTTGGCCAATTTTAAAATGAGGCACTAAAACGAATTATTATTTGTTTCAGAAGCAGAAGTAATTATGCTGAGGAAATTCAGTGCAACAGATAAAAAAAAAAAAAAAAAAAAAAAAAAGACTTGAAAATGGAAAACATGTGTCAACATTCTGTGCGGCACAGACTTGGTAAAATCATGGGGGAGAGGGAAAAAAATAAAACTAGATGCTATTTACGGACGTGGTTTCGCTTTGAAGATTATACTGATGATAGGGAAGAAAGCCCGCAAGTATATTAGTTCTATTTTGATATAAAACTGTTTTGATATAATTGTGCTTCAAAAAATGTTAAAACCGGAAACGATATTCTAATATAATTTTTTTTTTTTTTTTTTTTTGGTTCTTTTAGAAATTAAAGAAATAAGAAATTCTGCATTAAAAAAAAAAAAAAAAAACGGAGAATAGTTTTGTTTTATGGTTCTAAAATTTCATTTAGAAAAATTGGATTTGTTTTATCACTAATGTTCAACGAAAATAATCGTAAAATTTAATTCTACTTAAAAATAGTAGGATAATTGCGAACAGCTAAAAGGAATAGACCATTGAAAATTTTAAGAATTTAATAATAAAAGAAATTTTGTTCTTCGCTACAAAGGAAAGACGAAACTTCAATCAGAACTACATTACAAGAAAAATGGCGATATATCCCAATTAATTAATATAATTAAAAGTAGTATAAATTTGCATGTTATCAAATATTTCAGATGTATTTTTTTTATTAAAATAGAAATTTATTGGGCTATTTAGAGAAAATAGCCCAATAAATTTCTATTGCGGGATAAATTCTAGTAAAACCGTGCGCCCTCTGAGGGAAGTAGTGGTCAGATTTGTAGAAAAATGTTCGTTTGCTTCATCTAGTAGAACAGTATTTCTAGAGAAGTTTCAGGAACTCTCCAGGACTGAAGAGTCCCTGAACTCGATCAGTGAATCGGATCCTTCCCCTCTTTCTGAGTCCAATGCCATCTAACCCAACCAATTTGACGAGGCCGGTTGGTTTGTGGACCAGTGAGAAATTCACTTAAACATGGCAGAAAAGTATATAAATGGGGTTGGTTACAGAACATCATCATCACACCAGAATTTAATGTTGTTTGGTAGAACTTTCACTTGTTTATAATTGTTACTGCTGGATAACCAAGGCTTGACAAACACGGTCGCCATGACATCAGACTGAGAAATTCTTCTTGATGATTATAATTTCACCCTAACTTTAATCTTGACATAAACAAGTATAGTCATCGAGTAAAACGCTCATTGGTCAGTTACTGAAGTAGTCGCATATGATACGTATTTCAAAATATACGTTCCAAAAGCAAAAAAAATTATCTACGTAAAAAGCGCAGATGTTCTGTAAGGTCACATGAATAGAAAAACAATTGCAGCTCAACCCTCTTCTCACTCCGTTTACGTCTTTCCCTCTCCCACATAATTCGTGTCCTCGAGTCGCCAATTGCTTTTCTCCTTACTATAAATTTCATAAATGTAAGCTATAAATAAACAAAAAAAAATTCATCACTTTATACTGCTGCCTCATTTTTCTTAACTAAAGAACTAATTTTCAGTTGTTTTATTTTATTTTCTTTTCTTTATCAAGTTATTTTTAAAAGGAAATTGCATTTCAAGCGATCAAGCTTTCCACGACTAGCATTATAAGCTTCTTCATTCGCACTTTCGCCAAATTCTTGCTTTACACAGTGATGGGCATATTCGAATGATTAATAATCGATTATAAGCAAATTAGTCCATTACCAAATCTACAGAAATCGATTATATGCAAATTATTGATTATATCAACAACTAGAATAACCGAATGGAACCATTGCCCCTCTCTCTCTCGACAAATGACGAATAAACGAAACGACGAACAACGAGGATTTCGTGTATAAAGTTAGAGATGAGTCTAGTAGCTGTTAGGTTGATTTAGTTCTTTGTTTTACAATTAGCTGTGGCTGCGATCTTTCAAGTTGGTTGGTTGTAGTTGGGTTTTAGGAGCATCGGCAACTAAGGCCGTATTGCTCTGTGTAAATCATCTGTAAATTTGTATGTGTTCTGAGGTCGTTTTTCTGTTTGTTGGACGAAAATCCCGAGTTTCCGGGAGAAAAAACCATTCTACCCTCGCTTGAGACCGATTAACTCAGTCACGTTGTGAAAAGACCCATAAAACTTCCTCCCGTCATCAATGGGATTCGAACTCAGGTCTTTTCCTCGTGGGTATGGTAGAATCAGGCGATTCTACCATACCCACGAGGGCGACCTTTCAAGGATTGGCGATGTCCGGTAAAGGTACAGTGTGATGGCGTCTTCATACTAACCCTCAACAACATACCTACAAGCAGCCCAAAATATCTTCTTGGGCTGTAGAGTCATCGCTGGAGCCGATGTCAACTGCAGGTCGCCAGCGTGGCACAGCAGAACGCAGGACTGGCGGGACACCAACAATTGACCCCAACTAGAAGGATTCTTCTCAACCTCCTCCTTTACTGTTCTGAACCAACCCTTCCAACTACCCACCTACTGCAACACTCTATGGGAAGCAACCATAGATATCACCATAGCCACAAGAAATGTTGCAGCATACATTATACAGCGATGAGATTGGTGGGTAAAAGACGCCTGGACAACATGCCACCACTGGACAATAACCTACTGGATAACGAGAACAATGGCAAGGAACCCCATAAGCAGACTGATGCTGAACAGATTCAAGGTAGAAACAGTAAACTTGGAACTGTATAGGGAACACTTACAGTCAAACGCGAACCAACTGAAGAACAGGATGACTATACAAACCGGAACAAATGACGCTGCTAGCTTACCTGATCCAGATGTCTTGCAGCAGGACATAACACAACTCATAACGTCCTCATCGGAGATAGCGATGAGAAGAAAAAACCGGCCATCGGGAGAAGTCCTGGTGGACCCTTGAACTTAGAAGAATGCAGAAGTAAGCCCAGAGGAAAAGGAAAGAATTCCAAAGGGCAAGAAGGACGTGGCCGCCAGAGGAGGTGGAAAACTTGTGGCAGTGCTACCGAGGAAAGAGAAATGCTTACACCGAAAAATCCAAGAAAAATAAGAGGCAATCCTGGGAGAATCTCGTCTCCACAACAGGCAACACTGATCCCTGAGGAGTGGTGTATAAAATCACCACAAACAAGTTCCCCAAGGGGGAGGTGAACAATGCCACAATGACGTCGCAAGGCACAATAACGAAGACATGGAGGGAGTTCACCACCAATATCCTAAATGTAATATTCCAGGAACCACATACACTAATGCTGCCTAAGCAGCAGGAAATATGTGATGCAAATCAAAATTACACAACGCAATGGGAGGAGTTTCCTTTCACTGTGGTGAGCTACGAGCTGCGCCTGAAAATTAGGAACAAAAGATGCCCTGGCCCAGCATCTTTTGTTGATAGAACCATAGATACTCAAAAAGACCGTGGATTATGAGCCTGAACTCCTCCTCTATCTCTTTAACACCTGCCTACAAGCAGGGAAATATTCAACACACTGGAAGACAGCCAACCTGAAGCTGATCTTAAAAAATCCTGCCAAGCAACCTGACCAACCAGACTCGTACCGTCCTATAGCCCTTCTCTCAACCCTAAGTAAATTGTACGAAAGATTACTTCACAGTAGAATATTAGCCCACTACACTGAAGCAAACCTCACAAACCCTGATCAATTCGGGTTCAGGCCTGACTTTTTTCATTTCATTCATTTATTAATTACACACAATATACAGTCTCAAGATTATGTACATCAAAGTATATACATGATTTATATACAATATATATTTACTTATAATTAGATGCTCTGTACATATCATTAAACACTGTAGTGTGTGTGTGTGTGTGTGTGTGTGTGTGTGTGTGTGTGTGTGTGTGTGTGTGTGTGTGTGTGTTCTTTAATCAGGGTAGCTCCCAGGCATAAGCCCAACTCTACCTTGAGAACTTGTGAATTTGTATCAAGAAATACTTCCTTGCTATCCTGGTCGACTCACTCTCGCAGCCTCGCCAAACTGCGGGTGGCGGAGACCCCCCTTAACCTCTACCAGAGCATAATGACCTACCTGAAGAATAGGAGGACAGAGATAGTCACACCATTCCAGAAAGTGACTAAGAGCATCCACAGGTGCTGCCCACAGGAATCAGTCCTGGGGCCGCTCCTGTGGAACATAGTCTTTGATGAACTTCTTTCAATGGACCTGAGAGAGAGGTTGGATCCTAGGCCTTTGCTGATGACCTAGTCCTGACCGTAGCGGCGGACTCAAGGGCAGGACTGGAGACTCTGGCCAACCATGTGCTGGAGATCCTGCATGAATGGACGACGACTCACTGCCTAAAGATATCATCGACGAAGACTTGCTCAGTCCTACTGAAGGGCACATGCTTGATATCAGAGACCACTCCAAATTAAGCTCCAACTGAAATATCTCAGAGTTGGAGAGAAATATCTCTCCAACTCTGAGATATTTCACTTGCTTCATCACGATAAAGCTGATGAAGTAAGTGAAATATCTCAGACTTATCATAGACAACAACGTGTCCTTTAAACCGCACCTTCTATAGTTAAAAGAAAAATAAGGAACTACACAGCCATGATGTAAAGGCGAGACTGGGGGCTAAAAAGACACACCCTGTCTCTGTATTACAAGGCGGTTTTAATCCCTGTGATCACCTACGGAGTACCCATCTGGTATAAGAAAGTGATCACCGTGGTTAATAGAAAACTTCTGGACACTATACAGCGAACCATACTTCTTACCATAACAAGAGCCTGCAGGACAGTGAGAATGCATGCCTTGCAGTTCCTGGCTGGGGCCCTGCCGCTGGACTTGGAGGTCGTGCGCTGCGGTATATTATACCACCTTACCAAAGGGAAAACAACAAACCTGATTTGGATATACCACAGACCTGGCAAATGCCTGCAATACAGAAAAGAAGCAACTGCTGATGCATTTACAGCATTTGTCGCAGAACCGTTGGTCCGCATCCACAAAGGGAGAAGTTACGAAAAAATTCATACCGCACATAGACAGAATGTATCCCAATTCCCCCCCCCCCCGGTTTTCCCCAGGGTTAAATGCAACCTTCTTACTGATGGGGCACAGACCGATAAAGGCAAAACTTACAGCGCTTGGGATTATTGAAGAAGGTGCATGCACCTGCTGCGAAGAAGAATCATGGAAACACTTGATGTACGAATGCACATTATACGAAGACTCATTACGCAAATTGTGTACCTGCCTAAAAACCGGGAACACCAACTCCTTGAATCCGAGGATGAATATAAAGCCTTCAGCAAATATGCACAAAAACTATTTGCAAGAAGAAGACAGCGAGCGGCCCCGTAAAATAACACACAGCACGTGCTACCAGCACACGGACGGACAGTCAAGTAAAGGAGACAGAACCATGGAGCTGACAGAAGCTGCTACATGATGACGCAGGGAACCACAAAGAAGAACTACAAACCCAAGGACTAAGGTTTAAAGTGCACCCACCTCGTTGACAATACAACAATGAACTCAAAGGACAAAGATCCCACGAGCGACCTCAACACTGACCCTCACTGAACTTTGTCTTTCACTGAGCTATATCAGAGCTCTGACCTCCACCCACTCTCAACTGACAACCGGATGGGGAGGGGCACCAGCATTAAGGCCTTTTTAAGGCCTTAGCAACTGAAATCCCAGGAAACTAGGTGGCAGGGCCTGCCAGAGTAAAAATTTCAAGCTACTGAGTACGTGGTCTGCCTCCACGAGCCCAAGAATGGGCAACGTTGCGCTGCAGCGTGGGCCTAGCGGCTAAATGGCCAGAAGAACAACAGTACAAAATCCATACACTTTTAAATCTCTGGCCTTTGCAGTGAACCGTTACACCCACAATGAAAGCAATGCAGAGATGGGGGAAACCCCTGGTGCCGTCAGACACGAATGCACTTTACTTTTGCACTGACAATTTCAACTGCTGACAATTTTATTTTACTGAAGAATTAATTCTTTTGATTGAAGGAACTTTATGAAGAATAAATAACCCAGCCAATCATAGTCGACTTTCGTTTGGACAGTGAGAAAATTAGTTACCTAGAGTGCATTTCGTAAGTATTTTCGTATTCAACATTGATACAGCAAACTTTATCCTTTCGTAATATCAAAAAGAAAAAAATATATTATAAGGTTGTTCATTCGTGAAATAATTATACGTTTGTCTTGTGAAGTTTTGTTCATATGCACGATTGTTATAAGTGGGATGTTCGTAATTCGGGGAGTGACCCAACAATTTAGCATGTTGTGTTTCTTCGGTACGCTGATAATAGCTTTTATGATTAATTTAACATACAGATAAAAGTTAATCACCTACATAAATTTAATTTTCATAGAATTTAATTATAAACGGGCTGTTCAATATCATATCCTTAAGTTAAAATGGATAGCTACTGCTGTGGAAAATTGGCATTCTATGAATTGAACGCTTCCAAGAAAATCCCTCGTGGGTAGCACATTTGGTAGGATTGCCGTCCTTCCTGTGGAAAAGACCCGAGTTCAATTCCTGTCGATGATGGATTAATTTTTATGGGCCTTTTTCGCAACGTGGCTGAGTTAGTCGGTCTCAGGCGAGGGTTGCATGGATTTTTCCTCTCAGAACCTGAGTTTTTTTCGTCGAGCAAACAGAAAATCGACCGCAGAACACACGCAATTTACAAATAATATACACGGAGCATTACGGCCTTAGTTGCCGATGCTCCTAAAACCCTGCTACTACAACAACAACAGCCAACAAGCAAGGTATTTTCACTACACCACTTGATTCGAGTTTACTGCGCTAATATCTGTTTGAGAAGGCTTTTTTGGTACGCTACTATTCATTGTAACTTCTGCCTCCCACACCCAGCAGACAATTTCTTTTTGGCAGTGGCGACTTGAAATTTAACCAATTTGAGGACACCGGAAAAAGTAATAAAACAAAATAGACAAAAATTTTTTCTCTCATAATAAGGAAATATTCAAATCGTCGAAATATTTTAGCTAAGTCCACAAATTCTTTTTCTCTTATGATTAGTTTGAAAATTCTTAAACCATATAAAAGCTGAAATAACAGGAATCCACTTTTAAAAATATGTCACACAGATATAAGGAATGCAGAATTGGAATTTGAAGAGTACAATGTGTACAATAATTTATTGTTTCTCGCTCTAGGTGGTTGGTACTGTATCGACAAGAAGAGCTGTGACGTCAGATGGCATCGTTCTCGTAATTTGATGTCTTCCACCGAATGGCCAGAAACAAAAAATGGTAAAATGTAATAAATGATTAGCAGTTTTAAATAAAACGAACTAAAAATATGTGGCGATGGTAAATAACTTTCTCTTAAATTGAAATTAAAGAAACAGAAGAGAGAAAAAAAACCCTTCATATTGCTGTATGTAAAAGTGACTTAATCACTGTTTGAGTAAGAATACTGCTATATGCGTTTGATTGTCTTTGTATTTTTTCTGCTCAGTTTAGATTTATTGTACTTAGTACTTAATTTCCGTCACAATAAACGGAAGTAATCAAAAAATCATTTTGTTCTCCCGAGCAGCACGAATGTTTGTTCATTAATGACTTCCGTAGACCAGGTAGATTGCAGTCGCCGACTAGGCCCAACGGGGCTAACCTCAAGGCTATTTTTCTTCTTTAGTTCATCGTTTGACTTCTTTTGCAAACATTTCTTAGATCTGGATTCCGAACAAAGTTCGCTGAACTTAGGTCAGAATCCATGTTGCAAGAAAAATAGCGTTATATCCCAATTAAATAATATAATTAATCTATATGGCAGTACTTATTAATTCTGTACGAACAGTGTTTTTTTTTTTTTTTTTTACTTGTGGTTTGTAGCCTTACAAGTGATTAATTACATCTTATGAAAGATGGATAAATTATACTTCAGCAGGGTCATAAATCTGGAATTTGACAGCCAATATGAATATATTATGGGAGACTATTTGGGTTTTGTCCTGGTGGTTGGCTGCATTGCCAGCAGAAACATACTTTTGCCCCTTTGGACAGCAGGCCCCCGCGGCGCATTGTTTTGCAGTACAATAGTTACGCTATTGATTGGCAGAGGTCCCATAGCAACACAAATATTTGTGTTGCTATGGGAACTTCCAAATCTTTTCCGCTTCAGTTGGTCTGTGTATATAACATTGCATATGAAAACAACAGCATAGGAATAAAATGACTTACCTCTGCTATATATTTCGATTTTTTATGAAGTAATATAATGTCACCTGTGTTTTTATACTGAAATAGGAAATTGTATCAATTGCGATGTGAAAATCTTCTGTTACCTAGGCTGATTAATATCAACTGAAGATTTCAGAGCCAATTGTTTTAATATTTCCAGAAGTCATTCAGGTCTAACTTTTTTACTTAAATTCACTTTTTTTTATTTGTTTATTTTTTGTCATCACAGATCTTCATGTTATTCTTTCGTTTTTGAATATTGTAAATTCCAATTCATTCCAGTTAAAAGAAGGTTCATCGTCTCTTGATCATTGGAAAAAAACAACTTAAAAAGGTTATATCGTTGGTATCAGTTCTTAATCTTTAGGAGATTGCAGACTCCTATTTTTAATTGCAAAACATATCAATGTTGTTTAGTTCTAGGTTTGTTGACCCATATTTATTTCGTAAAACTGTAACAAATGGTACAAGATCATTATAGATTCAGCATATGTCTCATAAACTCCTTTAACCCGTCTGACCGAGTCGATGGTTTATCTACTGAATGAAGCTTGATGAGTCTCAAGACATTCCGGATAGTCGCATCGGAATGTTCAAACTGTCAGCATCTTGAAAAGATTCCTCTCAGCACTACTAGAGTTCAAAAAAACGCAGCGGAAACTTGATAGGCGGTAAGTTACTCGTATATAAAGCGGACTTCAAGTAACTGAAAACGTGAATCACACGTTTTAAGTTTCTTGAACTGTTTTTGTGAAATCCCTTCAGGAATTTGCTGTTCCCAGGTTTAAGACATGCTGGTCTTCGAACATATATCCATCTGCAATCTGAGTTTGGCGTCCAAGATCTTGCCAGTTTTTTTGCACTAAAAACAACCTTTGCCTTGTTTTTAGTGCAACTTTAGAGTTTTATCCATTCCGTGGTTAATTCCACACGATACTACGAAATACAGTTATATCTAGTAAAACTCTTACAACTCTGTGTGGCTGTCCTGGAATTTAAACGGAAAATGTATTTTTAAATAATAATCTTTTATAATTTTTTCGAAGATAGCATGATGGTATGGTTTAATATCCCTTGACTGCAGGCTTTTATTTGGTCTTCCTTCTGTATCCAGCTATCGGCTAGTTTTGAACTCTTGTCCTTTCGTATCCTTAGGTCAGTTTTACCGTTTATTGAAATATCATTATCTAATATAAGATTTAACTACTAGCTTGTATTTTATAAATAATTTCTAGAATATGTAATGTCACCTCTGTTAGTAAGTTAAAGTTTCTAAGTTCTGTTTTATTTTTTGCAGTTAATGGTATTTTATCCGGGAATCCCGAAGAAAATCC
Organism: Mastigoproctus giganteus; assembly: GCF_048544385.1. Classification (NCBI taxonomy): domain Eukaryota; kingdom Metazoa; phylum Arthropoda; class Arachnida; order Uropygi; family Thelyphonidae; genus Mastigoproctus; species Mastigoproctus giganteus. Next base: position 16,441,004 of record NC_143582.1, read on the forward strand.
TTATTGGTGGGATGCAAACCAAGTGTGAGTTTAATTATGTTCTATTGATCGCACAAGCACATACTGCAAAGAGATAATTCACCCTGTAGGGGTGAATTGTCTCTTTGCAGAACTCGAAAAATTTTTTTGCGGACCGCGAGGTAATCATTAATTTAAATATACAGTCGGACCTCTGTTTAACGAACTTCTTTATAACGAATTTTTATATTATTTCTGAATTGCTGTCAGTTGTACAATCATTTCTTAAGGGACTGGACATATTTTCCTCTGATTTAAATGATGAGGCGCTGCACCAGTGCCGGAACAAGGTATTTTCGCGCCCAGGGCAGAAAGATTTTTCAGCACCCCCCCCTTTACTAAGGATATATATTTTTTTTTCATGATTTTTAAAATTTGTCGCCCTTTACAGAATTGCGCCCCGGGAAAGGGCCCTGATAGCCAGTGTCGTAATCCGGCGCTGCACTGAACTTGCCTTTGTATGACAGAAGAAATGGCTCATTTTCAAGAAGATTTTGCTCTGAAAGAAAAGATGATGAATGAATTCAGTGATTTGCAACAGTTTGGGGAAAATATGTGCAACGTGAAAAGTATCCTGAAATAAGGAAACTGTGTACTCAATTATGTACAATGTTCGGATCAACATGTATATGTGAATCAACGTTTTCAAAAATGAACCATATTAATAACAAATTTCGATCTCGGCTAACGAACGATCATCTGCGAAATTTGCTTCAAAGGTTTGTTCCAGATTGTATAAAAATTGTTTTAGAAAAAAAATAATGCCATTTTTCTCATTAATATGTATATGTACATAAATTTTAACATTGTATCTATAGTAATTACATAAATAAATACAAAATCACATAATATTTATTAGACGATTTATTAATTTTATTTTAATTTCAAGCATGCGGACCGCGATAAGATTTTTTTGTAATAGGGACCGCGATGAAAACTAATTGGTGACCCCTGAATAAGAGGCTCAAAAAAAGTTAGTTCCAAAAAGCGACGGTACGGCGTTTTAGTGTAATGACCATTCAATCGATGTCAAAACTGTCGTATTAGGGCGCCACCCCAGAACAATCTCATCTACCCACGTATATCCATAAATTTTGTATGTTCTCTGCTCGATTTGCCTATTTTGGTGGACTAAAAACTTTGCTCTCCACGCCTGAGACTGACTAACTCAGCCACGGGCAAAAAAAGCCCACAAAAAATTCCCTCTTTTTATTGACGGATGCAAACTCTGACCTTTTGCACCTGGTGTGGAAAAACGGCCATTATAACCACTCTGCTACCCGCGCACATAGAAAATTGTTAATAGTTAACTACGAAATGTTCACTTTTGGGGATGTCCCACTACCATTTTCGAGTCAAGTCGATCGTTTGGTGCACTAACAACATCTACCTCGTCAACAATGCCCCTTCAAGCAGCGGCCGCCCTCTGCCATGAGCTTTCAGACAAAACAAAACATTTCTTGCCTCAAATGGCTGTGCGGCCTATGTTTTGAAAGCGGTCCTTTTCCGCTCCTTTCAGACATCAATATTCTGGTATATACCAACAGACTGGTATTTACAGTCTGTAAATACCAGAATTTTTGGCCCTCGTGGGTAGCACAGTTGGTATAATTACCGTTCTCCCCACTCCAGATGGAAAAGACCTAAGTTCAAATCAAATCAATGATGCCAGAAATTTTTAGGGATCTTTTTCAAAATGTAGCTGAATTTGTCAGTCTCAGGTGAGGGTAGCATGGTTTTCTCTCCTGGAAACTTAGGGTTTTCGTCCAGCGAACAGAAAATCGACCACGGAATACCCAATTTACAGACATATTATACACGGCGCAACATGGGGCTGCTGATGCGCCTTTAGGCTCATTAGCAGCCCACGATGTCTGTACAAAAAAAAAAAAAAAAAATCCTTATAACATAGCATTTATGGTACTTTCACGGATATGTCAGAAGTATCTTACTTTCGTACGTGTTTGGAACTAATTAATTGCACGGTCCGTTCTTGTTTACAGCCATCGAAAGTGATATATTTTGTACAGCACATTGCTAAAAGCATACGGACAACCCTGGGATTTGGGAAAAATTAACCACACGTGTCACTACGTGTCAGAAATAGGTATGAAAGCATTCATACTAGAGGTAAGCATCTCAACGAAATACAGTACTTGGGTCGAGACGTTAAAGTTAGTTAGAACAGGGTCATCATCGGATGCTGTATTAACAAAGTTGGTTAACGTAATCACCAAAAAGGAATTATCGTGGTGCTACCAGCCAGGAAACGGTCGGGTAGACTACAGAAACTGATGGAAAGAGTTCCGGAGTGCGTTCAGAAGAATGGCATAGGTCTGTTGTGGGTTGCTCTCGCTGTATAATCACTGACCTCTCACACTAGTTGGAAAAGGCCCAGATTCGAATCTTGTCAATAACGCGAGGTATTTTTATGGACTTTTTTTCACAACGTGGCTGATTTAATCGATCTCAGGCAAGTTGCATGCTTTTTGTCACTGAAACTCCAGTTTTTCGTACAACAAACTGTCCTTTGACGCCTTATTACCTTAGTTGCATTGGCGCTTAACACACACACACACACACACACACGTATTATAAGGCAAATCTTCATCCCTGCGATAACTTATGCTGCGGCAGTGTGGTACAGCAAAACGACGCTTACAGTCAATAGGAGAACTCTGGATGTGATACAAAGGACCATTTTATTAACAACCATACGAGCATGCAGAACAGTAAGCACACCAGCGTTGCAGGTGCTTGCTGGAGCGACCCCTCTCGATTTGGAGGTTGTAAAAGCTGGCTTGCTCTTCCTGCACGCTAGGGAGGTCGCTGCCACCTTCCAAGATTTCATAATTGACCCAGCAAAAACAGAAAAAGTCCGATTACAGACCTACCTACCCCTGAGAGTGGCAACAAAGATGGACCGATACAACAAAAGGAAAAATCACACGAAACTTCCTCCCCGACCTCAGCAAAATATACCCCAGGTAACCGGCCTGGTACTTTCCGGGGATGCACTTGACTTCGCTGCTTACTAGTCGTGGCCCCTTTAACTAGAAGCTGCTCGGGTTTGGCCTTGTTGAGGACCCGAACTGCACGTGTAGGGAGGTCGAGAACTGGAATCACTTGGTCTACAACTGCCCAGAATATGAAGATCTCAGAGGCATCCTGATCACAAAGATACACTACCTTCCGAAAGGACTGGAGTCCCACTTCATTGACACAGAAGAGGAATACAGAGCAATTTCTCAATATGCGCAGGACCTCTTCGAGAGGAGAAAACTGTTAATTACTATAAATCGTGTCTGACGAAAGACCACCACAAGTTAAACTGTACAAGACCATAAAATACTATCCAATGGAGTTACTACAGAGAAAAACCCCGAGACAAGAAAGTGAAAAACATAAGGACGGGGCTTACCCCATGAGCGACTGGACTAAAATCGACTCGACACTGAAGAAAAGAGACTTAACGCAACGCAGCGCAGCTGCCAAACGCCATTTGGCGACTTGAAGAGGGCGCCCTAGCCTCCTTCATATAAATAAGATCTTTATTGTACAGTTCACCGGTACACGCAGGTACCACGACCATACAATACCCTTCACGGCACCATGCCAGGGGTTAACAAACGGCAGAGATAATAAAGGAACTGTAAAGATTAATTATAAGCAAATTATATAATAAAAAAAAAAAAAATGACCCCTATTCCGAGGATAGGGGTCTTTCCCCTTAGAGATAGGCGTCCTAAGACGCCTATCCCAGTAGGGATATGTGGACATGTGTTTTTGTAAAGGGCGGCTCCTAGAACGTGAGTTCATCTCCGCCTCGTATCTCTGTGAAGAACAGTATCACTACGAATGGGCCAGATGTGTGTGTGACGTCGGTATGTGTGTGTTCTGTTGTTCTGTTCTGTCCTCTTGGCTACCCAGAAGCATCAGTCACCTGGACAGATGATTCTGGGTACTCGTCCACACCAGTAAGACTACTGTCTTACTGTCTTCTCCTCTCCTCGCCGCTCCCACTTTCCCTATTGGTGGTGCATGGGCATACCCCACTGTGACTTGGAGTCGCCTCCTCTTTCGACTCCATACTTCTGTCTTTTCCCTCCAGACTTCAGTTTCCCCACCCATTCTACCTGCACATACGCCAGCGAATGCCCTACACTTCGGAATTTACTTAATCATCTCCAAATTATGTTTTTCGCCCATACACTCGGCCTTTCAGAAATATAGCGTTATTCCTCATCGAATTTAGCAAAAAAAAAAATTTTTTTTTTTTTTTTCTTTTATGTCCTAGCCGCCGAAATCTTAGGAAATTAAGCGGCAGGACCTGCCAGAGTAAATCTTAGTCTACTGGTGTTTCCTGGTCTGCCTCCACGGAGCGAAAGTGGGTTAACGTTGGGCCTCAGCAGGGTCCAGCGGCTAAACGATCAGATGAACGGTACATGACACTACACATATACAATATCCATACACTTTAAATCTCTGGCATTTCCCAGCGAACTGGTTCACCCACAGTGAAAACAACGCGGAGATGGGGAAATCCCTGGTGCCGTTTCACCCTAACACACACACACACACACACACACACACACACACACACACACACACACACACACACACACACACACACACACACACACACACACACACACACACGTTTTATTATCGAATACAGTCAGACAGTCAGGTGGAGAGTCTGCAGGAACTAATATTAGTGCGAGGAGGATACATGGGGAGCTGCAACATACAAACAAAACATCGCAGCATCGGCGTTCCATATCCCAACCCATCGAAATTAGTCCTTGGAACGTTGGAAAGCTCTGTTATAGAGTAGCGAATCAAGTAATTATAGATCTATTAGTTTAACTTCTGTTCCAGGAAAATTAATGAAGGTACTGGTTAAAGAAGCATTGCAGGATCATCTAAACAAGACTTCAGTTACAGCTCGGACACAGCATGGTTTTGTTAAGGGGAAGTCTTGCCTGACCAATTTGATTGGATACTATGCTTTGGTTACAAAGTAACTGTATGCAGGGAATAACTTTGATATCATATATTTGGATCTTAGAAAGGCTTTTCATACTGTTGCACATGGAAGACTGCTGAACAAATTGGAGCAGTGTGGCATTGCAGGCAAATTACTGCTACGGATAAAGGGATGGTTGAGTGGGAGATTGATTACAGAGAGTGATAATCAATGGACACTGCTCATCGTGGACTAATGTTATTAGTGGAGTGCCTCAGGGTTCAGTGTTGAGTCCATTGTTGCTTTCTGTATTTAAAAATGATATTGATGATGGTATATCAAGATTAATGTAGTAGTAGTAGTAGTAGTAGTGGTGGTGGTGGTGGCAGGTAATGCAAGAAAGCAAATGTATGAGCTTATGCAGCATCAGCCGAAAAAAAAAAAAAAAAAAAAAATCACACCATTCCCTTCAAATGCCTGTCCAGTTCCTCCTTAAATTTATTTAACCTATCAACTTCCACAACGACAGATGGAAGTTTGTTCCAGCAATTAACCACCCGCTGGCTAAAGGCAAATTTCCGCACATCTATTCTACATCTGTCTTTTCTTAATTTGAATTTACGCCCCCTTAGGTTCGTAATCTGAACAAGTGGAAGGATCCCATCAGAATTCAGCGTGCTCAACCCATTCAAGGCCTTATAGACCTCAATCAGATCACTGCACAGGTGCCTAGTCTCCAGCCACTGCAATTTGCAGAACTTAAGCCTCTCTTGGTAAGAGGATCCCTTCATTCCCCTCACCAATCTTGTTGCCCTTCCCTGTACACGTTCAAGCAAATCTACATCCTTCCTAAAATGAGGCCTCCAGACCTGTACGCAGCACTCAAGGCGTGGCCTGGCCATTGCCTTATACAGAGGGACAATCACCTCCTTTTCCCTGCTAGCAAAATTCCTATATATCATTGAAAAAACCCCATGACCTGCCCTGGCAGCCTGTCTGCATTGCTCAGAAAACTTCATATCTGACTGCACAATTACTCCCAGGTCTTTTTCATTTTCTACCATCTTAAGTGTGGTACCACACAGTTGGTACGTTTCTCTGGGGTTAGTTCTACCCATATGCAGTACTTTGCATTTGTCAAGGTTAAATTTCAGTTGCCACTTCTTAGCCCATCTGCCCAAATTTTCTAGATCCTGTTGCAGTAGCACACTGCCATTACTGTCATTAACAACCCTGCCAACCTTGGTATCATCCGCAAACTTCGACACTAAGCCTGATATACGTTCATCAATATCATTGATAAATATACAAAACAACAGAAGACACAACACCGAACTCCGTGGGACTCCACTAATAATATTAGTCCACGAAGAGCAGCACCCATTGATTACCACCCTCTGTCTTCTCCCATTCAACCATCCTTTTATCCATTGTAGCAACTTACCCTTAACACCATTCTGCTCCAATTTGTACAGTAGTCTTCCATGCGCAACAGTGTTAAAAGCTTTCGTGAATTCCAAGTATATGATATCAAAATTATTTTTTGCATCCAGTTCCTTTGTAACCACATCATAATATCCTATCAAATTTGTCAGACAAGACATTCCCTTAACAAACTCATGCTGTGTCAGAATTATTGCTGCAGTCTTGTCTAGATGATCCTGCAATGCATCTTTAACCAGTGACTCCATTATTTTACCCGGAACAGAAGTTAAACTAGCTGGTCTGTAATTACTCGTGTCACCCTTCGATCCCCGTTTGTGAATTGGGGATACATTTGCACATCTCCAGTCCGTGGGACCTCCCCTGAATCTAAGGATGCTCTCATAATTATGGCTAAGGGTTTGCTTATTTGCTTTGCCACCTCCTTTAATATAACTGGATAGATTCCATCCACCCCAGGTGCCTTTCTTATGTTTAACTTCAACAATTCTCCTCCTCTTTGCTCTCAGTTATTACAAAATCATTAAGCACCCTGCTACAATTTGATAACCTTCTGCCATTTTCAAACCTTAATAACTCCTCATGCGTGAATGTAGATGCAAAATACTCATTCAGTTTGTTTGCTATCTGAGCAGGATCATTAACAGTCAAACTATCGATATCAAGTGGACCAATCAGATTCATCCCCTTCCTTTTAGAGTTTATATAAGTAAAGAAATCCTTGCTGTTTTTCTTAGCATCTTTTGCCAAAGATTTCTCGTAATCTGCCTTCGCCTGCCTAACCTCCTTTGTGACCTGATTACCGACTAGCTTATATCTGCCATAGGCTTCTAAGTCGCTTGATAATTTATATGTCCAAGTTTGCAGACGATTCGAACGTTGGCAGGGTTGTTAAGGACACTAATGACAGTACGCTACTGCAACAGGATCCAGAAAAGTTGAGCAGATGGGCTGAGAGATAGCAAATGAAGTTTAACCTTGATAAATGTAAAGTACTACATATGGGAAGTAGTAACGCCAGAGTGACGTATCAACTCTGTGGTACTACACTGACAGTGATAGAGAACGAAAAGGACCTGGGGGTAATTGTGCAAGCAGATATGAAGTTTTCTGAGCAGTGCAGACGGTCTGCAAGAGTAGCTCATAGTGTCTTGTCAATGATATACAGGAATTTTTCTAGCAGGGATAAGGAGGTGGTTATCCCCTTGTATAAGGCAATCGTCATGCCACACCTTGAGTACTGTATACAGGTCTGGAGGCCTCATTTCAAGAAGGATGTAGTTGTTGGAACGAGTACAGAGAAGGGCAACATGATTAGTGAATGGAATAAAGGGTTGTTCTTATGAAGAAAGGCTTCAGTTTTGCAGATTACAGTGTCTGGAGACTAGGCACCTGCGAGGTGATCTTATTGAGGTGTATAAAGCCTTGAATGGTTTGAGCATGCTCAGTGCTGATGGGATTCTTCCCCTTGCTCAGAATAATCACCTGAGAGGGCATAAATTCAAATTGAGGAAAGACAGATGTAGGAAAAATGTGCGGAAGTTTGCCTTTAGCCAGCGAGTAGTTGGTTGGCGGAACAGACTTCCATCCTTTGTTATGGAAGTTGATAGCCTAAATAAATTTAAGGCTAAGCTGGACAGGCATTTGGAACGAACGGAGGGGTGAAATGGGAGCGGTTTTTTTTTTTTTTTTTTTTGGCTGATGCTGCATAAGCTTGCTTTCTTGCATCATATGCCTCTACTAATTTTAATGCTAATGCTAATCACGGTACACGTTTTTACAATCCGATGGCGATGTTTCTGTTTGGGTGCCTTGAGAACATTATTTACCAGTGTGCAGCGTCCCAATATTATGTAGTTTGGCGGGGTTGCTGTCACCATGTGTCATGGAGATGTATCTTGTGGTTTGCGCTTGGATCATTAGTCGTCTTCCTAGAACAATGGATGTGCCATGTGGTACTTTAATATAACATCCGCTCTTCATACACTTGGCAGCAGTATGGACACGATCATTTTCTGTTTCAGCATATTACGCCTTTTCATACTGTACGGCCTGCAGTGACTTGGTTTGAAGAGATGGGCGTACAAAAACTTCATTGGCCTGCCCAGAGCCATAATCGTAACCCCATTAAATGCCTTTGTGACGAACAGAACATGTGCTTTGGCCTGGCTAACAGTCCCACAATCAATAGTTGAACTGACTACTGTGTTAAAGGAGGAATGGGCCAAATACCGCCTTACTCATCAAATATTGATTCAGGAGCTGTCCACGAATATACAGTGTTTGTTGCTGTTCGTTTGTTTTGTGTGTGTTTTGTGGTCGATTTATTGTTTGCTGGACGGAAAAAAAAACCGAGTTTCTGGGAGAAAAATCCATGCAACAATCGTCTGAAACCGACGAACTCAGCACAGTCAATCCTGTGGTAGTAATACCCATGCATTGCACAATATGTCTGGTAACGCCCGCACGTTGTCAGGTAGATAGTCGTAGCATCGAATGTCCTTCTCCAGTAGATTCCAGTCATGCCCAATGGGTTGGGATCGGCTGAGTTTGGCGACCATGGGAAAGATGGAGAATTCATTGTCATGTTTCAGAAACCAATTAGCAACCTGCTGGGCCTTATGGAATGGTGCGTTGTCTTGTTGATAGACGCTGGAGTTGTCTGTATATACTGTCACCATGAAGGGTCAGCAACGATAGAAAGGTAGGCGGTTCCATCGAGCTTGATTCACGGTGTTTAGAGAACTCAGGGCATGCCATGAAAACAGTCCCCAAAATCATAACACCGGTCGTAACACCACCACCACCACCTCCACCTCCACCTCCACCTCCAACCTACTGAACACTAACGGTGCATCCAGCTGACAGCCTCTTGTTGCTTTCTTCCAATGCGAATACGCCCATCAGCATTATAGAGTAGGAAACGAGATTCATCAGGCTAAGCGACAGATTTCCACATGTCGGTGGTGTAGACGTGCCTACAAATGACGCAGTTTCTTGTGTCTCGGACTTAGTAATGGCTACCCTTGATTGCCATAGCCAGAGGCGGACTGGGTCAAAAATTCTTACCGGGGAAAGCAAACAGAATGTATCGGAGCTCAGAGTGTAATATTGAAAATCACACCGTCCTTCGGCCCACCGGGGTTCCCCGGTAAGTCTTATTGCCAGTCCATGCTGGCCATATCCTATACGAGCCAATGGCCGGTGGGGTGTGCAGGTATCGGAAGACCGGTATCCACGTGGTCCATGTGGAAATTGGCCTTGCTGTTCCTACATTGTACTGGGCGTTAACTGGACCACACATGGCTCTCCCACGTGTGACCTTTGGCTGGTTGTTTGACCGCTATTGAGCCAGTCAAGGTAGATTCGTAACACCACGGGACGGGAGCACTTAACCATGTTGGCTGTAATCGAGATACTGCACCTGTACGTGTCTTGCTCCCATAGTCATTCCACTTTTGAAGTTAAAAAGATCTTGATGGAGACCCATTCTTCCTCGTGAACATCAAAACTGATCGCTACGTATGGTAACTACAATTTTATATCAGTCATTCCCAAGTTTGAGCCTTCACCAGCGTCACAGACCAGTCCATTTCAATGCAAATAGGAATGGACTGATATATATTTTTTTTTAATTTCCTTTTTTTTTTTTTTTTTTTTTTTTGAGAGAGAGAGTGAGAGATTAGATACGGTACATGAAAAAGTACAGTAAATATTATGTAGTGATAATAATAAAATTATTTCCCCTTGCAAAATATACCACAATCCTGTGTACAGGAGAAGCTCTAACGATCCAAGAAAACCGTCGTTATATCGGAAGGGCGTTATATCGATTATTCGTAAAATAGCATTAGGTTAATGAGAAATTGGCCGGGACCAACATATAGGACGTTATAACGTGTGGGATGTTAAAAAGATGGTCTCTATAAAGAACTTCGACTATTTTGAAAGAGAAAAGAGAAGTGTTTCCTTATTTCTTCATTGAAATTCCAGCGTATCCAGCTTCTGAGTATTTGACAGATTCGTCCATTGCCGGTAAATGTGTGGTGTCGGATAATCGGATTTGGGAGACTCGACAGTTTTTCATTCCATAATTGAGCACTCAAAAAAATTATTTGATTTCCTGTGATGCTTCGCATTTTAAAAGTAAACATCTTTAAACTTGGATCCCATATTTCCATTCATCTGTAAAAAAGTGTGAAGATAAATAAATTGCAATATTAATTAGCAGTAAACCATTTTTTCCACTTATTCTCTAGATGGCCGAGGCCAAAAGGATTTACGAATTCATCGTAACTGTATACATATTGAATTATTAAGGGCAGCCGTATTTTTTGTACCGCTGTTAACAATGGATCATATATTTTATTTTTTGTACGGCAGCTTACGTGTTTGAATCCGCAATCTCGTTACTTGTGGGAACGCGCTGGAACCACTGGACCACGGCTAGCCCAAGATGAAAGTACACTGAGTGGAGAGAAATCATGGGATACCTATCTAGTAACGGGTAGACCCACCTTTCGCCCGGATAAGTCAGTCACACGGCGAGCCATTGAGTCCACCAGTTCACGAAAGCGTTCCACGGGTATTTCTATCCATGCTTGCTGCACTGCTGTCCATAATTCCGTCGCATTCCTGGGTGGAGGATCCAAAGCTCGAACGGGTCTTTCCACAGCATCCCAAAGATTCTCCAGAGGGTTCATGTCCACTGAACTGCGAGACCATTCCATGGTCGTAAAATCTGCGGAATGCTCTTCGAATCATTTTCTAGCCACCATGGCTGTGTGGGGAGGCGCATTGTCCTGCTGGAAGAGTCGATTTCCTTGTGGGTGCACGATGAGCATGAAGGGATGCAGATGGTTTGCAAGGATGGACACGTAACCTGGACCGTTCAGAGATGCGTCTAGACGTGCCAGGGGTATCAACGTGTGCCAGTTGTACACGCCTCAGACCATTATCGACCGTCCACCTGCCTGAACATTTCCTTATTGACATGACGGGTGCATAGCTTCGTGCGGTTTCCGCCAAATACCCACCCTCCCGCCCGCTCGAAATAACTGGAAACTGGACTTATCGGTCGGACCAGGAGACCAGTCTCCAGTCATCCAAGGTCCACTGCCGATGTTCTTTCGCCCACTGAAGAGTCCTGTGTCGTGGTGTTAGCAATGGAACTCTGGTGGGTCTTCCATAACCTGTTGTGGCTAATGATCGCCTGATGGTCTTGGTGGAGACGTTACTGGCACCTCCCTCGTTGAAGTCGGCCAGCGGTGATTTGTGCCACTGTCGCTCTCCAATTGGCTGAAACAATGCGAGACAGACGTCGAAGGCCACGTTCATTCACCACCTTTCTGCACCCACAGCGCTGCCGATGATGAGATGTTATTCCAGAAATGTATTCCTGATACACTCTTGATATTGTCGAACGGGGATAGTGCAATTTCTATACCACCTCCGCGATAGAGTGACCCATGCGTCGGGCACCCACTATTATCCCTCTTTCAAAGTCGGTTAACTCACGACATTTATCCATACTGACATCGAATTACTGTCTACATGAATGCAGTGATGCAGTGTATCTATATACAGTACCTGCCAATTGGTGGGTTCGTCCGATAGCGAGAGGGGTGCCAGCGACGCGTTGTCCAGGGGCCAGGTATCCCATAAATTCTGTCCTTTCAGTGTACAAGAACAAGAATTAAAATAGGAACAAAAGACAAATATTTCAGTTAGACGATTAGATGTGCTAATTGGTTCTGAAATAAATATAAACGCATTATAAAAGTTCATAATCTTAAAAAATCATTTTGAAGTATTTGTAAGAAATGTGAAATTAAAAGTAATGCGCATGTAATTTATGTTTTTCAGCCTTGTTCCCTACTGCTCAAGTGATTCGTGGAGTGGTACCGCCTCAGCAAGAGAAGAGGGTAAGTCCGACAACATTATATATGAAAAGGTTTTTATTATGGCATAATAAAATTGTTCTCAGCGCGTCGAGAAATTCTTCCCATCAGGGCAGGCAAAACTTTTATAGACTTTTCATACTGGACTGAGGTAATCTGTCTCAAGCGAGGATTGCGGTTTTTTTTTTTCTGTGCCGAAACTAGCCATAGGTTGCAAGAAATTTAATAAAGAATTCAAACTGACTTTACAGTGAACATACTAAACAACTCGAGCTAACAGTTTACAGAAAATAAACAACTGCAAGAAAAACTGCAGTTGTTTTTAACAGTTGTATCCCGTCTAAAATTAGTCAATTAACGCTATTGGGAAAAGGAGTAAGAATTTCGAGCAGTTCAAGACACTTAAAGAAAAACGTTCTGATGCTGGAAAGAAGTTTTGTAGCAATGGTCAGTTTGCGATTAATTTAATGATCCAGTGAAGTCTCACTAAAGCTGTGAGACTTCACGGTATTGCGTCTGTAATAGCGCATTCTTCAGTTAGTCTGGACGAAAAACTCGACTTTCCGAGAGAGAAAAACTATAGACCTCGCCCGAGAACGACTAACTTGGCTACTTTTCGAAAAAATCTGATAAAAAATAAATAAAAAATCATATTAGAGCCACTCGAGAATTACCTCATCTACCGTATGTATAATATCGTAAATTGCGTGCGTCTAGTCGGTTTGCCTTTTTATGGAGAAAAACCACCCGCGTTTCCGAAGGGGGAGGGAACCTTGCTACCTTCGGCTGAGACTGACTAATTCAGTCACGGAGTGCAAAAAACCCATGGGAGTTGCGTCATTGACGGGATTCGAAACTAGGCCTTTTCCACCCGGTGTGGGGAGGAGGAGGGTGATTATAACTCCTGTGCTGACACGATCACTTATATGGACCAAAAAAAAAAAAAGAAAAGAAAAAACCGTCATATATAGTATCAATAGAGAATGAACTCATCTGCCCATAAATCGCGTGTTTTTAAATAAATATTGCTTTTACCGACGAAACACAATCAAAATAAGTAAAGTTTATTAAAAATAAAATAAATTAAATGAAGTACACGGACGCTGATAGTTAAATAAAATCGCAGAGCATTATTGGTGTGAGCAGCATTTATTACAACTGCAACCCAATGTTGAACTAGTCCGTACCCACGATTCTCGCCATCTTTCATGGTTGGAGGCCCTCCATATAGCTGTGGCGGATTCCACCATTAATTGCAATGCTTGGACCTGCATACATCCTGTTATGGAGACCGTTATTTTACGTCATAACGAGAGATGGCAGGTTAACAACTATTTACATCTAGTGTGTTGTTGAGCCATGAATCCATAGTTGGATCCACTGTGCAATGCTCCAATTATATTTTTATCTGTATGATGTGTGTTTTCTGTGGCTGATTTACATGTTTGAAGGACGAAAAACCATGAAACGAGATTAATTAACTGGCCGTATCACGAAAATTGTATAAAAATGTTTCTTTCTTTCTTACTGAGGAAGTACATTTCTACTTCTGACGGCAATCGCACTTGAATCAGTCCATTCAAGGTGGTACAAGAGAGCAGAAATGCTGTCCACTTCACCACCCAGTAGTCAAATAATGTCAGTATTTAAACAAAATATTCCACTAGTTTGTTTCAAAAGGGTTACTAATGGATAAAATGGATCAAGAATAGTTAAATTGCATTTTTTTTAATTGCGAACTCATTCATCTTATTCTGCCTGTTTATGCGAATCTTTCTACTTTATTTTATACAGGAGATTATGCCTTTCTGGGTTCCCTAATAGTCATAGAAGTAATTCGAGAACTCCTAAGCAAGGGACTTGAAACTGCAGACATGCTACTTTTGGCAGGAAGTAGGTAAGTATTAGGCATTTTAATTATGAAAATGCCTTTTATAGGGCATCTTCCTAATAACCTAGTGATAAGTGATCATCTGATATATGATAAGTTTTACCGTATTTTAATGTCTCAGAAGGGCCTCACTGAAGGTTCTCATTACTTGAGACATTCATCTCAATTACAGCATTAATCTCTTGCTTTTTTGCAGTGCTGGTGGTACCGGAGTATTAATCAACTTGGATCGAGTTTCTGACATGCTTCGAGATTTAGGAGCAAAAGTAAAAGTACGAGGTCTGGCGGATTCTGGTTGGTTTCTGGACAACGAGCCATATCAATCCGTGGAATGTACCGATCCCCAAACTTGTGCTCCCATTGAAGCCATCAAGCAGGGTATTAGGTAAATATCGAATTGAGAGGAAGTAAAATTATAAGTAATGGAAAAGATATGTAGTTAATTAGCGGTATATTGTATTGGATATAAAATGTACTAGTCAGAACTTCAACAGGGATTATCTTGTAACCCGATCATATTTGAAGAGACCCACCCGCCTTTAGGGGTGTGTTGCATGCGTGCAGGGAAAGCCCTAGACTACCTTACAGCAACTAGCACCTTAGGCGAACTATGAAATCGCCATCCTAGACGAATATGGGGCGCTCTAGACGACGGCCTATTTCACTTATATGCACAAAAAAAAAAAAAAAAAAAAAAAAAAAAACAGAAAAAACTGTCATACGGGACTCGAAATGGAGTCTCGAACTGAAGTATTTTCTACCAGGTGTGGGGAAGACGGCGATACTACCAACTGTACTACCCACGAGGGCCCCTGTGTATGTTAGGCACCTAAGGCCATGAAGGTGGGTAGGGGATGTATTGTGTTAGGTGCGTGCTAAGAGCCAAAGCAACTAACGACACGAGTATATTGTGTCTAACTGCGTGTATTATCATCCAACAGACAAACGGAGTTGGTCTGTTGGATGAAAAACCGAAGTTTCCGAGAGAAAGAATCATGCGATAAAAATCCCGGCCAGTGGTATGCCAACGGTGAATGAAGACATGTGTTACCTATAATTACAACTATCCCATGGCTTTGGGTAGAACAACGTACACCCATCATCTCAGTATTACGTAATCATGTCAGAGTTAGACCCGTAAATGACACATTATTGATGGACAGTTAATATTTGAAGATTACAAGAAATAATTCTCCTTCTGAGAAATAATCAGGAGGTAGGTTTATATGCATTGGTTTAATTTTGAAAGCAAAAGGATTATTCTGACTAATTGTTGCATCTCTAATTGGTGCATTTGTTTTACGAATGGAAATTTGGTGCCTCATAAGCTTTGTTATAATTCTAAACAGTGCGATTGAATTGTTCCTTAATGCCTTTTAATATTTTCTTTGTTCGACAGGTTGTGGAACGGGCAAGTTCCAGTAAGGTGCAAGATGCAGTACTCCACCAGTGATATGTGGCGATGTTACTTTGGCTATAGAATTTATCCAACTCTCCAGAGTAAGAAAACGTTTCATTACTGTCATAAAAGTATTTTCATGTTTGAAAAGCTTTATCATGCTTTTGCATTTTTCCCCTTGGTGTAATAAAGGATGGAAGTTATTTGACCCTGTTAAATATTGAAAGATAATTTTTTAGAAACTAAATTCCGCTCTTGAATAATGTGTTACTGTATTCAAGAACATCGGCCCTTGGAAGGGTCGCAATTCAAGTTTCCTTCCTCCTCTTGACTATCCAAGGAACAACATCAACTTTTTTTGCAGAATAGATGAATGTTGTGTGGTAGTGTAAAAACGCAAACGATGTACTCTAAATGTTCTTGATTTGGACTTTTCTGAAAAAAAAAAATTCAGAAATTGAAGTTTTCCTGAACTTAAGCTAATTTTCAGATAGGATTTGACTTGTGATAATAACGGAGGGCTGGTATTAATGTATTGGGAAACAATTTACTTCGGTAAGTTTTGAAGAGTTTGCTTCATTGATATGCGGAAATGTAATGCAGTGAAAGCGGATTTACAGGCATACATCTTCTGCGTGGTTAGCAAATTTGAAAGCTTACCGTTACATTGTAGAAGTTTTATTTTTTCACAACTAAATAAATGTGCATACAGTTTGGCACAATATTTATGACTTCTTTTATTAATCAGATAAGCTTCGAAAACTGTTTTTTTGTTTTTTGCATTTTATGTGAATATATTTGCCCTATGACAAATGAAAATAATCAGTTATTTGTGACATTACAATAACAATGCTTACAATAACTTTACCTTCTCTTATTAATCAGATAAGCTTCGAAAACTGTTTTTTTGTTTTTTGCATTTTATGTGAATATATTTGCCCTATGACAAATGAAAATAATCAGTTATTTGTGACATTACAATAACAATGCTTACAATAACTTTACCTTACATTTAAATTACAAATATTACTTTATCAATAACAATTAAAATTTATACTATTTTATATACATACACTCATGAGCTAAAACATTATGATCACCCATCTCCACGAGTGGGCACAGTTAGTAATTGTTGTTGTAGTAGTATGGATTTAGGAGCATCAGCAACTAAGGCCATATTGCTCCGTATATACTGTTTGTAAACAGGGTGTGTTCTGTGGTCGATTTTCTGGTTGCTGGACGAAAAAAAGCCCTTGTGGGTAGCACAGTTGGTAGAATCGCTGTTCTCCCCACACCGGCTGGAAAAGACCTGATTTTGAGTCCGTCGGTGACGTGAGGAATTTTTATGAACTTTTTGCACAATGTGGCTGAGTTAGTCGGCTTCAGGCGAGGGTAGCATGGTTTTTCTCCCGGAAACTCGGGTTTTTGTCCAGCAAACAGAAAACTGACCACAGAACACACGCAATTTGCAGAAAGTATGTCCGGAGCAATATAGCCTCAGTCGCTGAAAAACCCAATATAAAACAACTGGATGAAAAGCCCGAGTTTTCGGGAGAAAAAAACATGCTACCCTTTCCTGAGACAGCCTAACTCAGCCACGTTGCGAAAAAGGTCCATAAAAATTCCTCACGTCATCGGCCGTACTCGAAGGTCTTTTCCACCTGGTGTGGGTATGACAGCGATTCTACCAGCTATGCTACCCATGAGGGTGCATGGTTAGTGCCTGTCAGTATGAAATGAAGCCCGTGCAGTGGAGAAAGGATCTGACGGAGTTTGAATGGTGAACGATTTGCAGCGCTAGAGAGATGGGGCTAAAATCTCAGCAACTGCAGCCATTGTCGCTGTTCAAGGGGCACTGTAGTGAAGTAGGCGCCTGTTCATGTGCCCATGTTGCCTGACTGCCATTGACACCTCTGCCTGCAGTGGGCACGGGAGCACTCTTTTCTGGACGTGAGACTATTGGAAAAGAGTCACCTGATCTGATGAATAGAGATTCCAGCTCCATCATGCCAATGGAGGGATGCGTATTCGACGGTGAACAGGTGAACAGCTGCAACCAGACTGCACATTTAGACGAAAACAGGCGGGAGGCAGTGGTATCATGGTTTAGAGGATATTTTCATGGACATCACTGGGTCCCCTCATCCCCATTGAACACACCCTCAATGCCTCGGAATTGTTTCATACCAAGTTTTGTCCTACATGGTGACCATGTATCCAGATGGCAATGGACTCTTCAAACAAGACAATGCCTGTGCCACAAGGCTCACATTATGCAGGAATAGCTCCGAAGATCATGTCCAAATATTTCATGTGCTCCTCTGGCCACCATATTTCCCCCTCCCCAACATCAGTCCATCGAATATTTGTGGGATGTGGTGGAATGCAGCATTTGCCAGTCCACACGAGTGCTTCGCTCCGTTGCCGAACTGCAAGACGTCCTGTCAGGTTGATTCAAAAGTACCTTTTTTTTTTACTTGAGTATATTAAATACTTGAAACTAAGGAAGTTATTGTATGCCAAGCTCAGAGGAATTATTAGGTGAACTGGGAATCAGAGCATTCAGTAAATATAAATTATATGAGTGGCTATTTGTCACTGGCCTCAGTGGCAGTCCCAGGATTTCCTAAGGGGAGGAAAAACTAAAACAGTGTTCCAGAGAATCATTAAGCTTTATTAATCATGTATTAGTAAAAAATACACATTATTTTAATCATGGGGAGTGCTATAGTGGTGTAAAAGAGCCGTAAATTCAATCATTAAAAAGCATTTATATGCTGCTTAGAGATTGGATCTAGATTGGATATACCGTCATATTTTAAAACTAAAAAAGATTAGGATAAGTAAAGAGTTAGTGAAAATATAGCAGACTATAAAGAATATGTATGAAAAGAGTTGTGAGATCTTTAGATTCATTCCACATGTCACTTATAAATTTTAAAAGAAACACCTCATCTGTAGTTTGGTTTTATGAGCAACCTTTTTAATTGCTGGGCATAGCTTGACACTCAAGTTGAGCTTTCTGGGTATCTAAGAGCCATCTATGTAGCTGTGGTGAGCCACAGTATACTCTCCATATAATGCCCAATTGCATTAACTATGTCGATATTAGGTATGATTGGGCTAGGGAGGGCAACTTACTCTCTAAACAAGTGTAATGTGTCAGGCCTTTTCCTGATTGAAATCGTTTAATATTATTTAATACTTTTGTAGTTAAAGTTTTTAATAGGAGGAACCAACTGTTGCAACAAAATGCTGGATAGTTAGAGACCTGCCTCCTTGGGGGCAGTGACAGTAACCCTGATTTCTGGGATAGGCAGTACATATTGCATCTGGCAGAGGCTAAAGGTTTGGTCCTCCTGTTATATTTTATGTTTTAATTTTACATTTGAATTTGTGCCACTCCTTCATAGGCTGCAGCCTAGGAAGCATGTTTGATTAGCTTTTAAAATGAAAAGTATTTCCATGGAAAAAAGCATTTCCCTGCATCTCACCCAACATTTGGGAAAATTCGCTATCCATATAAATATGGACATCAGAGTAAAAATGTAGAAGTGCACCATCCTGTTGAAAGCCCACCAATGTATTCAGAAACTTGTTTCTTATTGTAGAAACCACATTATTTCTTAACATTTCAAGATTTCTATAAAGAATTATTATATCATGAAGAGAATTCAATTCACACGCCGATTCTTGGCTGTTTAATATCTGTGGAGTGAGATGAGGATCGTCACTGGCCTGGTGAATACAGTTGTGGCAATTTAAACGACCATTTAATTTGAATGCTGCTTTGTCTGACTATTTGCCATATGTTTACATCCTGTAAATCATCACTTCACTGACCTTCTGATAGTACCACTCACAGAATTCTGCTCATTGATCAGGATTATCTTCCTGAATTGAATGTCATAGCCAGGGTAGGAAAGCTTTGTATTTTATGCCCTTTAAAATTCTTGTAATTTCAAATGAGCTTATATTTTTTTTTGTTGGAACTTGTATTTCACAACAGTATTACAATATTGTCCAGACCTTGCAGTATAAGTTTGTTTGCGGCCTTTACGGCACAAGGGTAACGTGTCCATAATGTGCCTAACTATGGGAAAGTTCAGTGCTCTGATTTTTATCAATATGGATTGCAGTTGAAGTTTAGAGTGCATTATAGAGTTGTGTTTGAGGAAAGTAAAGATTTTGTCCACATGTTGCGTATCTGCTGGGAGATGGCAGTATAACAGTCTTTTTTTCTGAGGATAAAGCTCTTGTCCCTTCTGTGCAATAATTTTTGTATCTCTAGAATTATTTTGCTTTGATTGTTCTTATTCTGACTTGTTTGCATCCTTTGTTAGTGTCTATGATGAAATCCAGTGTTATATTTTCAGTATATTAGTTATTTATATCCAATATTCCCTATTAATAGCAATATATTCTATATCAATATTCATAAATTCATGGTAAGATAAAAGCATTTGTCTTTTCCAAGTCATCAAGGAACTTGATGACTTGGAAAAGCCTGTTCTAATAATTTTCATTCTATGCTAAGTTATCATGTAAACCCATTTTGGAGCCTCCTTTGAATCAATATTGGACAGAGAACAGATTTGCCATCTGGAAAATCTCTAAATCTTCACCCCCAGGCAGACAGATCAACCATTAAAATTTTTAGACGAGATGGGCTATCCAGTGATTATTAACTTTAACACTCGTGAGTTTTATTATATAGTAACAGGAGAACCAACTCAATGAAAGCACTTTATAAGTTCAGTATTACAATAAATAAATAGTAATACTGTGATGCAAAATAACTTTTGATTACTGAACACAAATTCACATTCAGTTTCTACTCAGATTAAAAGATAAATTAAGATACCTGTTTAGGTAAGATACTTCTAAAAAAAGAAGGAAAAAAAAAAAACATTGAAGGAACCTTTCTACTTCGAAAGGGTAAAATAACTAACTACAAAAACATGAGTCTACCACAAAGGTTTAGATGAAAGAGGTTTATATTTCTCCAAATAGTAAACTTTTTTTTGACGTTAAAACGTTTTTACTGGCATTATTCCAAAAATTTTGTAACGAAAAACCATCATGAAAAGCATTATGGAAGTGACATCATCTTCAGCTTCCGCCAAAAGCAAATTATTATAACTTGTATTGTTGCAATCATACTTGTATGATGGCAACAATAATTTATCTTCTACTGGACCAAATTTAATGAAATTTTGCACAGTGCTTTATCTTAGCTCTATACTAGAGGAAAAACTTTTAAATCTCAGAAAATTGCAGTAGTTTTTTTTCCAGGATAGTGGAAAATATGGACATGTGATCAAGGAAATTTTTTCTCATAATAAACGGGATAATGTGGATGTATAGCATATTGCTGGAAAGCTAAAGAATTTAGAAACAGAAATATTAAGGTTTTAAGATACAAAAAAAAAACTTTTGAAAACGCATCTGGTTTCAAGTCACCTGGTGTTTTCAGGTTGAATGTAATTTTTTTCTTTACAATTATACTCTGAGGCTGGAAAAGAGTTCTGCACATTTATGAAAACATTCTTCAACTTGGACATGTATTTATAGAAATATCATCAGATCTTTCTATAAACACTACACATAATGGAACAACTACAGATGGTGTATTTAGTCCACTAAAATCTCTTCAATGTAAAAATTATACATCCTACTTTAGTCATCACACACCAATACTTTCAGTAACCGGTATGTAATTATTATTAATAAAATAAAAACATTGTTATATTATTATCCACAAATTTTATTAATATCTGAAAATTAAAACATTTTTAACTCCTGCCGATGACTCTTAAATATGCTAGCGGCAGGACACATTATGTACCTGGTACAGAATTTTTGTTATTGTTAAAAATATGAATTTTTTGCTTATGAGTGAAGATACCACATTTTTCACAAAAAGTAAAATATAAAAATTATATTTATGGCTATTTCCATTTGAATAACATTTTTACCAAATTGCACATGTAGAGCTCAAGAGATGCTGAAATAAGCTTTCATTCACTAAAATTTGATAAGAAATATGTGGCAAAACCATGAAATGCACATCAACAGAAATTAGTAAGGATTTACTACACACACCATCAGAAAGAAAGGATTTTCCAAAAATACATTAATACTGCAAAATGTTATTAGAACAAATGCTTTTAATAACATTCTGTAATATTAAAAAGTTGTTAACAGTTTCTTACAAATTGAATATAATTTCATATTATGATTTAAATTACCAAATTTGTCTTTTGAAAAGATCCATATAATTTTGTTAAATAATTGATATAAAGAATGCTGAATAATTTTGTATGCCTTTCATTCTCAATTCATATTGACTGAGCTTTATCTTAATTTTTACAAGCTCCCCTTTTTGTGTTCCAATGGCTCTTTGATGAAGCTCAAATGACTGCTGACAATGTTGGAGCCCCGGTTACTAAAGCCCAGTGGGATTATATTCACAAGATGGGCACTGAATTAAAAGCTTCACTCCAAAATGTTTCGTAAGTAAGCCACTGATTAACATTGCAGTTTATTCACTCAAAAATCATAATTTTTTTTGGTAGTTGTAATTTTTCTTTTTCTTTTAGGGCAGTGTTTGCACCTTCGTGTATTTCTCATATGATTCTCACTAAGAGGTAAGATGCAAAAATACTATTATTATTTTTATTACTGAATATAAATATATGCTCAATTTCTTCTCAATTAGAACAGTAAATTTACTGTATCTGTTTAGGATAAGCATCCAAAGTTAATGCACCTGACCCTTCTAAAATATGGGAATGTGTTCTGAAAAATTTCCATATAATGTGAATCCATATTATAGCTTTTTTTATACAGGGTTTCTATAAATTATTCACCTGATTATGAAGCTCGATTAAAATTTTATTGTAAGAGGTATTGCAAAACAGTTTTCCACACTTAATAAAGCAACTTGAGTTTCTTTCTTAAGTGTGTCAACTTTATTAAGTGCATTAGAGGAGATGTGCAGGTGGTGTGGGAATTTTTTTTTGGCTGATGCTATAATTTTGCTTCCTTTAACAATGCTAATATACCTGTGTTTAACATAGTTTCCATGTCTAATAGCAGCCCCTCTCGCGCCCCAAACATGCTGTTTGTGGCATGAGATGTAAACACATTACTATCACATTGAACTAAACATAATACAAGGGGATATCAAAAAGTTCATACCCTTAGCTAGAAATAATAGCCCTAGAAAGGTGAAACTTCACAGGGACTTTAATCTTTTTCTATTTACTCTCCATGTATAGTAATGCATTTCTCCCATCTATGGATCAGTTGTTTAATGCCTTGCTCATAGAAGTCCGCACTTTCTGCCTAAAGCCTCAATTTCACTTCATTGATGACTTCCTGAGATGAATCAAAGCTGCGTCCATGCAAAGGCTTCTTCATTTCTTGTAACAAAAAGTCTGATGGTGCTAGGTCAGGAGAATAGGTTGGGTGCTGCAGTAGTTCGAAGCTGCACTGGGCAACAAAGTTGGTGGTTGGCACAACAGCCGCGTGAGTCGGTGCATTGTCTGACAGAAGATGGACATCTTTGGTTAACATTCCATGCCTTTTCACATTCAAAGCTTTGTGTAACTTTTTCAAAAGATTTCTGTAGTATTCTCTGGTAAGTGTCTATAGAACCATGAGATAGGTAATCTGTCAGGATAACCACTTTTCTGACCCAAAACACAGAGAACATCACCTTCTTTGCAGATGGAGTAGTCTTTGCCTTTTGGGGAGGTGTGCTTCCACTGCTTTGACATCCCTTTAGTCTCTGGATCATACTGGTACACTCAGCATTCATCATTTGTCACCAACCGATCAAAAAAGTTCTCAACATCCACATTACACAAATTCAACAGTTGGCAAGAACATTGCTTCTGCAAAGGCATCAGCAATCTTGGAACCCATCGTGCAGAGATCTTAGACGTGCAGATAGTCATGTAGAATACTGTGGGTAGACCCATAACTAATTCCCATTGCATTTGCGATGAAATGAATCGTCACACATCTGTCACTCAGCACCAGCTGCTCAACCTTTGCAACCGTCCCACTGTCTGTGGATGTTGATGGCCTTCCTTCTCTTGACTCATCAAAGACAATTGTACGACCGCACTGGAACTACTGTTTCCACTTTTTTACAGTGTCATAGGATGGACAATTCTGTCCATACACAGCTTTCATTTCTTTGTCAATTTCCTGAGCTTTCTTGCCCTGCAAATGCAGAATTTGATCACTGCTTGACACTACCCTTTGTCAACCATAGCATCCTTCCTCAGATTCCAGGCTCCACCTCTGGTGTACAATCACCTACGGGAATGAAATTTCACATGTTAATTATTGAATATGTAGACAACTTATATTAAAAATGGCATCTTCCTACTGATGTTTTATCTAGGTCGGGGTACGAACTTTTTGATACCCCCTCGTAAATACAGGTTGTTAACTGTTCTTCTGTGTATTAAGCTGGTTCATTTTCTTCATGCATCACTTGTCTTTGTACTAAAAACTATTCCTTTTGATCATGCAATTTGTTGCGTCTCACTCTTGAAACCTTGCAGCTGGATATGACGTTACTGAAACCTTTGCTGATATTTCTTGCTAACTATGCCTCTGATCAAAAAAATTTCTAAACACTTCTGCCTTATTACTTCACGATAAATTGATTTCTAGATTCTGTGTACAAGTCAAGCTTACACTGTATAAAGTGTGTAAGTTCTAACAGCACATTATTATTGTGTGTTTGTAGAAGGCAATTTCAAAAGAATATTAATTGAATTTTTTTTTTTTTTTTTTTTTTGTATTATGATCTGGAATTTATTACAACAAAGTGTAAATCAATAATTCAGTGGGATAAAAAAGTTGAATAGTAATCCGCCTCCTCCATACATGCTACCAGAACTGTTTATACAAGCATTTTATGGGATAAAAACTAGCTTTGTATTCTTGGACTGCAAACTTTGGCATAAATTCAACATATAATGAAAAATTTCTCTTTTGCCTAGCTATTGGGTCAAACATGTCCAGTACAGAAAAATGACAAAACTAACATTTCAATCTTTATAAGTGGTGTTAATAATCTGAAATGTATACTTACATTCTCATGAATTTATTTATTTATTTTAGTGAATGGAAATGTGTTACTGTCAACCAAATCTCCCTTCCTCAAGCATTACGCTGCTGGGAACTACAAGACCATGAGCATAACCATCACCACTACCATCCAAATCATCACTTTTTTGATCCTCTCTTTCCTCTGTTTAATAAAACCAGGTAAGACAGAAACTACACTACATCGCATTTAATTATACACTAATGTCCACTTTTAACAACCTTGTTTTTATGAAATGCGTATGATTTTCATTTTTAGTAACATCTGCATAAGCAACATAAAAATTAAATACTTTCATGTATTGTTAAAAGTAGGCATTACTATATAATAGTTTGCAGATTTTTCTTTAAAATGCATATTGTGTAAAAGTTAACTAACAATTAACAATCATTAAGGCTCGTTTACCTATGGCAAGAACAGAAGAAAGTTTTGTATCTGATTCTCAAGAGATCAAGCGCTTAAAAATATCTGAACATAAATTATCAGTAGTGCACTGTACAAATAATGTATTTGGATTAACATTTTGGGTTTAGCCTCTTAAATATTGACAAACAGTTCTGGCAGAAGGAATAAAAGTTATTTTTCTTTAAAAAAATGATTGGAGTAAGTCTTTTTCACTACAATCTCACATGCCACTTATGGCATATGTGCTATAGGTTTCCTGATATAAAAAAAAAATAATAAAATAAATAATGATAAAAATAAAATTCTTCAGACAGATCAAGCCATGGACAAGAATTTTGTTATAGTAGTACAAGATATTGCTGTTGAGGCTCCTTTTTATCGTATTCAGTAGGGATTTTTAAATTTTTAACAGATAAACTGTGGCAAAAACTAAATCATTGTTAATTGTATCTCAATGAAGAGAATGGTTTTGAGTGCAAAATACCAAAAAAAAAAAAAAAAAAAAAAAACCCCACATGGAGACCAAAAAGAGCCCTTCCACCCATGTGACTATTAATGGATTAATTTGATAATAATGCAAAGGATTTTCATCCAAGCCATCTTTGGTTTCCCTACCATTACCATAAAGCCATTTTGGACTAATATCTTAATATTTGGTCACTTCAGGCATTTCTCATGTTCCTGCTTCACTTTAACCACAGAATGAATTGGTTTACATTTTCTCAGCATGGTCTTTTATGAGTAAAGACTGATAAAATCTATTATTATTATTATTATTATTATTATTAGCCATATGGTGCAAGGAAGCCTAAGGCTTATGCTGCACCGGCCAAAAAAATTTTTTTTCCCTATTACCCTCAAAGAGAGAGAGAGAGAGAGAAGTAGAAAGGAATCACCAAGAAAGAGAAGAATGATGATATCCAGCTCAGGACCCTGGGTGTGCCAAGCCCATACTCACCAGATGTGAGCCCCTGGGGGTATTCATCAGCAACATCAGCTATCTAAGACTTCAGATTTGATTTGACTGATTGGATACTATGATGTCATTACAAAGACTAGATGCAAAAAATAATTTTTTGATATCATATACTTGGATTTCAGGAAAGCTTTTGACACTGTTGCACATGGAAGATTACTGTATAAATTGGAGCAGGGTGGTATTAAGGGTAAGTTTCTACAATGGATAAAAGGGTGGTTGAGTGGGAGAAGACAGAGCGAGGTAATCAGTGGATGCTGCTCTTCATGGACTAATGTTATTAGTGGAGTCCCACAGGGTTTGGTGTTGGGCCCACTGTTTATAATAAAAATAAAACTCTTGTTAAAAATAAAATTTTTGTTATATCAGACAGGCTGCCAGAGCAGGTCATGGGGTATTGTCAATGATATACAGGAATTTTGCTAGTAGGGAAAAGGAGGTGATTATCCCTTTGTATAAAGCAATGGTCAGGCCACACCTTGAGTACTGCGTACAGGTCTAGAGGCCTCATTTTAGGAAGGATGTACAGTTGCTTGAGCGTGTACAGAGAAGGGTAACAAGATTGGTGAGGGGAACAAAGGGGTCCGCTTACCAACAAAGGCTTAAGTTCTGCAAATTGCAGCGGCTGGAGACTAGGCACCTGCGAGGTGATCTGATTGAGATATATAAGGCCTTGAACGGGTTGAGCAAGCTGAATTCTGATGGGATTCTTGCTGGAACAAACTTCCATCTGTCGTTGTGGAAGTTGATAGCTTAAATAAATTCAAGGAGGAACTGGACA
This sequence comes from Mastigoproctus giganteus, assembly GCF_048544385.1. Taxonomy (NCBI): domain Eukaryota; kingdom Metazoa; phylum Arthropoda; class Arachnida; order Uropygi; family Thelyphonidae; genus Mastigoproctus; species Mastigoproctus giganteus. Next base: position 16,467,919 of record NC_143582.1, read on the forward strand.
AACTTTTAGAGGGAATGGTTGCATGAAATTGGGTTTTTTTTTTGTTGGCTGATGCTACATAAGCTTATACGCTTTCTTTCTTGCATCACATGCCTTTATTACTACTACTACTACTACGTTTCCACACCCAGTACACTAGGGTCTGATCTGATTCGCTTAATTCTTTGTTGTATTCACACATGAAAAATTCCTTGCCCCCATTATTTGCTTTCTCATATAGAGCTTTGGCCTCCCTAACCTTATATATGGTACTATTACAGATCTCCGTAAAGGCCTCCGTAGCCGAGTGGGCAGGAGCGGGAGTGCAGTAGCATACGCTCTTTGAGTAGACCGAGGTTCAAGCCCTTGACTGCTGAATACGGTCGATCTTCCAACCCGCACTGGACCAGCGTGGCAGATTATGGTCCATTTCCCTCAACATGAATTGTTGAGGAGGCTTCCATCCTGCAGTGGGTTGATAACGGCTGCACTTCACTTCACTTCACTTCATTACAGATCAACTTGCAGCTGTTGTAGGCTTCAATAGTTTTTGTTGTTCCATAACTATTCCATGCTACCATTTTCTGCTCTGTTAGACCAGCCAGCTCTTCCACATTCATCCATTTCGGCATCCTCCTCTTGTAATATTTTCTTGAAGGTATGTAAGCATTCATGGCTTCTGTGATTTTTGCTTTAAAGGTATTCCATAATTCAAATTTATTCATTCTCATTCTGCAATCCACCCACTTAATAGATGCCATATAGCGCCTTAAACTGTCATAGGCCCCTCTTTCGAAATGAAAACCTGTGCCATTAACTTTAACTTACACAGTCATTAGCATCACTACCTGCCAATGGTTCCTGTACTTTAAGCACTGTGATGTCATCTGTTTTGTGAGTAATATTGAGGTCAAGAATATTCTCACTCCTAGTATTTTCTCTAACAAGCTGGTGCAAATAATAATCATCTAGGTTATTTAAAAAAAATTTTCACCATGGTGTCTTCCTCCCACTTATTCCAATCAATCTGGAGCAGATTGAAGTCACCCATAATAAGACATTCATGCTTTCTTGTCCATTCTGTCTGCATGTAGAGACTCTTGTCATACTCTTCACAATCTTCTGGTCTATATTACTCCCACTCTCATTATACCTTTGCTTCCAATTAACTTACAATGCACAGATTCTATGCTTACAGATGTAACTTCTAACTCAACAAAAGCTCTTTTTTGCACTCAGGCTGATTTTGATAAGAAGCATGACCCATCATCCCTTCTATCTTTCCTAAATACATTATATATAGCATAGTGGAACTCATCATCAACAATTTCTGGGTGACACTGTGTTTCTATTAGTCCTGCATTATCATTAGTTGTCCTAACCAGGAATTCAATTCAGCCATTTTATTGGCAATGCTTCTGACAATACTATATAAATGCATCCCTTGAAGTTATTTTAATCTTCCTGCTCATTTGAAACATTGCTATCCTCAGAAGCTTCTGCCAACATCAGCTGTTGTGCAAACAGGAATTCTTGAGGGGAGTGCAAGCATTACTTTGACCCATATCATCAGATAAATGTGGATCTATATTATCCCTCTCTCCCTTTACTAGAAGTTTCCGTGTATGTGTGTACAGTAATACCCCGACTTACGCTACCCCGACTTACGCGAACTCGGAGTTACGCGGTTCTTGATTTTTTTCGTTTGGCAACGCTGCCGCCCACTATCTTCAAGGTCGTTTTTCATATGTTATCGATATGCGGTGCGACGGCGGAGAATGAGAGCGAAAGATGAACAAAATTCAACTTTGCTGCTTTTATGACACATTTCACCGTAATAACGTAAAAACCAACACAATTCCAGCTATCGGTATAATCGCAAATGCAATTAGATCGAGTTTACTACCAGTTTATAACAGATTCCACTAGCAGAAACGCAACTGGATTTTTATTGTTTTATGGTAGTAACCCCTAGAAATGTGAGGTGTTAATAGTGTATCTCTGCCTTTATGGTGATGTTTATTCAGTTGCTACATGCGCGCAGCTTTGTTTATGCGTATCAAGCGTGCCTCCTCGTTTTGTAATTGTGCTTTATTCCCTAAAAATGAGTAAAATACTTAATTAAAAGGTGTGAAAAGGAAGCGTCTTGGTGAAGACACTGCAGATTCAGAGAGAAAAAGAAAAGCAATTATCGATAAACAGAGGCGGACTGGGTCAAAAATTCTTACCCGGGAAAATTTATAGTGGCCTCATACTATGGTTTATGGCCAAAATCACACTGGCCCACCGGGGTTTCCCCGGTAAGGCTTATGGCCAGTCCGCCTCTGTCGATAGAGAAAAAATATGAAATTGTGAAACGCTTTGAGCGAAATGAAAGACCATGTGATATTGCACGTGCTACAGGCCTAAACGAAGCAACGGCGAAAAGCACATGACAATTGCAAACTTGACAGGTTGAAAATTGTAAAGGGCTTAAAAATTTTAGAAAACAATATTTTAGACTCCAACGAAGAACGCGTTATAGCTACAAAGCAAGGAATAAAAAAATTATTAGCTTGCAACGAAGAAATTCTGCGTGAAAAAAAGAACGCGCTGTGTCGTCAGACGAATTTGTTAGATTTTATGAAGCCATCGACATCGAAATAACTTTTTTACGTAAGTCATTTGTTTTTTTAATACATATTTTGTATTAATATGTATAAAGAACTGCAATTTTATTAATATTTTTCTTCTAAACTAGTGTTTTTGTTAGTCCTTAGTCCCAATTAAGCAAAATTTATATGTATTTATATGCAAAGTTGTACCCCGACTTACGCGAATTCGACTTACGCGATTTTCGTCGGACCCACCTATCGCGTAACTTCGGGGTATTACTGTATATATTTATATACATATGAATACTGTCTCTTGTATATCAAGTACTGGTACGTACTTATATAATACACGTAAACATCACAAAAAAGAAAGCCTTCAATTGGTGTGCCAAAATATTGAGAGTAGAGAAAGACCAATGATACTGTTGGCCTCAGCATACAAAATTTATATAAGAAACAGTTAATTATAAGCATAAACATTTTTTGTTACATTGTGTAATGCTTGTAATGGAATATGTGGACAGTTCTATTGTATAATCTCTGAGGTTGAATACAATGAAAAAGGGAAGTAATTCTTCTTTAGAAGATAATAATTTAGTTCCCTATCCCTTCCATCATGCAGTATGATTGATGACTTTTGAGGTTATGATGAACGTCGTGGCGAGATCGAATATTCCGTACATTTCAAGGGTACAGCTCTAAAACGGTGTTCGCAGGCCGGCCGCTAGTTAGTACACTGGACCGAACCTATTGGTAACTCTCTAGGAGGCTTCTGGATCAGCTAGTGTATAATCTTGCTACCTCTACTCTGCCAGATAGTGACTGGAGGGAGTCCGAGTAGTGTGTATGTGGGGAGCATTGTCGAGGCCACGTTATGTCAAGGAACTGGGTATATTCTTACCACGTGCACGCCATATCCAAAAATTTCATTACTTCATACAGCATATCCCACCCACTTTTTCTTTTTCTTACCATTGAATACACCATGAATTGTCAAACTAATAGAGCAAGCTTATCTGCGAAAAGATCTAAATCTCCCAAGCACTTCCTAATTCATTTCACAAATATACGTGGTCTCAATTCTAATCTCAACGATGTCCATTTCCATTTGCAGTCTGCCAAACCCCATGTACCTTTTCTGACAGAATCTCAGTTATCAGTTGATTCAACTACTGCTCATCTCAGATGCCCAAATTATTCGCTGTATGATTCCTTTCACCTCAAAGGTGGTACTTGTGCATATGTCCATTCTAATATTCCCTGTCAGAGACTTGGCAATTTGGAATCTCCTCTCTTTGATCTTCTATGGCTTAAAATCTCTCTACCTCATTGTGTCAAATTCATCTGTTGTCTCTACCGTTCTCCCAACTCCACTAATCACTTGGAGCTCTTTGACTTCCTCTCTTTGCAACTTGACTTTCTCCAGCAGGTCGAGATGCTGAGGCTTTTGCAATTACTAATGACCTAGCACAGATTGTTCATTTACCTACAAGAATACCGGACAATCCTAATCATACAGCCAATACGCTTGATCTTTTTCTCACAAACAACCCTTCTAAGTACACGGTCGAAGTGAGAGCTCCTTTAGGCACTTCAGATCACAACTTGTTGATTGAGGGGCCCATCAAGCTCTCAGCTGCCCACATCAATGCCAGAGCTTGCACTTGGTCATCGTGAAACACAGCGGCAACCCCCAAGGCAGAATGCGCTGGTCCCAAAGGAACTAGTAGTTGTTGGTGACTCTATTGTCAGGGAATTGGGGAACATGCTTTGTAAAAAGGATAGGTGCAACAGGACCAGGGTATGTCTGCCAGGGGCAAAGGTTGATGACGTTGTAGAGTAGATATCATCTTTTAAGGGCACAAAAGGTGATATAGTTGTACATGTTGGCTGGCACTAACGATATCAAGAGTAGGAGACCGGCAGAATTGCTTAACAAGTACAGGTCACTGTTGAAAAAAAGCCGTGAAATAGGGTTGAATTTGAAATTGTCTGCAATTCTGCCCAGACACGATAGGAGGGAGTATATTATGAGAGCCTTGTCGATCAATTCGGCCCTGGAAAGATTGTGCAAGGCTCAAGGGGTAGAATTTTTTTCAGCCTGGACTGTACTTGTTAACAGGAGAGATTGCTTCTACAGGGATGGGATACACTTAAATAGAAAGGATGCAAGAATATTTGCTGATGCTATCGAGGCAGTGTTAGGTGGGTCGGAAAACTGCTAGCTTGGGGGATTACAAAGACGAATAGATTAACAGTATCCACTGGCAGAGGTGAAAGAGATTCTTGCACTGCTTCTATTGGAATGAGCAGAAGCCTGAAAAACAAGATTCAGGATATTTCAGAGACTGCTGGGAGTCATTGCGGTACAAATAAACACAAGGGTGGGTTGTGTTAGGGTAGCTAAGAATAGAAATAGGTGCATGTATACTTGCGTGTACACCAATGCTAGGAGTTTAGTAAATAAATTTGATGAATTTGAGGTATTGCTCAAAACATCAAAGGCAGATACTGTTGGGATATCAGAGACTTGGTGTCACACAGATATAAGGAATGCAGAACTGGAATTTGGGGAATACAACGTCTACAGAAAGGATAGACCGGATAAGAAGGGAGGAGGGGTTATGCTATTAGTTAAGAAATACATAAAATCCAAGGAAGTGAAGCCAGTGGACATCGCTGGACAGTGCAGTGTCGAGTCAGTTTGGTGTGACATAAACATTGGGAGATCAAAATTGAGAGTAGGAGTGTGCTATAGGCCTAATGACTCTGATGAGTATAATAAGAAACTGTACAGGGAAATAGAGTGGGCCAGTAAATCAGAGAGTCTTATAATGGGAGATTTTAATTTCGCAGATATTGATTGCAATTTGGGGCCTGGTCACTCACACACTAGCAAGGCTTTTGTGGATTTATTGGATGATTGTTTTCTACATCAGCATGTTCAGGAGGCAACTAGAGGGAGGAATACTCTTGATTTGATTATCAGCAGTGATTCTTCATGCATTAAGAACCTGAAGATAAATGAACCACTAGGTGGCAGTGATCACAGTGTGCTGAAGTGGGATTTACTCAAAGAGGTAACTACCATTAGGGGTAAAGGGAAGGGTTATTGCTTTCGTAAAGGCGACTACGATGGACTGAGACAGTATTTAAATTCTATACAGTGGGACCAACTGATGATGTTACCAACAGCAAATGCAGAATGGGAAACATTCAAAGAACTTATCTTGGAAGCTACTAGGCTTTACGTACCAACTAAGAAATATTGTTCAAGGTTTAGGCCTAAATGGATGTCAGATGAACTGATGAGGCATATGGCAGAGAAGAAACATGCATGGGATACATACAAATTAACACATGACACAGAAGCCTATGAGAAATACAAGTTGATCTGTAACCAAGTTACAAAGGAGGTTAGGCAGGCGAAGGCAGATTACGAGAAATCTTTGGCAAGGGATGCAAAGAAAAACAGCAAAGAGTTCTTTACTTATGTAAACTCTAGAAGGAAGGGGATGAATCAGATTGGTCCATTTGATATCGATGGGTCAACTGTTGATGATCCTGCTCAGGTAGCTAACAAACTAAATGAATATTTTGCATCGACATTCACACATGAGGAGTTATTTAGCGAGGGGAAAGCCAGAGGTGTATTCAACTCTAGCAGTAAGCTAGAGAATCTTGTAATAACTGAGAGTAAAGTGGAGGAGAAATTGTTGAAGATAAACACAAGAAAGGCACCTGGGGTGGATGGGATCTATCCAGTTATATTAAAGGACGCAGCAGAGGAAGTAAGCAAACCCTTAGCCATAATTATGAGAGCTTCCTTGGACTCAGGGGAGGTACCCACAGACTGGAGATGTGCAAATGTGACCCCAATCCACAAAGGAGGATCAAAGGCTGACACAAGTAATTATAGACCTGTGAGTTTAACTTCTGTTCCAGGAAAATTAATGGAGGCACTAGTTAAAGAAGCACTGCAGGATCATTTAGACAAGACTTCAGTTATAGCTCGGACACAGCATGGTTTTGTTAAGGGGAAGTCTTGCCTGACCAATTTGATTGGATACTATGATGCAGTCACAAAGGAACTGGATGCAAGGAATAGCTTTGATATTATATACTTGGATCTTAGAAAGGCTTTTGATACTGTTGCACATGGAAGACTGCTGCACAAATTGGAGCAGTGTGACATTGGAGGCAAATTGCTGCTGTGGATAAAGGGGTGGCTGAGAGGGAGAAGACAGAGAGTGGTAATCAATGGACACTGCTCGTTGTGGACTAATGTTATTAGTGGAGTCCCTCAGGGCTCAGTGTTGGGTCCATTATTGTTTTCTGTATTCATAAATGATATTGATGATGGTATATCAAGCTTAATGTCGAAGTTTGCAGACGATACAAAGGTAGGCAGGGTTGTCAAGGACACTACTGACACTATGCTGCTGCAACAGGATCTGGAATGGTTGAGCAGATGGGCTGAGAGGTGGCAAATGAAGTTTAACATTGACAAATGTAAAGTACTACACATGGGAAACAGCAACCCCAGAGCAACGTATCAACTCTGTGGTACTACACTGACAATGGTAGAGAATGAAAGGGACCTGGGGGTGGTTGTGCAGGCAGATATGAAGTTCTCTGAGCAGTGCAGACGGGCTGCAAGAGTAGCTCATGGTGTATTGTCAATGATATATAGGAATTTTTTTAGGAGGGATAAGGAGGTGATTATTCCCTTGTATAAGGCAATGGTCAGGCCACACCTAGAGTACTGTATACAGGTCTGGAGGCCTCATTTCAAGAAGGATGTAGAGCTGCTGGAACGAGTACAGAGAAGGGCAACAAGATTAGTGAATGGAACAAAGGGGTGCTCTTACGAAGAAAGGCTTAAGTTTTGCAAATTACAGTGTCTGGAGACTAGGCACCAGCGAGGTGATCTGATAGAGGTGTATAAAGCATTGAATGGTTTTAGCATGCTCAATGCTGATGGGATTCTTCCTCTCGCTCAGAATAATCACCTGAGAGGGCATAAATTCAAATTGAGGAAAGACAGATGTAGGATAGACGTGCGGAAATTTGCCTTTAGCCAGCGAGTGGTTGGTTGGTGGAATAGACTTCCATCCCTTGTCGTGGAAGTTGATAGCCTAAATAAGTTTAAGGCTCAGCTGGACAGGTATTTTGAACAAACAGAGGGGTGAAGTGGAAGTGGTTTTTTTTTTTTTTTTTTTTTTTGGCTGATGTTGCATAAGCTTATAAGCTTGCTTTCTTGCATCAAATGCCTCTACTAATGCTAATGCTAATGATTGTCTCTGCTCTAATGGAACCTTTATCTCATGGCTATTCCCAACCTCGTGTTGTTTGCCATTACAAGAATGCAAAATGGGATGACCTGCGAGACTTCTTTTCTTCTTTTCCTTGGTCGGATTACTGTTTCAAAACTTCTGAGGTCAACGTTTGCTCAGATCGTGTCAGTGAAATTATTCTTGCAGGAATGGAATCCTTTATCCCACACTCCACTTTAAAATCTCGTCCTTTATCTAAACCTTGGTTTTCCAATAAATGTGCTAAGGCTGTTCGCAAGAGAAGAATGTTGCATATCGTAATTGGCTTGTTTCTAATTCTTCAGTGTCATTTTCTGCCTACACCAAAGCTCACAACAATTGTAAAGCAGTTATTAATCAGTCCAAACTAGAGTTTGAGCAGGCTAAGAGTAGAAAACTTGCTTCTTGCCCTAATGGTAGCCGAGCATTCTGGTCTCTTGCCAAAGCTATTGGCCGCAACTTTTGCCCATCTCTGCTTCCACCACTGTCCAAACCAGATGGTTCTGTTGTCACTTCAGCCAAGGATAAAGCTGACCTGCTAGCATCCCATTTTTCTTCCAGCTCATGTATTAATGATCTTGGTAAAACACCTCCCACCATTCCCAACACATTCCATTCAATGCCTCCTGTGGTCTTCCGTCAAAAGGATATCAGAAGGATTTTGATGAATTTTGATGCTAAGAAAGCTCCAAGTCCTGATGGTATTTCTCCACTTGTTCTCAAAACCTGTGCTCCAGAACTTACTCCTATTCTTTGCCGCCTTTTTTCACTTTCTTATTCCAAAGGTGTTTTTCCTTCTGCTTGGAAATTTGCTCATATCCAGCCAGTTCCTAAAAAGAGTGACAAATTCCTCCCATCCAATTATCGTCCCATTGCAATTACTTCTCTTTCTAAAGTAATGGAGAAATCCATTAACTGCCAACTCTTAAACTATCTAGAAAACTTCCTCTGATCAACGATCGCCAGTATGGAGTCCATCAGTGTCGATCCACTGGTGATATTCTGGCTTATGTTACCCATTTATGGACTAATTCAATGGAAAGGTTCGGTGAAACACAAGTAGTTGCTCTTGACATCTCAAAGGCTTTTGATCATGTTTGGCATAATGGTCTTCTAAACAAGCTTCCATCTTATGGTTTGCTTACTGTTTTTAGTAATTGGTTATCCAGTTTTCTCTCTGATCGCTCACTGAGGGTGATGGTAGATGGCTCTCTGTCTTCTAACTTCTCCACTAATGCCGGTGTCCCCCAAGGTTCAGTTCTTAACTCCACTCTTTTCCTCTTGTATATTAATGACCTTCTTCCATTGACTGGAAATCCTATCCATAGTTTTGCCGATGATAGCACATTGCATTCCACTTTCTCCATTTTGAGAAACCTTGTCCTGCTCAATCAGCTTCAACTTCTCGAAAATCTGCTACCAATTCCTTAAATGCCGATCTTCAGGTAATTCTCCAGTGGGGTAAAGACAACTTAGTTGATTTCAACCCTTCTAAAACTCAGTCTTGTCTTATATCTCGCAAAAAGGATTCTTCTGCTCCTATGCTTATCTTTAGTGACATTCCGATTTCTAGGCAAAATGATATATCTCTTTTGGGGATTACCCTGACTTTTAATCTCTCTTGGCACAAGCACATTACAAATATTGCTTCCTCTACATCTAAAAACCTTGGTTTTCTCTTTCGCTCTCGGCGTTACTTTTCTTCCAAACAGCTGCTCACTCTGTATAAATCGCAAATCCGCCCTGCCATGGAATATTGTTCCCATATCTGGGGTGGTGCCCCCAAAACCTCTCTCAGGCTTCTTAATTCCATTCAGAAGAGGGCAGTTAGGTTAATTAATGATTCATCTCTAACAGAGTCTCTCCACTTGCTTTCTCATAGACGTACTGTTTCTGCTGCATGCCTCTTCTACAGATACTTCCATGGGCACTGTTCTTCTGAATTGGCTTCTATAATTCCCGCTCTCTCTTTCAAAACAGTCCGAACACGTGCCGCCACCAGCCAACATCCATTTACTGTCCAACTGCAAACCCACAGAACCAACTTTTCATCTTCCTCATTTATTCATTCAACTGCCGTTTTCTGGAACAACCTTCCTTCATACGTATTTCCTGAAAATTACAATCTACAGAAGTTCAAGTCCAATGTCAACAAATATCTTCTTTTGTCTTTTCAACCTCCAACCCAAGCACGGTACTAAGTACTATAGGTTCTAATATCTCTCGTGTTTGGGGTTCACATAAAAAAAAAAAAAAAAAAAAAGTATCTTATCTCATACCCTAGAATTTAAGAAGAAAACTGCATATCCTTATATGATTAAGATCTTTTATATTCTGATTTAGATAAAAGACAAAATCTGTTAAAAAAAAAAAAAACTTATGGTTTATGAAGCAGTATTTTTTCCAAACTTTAGAGTGCTAGTTTAGTTCCATAGAAAATGTTTTGATACTAACCAGTAGATTTTGTTTATTGGCTGCTGTTTCCTGGATACAAACTCTTATGTTCATTTAAATTTTATGAATTTAAAATACTGTAGTGTTACATCTTTCTGTTAAGATAAACTGACCTTTTTAACTTTCGTAGTAATGGTAATGTGTTTCACATTTTAAAGCTCATCTGGTGTTATGTTGGCTGATATGCCAATTACTAAAGGTGGAAATCCCTTGAGAAAGGAGGATAAATCAGAAAAAAACAAACATTCATCAGGACATAGGTCACGAGATCATGAAAGTAAACGAGCTGAAAGGAGAAAGCAACGCAGAAAAGAAAGAAAACGGAAGAAACAAAATCGTAATCACAAAAGGAAAAAAAATGGAAGGAAAAATTGTAAGTAAAATAGTTTTTGCTTATTAATCTATTTGTATATTTTTGTATAATCATTGTATATTTTTTAATACCAAAACTAAAATAAAACTATTATTTTAAGTTTCTGAATGAAACTGTTTACAAATAATTTGTGGTCATGCGATTCAAATATAGAGAGAATTTTTTTACATGTTAACTGAAGGGAAATCATTTAATATGGCAGTTATCTCCAAACTTTTTTGGTTGCCCACCCTTATTTTACTTAAAAGGACTAGTGCACACCCCAGAATAAAAAATTAAATTTATAAGTTTAATATATATATATATATATATATATTTTTTTTTTTATAAATCATTTACATGGAAGGCATTATATCGAAAATCACATATAATTTTAAAAGATCACAAATAAAAAAATACAAAACAAAATTAAATTGAAGTTCAAGTACAAAATACATGCACTTGAATGTGCATGATCGATGGCAAGATCAAATAAAGCCACGTGATCAAACAAAGCCGCATATTGAAGTATTGAAAAAAAACATTTATTTATAATTTTTACTTTCAATTACGTTTCAAAAAACTAAAGTTTTCAGAATTAATAAATAGGGATTTATTGTGGATTATCTCATGCACCCCATTTTGGAGACCACTGTAATATGGTACCAAATGCTAAAAAAAGTAATTCTGCTTTCATATATTAACAGAATGAGTTAAATTCAGTTTTCAGAACTTTTATTATCCTTCTCTACAATAAAAATATCATTTTCTACTTTTAATGGAACTGAATTCATTGCAGACTGCAAAATAGTCCAGCACTAAAGCAATGTCATTCTCTGTAGGAAGAATGGCCGATCCTGATAGGCATTCCTGTGCCATAGTCTCTTGGAGACAGGTCAGAATTAGTTTCATTCTTGAAAAGCTCCCTTCAGCAGGTTCAGCAGCGACAGGAATATTGTTAATAGAATAAAAACGTTTGGATACATTTCAATGAAGTTTTCTTGAACAATAATTGAAATGTCTTTAATGTTGGAAATATTTAAAAGAACAACTGTACTAAATACTTGTAATTCTTCAAACAGTCCATTACAATCAACATATAATCATTGACAAAAGATAAGACATTTTTTAATCTTAGCAATGTTTTAAAAGTTCTTCCATCAACATTTTTTCCAGTTTTCAAAAAGAAAAACAAATTATCCACAAATCCAAGTGATTCAAACTGAATTTTTAAATTTGCTTTAATTTCATTAATCATTACATTGAAATACTCATTTCTCAATTTTTATAGGTTCATCAGCATTTTCATAACCAAACATCTTTTTTCTACTACTCATTCTCTTCTGTTTGAGTATTAAGGGACTGTTATATTTACCATTTTCTGCAAACTAGCAACTCATTTTAATATAGATTGAAACCCATTTGAATAATACTGAAGCCAAGTATAAACTCTTGAAGATGAGACACATTGTTATGCAAATGAGCTTCAAATTTTTGGGAAAGTTGACTAATTTAATAAAACAAGACAGAACTTTTTACCATATGATCAATGATGGTACAAACTCAAGAGTTATTTCATTTAAAAGCAATTCACAGTCACTCATGATTGCTGAATCACTGCATGTGTTAAAAGATTTTCAATATCTTTGCAGTTGTCATCTAACTGAAATATTATAGTGTTGACAATGTCCAATCTGCATTCCCATTGTATTTTGGAAAGAGGTTTCAAAGATATTTGTAATTTTTAATTCACAATCTCCCACCTCTTTGAAAACCTGGAAAAAAGAGTGTATATTCTTTGTATCAAGCCAAAATTATTGTTTTTCCACTTTGCTGATTTGGCAGTATCACCCAACAACAGATTCCAATTGTGATAGCCACACAGTTTATAAAAAGCTCTTGGATTGATGGTATTTGTGCTTTCATACCTGAATTCACTCCAACTATATTTTCTTTGTTGTTACAATCCTGTTCACAACATAAAAGCAAATTTTCTTGTCAACAGCAACAAATCCCATGATTTACTGCTTTTTGACATACCCTTCATCCATATCAATGAATATAAGAATCATAATCATGCTCCATGTGGATTGTGTGTCTAGTATAATCCACCAACTTGACAGAATACCTAACATATTTTAATTTGTTCCCTATTGTCTACTTGACTTTATTTGTCATTAACTCCATCATCACATTTTGTATTATGGATTTCATTTTCATTTGTACAGTAGAAATACTCATGCAGCACTGGATCGTATTTAGAAATTAATTTCACTAAATAAATTTCATGAATTTTGAGCTGTATCTGAGTATAATGTTTCCTCATGGCCTCGAAAAGATGCTAAAAATTGAATAATAGTTACCAACCTTTCCGGTTGCAAGTGTCCTTTTGTTTCCTGAATGTACGTATAGCTATTTCTCATGATCAATGGTTTTCTCTGCCATTCCTTAAATACCAGCCACTACCAATTCTCACCATTTTTCAAATTTACATTGTAGTGAAAGTTACTAATATGTCTTTTTTTGTCATCCTTTGGATATTCTTCATCATGAAAATGTGGACATATAGGTCCCTTACATATTATACTGTATCACATTGGTTCATTCAGTGGTATAATGCACTCACCTTGATCAACACTGATTTTCTCACATACACAAGATTCTGATATTTGCACAAGCATCTTGTTTTTGTTTTCATCAGTCATTATTGAATGGATGCCTCCTTTTAGAGGTGGCAGCTCTTTAAATTCACTTGCAAATGAACTTTCTGTAGTTTTCTGAACTCTTGCTTAATTATAGTTGGAAGATTCATTGTTTATCTTTAGAAACTCACTTCTTCTTCTTCTTTAATGCTGCCGAATGGCGTTTGCGACTTCGTTTTGATATTGTTCTCTGTCTAGCGCTGCGTGTAGAATTTGTGCTGTTGTCATGTGAAGCCAGGTGTTGATGTTATCTAGCCATGCCATTTTCGGTCTGCCTGGGCGTTTCTTGCCTTCGATCTTTCCCTCCAGGATGAGTGAACTAGATTTGAATAGATGCACTAGATTTGAATTTCCTTCCTGCATCATGACCCCTTTTAAAACTAGGCATCGCACTTAAGCAGATTTAATTCTACACATTTTTCTAGAACTTTACTATTGTGATACAAGGCAACTAAATATACTGAATGATGGTAAGTAAAACTTCATGCAAATGAAATTTTACTTCCCATAAAGAAAGCAACAAGTGAAATGAAATCAAAAATGAAAATGTGTGACATTGCCCTTAATGTGGAGCTTTATTTATCTGAGCTGTTCCTTGCCCTTGATTATAGTACTGTAGCATAAATTGGTTTCTCTGTAAAAGTTTATTTTTCACTATATACAGTAATTTTATGTTAAAGTACTATTTCATTTCATAAAAATATAGCAATGTTACATTTTTAATTGTATTTTGTACTGGAATTTCTACGGTGTAATGTAAAATGAATTTCTGGATGTTATAAGCTGGGATGAAATTTTTCAGCCACAAGACCCTCAAACATGCAAAACCCTGGGCAGTTGTCTATTTCACCCATGCCCTTTGCTATTAATGTGGAGACACATAACATGTTGCTAGAAGCTTATGGTAAGCTTTATTGTGCTCTTGTATTTTAAAATGGCATAGTTGTTATTGTGATGGTAGAGGAGGCATTGAAGCTGAACCTTTGTTGGGCTACCATTCAACTGCATATTCAGATTAACACATCAATAGGATCCAGGAATTTTTGCAATCCAATCCCTAGGCTAGCAGATGCTAGCCTAGGGATTGGTTCAGATGCAGTTCAGATGCTAGCAGATGAGTTGAACAAAAGCAAAAACAGTTGTCACCGAATTTTGACTGAGGATGCGATTTGTGAAAAAGAAAATCGTATATATATATGTATGATTTTGGTTCTGCATAGCCCAACACCCGAACAAAAGGAAACTCAGTATGATTTGTACTGACCTTTTTCAAACTTCACTTAATGACACCTTCATTACTGGAGATGACAGTTGGTGCTATCAATATGACCCTTCACTAAAGCAACAGAGTTAAGAGTACAGTTGGCAGTGGTGTGTTATCCTATAAGCAAAAAAAGACATCTGCCTAGGGCCTCGATTGGAGGGGGACCCCAAAAATCACTGTTTCAAAAACTTATTACTGTTTTTTACTGATATTTTTAAGTGATTTTTATCAGAAATAACTTTCTACCTACCAAGGCCAATGAACTTTACTTGAAGATTAATTTGAAAATTACATTTTTTTCAAAAATGTTTTACGATTTTGATGAAATTTAGTTTATTTAGTTACTATATTTAGTTCTTATGTCATATCATTTGTTTTTTGTTGTCACAATAAAATGAAATTGAAAATGTTCTTTATTAGTTTTTGTCTTTAGAAAGGGTTCCCAAATTCCATTTTGCCTTGGGCCCCATGAAGGTATAGCACACCACTAGCAAGTGGGAACCCTAACCACCTTCAAAAAAAAAGTCTGTACTCAGAAGTCAAAATTGATGACTCTTTTTTGATGCAAAAGGGATTGTGTTAGAAGGTTCTCCCTGCAGGTGTTAATTAAGCCTTTTAATCAGTTATGCTTACTCACATCTTTGTTGCTGCCACCCCAAAAGACAAGTTTTGGGATGGCACTAGTTTACTTCATGTACCATATTTACTGGATTTGTCACCACTACTTTCTGTTGCCATGGCTGAAAAGAGCCATGAAAGATCATTGTGGACATTCCACACATTCAAGATGTTGTTGTTGTTATTTGGTTTTTAGGAGCATTAGCAACTAAGGCCATATTGCTCCGGGATATGCGGTGGTCATTCCTTGACCTTTCCGCATCCTCCGTATTTGGTGGTGACGGGCTCGAACCCCGGTCTAATCAAGAAGCGTTGCTACGCACTGCTGCTCCTTCCCACCTGGCTACGGAGGCGCCACACACACATTCAAGAAGCTGTGATAGAGTGTATAAATAATATACCTGAAAATGATTTCCAAAGTTGCTTCAACAGCCTCCCCTGATGCTAGTGACTTGCAATGATTCAGAGGTAGGCTATCCAAAACAGAAAAGTGCCATTAGCTGGTAATTGCCTTCCATGATTTTTTATAAGATCAGTCCTGGAACTTTTGTGATAAAAGTTGTATATATTTGAAATTTCATCATCAGCCATTGAAAATGGCTGATGATGTGGACATATAGACATCATCAGCCATTGAAAATGGCTGATCATCATCAGCCATTTTCAATCCACTGCAGGATGAAGGCCTCTCCAGCAACTTTCCAGTTCCTTCTGTTTTGAGCACTGGCCATCCATTTACTACCCAAAAACTCATGAATTTCATCTATCCATCTCTGCCTTTGTCTTCCAGGTTTTCTTCTAGTTCCTCTTGGGTACCATTCTGTTATTTTCTTAGGCCATCTGTCATCATGTCTTAGAGCTATGTGTCCTGCCCAAGACCATTTTAGTTCTTTAGTTTTGATAAGAATGTCCTTTACTTGAGTTTGCTGCCTAATCCATGTGTTTCTCTTCTTATCTAACAGTCTGATTCCCAATATAATTCGTTCCATTCTTCGCTGTGTAGTTCTCAGCTTCTCTTCCATTCTTTTGGTGAGTGCCCAAGTTTCACTTCCGTAAGTCATGGTGGGGAGTATACATTGATTCATTATTTTACATTTCAGACAAACTGATGGGCCCTTAAAAATGCAGATCCTAGGCACTTTAAATTTTCTAGGCAATAATTCAGTCTTGCATCTTATTCTGAAGATCCTGTAGTTTTAATGTGAAAGCAAAAGTGAATGAAAGTTTAAAGTGAAAGTCCCATTGTGGTTCTGTAATAATGTACATGGTCACATATACATATGTTACATTTTTGAAACTATACTCTGCCACAAAAAATGCAGTCCATTGTTAACTGCATCCAGTTGTATTAGCTTCCATAAAGAATGCAGTTTTAAACTGCACTTGTTACTGATCTAAAAAAAAAAAAAAAAAAAAAACTTAGTTACTTGTAAATGTATGCTTTATCCAGTTCTTAGCAGGTATCAATGAATGACACTGCATTTAAAAAGGAGGAAAAACCTTATATGATGAAACAAATGAAAAGTGTATTTGATGACAAGTGGTGTGCTGGTGAATAATATTATAGGCCATACAATGTTCCAAGGCTTTTCCTTTTCATTAATGAAAAGTTGTGAATGCTTAAGAGCAGAATAGAGAAAATTAGCATACACACAAGCATGCACATTTGCAAGTACATGTGCACGTGCACACACACGGCAGAAACAAAACTGCCCTCTATGACTCCACATAATAATAATTAATGATGGATTTTACATGCACTTATATTGATTTCATACTAATTTTATGACATCTATACAATATGGGGAACTATTAACTCTTCATACAAATGTGCTGACTTGTGACACAACCACAAATGACTTGTCTTAGAGATTACCTGAACTTTTTGCTCATATTCTATTATATATAATATGCATGCAATGGAGCATTAAAAATGGTCTGTGTTTACTACCTACTGAGCAGAATGCTGTTTTTGAATATAAAATTTACTAAATAAGGCAACATGGCAATCAATTTCAAAGTCATTATAAAATAAAAAGTATAAATATTGACAACTGTAATTTTTTAATACAGTTTTTATTTATTAAAATATGAAGCACAAATTATGTTAGTACTAGAAATAGTGGAGAAATCTATTTAAATTAAAATTGTAGATTTTTTTTTTTTTTTGTTAAATTAATGAAATTGGCAAAATGATAGTGTGCAGTCCCTGCAGACTTTTTGGCTGCAGCTGGGTGGTTCATATTCCAAATTGATGATGTTGACCAAGATGATAAAACAGCAAAAATATTGCAAAATACACAGATTTAAAAAGGCACGAAAGTTATATAGACACAGATCAGACCACTCATCTCACAAGCAATTAAACATTCTGTTTTACAGCTAATGCTCATGTAATCTGCATAACCTCACAACAAGTAATTAAATATGACATAGTCCAATGCCATTTGAAAATACTAATAAGCAGGATTTAGCTCAAAACCTGCCAATAAAGAGTGAGAGCATTAAAAAAACTCATTAAGGGTTAATATTACATGGATTTTAACTTCATTTTAATCTGTGTAATAATTAGAATATGAGCAACTTGCAACTTCATCATACCGTGTTCTGGTCTACTGGTTAGCACGCATGCTTGTGATGCAATTCCATTTACTTACATACCTTCGGCTTTCTCTTAGGCTGAGTTATGGCAAGGATGATATCTTTCTGCTGAAGCACGTTTATTTTAGGAGGCAAAGGAGGTAAGCAAACACTTAGCCATAATTTTGAGAGCTTCCTTGGACTCAGGGGAGGCACCCATGGACTGGAGATGTGCAAATGTGACCCCAATCCACAAAGGAAAAGCCGACCGGGCTAGCCGGGTGGGTAAAGTACCTGCCTAGCAACCCAAAGGTCGCGGGTTCGAATCCCGTCTCAGGCTTGGATCAAAGTACTGCAAAAACCTTGGGAGGTGCATTATGGCCACAGAAACCGATGTGCAACAACTACCAAAAAAAAAAAAAAAAAAACAAAGGAGGATCAAAGGGACACATAGGTTATTACAGATCTGTTAGTTTAACTTCTGTTCCAGGGAAATTATTGGACTCACTGGCTAAAGAAGCATTGCAGGATCATCTAGACAAGACTTCAGTTATAGCTCGGACACAACATGGGGTTTGTTAAGGGGAAGTCTTGCCTGACCAATTTGATTGGATACTATGATTTAATCACAAAGGAACTGGATGCAAAGAATAATTTTGATATCATATATTTGGATCTTAGAAAGGCTTATGATATTGTTGCACATGGAAGACTGCTGCACAAATTGGAGCAATGTGGCATTGGAGGCAAATTGCTGCTATGGATAAAGGGATAGTTGAGTGGGAGAAGACAAAGAGTGGTAATCAACGAACACTGCTCTTCGTGGACTAATGTTATTAGTGGAATCCCCCAAGGTTCAGTGTTGGGTCCATTGTTGTTTTCTGTATTCATCAATGATATTGATGATGGTATATCAGGCTTAATGTCCAAGTTTGCAGACGATACGAAGGTCGGCAGGGTTGTTAATGACATTAATGACAGTATGCTGCTGCAACAGGATCTAGAAAAATTGAGCAAATGAGCTGAGAGATGGCAACTGAAGTTTAACATTGACAAATGTAAAGTACTACATATGGGAAGCAGTAACCCCAGAGTAACGTATCAACTGTGTGGTACTACACTGACAAGAGGTAGAGAGTGAAAAGGACCTGGGGGTAATTGTGCAGGCAAATATGAAGTTTTCTGAGCAGTGCAGACGGTCTGCAACAGTAGCTCATGGTGTCTTGTCAATGATATATATGAATTTTTCTAGCAGGGATAAGGAGGTGATTATCCCCTTGTATAAGGCAATGGTCAGGCCACACCTTGAGTACTGTATACAGGTCTGGAGGCCTCATTTTAAGAAGGATGTAGAGCTGTTGGAATGAGTACAGAGAAGGGCAACAAGATTAGTGAATGGAACAAAGGTTTGCTCTTAGGAAGAAAGGCTTAAGATTTGCAAATTACAGTGTCTGGAGATAAGCACCTGCAAGATGATCTGATTGAGGTGTATAAAGCCTTGAATAGTTTGAGCATGCTCAATGCTGATGGGATTCTTCCTCTTGCTCAGAATAATCACCTGAGAGGGCATAAATTCAAATTGAGGAAAGACAGTTGTAGGATAGATGTGTGGAAGTTTACCTTTAGCAGGGTGGTTGATTGTTGGAACAAACTTCCATCTATTGTTGTAGAAGTTGATAGCTTAAACAGATTCAAGGCAGAACTAGACAAAACATTTGGAGTGAGTGGATGGGTGAAATGAGAAGGGTGTGTATGTGTTTTTTTTTTTTTTTTTTTTTGGCTGATGCTATATAAGCTTGCTTTCTTGCATCATGTGCCCTTGCTAATGCTAACTTATTTAGGCTTTAAATTGGAATTTTCTACTGCTCTGGCACTACTGAAATTCACACATCTGATGGTTAATCCAGTATGAAAGAATATGCATTACACTAAATGCCACTCTCAGTTGCATAGCCAATAAATATACTACTTTGATAATGAAAGGCTCTGAGTTTAAATCCTGCATTTATTTTTCTTTAACAAAGTTTATTTTTTAAACATCCATTTACCCCATTTTAAAAAGAGAATGAAATGAGAAATGAAAGAATGAAAACAAACTGCGAAAGAAAAATGCTAATAATTCATATTTATAGATTTTATAATAATAAAATCTTAATCAAGCACTACAATAATAGGATTTCAAGCTAATAATAATCCTTATACTGTTTACACTAATGGATAACATACGTTTGAAGATTATATTTGTACAATCTATTTAAATCATCTGTAGTTCTAACTTGATTTTAGTTCTAAAATGCTTCAAGTTTGTTGTTTCTAATATTACCATAGAGTAAACCACTTATGCTAATATTTAATCTTAGTATTCTAAATGATAACTTGAATAACTTTAGCTTAATTCATTAATAATATCTGCATAAAAAGACGACCGGGTGGGAATTTTTTTTTTTTTTTTTTTTTTTGTTTTGTGAGCTTTTATTTTAATTAAAATCAAACTGTAAAGGACTTTTTAAGTTGTTAACTTATCTTCAGTTTCTCTTAATCTTAAACTATAAATAACTATGACATCACCAGCTGTAACTTAAGCAGACAAATGTGTCAGTTGTAGCTTCTTTTCAGGGAACCTAAAACTACACCAAAGCGACAGCTGCTTCTGTGTCGGAATGTTCATTTAAACTTGTATTCAGATGGAAGTCACACCATTTTTCACATTTTCTTCACTGAAGAAGGAAAAATATGTGGAAGCAAGAATCCAGAAGACACTAATAATATAACAATATCTTCAAGGATGTTTTTCCTGAGATGCTGAAAATATATTAGAAAAAGTGATAAAAACTGAGGTAATTGTAATTACCTGACAAACTTCTGTGGTAGAATAATCATATGAACCAAGAAAATGTACAAAGGGAGAGTCAAACAAGAGCCAGTGTTGTTTTTTTGTGCAATTTTCTGCACTATTTTTACTTTACATAATTTTAAATTTGTGTATGAAATACCTAATTAATCTATTATTTGTTCTTCGATTATTAGAACTAGTCAAATAAGGACACAAATCCTTCTCATCTTTCACACTCTTTTATATGTGGTATAACTTCTTTCTTTTCTACATTTAACATTTTGATGATTTTCACTAAGAATGTGGTGGATTATGTATACCCATTTAGTTATTTCAAGGAAACAACAAAAAATTCTCAGTGTATTGAAATTATAGTTGGCAGAATACACATTGTAACATTTATAAACCATTTTGCTTGTCCTTTTCCATATCCAGGATAAACTGTCAACTCTAAAAATGTCTTCATGTCATTTTATTTTTTTTTAATGGTTTAAATACATGACAGTTAAAGAAACATGGCTGCTACATCAAATATAAACAAAAAAAATCATATTTTACAATAATAATAACTTTTAAGTAATAAAAGGTGCTGTAAAGGTTTGCTGTTTTTCCTATAACATGTATTTATTCAATTTTATCATGTTTGCCAAAGCAATTGAAGGGCTGATATACTAGACAGTTTTTCAAAGTTTTGTGAAAGTTAATTAACATCAGAAGATTGTTATAAAAACATATTCATTTACATACCCATTCTACAAAAAATTGCAGAAATATGGTACCAGAGGTCATCTTTCTCTTGTCTTTTATGCATTTCTCTGTTTATCAGTTTGCAAATTTTTCTTAATGACTTATATAAAAGTTTCAACAAGCATTTCCTGATTTCATCTATTGTTTCAACAGATATAGGACAGCCTGAACACTTCCTGTCATTGCCTTTTCATGAGTGATGCTACATAAGCCTTGCTTGCTTGCATAATTCTGTTTCAGGGCCATGCAAATGGGGAGTACATTGGATTTGCTGCAACAGGGCACCCCTGATCTAGGGGGGGGGGAGAGTGCAATCGAGGGAGCCATCAAAGTCTCAACATAAATAAACGAGGCCCCTTAACCCCATTTGCATTTGGGCTCCCAAGTATCTTTGCATGGCCCTGTTCTGTTTATACTAATACTGATACAGTTGAACCTCATATCCAAAATTCTGAATCTTTCAAATAAGGAACTTCCCATCATTTATCATCTGTGGCATAGTAGATTATCACTTGCCACCATTTTGGAAAGTTTTAGGTTCAAATCTCTTTTAACATGTTATTGAAGTACAGATGGTACTTTATAATAGATTTACAGTAAATGACATCTTATCCAGCATTTGCTAAACTGGTACTTCAGTTGAGCTAACAGAAAGGTGGGAACTGGTGGTAAACCATTGGCTAAGCTGCATGCAGAAATTGCAAAAAAAAAAAAAAGACTGTCGTTTTCCTTCTTCTTTTACAGCGTTCTGTTATTTGTTAATTTCTCGAATAAAGAATAAATCGTAATCTCTTAGAATTACTAAATTTTTATAATATTGAAAAACAATAGCACTTTTACTCGCCATGATACGCAACATAAGCAAATAAAAAAATTGATATTTTTAATAAGCTAGTGCATGGAATTAATTCATAGGATATAACTGAATATATTACTGGGTTATTTGTACGTAAAAATATTAAAGAAGAGAAAGTTAAAAACTGTTAAAATTTTGTGCAGAAACAGGATTTACAACAAGTTGATTTTAAACTGAATATTCTTGAAAACGTTTTGTACTACTGAATGTTAGTAAGAATTAAATGTATATTTGTCAATGTATACTCATGATATGTATATATGTATTATTTTTTAGCTAAAATTTTTTTTCTACTGTAGTGGTTAAATAATAATCACTTCATGCATGTACTTTGCTTATTTAAACTTACACTGCTAGTATGGTGTGTGGCAGATGCCACTTTTTAAAATTTTTCTGTTTCTTTTTAAATCTGTAAATGAAATCAGATCTTCTCATGAATATTATCTAACTGGTTATACAGTATTTTCTGTTTTCATTTCAACGTACTACGAATTATGACAATTTTTTTGTTTGGCATTTAACAGATGCCAAGTGAGCAGAAGTATTGTCTTTCTTCTAGCAATTCCCATGTGGCATCTGTGAGATGCACCATCATCATCATCAGCCATTTTCAATCCACTGCAGGATGAAGGCCTCTCCAGCAACTTTCCAGTTCCTTCTGTTTTGTGCAATGGCCATCCATTGACTACCCACAAACTCATGAATTTCATCTATCCATCTCTACCTTGTCTTCCAGGTTTTCTTCTAGCTCCTCTGGGTACCATTCTTTTATTTTCTTAGTCCATCTGTCATCGTGTCTTTGAGCTATGTGTCCTGCACAAGACCATTTTAGTTCTTTAGTTTTGATAAGAATGTCCTTTACTTGAGTTTGCTGCCTAATCCATGTGTTTCTCTTATCTAACAGTCTGATTCCCAATATAATTCCTTGTGAACACCTTGTAGATATGGGATAACAAGCTAATTGGTCTATAATTTCCAATTTCTGATTCCATTCTTCGCTGTGTAGTTCTCAGCTTCTCTTCCATTCTTTTGGTGAGTGCCCAAGTTTCACTTCCATAAGTCATGGTGGGGAGTATACATTGGTTCATTATTTTACGTTTCAGACAAACTGGGATATTGTTCTTCAGTATATGACTATATTTCCTGAATGCAATCCATCCAAAATTTATTCTTCTCTCGACTTCCAGCCATTTATCATTATTACAGCTAATAACTTGTCCCAGATAAGTATATGACTCCACCTTTTCAATTACTGCTCCTTCAATCATTATGTCCCTTTCTTTGGCATACTTGTTCATCATTACTTTTGTTTTATCCATATTCATCTTTAGTTCAAAATCCTTACTAACTGATTAAGATTTTCCTCTAATTCTTTGGGATTGTGGCTTATGACCACAATGTCATCTGCAAATCGTAAATGGTTTAGGTACTCTCCATTCACACTGACTCCTTTCTGCGACCAGTCTAATCTTCTGAAAGCTTCCTCAAGGGCAACAGTAAACAACTTCGGAGCTATTGTGTCTCCTTGTCAAACTCCTTTCTCAATTTTAAATTTACTACTGTCTTTGTCTAGTCTAATAAAGGAGGTAGCATTCTCATATATTTTCTTCAAAATCATAATATATGGGGTATCTATGCCTTGTCTTTCCAGTGCCCGAAACATTACCTTATTTTGTATTGAGTCAAATGCCTTTTCATAATCCACAGATGCCAGGCAAAATGGTGTTTTATATTCATTTCCTTTCTCCATTAGCTGTGATTTTACGTGAAGGTGATCCATAGTTGAGAATCCTGTCCTAAAGCCAGCTTGCTCTTTCGGTTGATTCTCATCAAGTATTCTTTCTAATCTGTTAGTAATGACCCTTGTGAACAACTTGTAGATATGGGATAACAAGCTAATTGGTCTATAATTTCCAATTTCTGATTTATTTCCTTTCTTATGCAGCAAAACTATGATTGCATTATTCCACTGCTTAGGAATTGCACCTTTTCTAATGCATTTTGTGAAGAGCTTTGCCAGTTTTTGTGTTATGTCTCTTCCTCCCAATTTTAACAACTCTACAGTAACTTTGTCTTCCCCCGGGGCTTTCTGATTCTTCATTTTCTTTGATGCCTGTTCTACCTCATCAGAAATAATATCGGGTATGTTGTATGTGTTGCTAATTTGCGATCCATCTTCCCCACTGCTGGCATCATTTCCTCACTCCTTGCTATTTGAATTATGCCTTCTCTGCTATTTATAAGTACACTATCGCTATTCTTCAGTTTCAGTATCATTTGTCTTTCTGTATTACTGCTCATGGCTGCTGATTTAAGTCCTTGTTTTCCCTTAATGCTTGTTCTACTTTTTTTGTGTTAAATCTTCTTATGTCCTCTCTGAGCCTCTTTCTAATTGGCTTTGCATAACTCAGTGTACTCAATTTTCTCCTTGTCGGTGTGTATATCTTGCTCTTCATTTGTCGCCTTCGGTTCATCATAACAAGTGTTTCTTGACTAATTTTTTCTTCTTCTTTGGATTTCTTTTCCCCTATAGGTTTCTTGGGGTTTATCACTTTCAGAAAGTTGTAATATTCCCCGTTGATATCTTGGTCTTAAGCAGTCTGCAGAAGCTCAAACTTGTTCTTAAGTTCCAGTACATACTGTTCTTTCTCGTCTTCTGTTATCTCAAAGACCGTATTATTTACTCGAGTCAGTTTTTTTCCCTTCCTACATCTGTATCAAGTATGCACCTTACCATTCTGTGATCACTTCCAACATTTACCTTATTCAGGATGGTAACATCATTCATGATATATCTTCTGTTAGTGAGGATGAAGTCGATTTCATTAGTTGTTAATCCATTTGGACTCTTCCATGTCCACTTTCTGTTCACCCTTTTCTTGAAAAAGTGTTCATTACTGACAATCCTTGAGATGCTGCAAATTCCACAAGTCTTTCGCCTCTATTTCTTTCACCAATTCCAAAATTTCCTATAGTTCCCCTTTCTGCGCTGTTTTGTCTTTTTCCAACCTTAGCATTGAAGTCCCCCATAATAATAGTGTAGTGGGTTTTCTGCTCATCTAGAAGACTCAATTTCGGTGTACATTTCTTCAACCTCTTCATCATCGTGGCTCAATGTTGGTGCATAAATCATTATAACCTTTAGCTTGTACCTCTTAGAAATCTTGAGTATTAAGTACATCTTGGTGATGTACTTTTGAATTCCAAAATGTTGTTTTTTATATCTTTATGGACCAGAAACCCAACTCCACCTTCGCTCCTTTCACTGTTTCCATTGGTGTACAGCAGATTTCCACTTGATACACGGCCGACCGGGCTAGCCAGGTGGGTAAAGTGCCTGCCTGGCAACCCAAAGGTCGCGGGTTCGATTCCCACCTCGGGCTTGGATCAAAGTACTGCAAAAACCTTGGGAGGTGCACTATGGCCACAGAAGCCGATGCGCCAACAACTACCAAACCAAAAAAAAACCAACCAACTTGATACACTTATAAGTGATTCATTTCTTCTTCTTGTTTCAGCCAAACCGATGATATCCCAATTCACATTTTCTAGTTCCTTTTCCAGCTCTAATGTCCTGTCTTCACTAATGAGCGATCTTACGTTGTAACAGGCCAAGTTCAGTTTCTGTGCATGGCAGACTGGTCGTACCCAGAGATTCTTAGCACCCTCTACTTCCACTCTGATCCTCTCGCTGCCGTAAGAGGGGGAGTGAAAGCTGCTGGGGACTGAGGGCCATTTGTTTCGTCGTGCTGTCATATGCTGGAGGGTTTGGTCTTTTCCTCTTCACGCTGACCAGGCGTCTTGAAGAGAACCACTCTACATGTTCGTTCCCACCTGAGTGACGTAACAGGGCTTACCATCGAGAAGGTGTGCATGAGTGGATTTTAGGGAGGCAGGCCAACTGGACTTCTAAATCTTCTGTAAAAGAAAGATATTGGATCCATCAGTGTTTTAGACTGAGTGTCTGATAACACACAGAATACCTGTTCCCCTCTAAGCCCCAGAGATGCAGCAACAAGTGTCTAATCTTGCCATAGAGCTTTGGTTTTTCCAGCTAAGTGCGAACAGCTGAAAAAAATATAGACACTGCATCTGCTAGATGCCATGCAAGAGTGTATTTTAGTCCAGGGAACGAGCGACATTACAAATTCTAAAAATATGATAAAAATTTTATTATTATTAATATTATTGGTTTTGCTTGTTTATTCTCATTCAGCATTTTTTAACTAAGTTTTAGCAAATCATAATTAATAGATTGCCATTTTCAATTAAGTAAAAAAAATTAAAAATTAATTTTTTATAATTAAAACAAAAAGGAATATCTCACAGATGCCACATGAATGTGTTTGTTAAATTGATGGCATGTGTGATGGAAAGTTAAAATGGATTTATTTTTATTACACTATATTATGCAATATGAGTTTGTGATGGAAAATACAAGCGACTGGAAATTAGTGTTCATAGCATTTTTTTATTAAAAAAAATAAATAGATTATGTATCATCACAGGAAAAGAATATTAGGTATAATTATAAACTTAAGCATTGCATTAAATTGCATTTTGCTTTGTAAAATTTTGTTTTACATTTTACAAAATAAAATGCAATTATTTTTGGAAAATAATTCATGGTAATCTAGAAACTAGATTAGATATAATCTACAATCAATATGAGAATGCTTATGACAAGGCTCTCTCTTATTAGTATTAGTGGCAAATGATGCAAGAAAGCAAGCTATACAGCATCAGCCAAAAAAAAAAATATATATATATGTATGTTTTATATTAGAACCTAAAATATTAAACTTGGACGCTTTCCTTACATGTATGGGGCCAGCCAAAAGCACTAGACTAGCTACTGTACACCTGTTTTGCCAACCTAGAGCTGGCCCTGGTCTTACATTATCTAGTAAAACTAGCACATTGTCTGAACCGTCAAGTTTTATGCATACTGGATTTGGATAAATATCTATTTATTTTTCTCTTTTAATCATTTAACCATTTAACCCTTGTTACACTATCAATATTAGAAATAATTTATTTTAAACCAACATATTGATGTACATTATGAGATTTTCTGGTCATCCTTTATATAAATTTAGGTTACTGGCAAATTTAAAACAGATTACTTCTCTTGAATTCTATAAAATTACTCTATTCACCTAGCTGTAACTCATATTATTTGAAAACATTATTTTCTTGGCTGATCCATTAAAAAAAAACAGAAAAACAAGAACCCTCTGCTGAAAAGCGGGTCAAAAATGATCCTATATACTTCCTAGTTTTCATGTGTCTGACAGCAGATTAATTAGGCTTTCTTTCTACTCTGTCATTCTAAATTTATATGGATTTTTTTTCTTCCAAAAGTATGATCTTTCTTGTAGTAGCTATAGTCTCATCCAACCTCAGCCCCCTGACTGGCACTTTGTATAAACCACTTTACATACATTTTTCAAATACATCTGCTATTAGATGATACCACAGATTATTCTCGACTGTATAATGTTTTTAATGTAAAGTAAAATCCAATAAGTATAATTGAAATAACTTAATTATTTATACAAATAAAAATAAATAATAAATAAAAAAAAGAAACAGCTCCAAGGCACAAATGACATTAAACACTGTCTTTATTTCCTTTAGGAAATTAAAATGAACAAATCCCCTTTAAAAACATATTTCTATTTTATTAAAAAATATATTAATATATTTTATTAAATTATTAAAAAACAAATACAAAAAAATTTATATAATGCAACTTAAATTACATTACTTATTGAGTTATTCACACGCACACTCACAGAGAGAGAGAGAGAGAAAATATTGTGATTTTTTAAAATACGACTTTTCAAACATTTATAATGTGGCCATGTATTAATGGCAGTTATTAATTTTTTTGGATCATTAGTGTACTTAAGTAAGGAATCTTGCTTGTTTACAGTAGTTATGCAGTCTGTGTGTGTTTGCAAAGTTGACAGCAGAAGATTCAAGTTTCAGTAACCTCTGGTTTCCTGCATCATGTGAATACCAGTGAATGGTGTGCATTTTATGAGAAAAATGGTCTAAAATATAACACAGAACAAATGTTTTTGGCACATGGCTTCTTATTTTTCTTGCTTCAGTGCATGCATATATTATTTGTGAGAGTTATGAAATAAAGGGTGCCCACATATAAACCTAAAAAAAGTGCCAATTCATTTTTGATCACATTTTTCTCCATTGTGATGTTACCAAAAAAAAAGGGGGGGGGGATTAACTTGATGGTCTTGAGAATCTTCATGGATTAAGGCTATTATTATTTCTATGTGAAAAAAAAAAAATACATGGGACTACAAACTCCCCTTCCCCAACACTTATGCCTTCCAGAAAGTTAAGGAAAAATACAAGCAAGACTATTAGTGCTGGACAATACTATGGACCTTACTTGGTGGTGGAGGGCTTTGGTGTTTTCACTGAAAGCTTTTCTTTGCTTCTGGTTTGTAATGGTGGAACCGTTGGTTCATCTCTGGCAAAAATATGCTTCATGAAGCTCCTACCTTTACCTGGCATATAAGATGTTATAAGCAAGGACTTGTGCAACTTAGTTGTACACACTTTTTAATAATACAAACCAGGGGAATATCCTCCAAGTGTGCAGCGAACATGAACTCTCAAATACAAGAGAGCTGCTCATGAGGTATAGGTAAGGCCCACTTCGTAGTACATGTTCATCTTTTACATCCAAATGCACTGAATCCCAGATATTCCACTGATACAAATAGCAAGCAGCCATTTATACATGTTAGCAGAATGATATTCACCATTATGATGATTTTTTCTGCACTGGACAATTGACCTTCAGCTTTGCTGAGGTGTTTATCAATATGTGCTTGTCTAAGTCACAGGAAGACTGCAGTGGACTGATAACTATCCTCGTATCATTTGCATCACTTTGAACCTGTTGTTTCAGATTGTGTTCTCTTAAACCTGTGCAGAAAAAAAAAATTAACTAGAGGTATTCCTTCTGCAACCAGAAACTGTATTATAGCACACTACATAATGAAATATACATAAGTGTTTCCTTCTTGTTCAGTATTTTTATGTTTCATTTGAATAAATCTTAGAAGTTTCACATTCCTTACATATTACCATTTTTGTTGAATATTCCCACATTTGTAGCACAGCTGGAACTTTTGGCTGATGTATAAATTTACATCATTGCATCATTTACCACTAATACACTAATAATAAATACTAATAGTAATGAGGCACAAAACTGAACAACCATAAACTACATACTCCAACAGCAGACCCCTATTTCAGTAACCATCAATGAAAATGATTGCACTAGAAACTTGGATCCTAGATCTTTGTATATATATATATATATATATATATATATATATTAAGTTACCCTTGATCAAGATTATTATATTGTAAATTACTGCATAGGTGTAGGAATTATGTATTTTTTAAAAATTCTTTTCATCAACTTTTTGTAAATTTGATGCAGCAGTTTTGTGGATTGGTTATTATAGAAGCTTATTCAGCATTTATATACAGAGACTGAAAAAAAAAAAAAAAAATCCTTCATAAATATACATTAAAGTCAAAAATATACAATACTGATTGAAGTTTGCATTACAGTCAATTGCTTATAAATACTGTTTAATTTTAATGCGGTAAGTTGTTCTTTTGTTAAATTTTTTGCAAAATCAGTTGGAAAAACTACTTTAACATTTTCCTGATTTTCATATGAAACTCTCCATTTATAAACACCTTCTTAATTCCTCTTTTTCATTATTTTTTATCACTAACTGGAGATGACCTCTTTTAGCCCTATTTCTCTACTTCTTAACTAGTACCACTTTGTCCTCTATCCCTGTTCTTTGTTAGTGCTGCCCCCTTCAAGCGATGGGAGCCGTGAAAAACGCTCTTTGTTTCTGGAAGATGTCCGTCTTCGACATCAGTGGACACTCCATGAGGATCTGTGCAACCATTGGTTAATGGATGACTGTTCATGGCCACAGTGTAACCGAGAATGTCCTCAGCTTCGTAATCCTTTCACTGGAGAAGATATGGATTTAATTGAGCTTCTCAAGTCATTTGGCTTGGATATGTCTAGTGTGGCAAATGCCCTTGGTGTGGACTTGGCAACTCTTAATGATATGGACCATAATATTTTGTTGCGGATGTTAACACAGCAAACTAACAAATAGCTACTGGTGAGAACAGCGCAGCAAGTTTACTGCTGTTCTGATGTCACAGTTGTCTTATCCTACGACAGTGCCATCTGAAGGTCATCACCAGAATTTATAGCACAGTTACAGGATAAACTGTATATATGAATGTACAGGCCGGTGCATTATTATATTTTTCATAATGATGCCAATATTTAAAAGAATCAAAACATTTCCCAGTTATTTTGGGTAACATGGTTAAACTGATTTATATTTTACGCAGACACTGTACAAAATATTTTTTTTTTTTATTAAGTCCATTATTTGATAGCATCATAGTATTTAAACAAATCTTAATTTTCTTCTTGAATTTCTTTTTAATATATGAAATATTTACTATCATATGTTTTGCAATTTAAATGTAAATATATGACTAGTTATTTGTTAATACATTAACAACAAATGGAAGTTTTGTAAAAATCATAATGATTTAAATAGAAATTCAATTATCACAAAGTTGTACATATCAGTCATGTACCCATTTGAATTTTATAGTATTAATATTTTTATATTAATTTCTACTTTTGTATATTTATGTTTGAAATCATTATAGAATATTCCTTTAAATTTGAACAGATAATATATATATATATATACACACATATCAGAAAAATTTAAGAAAAGATTAAAAAACAAATAATTGCATATAGAATTTTTTTATACTGGACATTTTAGATGCCAGCTGATATTATATCCATGTTTTTCTTATGACTTTTCTTCCACTTATTTCAAAGTTCACATTTTAAATATTTCTAAAATCTCTCTTTTAGTGTTATTTACTTGTAAATGTGATGAGGAATAAACTGTATTTTGGAGATGACAGTATCCTCATTACCATTAACTAAGAAAATAAATATCTTTATTTTCAATTAAGTGTTAAATAATTTTTTAATCATCAAATGAAATAACTAGTTACACCATCTAGTTATTCTGTAGAATAACTAGATGGTGTAATTCATAATTCAATAATTCATTAATATTTTAACCTAAATTGTCTTAAATTTAAATTAAATTATTCATCCTGCAGAGGTGTGATGAATTCAATAAGCTTCAGGAATGAAATTTTCCATTTGACACTTCTTGGACAAGCATCTTTTTTGGTGTTATGTTTTATGATTTACTGGAAATGGTTATATAACCACATTTTGAAGGAGAATAAAATTTGGGCTGCAAAAAAAAATTTGTTTTCAATGGCAAGCTATACACAGAAAAGTGGTTATATAACCATGGGTTCTGTGAGAGTTACACACACCTGCTAAAAGATTAGATGTATTAGTTGTGTTTTTTTACCTTCTTTGGAATTCATAATTCTATAATTACTCCATTTTATTTACACTTGTACCTCTGGTATTGATAATTTGATGTCATCATGATATTTTAACAATGACTGTAAAAGATTATAATAAAGCCAGCATTGTCATCCCAATGAAGAGGAAATTGAAAGAGTAGTAATATCATCTTATTATATGGCCTTGCCATGACACCATAATGTTGCAAAAGTCAATAGTTATATCATTAAACCCTTTTTTGTTCTGTTTATATATGAATTATGCCATCTTCGCCAGTGTAATCTTCGTACAGGTGGCTATGAAGGTTAGGTTACATTAACAGTCAAAATACAGTACCCTCCTAGCTGCTATTTTCAAAAGCCTAAGTTTGTTTTTGTTTGTTTTTTTTTTTTTTTTAAGAGCATTAGCAACTAAGGCCATATTGCTCGGTGCGGTGCTCATTCCCTGACCTTTCCGCATGCTCCGTATTTGGTGGTGACGGGCTTGAACCCCGGTCTAATCAAGAAGCGTGTGCTACGCACTGCTGCTCCTTCCCACCTGGCTACGGAGGCGCCCAAAAGCCTAAGCTTAATGAGGCTAAGAAAATATAGTAAAATGTACAGCGGACTTAACTTAATTGCCAATTGTATTCCTAAATGGAACACTACTCATGTAGCATCCATTAGACTGTTTTTGTTTTAAAATTTAATTTTTAACCTTTTTTTTTTTGCTGGATTGGAAGCTATTTTATTCATCAGGATTTGCACAATTTATCGCGTTCCTCATTATATGAAATTTATGAAATTTTCTTCTCTTTTTTTCTGTTGTTGTTCTTGCATTATACTCTTTTCCCCCCCTCACTTCTGTCGCTTTTTCAGTTTTTCGTTCTGCAAATGGAAATTGCTTGTTTGCAGGATAAAAAATTTCACAAAAAATACAAATAATTAGTACAATAGCCCAAAATTTGAGAGTCCATTGTACAGGTATTCTTCCCTTATTTATCCATCCACCTATCTACCTACCTATCAATCAGGGTGCATTTATATTTTTAGCATCTATAGACACTCCCAAAACAAGGCCACTTATGTGGAATATATTAGACTCCAACTAAAACTGCAAATATTGCTTCAGAGTTAACTGATAGGAAAATGCACCTGCAAGAATATGATCCCACTCCTAAATTCTAAAAAATATGTATAAAAATAAAAACAGTGCATGTGTCAGGCATCAGAAGGTTCAATGCCATCCATGACTCATGTTTTTGAACTTTACCAGGACGCAAGTGTCATTTCACAGGATGATGAGTTGAATGCAACATAAAAATAATACCGTGTACTTTAATAATGTGGTTGCAAAAGGGCAATATCTAATGCAGGGTTCTATTTTGACTTAAGCGAAAATGCTAATCTATTAATTTGGAAAGGATTTTACATCAATTAGAAATACCCTGTTTTGAATCTGCTCTGAGCTGCTGCTTCTTCTTCCTTAGTAAATGTTGACTCTCTCTCTCTCTTGGGGTAGTTCAGAAATTTTTTTTTTGGCTGGTGCAGCATAAGCCTCGGCTTCCTTGCACCATATGGCTAATAATAATGATAGCATTGAGCATTAAACTGAAAGTTATATATCTGTTGTGTTTCTAACAGACTGGTATTCATACACAATTATAGCAAAAGTTCTAAGATTCCCACTAAAGGTTGTTTGCCTGCTTATTGCTTATAAAGTATTTTATAAAGTAAGTTAGATACATCAAGAATAAAATTTAATTCATTCAAACTAAATGAAATTTAATGAATAACAGTCAAAGGAAAACCAATAGGGATCTCCAGAATCTGGACAAAGAAATACAGTACATTAAATTCTTTCAGCCAGTTGTTATCATCTGCAATTCAGCAACAAGATTATCAGCAAGACCATCCTAGCCTTCAGAATTTCTCCCTCCTCAGCCCTAGAGGGGAGAGGAAGAGGCCAACTGATTAGTTATTGCTTTCCCTGACTATCTCAAATAGGATAAGAGGTATCCAAGGTCTGGAAGGAAACAAAGTGAAAATTTGCCACACAGACACAAACTCTCCCATTACAGGAAGGTTATTATGACTGCCTGAACCAAAATGGCAACAGGGTCCCATACCCAGTTGGCTCCCCCTCTTCTGAACAGGAAGTTCTCACAGTAGCAACCAAGGAGATAATACCAGAACCAAAAACTAGCAAAGTACCACCAGTTCTACATGATGCATCACAGCACATCTATCTTAGCATAACAAGGCTCCATTAAGCACCTCTAACAGATCTGCCACAGGCATTATTTTATTCATTTATTGGTGTATGCAGCTCCTACCAAACTATGGAACTACATGTTTATTGTGTGTTGATACTCCCTGTTTATTGTATAGTGTAATGTCAGGTTGTGGTGAAATCAGCTCATTGCTGTGAGCTAATTTCTGTCTCTGGCATGTGGAACTGGGCCAGGGATCTACCATCCAGCTCGGGTATTGTCACACCAATTTAATCAGCATACTGATCTTAAAGCACCACAGCAGTGTAAAGTATGCAGATTAAGAAAAAAGCATTAGTTTAAAAGAAAGGCAGGACCTATAAGGATAAGGAGAAGAAGAAATAGAAGAAACAAAGTACAGATTCAGATGGTCCCTATGATATGCATTTTAGAAGACTAAACACAGTCTGTCCTGCTCTTGACATACTGCCAAGCCTTCCAGAAATATGGATACAAAACACCTTGCACCAAGTGTGTCGAGCAACAATTTACAACCAAACAATTAGTACAAGTCTGATCATTGTTCATGTTCGTGTACATACATGCAGCGTAGGAGTGTCTGCCTCTCACACAGTGTGAACAAGTTGGTTCCTGTGAATAATGTCCTGCAGTATGCAGACAACGATAACACACAAGAAAATATCTACTGAACCTATGGCTACCCATAAAAACATATCCAGAGCACTCCAATTTATCCCTCAATCTGGGACTGACAGTCAATATCCAAATCCTATACCCATCAGACTTGTTTATCCTCTAGGAAGAGACCTTTACATTCCCTAACAAAATCCTCCTTCAGGATACCAAAGCCCGATAGTTCCTGCAACAGTTCATGTTCTTGAATTCTTTTGTCCACATAAAATATGATAATGCAAAGTAAAGGTCGCAAAACCCTTTGCACAGAAAATCCCATGTCCTTTAAGTGTGTACTAGACTCGAGTAGTTGTACATCCTTAGGAGTACTTACCTCCACTAGCATTAGCAGGAAATCCAAATACAGCTTTGTCCTTTTCAGCCAACAATGCATCACACCACTGCCCCCACACCTTTCACAGCCATCAGCCTCTGAAATTATTACAAGACCATAGAAGTCAGACACAGAAAGAAGCAGTATACAGTTCCAGAGGACATGTAAAAAACTATCCTCCCAGCAAACCAGGACAGAATGGACCAATCAGAATGAAGACAATCTCAGAAAGAATGTAGGATTACCAGTCCAGTACTGGCAGGATGGCATATAAACAGTTCCCTTAGTAAGGACTGTTTTTTTTATTTTCATTGCTGATGGATACAGGACTATAGGAAAGTCAGCCGAATTGCAGTGTCACGTAATTTCCAAATTTCATTTTTTTTTTTTTT
This sequence comes from Mastigoproctus giganteus, assembly GCF_048544385.1. Classification (NCBI taxonomy): domain Eukaryota; kingdom Metazoa; phylum Arthropoda; class Arachnida; order Uropygi; family Thelyphonidae; genus Mastigoproctus; species Mastigoproctus giganteus. The sequence goes on from NC_143582.1 coordinate 16,503,328, forward strand.
TTTTGTGTTTAATTTTACCAGGATGCATTTCACAGGATGAATAATAAGCAATCCTTATAGGTTTCTTAGATCTTTTGTACTAATTGACTGTGAATATTAGTCAATCAGAAACACAGCAGACATAATTTCAGTTTAGGAAGGGAACAGGAGGTTTTTCTTAGTCAAAGCAGCAACTTTAATCTTCAACTTCCCCCAAAGAAAAATCCATAGTGTGCTACTTTACAGTAGTACAGCTTCAATACTACTGACTTTTATGTATGAAAGTAACCATTAGGGATTATTAAGTTAAAAAATTAGCAAGCATGTAAACATTTGTCCAATTAAGTAGGTCTCTTTACTGAAGAAGTTCAGAATAGCTTTGAAACCAATGGGAGTATTTCTGAACATTGTAAAATTTTTCCTAAATTAATGAATTAGATTTGCAGGGTAATGTTTTCTCTTATTCAATTTATATGCTTTAATTTTTTATCCCTTTACTAGGATATCGTAATATCAATGTCTTTATTTCCCTCCCTCTCTTAATTAGTTAAAAAAAATTAATTGACCAAACATATTCTTTACAATCAGCAAATGCAATAGTTATTTATTTAACAATCCAAGCTAACTCAGTCTTTCTTGACCTTCTTCGGGCAGCCCTTTGGCGTATGCCAAAATATGCAACATTCATAAAAAACTTGTCTTCTTCATTTAAGACTATATTCTGTTTTTTTAATTGATCATAGAGAGTTGCAATCTTGCCCTCTCCCCTAAGGGGACATTGCAGTCCATTGGTTGAGAACAACTGATCTAAGCTACAAACATGTATAGAAAAGTCTTAAATATTTGGTTGATGGGAGCATTAAAAATTTCCATTTTAAAACAAAACTGCTCTAAATGCACCACACTATATATATATTAATTTGGGGAGAAGGAAAGAATTCTTACACTAAACACTATATTGTTAATATCTGTTCAGTTACAACTGTGACAATGTGGTTTTAATATGAAAATAGAAGATGACAGTCACTGTGCCTTCTAATGTCTGATGAATAGAATATTGCAATCAGTCCTCTCATAATCATATCCCTAGGGTTTTAAGGTTACTATTATATTTGATAAACAGGGTATAAAAATATTTCACACTTTAAACAAGATGTCTGTATTCTATAGAATAATGGTATTGCTAATTTAATGCTAACTAATGTATACTATTACTCTATAATGATGTTCTTCTGTGGTTTTTTTCACTCGCCACTTGTTTGTTTGGTTTTTAGGAGCATTAGCAACTAAGGCCATATTGCTCCGGGATATGCGGTGGTCATTCCCTGACCTTTCCACATCCTCCATATTTGGTGGTGACGGGCTCGAACCCCGGTCTAATCAAGAAGCGTGTGCTACGCACTGCTGCTCCTTCCCACCTGGCTACGGAGGCGCCACTCGCCACTTGTATCAGTACAAGATTTCCCATTGTAACCCACATTAATTTTAGCTGCATTATGGATGAATGCTGTACCAGTTTTCAATAGATAATCCTTGCTTGGTGCATTATGGCCTTAGCTGCCAGTTCACCACCATTAAACAACCAATCAGTCAATAACTAAGCTTAAACAGAGCTATTAATATCATCACAAAAACATCACACCTTTAATATAAGGCATCACAAAAACAAGCATGTTTATGTATTGTTTCAATTCAAGCTTGCAAAATAATCAACATTGACAGTGCACTGCACTCAAAACTTAGTACCTTGGTTGAAGATTGTTATTCTACAATATGAAATTCTAAGCAAGTTATGATTAAAATAAATGTGAAAATTTTTACAATTATGGCATTTAAACTATGCTCCTAGTGAGTGCTTACTAGGTAGCATGATGCTTTAACAATTTTGCTGCTGGCTCTGATTACCTTTTTGACCCAGGATTAAGTCAATCGGGATGGGAAAGGACAGACATTTTTTGGTTTTCTCCTCTCTATGACTGAATTCATCAGCCTCCGGCAAAGGTTGATTGACAAAAATATGCAGTTTTTCTTCTGTCAAATTGAAAGAAAAAGTTCTAAATGTATGGTTGTTTCACTCCAATTGGATTAAAAAACCTGATGTCACATATTTGCGTAAAGAAGCCATGAATATGTAAAAGAATTTTCTCCTTTATCTACATGTACTAAAAATTATTTAATAAGATGCTGTGATGTGAATAATCTCTGAGTATATTGATGGTTAGTTGTTAAAAGGATTTAAGTATTCTCATAAGAAATATACATTGTATGGTCTAGATACAGAAGAATTCTTAAGAATTTGAATAGTTTCTTTTTTATTTTTAAAGAAACTATATAGTGTAATCAGTAATGTTTAAAATTTTAGAGACCCTGCTTCATTGAGTGGTTATTGCTATAAATTTGGAATACATCCAGGTAAACAAAAAAACCCATGTTTTTGGAAATTTAATAAATAATCCACATATACACTAAATAATAAAAATACACACACATCTATATCAGAATCTATATATATCATTCTAATCAATGGTAGCATGAAAATTCATCTACTTCAAATGCTTAGCAATGTCTACTTTCATCTCCAGCGATTGTGTTCTGTTTATTTGGGGGGGGGATGAAAACAAACTAACGGCACAGCTGAGTGGTCAATCACAAGAATGCAGTAACACATATGTCTGAGTAGATGTTAACCATATTCCATTTTATGTTTCTGTAGAGATTTATTTTTTAAAATTACAGTACATTACAAAAAGCCCAAAATTAACAATTTCAAAAGGTGTGACAAGTCAAAATTCTAAAGGTGTGGAATATGTACACAAGATACGTTTTATAAAGGATATGACAGCAAAAATATTGCTATAAGAATGAATAACACAAGGAATGGTTAAAATAAGAATAGAGCATGATTGAAATTTGGGGTTCTTTATAAAAGTGATCCTTGGATGTAGATTAAAGAAACTATGACAACTAAGAAAGTTATGCCAACTTAAGAAGCAAGCAACACGCTACACCAAACCCTAAGTTATAACCAAGTTCCTTTTCAGTCCTCTGTGATGAGCGGTGAAACCTCATAAAAATAGGGGAAGATATAGAGCAGATCATGTCTATCCCACTGATAATTTTAATGGCATCAGCGATCAAGAAAATTTAAAAAATATGAAGAGTTTCTGCTCAGGTGATATTAACTGCATAATACTCATAATTCTCCAGTTATAGATATTATGGATCACAGATATGTTTATGATAGTTTACATGGTTATTCTAGGCAGTTACCAAGTATTAACCACTCTAAACAACACTGAACCATAAGAAAATCAAAATACATGTATGGCAGATACTTAGTGAAAGGGAAAAGGGGGTTAGGATCCCTTATTTAAATATAAGATATTGTGAAAAGTTGTGGATACCTTTTATGTAAATCCTTACGTAAAAGCTGCCACAGGGTTAAGGTACTGCACAATCGCACGTGACACAAAGCACATGAAAACATGCCAACTGTAGTTGGTAATGGAAAACTTCAAAATGGGGATAGAACTGCAAAAGGCTCTTCATATTGTCTCTGTCAGTTATCCACAAAGATGCCTTGAGGTCCAAGATTAAAGTGAAAACTGTTTTAGAGGAAGATGGACTGACAAGGAAAAACAGGTATATCACCAACAAAAAATTGGGATTAATCCTAAATTGGAGCACTCAACTAATGACAACAGTCATGTCAGGTTTCTCAGAGTAGTGAAATTCACACACAGTGACAGTAAGGGATGTTGAACACACCCTTGATCTTCACAAGCAATAAAATTTGGTACTGCATATGGGTAGCAGTAATCTCAGAATAACAATTGGGTGGTACCACACTTAAGGTAGTGCAGAACAAGAGAGACCAGTGGTGTAGGGTTGGGAGAGAAGACATTTGCCACAGGGTGCTAGTCCATGGAGGCACCAGCTGCCATTATTTATATAGTTAGGAATGTGAATATATTGCATTGTGCCCTGGTCACCATATAACCTTGCTATACCTCTGAAAAAGATCTAAGGATAATTATACAGTCCGGCATGGAGTTTTCTGAACACTATGGATAGGCTGTTTACAAATACACAGCATAAAATTCCTTTACATAGTTAGCAAAAACATTTGGTGGTGCCAGGTGCAGTTTGTGGGAGGGGGATATTGATGGCATGCAACACACTTCCAACGTAATATATGGCATGTTGCAGGAAAGGGTTGGGTACCCTGGGCTGTACTATATAATTTTCTACATCACAGAAAGTTACTTTCTTCAGCTTATCTTTTCAAATCTTGATAATTTGGCATGTTAGCTTTAATCTGCATCTAGGGTTGGTTTAAAACAAGTTTTCTGGATTCTACAAAATTTCTTGATACTTTGTATCAAGAAATTTTGTACTGAATCATTTAATCCTTTGAATCCTTTGTATCAAGAATATGTACTGAATAATTTAATCCTTGTTATCAGTAACCCAAGAGCAGGCATGCTTGCATATAAAAGTATGCTAAAAATAAAATAAAAATTAATGTGTAAATTTTTGTATTCCCTCAATATTATTTTAATTTCTAACCTGATTCATTGAATGTACTGTATAACTGTGGCCATACTTATACAACTGTATAAGTATGGCCATAGTAAAATCAAACAGCAATGAGATTGCCACGTTGGCACACTGTACATATACTGGCAAATATAATGCATTACTGATTATCTCCAGTGCTCCTACTCATCAATCAACAAATTTTAACCAGAAAGCTTTTAAACAAATATATTCTATACTCTAAATATAGATGTTTATTACTCTAGATGAGTTTGCAACAGTTCTAGTTAGTAATAATCCCTACAATTAAATTCATTATTATTATTATTTTTTTTTTACTGTGCCAATTCTTTTATTAAGGGTATTCAAATATGTAATGACTAATCAGTTAACTTAATGACCAAGACGAACAAGTTAGTGCAAAGCATCGTTTTTTGTTACATCTCATATTGTGAATGTCTTCACAACAAGTTGCCTGTCATTGCACTACCCCAAATAAACAATGCATATCCAGTAGAGAAGACTAGTGTTATTTATTATCCGCTGAAAATAAGTAACATCGCTTACTTATTATCCACCAAGAATAAGTAACATTACTTATTATGAAGTAATAAGTAATATCATGCTATAATATTCTTAGTGGATAATAAGTAACATTAGTCTTCTCTACTGGGGAGGTGTTGGTTATTCGAGGCAATGCAATAACAGGCAACTTGTGAAGGCATTCACAATATCAGATGTGATAAAAAAACGATGCCATTTCACTTACTTTGGTGATTTACTATGAACTAAAATGATGCTTTGCACTAACTTGTTTGCCCAGTGGAGAAAGGAATCACTTTATAATATACTGAAATGTAATATATAAAATTACTAATTTTTATGTTATATATACTTGTATGGTATTGTATACGTACAGAATAATATCGAGGTTCATTTCCATATATACATACGCATGTATATATACATTTATAGATATACACACACACAATTTCTACACATATATAGTCCCGCTGTCTAATTGTAATATCATTCATAATGACCAACTGTGTTTTTGTAATTTGTACTGTTCATATCTCAATAAAATTATATTATAATCCATAGATATTTCTTTCTCAAATAATGAACACAGCTTCTAAATAAGTTAAAAATTACGTCTTAGTGCAAAATAATCAATTTAATCGGTGCCATTAATCATTAATGAATCATTTGAAACCATGCTAAGCTAAGTCTGCCAAACAAGGTCACTATAATGAAAAATTACTGAAACCTGAACCAAGTCAATAATTTAGAGTCACTGATTCAAAGATAATAAATCTTACATTCAGCAAAAATTAATTAAACAAATAAATAAATATGATCTTTATTGTAAGGTGCAAAGGTACATGGAGGTACCCAGACTTTACAAACCCTTCATGGCACTATCTCTGGTTTGCCGAAACAGTGGCATGCACATGAAAATATAACAGAATATCGCTGTCCATAAATAATTTATACTATAAAAAAATATATATTTTTTTTTATTTGAAGACAAATTTTCTTTATGCCAGTTTTATGTTATTTTAAGAAGTAATTAACACATACTTCTTAAAAGAAGTATGTGTTAATTCTTTTAATTTTGAAATAACACATACACTATATGCTATGTATGTGTTAAAAAATAATTCAACACTTCACCCAGAACTTTGTAATTATTTGAGAGAGAGAGAGATGGGGTAGTCAGCACACAAGCTTAACCGAGGCTAAGATCGACTATATCAGTTAAGTAAAAAAAAAAAAAAGTAAAGTGCAGTCATTATCAACCCACTGCAGGATGGAAGCCTCCTCAACAATTCATGCTGAGGGAAATGGACCATAATCTGCCACACTGGTCCAGTGCGGGTTGGCAGATCGACTGTATTCAGCAGTCAGGGGCTTGAACCCCGGTCTACTCAAAGAGCGTGTGCTACTGCACTCCTGCTCCTGCCCACTCGGCTACGGAGGCCTATATCAGTTATTAGCTTTCAAAAAAGAAAATGTGTCCAGAGCTCAGCATGAAGCATGTGAAGAAAGTAATGTTAAAATGTTTTTACTTGATAATTATATTTTAATTAATCAATTACATCAATATATGCAGTAAAAGAAAATCCAAGTAAGAATAATACTGATGGATACCAAAATTTGGTGACACCCTTTGGAACACTACAAAAAACACCTGCTGTGTCAACTCTATCCACTTTGGAAAGCTCTCTTTTATGATTTATCAGCTACATGTAAGTAAGGAAAACCATAAGCATTCAGATAGCAGTTTATTTATTTTTTTTTTTTTCAAAATGAAAATAAAAATAAAATAAAACATTAAGTTCGTTTTGAACCCAGAATGACACTGTTACTAAGCTCATACTGAACAGATACTGCTAATCTTGATACTTATGTTTCAACTACAAAGCTTATCTTTTAAACTAATAACGCAGAATTGTTAAATTCTACGTTATTAGTGTAAAAGTATGTGTGTGTGTGTGTGTTAACACAGAATTACAGAGTACATAATCAGATGTATTTCACTGAGACAAGGGAAAAAAGAAAAAAAAACACGGAATTTCTTGAATGGTTCCTCAGTAATTCCATTTTTATGTTTTTAGAAGCACACATTACCCCTTCCTTAAACATATTATAGGTAGATACATATTACTATGTAAGATACTCATATCTAATAATTATGCTGAAGATACCAGATAAGGGATTATTTTTGCCCTCCTTTCTATTTGATATACAGGGGGTCAGCCAAGTGGAAATGAAATTTTGATTGTCTAAATTTAAATTACAGACTGCAGTAGATGTAAATTTAAAGACTAGTACTAATGCTTCTAACAGGTTTAGAGTTTAGTATTAATGCTTTTCAAGTCCAATTGCATAATGGTGAACATTAACTATCCTGTATACACAACACAGGAAGCATATGCACCACCAGAGACAACATGGTGTTTGGTACATCGATCACTGTAAACACCGGGTAGTGCAATGAAGTGTTTAGTTTCTTACAGCTGAAGAAATCTCTCTGGTGAAAGCCAGTGAAATTCCCTGGTATATGGAAAAGGTATATATTTATAACTGTATCATGCTCACAAGTATAGGAATGGGCAAGTGGTTACCATAATGCAGGGGTGGTGAACCTTTTTAAGGGTGCGTGCCAAAATTAGCTAAATCTTTTAAAAAATATCCTCACGTGCCCCTCGGAAGGCAATATTCAAGACATTTAATCACACAATTTCATCAGTATATCTCACCACTCCAACTTCAAACAAATCACGGTATAAATACAGCTATTTACTGAATAGTGTGACATCACTACATGCCTGGTAGAGAGAACAGGCATGCACAGGTCACGACTCAAGGTGGATTCCTGGAGTGACATTCTGAAGTTTGAAATCTTTTTGGGATGCTCTGAATTCCCTGTGCCACTTTGGACACATGTGTCATAGGTTCGCCATAATGAAAGGAAAACTGGAGGAATACCTTTGTTCCAACATAAGTTCACACAATTGCTACAGAAGGAAATGCCATCAGGACAGAACAGTGTATGAGAGTTGATGTGGCCAATAAGCAGGATGTTAGTCATCGTTCTGCCCATACCACAATCCATGACAGATTGCAGTAAAGGAAGGTCTGTGCAAAGTGGATTGCATCTGCAGCACATTTTATTAAGAGGAAGAAAATGACTTCTTTGTGTAGTGACTGGACGAGACAGGGTGGAGGTACTTTGAACCAAAAAGCAAACAATGCATCATGCAGCGAAAACATTGGTCATCATCACAACTGCAGAAATTCTAAACTTTCAAAAGAATTAGGAGGGTTATGTCCACACTGTTGAACTCACAGAGATGGCTGCTTTGTCATTTCATACGTAGAGGCAAAACAGCTGACTCGCAAAATTAAGCACGATTCCTCAAAGTACATCTAGGAGGCACCATCAAAAACAAGGAATTTGAATTTCAGCAGTATAATTTTGTTACATAACAACACATGAATACATTGCTTAAACTACAGCAACTATTCAGACACTATACTGGGAAGTGAACAAGCATCCCTGTATAGGCCAGACTTGTCACAAGGTGACAATTCGTACCTGTACAGGGATGCTTAGTTAATTCAATGAAAACCTCTAGTGTACAGATGGGATAAGTGCCTGAACTGAGGTGGGGATTTTTTAAAAAAAATAAAGTACCAGTTATTTTTTTAAAAATAATAAAGTACCAGTTATTTTAAAAAAAAAAAAAAAAAAAGTTTTCATTTCACTCACTCTTGTATATGTATCTTGTGGAGCTTTTTCATGAATGCTTTTGATCCAAAGTTCTCTCAAGACTTAAAATTTTCTGTCAAGGGACACTGGGGGAGGAGGTAATCATCCCACATAATCAATTAGGTTATAAAATATTTTAAAATAACTACTGCCATTATGAAAACAATACTTAACTTTATGGCGATTATTGTATAGTACTACCGACCAGAAAAAAAATTTGGTGAGAATTATATATCACAGTGTTATAAAAAAAAATCATGCACACTTAGGTTACAGTTTTTTTTTAAATAACTATTGCCATTTGTAAATATATTAATTTTACAATGCTTATATTATAGTAGCATTGACTAGAAAAAAAAAGAAAGAAAAAATAAGAAAAAAAAAATTGCAAATATTCCCAAATAACTATGCTTAAAAGGGGCACTTTAAAATAGAGCTGTCAGTATTCCACATAACCACTTGTAACAAAATGGGTACCTGCCTACTTAAAAATTAAAGGGTTACTTATGCACTACTTAAATATAAAGGGTGACTAATACACTGAAATCACAAGCTCCCCAAAAATGTCTTTAATTAAAGTTGGAAAGAATTCAGACAGAGTGAACCACAATACAAACTGATAAATATTTATTAAATAATGTTATTTACAAAAGTGAAGGTTGCCAAAAATGCAAAATTTGTAACCGTAATCACATTTTTCAAACTGATGCATATTTTACTTCATCAAAAGCTTTACGAGCTTTCTTTAGTTCTTCATTCATTGTTAGCAGATCTTTTACACGTGCATACTTTCGTGGGTCTTTTCTCACCAGAAACACTATATCTTCAACCTGTACTCTTCCGGTCCTTCCTATTTCCATAGCCTTGTGTGTCTGGCAAGATAAAAAAAAAAACAAAAAGGGAGATGTGAATAGTATGTTTGGGTACGCAATGAAGCAGCACTGCTTTTGGTACAAAAAATATATTCCTGGATATCAAAAATTAATAGAAAGACATGCAGCATATCTGTGCACATGCACCATTAATTTCCTGTCAATGGCTTCCTAAAGCTTTTTTTGGAGAGTTCCCTGAAAGTGTATGATGCACCTGAGAAATAAGAATTTTGCTGGAGGCCGGCTATGTGGAGTGAGTTTCTCCATGAAATTCTGTACATAATTACTTTTAAATATTAATTTTTTTCTTACTTTGACTTAGTTGCCCAACAGAGTGAAACTCTCAAAAATCAAATCAAATCAAATCAAATCAAATCAGAATTAAAATAATAATAATAATAATAAATTTTTGTACAATATCGCAAAAAATTTCTTAAAAACTCTTCATTATTACTTTTTTGATGTGTCGTTATTTTCTATATCTCTTTATGTATCATTTCATTCAAGTTGATTCGATTTAATCAACTTTTTCGATCTGCATTCAGGAAAATTTTAGCTTTTATAAGCCAAAATCAGACAACAGTGACTGACAGGCATGATCTCCTCTTCCGATTTTAAAAGCTGTCTTTGTGTTCACACATATATATATATATATATATATATATATAACTTGTGTATATATTATAACTTGTGTTTGAAATGCTGGAAGCATAGATAAGAGATAGCTGCACTTACTGGAAAATTCAAAGGCAAATCATGTAAATGGACACATTTGGAACTTAATTGAAACAACCTTACAACAAAATGTATACAGATTTCAAAATTGCACAGAAATAGGGGAGCATTTTCTACAGCTAAAAATTAAAAAAAAGTTCCTATAAACATGTCTCAAAAGTCTTTATTTTTGAGATATTAAATCGTAAATTACAAAAATGTGTAAAATGCAAAAATATTTTATGTTCAAATTTGTCATAAAAATATGACAAAACCGACATAAATAGTGTAACAGTTTTATTCTACTACAGGAACCATACTAATCACTAAGTTGTGAGTAACCAGTATAACAGAGTACATATTAGCAGTGTTAATATCTTTATTAGTTGAGTTTCAGGCTCTACAAAGATTGTCTCATTGTTTATAGTGCACCATTTGTTAAATTGCTATTATGGGGAACACTACAAATCTTGTTACTTTTGTTCAGTTAACTGATATGATTTTAATTTATGGTAAGGTTCAAAAGAATTCTATAGATGCTGTTTGCAGATATGCCAAAAAAATTTCAACTCAAGTACCAGTCAATCATTTGCTGCCGTGGAGAGAACTTAAAAAAACAGTTATATCTCCCTCTACTAATGTTCACTCAATGAAACCACTGAGTGAACATTAGTAGAGGGAGATATTGACAAACTGCATATGTTGAAGAACAAATACTTTGTGCAGTTCAAATATCTCCTACCACAAGTATCAGAATTATGTCAAGTCACCTAAATGCCCTAACAACCACCACAAGATATGAATAAATGCAAAAACTTTTGTCTGTGGTTCATTTTGAAATGTATATGTGATCCTGAATTTCTGAGCCATGATCTCCATTACAGATGCAGCAGCACACATGTTTATAAGAAATGGAATTAGACTCTCAAAACATTCATGGGCCAAAGAAAACTCATACACGATTGTCAGTACTCATTATCAATATACCATTTATTTTAATGTTTGGTGTGGCATTCTTGCCCTGTGGTGTTAATGTTTGATGGCATACCTACATTTGCTGTGGAACAATTTGTGGGAACTACTGGCACACATACCCCTTGAAAATCAGAGGATGTGGTTTATGCATGTACAATTGTGTGTTCGTGGGCCAATCTGTAGGCCAAAAAACCAAGCATAACAAAACCCTAGTAGTTTCTACACTCAATATTGGCTTACTAAGCAACTGAAGAGGACTTTTAAAAATTCCTCCAGTTGTTGCTGGGAATTAAATCCAGACCTCTCCAAATGAATGACAAGTGGTGAAATCATTATACTGTCATGGAGGATGTCACGATGGTGCACCAGCCCACTTTCCCCCGCTGTTTCTTACTTCTTAAACACAGATAATGACTGATGGATTGGTCAGAATGGCCCTTTTTGCCATCACCAGACTTTCATCCCTAGATTATTTTCCACTGAGTGTTTTGTACTGAACAAAATGGAAAATAATAATATATCTTACTCTAAAAGTTTTCTTTTAAGAGGTTTATTTCAATTTCTTTTTGTGTTTTGTAATTTATAATTAATGCTTATTATCTCGAAAATCAAGACTTTTGAGACATTTATAGGAATATGTCTCTTTTCCTCTTGTTTTTAGCATTAATAGAGGCATAAGATGCAAGAAAACAAGCTTATAGCATCAGTCAAAAAAAAAAAAAAAAAAAAACCCCTCCCATTTCACCCCTCCTCCATTCATGCCTGTCCAGTTCAGCCTTAAATTTATTTAGGCTATCAAATTCTGCAACAAGAGATGGAAGTCTGTTCCACCAATCAACTACCCCCTGGCTAAAGGCAAATTTACACACACCTCTTCAACAACTGTCTTTCCTCAATTTAAGTCTATGCCCCCTCAGGTTCTTAATCTGAGCAAGAGGAAGAATCCTAATCAGCTTTCAGCTTGCTCAACCCATTCAAGGCCTTATACACCTCAATCAGATCACCTCACATGTGCCTACTCTCCAGGTGCTGCAATTTGCAGAACTTAAGCCTCACCAATCTTGTTGCCCTTCTTTGTACTCATTCTAGCAACTCTACATCCTTTCTAAAATGGGGCCTCCAGACCTGTACACAGTACTCAAGGTGTGGCCTGACCATTGCCTTGTACAACAGGATAATCAACTCCCTGTCAGCAAAATTCCTGTATATCATTGATAAGACTCCATGACCTGCCCTGGCAGCCAGTCTGCACTACTCAGCAAACTTCATATCTGACTGCACAATTATCCCCTAGGTCTTTTTCTCTTTCCACTTCCCTGAGTGTAGTACCACACAGTTGGTACGTTTCTCTTGGGTTATTGCTACCCATATGCAGTACTTTGCATTTGCCAATGTTAAACTTCAGTTGCCACTTCTCACCCCATTGGCCCCAATTTATCTAGATCCAGTTGGAGTCGCATGCTGTCTTTACTGTCATTAACAACCCTGTCAACCTTTGTATCACCTGCAAACTTGGACATTAAGCCTGATATACCTTCATCAATATCATTGATGAATACACAAAACAACAATGGGCCCAACACCGAACCCTGGGGAACTCCACTAATAAAATTTGTCCACGAAGAGCAGTGTCCACTGATTACTACTCTGTTGTCTCCCACTCAACCATCCCTTTATCCATTGTAGCAACTTACACTTAATGCCATACCACTCCAATTTGTAAAATGGATGTAATTTATCTGCAAAATATGCTCCTACATTTGTTATATGCAATTTTGAAACCTCCTGTATATACACACGTACTCCAGAGAACGTTAAGAGTTGTATGTTGAATACTTTAGAAGCATAAATACTTCTCTTAAATTTCTTAAAAAAAAAAAAAAAAAAAAAAAAGACAGACCACTAATCGTCAGAAATTTGAAGTAAAAAATTTACTGTATGGCAAATACCTCTCTTTGAAATACAGGCCAAATAACTGCAAAATTATATACAGAGTAGCAAACAAGACTAAAAAGCAAGCAAGAAAGAGGGTTATATTCTTAATAAAAGAATACAAGTTACTAATAAAGTTAGCGTATAAGATGTAAAAATTGGATCATTATTGTAGACCAATGATATTTTGCTGTTAAATGGTAGCTTTCAAGATCCTAAATGATCTCTGAATAAATCAGATAAAGTGTTGTAGACAATTTGGCATGCAAATTAGTTACACAAAAATGTTTTTAAAGTTGGGAGAGACAAGAGAAATTTTAAGGAATCAAATATAGACTACAATAACCAAAAACTAGAATAAGTTAGCAAATGTAGGAAATCTAGTGTTTAATGAAGATGGAGGAGTAGATGCAAGAGAAATTAGCCAAAAAGGTAAAACTGGCTGTTATAACAGTTTTTAAGCATGGAGCCGAGAACTGTGAGGAAACAAAGGGAATGATAAAAAAATAATTTAAATCTTCGGAAATGGATTTTGAGAAAAATAAATGGAACCAATGGTAAGATCACATTACAAACAAAGAAATAAAAAAAAAAAAAAGCTTAGGGTAACTAACATCCAACAAAGTAAAAATTAATGGTAATAGGCCTAGAGACAAAGAAGTTAGACTGAATTCCTGAGGGTATCAAGGAAGTATGATACTTTCTTGATAGCACCAGAAAAGAGAGGAAAGAACTTCTTCTGGGCTAAAGACGCAACAGGAAATAGGAGAGCATGAAAGAAAATAGTGAATGGAAGACCAATAGTTTAGGAGGACTAAGCTGGAGAAAATCAGGTTTCTTAAAGTCTACACAGCACTTGAAATTAAATTTAACTAACAAAATACACCATAGCTCATAAAAATAAACTACATTTGCAGTGTAAAGGCAGTGATTTAATTATATTTTTTAATTACAGTATTATTTTGTACATCTTTTGGCATCTCTCATATTGTGGAATCACTTCACAACTGGGTTGGCATGATTGCAACACCAGGGTACCTGCCCACCCACCGACAATAGGCCAACAAGCCTTGAAACGGTACCATCTGGGTGGTGGTGGTATCCACTGAGAATAAGTAACAATAGTCTTCTCTATTAGTGAAGCGTTACTTATTCGAGATAGTACAATACGTGGTGACTCATTGTGAAGGTAGTCACAATATGAGATACAATTAAATCGATGCCTTTACACCTATATTTTATAGTTAAATCATGCTCATATCCTATTATGCCTTGTGCATTTATATTTTTATTACATTTTATATTAAAATACAGCCACAGGATTTTTACAGTATGCTTTTAAACATTAGCTTACATTTAACTTTTGTTGTTTTCTGTTGTTCAGACTTAGCTGTCAAGAGCATTTCTAAAACTGCACCAGAAAGACCTGAATTCAGCCTACCCACATCTGATTCCAGTTGTGAAGTGATTCCACAATATGAGAGATGCCAAAAGATGTACAAAATAATACTGTAATTAAAAAATATAATTAAATCGCTGCCTTTACACTGCAAATGTAGTTTATTTTTATGAGCTATGGTGTATTTTGTTAGTTAAATTTAATTTCAAGTGCTGTGTAGACTTTAAATATTTTCTGACATTCAGCACTGCTATGAGGACTTATTAAAATGCCAAGAATGATCTGGGATAATTTGTTACATTTTATGCTCCTTTGTGCACTTGTCAGTTCCCCAAAACCAACAACCATTGTGTACATCAATTCTTTCTTTGTTCATAATAGCATCTAGTAGATTCTCACAATGAAATCGATAGGAATGATCTGCAAAATATTTATTTATTTTTTATCTTCAATTATATTGAGAAGTACCAGAAACTTTTTTTTTTTTTTTTTTTTTTTTTTGTGAAATCAGTTGGTTTCAATTAGTTTAAAAAAACTTGTTTTCCAAATATAGTTATTGGATGATGAATTGGTTCTCCGAATATGATTATATAAAGTTTAAATAATATTTAATGTAACACTCATGATAACCTAGTCAGGCAACTTGCTATCTATGAATTCTATTTGGAGTTAACAGACCTGACTGCAAAACTAAGTCCAAAATTTACAAAAATTTATTCCTAAAGTCGCCGGGGTTTTGCTATGAGTGTATTAAATATTTGAAGTAGTACACTTCATTTGAATGTATCAGTATACAAATCACCTTGACAATATAATGCATAAACTTGCACTAATGCTTTTTTTTTTTTTTTTATCACACATATAAAAACATCTTATGGTGAAGTTTTACCACAACCAGTTTGATGTTCAATGTGTGTTATCTTTGCACTTACCTCTCACTGGTCTTTTGTAACTGACTAACAAGGAAGATCGCCTTTATTGACAGGAGAACGCAGCATTTTGGCTCTTATTTCTAGACTATTGGCAATGTGAGTTAGAAGTTGAAAAAGTGCAATTTTTTATTTGAAAATAAACCTTTAATTATATTAGGTTTTAATAAACTTTAAGTTCTTTTATTAATCTTTATTGTTTTCTAAATTAAGAGAGTGTATCATTCCTAGATTATATAGTATGCATTTCACTGAAAACAAAATGCCTGCAAAAGAAAGTTTGCCTTTTTTTATGATCAAATAAACGATTATGGCAAACTGTTCCCACATGTTTACCACTGCTATGTTCATTAGCAAAATTAAGAAAAAAAATTGCAAAACTTTTTAAAAATCCCAATTTTAATGCAGTTTTCCCATTTTCTTATGGGGGGGGGAATGGAATTTTTGCAAAAAAAAGAGAGAAATTCTACAGTACCAACCCTAGTATAATGGTAAGATGGAGGAGTCAAACTGAATCGAAAAGATGGGATTCTACATCGTAAATCTTGACAGCTGGTAGTTATGAATATGCATGTGTGTTGTGTATTTTTGGTGATTATTAAGCATTTTTTATTTATTCATTCTTAAAAATGACTAGTAAAAAGAAAGGTCAAGCATGTACATTAAATAGGTTGCATAAAAAAACAGTAGAAAGGCATTATATTGGAAGTGAAGAGAAGGTGATATTACTTATGAAAATGGATGATTGTAGAAGTAATTATAATGTTTATAAATATAACAGTTATAATGAACAATATACCATACTTTATATATGATTGTTAGTTAATCAAACATGCTATTTGTATTTTCACGCAGGGCTCTTGTCAGGAATGTAATCTCCTATTATATCACTGTTCTTATAGAAAAATTGGTTTTGACTTGGAGCACCTTTTCTAGGAACATAACTTGCTGTGAGTCTGATGTCATCATGTATATCAGGGGTGGCCAACAAGTCGATCACGGATTTAATTTCGGTCGATCACGACGAATTTTAATACAGTCATCGCTCGATTTGTGCACCTTGTGCAATAAAATTTTTGAGATGGTAGATCGTGGCACATTTTGAAGGAAAAAAGTAGATCACATCACAAATTAAGTTGGCGAATCCTGATGTATATGATTCCAGGGATATATATACTGTACATAATTAACATTTACAGTGCATAAATATAACATGCAAATATTATATTTGCATAGTGTAGGCTAGTTTTGCTTACAACTGGAATGCCAAGAATGTATCAACCTTTTTATAGCACCAGGTCTACAGAAAGAGACCCTAATATTTCTGTTTGTAATTTAGCATATTTTGAAGAACCATTAAGGTTAAATAATGGAATACGCTCTATATATTAAAATGAATACTTGTTTTAACTAACTTTTTCTAATATATTGATATAAAAATTATTTTCTTTGTATATTTTACTTCAACTTTCTAGGAACACAAATGCATCTGTTGCACTTGTTTTCTGTACAATGCTAAGAATGCACATGTTTTTATTTAAAAACTGGAAAAAAAGTAATTTCTGTATTTAGCATTATTTTTAATGTTAATTTTTAATTGAAAACGAAATTCTGTTGCACTATTATCTTAGCCACACCTGATAGCCATAGTGAATATATTAAAGTATGGAGGCATCCTCTAATACATCACCCACATGCCCCAGTTATGTTATGAACTGGATTGCATCCACTGATTGGTTAAAGAGAGATGTTAACAGTAACTAAAATTACAAAATAGAGATTTGTGATTACAAGTCAATGCAAGGATTTTGGTTGACTGGAGCAAGCGGATAATGTAAATGTAAAATTATGGTAAGTAATGTGATAGTAAGTGGAAAAAGATTTCACATCTAAATAACACAACTGCACAAAAAATAAAAAAAAAGTACCATATTACTCACAATTTCAGTAATAAATTCGATTACTAAATCTTCAAGAAGGTCAACAGATTCAGTATAAGGATTCTGATCATCTCCAAATCCATACATCATGCACCTCACTATAAATAAAAATTTTTAATTCAGTTATAGAATGATAAATAAATAATACTGGTACAAATTACTCATTCCAAAACAACTAAATTCTAAAAATTCAATTTGTTCCCTATAATCCCAATATATTTTTCCCAAATTTTGTTTTGTAATTAACAGTCAATTATATTTAATTTTGTAATGTTGAGGGTTTCGTGTCTGTCAGAGCTCAAAATACCCACTGCAATCAAGCATTATCAAAAATTTCTTACTGACATCAATATTCCTTACTAAGTGATATGAAATAAAATATATCATATTTGAAATGACAGTAATTATTTTAAAAACTTGACCCTCACACCACATATTCAAGTTTTTACCTCTCTAAATTCTACAAAACTTGTTATCTTTCACAGAGTCAAGTAAAGTTATCAAAGAATAAATAATTACCCAGAAAACATTAAAAGGTTAAAAACTTCAGAAATGACAAGCCTTCTATTCCAGACTAATCAATTAGAACACAAAACAAGAAATCAACTCAGTTCTTATGGTGGAGTTTCAGATGATGTTTAGCAACTTTCTATGAGAAATGTCCAAAGTCTTAGCAATGACTGGCCACTAGATTTGGTCAAACTAAGGAACCAGTCTGATAATGCTCCAAGTACTTCTTTGTCATGATATTTTTCAGTAACAGTCTCCTATATATGGGAATTAAAATATGAAATGTAAATTCAATCTTTTGTTGAAAAGTATTAAAGGTTCAACAGAACTTGTCATTTAGAGTTTTGGGAAAAATGTGATTTCATAGCAAAAAAATTCAGTAAACCACCATACCTGACACAACCTGGCCTTCTAAAATGTTTCATTTCAATAGCATTTTGTTTCAAGAAACAAGTTTGAGTGCAGCATCAATACTAAAAAAAAGTAAATTACATACTCATAGTGCTATATGTGCAGACTCGAAATAGACACTGGTATATAGCTGCACACCAGTGGTTTTGATGAATTTTTTATATAATCTTTAAAAGTCATAATTTATAACAATCAACAAAATATAATGGGGGACTTTAATTTCCCAGATATTGACTGGAATTTGTGGGTTGGTCACTCGCACACTAGCAAGGCTTTTGTGGATTTATTGGATGATTGTTTTCTACATCAGCATGTTCGTGAGGCAACGAGAGGGAACAATACTCTTGATCTGATTATCAGTAGTGATTCCTCATGCATTAAGAACCTGCAGATAAATGAACCACTAGGTGGCAGTGATCACAGTGTGTTGAAGTGGGATTTGCTCAAGGAGGTAACTACCATCAGAGGTAAAGGGAGGGGTTTTTGTTTTCGTAAAGGCGACTATGATGGTCTGAGACAGTATTTAAATTCTATACAGTGGGACCAACTGATGATGTTACCAACAGCAAACTCAAAATGGGAAGCATTCAAGGAACTAATCTTGGAGGCTACCAGGCTTTACATACCAACTAAGAAATATTGTTCAAGGTTTAGGCCTAAATGGTTGTCAGATGAACTAATGAGACATGTGGCAGAGAAGAAAAATGCATGGGATACATACAAATTAATGGGTGACATGGAAGCCTATGATAGATATAAGTTGGTCTGTAACCAAGTCACAAAGGAGATTAGGCAGGCAAAGGCAGACTATGAAAAATCCTTGGCAAAGGATGCAAAGAAAAACAGAAAAGAGTTCTTTACATACTTGAACTCGAAAAGGAAAGGGATGAATCAGATTGGTCCACTGGATATTGATGGTTCAACAGTTGAGGATCCTGCTCAGGTGGCTAACAATCTAAACGAGTATTTTGCATCTACATTCACGCATGAGGAGTTATTCAGGAAGGAGAATGATGTAGGTAAAGTAAACATTGGCAGTGAGCTGGATGATTTTGTAATAACTGAGAGGAAAGTGGAGGAGAGATTGTTGGGGATAAACATAAAAAAGGCACCTGGGGTGGATGGGATCTATCCAGTTATATTAAAGGAGGCAGCAAAGGAAGTAAGCAAACCCTTAGCCATAATTATGAGAGCTTCCTTGGACTCAGGGGAGGTACCTATGGACTGGAGATGTGCAAATGTGACCCCAATTCACAAAGGAGGTTCAAAGGCTGACACAAGTAATTATAGACCTGTTAGTTTAACTTCTGTTCCAGGTAAATTAATGGAGGCACTGGTTAAAGAAGCACTGCAGGATCATCTAGACAAGAATTCAGTTATAGCTCAGACGCAGCATGGTTTTGTTAAGGGCAGGTCTTGCCTGACCAATTTGATTGGATACTATGATGTAGTCACAAAAGAACTGGATGCAGGGAATAACTTTGATATTATATATTTGGATCTTAGAAAGGCTTTTGATACTGTTGCACATGGAAGACTGCTGCACAAATTGGAGCAGTGTGGCATTGGAGGCAAATTGCTGCTATGGATAAGGGGATGGTTGAGTGGCAGAAGACAGAGAGTGGTAATCAATGGACACTGCTCAACGTGGACTAATGTTATTAGTGGAGTTCCTCAAGGTTCAGTGTTGGGTCCGTTGTTGTTTTCGGTGTTTATGAATGATATTGATGATGGGATATCAAGTTTAATGTCCAAGTTTGCAGATGATACAAAGGTTGGCAGGGTCGTTAAGGACAATACTGACGCTATGCTGCTGCAACAGGATCTGGACAGGTTGAACAGATGGGCTGAGAGGTGGCAAATGAGGTTTAACATCGACAAATGTAAAGTGCTGCATATGGGAAACAGTAACCCCAGAGCAACGTATCAACTCTGCGGTACTACACTGACAGTGGTGGAGAATGAAAAGGACCTGGGGGTAATTGTGCAGGCAGATATGAAGTTCTCTGAGCAGTGCAGACGAGCTGCAAGAGTAGCTCATGGTGTCTTGTCAATGATATACAGGAATTTTTCTAGCAGGGATAAGGAGGTGATTATTCCCTTGTATAAGGCAATGGTAAGGCCACATCTTGAGTACTGTATACAGGTCTGGAGGCCTCATTTCAAGAAGGATGTAGAGCTGCTGGAACGGGTACAGAGAAGGGCAACAAGATTAGTAAATGGAACAAAGGGTTGCTCTTACGAAGAAAGGCTTAAGTTTTGCAAATTACAGAGTCTGGAGACTAGGCACCGGCGAGGTGATCTGATAGAGGTGTATAAGGCTTTGAATGGTTTGAGCATGCTCAATGCCAATGGGATTCTTCATCTTTCTCAGAATAATCACCTCAGAGGGCATAAATTCAAATTGAGGAAGGACGGATGTCGGATAGATGTGCGGAAATTTGCCTTTGGCCAGCGGGTGGTTGGTTGGTGGAACCGACTTCCATCACTGGTTGTTGAAGTTGATAGCCTAAACAAATTTAAAGCTCAACTGGACAGGTATTTCGAACGAACGGAGGGGTGAAATGGGAGTGGGTTTTTTTTTTTTTTTTTTTGTTTTTTTTGGCTGATGCTGAATAAGCTTGCTTTCTTGCATCATATGCCTCTGCTAATGCTAATGCTAATGCTAAATTATATAGTTAGTTCTAAGTACCAAAACAGTGAAAAAAAGTCCATATAAACAAGTCCAATTCTGAATGGTTATGGAGCTATATATGACTTTTTGAATTTTAAAAATGGTTTTGGAGTTTTGAACGGTAAAAAATAATAAAATAAATACGAATAAGCAAACATATACCTATTATAAATAACCATTTACCTTGGAACTTCCAATTCTTATTTATTTTTTATTATTTTATTGTTGAAGCTCTGCAGCCATTTTTGAATTGGCCCAGTATTTACAGAGGCGGACAAAAAAACTACATCACCTTAAAAAAAAGTAACATTTGTAATGAAATGTATAAGATACTGTTTGATTACAGTCATTTTGTTTGTCGCAAAGCAAAGGTATTGTGTCAGATAACACTTCTATTACATCAGACAGTAATTGCAAGGTACTGCATCAGCCATTTATATAAATACGGCATTGGAAGGGCATACACACTCATTAGCATCCTGTTTTGCGGAGCATATGTAAGCATGGCTCCATATGTTCAGTTGACACTAAGAAAAAAAAAGTGTAGATGTTGCTCTGTCCCAGGAAGGGCTTTCTATCGCTGATAAAATAGGCTGTAAACAGTATCCTGGGTGCTGAAATTAAAGAGTGAAACTGGTGATGTGAAGAGAAGACCTGGATCAGGCTGTAAGAGAGTGATTACGCCTTCCCAAGGTTGATATTTGAAACGGCTATGCCTTCATAATCGCCACGGTAGAGCTCCTGATCTAAAACTGGGCTTTGAGATGGCCTCTGGTGTTGAAGCAAGTACACAAACTATCCAAGGACTGCTTTTGGAATGTGGTTTGCATGCCTATCGACCCAATAAGAAGCCTATGTTGACCCAACAAATGAGGAAGAAGTACTTGCTTGGGCTAAAACGCATGTTTCATGAACAAAAGAGCAATGGGACATGGTCATCTTTTTGACGAATCGAAATTCAACCTGCATGGCTCGGATGGAAAGCGATATGTCAGCAGACGAAAATCGAAGGCATACTATCCTGACTGCAAAGTTCCCCGCCGGCCAGATGGTCTGGAGATGCATAACAAGCAAAGGGGTGGGGCGAATTAAGTTTATTAACGGAATGGTGAATGCTATCTAATTGCTATCTTGGAGGAGTGCCCGAAACCCGTTATTAGCGATTACTGCACAGATGTCCAAAACTGCATTTTTCAACAGGATTCAGCACCTTGAAGTAGACATGGCACTATTTACCAATTTGGTCAATCAAAACAATAAAACATTAACCACGTATCAGAAAAACGACTACATTACTATGGCTCAGTTAAAGGAATTGAAGGCCGGAACCTACAACATTCCTGAAGATATGTAGCACATTTAGTCTGAACCTTTGTTTATCAATATTATTTCATATATGAATTTGAATTATATAATTAACTTTTAATATCCTTTTGTGTTAGGCAAATTATGTATTACGTTAGCACATTATATGTGCTTATTCTTTCTTAACCATATAACAGTCCTAAAAATCACTTTCTGCATGAAAATTAAAAGCTCTCTATATATATAGTAACCACCTGTCTCAAGGCTTTGAAGTTTTACTGTATATACTAGCTAATAAAAATCTTTCCCCTGCTCGACATTTTTTACCCTTGGCAAGACAGGATGTGAAAAATATACTATTTCTCATAGTGCGAAACTACAACAATATTATTATTATTATTATTATTAGCCATATGGTGCAAGGATGTCTGAGGCTTATGCTGCACCAGCCAAAAAAGAATTTTCTGAATTACCCTGAAAAAAAAAAAGAGAGAGAGAGAGAGAGAGAGAGAGAGAGAGAGAGAGAGAGAGAGAGAGAGAGAGAGAGAGAGAAGAGAAGTAGAAAAGAATCACCAAGAAAGAGAAGAATGATGATATCCAGCCCCAGGACCTTGGGTGTGCCAAGCCCATACTCACCAGATGTGAGCCCCTGGGGTTGTATAAAAGAACAAAGAAAAAAATAGCTTAATCATTAATATTATGTCTATTCTTCTAATATTGCAGGGTTTTGTGATATATACTGCAGTCAAGAAAAAACAAACAAACAAATTTAAAATAATAATATCAAAATAATCAAAATTAGTAAATTTAATGCAGGTAAATTACTAATTTATCTGCATTCAATTTACTAAATTTGCCTGAAGTCTCAGAGCTTCCAGGTAAAACTGGTCATGGAGAAACTTAAAAAGGGTTTATATAGATGAAAAACACACCAACTGTTACAGGAAGATGGGTGGGGGAAGAACATAAACAGTTATAATACTACAATCAAACAAAACTCTCATCATCACAATCTAAGAGTATTATAAAACAAAAAAAAAAAAAAAAAAAAGAAGAAAAAAAAATCAAAAAAATCAAAATCACAGATCACATATTAGTCACTAACATATAAAACAATAAAATCCTCTACTCAAATACAGCCAATTTTCTTTTTGAGTAACAACTTATACTGTAGTTGAGCTCTCCACAAGTTTGAATCAATATCAAAAGAACATGCTGGATAAAACAAGTTGTTAATGGCGTTAATGACAGTATGCTACTGCAACGTTTCCAAAACTGTGTTCCACAAGATGTGAACAAGTGTTCCATGAAAAATAGTAATTAATAATTAAAAAAATAAAATAAAATAAATAAATTTTGCATATTTGTAGATTACACCACTTTGTATCATTATAATTTTTAACATTATATATTTTTTTGGTTATTAATATACTGGCATAGACTAATAATCAAACAGACTGCAGAATACTTTATTTTGGTAGGCTTTGCATAGAAAAGTACGAGTAGAGGTAATGATATCTATGAAAAAGTATCAATGTTGATCTAATATGCTATTCATATGCGATTTAGCTTGGAGTACATGGGATGAGGGGGGGGAGGAAGCAAACTAATATTATGAATCGTTTGAGTGGATGAAATAAAGTAGCCTTCCATTGACCTTGCATGTTTACATAGTGCTGGTAGTGCAGTGTGGATTGTCTTTGCAATTATGAGATTAGTTCTGTAGTAGTGCGGAAAACTAGTATGCATAACTAAATCCACTTGTATAAATACTTTTTTGATAATTATCAGTATATCGAAATATTATTATTAAAATAAATGACCATGGATTTGTGGTTGAAAAAACGAACTTTAAAAACAGAAGCAAGTACTTCTAGTAGCGCAACTGTGGTCAATGAAAACGAACATAATATTTTCACACTTCACAGTGAGGTTGAACAATCGCAGCCTTTTGTTCCCTGAAAATCTGAAAGGAGAAAAAAAAAACAACTAATAAAAGACCAAAACGAAAGTATGAAGACAGTTATTTGAATTTCAGCTTTACATGTGTTGTAAATAAAGAAGCTTCTGATGCACAGTGCATTGTATGTAATAAAAAACAGTTTTTGACTCCCACTAAACTTCGTAGGCATTTGAAACCAATCATGCTGAATATAAAGACAAAGATAAGTTTTTTTAAAAGGCATTGGGACTGAAAAATTCTAAACATTCAATGCTTAAACTTGCTAAAACAGACAATGAAAATGTAACAGAAGCATCTTACTGAGTAAGTTACTGTATTGAGCTTAACGGCAAAGCTCACACTATTGAAGAAACGCTTATCAAGCCTTGCGTGAAAGACATTGTAACATGCATATTAAACAAGCAGTCTGGTCAAAAAATTGATGCAGTACAATTATCAAATAATACTGTTATATGCCATATTAAAGATCTTTCTGATGACATAGAAAAAGAAGAGCTGGTTTGTCAACTGAAACTCTGCAGTGAGTGTTCATTGCAGATAGATGAATCCAATGACGTTTCAGGACTTGCCGTGCGACTAGTATTTGCCGGATATAGATTTAATGATACTACTGAAGACCTGCTCTTATGTGAATCTCTGCAAAGCAACATCACTGGGGAAGAAATATTCAACTGCATCAACAATTTTATCAGAATGCATGAAATTAGTTGTGGAAAATGTATTGATGTATGTACTGGTGGTGTTCAGGCAATGGCAGGGAAAATGAAGGGAACTGTGATGCAAATCTTAAATACAGCACCACAAAGCACTAACAGTCATTGCATCCTACACAGACAAGCTAAAAAAATACCAGCATATTTAAAAATTGTGCTGGACAAAGCCATAAAAATTATTAACTGTCAAATCTTGAAAACTTCAATCCAGATTATTTAAAATTGTGTGATGAAATGGGTAGTCAACATAAAGTGCTTCTTTTAAACACTGAAGTAAGGTGGCTATCCAGAGGCAAAGTATTTGTGCGACTTTTTTGAACTTCGTAGTGAACTACTGGTATTCTTCACTTCTGGTAATTCGGGACAAAATTTTATCGACTGTTTGACAAATTCCTCGTGGTTAGTTATTTGGTTTTTAGGAGCATTAGCAACTAAGGCCATATTGCGCCGGGATATGTGGTGGTCATTCCCTGACCTTGCCACATCTTCCGTATTTGGTGGTGATGGGCTCGAACCCCGGTCTAATCAAGAAGCGTGTGCTACGCACTGCTGCTCCTTCCCACCTGGCTAGGGAGGCACCTACAAATACCTCGTGGCAAATGAGACTTGCATATCTTGCACATATTTTTTCAAAATTAAATGAAATTAATCTGTCACTACAAGGGAAGAATCTGTCAATTTTTAGCATAATAGATATGGAATTTCATCCTTTAGAAAGAAACTTGGATTCTGGATATCTTCTGTAAAACCAAATAACTTTGACTGCTTCCCCACATTAGACGAATTTCTGATAGAAATAAATAAATTGTGAAGATGTTTCCAGCGCAATTTTACAACACTTATGTGACTTGCAGTCATCTTTATTAAAATATTTTCCAAAAACCACGAAATCAACGATAATTCTCGGATTTAAAATCACAGGCTTCACTATGCACAATTGTGAAAGCCTAACTGATTTAATTTCTGACTGTAATTTAAAACAAAAGTTTAATGAACTTCTGCTAAATAATTTTTGGAGTAGCTTAATATAACAGTACCCCAATATGGCTAAACGCGCAGTTCAAGGATTACTTCCTTTTGCTACAACTTATCTGTGTGAGACTGGCTTTTCCTAATATATTGCAACAAAACCTAAATATAGGAATAGACTTGATGCTGCACCTGTCATGAGGATTCAACTTTCCAGCATTATACCTGATATTAAATGAATCTGTGATTCAGACACAGAAACACCAATCCTATTAAAATGCAATTAATTTTTTCCTTTTAAAAATCATAATTCATGTTGTTTTGGTATATATGTATATAACTTTTCTAATGTAGAATATAGCTTTAATTTTCAACTGACTTTATAATTTTTATACATACAGTATAGTCCCGATTACCTGAGACCCAATTTTCCGAGGTTCCGTGTTATCCAAGCTAGGTCTTAGCTCAGTTTTTACATAAAGGCTAAGTGATGCCTTAAAGAGTTGTTTGTGTTCGTATGTATGATGAGAAAGATTGTAAGAACAGATCGTGCTGTGCTGATTCATGGAATTTCGATAACTCATCTCCCTCTGCACCTCTCCACCCACTCGCCACGAAACTTCAACAGTTTTATCTGTCGGGTTCAGTTTGACATCTCGTTCAAGTGATTTCGCTTATGACTAAAAAAAAAATTAAATTTTCTGTTAATACTCCGGCACAACAATCAGGTCAGTAGAATTTACAAATCATCAATACAAATATTTATCGTATTTAGTAGTCACAGGCTTAAACCCCAGTCCACTCAAGGACTGCTTGTTATTTGGTTTTTAGGAGCATTAGCAACTAAGGCCATATTGCTCTGGGATATGCGGTGGTCATTCCCTGCCCTTCCCGCATCCTCCGTATTTAGTGGTGACGGGCTCGAACCCCGGTCTAATCAAGAAGTGTGTGCTTCGCACTGCTGCTCCTTCTCACCTGGCTACGGAGGTGCCACTTAAGGAATGCATGCTATGCACTCTCGCCCTTGACCACTTGGCTACGTCAGGCCTACCACTAGTTTATCGGTTCTGTGTGGTTTCTTTATTTTATGCATGACAAGTGTAAAATGGAAACATGTTGTGGTTTCATTAGAGACTAAATCTGATGCCATCAAACGAGTAGACAAGGATGAAACAATTAAAAAGCTGGCTAGAGAGCTAGATGTAGGTGAAGTGACTGTAGATTGGGTGAGAAATCGACAGAACATTGAAAAATGGTGTTCACAGAAAAGTGAACACCATTTTTCTGAGAAAAGTGATGAGCACATGAGAAGAAAAACAATGAAAAAGGGAGAGTTTGAACAAATATCTGAAGCAATTTTTTGTGGTTCATGCAAATGAGACAGAAAGGAAGCCCGATTTCTGGACCAATTCTACAAGCAAAGGCTCTACAATTTCAGAAGTATTTTTGTGATGGTGATGAATAATTTACGGCTAAATTATTCATCACCAATGGGATGAATAATTTAGCGTGGGATGGTTAGGTTGATGGAAAAAGAGGTATGGAGTAAGACAGCTAAACATCACTGGAGAAAAATTATCTGCTTGTCACGAAGAAGTGCAGTCTTTTACCAAAAAGTTGGCAGAAGTCATAGAGGAGGAAGGTTTAAGTTTGGATCAAGTTTACAACTGAGACGAAACAGGTTTAAATTATCAAATGCTTCTGACCAAAACGCTCGCATCACAAGAAGAAAAAGCAGCACCTGGGTATAAATGTAGTAAGGAGAGAGTGACAGTGTTGGCATGTTCAAATGCTTCAGGAAGTCACAGGCATAAGTTGCTACTTATTGGAAAGGCTAAGAAACCAAGAGCCTTCAAACATGTACATATGGGAAAGTTTTCTTTGTAAGTATGCTAACCA
Organism: Mastigoproctus giganteus; assembly: GCF_048544385.1. NCBI lineage: Eukaryota > Metazoa > Arthropoda > Arachnida > Uropygi > Thelyphonidae > Mastigoproctus > Mastigoproctus giganteus. The sequence continues at coordinate 16,531,330 of NC_143582.1, forward strand.
ATCAAATGCATGGATGGATTCATGTTTGTCGAAAAAATGGTTCCATGAAGACTTCATTCCTGCAACAAAGAAATTTTTGGCAGAAAAGAAACTCCCAGAAAAAGCATTGTTGCTTCTGGACAATGCACCATCTCATCCAGATGAAACTGAACTAGTCTCTGGTGACATTAAAACTCTTTTTTTGCCTCGTAATGTGACATCTCTAATCCAGCCACTAGATCAATGTGTCCTGGAGACTTTGAAACGAAACTACAGATGATAACTTTTAAAACAACTCCTGCAAGATCTCGAAAATGGTGGAACTGTTGTTGGAAGCCTTAAAAACATAAACGTGAAAGATGTCATTTACTATTTACTGGCTGGCAGAATCATGGGAAGAAGTAAAAACATCAACTCTCGTGAAGTCCTGCAAAAAAAATTCTCACTCAGTGAAACCGAGGAAGAAGATGATGAATTTCCGCTTATAGAGCTAGTAAAAAGTCTTCCAAATTCAGAACCTATTATGGCAGAAGACATTCAAGATTGGATGAATAAGGATGAGCAACATGAGATACCGATGACATGATTATAAATTTAGTGAGTGAGGGAAAACGAGAATGAAGACGAAGATGATGTGTGTCCAGGAGAAGGCTCAAAAATTTTGCATATGGAAGGCCTAAATGCGATTGAGATCGCACTACAATACATTGAACAGCAGAATGAGAGTACGCCTGCAGATCTACTGTTGTTGAGATGCCCGAGAAACACTGCAGCGAACAAGTGAGAAACTTCTTTAAAACAGAAGACTCTGAAAGACTTTTTTCTAAAGCCTGATGGTGTAATCACGATGATGCATGTACAGTACTGTATGTACAGTATAATACTATGTAAGTAAATAAACACAGGCTAAGGTAAAGAAAGCTTACACGAGAAGAACGAAAAATTTCGGCAAAGTTTAGCTGTGAAAGTACAGTACTGTATACTGTACTTTGCCATACCGGACTTAATAGTGTTGCTTGGTCAGTAAACAGACAGTGGATGTTATCGGTCTGTAGTAGAAGTCGAGAACGATATACTGATTGACAGGTAAGTGTGACAAACGATGTACTGATTGGTGCATGAACAGAAGAGGTGATAACATTGGTTTTGGAATAAACGGCATATAGATAATATTAGTGATGAATCCTTTAAAGCTGAATTTTTTGATGAAATCTAAATTGATAAGACCAAAACTGTACTGTTTTAAGTGCAATAATTATTTTATAATTGAATCACGAATAGAGTCAAGTGGAAGTGGAAAGTTCTGGCATTGTAAAATATGTTCTGTGTGTGCGAGTGTCTTTAAAAATAAAATAAAAAATTTCAAAATAAAAATACAGTAATAACAAACAAATTATCCTCTAGTCCACCCATGATTCTATAGAATAAAGGTCAGGTTACCCCCTCCACTTCGGGAGAGGGTTCAAGCTCCCATGGGATTCAATTTCTACTCCTGACGGATAACACCCACTGTCTGTTTACCAAGCGAGCAACAATACAAATACCATCAGGGCAAATTAGTTCCACTGGTAAACCACTCCGAAATTTGCCGTACTTGTCGTGTCAGCTTTCTTTACCTTCGGCAAAAATACAATTACAGTATGTAATTAGATACATGTATTCTTTTTCTTACAGTAGATATGTATGTACATGTACTTTCTTATTAATTTTAGGAATGAGGGAGATCCTAGAGGGGAGGTGAACATTGTCGCAAGGTCAGTATACGAAAATTTTCCACGTTAACCGAGTTTGACCATATCCGAGCTGTTCTTGGTCCACATTAGCTCAGATAATTGGAACTGTACTGTATATATATTTATTTTGATTTTGTTTTCGAAAATAAAATGCATTTGAGCATTAATTATGTTTTTTATTTAAAAACCAAATAGCCACAAAAGGATACAAGTGTTCTGTAAATATACTGTAAGATGAAAAGTGTTCCCTGCCTAAAAAATTTTGGGAAATGCTGCACTACCGCAACAGGACCTAGAAAAGTTGGGAAGATGGGCTGAGAGGTGGCAATTGAAGTTTAACATTGACAAATGCAAAAATACTACACATGGGCAACCCCAGAGTAATGTACCAACTGTGTGGTACTGCACTCAGGGTAGTCTTTTTCATTCTCCACTACTCTGAGTGCAGTACCCTGTGTGGTACTGCACTCAGGGTAATGGAGAATGAAAAAGACTTGGGGTAATTGTGAAGTCAGATATGAAGTTTTCTGAGCAGTGCAGACAGGCTGCCAGAGCAGCTCATACAGTCTTGTCAAAGATATACAGGAATTTTGCTATCAGGGATAAGGAGGTGATTAGCCCCTTGTATAAGGCAGTGGTCAGGTCACACCTTGAGTACTACATACAGGTCTGGAGGCCTCATTTTAGGAATTGAGAAAAGACAGTTGTAGAACAGATGTGCTGAAATTTGCCTTTAGCCAGCAGGTGATTGATTGCTGGAACAACCTTCCATTGATCATTGTTGTTGTTTGGTTTTTAGGAGCATTAACAACTAAGGCCATATTGCTCCGGGATATGCGGTGGTCCTTCCCTGACCTTTCCGCATCCTCCGTATTTGGTGGTGATGGGCTCGAACCCTGGTCTAATCATGAAGTGTGTGCTACGCACTGCTGCTCCTTCCCACCTGGCTACGGAGGCGCCTATTGATCATTGTGGAAGTTGATAGCTTAAATAATAATTCAAGGAAGAACTGGAGAAACTTTTGGAGTGAATGGATGGGTGAAACGGGAAGGGCTTTTTTTTTTTTTTTTTTTTTTTTGGGCTGATACCATATAAGCTTGCTTTCTTACATCATATGCCTCTACTAATGCTAATAGTTCAGGGTCCCCATACAGAGTAGGCCGAACGAACATCCAAGGATTTAGACCATAACCCAGTCCTACAATGAATACATATGATACAATTTGGAAGTCACACAGCTTTTTGATTGATGGTGTTCTAAGATTTTCCAATAACAATGTCATAGACTGAATAATTGGTAGTCCAAGTTCATCAGACAGCTTTAGAACAAAATACAATCTACTATATTAGAACTGAAAGAAAGGAACATATGAAATATAAAAGAAAGGAAAAGATTGGTATGATGTCTGGTATGAAATATGGTACTTTATGGGGCAGAAACAGGGCCACTGAGAATAGAAGCTATTAGAAGATTGGAAAGTTTTGGGATGTGGGTATGGAGGAGGGGAAATAAAAGATAAGATAGGTCAATAAAGTGGGGAATGAGGACATTTTGAGAAAGCTGGACAAAAGAGATGTTTGAGTGAAATAAACAGCAAGCAGATGAGAAATTGGATTGGACATAAGTTGCAAGGTGAGGGAATGATGAAAGATTTGATAGAGGGGAAAGGCCAGAAGGAGACTGAGGAAAACTGTGATAGATGAATTGGGAGGAGTTGTGAACATGGAGAGACGAAGTAGTCAAGAATATGGAGAAGTGCTTTTTGTGTTGTATGCTTGGACCAGTCCATGGCAGAACACTAATGATGATGAAAATAGCACAAGTGAAATTATGATTATATTCTTGAAACAAAAGCTCATACTTTAATGATATAAAATATTTAGGAAATACTCTAAAACCACAAACTTAAAGAAGAATTTCCTCTAAATTTATTAAAAAAAAAATACAAATTTTTGTAGCTGTTTCATTCAGTATCCCAACAAAATGTTTAAGGATGTTAACGGCTTTTGTTTTATTTTCATAACTTTTTAAGCGATTTATTCAAATGTAATTCGTAGGTGATAATTTTTCCTTTTCCCTCTTTTGAAACTTTAGAATGCTTGCACACTAATCATGTTTCTAATATCTAATTCATAAATCATTTTTGAAATGCATTGACTAAACACACAGGAATTTATTTAAAATAAGTGTGAATTACTTATCAGTAATTCACACTTATTTTAAATAAAAAACAGGCTGCTTACATACATCTTAAATCTAAATCACCATCTGAACTGGGCAATATTATCACTTTGTCTAGGGAATATTAAACTTATTGGAGGACAAAAATTCAATATTCTCTTGAAGAATATTGAATCCAGAAGAATATTCTGCAACATTTATTGTCAATGTACAGAAAATGAGAATTCATTATAGAGCATGTTAACACTTGAATATTTTTATTACAATTTATTAAGACAAACAGATAAGACACTAATTTTAAAAAATCTATATAACTGGAATTTTATCTATTGCAACTGAACCATCTAATTATATTAACTAACACATAAAATAGTACTCACACTCTTTGGAAAATAATCGCTTTCTTTTATCTCCACTTTGAGATTCTTGATTTTCAATCAAATCATCATCAAACTACAGTCACAAAAATACAATAAATATCAGATGTTTTAAATAAATATGATGAATATTTTTTTTTTTAAATTAATTTATCTAAATCACATTATGAAAGTATAGAAGGCAATTAAATTATTAGAACTTTTATAAAAAAAATTCACTCTTCAATATGAATTTAATTAAATTACTATAATCCCTCTGAAGAATTCAAACTTTTCAATTATGCAAATAAGCTTATAATTCTTCCTCCTCCTGAATAAATATGTTTTTTATATAATTATTCTAATAAATTTGCCACCCTTTGTGCCACCCCACATACTTCAAATATGTATACCTTTGAAGTATGTATTAATACACATCACAAAAATGCTATGATTATACAAAATAAAATCTTAGGGAGAAAAATACCAGAACAAATGTAAGAGATGATGGGTTCAGTTGTTTAGATTGGTGTCAAAACAGTATGAAAAAATCAGTACTGCCCACAAGCTATAATTGTTCTAAGATTAGATTATTTTCAAGGTGGGAAAAATAAATGAATTATTAATCAATTAATGTTTCACAACATATTGTAAAGACTGCCTCTTATAACATGTGAACAATACATAAATTACAAAACTTTTTGCTACCCTGCCAATATCATAAAATCCACATGTTAAGGTATAAAAAATAATAAGTATCAAAACAGGTGGCACTCCAAAGGCACATTTGATGCAAAAGAGAAGACTGGATTGCACTGTGATTTATATATACATGATAAGATAGTTTTAAGAACAAAATTTCAAATTATATTTTAATGGCATCAGAGCTTGTTGCTCTTAGTTTTAAAACAAATTGAATTATTATTTTTTAACAGCACCATGGCTTGCTTATTTTGTCTCTAGAAATGTAGGTTTGTGGGCTAATCTAGACATTAACAGAGAAAAAAAACATTACTTCCTCTAACGAAATCAGAAAACTATAGCTTTGATTGAGGATTTTGTAAATTCCTTCAATCATCAATGGAATCAAACCCAGATCTCTTTAAATGAGTGGTAGACAATGATGTATCATGCTAAGTTGCCACAGAAAACAGTTTTAAGAACAGAGAAAAAAATTTTTTTTAGGTCATTGAGGTTCAAAGCCTGTATAAATAGGAAAAGCTGAACATTGAGCTATAATAAATCATTATAAAAAGGAGTTATCAAACAAGGATATTCATAAAGACAGTAAATACATCAGGAAAATCTGCCCCATTTAAACAACTATTAAAAATTGGTGACTAAATTTAAACATGGCAGAACCAGCCTCAAAGATGAATAGCACAATGAATGCTCACTAAATGCATCATTTAAGTCCATGGAATGGCGATGGATGATCAGTGAGTAACTGTTAAATAAATGATAATGGTTACAGACTAGGGAAGTGGAGGACAGAAGCTTATTAAACTAACAGGGAGCGTAGTGATTTTGTAATAACTGAGAGCAAAGTGGAGGAGAAATTGTTGAAGTTAAACATAAGAAAGGCACCTGGGGTGAATGGGATCTATCCAGTTATATTAAAGGAGGTGGCAAAGGAAGTAAGCAAACCCTTAGCTATAATTATAAGAGCATCCTTGGACTCGGGGGAAGTCCCCACGGACTGGAGATGTGAAAATGTATCCCCAATTCACAAAGGGGGATCAAAAGGTGTCGCGAGTAATTACAGACCTGTCAGTTTAACTTCTGTTCCGGGGAAAAAAAATGGAGTCACTAGTGAAAGAAGTATTGCAGGATCATCTAGACAAGACTGCAGTAATAATTCAGACACAGCATGGGTTTGTTAAGGGAAAGTCTTGTCTGACAAATCTGATTGGATACTATGATATGGTTACAAAGGAACTGGATGCAAAAAATAATTTTGATATCATATACTTGGATTTCGGGAAAGCTTTTGATACTGTTGTGCATGGAAATCTACTGTAAATTGGAGCAGTATGGTATTAAAGGCAAGTTGCTACAAAGGATAAAATGGCAGTTCAGTAAGAGAAGAGAGAGAGAGAGAGAGAGAGAGAGAGAGAGAGAGAGAGAGTGGTAATCAATGCAGATCTGCTCTTTGTGGACTAATGTTATTAGTGGAGTCCTCCAGGTTCGCATTGGGCCCACTTATCAATAATCAATGTATATTTATCAATAATATTGATGATACAAAAGTTGGAAGCACTGTTAATGACAGTAATGGCCGTGTGCTACTGCACCAGGATCTAGAAAGATTGGGCAGATGGGCTGAGAAGTGGCAACTGAAGTTTAACATTGGCAAATGACCCCAGAAGTAACCCCAGAGAAATGTACCAACTGTGTGGTACTACACTTAGGGTAGTTGTTGTTATTTGGTTTTTAGGAGCAATAGCAACTAAGGTCATATTGCTCCGGGGATATGCGGTGGTCGTTCCCTGACCTTTCCGCATCCTCCATATTTGGTGGTCACGGGCTCAAACCCAACTTAGGGCAGTAGAAAATGAAAAAGACCTGGGAGTAATTGTGCAGTCAGATATAAAGTTTTCTGAGCAGTGCAGACAGGCTGCGAGAGCAGATCATTGGGTATTGTCAATGATATACATGATTTTGCTAGTAGGGAAAAGGTGATTATCCCTTTATATAATGCAGGGGTCAGGCCAAGCCTTGAGTACTGTATACAGGTCTGGAGGCCTCATTTTAGGAAGGATGTGGAGTTGCTTGAGCGAGTACAGAGAAGGGCAACAAGATTTGCGAGGGGAACGAAGGGGTCCTTACCAAGAAAGGCTTAAGTTCTGTAAATTGCAGCATCTGGAGACTAGGCACCTGTGAGGTGATCTGAATGCGGTTTATGAGACCTTGAAATGGTTGAGCAGGCTCAGTTCTGATGGGATTCTTCCTCTTGTTCAGATACGAACCTGAGGGGGCATAAATTCAAGTCGAGGAAAGACAGTTGTAGAACAGATGTGCGGAAATCTGCTATTAGCCAGTGGGTAGTTGATTGGTGGAACAAACTTCCATCTTTATTGTGGAAGTTGATAGCTTAAATAAATTCAAGGAGGAACTGGACAAACTTTTAGAGAGAATGAATGTTGAAATGGTGTGTTTTTTTTTTTTTTTTTTGGCTGATGCTACATATACTTGCTTTCTTGCATCACGTATCTCTACTACTACTACCTTCTGGCCAGTGGTGTAATTATGAATAAAACATAGCTACATCACTACTAATCAGAGTCAAACCTGCAACTAAAACCAGTGGAAGCATGCCGACTCACTACCTCCAAAGAAGGCCAAGGAAGTCAAGTCTTGTCAGTGTGCAAGGTCATGGTATCTATTTGTTGGGATTCTAAAGCGATAATAATGATAGATTATTTTACAATGGGACAAACATTATACAGACAATACCACACCAACTTAGTAAGTAATTTATGAGATACAATCAAGTCAAAGAGGCCAAGAAAGGTGTCTAAAGGTGTTTTGTTTCACCAAGACAAGGCACCTGTTCACATATCAAGCTGTTGCCATGCTACAATTCATCGGGCTGGTTATGAACTGTTGTCCTGCACACCATACTCACTAGATCTAGTTCCACCTGATGTCCACATATTCTCAAAACTAAAAACCAACATATCTGGCATGAAATTTGAGTCAGATAATGAGGCGATAGAACACACACACACACATTTTCTCAGGATCTTCAAGAAAGTGACTACAAAACTGGGTTCATGAATATGGAGCATCACTGGAAAAAATGCATTGAGTTACAAGACGACATTTAAAAATATAAAAATAGTGTAAAGTTAATATCTGATAACTCCTTCTATGCTAGGCTAGAAACTTATCAAACAACCATCATAGATTAAACGCAGTTGTTGCTACTGTTTGTTTGTTGTTGCTATTATTTGATTGTTATTGCTACATTAGCTGCTGTGGCCACACTGTAGCTCTCATGTGACCATAATTAATCTGTAAGAGCTTGTAAGATACTTTTACATGGCGAAAAAAAAAAATGTTTATTCATTGAGGTTCATTTTTATTTATTTGGTTTTAATTTCAGGTAGAAAAAACCTGTGGTATATTATTTCTATCACCAAAAATGTGTTTTACACTAAGAGAAGCCTTGGGCTTTTGTCATTGACTTAAAAGCTATTGTTCTTTCTTCTGTAAAGAATGGACACCCTAGGATTAAATGTTAATAAATGTTTGTGATATGTGGCATAAATTGCACTTTAGTAGGCCTTTGGTTCTCAGGAAATATGAACATGTAAGGTAGTAGTAGTAGTAGTGGCATGTGATGCAAGAAAGCAAATGTATGAGCTTATGCAGCATCAGCCAAAAAAAAAAAAAAAAAAATCACCCCATTCCCTCCAAATGCCTGTCCAGTTACTCCTTAAATTTATTCAACCTATCAACTTCCACAACGACAGATGGAAGTTTGTTCCAGCAATTAACCACCCGCTGGCTAAAGGCAAATTTCCGCACATCTATTCTACATCTGTCCTTTCTTAATTTGAATTTATGCCCCCTTAGGTTCGTAATCTGAACAAGTGAAAGGATCCCATCAGAATTCAGCGTGCTGAACCCATTCAAGGCCTTGAATGGGTTCTCCAGCCACTGCAATTTGCAGAACTTAAGCCTCTCTTGATAAGAGGATCCCTTCATTCCCCTCACCAATCTTGTTGCCCTTCTCTGTACACGCTCAAGTAAATCTACATCCTTCCTAAAATGAGGCCTCCAGATCTGCACGCAGTACTCAATGTGTGGCCTGACCATTGCCTTATACAGAGGGACAATCACCTCCTTTTCCCTGCTAGCAAAATTCCTATATATCATTGACAAAACCCCATGACCTGCCCTGGCAGTCTGTCTGCATTGCTCAGAAAACTTCATATCTGCCTGCACAATTACTCCCAGGTCTTTTTCATTTTCTACCACCTTAAGTGTAGTACCACACAGTTGGTACATTTCTCTGGGGTTACTTCTACCCATATGCAGTACTTTGCATATGTCAAGGTTAAACTTCAGTTGCCACTTCTTAGCCCATCTGCCCAAATTATCTAGATCCTGTTGCAGTAGCACACTGCCATTACTGTCATCAACAACCCTGCCAACCTTTGTATCATCTGCAAACTTCGACACTAAGCCTGATATACCTTCATCAATATCATTGATAAATATACAAAACAACAGCGGACCCAACACTGAACCCTGTGGGACTCCACTAATAACATTAGTCCAAGAAGAGCAGCACCCATTGATTACCACCCTCTGTCTTCTCGCACTTAACCATCCTTTTATCCATTGTAGCAACTTACCCTTAATACCATTCTGCTCCAATTTGTACAATAGTCTTCCATGCGCAATAGTGTCAAAAGCTTTCTTGAAATCCAAATATATGATATCAAAATTATTTTTTGCATCCAGTTCCTTTGTAACCACATCATAATATCCTATCAAATTTGTCAGACAAGACTTTCCCTTAACAAACCCATGCTGTGTCTGAATTATTGCTGCAGTCTTGTCTAGATGATCCTGCAATGCATCTTTAACCAGCGACTCCATTATTTTACCCGGAACAGAAGTTAAACTAACTGGTCTGTAATTACTCGTGTCACCCTTCGATCCCCCTTTGTGAATTGGGGATACATTTGCACATCTCCAGTCCGTGGGAACCTCCCCTGAGTTCAAGCTCAGGGGAGTTTCCCCGGATGCTCTCATAATTATGGCTAAGGGTTTGCTTAGTTGCTTTGCTGCCTCCTTTAATATAACTGGATAGATCCCATCTACCCCAGGTGCTTTTCTTACATTTAACTTCAACAGTTTCTCTTCCACTTTGCTCTCAGTTATTACAAAATCATTAAGTATCCTGCTACAATTTGATAACCTTCTGCCATTTTCAAACCTTAATAATTCCTCACGTGTGAATGTAGATGCAAAATACTCATTCAGTTTGTTTGCTATCTGAGCAGGATCATCAACAGTCGAACCATCGATGTCAAGTGGACCAATCAGATTCATCCCCTTCCTTTTAGAGTTTATATAAGTAAAGAAATCCTTGCTGTTTTTCTTAGCATCTTTTGCCAAGGATTTCTCGTAATCTGCCTTCTCCTGCCGAACCTCCTTTGTGACCTGATTACAGATTAACTTATATCTGCCATAGGCTTCTGAGGTATGTGTATAGTATCTTGAATCTGTTGAATGCTACTCCTTGTTTGATTGTTCTTTCAATTGGATTGCAGTTTGTAAGTTTTGAGACTGATTCTTCCATATTTGCTGCCTCTGTTTCTTGCTACTGATTTGAATCTTGTATTCATAGTCTGCATGCAGTACTCTGAAGGTTGGATTTATGAGGTCTACTGCTGCTGTTTGTTCATTTTCTTTAATTCTCACATGCCTAGGAATCCAGCAAAACATTATACTTTTTTTGTCTGATGAGTTTGTTTGATGTAATTTTAATTGTCTCAGGATCAGATGACGACTCTTAGCATCATATTGTACAACTTGTATTACAATGAGGGAAGTTGTGAAAATCGGACATTTGGATACTTTTGGTGCCATTTCTAACCTACAGCTAATTGTACTGCTTGTAGTTCAGCATTACAGACACTAAACTTTGTCTAAGCTAATAATAAAATTATTATTATTAGCCACATGGTGCAAGGAAGCCCAAGGCCCATGCTGAACAAACCAAAAAAAAAAAAAAATTCTGAATTTAATAATAAGAAATAAATAAATACAAACAGAAGACAAAACAGGAGGAGGATGTCCCACACAACCTTGGATCAGAATGTGGATGACTATACCAAAATCAATATACTTCGCATGAAAAGAGTGGAGGTTCTTGGTAACAAGCCTCATGAGCTTAACTATGCATCTGGGAAAGCTAAAGTCGCTATATTTTTGCTGTTATGCTTAATCAAGTTTTATCACTTTTCTACTTTTATCACTTTTCAAAAAATAAATTATGAAAATCAGGACTGAATGACTTTCAAACCACCCTGTTAATGCACACAGTAACTCAAGTAAATTTTTCCCACACCTAATAATTCGCCAACTAAAAACAAACTTTTGTTTGCTCAACCTTTAAAGACGTAAATTAAAGGCATAGTCTGTGAGGGTAGCACATTTCTTTTTTTTTTTAATGCTCCTGTTCGTTATTCTAGTTTTTGAGTAAAATCCTTCTGAGTACCTTCAAATGACATCAGACTCTCGTTTCCAGTCAGATTTTGTAAGACAATAGTAGTAGTAGTAGTGGTATGTGATGCAAGAAAGCAAGTGTATGAGCTTATGCATCAGCCAAAAAAAAAAAAAAAAAAAACACACCATTCCCTCCAAATGCCTGTCCAGTTCCTCCTTAAATTTATTTAACCTGTCAACTTCCACAACAACAGATGGAAGTTTGTTCCAGCAATTAACCACCCGCTGGTTAAGGCAAATTTCCACACATCTATTCTACATCTGTCTTTTCTTAATTTGAATTTGTGCCCCCTTAGGTTCGTAATCTGAACAAGTGAAAGGATCCAATCAGAATTCAGCATGCTCAACCCATTCAAGGCCTTATACACCTCAATCAGATCACCGCGCAGGTGCCTAGTCTCCAGCAACTGCAATTTGCAGAACTTAAACCTCTCTTGGTAAGAGGATCCCTTCATTCCCCTCACCAATCTTGTTGCCCTTCTATGTACACGCTCAAGTAAATCTATATCCTTCCTAAAATGAGGCCTCCAGACTTGTACGCAGTACTTAAGGCGTGGCCTGACCATTGCCTTATACAGAGGAACAATCACCTCCTTCTCCCTGCTAGCAAAATTCCTATATATCATTGACAAAATCCATGACCTGCCCTGGCAGCCTGTCTGCATTGCTCAGAAAACTTCATATCTGACTGCACAATTACTCCCAGGTCTTTTTCATTGTCTACCACCTTAAGTGTAGCACCACACAGTTGGTACGTTTCTCTGGGGTTACTTCTACCAATATGCAGTACTTTGCATTTGTCAAGGTTAAACTTCAGTTGCCACTTCTTAGCCCATCTGCCCAAATTATCTAGATCCTGTTGCAGTAGCATACTGCCATTACTGTCATTAACAACCCTGCCAACCTTTGTATCATCTGCAAACTTCAACATTAAGCCTGATATACCTTCATCAATATCAATGATAAATATACAAAACAATAGTGGACCTAACACCGAACCCTGTGGGACTCCACTAATAACATTAGTCCATGATGCAGGCCATATGAATGTCAGCTGTAAAGCAGTTTGTTTAGTCATCAGTGAGACGAGTAGTCTGTGTTTACATTTTTTTTTTTAAAATTTTTTGTAGTATCTTCAATGTATTGACAGAGAAATGGATTCTCGACTAGGATAATCAAAACGGAATACAATGAACCCAGATAATCCTGATTAGGTCATCCAACTACAACAAAAAAGTTTGTGGATACTACTCAATTGCCCATAAATTAAATCATTTTCTTTATTTTACTAAAAACATGCAATTTTTAAAATCTAATCATACTACATTGGTTCAATACTTCCAGTAATAACATAGTTGGTTAATCTTTAGAATATGAGTTGCAATCCCATGAATCTGAGACTACAAGTGATAGGCAGTTGCTCATGTAGACTGCTAAGCACCACAATTTTGTTAGAGAATGCTGTTTCTCAATACTGCCAGCAGGAATACAATGTTCAGGCTCGTAAACCTGATATGTTTTTTTAGCAGACAAACAATTTTGAGACTTTTCCCTCCAGTACAGCTTTATATTCGGTTAGTCAAAAAAAAAAAATTATGTTAGTTCATGTCACTAATTTGGGATGGATTCAAGTGAAGAATGGTATCTGGTTCAGTGTACAGTATTGTTTGCGGTCAGGGTATTTTGCTTGAATCTTTCTTGAATTAGTGGCATAACATAAGCTAACCATTTTTGACTTAATGAAAATAATCTATGAAAAAAAAAACCAAACTTCTGTAACCTTCAGAATACAGCTTTTCATGCATTCAACAAAAAAAAAAAAGGAAAAAAATTCCCCCCAGGACTAGCTCATCCAATCAGCAAACTGGTGGCAGAGAAAGACTTGCCTATCTTTTATAGTTGCAAAGCTCCATGGGATTGTGCCTCATATTCTAAAGATTACCCACATAATTTTCGTGTTTTGATATGTTAATAAATAAAAATTCGGCTGAACTCCAGATTATGGGTACACCTTGTCACCGCGTTGCTGGCGTGGCCAAATTCGGGACGGAATTCAAGCAAAGGAAGTGTGGGTATTTTAATGGACTTTCAATTTTCGCTAGTGAAAAAAAGGTTAGGTTGATTATTCCAGTAATTCGGGGAGGATTTAAAGCAAAAGAAACCACTTCCTCCTGGGGTGTACCCATAATCTGGAATAAAACCAAAAATTCTAGTAAAAAAATGAAGTTGACTTTTATACTTTTTATTTTAAAATGACTTTGAAATCTGATGTTATATTAATGGCCTATTTAGTAATTTGCTATTCGACAATGGAATTCTGTTCGGCAAATAACACAGAAGATTATTGGTTTCTACGGCTCCAACTCGAATATGTGTATAATAAAATCAGGTGGACGGTCAGACGTGTCATGTCACAAATCAGTACGTCAGTATAGCCTAATCAGATTCCCTTTCAAATATCCAATTTCTAATCTGCAACTTGCAGTGCAGAAATCAAGACAATAACACACGGTCACCAAACGGTTTCCTGGTGTTTCTGATTATTAAAAAAAAACAATTTCTGTTCATTCTCGAGACGTCCGACCCCAAAAGAGGCAACTTTGAGGCACGTGGTCAGTTATTAATAGATCCCGATGGCGGCACACTATACGAATACAACTAACACATCTGTGGAAATTATTCTAATATTTAGTTCTGTGTAAAAACACGAGGTATCAAAAACATTGAGGAATAAATCACAACTTACCGTTTCCGTAGTACCCTGATCATAACCATCATCTAACGCAGAAGCCATATTGCTATGACATGCAGCGTCCTCTACATGAAATATATAGAAACTTTTTGCATGCATAATTCTTTTTATATACTGTATACTGTTTATCTAAACTTTATATGAAGGTTATTTATGCTGTTGTAAGTAGTGCAACAAAACAACAGCATTATATATGCTGTTGTTTTGTTGTTGTTGTAAGTAGGGTGTTTTAGGAGCATCAGCGACTAAGGCAATATATGCTCCGTATGTATAGGGAAAAAGAAATCCAAAGAAGAAAAAATTAGTCAAGAAACACTTGTTACGATGAACCAAAGGCGAAAAATGAAGAGCAAGATAAACACTGACAAGGAGAAAATTTATACTGAGTTATGCAAAGCCATTAGAAAGAGACTCAGAGAGAACATAAGAAGATTTAACACAAGAAAAGTAGAACAAGCATTAAGGGAAAAACAAAGGATTTAAATCAGCAGCCATGAGCAGTAATGCAGAAAAACAAATGATACTGAAACTGAAGAGTAGCGATGGTGTACTTATAAACAGCAGAGAAGGCATAATTCAAACAGCAGAAGATTACTATAGAGAAATATACAAGGAGCGAGGGAATAATGCCAGCAGTGGGGAAGATGGATTGCAAATTAGCAACTCATACGACATACCCGATATTCTTCCTGATGAGGTAGAACATGCTTTGAAGAAAATGAAGAATCAGAAAGCCCTGGGAGAAGATAAAGTTACTGTAGAGTTGTTAAAATTGGGAGGAAGAGACATAACACAAAAACTGGCAAGGCTCTTCACAAAGTGCATTAGAAAAGGTGTGACGCCTAAGTAGTGGAACAGTGCAATTATAGTTTTGCTGCATAAGAAAGGAAATAAATCAGAAATTGGAAATTATGGATCAATTAGCTTGTTTAGTTTGTTATCCCACATCTACAAGTTGTTCACAAGGGTCATTACTAACAGCTTAGAAAGAATACTTGATGAGAATCAACCGAAAGAGCAAGCTGGCTTTAGGACAGGATTCTCAACTATGGATCATCTTCACGTAATATCACAGCTAATGGAGAAAGAAAATGAATATAAAACACCACTATGCCTGGCATTTGTGGATTATGAAAAGACATTTGACTCCATAAGGCAATATGCTGTACGCTGTCAATGCATACAGCATATTATGCTGTTTGGAGTCAATGCTGTATGCATTGACTCCAAAGAGCATAAGGCAATGTTTCGGGTACTGGAAAGACAAGGCATACCCCACATATGTATGATTTTGAAGAAAATATGTTAATATGTTTGAAGAAAATATGTTTGAAGAGAATGCTACCTCCTTTATTAGACTAGACAAAGACAGTAGCAAATTTAAAATCGAGAAAGGAGTTCGACAAGGAGACACAATATCTCCGAAGCTGTTTACTGCTTCCCTTGAGGAAGCTTTCAGAAGATTAGACTGGCCGCAGAAAGGAGTCAATGCGAAAGGAGAGTACCTAAACCATTTACGATTTGCAGTTGCATTTTGGTCATAAGCCCAAAGGATTAGAGGAAAATCGTAATCAGTTATGCACAGTTAGTAAGGATTGTGGACTAAATATGAATATGGCTAAAACAAAAGAAATGATGAACAAGTATACCACAGAAAAGGAAATTATGATTGAAGGAGCAGTAATTGAAAAGGTGGAGTCATATACTTATCTGGGACAAGTTATTAGCTGTAATAATGATAAATGGCTGGATATCAAGAGAAGAATAAATTTTGGATGGTTTGCATTCAGGAAATATAGTCACATACTGAAGAGCAATATCCCAGTTTGTCTGAAACGTAAAATAATGAACCAATGTATACTCCCCACCATGACTTATGGGAGTGAAACTTGGGCACTCACCAAACGAATGGAAGAGAAGCTTAGAACTACACAGCGAAGAATAGAACGAATTATATTGGGAATCAGACTGTTAGATAAGAATAGAAATACATGGATTAGGTAGCAAACTCAAGTAAAGGACATTCTTATCAAAACTAAAGAACTAAAATGGTCTTGGGCAGGACACATAGCTCAAAGATATGATGACAGATGGACTAAGAAAATAACAGAATGGTACCCAAGAGGAGCTAGGAGAAAACCTGGAAGACAAAGTCGGAGATGGATAGATGAAATTCACGAGTTTGTGGGTAGTCAATGGATGGCCAGTGCCCAAAACAGAAGGAACTGGAAAGTTGCTGGAGAGGCCTTCATCCTGCAGTGGATTGGAAATGGATGATGATGTATTGTCTGCAAATTGCGTATGTTCTGAGGTAGATTTTTTTTTTACTGGACGAAAACCCGTAGTTTCCGGGAGAAAAAACCATGTGTCCTCGCCTGAGACAAATATACTCAGCCATGTTGCGAAGAAGACCTATAAAAATTCCTCACGTTATCCATGGGACTTGAACCCAGGAAGTTTCCACCAGGTGTGGAGAGGGCAGCGATTCTAGTAACTGTGTTACCCAAGAAGGCTGGATTGGATTATTTGTAAACTGCACCAAAGCAGCAAGGGCCATAGGGCTTCATTATATGAGTATCAATGCCAGATTAAGATACGGGCTAGCAGGGCTGTGGCCAAGAATGCCATTCGTTAAGGGGGGTCCAAATTTTACAAATCATGAAAAAAAAAAAAAAAAAAATATATATATATATATATATATATATATATATACACCGATGAGCTAAAACATTTTAACCAGCGAGTCGTTATGCAAATCGAAGTAACTACAATGAACTACGGCGCATGCGCGGGTAGGGAAACGGTAGAAAAAACACCTGCTACTGAATCCCTTCACCCTGGATGAACTCAGCGTGGCCGCTAGTAGTGTCAGAAATAGAAAATGCCCGGGCCTCGATCTTATTGAGCCTGAAATACTCAAGAAAACCGTGGAATACAATCCGCACCTACTCCTAACACTATACAATAGATGCTTGGAAACAGGACATTTCCCAACTGCATGGAAAACAGCAAATTTAAAACTAATACTGAAAAATCCTACCAAAAATCCAGAATTTCCGGATTCATATCGACCCATCGCACTGCTCCCAGTGGCAAGCAAATTGTTTGAAAGATTACTCCATGTGAGAATTATAAAACACTATGAAGCGGCAGGCCTACATGCCAGAAATCAGTATGGCTTCAGACCAGGATCCTCAACCGTGGACGCACTGGGAAACTTGCTAAGGATCTTCCAGGATTGTAGACGAAAGTATCTGCTGCTCATCTCTGTTGACTTTGCTGGGGCGTTCGATTCACTTTGGTGGCCAAGCGTCCTGGCAAGGTTGAGGGAGGCTGAGGTGCCTCTTAACCTCTACAAAGTAATCGAAAGCTATTTAACACAAAGAAGAGTCGAAATCAATGTACACTATCAAAAAATAACAAGAGAGGTGCACAGAGGATGTCCGCAGGGGTCGGTGCTTGGGCCGCTTCTGTGGACAATGGTCCTCGATGAATTCCTGACTACGGACCTGAGTTCTGTGGCAGTACACGCCTTCGCGGACGACTTGACATTGACGGTAGAGGCGGACTCCAGGGCCCAATTGGAGACGCTGGCAAATCAGGCACTGCAGCGGCTGCAGCAATTGGCATCAAAGAACCAGCTGAAAATATCGTCAGACAAGACCTCATCGATCCTGCTAAAGGGGACTCTGCAACTACGACGACCCCGCAAATTAAAATCAACAATGTAACAATCAAATTTGTGAGCCAACTGAAGTATCTGGGCGTTATCCTAGATAAAAACTTGACGTTCCAGCCGCATCTGAAATACATCAGAAGAAAAATCAGAGGATACTCTGGACTGGTAACCAGAATCACAAGGAAAGATTGGGGATTCAAGAAAAAAGCACTGATGCTTTACTATAAAACAACCTTCCTGCCTGCAATCACCTATGCTGCAGCGGTGTGGTATCCAAAAACGACACTGGTAGTCAACAAAAGAACACTAGAAATGACCCAAAGGACCATACTGCTATCAACAACGCGCGCCTGCAGCACGGTAAGTACCCCAGCTTTGCAGGTACTTGCTGGAGCGCTCCCTCTGGACCTGGAGGCAGTTCAGGCGGGGCTACTGTTTTTGCTGGCCAGGGGTGTGGCCGCTACCCACCAAGGATACACGACAGACCCGGCGGGCAACCTAAAACACAAAAAAAAATAGGCTACAGACCCACCTCCTAGATCTTTGGCAGAGAAGATGGACAGAGACTACAAAAGGCGAAGTAACAAAAAGATTTCTACCAGACCTCCCGAAAATATACCCAAAGCAGCCACCGTGGTACTTCCCAGGGTACCATATGACAACACTATTAACCGGACACGGACCCTACAAGGAGAAGCTGTTTGGCTTCCGACTCGTTGAGGATCCCAACTGCATATGTGGGGAAAGTGAAAGCTGGAGCCACATAGTCTATGATTGTCAACACTATGAAGACCTCAGAGGGCTACTAATAACAAGGTTAAGATACTTCCCAAAAGTACTGGAGCACCACTTCCTGGACACTGAGGATGAATATAGGGCACTCTCCCAGTATGCGCAAGACTTATTCACCAGGAGAAAAACACTAATAGCTATCTACAGCAACGTACACAGAGATTGACAAAAATCGGCGCCAAATGTGACAAAAAAAACTGAAACCCTGCAGAGGACCAGTACTTGGACAAGAAAGAGTGCTGATCACACGGAAGAGAAAAGCAAGGACGGGGGAATGCAGCACAGACAGTAGAGAACAGACTAAACGCAGCACAGTTGCAAACAGCTTGATGGCGATCTGAAGAGGACACCCTCGCCCTCTTCACCTATTATTCCCACTTCCTTGGGGGGAGGGGACATTTTTTGTTCCTTCTCCTCCACCCCCAAACTTCTACTCTGGTGGGGCATGGGCATGCCCCACTGAAAACTGGGGCTATCTACTCTATTGGCCCCATATTTCTGTCTTTTCCCCCCAATCTTCAGTCTCCCTCCCCTCTCTACCTTCATCATAGCGAAAGCCCCACACGTCAAAAACTTAATATGATAAAATTACCTTACGCCCAAAACTCGGCCTAGCAAACCAAAGCGACATTACCCCAGCGCAGATTTTTTATTTACTTATATATATATATATATATTTTTTTTTTTTTTTTTTATTTGTTTTTTATTATTATTATTTTTTTTTATTTTATTTTATTTTATTTTATTTATTTATTATTTTTTTTAAGGTCCTAGCCGCCGAAATCCCAGGAAATTAAGCGGCAGGATCTGCCAGAGTGAATCTACAGCTACTGGGTTCCTGGTCTGCCTCCACGGGGCGTAAGTGGGACAACGTTGGGCCTCAATAGGGATCCAACGGCTAAATGACCAGATGAACAACGGTACAGAACACAACACATGAACAATTCCCACACACTTTTAAATCTCTGGCATTTCCCAGTGAACTGGTTCACCACAATGAAAGCAACGCAGAGATGGGGGAAACCCCTGGTGCCATAAGACAACAACACACACTTACACTTACACTTACACTTACTCCACTAATCGGTGTTACACTTGTTCTTCAGATGGGAAAAGCAGCGGACTTAAGCAAGTTTGACAAGGACAAATTTTAATGGCCAGACGACTGGGGCAGAGCATAACCGAAACGGCACGGCTGGTGGGTGCTCACGGTTAGCCGTGGTTATTACCTACCGAAAGTGGTCCGAGGAGTGGGACCCCACGAACCGCCTGCAAGATGTTGAATTAACACGGCTCATCGAGGCTGGTGGTGAGCGAAGGCTCTCTCAATGGTATGTGGCAACAGAAGGGTGACACTGGCGCTACTCCCCGGTAATTGGAATGCTGGTGACGGGAGTAATGTGTGATAACACAGAGTACATCGAAACCTGCTGAACATGGAGCTGCGTAGCCGCAGGCGGCTTCGAGTGCCCATGCTAACATGCTAACCACAGTTAACTGGCCACAGTGCCTACAATGGGCACGCAAGCATCGAAACTGGACCTTGAGTGATTGGAAAAAGGCCGTCTAATCCAATGAATCACGTTTCCTCTTGCACCATGTGGACGTCCGGGTACGTGTGCATCGTTTACATGGGGAAGTAATGGCGCCTGGATGCACCATGGGACGAAAACAAACCAGTGTCGGCAGTGTTATCAACTTTGAGCGATGTTCTATTGGGATACCCTGGGTACAGTCATCCATGTGCCGGGTAATCTGACGTCTATCACCTACTCTTCTATCCTCCCCTTCCTGGGGAGGAGAGTTTTTTTCCTCTCTCTTCCCCCCATATTTTCACTCTGGTGTAGCATAGGCATTCCCTACTGAAAATGAGGGTAACCTTCCTATCCGACCCCTCTTCTTCGTATTTCACCTCCCAGTCTTCACCCTCCCCTCCCAACACTTTCTCTTGTACAGCGACTGCCCCACATGTCCAAATTTGAATCACATCAAATTTTGTCCAACCTTTAAGGCTCTGTAGAAACAGTTCTTTCAGCGTAAAATCCCATGCAGCGCTTTCTAAATGCAGTTTTACCGAAATCAACCGCGATCGTTCTAACCTTTATTTTAGGTTCTAGCCACTGAAATCCCAGGAAAGTAAGTGGCAGGACCTGCCAGAGTATAATTAGTCTCTTGGTACACCCGGCCGGCGTCCCCGTCGCTAGGTATGCAAACGCCGGGTTCCCACTAGGGGCCCGGAGGGCAACAGGCTGGATGAACAATGGGCACAACAAACTACATACCACATGACCCATACATTCTTTTTTAAACCTCTGGCATAGACTGGGAACTGTCACTCGATACATAGAACATACGCGGAGATGGGAGAAATCCTCGGAGCCGTCTGACCCTCAACATACCTATACCTGAACATCATTGCTGACCAGATACACCCTTTCATGGCAACGGTCTTCCCATCTGGCGGTGTTGTCTTTCAGCAGGATAATGCACCATGGACACCACCCGGATTGTTCGAGACTGGTTCGTGGAACATGAGGTAGACCTCCAGGTATTGCCCCAGCCTCCAAATTCCCCAGACATCAATCCCATCGAGCATCTGTGGTTTGTGTTGGAACAGCAACTGTGATCTGCGGCGTCTCAACCTCTGACCTTACAGTATTTTAAGGATCTGCTGGTTACATGTTAGTACTAGACACCACAAGACAAATTTAGAAATCTTGTAGCGTCCATGCCTCGCCAGGTACGAGTTGTTTTGGTTGCACGTGGAGGGCCAACATCATATTAAGTGGATGGTCATAATGTTTTGGCTCATTGGTGTATATATATATATTATATATCCTTAGTAAAGGGGCGCGAAAAATCTTTCTGCCCAAGGAACGAAAGTAAGTTCCATCAGTTGTTGTTGTTGGGTTTTAGGAAAGTCGGTGACAAGGTCCATGTTGCTCCGTTGTCTGTAAATTGCATGTGTTCTGTATTAGATTTTCTGTTTCCTGTTCTGTATTAGATTTTCTGTTTCCTGTTCTGTATTAGATTTTCTGTTTCCTGTTCTGTATTAGATTTTCTGTTTCTGTTTCCTGGACGAAAAACCGGAGTTTCTGGAGAAAAAATTATGCTACCTCTCTCCTGAGACCTCTACCTTATCTCTCTCACTCTTCTACAGCACACTAATATTATTTAGAAAACAGTTCCAATAGATATGTTATTTTGTTGTTCATCAACTGAGCCACGTTGTGAAAAAGACCCATAAAAATTCCACCCGTCATCGACGGGATTAGGACTCAGTCTTTTCCACCCGATGTGGGGAGGACGGTGATTCTACCAACTGTGCTGTCCACGAGGGCGCGAAAGTACCTTAGCCCTGATGATTCTAATAATATATTTCTTCTATTCTACGGTCGGCTTGCTTGTTTTGGGGGACAAGAGGGAAAAAAAATATAAAAAGATTTTTGCAGCAAACCTTACCATAGACAACAGATGTGTTATGTGTGGGTGTTCGAAGTTTACTTTCGGGAGACCGCATAATGAATCACAGGCGGAATTTACTCCAAAAAAAGGCAGGAACATGGTCCCAAAAAGATTCAAGGAAACCATGCTGGAAGCCAACCTATTCACTGTCAGAAAGCACCTAACCAGTAGCCTCTTAAATTTTGTCAAAGTGATCAGATTTTCAGGGAAGAAAATATGGACAGAGACCATCTTGAAGAAAAAAAATCATAACATTTTTGAGACCTGTCTGAAAAAGCCAACCAATATAATTTATCTCCCTGTTGTTGTCGGGTTTTTAAGGTACATCATCAATACCGAAGAAGGCTTTTCTCTCTCACTCTTCTAGAACACACCAATATTATTTTTTTAAAAATAGTACAAATATATATGTTATTTTATTTTATATCAAGTAAAATAATTATCAACTGTAGGAACACTAAATTAAAAATCCAGGTGTAATTATAATATTGATATAATAAAACATAAACTATAGGAACAGAAAAATCAAAATTCATTTTATGAATTTTTTAGTAAGTCACAAAATAAGAGTTTTTACAAAATAGTTTACTATTCTAATGATAAAATATTCATTGTTGCATTGAACACATTTTAAAAGAATGTTGCCCATCTTTCTTAGCAGCATTATGAAAAATTGGTAAAATGTCTGATAAAGCTTTATTTTAATTCTTCAGTGAAATTAGTATCAGTAGAGGCATACATACGATGCAAGAAAGCAAGCTTATGCAGCATCAGCCAAAAAAAAACCCCTCCCATTTCACACCTCCATTCGTTTCAAATGCTTGTCCAACTCAGCCTTAAATTTATTTAAGCTATCAACTTCCACAACAAAAGATGGAAATCTGTTCCAGCAATCAACTACCCGCTGGCTAAAGGCAAATTTCTGCACATCTATTCTACAACTGTCTTTCCTCAATTTGAAACTGTGTCCCCTCAGGTTCTTAATCTGAGCAAGAGGAAGAATCCCATCAGCATTCAGCTTGCTCAACCCATTCAAGGCCTTATACATCCCCAATCAGATCACCTCTCAGGTGCCTACACTCCAGGCGCTACAATTTGCAGGACTTAAGACTTTCTTGGTAAGAACACCCGTTCGTTCCCCTCACCAATCTTGTTGCCCTTCCCTTCTTTGTACTCGTTCTAGCAACGCGCTACATCCTTTCTAAAATGAGGCTTCCTGACCTGTACACAGTACTTAAGGTGTGGCCTGACCATTGCCTTGTACAACGGGATAATCATCTCCCTGTCTCTGCAGCAAAATTCCTATATATCATTGATAAGGCTCCATGACCTGCCCTTTCATCTCCTCTGCATTGTTCAGCGAACTTCATACTATGCATTAAAAAAATAATCGACTAATTTTGAAGAACTTGTAGTCAGGGCCGTTAACACGGCCCTGACTACAAGTTTGAAGACCACAGAAGACATTTTCATACTTGGATTTCAGGCGCTTAAAATCAATTGAGACAGTGTCCTGCAGTGGCAATTTCACTTATATGGTTTCGTAAAATGAATTTATATATCAGCAGCAGTGTTGAATCCAGAGTGTTTGCGCCGGGGTGGGAATGTAAACTTTACGGGTACATGAGCCTAGGGAAGAATTTAAACTTCGGGGAAGGTACATGTAGTATATGTGTATATCTTTTATTATTATTTAATATTTACAACATATGTATGCGTTTCAAACAAATCTGTGTATTTTTGAATGTTGTAATAAGAGAATATGAGAAAACAAAAGGAAATATTTATTATTTAACATCTAAACAGTATTAGTCAGTTCATAAAAACCGCAGTACTGACAATAATCACAGTTTAATAATATGAAAATGACCGATTAAAATTCGCAAAAAAAAAAAAAAAAAAAAAAAAATCATACAAATTATAATCAAACATGCAAGTATTATAATAATCTTATTCTTTTTTGCTCTTTCTTTGCATATGTATCAATCATTTATTTCATTTATTAATTTTTCCGATAAATAAATAAATAAAAGCCAATAAAGTTTTTGGCAGATGATTATAGCCACAGTGTTACGCACGAGTTCTAATTTACCAGCACAGTACATTGACGCTTGATGACCTTTTATGTTCTGCTTATATTCGACCACAAACACTACGTTAGACGAGTTTATAATGAATCATTTGGACATTGAATACAGATTGCAGTAACACGAGCTTGAACTGCAATCCAGTCAAACTACTTCTTTCTGCACTGCAGCGCTTGATTTCAGAACAAACAAATTGTGAAATAAAAATAGCAATTCAGTCACTGAAGAAATGGTACAGGAAGTAGCACGAAACATCTGAGAGTATTCCTTTATGGAATTAAAGACAGATTTTAATCAACGCAGATGGATGTGCTTAATTTTTCGCTATTTTCTAGCGCTAACTTTACTAGTCTAGCAACTCGTGATGAACACCACAAAGGATGAAGTTGATATAATAGTAGTAGTGGCATGTGATGCAAGAAGCAAGTGTATAAGCTTATGCAGCATCAGCCAAAAAAAAAAAAAAAAAAAAAAATTTCTCACAACCATTCCCTCTAAATGTTTGTCCAGTTCCACCTTAAATTTATTTAACCTATCAACTTCGACAACGACAGGTGGAAGTTTGTTCCAGCAATTAACCACCCGCTGGCTAAATGCAAATTTCCGCACATCTATTCTACATCTGTCTTTCCTTAATTTGAATTTATGCCCCTTTAGATTCGAATCTGAATAAGTGGAAGAATCCCATCACAATTCAGCGTGCTCAACCCATTCAGTGCCTTATACACCTCAATCAGATCATTGCGCAGGTGCCTAGTCTCCAGCCACTGCAATTTTCAGAACTTAAGCCTCTCTCGGTAAGAGAATCCCTTCATTCCCCTCACCAATCTTGTTGCCCTTCTCTGTACATGCTCAAGCAAATCTACATCCTTCCTAAAATGAGGCCTCCAGACCTGTACGCAGTTCTCAGGGGACGGCTTGACCATTGCCTTATACAGAAGCACAATGACGTCCTTTTCCCTGCTAGCAACATTCCTATATATCATTGACAAAACCCTATGACCTGCCCTGGCAGTTTGGCTGCATTACTCAGAAAACTACACATTTGACTGCACAATTACTCCCAGGTCTTTTTCATTTTCTACCACCTTAAGTTTAGTACCACACAGTTGGTACGTTTCTCTGGGGTTACTTCTACCCATATGCAGTACTTTGCATTTGTCAAGTTTAAACTTCAGTTGCCACGTTTCATCCCATCTGCCCAAATTTTCTAGATCCTGTTGCAGTAGCACACTGCCATTGCTGTCATTAACAACCCTGCCAACCTTTGTATCAACTGCAAACTTTGACACTAAGCCTGATATACCTTCATCAATATTATTGATAAATATACAAAACAACAGTGAACCCAACACCGAACCCTGAGGGACTCCACTAATAACATTAGTCCACGAAGAGCAGCACCGATCGATTACCACCCTCTGTCTTCTCCCACTCAACCATCCTTTTATCCATTACAGCAATTTCTGAATGTTATTCAGAGTGATTTGCCCGGTCTGCGCGGTAGCACAGTAGCGTCATCACATATCCTTCTCACACATGGCGCAAAAGGCCTGGTCGAATCCCGTTAATCATGCGAGGAACTTTTATGGGCTTTTTTTTTCACTTCATGGCCAAGTTAGTTGGTTTCAGGCTTAGATAGCAAAGTTTTTCTCACAAAAAAGTCTGGTTTTTTGGCAGCAAGATCTGCAAATCGACTAGTGGACACACGCAATTCACTAACATAATACACTTAGGCAAATGTATTGATATTGCTGGTGGCCCTAGTGTAATATTTACATTTATTATTATTTTTGTAGAAGAATAAGAGAAATTTACCTCAATATGATATAATATAAAATTTATTATTATAGTAATTTGACTTAACTACATATTTTGCAATACCTCTTATCTCTTACTCTCTTTCTCTTCGCTACCCCGCGATGGCGAACCTGACGCTATTGCAGTTTTGCCCATTGTGTGTATGGGCGTGTGTGTGTTCCAAGTATATTTTTTACGGTAGATATAACTGTCATTGGACGATGTTGGAAAGGTCCGTTT
Organism: Mastigoproctus giganteus; assembly: GCF_048544385.1. Classification (NCBI taxonomy): domain Eukaryota; kingdom Metazoa; phylum Arthropoda; class Arachnida; order Uropygi; family Thelyphonidae; genus Mastigoproctus; species Mastigoproctus giganteus. The sequence continues at coordinate 16,557,643 of NC_143582.1, forward strand.
TTCAATCGGTTAATAACCTTCCGGAACAGCAACAGATATTGAAATAGCCTTCTGACAAATTTGCTCATGTTTTGAAATAATTGCTACAAATACCTTTTGACGTCCAAGCATTTTGTAATTCTGTAATAACTTTTGTGGTACTGAGATGAAATCCGTGCTTGCATACCACATTCAACGGAAACTGTATACAAAACTGGACATATATTTCTTTTTCATTTTTATGGCTTTTTGTTTTGTTAATTGCAATAAACTGATGTCGTCTTTTTTTTTATTGAAAATATGCACCATCTCCTAAAAACATCAAACAGTCCTGTTTTCATAGTTCAATGGACCTTCCTGAAAAACATGCGACTTAGACTGGTTACGGACATGGATCCAAACTGATTGATTTCGAAAGGGTGTTATTGTCGGATGTCACACATTTCTGGCTTGTCGATTCGTGCAATTGGGACAGCCTACATTATCCATTGTCGACTGTAGGGGAAATGTTATTACGAAATGGAAATCTGTAACGCACAGGAAACCACAGGAGCTTCCCTGTGACTAGGATATATTTGGAGGACTCCAATGATTTCGTTAGACATCCTACAAACCATCACCCTAGAAGTTAAGGCGTCAACAGGGATAGAGTTTTTTATGAACACATAATGTATGAAATTCTACAGCAGTGATTGTCATGTTCCTGGAACCATTCCATAGTGATTCTGGCTTTGTGCACCGGCGCATTATCCTGCTGGAAGTAACCATCTGGCTGAGGATAAACTGTCAGCATGAACGGATGCACTTGGTCAGCAACGATGTTTAGGTAAGATGTGGCATTCAGACGTGAATCAATGGGTATCAATGGGCCCAACGTGTGCCAAGAGAACATTCCTCACACCATAACACTGCCCCCACCACCTTGCACAGTAGTCGTCAGACATGACGGGCCCATGGATTCATGTTGTTTTCGCCAAATTCTGAGCCTTTCGAAGTTCCTAGAGGCAACATGACGCTCTAGGACTTCGACTCGTCAGACCAAGCAACTGTTTTCCGACCCTCGATAGTCCAGTGCTGGTATTGCTGTGCCCACAGGAGGCGTGCTCTCTTGTTTTTCATTGATAATAAAGGTACGCGATGTGGCTGTCGGCTGTTGTAGCCCATTCGCGACAAAGTGCGACTAGTGGTTCGTTGCGATATTTTGTTCTGCTCACCAAGATTGTATTCTGACGTGGTGTGCGACATTGTGTCTCGTCTGTTTGCTTGCACAATTCTAGCCATCCTCCTCTGACCTCTCTCATCAACAAGCGATTTTCTTCTACAGGAGTGCCGTTGAGAGGATGTTTTCTGTTCGTTGCACCATTCTCGATACACCCTTGAAACTGTGGTTCGTGAAAAGTTCAGGAGGACTGCCGTTTCGGAGATGCTTTGTACAGCACGTCATGCACCTACTACCATGCCATGTTGGAAGTCCGTTAGGTCACTCCTTTTCCCTATTCTTGCTACTTCTTAGCTGCACTTATATCCACAACTGTGGTCACGTGACTTGCAACGTTGTGGGACAAACCACTTGTGTGCACAACAGGAGTGTACCTAATAAAGTGACAGTACAGTGTATATATAATTCTCTTTCATAAATTGTAAAATTTGGCGCCCCTTAAAGAATGGCGCCCGGGCAAGGGCACTGCTAGCTTGTAACTTAATCCAGGACTGGGAAAAGTCTTGGGTTCGACTCCCGTCAATGACGCGAGAAACGTTTCACTCTGTGGCTGAGTTAGTTGGTCTGAGGAGTAGATAGCAAAGTTTTTCACGAAATTGCACGAACATAATAATACACTTAATCACATTATTATATTAGGGTCACCCGTAATTCATTACAAAAACCCGTATTTGTGTCTGTAAATTGCATGTGTTCTCTGGTCGATTTGACTGTTTTGATGAACGAAAAACCCCAGTTTCTAGGGGAAAAACCTTGCTATATGCGTCTGAGACCGACAAACTCAGCTGCGGAGCGACAAAAGCCCATTAAAGTTCTTCGCGTAATCGATGGGATTCGAACCCGGACTTTTCCCACCGGGTGTGGGGAGTACGGTGACAATACCACTGTGCTACCGTGCAGGCATAATAATACACTACGGCAGATGAATCGAGGTATGATAATTTCGCTACTGCCACGGGAAACTGTGACGCTATCCACATGCTATCTGTGAGGAATGACTGAAAAGAATGCAATTTATTACTTCAGTTTAATTTTTATTTCATTAGTACATGCGTTTTAAAAATTCTTCTAAATTTTCTAAACTAAAATTAGAAAGGTTTTCTTAGTTGACTATCACTTGCTCATAAGTTTCTCTACTTTTTTTATTGTTTTTTCCTTGGTCAAGATCATAAAGATAATTTTTCTTGAAATAATGAATTCTTTCCAGATGAATATATATTTTTAAAGACACTCCGTTATGGTGCCCTCTATTACAATGGAGTATTTTTGTTTTTTATATTTTTTTAATCGTTTTTATTGTGTTGTAACCTTGGGTACAAGAGGGCAGAACGAACGCCGTTGGTTATGGGACAAACGTTAAGTAAAACACGTTGATAGTCTGATTACACGCAGACATGTAAGATGGCGGCGGGTTCTATACTGCCAAGTTATCATAGGTATATAAATGGTGCTCCCGTTTCATCTTCTGGGAGGAAAACGTTACGTCTGCGTGAAAAATATATTGTTTTATTAGTGTTGGCTACATTTTTAACAGTTTGTATTGGAACATTTTTCTTCCTTCCAGAACTGCGATCTGGTTCTATCAATACGGCTTATCGTCACATCAGAGATGCAGGTCCGGATCTTCTGCTACCCCCTCCTCCGCAGAATGAAGAGGGCATGAATGTCGTAAGGCATCACGATGTGAATAATGTAGATCCGCATAAACTTGTAGATAGAGCTAAATTAATTATAAAAATTCAAGAAGATCTCGAAAAAGAGAGATTAAAAAACTTGAAGGAAAATATGGATAAAGCTCAGGTAGAGAGGCCTCAATTAAAAGTTGAAGGGCAAGGAAAAAACTCGAAGCAGGTTAGTTCATTATCAGACGGCTTGCAACAATTGGGCCCTCATATTGAGGATCAAGGGATAGATAAACTTGCTGATGGCTTGTTTTCCAAACAGGTAGATACGAGCGCTAACGAAATAGCTTCAAACTTTGGTGATATTGTTCGCGATCACCCGGGTGGCCCAGGGACACAAGGAGGAGAACCATCAGATCCTGTAATTAGAGAGAAGAGGGATAAAATTCGAGAGGTAAGTTAAATTCCAGAAAAATAAATGGCAGAGAAGTTTTTTTTGAAATTTATGCAGTTTGTTAAATTTTCCTATAATTTATATTCACGTATGGGTTATTTATAAATTAACTGAATAGTAGTACATAGCAAGTACACATTTGTAATGTAGAACTTTATCATTCTGCCATATGTTATTATCTCACACCGCAACCAAGTGCTTTGTAACCTGTCAATGGATTTAATCAGAACGATAGAGAAAGAAAAGAAAGATATGTTTAACACTAATGTGTATTTTATTCGGCTCCTACTTCATTCAGAAAATATAAATATCAATTTAATATATCATGGCGAAAAGGAAAGTAAGATTTTTTTTGTCTGTTTTAAATCTGCAATAATAATAATAATATATAAGACATAGTCGAAAAATATTGATTAGCTGATTGTGGATGAATTTTGTAATTTAATTCTTAGACTGCTATCACCACCTACTAGCATGTTTGCTTGATATTCCATATCAAATACTGTCCTTTGTGTATTCTCTAGACTAAACACACGGTTCAATATATATATATATATATATATATATTTCACGAAGTGGTTACATCGAACCTATCGTTTAACTTTTTACAGATATAGTAAGAACTTATAGTGATGTGCTTTATGTTAAATTATAGTAATTTATATACAAACATGTTTATATGTGAATATAAACTCTAGAATCTAAAATTTGTTGCTATATCTGTATGTATATAATCTTTGAAATAACCCTGGATTTCCAGGGTTATTTCAAAGATTATAAAAATTTTTCTTAAAAAAGTTTATTATAAAAAAGAAAACTTTTCTGTACACCACTTTTGCTAACTGAGGTTTTAATTAATTTTTGCTAACCAAAGTTGTAACTCCCTACCTGGCAGAGTATCCAACTTTATTGCTTTTTTTTTAATTTTTTTTTTTTTTTGAAATCGGTATAATTGAATTGAGTTAACAATGAGCAATATATATATATATAAAACTTTATCAGACTTATCTATTCTTATATATATTTGATTAAATGAAATTTTTTATCATTAGGCCTACATAATACTGGTATAAGGAGAACAGAAACAAATAGTAATATGCTAGTCACTTTATTTATGTGTTGATGGGTGTTGCCCCTAGACGACATACTTATTAATTGTGTAGAGCAGGTAATTAATTTTACTATATAAATATTGTAACATTTAGTATATAAGGTTAGTATTATATGTTGCCATCCTGTATTTCATTGTTAAATGCTGCTGAGTTATATCCACTCATTATTGTGCTGTAGAGTAGCTGTACTATTGTGATTTGTAGATGATAAATATTAGCTTTAGAACTTATTTTCTCATTCAAGTAATAATGTTATTTATATTGACCATGTAATATTTAATGAATTACAATGGCATTAGTATATTATCTTATAATTAAAACTTTGCATTATAATATGCTTTACTATAATTTATATTTATATATATAATGTATGTTTTTTTTGTGACAATATATGTAGCTGAACAACATTTTGCTAGTTTAAGACCCAGTCAGCCCTTTACAGTCCAGTGGAAACATTTGAATTTGGAATACTTATATGCAGCTTAATGTAATCGAATCTTTGTGGACAATGTAAATATTTTATATTTCAATTGTCTGCATAATGCTTGCCAGTGCTATCTTATTAAAGAAGTCTTTATTAAAAGGGTATCTTAACTATAATTGTACATTGCAAAACTTGTGGTATTCAGATGACTGATGTATATTTTCTGCAATTCTTTCTGTAATTTGAAGTTATTTTTCTTGCATTTTGAATATTGTGTAGTCTGCTATATACAGTTAATTGAAGCACTTCATTAATAAATATTTGTCTTTTACTTAAAAGAGAAAAATTGATTTTTTCCAGAGTTCTTTTACTACAGTCATTATTTGCACCTTACATATATCAGCATTTTAATTCATTTTTCATTCTTGAATTTTAAATCGGGCTGAATCATTGTGGGCTGTAACTTTTTTCCCTCTGATTTTTGAGTAAGTGGCAGATCCAGTAGGGGATGGTTGGAGTGATTCTGCCTCCCCCCAGAGCCAATAAATTAGAACAAATGCTGTTTTTTATTAGTTTAGTTACCGTCCATCACTTATATCATCATTGTTATATCATTGCTCCCTCCTTTCCCTAGAGAAACATTCTGGATCCAATGCTGATGTTAGTACAACATGATTTCAAACTAAAGAAAAAAAATTTCATTGGCATCTTTAATCAAAATAGAAACAAATACATCCAACGTAACTAGACTTTAATGTTTAATAGGCAATGTGCTTATTAGTAAAGGTTTGCTCTATGTGGGTTTCAAAAGTAGGATAAGAGAGAGAACCCCCTTCTCATCCCCAGTATTTTAGAATTACTTTTTACATTGTCAGCATCTTACTGGACTGCTAAACACACTGATAGCAGCTTTCATAATACCAGCTATTCTTTCTATAAATATATCAGAGATACAAATGATTTATTTGAAATTTGTGATATATGCCTGAATCTGTTTCCCTTGTTATTTATAGAGCGGGTTGAACAAAATATCATTATGATAGTTTATAGTTTGCCAATTTATATTCTGTGAAAAATTCTTTTGAAAAATTTAATTTGATTTTGTGCAGTAACTTGCATTGAAGTAGCTACCTGTTCCTTAATTATATTAAATTCCATGATTAAGAAATTGTTCTTTATTTTATTTATTACTTACCTGGTTCTGTTTCATCATTTCTCAGCTGTTAAAAATTTCTCATGACAAGGATAGTTTTATGTAATTATTTGCCATTATATGTAGCCCATTCTTATAATTTAAATGCCATTTAGTTCCTTGGGAGCATTAATGCCTGTAACTTGCACTACTGTATTTTTAGAGACTGTATAATGGCTAATGAAATTAATACATACTTATATTTTTGGACTATTCTATAATAGTTTGTGTTATGAATCATTGAGTTTTGTGTATAGTATTAGTAAATTTTGTGTTAAATGGCAATCATCTACCTTACAGGTTGTATTATTTAGTGTGGTATCCATTTAATTGAATGAAAGAGCCATGCAATAAATATACCCTCTAGTTCAGTAACTAGTTTTGTTTTTGGGAACCTATCAGATTTTTTAAATTTCTGAACATGCATATTGTTTGTAATAATATCTGATTAATTTTATATTTTGCTTTACTGTGAATATTTTGGCAAAATCCAAGTGGACAACATATTGATGTGAATGTAGTAGTACCTTTTTAACATTTTCTTTTTTAATTTGTACCTTTTTATGAATAGCACATTAAGTCATAGTGCAATTTCTATTATAAATAATATCTCTGGCTATATATAATTTGTAAATTATATCTTTATATCTTATATCTATATTTAAATTAATATCTGTGGTCATACATATACTAATTTAAAAGGTAGTAAATATACTGGTTTTAGGTAGTAGATGATGCCTGCCATCTGAGTGGCAAAAAATATTTAACAATAGCTTTTCAAGATAAAAATAAAAATATCTTCATTTAGGAAACAGTTAATTTTAATTGACATTTATTTTTTTTTAACTACCTCCTACTCCTATTTGATTTCTTATTTATTTATTATTTTTTTTTTTTTTGCCAGGAGTCAAAAAATTTTCTCTAAGTACTACCAAAACAATATAAATGCCAAGGTTATAAAGTAAAAAATAATAATTACACTAAGAACAATGAACAACAAAAAAAAAGTAGTCATCCTAAAAAAAAATCTTTCTAGTTCCATCTTTGGTAATATTTTTGACAGTTATGTATTTTAGGTCCCAGAACACTTTGTTGCAGTCATCTTAAGCAGTATTTGCTTAGGTTGATGTAACTTTCTCTGTGGTATGATTGGACAATATTAATAATGTTAAAAATCCATTTTCTAGTTTAGCATTCATTAGTGGTTTACAATTAATCATCTAATATTGAAGTAATTGGAAGTACAAGTTGATATAATAGTTGCAAATATGAGGTGTAAATTTCAAAGTGTTTCTTATGTGAAGATAGAAAAACTTCAGAACAATACTGCAAAAAATACTTGATGCCATTATTATAATTTATGTGCTGCATTAATGTGGTGCCCAGGATTTGTTGTGCCCTTACTACCTGCTAATGTCAGAAAAAGTGGGAAAAATCTATACACAGAAAAGTGCATAGATCTTTCCACTTTTTCTGTGAATAGTATGTAGTAGGGCACAATATTGACTTGTTTATTTCACGCCATAATCTAACTATCATGTATAGGCAACAATTTCAGAAACCCATAAATTTGAACTACGTATGTAGTGTAAAAGGCATCGTTTTAATAGTATCTCATATTGTGGGTGCCTTCACAATGAGATAGCTGGTATTGCACTACTTCAAATAAATAACACTTCTCTAGTAGAGAAGACTACTGTTATTTATTTTCAGAGGATATCACCATCCAGCTAGTGGGCTTCATCATCAGTGGGCGGGCAGGTATCCTGGTAGTGCAATATGCCATTACAGTTGTGAAGTTATATCCACAATATGAGAGATGCCAAAGGGTGTTGGAAATAATGTATTTGCGATACCAGCTATCTTGTTGTGAAGGCACCCACAATATGAGATACTATTAAAACGATGCCTTTTACATTACATACGTAATTCAAATTTATGGGTTAACTATGGTGTATCTACACCGATATTATATAGTTAATTACCAAAACCCATAAGGAATATGCCTTGTGCATTTCGTCTTCAAATTTATTCTTTATATACAGAAAACAATATTGTACTTTATTAAAAGTGCAAAGACTTCTTCATCATTTCTTGTGCTTGGTAGCCAACAGAGTTTCCACTGCATGGTAAATGCAGTTGTCTTATATCAGCTCACAGCAGAACAACCAAGTTTGTATTTCCATGAGTTATTTCTTGGTGTTATACTGCATTAAAAAAAAAAAAAATCCATTCTTTAAAGGGTACTCTGCCATTCAAGATTTGCCGGTGTCTCATCAGATAGTAGATGTTTGTGGTGATATACAATTCCCTGACAAGTTAGATGCTGTTATTATAATAACTGATAGTTCACATCTGCATTCAGGTTCGTATGTCATTGTTTGACCATGTTCATTAAATCTGAACAGAAGAAGAAAGCTATTATGGTCATGAAGAGGCAAGTGATCCTGTGTATCACTTGCATCTTTATGACCATACTTATGAGCCTGCAGAGCATCACATTGATGTTGTTTTGTCTTACTTTGCTTTACTATCTGATGTAGGTATAGTTATCAAAGGAGACCAGTGGTCTCTGTAGCCGAGTCAGGAGCGGAAGTGCAGTAACACACACTCTTTGAGTAGACCGGGGTTCAAGCCCCTGACTGCTAAATATGGTCGATCTGCCAACGTGCACTGGACTAGCAAGGCAGATTATGGTCCATTTCCCTCAACACAAATCATCGAGGAGGCTTCCATTCTGCAGTGGATTGATAATGGCTGCAGTTTACCTTTATTGAGGTGAGAAGAACAAGCGAGCTTTCAGGAAATTGCTTTATAGCACTTATAGGTAAACACAGAGATATTACCAAGTTAGGAATGTAGTTCTGTAGTTGCCATTTTAAATTGATGTTGTTTAGTTCTATTGTTGCATAATACTCGGTCTTCCTTTTTGCAGGTGTACTGGGGTTCCAGTAATTGGAAAAACTGTTAGTTGAATTAATCATGTATTATGATGTTATTGTGGACTTCTAATGTGAAAAGACTGCTTAGTGGAAAGCATATTGACAAATATGTTTTTTGTTTATCAGTAAAGTCTGCAATATGATGTTTTATTACACTGTTGAAGGTTGCAGGTTTTCAAGTATTACTTTACACTTTCTGAAGGTGCAATTTAGCACATTAATGAATCATATAAAGAAACACACATCTTTGGAAATTAAGTTCTGTCTGTATATCAAAATGTATCAGGATAACGCTGCTTTTTATTCATCTCATTAGGCTAATCCATAAGAATTGGCAATTGTTTTATTCTATTCAAGTTTGGAAAGTGCATTGTAGGAATGAATTGATCATGCTGGAAAGGGTTCAAAAAAGAAGAGCAATTATCTGCGGGGATTTTCTTACATTGAGAAACTTCAGTTTTGTGTACTACAAAAATTTAGGAACCAGGCATCTGCGTAATTATCTTATTATTATGTGATATGATGCTTTAAAAGAGTTCAGTAATGCTAGATTATCTTTCAGCCAGATATCTAAGTCTTTTTTTTTTTTTTCGTATGTACCTTGACGTTTTCCATAGCTTTTGTATGATAGTTTCGTACCTTAACAATTTTACTGTGATGTTCATCTCTCATTGGTCCCTACTGATCACGACTGACAACTGTTGTCATCAAGCTATCATTTTTGGCAGTTACCACAAACCAAACTTCCAAGTTATTTTCTTAAACCCATTTAAAACCATTATTAGATAACCTAACTATACTTAATAACATGTTAATCCTATTTAGATAATGTAACCTCAATAATAAGGTAAAGGTTGTCCATATGATTCACTTTACATCATAGCATTGTGAAACTGGTCACCTAATGTTATTTCATAAGGTTAGATTTCCTGAAATTGGATAATTAGTGGTTATTTTTTTAATTAAGCATTTAGGAAACATGTTATTGGTAGGTTACCTAAATCTGGGTTAAAGAAAATTTTTGAAGTTTGTTATATAAAGTTTGATTTTCAGTAGCTATTAGTAATGACAGTTGTCAGTCAAGGTCAGTAGAGAGACCAGTGAGAGAGGAACATCATATAGAGAGGTTGCCTCCGTGGCCAGATGGGCAGGAGCAGCAGTGCATAGCACACGCTTCTTGATTAGACCAGGGTTCGAGCCCGTGACCACCAAATATGGAGGGTGTGGAAAGGTCAGGGAATGACCACTGCATATCCCTGGAGCGATATGGCCTTAGTTGCTAATGCTCCTAAAAACCAAATAACAAACAAACATATAGTGAGATTGTCATGCTATTGATTTATCATACTGAAGGTATAGGGAATTTCTTTGCCATTAGTATTAGTAGTGGCAAATGATGCAAGAAAGTGTGCTTATAAAGAGCATCAGCTAAAAAAAAAAAAAAAAAAAACCTCCCACCACCTGTCTGTCCCCCTCCAGTTAATTTATCTAGTTCTTGAATTTATTCAAACTGCTCACTTCAGCAACAGATGGAAGTTTGTTCCAACATTCAGGCACCCACTGGCTGAAAGCAAACTTCTGCAACCTTCCTTCCTCAATTTTTTTCCCTATTGCTATATAAGATTGCTTTCTTGCATCATTTGCCACTACTAATACTAATTTGAATTTATGCCTGCTCATGTGTAGTCTGAGCAAGAGGAAGAATGCCATCAGCACTGAGCTTGCTTGATCCATTCAAAGCCTTAAACATCTCAATCAGATCACCTCATAGGTGCCTAGTCCTCAGATGCCGAAATTTCAAAATTTCAATTTTTTTTGTTTAACTTAAGTTAAGAAGTTGCTTATTTAACTCTCCCTCCCTACATTAGGAGTAGGTGATGTAGAGTTAAACTAAAAAATGGAATGATAATTGTGAAGTAGATTTAAGAAAATTTGCTTTTAACCAAAGATTAATTAGCTCCAGTCTAAACTTATACTGGAAAGGTTTAAAATTTAAGGAAGGATTATAAAGTAAAGAAATATAATTAAGGTTAGATACTTGGCTTAAATTGTTTAGTCTGTTCCCGCCCCCCCCCCCTCAAAAGAAAAGAAAAAAAAAAAAAAAAAGAACTGAAATAAACTTTAGCAAGCCTGGCCAAAGATTGCATTGTAATGAAATGTAATTTTGCATCTACATTCATACATAAGGAATTCTTTAGGGAAGGGGATGCCAAAAGTTTATCAAACTCTAACGAGGAGCTAAATGACTGTAATAACTGAAAGGATATAAAGTGGAGAAGAAATTCGTGAAGAGGAACATAAAAAAGACACCTGGGGTTGACAGAATCTATCCAATTACATCAATGGAGGCAGCAAAGGATGTAAGCAAACCCTTAGCTATAATTATGAGCATATCCTTGGATTTGGGGGAGGTCCCTATGGAATGGAGATGTGCAAATGTATCCCCAATTCATAAAAGGGGATCAGAAGGTGACGTGTGTAATTATAGATGTGTTAGCTTAACATCTTTTCCAGGGAAAACAGTGGAATCACTAGTTAAAGAAGTAATGCAGGACCATCTGGACAGGCATGCAGCTATACTGCAACTACAGCATGGGTTTGGTTAGACAACACAGCATGGGGCTGTGTTGTCTAACCAATCTATAAGTTACTATGATGCAGTGACCAAGGAACTGGATACAAAAAATAATTTTAACATCATATACTTGGCTTTTGATATTGTTGCACATAAAAGACTGCTGTACAAACTGGAGCAGTGTGGCATTAAGGGCAAGTTACTGCTATGGATAAAGGAATGGTTAAGTGTAAGAAGACAGAGACTAGTTATCAATGTTCACTGCTTTTCATGGATTAATGTTATTAGTGGTTCACTGCTTTTCATGGACTAATGTTATTAGCGGAGTTCCCCAGGGTTTAGTGCTGGGCCCATTGTTGTTTTCAATCTTTATCAATGATATTGATGAAGGTATATTAGGCTTAATGTCTAAGTTTGTAGATGACACAAAGTTGGCAGTGTGGTTAACGACAGTCATCAGAGTGAGCTACTACATGAAATCCTCTGAGCAGTGCAGATGTGCTGCCAGGACATCTCATAGGATTTTGTCGATGATATACAGAAACTTTGCTAGCAGGGATAAGGAGGTGATTATCCCTTTGTATAAGGCTATAGTTAAGCTGCATCTTGAGGCCTCACTTTAGGAAGGATGTAGATCTGCTGAAACGGGTGCAGAGAAGGGCAACCACACTGGTGATGGGAACAAAAGGGTGCTCTTACCTAGAGAAAAGCTTCAGTTCTGCAAATTGCAGCTTCTCGAGACTAAGCACCTGCAGGGAGATCTGATTGAGGTGTTTAAAGCCTTGAATGTTTTGAGTAAGCTGAATGTTAATGGCATTCTTCCACATGCTCTATACACATGAGGAGACAAATTCATGTTGAGAAAGGATGGTTGGAGGATAGATGTATGGAAGTTTGCCTTCAGCCAGCAGGTAGTTGATTGTTGGAACAGGCTTCCATCTGTTGTTGTGGAAGTGGATGGGTTGAAGGGAGAACTAGACAGATTCTTGTAGGATATGGATGGGTGAACTATTTTTTTTTTTGTTTGGCTGATGCTATATAAGCTTGCTTTTTTGCATTATTTGTCATTACTACTACTACTACTAAATGATTCACATAATAATCATAATAAACTCTGCCTCCTTGCATAATTTTGAAAGTGGTATTGTAAGTGTGTTTGTGGTAGTTCATTTGGTATTATGTCCATTCACACCAGTGGTCCTCAACTTTTTTGCCTGTAGGAATAAGCCGTGATGAATAATGAAGGCCATAACATAAGTCGGGAATGTGCATAAGATTATAAACTCACAAGATACATCAATGTACTATTTGCATGCTAAGGCATATCAGAGTGTTTGTTTGTAAGCAGTAAGTTACTTCCTGGTGGGATGCTAGTATCATGTAACATGTACTATGCAGCTAGTGAGGGATACTGCTTACTAGTTTTTACTAGTATACTTATGAGAACACAGCATGACTATAGGTGGAATGTGGGTTATAGTACCATATTGTAATGTTTCTAGTTTCTGTTGCACTTTGTGGTTTATTATACTTGGAATTCTTCTTTGCACTAGTGCTACTTTTTGCCTCAAATTGAGTAGCTGGTGCCTGACACTCATAAATTCTTAAATGTGCCTGTAGGCACAAAATGTTGGGAACCACTGCATTAAATAGATGAGTAGTATCTCTCCTCAGGAAACGTCATGCTGTTTAAGTGTATGTGTTCACATTTCTATTAATTGTGTTTTTTGAGGAATTTTTGTGCAGATGCAATTTATGTGAAGCTGCAGAAAGATTTTATTTATTGGTATTCAAGGTGCATAACAAAGATTAAGAGAACAGGGAGATTTAAGATGCTACAGATGATGAAAGATGATGTTAAAAGAGAACTCAGCAAAAATCACATATGGAAAAATTATAAATATTGAATCTTTATTGGATTTTGTTGTGGGCTGCACACACACAGATCACTTGTTTGTTGAGTGATTTTTGAATGCTTGTCTGGTTGAACAAGTTGTGGCTACCAGACATTCTAATTATTTATTTCAAAATAATTTTTTGAAATGTTTTTTTTTTTTAATTGAATTAATTGCCAAGAATAAATATTTATATTTATTCTTGGCAATTCCTTGAATAAACTATGGAACTATTCCTTTCCTTTTTTCTGTTTTCCATAAATTCCTATCTTTCAGTTACCCATAGCTTACCTTTATATTTTTGCTGCTAAAAAAGGAATTTTAGTTAAAGCAGATGCATTCTTTGGGAAAAATTACTGTATTTTCAGATTTTCTAGTTTTGATTGGTCTAATAATAGAGAAAAGTTTAAAAGTTCATGCTTATAATAAATAAGTCTGACATGTTCATTACTACTTCTTCCATTCTGATGAATTAAATGGACAGTAACAATGTACGTTGGAAAATGACTTTTTGTACAATAGCTGAACTTATCATACTTATATACATCATTTTTTTTTTTAAGAGCATGCTTGAAAAGGTAATCTACAGAGGCTGTATTATTAAGGTAGTATTAGCCATATACTGCAAGGAAGCCACTGGCTTTTTGCTACACCGACCCAAAAACAAATTATAATATTAATATATATATACAGGGTGATTCAGGAGGAATAGTAAATATTTTGAGAGGTTATAGTATCGATTATTCTGAGTAAAAAAGTTCATATAAACATGTGTCGAATTCTCAATTGATACAGAGATACAGCTGTTTGAAATTGGCATGCACAGCTCCCTGAATCAGATGTGACCAAGAAGCAGTTATAACCTGACTTTCTGTTTGGTGTTAGAAGTGTTGTTAAGAATGCCGCACATCTTCACACATGCTGAATATGCCTATATGGTGTTTGTCTATGGTTTTTGTGGTGGAAGTGCTGCTGCTGCTTGTAGAGAATACCATCAATGGTTTCCTAACCACAGAATACTGGATCCAAGAGCTCTTACTAGTGTTTACACAAAATTGGGTGAAGCTGATACAGTTCCCAGTGCTCATATTTCTTCTGAATGGGCAAATGAACAAAATGTAGATGAAATAGAACACATTCTTCAGTCGGTAGAACGTAGTCCTGCTATTAGCACATGAAGAATTTCTCCGTGTATCGATGTTCCACAGACAAGAGTATGGCGAACATTACGTGAGCACGGCTTGTATCCATTTCACATACAGCGGGTGCAACACCTTCAACCATGAGACAACACCCAGCAATTGGAATTTTGTCGGAGAGTAAATGCTAATTGCTGATTAATTACATTAATACTGGTCAGCTATGACGTTGCTTTCACCCATGACGGTATCAACAACTCTCATAGGTAATCAGATGAAATAACTCTCATAGGTGATCAGATGAAAATCCACATGCCACTGTAGAAACAAATTTTCAACATCGCATCTCTGTAAATGTTGTGTTACAAAATCGTCTTACAGGCCCCATTTACCTAGAATTTCTGCAAAACAAACTTCCACTACTATTGGAGGATGTTCCCTTGGCTACAAAAATTGGTATGTACTTTTAGCATGATGGAGCTCCTGCACATTATACCCGTTTGGTGATACAATATTTAAATCGAACTTTCCCTGAACGATGGATTGGCCACGGTGGTCACGTTCATTGGCCAACAAGGTCTCCAAACCTCACTCCATTAGACTTTAGTTTGTGGGGATGAGTGAGAACCGCAGTATACAAAGAAAAGGTGAATACAAGAGACGAATTGCTCGCTTGCATTTTGGATACTGCTGCCCTCATAAAGGAACACTAAGATGACCTCAGAAGAACAACACGTCATATTACCACAAGAGTTGCAAACTGCATTGAGGTTGGCGGTGTGATTTTCAAACATTTATTGTGAACTTTAAAAAATTTGTCAATTAATTGTGTTTTGTTTCATTCAAAAAGTCAATAAATACAAACAATAAGTAATTTATCGTTCTTTATAATACCTCTCATAATGCCCCCATTTTCGAACAGCTGTATCTCCGTATCCATTGAGAATCGGATGCAAGTTTATATTAACTTTTTTACTCAGAATAATTGATACCATAACTTCCCAAAATATTATATAATAAAGAAATATATATATATATTGGTATATGTAATTTAAAATATATAGATATATATGAGATTTTAAAGTTAAGACATATATGATCTACCATGTATATCTGATCCATAACTTGGCTTCAAGTACAGTCTTTTATAACACTATTTATAAAATCATTACTGCTTTACTGGAATACAAGTTGAAGGTTTCACTCCTCTAGCCATCTAATGTTTTCTTGATCTACCATGAATTAAGAAATTTGCAAAATAAGTATAAGTGATTTTACACAGACATTGATCATCAGAAATCTCATACTTTGGTTGACATTCTCAGACATCTACTCTTGTATTCTGCTGTTAACTGTGAAGGCAAAAGATATTTCTCAAAATTAAAACTCATTAAAAAATTACATAAGAAATGCAAGAATTTGCTGAGCCCTTTGGTATAGCAACGATTTATATAGAAAAAGGTCATGCAATGATGCTTGCCACAAAAAAAAGTATTAAAATTTCTTTACTGTTGATATAGATATATTTGTTGTTATGATATAGCTATTATGATTTTAACAGCATACCTTGTGATTACTCTAAAATATGAAACATACATGATATGTTTTAACCAGTTTGTGTTTAGGTTGGCACCTACAGACTTGTGCTGTCATTTTTTTAGAGATTTCTTGAATTTTCAATAGAGAAACAGGAGGAAAAATTTTTCTTGAAAGAAGTTGTAAGTTAGTGTTGGGCAAACACATTGATAAGGCCGCCATAGCCGAGTGGTCAGACGCGCAGGTGCATAAGTACACGTGTCTTGAGTGACCGGGGTTCATGCCCGTGACTGCTGAATATGCTGTTTCTTGTATTCTGTCTATCTTGTGAACTCCTTTGACCGTTTGGTCATCCCGGAGTATAAACAGAACATTTATTTATATAAAGCACAGAGGAGTGAAAAAAATAAATTGTAATTGATGTGAATGTGAAATTATTTTATGGATAATTTTCTTGCCTACTTTTAAAATTAAGTGTGATGAGTAGTATTACCATTAGGTTAAGCTTGCATGTGACTGCGTAATATGATAATATTATATTTATAGTTGTTGTAAACTCCTGATCTGTGTGGTATTGCTGGAGTATAAACAGAATTATTAGTATTGACATGATGCAATGAAGCAAGATTATGTGGTTACTGTCCATCAGCTAGAAATTTAACCTTCCCCCACTTTATTTACATATTTCTTTCAGGTATTTGTCCAATTCCTTCTTAAATTTAGGTTAACTTCCAACCTTCACAAGAGTGGGTGGGCACTTATTTCAACAGTCAGTCACACTTTGACCAAAAGAAAATTTTCAGACATGTATTCTATAATTCATTTTTTAAAATTTAAATTTATGTTCCTTTGTGTATGCCACATGACTAATTGTAAAATTGTCATCAGCTTTACTTTACTCAACCCTTTTAAAACCTTAAACAGTTCATTAAACATTATTTCATTTTTTTTTTAAAATTAAATATTTCTTCCTTAAACACCTCACAGATATTCCTGATTTTCAAACACTATGTTTATACGACTCAAACCTCTTTTGATAAGAATGTGCTTTTCATAGGGGGGGGGAAAGCAAGATTGGTTATCTTCTCTGAAGAACGATCAGTTTTGTTCTTCAGAAGAGTATAACCGATCCTGTTATTTTTCTTTTGAATGAAACAAACAGGCCCATGTCTTTCCTAAATAGGGTATCTAAACCTGTATGTAATATTCAAGATGTGAGCTAACCACTAATTTATATAATGGGATAATCACTTCTTTGTCTCTCACTGGAAAAGTTTGTGTCTGTCATTGGCAGAATCCCACTGAATAAGTAGTTTATTTCATTTTTCACAGAATTTCATAGCATTATAGTTATTCCTAAGTCCTTTTCATTATCAACTATCTCTTGGTGCTGCTACCCATTTGGCAAATTACTCTAGGATTTCTGCTGTTCTCATTCAAGACCATAGATTTTTTTAGTGTTAAAGCTCAGCTAGCATTTCTCTGCCCATCCAAATAATTTATCTGGGGATCTTTTTGAAATAGTATATCCTGATTACTGACATATCATCCCACCCACCTTTGCATCATCAGCAGGCATAGTTATTAAAACTTTTAAATACTTACACCAGTATTATTAATAAATGTCTGAAATGTTAAGGAACTCAGCACTGAACTGTGTGGCCTACTCATAACATTAGTCCATGAAAAAGCAATGCTCATTATCACTATTCTTTGTCTCCCATCACTTAATCATCCCTTTGTTTGTAATAGTAATTTGCCCTTAATGTAATGATACTTCAATTTATGCAATAGTTGTTGCACCTTCCCACTACCCATGTAATGAGCATAAAAGGTAAGCTAAAAAATGTCATCTAATCTTAGATGACATTTTTTAGCTTTTTTTAGGTGCACTTGCATATATGCATATGCAAACTTTATATAATTTATATCCGTCTCTCTTACATATTTGGGGATGCTCGGTGTTGTGTTCACCATGTCTTGTCTGTCTATCCACATGTAACAAAGGGACTCTCAGTAAACAGATTTTCATGAAATTTTATATTTGGGCCTTTTAAATATTGAGCCATTTCAAATTTCATTAAAATCATACAAATAAAAATCCAGCAATTATTATTTCTTTATCTATATAAATTGTAGGAAAAAAAGAAATTCATGGATTAAATTTAGTTTTAATGCAGTATTGTTAGCTTTAGACAGTCCATGCATGCTTCACTTATATTGCTAAAACTTGTCAGTGTGGTGTTACTTGTGAAGAGATACATTTATATGGAGAGAAAAGAGACTTTTTTTTTTTTTTTTTTTTTTTATGAAAATCCCAAACACAAAAGGTATCAAAACCTATAGTACTTAGTACCGTGCATGGGTTGAAGGAGAAGTATGGGGGGGGGGGGTGCCGGAAACTTTGCTCTAGAGACTAAACATGAGTTTCACCACTTCAAGCCTCTAATAAGCAAAGTGGTGGTATTTCACCGGTTGATGAAAGTCATCCACCACCTACTTAAAAGTATATGGAAGAAGGGCAATAAATGTTATACAGTTGTAATTAAATCAAATGGCTGTTTAGAGAACATAAAACTATAGAGCTTTATTAACCATTCTGTAAAGTTATAATCTTAGTAATTAATTGATAGAAGTGTATTTACTTTTGACTTCTATTAATTACAGAAAAAGAACAAACATTAAATTAATTTAGGAAAAAAAAAATGACATGCCTGAAATGTAGCACACTGCTTACATTAACTAACTTTTACCTTGTGGAAACATAAAATTTATTATAATATGTGCTTGATGTTTTATCGGAAATTTTCTTTTGACTACTTTGATGTCAATTTGACAAAATATCATGCATGTATTTGCAATAAATTTGGTGTTTTTTGCAAGGTTGTGCTGAACTTCTTTTTATAGTAAAATAAACTTCTGTATAATAGTTTAATAAGAATATTACATTTATAATAATATAATAATAATAATTTTTAATATATAATAATATTTATAGTATAAACAGTAAATAAACTATAACATCCAGAATTTTACTGATTAGTTCATTAATTATTCTGGTAGCACATTTTTCCTTTTGTGAGATATGACAGTCTAAATTATCTTAAAATTCTCCATTTGCAATTATTGCAGATAGAGAATTTTAAGACCATTTTCATCTTCACTGCCTTCATAGCCACTGTGCCATTAGATATTTGAGAAGGCCCAAGTTGAATTTTGATGATGCAAGAACCATATTAAAACCATCTTTGAGTGGCGGTTAAGTTAGCTAGTTTCATGTGCAAGTGTAGTTTTTTTCCCCATAAGAAATATAAGAAAATGTGTATTTTTTTTCCCTCCTGCAAATTGACAAATCAACCTTCATTGTCATTACTCACAGCTGTGAATAGGGAAACACTTTAATAGTGTTTCCTATATGGCTTCATATCATAAATTGCCACCTCTTTCCCCTTTCATACTGGGTGACAAATTCTAAGTGTATGATTGTTTGTTTGTATATGTTCTCAGGCCTATTTGCATTCCAACATTTTCCTATTAGTCTTCAGAAAATACTTAATTTTTTTATTAATGTATTAATATAAAAAATACTGTACATGATAATGCATACTACATATTGGCTATAAGTTAAAAAAAAAACAAAATAACTATATGTGATGGAGAAGCTTACTGATTTCTGTAAAATAGCTATATTACAGATGGCCTGGCAGTGTAGCTGCTGTGGTATAGAGTGACACTGCACCATCTCAAAAACAACTGTGAATACTATATTCTAAGGTATGTCTACCTGATTGTTTTATGTTTGCATACTACACAATTTAAAATTTATAAAATACTGTAATTATAACTTAAAACGAGTTATCTTTGCAAGTTATTTCCATTAAGAGATAACTATGATTTAAATCTCTATTACACTGTGATAATTATCTTTATTTCATCAATAAACGAAGTCAGCAATTTTTTGAGGGATGCAGTTTCCCTGGCTAGATGTAGGCATATTGTACACAAAAATGTATGGCTGCTTGAAAATTTATGTTCGCAAGTAGGGAAGTTATTTGAAACTAGGGTTGGATAACATTGTAAACATGTAGAAAAGGGGAACTAGGAAATAAAAGATAACAGAACTGCTTATGAATGCTCTTGCACTTTTAATGTAAAAGAAGAATTTGAAATTTTTTGAGGGGGGATTTTATCAGAATAAAAGATAAAGAAGCTATATGTATAAAGAAAATTTAAACATAACACAATAAATAGAAATGGGGGATATAGATGCATTATGGATGCATCTGCTCAGCAGATGCATCCATAATAATACAGATTTAACAATTTTTTTTCCCTTTTCATTTAATTAAAAATTTTTTTTTTTTTTTTTTACTTGGGGTTTAAAATCTATGTACATAATTCCATAAAAACTGACCAAATTATTTTTATTATCATTGAACATCCTTTGAACCCCCAAGAGGGGATCCAAAGGATGTTAATGATCCTGTTTTACTGAATGGTTTAAATGGGCCTAGATCCATCACTGCCCTTAAGTCGTTTCATTATCAACAACCTTGAGTTTGTTTCTACTCAAAATTAAAAACTTATTTTATAATTTTTTAATCTTTAAAACAGTTAAAATATAAGAGCTCTATGATCATAATATTTTCAGCACAATCTTTCACCCTGATAACCAAAATACTTCATCCAGTATGTGGAATGGTTATTAAACTGGTTCATTTTGGAGGTCTGAGTGGAAAATGGTTAATCACAGAGCTGAAATCTCAAATGAACTGTAATCACAAAGTAGACACAGAAAATCAACATGATGCTTAGAATGGGAAATTCTGTATTTTTAGTAAAGCTTTATTATCAGACAACAGCATTTCTTTTGTTGTGCTTTGGAAATTTCACCATCTGAAAGGATTAAGAATAGGACATTTTTCATATAATGTTTTGTCTATTTTGTTTTACAAGTGATGAAAAGATGATGCAAAAGATGTGTTGTCTATAGTTCATTACAGGGATTGACTACCACTTGAGATGAGTGTTGTTGGTGGGATTGTTGCTATGCATGATGGTGTCATGCATTAGCATGCCAACTAGGGCCAGTGTACTTTCATGAAAATTCAGTATTCCATGGCTAAGACTTTGCAAACACTACAAAACATGCTACACGATCCATGTGCAGAAGCTAATGTCATCTGATTTGCAGAAACATACTGACATTATTTCCCATTTATTGGCTGGAAGGTAGCTGAAAGGGGCCATTTCAAACTTGGTAACATTGTAAACACCTATTATTGTCAGATATGGAGACTGGTACCTCTATATTTTGTCTTGGTTCCACTACATTAAGGTTTTACATTATGGTGTGATTTTTATTACTGATTTTGTTGAAAGGTCCTGTTCTTCGAGGAGGTTTTAGCATGTTGTTTTACAAAAGGTTCAATTTACTACGAACTTATCATTCAGTATTTTGTTCCTAGCTTTCAGGAATAAGGTTGCTTGGAAACAAAAGTTTTCATACAGGATTAGATAGCACTCCATTTTGCTAACTCAGTATTGCATTTGCTTTGCTGTACAATTCCCAGTGACTATCAGTTTCTGCTATTTCTCAATTGTATTGCTACCTTTTCACCTGACCTCAGTACATGCTATTTTGGGTTGGTGAGATTATCTCAAGGACAGAGTACAAGGAAGCACTCAACTCTGACATACCTGAAATTTAGCATTACAAGGCTTGTTATGAACAGGCTGTAAGAAATGCCATTCTTCAAATATTATTGACATCGATCATCATTAACACTAAACAGTTTAATTCATATTATTGTGTTCTGGATAAACTTGTATAGTAGAGAACAATGCCACTTTCACACTGGTATCACTTTTCAGGATTATACAGGGTCTGTCAAAAACTGCTGACAGACCCTGTATAATCCATCTCAATAGTAAACTTTTTTTTTATTTAAGAAACAAATAACAAACTCACATATCCATTTTATGCATTTTGGAGATTTATTGAAAATATTTAATGCAATAAATGTGTCCTTCCAATTTTTATACTCTTGAACATGTTGAGCAAAATTTGCCAAAACTTTGTGGAACATTTCTTCATTTATCTCAATAGTTTACAAATACCATGATCTCTCTCTAGTAATTTGTGGCTTAGTTGCACATGCATACATGGCTCCCAATAGTATCCTCATTGGCTCCCCATAAGAAGTCAGGTGAGTAAATCAGGGGGGACAAGGTGACCATATCTCCAAAGCAAGAAATGAACCACCTAAGGTTTTATGTAAAGCTTCATACTCACTCTTGTTGTATGAGATGTTGCTCCCTTACATCGTTACCATAGCTCGTATATTTTGTCAGTTTCTTCAGACCAGTCAGAACTCCCAAATAATATCACAGTAGTGTTCTGCATTGACTGAAACATCTTGGCCACTGTCATTTTTGAAAAAGAAAGAATCAGAAATCTACAAATTCAAAATAGCATGTCATACCCCATTACCTTTGGTGAATGATCTGGCAACATAGCCCAGGAGCAATAATTCTGTTTGTTGACAATACCATTCAAATGAATGTGCTGTATCACTCTCAGTTTCTTTTCAAGTTCAGGTATTGTCTAACTATATAGTCAATTAATTTTGTTATATACACAGAGTTCTTAAATAGTGGCCATTTGGTAAGGGGTGAAACTTTTGTGCATGAAGAATATGCCTCACAATAGCCTCAAACAAACAGCATATGGACATGAGACTGAATGGTATTCATGAATTCTGTTCAACAGACAAAGCAAACATGTTCTGCATTCCCAAGTGTATTTATAGTATGTGGAGCTCCTAGTGGCTTTGTTACCTTACAGCACCATGGTTTGAAAATTGGCCACCAACAGCATGGTTTTAAAGTTAGCCACCAATAGCTTGACTGTGCTGATGGAGGGTATGTTACAAACACAAAAATGTCACTAAAAATTATGCTGCTTTGTAACAGTAGACTTTCGAAAACCACTGTACAAGGAAAAGTGATCTTGAATGTTCCATCTGCATGTTGAACTGGTCTCACTAGGATGTTGCACAATCTCACTAAAAACAGTCCTAGTGTGTGTGTGTGTGTGTGTGTGTGTGTGTGTGTGTGTGTGTGTGTGTGTGTGTAGTAGTAGTAGTAGAAAAACACTAACAAAATGTGTCGGTTGTTTCTGACAGACCCATTTAATTCCTTTCTGAGTACAGACCTCTAAAATGTTCCAGTTTATATGACAGCCATAAAGTAAATGTCTGTTAGCTCATCAGATGTTCCAGTTTATATGACATTATATATAACATTTATATATAACTTTAAAAAGGTAGTTATTATGATGTATACTTTTTTTTTTCTGGGTCTGTGAACTTGAATTTTAATAATGATGAATATCAAGTTAAAACAAAGAGCTTATTGAATCCTGTCCAAAAAGGAATCTTATGGCTGTTAACATCCATAACCAACTGTCTAATGTGTATGGTAAAAGAGATAGTTGATGTTAGTAAGCACAAAGAAACTAGTGCCATCAACCTGGAAAGTCTTCCCCTCGAAGTAACAGGTGAAAAACATTGTAGTTGTGGATAGAGTAGGAGTCACTGTAGGAGATTGTTCATTAGATGCAATGTGGATTTAATGTGTGGAGACAATTATTGATTTTGGGAAGTGTGCACTTAGTGTATTTTCCATCACTTAAATAGAAGATATGAAGTTGAAAATGATATGTTGGTGGTACTGTATTTGAAAACCAAGAAGAAGCCTTTTTAAATATGGTATATTTCTTGCTTTATCTTCTTCATAGAAGATAAAGCGAGACATATACCTTTGTGATCCAGAGACTTAGAGACAGTCGGTGGGGTGTCAACATCTGACTTCAGCTAGGCCTCCTAAAAGGTTTGGTAACGAGTTTATGGAGAAATTCTTGAATAACTAGATCAGGATTGACTTTATGGATTTTGTGTCATTTGAACGTGTGCTCGCCTTTAAGGAGTTAGCTTCTATGGTTAAAGGCGAGCATACGTTCAAATGACACAACTTCCTTCGTCTTGAATCTAAGCAGCAAACAACTATCCAACGAGCAGCTGAATGTTTTATCCAACGGCATGAAATTCGCATTTATACCATCCAAACCTTCATTCACACAGCTCGCTATGGGTATAGAAGCCAGTATTACCAACCTTCCCGAAGAAACTGCCAACGAGATCCGTTTCAGGACTGCCGCAATCCTCTGCAGCACTCGAAAAACTTACTCAAACCTTAACCATCACCGGCGTGCCGCCCTATCATCTATAAGAAAAGACAACTCCATCATCGTACTTCCTGCGGATAAAGGGCGCCGGACCGTTGTGTTGGACCGATCAACCTACCGAGAGAAAGCCCTGACCCTACTACTAGACCCAAACGTATACGAACCTCTATCTGATCCACCCATTAAGGTCTTGAAACGTCTAGAGACACATGTCAATAAACTTGTCCACACATGGTTTTAAGATAAGAAGATCTCGACCACAACTCAGCGTCTTCTACGTGCTACTGGCTGCCAACTACCGCAATTCTGTGGATTACCAAAGATCCACAAACCGGGTATTCCCCTCAGACCTATAGTGTCGTGCTGCAGTGCCCCGACGTATGAACTGTCCAAACATATTGCGCGCCTCCTCTCACCTCTTATAGGTAATACATCGCACACCGTTAAAAATAGCAGTGAATTCATCCACCTCATTAAGGACCTTTCAATCCCTGACAACACTGTCATGGCATCATTTGATGTGGTTTCTTTATTCACTTCAATTTCCGTCCAACAGGCCGTGCACTGCGCCAGAAGGTTCCTCGAGAACGACTTAAGCCTCCAATCCAGGACATCACTATCCACTGATGACATCTGTACCGCCCTCAACCTATGCTTATCAAGCAGCATCTTCACTTTTGAGGATTCACTCTACCAGCAGGTACATGGCACTGCTATGGGTGCCCCTGTGAGTTCCGTAGTAGCCAACATCACCATGGAAGATCTGGAGGAGCAGATGCACCAGAACCCACCTACACCTATTACAACATGGTGTAGATACGTTGACGATATTTTTACCGTAATACCACGTGGTTCTGAAAATGCACTGCTGGAATACCTCAACTCCCTATCTAATTTCATCAAGTTTACCATAGAATCAGAGGTGAACGGTATGCTTCCGTTCCTGGACGTCGAAGTGTAGGCCCACATCTAGAGACCTCAGTATACCGCAAACCCATGTGGTGTGGTCAATTCACTAACTACAGGTCCGGCCACGCACCAAGCCATCTCAATAGCACTGCCCGCAACCTATTCTCCAGGGCTGGGAGCCATTCAAGCACCAACACAATTAGGCCTAACCAAATGTGGTTATCCATCCCATGTACTAAGCAGATGCTTATTACAGGCAGAAGAACTCACATCCAACCCAAGACCACCGAACCAAGTCGGTATATCGTCCGCCTACATTCCCTATTATCCAGGCGTGTCAGGACGGATCTCGAAGGTCCTTAGAAGTTACAACATCAAATGTGTGCAATTACCCTGCAGGAACCTACGTTCACTTGTCTCCAGCGTGAAGACCCCTGTCACACCTGTCTTACGCAGCAATGTAGTATATTGCATCACCTGTAGAGACTGTAACAGTTGCTACATAGGAGAAACATCAAGGCGTCTCCAGGATCGCCTCATGGAACACGACAGAGCAATCCGGCTTGCCGAAACTAACCAGTCCGCGGTCGCGGAACATTTCTGGGCAACCAACCACGATCTTGACCCCAAACGCGACTTTGAAATAGTAGACTACTCACGGCACTCTCGCCACCGCCTATGGCTAGAGTCACTCAACATAGTAAGCAATCCAAAGGCATTAAATCGCCAGAAAGGCATACGTCTACATCCCATCCTGGAGACAACCGTTTTATTGCTGGATGATCAGTGGCGTAGAAAGCAGCACACGTCCGCGCAACAACAATGACGCATGATTAACGTGCCTCACTCAGCTCGTTGTATTGTATTTAATTTGTCATTTGACAAAGGGACACGCGTCCCGAAAGCTACTGATTTTTGTTAATATATTTGTATAACTGGTTTATAACTAACTTAAGTGTATATTAAACTATGGACCCCAGTACTCCAGGCCCATTCGTTACTAAATAGCATACATATTTACCATATGTATGGCGCACTATGGCCATAGTTGCCGATGTGCCAAATAAATCCCCAAACAAACAAACAGCATTTTTTTGAAATTCCTTTAATTTAATGCGCGCCAGTTATAAAAACCGATCATACGAGGAGGTGCTTTAAAAAAGTTTAGACCCTTTAAAATGGACTGAATTATCCGATTTTAGGTGGAAGGAGAAGGGTTTGCTCTTCATTCCCACGAGTTGGAAGTATTCCGTTTTTTTTCCCCAACCCTAACAACATGCAAATAAGCCATTGAATGCTCATGTGTACGGACATAATGCAGTTTAAAACCTGTCCTGTCAGCAGGAGGACTTATAACAATGTCCCTCCCCTTCCCTCGTATAGGAGAGGGGCCGGTAGTCCTTCAATATACCGGAAAAGGCTGATAAGAAAATTCATGCAGTCATATACTAAATAAAATATGTTATTTTATTTAAATAATCAAGTATTTATGACATTACCGATGCATATGACGAATCGATCTGTTCCAAACCCTGTTTGTCATGAAACAGGTCCGTTTTGTACCGCAAACTGTGATCCATCTGCTAATGTATATATTTCATTCAAAGACTCATTAGAATCGGTGCAGTAGCTGTGCATTTAGAACAGTTAAGATGTTTTTTTTTTCTTTTTCTGCAATATTTATGAAATTCTTGGGAACCCACAATGTAATGTCAGCCCGGTTTTTCGCATCCTTACTGATTGAACGAACCGTGAATAAAAAAAAAAAAAAAAAATGTCGACTTTGTTTTAAATACGTCCTTTGAAGGGGAATTCAACATTTACAAGTATTTTTGTGTATTCTGTTATGGCTTAAAAATTACTCAGTTTGATGTTAGTTTTACTTTTCGGGCAATCACAAACCAATAAAATAAACTTGAAGCAAAAGCTTTAGTTTGTTTCTGTATATTACAAGAGGGAGTGTTTTCAGGGTCGTGGCGTAAGGGGAAGGGACTGTCCTGGGTGACATTTTCGCTTTTTTTGGGACGGCATTTAGTTTTCTTGGCGGTATTTTATTTTCTTGCCTCAGATGCTACGACATTGGTTGCTTTTATAAGTTATTCCCAAATTGCTCCACGGATATGAAATAAGACAGATAGCAAGGAAAAGAATTTCAACAAGGGGGGCGGGGGCGAAGTACAGTCTCGACTCTCCGATATGTTACAACATGCTTGTTGATGTTATAGCATTCAAGTCTGCGTTCGGAAGTTTCGGCCGGAGGAGGAGGTGCTAGGTGATGTCAGTTATTAGGAATTGCTTTAGTATCGTAAAAATTATGAATTCCTTCACTCCTGCGTAATATTCGTGCCTAGTCATATATTCTTCGTATAAACTAGTCCTATTTTTCACAGCTGTCTTTCGCATCTCGTATAGCGGTGTATTACAGTAAAATCTGCATTAAGAACCCACTTTCTACATTCTAATTCAAACAGTATTTACAGTCTGTTTAGTACTGTACTGTAAATTGGTTTATCTGAAAATAATGTCTCAGTGTGAAAGAATATTTACTACAATAATTTACAATTTCGAAAAGTAAATAATAAAAAAAAAAAATTAAAAATTCTATACTAGGTACGTGTCCTACTGCTAGCATGTTTAACTTGTTTTATATCTAAGAGTCATCGGCAGGCGTTAAAAACTTTTTAATTTCCAGATATTCATGGATAATAATATCACAATGTTTTTATTTTATTAATAATAATTACATATCGGTTACTGAAAGTCTGTGATGACTGAATTAGGATATATAATTTTTACATTGAAGAGTAAAATGTTCACGACTAAATACACCCTCAATAGTTGTTCCATTATGTGTGTATTTATCGAAAGATCTGATGACATGTCCAAGTTGAAGAATGTTTTCATAAATGTGCAGAACTCTTTTTCAGCCTCAGAGTTTAATTGTAAAGAAAAAAAAAATTACATTCAATCTGAAAACATCAGGTGACTTGAAACCAAATGCGTTTTCGAATTAACCCATTTCCCAGTTTCCGAAAGTTTTTTTTTTTTTTTTTTTTTGTATCTTAAAACCTTAATTTTTCTGTTTCTAAATTCCTTAGCTTTCCAACGATATGCTATATGTCGGCATTATCCCGTTTATTATGTGAGAAAATTTCCTTTTGATCACATGTTCATATTTTCCACTATCCTGAAAAAAAAAAAAAAAAAAAAAAACTACTGCAATTTTCAGAGGTTTGAAAGTTTTTCCTCTAGTATAGAGCTAAGATGAAGCTCCCTGCAAAATTTCATTAAATTTGGTCCTGTAGAAGATAAATTAAACTGGAATAAATTTTCATAACGCTTTTCGCATGACGGTTTTTCGTTAAAAAATTTTTGGAATAACGCCAGTAAAACGTTTTTAACGTCAAAAAAATAATAATAAATAATAAAATAAAATAAATAATAAATAAATAAATAAAATAACTGCAGACGAATTCCCTGAAATATTTTCGCGTCTGGTGAAGAAAGTGAATAAATTCTTGTGCTTTAAAAGGCAAAAAACAATGTATATTTGTGTAAAAATATATATGTAATAAATTGTAATATTGGGTATTAATTGATGTCTTTCTAAGCATCTGCCTTTAATTCAGGTTGGGGATTTTATATTTGGCATAAATATGAGTCGATCTTAAAATTTTAGAGGATTTTTTAAAATGATTCCAAGGTCGCCTTATTATTTTCACTGGAATGAATTTCACTGGTTTCGGATTATATATGAATGGAATATTCTCAGTATTTCAGTTTCAATAGTAATATTACCATAATTGTGCTTGATGAAAAAAAAAAAACTTTCAGAGCTTCAGATGTGAAAACGTGCTCTTGTTTATTTCTTGGAATCATACCATGGACACATTTTTCATTGAAGGTCGTACCTTTCCTTTTATTTCTAGATAATAATAATAATGGAGCCGAAGTGAAGGAACCAGTCTTGCAATCCCGAACTTTGAGATTGCTTCTTATCTGTTTGAAACCACAGGATTTAACCTGCAGAGCTTCCCACGTCTATTTGCAGTTTATTGTGTGATAAGAGCATGTAGCTATGTGAAATGGCTTCTTTGTCTGCTGTTTAATCTTATGCATATCCTTATCTCCCTTGTCGGCGATGCCATGTTTCCAGGTCCTTACTGAGAGGGGTAACTTGCCGGAGCGCATTTCACGTAAAGGGGTGCTTGTACTTTGGGAGATCAAGATGACTGCTTGTGATAGTAACTAGCTTTGCGCGGTCTCTGAGAATAACGAAAGGATCGAGGTAACTAAGTGTGAAACTCAGCATACCGTTGGGTTTCAGCAGTCTGGGACATTGGCACAGTCTCGCCCTGTAGTTTCGTATACCTTTACCCCCTCCCCCTTCACCCTTTTTACTTCTTCTAAGACAGTTTTGCATTTGGATTACCTAATAATATTTCCTAATAATTAGGAAATATTAAAGCATTGTATAAATAAATATTTACTGCTACAATGTCAAAAATAATTTACGGAATATTTTAATGAGATTGTAAACCGAAAGTAAACTGATGTTTTTTTTTTCTTTTATGAAAATAGCGTATTTAAGTAAACAGAGTTTTTTTTTTTTTTTTTTTTTTTATAAACGTGTATTTTTATTTCTAAGTGTGCGAACATTGATCATGGATAAAACAAAGAGTTGGTATCAATTATCCAAGGAGGGTGTATCGCGGTTGGCATTGTAACAAGCTGACTAATGTGTATAACGGAAGAGAGTTTGTCAGCATATCTGAAGACGGATGAAGAAATTTAAGATGAGAGAGAGAGAAAAAAAAAAGCAAAAATCAAGGACAAATAGTGATCCGCATGGTCGGCCAACAGGCATTACTTTCCTTACATACATTTTCTAACGGAATGATGATAGTGATAGAGTGTGTGTGTGCCTTGCCGATCAGTTAACACGAGGTTCCCCCAAATGAGGCCCGTTTCTCATAACTATTTATCTCTTACAAACGGATTCCTCAAACTATCCCAAATCTTAGAGGATCATGCGAGCCATGACTTTTTTTTTTCTGGCTCACTAAGTTGATTGTTCACAACTATTCACGACAACTTGCCAATTACCTGAGCAACAGACAGCTACAGAGACTACTTAGTTAAACCTTAAAAATAATAAGACCAATTTTATATTAAAAATAACTTGAAATATGTTCTAACCAACTGTCGAAAATATTTCTTAGAGCTATTTATTTGAAATTCCATTAGAACCTATTTTTAGTATCTTTAATGAGATCAGTATCATAAAATATTTTCATTTAATTAGTTAGGAAAGTGGAAAAAAACCATAGACAACCAAATTTGGCGCATTAGGCAGTTTAGTTACAGTATCTTTTTTAGTCACGTTAATATATTCTTGGAGCTACTGTTTTCTTCATCTGTTATCTGCCCATCCGCGTATAATAACTCCATTCTTAGTAAATGGATTTTCATAAAATTTTATTTTTGTCTCTTTTAGAAAGATGTATCGAACCATCTCGAATTTCATTTAACGTGGACCAATAGAAATTCGGCAATTGTTATTTCTCTGTCCGTCCTCATGTAATAACTGTGTTCTCATTAAATGAATTTTCATTAAAATCGGGCCATTAGAAATCCGGCAATTATTATTTATTTTCTTCATGCATAGGCTATTCATATATTGTACCTGAAGCACTGGTTATGTTTGTTGTTTTGCGCTGATTGGAAGAATGAATAGGATGCGCAGAAACGAAATGCAATTAACTTCCCCCTCCCCAAATTATCCTTAACGGTCTTTGTGAGTATCGCACTGTCGTGCCAAAGAATGAGCTCTTAATGCCTATCGTATTAGAGAAGCAATTAAACATTATTTTCAGTTTGATATACCTGTTTTATTGACTTTCTGGGTTTCAGTTCTTCATTGAAGACCCTAACATTGTTTCCGCATCATACATAAAACACCCATGTGTTTCATCACCAGCTATTTTCAACATGCAAGGCAGTCCGTTAACACACATTTATATAGACATTACATGGCGCAATATGTCCTTAGATGCTAGTGCATTGTGTAAAGAACAATAACTTTTATAATTTTCCGCAAAATATTGTCTTTTTTTTTTTTTTTTTTTTTTTTTTAACTCTACTGAAACGTCAAAACAGATTCAGTTCTTTGCCGTTTCTTTTGCTAACTGTAACTCTTCAGCAGTGAAGTGGACATTTAGCCCTCTGTCTGAACTAAACCCTTTGAACATTTTCATTAATGTTTTGAGTTGTTGAACGTCCATTTCGTGAATCATATCTTTCTTGCATTCTTTGAACCAGTTAAAACTCACTGGAAACAACTTCGTAGTTATAAACTTTTAATATTTGAATTATTTATTTATTTTTTTCCCCATTATTTTTGTTCTGAAAAAGCGGCCACTTAACGCGTGAACACATCTCACTACTTTTCTCCCTGTCGCAGCAGTGAATTTGCCTTCACGGAGATTATGTAAATTTACCGTGTCGAAATGAGACCAGTGCTTTTCAATTTTTTTTACGTACACATTGTCTACAAGCCAGTAATAATTTGATACCCAGAATTTTGTAATTCTAAATCTCCTTCTTTTTGTTTCTTTTATTTATGTTGATGGTAAGTGCAACGGTACGCAACTTCTTTTGTTTCGGGGAAATGCAACTTTCAAGGTCATATGAAATTTGCTAGTTAACTTTTTAGCTGTGAAGGGTATATATATATAGAAAAGAAATAAATGTATTTTAATGAATCATTAGATCAATACATGAAGTGAAAACAGCTGATATGGCGACATCCACTTTGGAAAGCCAGTCATTACTTTACGATTGTGATACTGTGTGGGGGGGGTGGAATTTTGTGGTACTTTCTTTCTCTATTTATTTATTTATTTATAGTATTATATTTATTATCCCCCTATTCACCCCTCCCACTTTAACACCTGACTTGTTTGATTCTCAGAAAATCCTAGACTCAGAGGGGGTCACAATATTATAAGTATTCCTCCTCTGGACTGGCTGATGTTTAGAATGACAGACAAATTCATATGTGTTGAATATAACAATATTTATTGGCATTTCTTACATAAAAACTTGCAACAACATCTAACTGAGTACAATAATTAGTGGGAACTTGTTATACTGCTAGCGATTAACTGTGTATATATCTTGTAATCAAAGTCAACCTTTTATCAAAACTACCAATTCTAATATATATATATATATATATATTATTCTTTAGTAATATGATAATTTATGTTGTATTTTACTTTTAATATACTTTTATAGTGGTTTTTCTTTAAATTATTTCTAGATTTTTCTGTTGTCCCGGTAGCTGTTTTAGCAATGCCCGGGTACGAACAGAGTACATATTATTATTTTATCTTTCTATTGTGGTTTATTGTGTTTATTTTCTTAATTACGGGTGTTTTCTACTCATAGGTATTATGGTTAATACATTACTGGTCTTTAAGCTAGCCTAACCATAATACCTATGAGTAGAAAACACCCGTAATTAAGAAAATAAACACAATAAACCACAATAGAAAGATAAAATAATATATATATATATATATATATATATATAATATCATTGTGTTTCTTCATGTTGTTCTACATAGGTTCCAGTAGGTCCAGGTATTTATTACCTCTCACAACACACAATCCGTCTCTTTACTCCTTAACAGTCCATGTAAGTCAATAAACAACTATCAGCTAATGAACAGACAAATATAATTCGTTATGTGTCCCATTACCAAAATTATTAGGAAATACATATATTCAATCAGAAACCTCTCCTTCGACCTCAGGTCAAACAGTCAACAATAATCAACAAAATTAATTAGTTACCTTCCCGTTCAATTAATCCACAATTCCTTAATTAGTGCTAGACACTCATTTAATTGTCTACCTGTTTAATCAATTTCTACCCAAATAAGATATACTCACAATAAATCAAATTCACAATGATTCAAAGTTCAACTTTACTTCCACTCTAGTTAGTAATCTATTACCCAATTGTTAACCATTCTTAGTTACTTATTTGATCATTTCTTTCAAATCTAATATTAAGACAGAACTTCACTTCCAACTACAGATTAACTTACACTTTAATTGCATTACTCTTATTCCCTCTACTAATTTGAATTATCTCTCTTTATGTATTACAATTGTACATACCTATATATTTGTATTACTTTGGCATTCTCTCCTTAAATTTATAGCGTTCTACTAGAGTCCTTTCCATTACTAAGTTAGGTTTTTATTCCTTTTTTATTTTTTTTTTCAGTACTTATTCTAGCACTTACGCAATTGGCTGGGCATTTCTCCCTGCTCGGTCTCTCTTCCTATCTGCTCGAGGCGTGGACTGGAAGGCGAAAGGTTGCTCATCCGGGGAACACAGCAATCTATCCGAGGTTTTCCCTACCGTGGGTACTGCACTGCTGGAGTTAATACAGGATTCTATCTCCTTTCTTGGTCTGCGTTGCGTCTGTGGACTGAGATACCTTCCGGGTCGGCCAGTCGCTCAACTGCTCAGTTGAGTAATTTGCCTCTAGGACTCTCTGTGGGCGTTTCTCCTTTCTTTCTCCATAGACTGCATTAGCTTCTTCAAGGGAACATTCCTTCCGACTCTAGACTTTCACAAAGTTCTTATAACAAATTCTCCCACTACAGCTTCCATCTCTCCCAGGACTGCAGCCACCACCCAAGCTTGAACACGACTCTCCTCCGAATACCTTCACAAACCTCTCTCTTGGTTCTCTTCAAAATTCCCTCCGCTTTTCCCTCTGGCCAATCGCTGACTTCCACATCCCTTCCCTTGTGATTCCCATTCGTCTCCTCTCACGTGGGCGTGTCTTCCATCCTTTATGTGAGAACTTCCGTTTGTCCAGCAATTTCTGGAACTTTCTAGAAGGTAAAACGGAAGTTACGGTCAGCCAAGAAGTTTCCAGATCTTCCTTGTGACCTCACACCCCCACCCACTACTACGTCGCCCTTCACCTGTCATTAGACGCACCATGAAATTTTTAAGAGCGCACTTCCATACTCAGTGCCCTTTCTATTGAGTACTGCCCCTTTCTTAAGTGGGATTTGTTTCGGTCTATTTCAATTAACGACTCACTTAAGGAATCCTTTTCAACCGAGAGATATAACTAAAACTGGGAGTGTCTGGAATAAACTTTCAAATTCCATATTCCCTAACACATGGTATTTGAAATGATGGCTGACTGTTTAAACTACAATTAACTCCCTAATATAAAGAAACATTATTAAATGATTGTAAGGATAGGTCCTTACAATACGATTTCGATAAACAGTACAGGCTCGAAGAGCTAGCTTTACAAAACTATAGGGTGGAGGAATGCAGCATAAACAGTGGATGGCCTGCATCTTCAGGGCAGAGACGGGACCTAACCAGCAGCTCTTCTGGTGACTGCTGCTGGATGATTGCTAAGAGGCCAAGTTATAAACGTAAACACGAACCCTACATATAACTTGACTTTCTCCAGTCCAACTCTCCTCCACGGATGAGCCTCGGCTCAGGTAGTCGTTTCTATAATGGAGTCCAACTCTCCTTACAGTGAGGTAATTTTCCTTGGTGATTTTAATGTTCACAACCCCAGCTGGCTTCTGTTTTCTAGTCACACCGACCCAGCAGGTCGAGATGCTGAGGCTTTTGCAATTACTCATGACCTAGCACAGATTGTTCATTTACCTACAAGAATACCGGACAATCCTAATCATACAGCCAATACGCTTGATCTTTTTCTCACAAACAACCCTTCTAAGTACACGGTCGAAGCGAGAGCTCCTTTAGGCACTTCAGATCACAACTTGGTGATTGTCTCTTCTCCAATGGAACCTTTATCTCAAGGCTATTCCCAACCTCGTGTTGTTTGGCATTACAAGAATGCAAAATGGGATGACCTGCGAGACTTCTTTTCTTCTTTTCCGTGGTCGGATTACTGTTTCAAAAGTTCTGATGTCAACGTTTGCTCAGATCGTGTCAGTGAAATTATTCTTGCAGGAATGGAATCCTTTATCCCACACTCCACTTTAAAATCTTGTCCTTTATGTAAACCTTGGTTTTCCAATAAATGTGCTAAGGCTGTCCAAGAGAAGAATGTTGCATATCGTAATTGGCTTGTTTCTAATTCTTCAGTTTCATTTTCTGCCTACACCAAAGCTCGCAACAATTGTAAAGCAGTTATTAATCAGTCCAAACTAGAGTTTGAACAGGCTAAGAGTAGAAAACTTGCTTCTTGCCCTAATGGTAGCCGAGCATTCTGGTCTCTTGCCAAAGCTATTGGCCGCAACTTTTGCCCATCTCTGCTCCCACCTCTGTCCAAACCAGATGGTTCTGTTGTCACTTCAGCCAAGGATAAAGCTGACCTGCTAGCATCCCATTTTTCTTGCAGCTCATGTATTAATGATCTTGGTAAAACACCTCCCATCATTCCCAACACACTCCATTCATTGCCTCCTGTGGTCTTCCGTCAAAAGGATATCAGAAGGAATTTGATGAATCTCGATGCTAAGAAAGCTCCAGGTCCTGATGGTATTTCTCCACTTGTTCTCAAAGCCTGTGCTCCTGAACTTACTCCTATTCTTTGCCACCTTTTTTCACTTTCTTATTCTAAAGGTGTTTTTGTTGCATATCGTAATTGGCTTGTTTCTAATTCTTCAGTTTCATTTTCTGCCTACACCAAAGCTCGCAACAATTGTAAAGCAGTTATTAATCAGTCCAAACTAGAGTTTGAACAGGCTAAGAGTAGAAAACTTGCTTCTTGCCCTAATGGTAGCCGAGCATTCTGGTCTCTTGCCAAAGCTATTGGCCGCAACTTTTGCCCATCTCTGCTCCCACCTCTGTCCAAACCAGATGGTTCTGTTGTCACTTCAGCCAAGGATAAAGCTGACCTGCTAGCATCCCATTTTTCTTCCAGCTCATGTATTAATGATCTTGGTAAAACACCTCCCATCATTCCCAACACACTCCATTCATTGCCTCCTGTGGTCTTCCGTCAAAAGGATATCAGAAGGAATTTGATGAATCTCGATGCTAAGAAAGCTCCAGGTCCTGATGGTATTTCTCCACTTGTTCTCAAAGCCTGTGCTCCTGAACTTACTCCTATTCTTTGCCACCTTTTTTCACTTTCTTATTCTAAAGGTGTTTTTCCTTCTGCTTGGAAATTTGCTCATATCCAGCCAGTTCCTAAAAAGGGTGACAAATCCCTCCCATCCAATTATCGTCCTAATGCAATTACTTCAACTCTTTCTAAAGTAATGGAGAAATCAATTAACTGCCAACCCTTAAACTACCTAGAAACCTTCCGTCTGATCAACGATCACCAGTATGGATTCCGTCAGTGTCGATCCACTGGTGATATTCTGGCTTATGTTACCCATTTATGGACTAATTCAATGGAAAGGTTCGGTGAAACACAAGTAGTTGCTCTTGACATCTCAAAGGCTTTTGATCGTGTTTGGCATAAAGGTCTTCTAAACCAGCTTCCATCTTATGGTTTGCCAACTGTTTTTAGTAATTGGTTATCCAGTTTTCTCTCTGATCGCTCACTGAGGGTGATGGTAGATGGCTCTCTGTCTTCTAACTTCTCCACTAATGCTTGTGTCCCCCAAGGTTCAGTTCTTTCCCCCACTCTTTTCCTCTTGTATATCAATGACCTTCTTCCATCGACTGGAAATCCTATCCATAGTTTTGCAGATGATAGCACATTGCATTCAACTTTCCATTTTGAGAAACCTTGTCCTGCTCAATCAGCTTCAACTTCTCGAAAATCTGCTACCAATTCCTTAAATGCCGATCTTCAGGTAATTCTCCAGTGGGGCAAAGACAACTTAGTTGATTTCAACCCTTCAAAAACTCAGTCTTGTCTTATATCTCGCAAAAAGGATTCTTCTGCTCCTATGCTTATCTTTAGTGGCACTCCAATTTCTAGGCAAAAGGATATATCTCTTTTGGGGATTACCCTGACTTCTTATCTCTCTTGGCACAAGCACATTACAAATATTGCTTCCTCTGCATCTAAAAAAACTTGGTTTTCTCTTTCGCTCTCGGCGTTACTTTTCTTCCAAACAGCTGCTCACTCTGTATAAATCGCAAATCCGCCCTGCCATGGAATATTGTTCCCACATCTGGGGTGGTGCCCCCAAAACCTCTCTCAGGCTTCTTGATTCCATTGAGAAGAGGGCAGTTAGGTTAATTAATGATTCATCTCTAACAGAGTCTCTCCACTCGCTGTCTCATAGACGCACTGTTTCTGCTGCATGCCTCTTCTACAGATACTTCCATGGGCACTGTTCCTCTGAATTAGCTTCTATAATTCCCGCTCTCTCTCTTTCAAAACAGTCCGAACACGTGCCGCCACCAGCCAACATCCATTTACTGTCCAACTTCAAACCCACAGAACCAACTTTTCATCTTCCTCATTTATTCATTCAACTGCCGTTTTCTGGAACAACCTTCCTTCATACGTATTTCCTGAAAATTACAATCTACAGAAGTTCAAGTCCAATGTCAACAAATATCTTCTTTCGTCTTCTCAATCTCCAACCCAAGCACGGTACTAAGTACTATAGGTTCTAATACCTCTCGTGTTTGGGGTTCACATAAAAAAAAAAAAAAAAAAAATTAAAAAAAAAATAACACGAAGCATGAACACTGCTGAGTGTTTGTGCTTCATCACACTGCCATTTGGCATTTCCAATTTGTGGGAAGAACCCCCTCGTACCGTATGGACAAATAAAAGTGTATCTCCTTTGTCTCTCATCCAGGTCCAATCGTATCATCTACTATTGACTCTATGAATCTCCAATTTCAGTTTCTTAAGATTTATCCCTTCGACCTGTACGTGGTGAGGGGACACCCCAGTAACGCTTTTGACTCAACAGATTAACTGGGATCTAACGCCTACATCTGCTCTTGAACAGCTTCACTAATGGTATGCAAGCCTCCGTAGCCAGGTGGGAAGGAGCAGCAGTGCGTAGCACACGCTTCTTGATTAGACCGGGGTTCGAACCCGTCACCACCAAATACGGAGGATGCGGAAAGGTTAGAAAATGACCACCGCATGTTCCGGAGCAATATGACCTTAGTTGCTAATGCTCCTAAAAACCAAATAACAATAACAACAATGGTATGCAAAAAAGCCAAGGACGCGGAGAGGGGAGATGGAGACAATAATTGAGAGACAGTATGGAGTAGTCCAACGAAATCCCCAGTATGGAAACTGGACTGAGGATGCTTCTGTCGACAGCTCTGTCTGTGTCTCTCTGTTCAGGATATTGGTTCTAGATTGCCATCGCTAGAAACCGGCGTGTTTGCCGTGATCTGCGACCCGTAGACTTGCCAGAAAGAGGTAGTCTGCTGGTTGAGAGGGGGACTCAGCATTTATTCACCATTTTAGTCCCTGCTTCGGCCAAGACGGGAGGTCCTGTGTCGTCCCTTTCAGAATCAGTCGGCTGCCAAGTCCGCCTGCTAGGGTCATCTATACTTTGGTAGTTTTCCTTCCCATTGGTCCTGGGACACGGTCAATACCTGTTGGATGTATGGGTATAATATCTAGGTAACTCTAGCGTTCCATTTGCGTATGCACTCCCTGCTAGTTCTTGAGTGGGTGTTCCCTCGTTGGGCTCCATGGTCAGTGGAGAAAATCAAAGATATTGAATTCTGTTACTCTACTTCTATGAGATTTAAATCTTTCTTCCTTTTCTGAGGCCTCTACCAAGTCCCTACCTGAACAAGAAACTGAATTAAAGAAAACAAGTAACAAGAAACATCGAACAGAACTTTCACTACCTTTTGCACTTTGATTTCTCATTATACATTCGACAGGAATAAAGAAAATTCGTAAAATGTCACCCTTTTTATACAGAAGTGGCTTGATGGATTGGCTCATTCTCCGAAATCGTAAAATGGCTTAGATCAGGGGACATTTTAGCAGAAACTTCTTCGGTACGACATTCTGAACTGCTCCTCCAAGCGACATCCCTTGTAGGTATCCGAATTAAAGTTTCACTTGTGTGATCGTGGTTCCAGAGACTGTATGGGGAGACTAATCGAGGTGTTATTCTTCACTGTTAACTGCTTTGCTGTTGGGACTGCTAGGTTTGCAAACAAAGTTGACGTCTTCATTATGCCCACTGTTCCTAGTTTAGACTTATACTTTCTGTATTGGACTTGTAATGATTTTGTGTCTTCGTGGTGGACTTACAAGTGTCACTTGGCTCCTCTCTTTGGAGGTCATCACAACCTTAACTTATTGTTATTATTGTACTAGGACAGCTTGCTGGAACCGCCTAGTATAATAAAAAAAAGTTTCACTGCACGGAATACCTAACATATCACGTAGTGTAATTATTGAGTGGGATCTCTTTGAAACATCCGAACAGGAGATTTGCAGTGAATTAAGACACCAAGAAGTTGCGGCTGTTAAGCGGATATTGATGTGTAATTAGGGGAAACTGGTCTCAACTCCAGTTCTAATCCTTACATTTAACACTCCTAAACTGCCTATTTCCTGTTTGGTTCCCTTACATAAGACTTTTTGTGTTCGTCAACTTCTCCAATTTTGGTGTAGAATTGCTATCACTTGAAATCAATTCAAGTATTATTTTTTATTGGTAAAAGTAATTAAACAAAAAATGCATGCAACCAATTGACCATCTCCACCTGACAATCAAAGTTTTGGAAATCAGTAAAAAATAGGGTTAATGTATTATCCGATATGGAGTGGAAAAGCAAGTACTGTAATAGGGAAATTTGAAACTCGTGTGGATAACATCCTATCAAGCTAGTTCCCCATGAGAAGGGATTTCAGTTATAAAAAACCAGCAAGCGAAAACAAAAAATAAAGCATTAGATTCACAGATATAAGGAAAGGGGCAACGGATTTGTTTATTTTCACTACCATTTAAGCATGTGGTAGCATTATAATCTTCATGATTTTATATCTCATGGAGCAGTTGTCAGTGGAGTTTTAAAATGATTTTTCCCCATACATTGATAAACGTATTCATTTGAATTACATTTTTTCGAGGGAGGAAAACGTTTAACAAATGTTTATTTCATTATTTTCTTTTAAGAATTTAATTTTTGGTCCCATCATGTACAGTACATAAAATCAGCGTGGTTTTAATATAAAATATTTTTATTTTTAGTTCGGAGGATTCATTTATGTTGTAACAGTATTTCCGCATGGATCTTTTTCTTCTTCTTTTCTTTTTTCTTTTTTTTCGTTTCAGTTCTTTCTTTTGTCACAGTAAATTATTCAGAATGTGCCGATGTAGCCATTGCCATTGGATTTGGTGAACACGTAGGAAATCGAATATGTGCAGCAGTTATTCGTATTCGATTTCCTATTCTTGTTGTTACTGAAGTATCCAGATTAACAAGACGTAAAACTAGAAACCGGATACTTCCTTGCTGGCGCAAAGATTATGTGCCTTAACGCTACCACCTGATATTTAATTTTGTATTTGTAACCGTTGCTTTCTTTCTGTTAAACTAGACATTTTTTATTTATTACTTTTTAGCAGAAAAGAACACATTAAAAAAAAAAAACCTGTTTGGTTTTTCTAAACATAGGTTTTTGAAATATGCACATGAATTGGTCTAAGCTAGTGGTTCCCATTCGGTGTGCCGCGGACCTTTTCAAGTATAGCGCGAGATTAGGAAAAATTCCAATGGCGATCACAATTTCGGTTTGCCATTAATAGTCATATTTTAAAAGTGTGACAAAAGAAGCATTTCAAAACATCGATTTTAGGAAGTATATTTCGTATTCGTGTTCCGTTTACAATCTTGATAGTTAAACATATGTTAAGAATTTTTTCTTATGAGTATTAGGCCTTGGGGTGTTACAGTCTCATGCTATCTCGGCTGAGATCTTCCGATCTCTCCCCAGTTGGTTTATAATGTAGTATGTGTTTTTGGGATTCTTTGATTATCCATTCTCTGTACATTGATCTCTCCATCTCCTATAATTTTAATCTAGTTTAAATTCTAATGAGTTTGCTGATTCATAAATTCAGTAATTATCCGAGTTAAATTTAAAATGTATATATTTAAATATATACGTTAAACATGTGTGACTTAAAACCAAAAGTTTTTCAGGATTCGACATTTTATATTTCGATAATATCGAAAGTAGTCTCTGTGGAAAACATGTTAGGTAAGGGAAATAGGGGGAACGATATTTACCCCCCCTGGATTTTCCATTAATATATATGAATCTTTCTGCAGTATTTATTTTTTTTTTAGCCTAGCAATGGACAGAGTCAGGTATGAAGTTTTTTGAGCTATGCAGACAGGCTGCTAGAGCAGGTCATGGGACATTGTCAATGATATACAGGAATTTTTCTAGTAGGAAAAAGGTGATTATTCCTTTGTATAAGGCAATGAATGGTCAGGCCACGTCTTGAATACTGTGTACAGGTCTGGAGGCCTCATTTTAGGAAGGATGTAGTTGCTTGAGCGTGTACAGAGAAGGGGAACGAAGGGCTTATAATTCTGCAAATTGCATCGGCTGGAGACTAGGCACCTGATAGGTGATCTGATTGAGGTGTATAAGGCCTTTAATGGGTTGAGCACTCTGAATTCTGATGGAATTCTTCTGCTTGCTAGATTACGAACCTGAGGGGGCATAAATTCAAATTGAGGAGAGGCATTTGTAGAATACATGTGCGGAAATTTGCCTTTCTCCAGCGGGTGGTTAATTGTTGGGAAAACCTTCCATCTGTCGTTGTAGAAGTTGATAGCTTAAATAAATTCAAGCGGGGACTGGACAAACGTTTAGAGGAAATGGATGTATGAAATTTTTTTTTTTTTTTTTTGGCTGATGCTACATAAGCTCATGCAGCTTGCTTTCTTCCATCACATGCCTCCATTACTACTACTTATTAATTAAGTGCATACGGGTTCTGGGGTCTATAATTAGGCCCTGATTGAGGCACAATAAATGCAGTATCTCCTGAAACCTAACTGCGTAGTGCTAATCCTAAAAGATATTTTCCAATGTTGAGAAAGTGTTTTTACTCGTATGTGATAAACCAATGACTTTGAACAAGTTAGCAACTTTTCCGAACTATGCTAGCAGAGAATTTACTTGCATATCTTCTTTTCTCTGCTGTTAGACGTTGCACCTGCACTTATCCATTTTTCGAAATCTGTTCATAAAATCACGTGTTGGCATAATATTATACGAATTTCACTATTTAATCGAAGGGAGGTTATATTTAGTGCTTTATTTTTATTTTATTTTTGACAAAAAAAGGTTTCTAATTCGTTCTCGATCCCCCCCCCCCCACATACGTATGCTTAATTTAGAATTTAGCTCTTAACCTACCTCTCTATATATTCCCCCCCCCCCCAGAAGCATAATAAATGGTACCTTTTGGAAAACGTCACTTGGAGTTAACAAACCAAGTGACTATATTAATAAACGTAGGTGGCGCTTAGGGTATTACCTGTACTGTACCTTACCTTAGCAGTTCAAACAGCTCGAAGACGGAATCAATCGGCCTTGGAGAAAGTATTCAGGTTATAATGGCTCTATTTATATCATTAATAATGCACTTTCTGAGCCGATATTTATTTCCATCTAACAAGCAGAGATGATGTTCGGTAATGCACTCAGTGTAGCTGCACCTGACCTTACTCGATCAAATTTATATTCCCTTATGGATTTTTTTTTTTTTTT
The DNA here is from genome assembly GCF_048544385.1 of Mastigoproctus giganteus. Taxonomy (NCBI): domain Eukaryota; kingdom Metazoa; phylum Arthropoda; class Arachnida; order Uropygi; family Thelyphonidae; genus Mastigoproctus; species Mastigoproctus giganteus. Next base: position 16,600,618 of record NC_143582.1, read on the forward strand.
TTTCTTTTGCGGATGCATGTCCTTGCAAAGCTTTTAGAATACTTAATTCACTATAATTCGAAGAATCGAAGTTACCAATGTACAGTATACGCAATAGTACTTTCTTTTCAGTACCTTGTAATCAAATATTTATAGTTTAAGTTCAAAGAATACGAGACCTACCCTGGCACCGTACGTTTTTAGCGTTATAAACAATTGTATTGAATACAAGGGTCACCGGTATCCGAGTTCCCGCAGTGACGAGGATTAATTTCCGAAACCGATACAATCAATGCAAATAACGTGCAGGATTTTTGGAAAAGTTTTAATATTCTACACAGTATAAATATGATTGGAGAAGCTTGGAAAGAAATTTCGTGTAGATTAATGAATTGCTTATGTAAAAAGTTATACCCTAATGCCGTTCGTGAATATGAAGAATGCGGTGTGACCGGGTTATAAAATGTCCGGGTTATGTAAGTCTTGTAAAAAAAGCGGGATTCTACGAAGTTGAAGATGAGGATATTGCAAATTGCTTGAATCAAGTGCAAAACCACTTACAAATGAGGAGCTAGCAGAATTAGACCAACTACCCACAGAAGAAGAAGGTGAAAATGATGACGTGATGGAATCACCAAAGGATAAAGATCTGAAAATTAAAGGACGCCCAGAGAAAACTGACCAAGCATTTGAATATTTCTGTCAGAACGTGATCGTGCAGCAAAAGTTAAGCGCGAAGTTAGACATAACTAAATGCTGTCACAATTTTATCAGAAACAATACGGTAAAAAAAAAAAAAAACAGCTCTGGATTAATTTTTTATTCGTAAAGCTGAAATTAGCATTAGTTGAAGCGTATGATGCAAGAACGCAAGTTTACACAGCATCAACCAAAAAAAAAAAAAAAAAACCATTCCCATTTCACCCATTCATTCGTTCCAGATGTTTGTTTAGTTCTGTCTTGAATTTATTTCCAACAGATGGAAGTTTGTTCCAGCAATCAGCTACCCTCTGGCTAAAGGCAAAATTCTGTACTTCTATTCTACAACTGTCTTTCCTCAGTTTGAATCTATGCCCCTTCAGGTTTGTAATCTGAGCAAGAGGAAGAATCCCATCGACATGAGCCTGCTCAATCCTTTCAAGGCCTTATACATCTCAATCAGATCGCCTTGCAGGTGCGTACTCTCCAGACGCTGCAATTTGCAGAACTTAAGCCTTTCTTGGTAAGACCACTCCTTTGTTCCCCTCACCAGCCTTGTTGCAGTTCTGTGTACTCGTTCTAGCAACTCTACATCCTAAATCTAAATAAATATAGTGTAACTTCAATAAACTTTGCTTAACCTTACATGGTTAATTGCTGGAACAAACTTACATCTGTCGTTGTGGAAGTTGATAGCTTAAATAAATTCAAAGAGGAACTGGACGAACTTTTAGAGGGAATGGATCGTGTGAATTTTTTTTTTGGCTGATTGTACATAATCTCATAACGCTTTCTTTCTTGCATCACATGCCTCCATTACTACTACTCCTACTCCTACATTGTTCAACAGATTATAAAAAAAAAAAGTCTAATAAAATAATTGTCTAATTTTTCAGTTCCTTCAATCCATTTTTTACTATGTACAAGTACATATTAAACATTACGAAAATTTAGTCCCCGTTTTGAGTGGATTCGTTTTAAGTGGAATTTTCTGGAACCAATTATTCTCGGATAACGAGGACACCCTGTACATGAAACAATGGCGGAACTATAAATTCTAGGTCCCCATCTAACAACAATACCTTATCACCCGTCGGGTCCCTCTGACTTGCCTCCTCCCTTGCTTCAGCGGCCCTGCTGGTGTGGTAATTTCACCACTGACATGAAATAACTACGATATAACATTTATTAAAATCTGTATAATAATTTGCTTATGTTCCTCTGTCCAGCACTATTGCAACTGTGAGTTGTTCATATATATATATATATATATATATATATATATATATATTATTTATTTATTTATTTTTGCTGATGCTACATAAGCTCATACGCTTGCTTTCTTGCATTACATGCCTCTACTACTACTATTTATACAATTGCGTTCTTTTCTGGAGGTTGGTTAAGTGATATTTCGCTAAAAGATGCTTGTAATCGGCTCTGTGATAATTACCAAGTTTATCATTTTGCATTAAGTATTTCATCATTTTAATCTGAATTTTTTCTAATTTGTCGTTTTGGGCCACTCCGGAACCAAAGAGGACACGGAATTCTAATAGGAGAAGCACCAGAGTATTGCCGAAAGAGGAAGAATAACGCTTTATTAAATCTAGTCTCCCTTAAGCCTGTTTGGAAATGCAATTTCTGTGAGCTAAGAAGAAATTCTTGTTCGAAAGTGACACTTAGATCACGTATTTCGTTGATGATTAATAACTAAATAGTAACCAAACTATATTTAATGACTTTCTTACGAGGATCTTTGTAAGAAACCATTTTGCATTTACCGATATTTATTCATAGTTTGTTAAGTTTGGTCCAACGATAAAAGGATTCAAGAAAGATCTGAAGTTTATTGCAGTCAGTAAGTGAGTTACAGGATTTATAAAGTTTAATTCCATCAGCATATAATAAAAGATTTACACCTTCTTGTCAAGGGATATTTGTCAGATCGTTAACATACACATTGAAAAGAAGAGCACCTAAAGATGAACCCTGTAGGGAAAGATAATTCGCGCTTGTATTGCCATTATAAATTATCTGATATAAACGATCTGTAACAATTGTAACCAATCCAAAAGTGGACTAAAATGGCGCAACTGGAGAGATTGAGTTTTAACAGATTATGATGAACTGTATCAAATGCTCTAGACAGGTCCGTATAAATCACATCAACCCACTTGCCACGATCAATTTCCATGGAAGTAAATTGCCCAAAGGCAGCCAAGTTGGTGACCACAGACCTTCCCGGACAAAAGCCACGTTGATCTTGAGTCAATATTGTATTGAAGTATGCAGAAAGTTTACTTTGAACAGTCGTATCAAGTATTTTTGCTATGCTATTAATGAGCGTTATTGGACGGTAGTTATTAGCTAAGAGTTGAATCCCCTTTTATGTATTGGCATTATGTGAGTTTTTTTGAAGCAGCTAGGATAAACACCTTCTTTTAAAGATATATAAAAGTGAACCGTTAAATACACATTTGTATGTTTTCCTCAATAGATTTTTTACTTTATTCCAGTAACATTTTAAAAATGTCGTGAAACATAAAAACAGACAAACAATATACATTAGCTTATAAATATTTGTATAAGATTTTCAGGAAAATCTTATACAAAGGAAAATCACAGGAATTTTCATTCCTGTGATCACGACAAGGTGATCACAAGATGAAAATTCCTGTGATCACGACGGTCGAAAAGCGTTGTCAGCTTCAGGAAGGAAAATCGTTTTGAATATTTTCGTTAGATTCTTTTTAATTTTTAATTGCGTTAAATTGATTTTTAATTGTGTTAAATCGATTTGAATTGTGTTAAATTGGTTTTTAATTATTTATTTTTTACTCTAATGTAAGTTTCCGATTTTTTAGTTTTAATTTCTTGGAAGTATCATACGGAAGTGTTCTACGTACTATATTGAGGTAAACTCATTATTTTACAAAAATCGACGTAGAACATATTGAGTATTACAGCTCCGATTCATACTATCTAATATATACCTATATAATAATTTTATTCTTTATATAGAGGTACTAAATAAAGATCAATTATAGATCACCACAAAATTAGAAAAATGCGGTACAATGGATACCGTACACCCTTTTATAATGAAATAAATGTATAAATTAAAATAATAATAATAATAACTTTAAGTAACTTAAACCGAAATTACACGGCAGCGCCCGATTGGAAACCACTGCGATAAGCCGTTGTTTACACATTTACAATGTCCAAACAAATGAGTCATAGGGAGCAGCCCTCCCGATTATCACAGTACCGTAGTTACGACCACCGGCTTTCCACATCGTAGCCCTCGATTCGAATACCTTCTCAACAGAAGGAACTTTTATCGCCTGTTTTCTAACTGTGGCCGAGTTAATCGGTGCCAAGTGATGGCTGCATGTTATCTCCGGAAAGTTGTTTTTCACCCAGTAAACAAGCAAATCGATTGAAGAATACACGATATTACAGACACTATATACTGCCGACTCATAGCCATAGTTGCGACGAAACTTCGACATGACCACTGATTATTGGTGCATTATAGCCTAAGCTGCTGATGCACCAACAAATTTAATAACAACAACAACGACCACTGATTACGTGCAAATATCCCATGGTTGCAGACATGAAAATGTATTCCAGCAATTGAGTTGTTTTGCCTGAACTGCATTGTTACTAAATAAAATGCCCATTTTATTTTAGATTATAGAAATACTTGAAGGTTTGAACAGCAAAGGAGAAAATTGAACATGTAGTGTTAAAGACGAGTTTCTTTTTAAAAATAGTGGCGCACTGTGACCTTAGTTGCTGATGCACCATTAAACTCCCACTTAAAGTCATCTACCTTTAAAATTAGATCATAAAAACAAAGTACGATTCTTAAGTAGAGTTCAAGAGTTTAATTGAGGGGGAAACTATAGACTGTTAAAAAGCAAAGGTCCTTTCAGCTCCATTGATAAAAGCTATAGGCAATTTTTCAGGGCATTTAGATTTTCTATAAGAACAGCAAAATAGCTTGTGTTTTATTTTGTTAAAAACTTAAAAATATAATTTTTAAGAGTGGAATAAATATTTGTAAATAGTAATTTAACATGCGACACTGTTACACGAAGAATTATTATTTTATTAAAAAACAATTCTTCAAAATCGAGAAATATAAAAAATAATTCGTAAGGTGCATTAACACAAATTGTCATTTGATATGTGATTGATCATCGTACGAGGGTGCTTTGGAGGTTGACGTGGACTTTATTATATTTTTGAGACCATGAGAATTTCGGAATCAATTCATTCCTAGGAGCACAGTCAGTCTGTGCTCCTGGCATCTGCGCAGTAGATTCAATGCAAGGTGACGTCGGGTGCTGTCATTCCAAGTATGAAACAGCGCGTATTATCACAGCGAAAGAGAAATTGAATCTAGATAATTATAGGTAGTTTATATGTGGGTTGTGGAATTTGTGGGTTGGTCACTCGCACACTAGCAAGGCTTTTGTGGATTTATTGGATGATTGTTTTCTACATCAGCATGTTCGTGAGGCAACAAGAGGGAGCAATACTCTTGATCTGATTATCAGTAGTGATTCTTCATGCATTAAGAACCTGCAGATAAATGAACCACTAGGTGGCAGTGATCACAGTGTGTTGAAGTGGGATTTACTCAAGGAGGTAACTACCATCAGAGGTAAAGGGAAGGGTTTTTGTTTTCGTAAAGGCGACTATGATGGTCTGAGACAGTATTTAAATTCTATACAGTGGGACCAACTGATGATGTTACCAACAGCAAACTCAAAATGGGAAGCATTCAAGGAACTAATCTTGGAGGCTACCAGGCTTTACATACCAACTAAGAAATATTGTTCAAGGTTTAGGCCTAAATGGTTGTCAGATGAACTAATGAGACATGTGGCAGAGAAGAAAAATGCATGGGATACATACAAATTAATGGGTGACATGGAAGCCTATGATAGATATAAGTTGGTCTGTAACCAAGTCACAAAGGAGATTAGGCAGGCAAAGGCAGACTATGAAAAATCCTTGGCAAAGGATGCAAAGAAAAACAGAAAAGAGTTTTTTACATACTTGAACTCGAAAAGGAAAGGGATGAATCAGATTGGTCCACTGGATATTGATGGTTCAACAGTTGAGGATCCTGCTCAGGTGGCTAACAATCTAAACGAGTATTTTGCATCTACATTCACGCATGAGGAGTTATTCAGGAAGGAGAATGATGTAGGTAAAGTAAACATTGGCAGTGAGCTGGATGATTTTGTAATAACTGAGAGGAAAGTGGAGGAGAGATTGTTGAGGATAAACATAAAAAAGGCACCTGGGGTGGATGGGATCTATCCAGTTATATTAAAGGAGGCAGCAAAGGAAGTATGCAAACCCCTAGCCATAATTATGAGAGCTTCTTTGGACTCAGGGGAGGTGCCCATAGACTGGAGATGTGCAAATGTAACCCCAATTCACAAAGGAGGATCAAAGGCTGACACAAGTAATTATAGACCTGTTAGTTTAACTTCTGTTCCAGGTAAATTAATGGAGGCACTGGTTAAAGAAGCACTGCAGGATCATCTAGACAAGAATTCAGTTATAGCTCAGACGCAGCATGGTTTTGTTAAGGGCAGGTCTTGCCTGACCAATTTGATTGGATACTATGATGTAGTCACAAAAGAACTGGATGCAGGGAATAACTTTGATATTATATATTTGGATCTTAGAAAGGCTTTTGATACTGTTGCACATGGAAGACTGCTGCACAAATTGGAGCAGTGTGGCATTGGAGGCAAATTGCTGCTATGGATAAGGGGATGGTTGAGTGGCAGAAGACAGAGAGTGGTAATCAATGGACACTGCTCAACGTGGACTAATGTTATTAGTGGAGTTCCTCAAGGTTCAGTGTTGGGTCCGTTGTTGTTTTCGGTGTTTATGAATGATATTGATGATGGGATATCAAGTTTAATGTCCAAGTTTGCAGATGATACAAAGGTTGGCAGGGTCGTTAAGGACAATACTGACGCTATGCTGCTGCAACAGGATCTGGAAAGGTTGAACAGATGGGCTGAGAGGTGGCAAATGAGGTTTAACATCGACAAATGTAAAGTGCTGCATATGGGAAACAGTAACCCCAGAGCAACGTATCAACTCTGCGGTACTACACTGACAGTGGTGGAGAATGAAAAGGACCTGGGGGTAATTGTGCAGGCAGATATGAAGTTCTCTGAGCAGTGCAGACGAGCTGCAAGAGTAGCGCATGGTGTCTTGTCAATGATATACAGGAATTTTTCTAGCAGGGATAAGGAGGTGATTATTCCCTTGTATAAGGCAATGGTAAGGCCACATCTTGAGTACTGTATACAGGTCTGGAGGCCTCATTTCAAGAAGGATGTAGAGCTGCTGGAACGGGTACAGAGAAGGGCAACAAGATTAGTAAATGGAACAAAGGGTTGCTCTTACGAAGAAAGGCTTAAGTTTTGCAAATTACAGAGTCTGGAGACTAGGCACCGGCGAGGTGATCTGATAGAGGTGTATAAGGCTTTGAATGGTTTGAGCATGCTCAATGCCAATGGGATTCTTCATCTTTCTCAGAATAATCACCTCAGAGGGCATAAATTCAAATTGAGGAAGGACGGATGTCGGATAGATGTGCGGAAATTTGCCTTTGGCCAGCGGGTGGTTGGTTGGTGGAACCGACTTCCATCACTTGTTGTTGAAGTTGATAGCCTAAACAAATTTAAAGCTCAACTGGACAGGTATTTCGAACGAACGGAGGGGTGAAATGGGAGTGGTGTGTTTTTTTTTTTTTTTTTGGCTGATGCTGAATAAGCTTGCTTTCTTGCATCATATGCCTCTGCTAATGCTAATGCTAATGCTAATATGCATTAAAAAAAAAAAAAAAAAAACATATTAGGGCCACCCCATAACCAACTTATCTGCCCACGTGTAAAATGGCCATAAATTGCGTATGTTCTCTAGTCGTTTTGCTGGACGAAAAACGCTAGTTGCTGAGGGGAAGAAAACCTTGCTGTCCACGCCCGAAACCGAATAACTCAACTACGGAATGAAAAAAGCCCATACTCGTAAAATTCCTCGTGTCATTGACGGGATTCTAACCAAGCTCTTTACCACCCGGTGTGGGGAGGACAGTTGATTATAGCCTCTGTGGTACCTGCACAGATAGTATGGTGAAAGAGGCTTGCTACGTACGAATGTGTGTTTATGATTGGTGTAATATATTTTTTTCAGGAAGCTTCTAAATAATCGTTATCCGTCCACCTGCTTAAGTTCAAACAACCGCTATCACTAATATGAACATTCATCATGTCGAGGAATTGATTTTGGAAAACAGACATGTTAAAGTTCGTGATACTGCATTCTACACAGCCCTCGTGCATAGCACAGTTGCTAGAATCGCCATCCGTCCCACATCCAGTGGAGAAGACCTGGGTTCGAGTCACGTAGATGAACAGTGGAATTTTTATGTGCCTTATTCATAACGTGGCTAAGTTAGTCGGTCTCGGCGAGTGTAGCGTGGTTTTTCGTTCACAAAAAAAAAGAAAATTTGCTTGACAAAACACAGAACACTGGCTGATCCCCCTGAAAGCCAATAACAACAGCATTCTACACTGCATAAGTATGGAAACAGTTATTCATGTCTAGTTGGAGACAAAATTATCGTCATTGTTGCCACACACACAATGGGTGGACCATAAATGTTAACGTTCAACCCAGGAAGACAATGCTATTGCTGTATCCACTGAACGTTTGCATTAGGTCATGGCCAGTGTCTTTTTTGATGTAGGAGGAGTAATCCATGTAAATTTTTTTCTTCATCATAATATTCGGCACATCGGCTACTTGGGCCATAGTGCGCCATTTTCAGTGGTAATCTAAGTTTATACAGTTTGTTGTATATTATATCTCCGTTAGTTCGTATTAACGGTGCGATTTGCATGTTTTCGGACTGAAGGATTCATTGAATAACTCATGATGAAAATCTCTGCCTGGGATCGACCAACTACAGTCCTAGATGAAGAGGCATTAAGAATTCTTCCAATATTCGACAGGATTGGAACCCAAACCTCTCCAAACAAATCACAAATAACCACTGTGACTCAAACCTCATATTAGAAAACACTTTTCTAATATGAGGTTTGACAGTAACTTGCTATGTGCATCCGAGAAACTGTGGCTTGATGGTTTCTGGGATGCACGCATTTCTTTGGTTTACTGCACACAGAAACTTTGACGGCAACAACAAAGGTAACCCTAGGCTGGGAAATCATGCATCTTTCTTACAGTTGAGCTTTGGTTCCTATTGATTTTCAACTGGTCTGAGCCATTGAAAGAGCATCTGGGAGCTCGAGAATCCCAAACAAAGAATTCAAGCACGGCGTCATCAAGTAGCTGTGATCGTTCCATATCTTTCTACTGCTGCTGCCATTATTGTCTCGCTACGACAATAGGATAAATATAGGGTAAAATATAGGCACGGATGCTCCATCTTCTGTATTTCTTAAACGCCATTGTAATGAATTGGTTTTGTTAGTTGTAGGGTTTTAGGCGCATCGGCAACCTAAGCCATATTGCGCAAGTTAGTAAACCTGAATACACCTCCCCCGCCCATATGCAAGATCCGAAATACTATAATGGAGATGACCACAGAGGTGACCAACTATAAATTGCGTATTTTCTGTGGTCGATTTTCTTTTTTGCTGGACGGAAAAAACCCTAGTTTCCGGGGGAGGACCATGCTACACTTTTCTAAGACCGACTAACTCGGCCACGTTGCGAAGAAGGCTCAAAAATTTCTTTCATCATTGATGGGATTTGAACTCTGGTCTTTTCCACCCGATTTGGAGAGGACGGTGATTATATCAACATTTTTATTATTTTTATTTTTGTGTTTTTGTATGGGCGGCTCCTGTAACAGAAGTTCATCTCCGCCTCGTTGCTCTGTTCAGTTTTTACAGACTGTCAAGGTAAGGCCAGTGTGTATCGTGTAAAAAAAAAAAAAAAACATTCCACACAGGAATATCCCATGTTGGATGAAGATAGATGAAAAGGAAGGCGAGAGAGAAAAGGAAAAAAAGTTTTTCATCCCGCACGGGAGAAAGTGATTGGAAAGAAAAACTGTGTTTGCGAGCTTATGTGTGTGTTCTGTAGCGTGATGTTGTGTTTTGGCCTTTTTGGCTAAATGGAAGCAGTTATCACCTGGACGACTTCTCCAGGTACTCGTCCCTATCAGAAGGAGGGCAAGACCTCCACCACTATCTGCACGCCCCCCTCCCTGGGGAATGAGTTCCCAGGGAGGAAAGAAAAACTTGTATAAGATGAAGAGAGGGAAGGAGTAAAGAGGAGGACTATCCCGGCCCAGGGAAGTCCCAATACAGGATGGATTGCTAGAACAACAACGCGAACAAAAAAAAAAAAAAATAAATAAATAAAATAAAAATAAATAAATAAAATAAAAATAAATAAATAATAATAATAAAAAAAAAATAATAATAAAAAAAATAATAAAACATATAGGGTGAGAGAGGAGCTTTCCTGGTCTAGGGAGCCCCAGCCCAGGTCAGAACGCGAAAAAAAAAAAAAGAAAAAAAAAAAGAAAAGTTTAAATCCCACAACCTGGTCAAGGAAAGGACTAGAGCTTCGGCCAGGATGTCAGCAAGCAGAATGATGGGAAGAGAGAAAAGGAAGAAAGGTTTTTTTTTTAAATTATACCACACGGGATGGATAGGGAAAGCTAGCAGGAGAGTGCTAGGGCTACTCCGGGTCAGGGAACAACATCCCCCACCCAGAGCAGATCACGAGAAGGAGATGAGAGAAAAAAAATATATCAACAGTGCTTCCCACGAGGGCGTTATGCTGAAATATTTGGGGTAGTTGTTCTTTCTTTTACTTGGCGAGAAGTGAAAGAGGTGGATATCGCCGTTTCAATGAAGTTTGTCGTTTCCTTTTTTCGATATGAATGGCTAGTTAACTCATTTCTTAAAACCTGTCCAACTTTGCACGTAATGTTTTAAAACTGAAAAGGCTTACATGTATAGAATTTAACTATCAACCATCTGCCGGCTGAATGCAAACTCCTGTACATCGATGCTGCTACCATCCTTCCTGACTCGAATTTATGCCCCCCTCATGTGTATAATCTCAGCAAGTAGAGCACCATTGTAGAAATTAGACTTAAGGTAACGATGGCGGTTTGTTCAGAGGTTAGGAACTGAAACGTGAATATATGATGCATAGGATCGCTTTGGGCACATTTGACTTAGGCAAAGGTTACCCTGCTTACAAATGGATTTTTTTTTTTTTTTTTTGCTTTTGTATTATATTTTATTTAATAATAAGCCTAAGGCTAAGAAATTGATAATGACTGCTTTGAAGGATCAGTGGCAGGCCAGATGGTGTAGTAGTGAGACTGGTCAGGTTACCCGTTTGTTTCTTCCAGATGTTAACTTTGTCTGTGATAAGGAAAAAAAAAAAAAAAAAAAAAAAAACAGATGGTTGTTTCCAGAAATGGAAACCTCGTATTTTATGACAGGACATGGATCTTTTAAAATTTAAGCTGCATTATTTTGGGTTAAAACCTGACCCATTTTGCTACTGTACGTGTGTTGAAACCTGGGATCATGTACTGTATGACCAGTGTTGCCAACTCTTAATAATATTTCCCGCTAGCCGCATACTCAAAATCCGCTATTTTTAGCACTTGACCCGCCAAATTTTTTAAATTTTCATTTGTTTGTACTTTGTAGTGAATAAAAACAAACAAATAGTACATATAAATAGTTATTTATTTTTCTGTTTTTAATATAAAATCAATATCTAAAAATCTAAATTTCGAAATTCAAACAGCCTCATCATATGCTTCTTGTGGACCTATTTTGCGAAGCACTTCTTCAGGTAAAACATAATTTTTACAACACTTTTCAACTCTTTTGAGCCCGTATCGTACTGATAAGATTGCATTAACCGTGCCAACACTCATTCTGTTGCGTGTTTTGTTTTTTACTAGATTTAAGTTGCTGAATATTCTTTCCACATCTGCATTGGATAATGGCAAAATTAAAATACCCAATGCAAATTCGCTAATTTCTTTAAATGGATTTTTACCGCTTGCATCTCGATATTTCGAAACTTCTGACCAAAACTTCATTGTATTGTTGATGTTTTCCCATTTAACGAGAGTAATGTTTATATACTGTTGCTCAATTTTTTCAATTTCTACTTCAGACAATTTTAAATTTTGTAATAAATTTATCAGTGGTTCTTTTTGTTGCTTTAATATATTGTTAATTGAGATTAATGACATTTTTTCTAATTCTTTTATGTTGTCCGGAAGGCGTTGTTTTAATTGTTGACACAAATCAAGAAATTACGGCATCTCTCTCTCTCTCTCTCTCTCTCTCTCTCTCTCTCTCTCTCTCTCTCTCTCTCTCTCTCTTATTGCCATTTCATCTGTTGTTGTTGTGATAAGTTTATTCATTATTAATTCATTTATTTTTCTTTCAAATTGGTAACCTAAATATGGCTTAGGGTCTAAATAATTATTAATGTCCTCTTCTATCCTTTCAATATATGTATTTGGTAAAACCATTTTATTGGCAATCATCGACAATAGCATGTTTAAATCATGTAGTAATAATGTAGGCTCGGCAGTATTTGATTCAAAAGATTTGTTTACTCTTTGTACTTCAGATAAGATAGGTTTTAAAATAAAAGATATGCTAAATTACTTTCATCTTTGAACATTGAATAAAGAAGTTCTGCAGTATAACATTTGTCAGTCAAACGAGTTATTTCAAAATGGGCTTTTAATTCAATATACTGTTCTAAAATTCTTGTTATAGCAACTTCAATGGATAACCACCTTGTTTGACACGAATGCACTATCTTTTTCAGATCTGCACCATCGTTTATGGCCCTGTATAAATATTTGAATTGATTTCGTCGGCTGGTGGATTTACTAAACGCACGATTTTGCATTGCACGAGAGTTTCTAGGAATACAACTATCGTGCTATACGAGGACTGACTATACTAAGATATTATTACACTGTGGTTATTAGAAATAATTATTACTTATTACTCTTATTACTTATTGCTCTGTGGTTATTAGAAACGTTGAAAGAGATGTCGGTAATTCGGATCGCATTTCTTGGAAGCCAAACAAATACGACGAAGAAAAATTATCGAATGCCATTCCTTCGCTGTTTCAAAAAAAGGCGTCATTAGAATTTTTTCCACATTTTTAGATTTGATTCAACAATTTAAAGCCATGACCCAATGATCAGGTCGTTTGACCGCGAGCGTAACTACGTAAAATTGTTGGGGTTCTCCTCAGGGAAATCCAGAATAATATAAAACCGATTCTTCGCTTTATAAAAAAAAAACTATGAAATATGATATCCCTACTATTTCAATTATGAATTATTTTTATTGTTAATTAAATAATTAATTAAACAATTAATTTAATATTTCTTAATATAAATGTTACATTGCCAAAATACATAAAATGCTAAACATTTATACTCTTCCCGCTAAAAAATCCGCTATCCGCTATTTCATATTTTTATCCGCTAAACCTGAAGCAATTCCGCTAAATCTAGCGGGAAAACCGCTAAAATGGCAACACTGTGTATGACTGCATTATTTATGAGCAGTACAAACAAAATTTAAGAAATGCTATTGTCGAGTTAGATCCTGGAAATGAAAAATTATACCTCGCAAATAGAAGGTATTAATGCCTTGCAAGATTAGTCTTTAATGAGCGGAGACAGATAGCTTTCCTTGCAATGTCAACGGTCTTGCTGAGCAGTGAAAAAAGAAAAAAAAAAAAAAAATGTATTTCTATTTATGCTTTTGCTGGCTTGTAGTTTCAGGGTAACTGCAAGCATGATATTACGTATCTCCAGTTTGGATTTATATTCCAGGGGATGTGATTTAAAAATTTTTATTTTTTTATATCTATATATATTATTTATTTATTTATTTATTTATTTATTATTTTTATTATTTTATTATTTTCTTTTGCTGGCTCTCAATTGCAATCTGCATGCTGGCTAATATGCGCACATTGCAATTGATGAGCGGGACGGCTGGCATTTGATTTTTTTTCCCCCTCAGATGCAGGAATTTTTCCCCCCTCAGATGCAGGAATTTTTTTTCCCCCTTAGATGCAGGAATTTTTTTTTGCTGGCTCTCGGGTGTGGGCACCTGCCGATTTTGCACCCCGGCCACTGGTGGGTGCGGGATTTTCTGGTGCTATGTTAGCACTGACATAGGAGCAGACCCAAGTTAGCTTCTTGTGCTAGGGCGAGCATCGAGTGGATTTGCCCATTGGTGGCTGCCACCTGATGGCAGAGAGACCTGGTAAATACACATTTACACTTCAGGCCGATGTGATTAAGGGTTATTTTCTTTACATGATAATTGGTAGAGATGGACGAATAGTTCTGTGCCACTGTGAGACAGGTATACATATATACACTTGCGAATGGATTTTTTATTTTATTTTATTTATTATTTTTTTTTTTGTGTGGCTCCCAGGTAGGGTATCCTGGAGGCGTGACTGCTGGCACCTACCGGTATAGCACTTCCTCCGGTGTGTGCGGGATTTTGTGCTTTAGCATAGTAAGATAAGGTACTCTTTCAGGCCTTTTCCTTTTTCTGGAGGTTTTTACCCAAATACAGTATATACAGGTGGAGACAGGCGAGAGTCTGGATGACACGGACACATACTTGCGGATGGTGAAACACTTCCCCAGTTTTTTCCTCAAGTAGTTTGGGCAGTTTCAAGGCCCAAACCCAGTTGAAAATTAAATAAATAAAAAAGTGCGTATATAAATAAAAAAAAAAAAAAAAAAAATATATATATATATATATATATATAGTACTTAAAATGTATGATTTTACTACATAAAATATAGTAAAATGTACAAATTTAGTTTAATTAAAAATAAAGCTAAATATGATGTCCTAGTGGCTTGAGTACATGTATGTATAATTTGTTTTTGAGTTTTCCCTAGATATATATCCACCTTGTGTCTTTGTGTTGAATACAGAATCTCTGTATAATTTGCCTGATTTTGTAGAGTAGTGTTTGTATTGTTTCTGACTACTTAGCCACCAGGAGACAGCTGCTGCCTGATGTCCAATTGTCCGTCCCTTGCCAAGGAGGAGGCGGGCCTGTCTCTACTATCTGCCTGTGCAAGAAATGCGCAAAATCCTGCAGCCACTGGAGGTAGTGCAATGCCATTCTCAAGAAAAAATTGGCCACATGATTTTAATAATAAAAAAAAAAAGGAAAAATTTATCTGTCATTCTTGTGTTTCCTTCGCCAGAAAAATGGGCAACCATTTCGGCCTTGAACTTTACTAAACGATTCGCTTCGACCACTGTGGCAGACAGTTCATTCCAGTGATCTGCAACCTTTGTCCAGAAGTAAACTTCATGAGAACAAATGCCATATGATTCATCCGAACATCTGCAAACTATATCGAGAAGGAAAAGGTACAGGATGTTACTATCGTGTTACATCCTGTGCATTTAAATCATATCTTTACGTTGATAACGTAACATCCGTAAACCAACGTTTCTCTACCTTTTTATATATATATATATATATATATATATATATATATATATATATATATATATATAACGCGAACCACCTAAACTTAAAATCCGCTGTCGATCACTTTAGGTGTTGTTTATAATAAATACACATTTTATAGCTTATTTTGTTCAATGCATATCGTTTAAAAAAACTTATTAAATTTATCTATTTTATAAAAAAGTTTTTGATCCATCTGATTTTTCTGCTTCTCACTGGCTGGTCGCGACCCACAGTTTGAGAAACATGATAAACAACAGAGCCTGACATATATTTTGAAAGTTTTAAAAACGCAGAATTAGAAATGTGTCCTGTAAAAAAAATAATAATAATGAAAAAATTTCTATCAGGTCTAAGAATATCTTCGATCAGATTAAAGCTAAATGGATTCGCTTCATGGATTCGTTGTGACTGGGTCGAAAAATCCCTGGAAGTAAAACGAATGAAATAAGAATATAGTCAGCGTATAAAATTGAATAAGTTACAAAATAAAAATGTTTCTTGGGAATAAATCGCTGTCATTCTTGGCTGTTTATCCTTGGTTATTGGTTATTTGTCTAAAATGACAGTCCCACGCCAACAGATGATTAATGTGACATCTGAACTTTTTCCGATAACTAAATCATTTATTACTGATGGCACGGTTGGGAAGGAATAATGCCATTGTAGAAACTAAGGTCTATGGTTAAAATTAAAACAAAAGACAGAAACCCAACTGGTTTCTTTCCTTGAAGACAAGGCCACCGGTTCTATTATAGTTGGGTAATATTAGCGCACAAGTTGGCAGTTTCTTTACAATGCAATAGAAAGTTTTAGCTGAAATTGCTAGCAAAAGAAAAGAAAAAAGCTTTTAGATATTTCACTGCTTCATCAGTGTAAGGCACTGGTTTTCCAAACTTTCGTGGCTCTGCCCATTTTTTATTTATTTGTTTCAGATAAATGCCATATTTGTCGATCCGACCAAAGTAAGTTTGAGAGACTTTATACATTTCAGCTTTTGGGGGGGGGATGGGTATTTATTGTACAGGGTGGTTATAAAGTACGTAATTTCAGCTGGTTGTAGGTAAAGAAACCGTTAATGGTAGAAATATGAAATTTGGAATGGATTGTATCCAATGAGTGCAGAAATATCAAGTACAAAACACAAAAACAAACACGGCACGACAACGCCAGCATGCAAATCTAATCTCGTCACGTGACCGACTCTGACGCTTCTGAGAGAGTTTAAAAACAGGGATGCCGAATGCAGTCAGCAGATCTCAAAATGGTACTCCAAAAGGACTGTGCTTTGTTGGTAAAGCTGTTTTCATTGGTACCTAAGCAAGAACGATGGGGGTGGAACCAGGGTCGAATTTAAACTTGTTGTGGCCCTAAGCTCTATCTTGTTTAGCTTACATGCAAATCCGACCCTGGGTGGAACGGCTAAC
This sequence comes from Mastigoproctus giganteus, assembly GCF_048544385.1. Classification (NCBI taxonomy): domain Eukaryota; kingdom Metazoa; phylum Arthropoda; class Arachnida; order Uropygi; family Thelyphonidae; genus Mastigoproctus; species Mastigoproctus giganteus. The sequence goes on from NC_143582.1 coordinate 16,617,342, forward strand.
AAGAACTTATCCACATCAACGTATTTACAACGTAAATGCTGTGCTCTCTGGATTTTGTCAAGGAAGGCGGTCGATATCCACAGAATATCTTGTATACCGGTGAGACTCATTGTCAGTTAAGTGGTAGCGTGAATGCTCTCTGTGACAACATAGTGGTTTCACCACTTATCACTCCTTTGAATAAGTCTGGGTTCCATTCTCGTTTATGATTAGAGGAATTTCTAGTCTTCTGCTACCGAGGCTGTAGTTCGCCGAACTCAGGGGAAGGGAGTAGCGTTCCTTCGTAAATTATTTCGAGTTTCTCAGCAGCACAACATGCAAATTGGCCCTCGAACATGCATTTGTACAAGAATAATACATAATGGCGCAATATGGTATAAGTCGCTGATGCGCCTAAAACTCTACAATAACAGTAGCAGTGTGAATACTCATAATTATTGGGTGTTGGATCACACCTTAGGTGTTGTCAGCGAAGTGCCTTTCCATTGTTACTGTTTGGTGTGAGTTTAAAGCGAATTTTGTAATGTGACTTTTTTTTTTTTTTTTTTTTTTTGTAAATTTTGTACAGTCGCACATTAAACCTGCCTACATTAAGTATTTACACTAGTGAACACACAATGTATATCGATCGATATAATCATATTTACATACACCATGCAGGTGTTGTGTTCAGTTACTATTAGTTCACTTCCTTTTCTCTACTCTCCAGTTAATCAGTAATTTTGTTGACAATACCACGAAAGTTGGTAGTTGATTTAGAACAGCGACTGGAAACCCTTTCCTCCGTATAACTCCTTCAAAAATAAATAAGTTGTCGAAATCAACCTATCTCTATCTTAAATAAAATACAATGGTTGTAAAATTATAATAATTAATTACATCAATTAATTAAAAAATAATTCGTCATTAATTACTTTATTTAATGAAGTATTACTAGCATCCTGGTAATACTTCATGGACTGGAAATATTAGACAGTTCTTTTCTACCTTTCAACTGGAGGTAAAAAAGAACATTATCTTCCAATTCCAGCAAAGCTGTGTAAACCATGCCTCAAATGTTAACCTGCAGTATTTCGGATTTCCTGTGCTAATGTTGTTTACTCTCTTTGGGTTATCAGGGATGGAGAAAACAGTTGACTGTATTTAATGCTTCAAGCACAATTAATTTTTAATCCGTTTGATGAAATTTCAGGGCCATATCAATGAACGAATGAGACCAGAAATAGGTTGCAACAGTCAGTTGCTGATTTTGTAATTAGATAAGTATTTTATTTATTATTATTATTATTATATTTTTTGTCCACGATATGCGAAAGAAAAATATGCTGAATAATTTAAAAAATATGCTGGGACTGCAATTTTGCTCATAAAAAGGAATTTAGAACACTCAGGCTGTTAATATAAGTGGTAAGCTTTTGGATACGTGACACGGCTTATCGCAGTATCCTAGGTATAGGTCAAGGCTAGACAAACTAGTTAATTGACTTAAAAAGTTGCCAGCAGGATAAGTAACGTGTTCTGCTTGCCTGGTAGTAGTTGTAAGAAAACGTGTGTGAAATACCAGTCAGATAAATAAGACAACAAGCACGCGATTGCAACTCACTGCAATCTATGGAAGATGCTTTTTTCAACTATTCAACGAACTCACCTTTCATTTAATGAACTTTTTATTTTTAATTTGTTGATTAGATCTTTCTTTCTTGTATCATAAATCTTTCTAACGCAGTGGTCCGTTTCGATGCATTTATTTTATGATTGATTTTAAATTGTTTCCTATAAATGGTTGGTTGATTGAGGGTGGAGCATATGACTGGCTTTGGTCATAGTGTGCCGTTTTATATGATGTGAAATCTTTTGCCCTGTACGATGGGGATTTGAAAAGTTTGTGGCCCGAATACGAAATGGTAGTGGTTTAATGTCAGAAATTGCTGAAATATATAATACTTCAAATAGTGTTATATATTTAATATAACACTATTTAATAACACCTTTCAATAACGGTTTTTTTGGTTTGTTTGTTTTTTTTAATTACAGGTCCTCAGTTCAACAAAGTTTTATGAATGAGGAAAGATGGAAAGAAATCAATCACCATGCAGTATTTTTTTTTTTTTTTATGTGAACCCCAAACACGAGAGGTATTAGAACCTATAGTACTTGTTATTTTGGTTTTTAGGAGCATTAGCAACTAAGGCCATATTGCTCCGGGAATATGCGGTGGTCATTCCCTTGACCTTTCCGCATCCTCCGTATTTGGTGGTGACGGGCTATAGTACTTCGTACCGTGCTTGGGTTGGAGGTTGAGAAGACGAAAGAAGATATTTGTTGACATTGGACTTAGGTCGCGGGTTCGATTCCCGCTTCGATCAAAGTACTGCAAAAACCTTGGGAGGTGCAATATGGCCACAGAAGCCGATGCGCCAAAAACTACCAAATCAAAAAAAAAAAAAAAAAAGACATTGGACTTGAACTTCTGTAGATTGTAATTTTCAGGAAATACGTATGAAGGAAGGTTGTTCCAGAAAACGGCAGTTGAATGAATAAATGAGGAAGATGAAAAGTTAGTTCTGTGGGTTTGAAGTTGGACAGTAAAAGGATGTTGGCTGGTGGCGGCACGTGTTTGGACTGTTTTGAAAGAGAGAGTGGGAATTATAGAAGCCAGTTCAGAAGAACACTGCCCATGGAAGTATCTGTAGAAGAGGCATGCAGCAGAAACAGTACGTCTATGAGAAAGCGAGCAGAGAGACTCTGTTAGAGATGAATCATTAATTAACCTAACTGCCCTCTTCTGAATAGAATCAAGAAGCCTGAGAGAGGTTTTGGGGGCACCACCCCAGATGTGGGAACAATATTCCATGGCAGGGCGGATTTGCGATTTATACAGAGTGAGCAGCTGTTTGGAAGAAAAGTAACGCCGAGAGCGAAAGAGAAAACCAAGTTTTTTAGATGCAGAGGAAGCAATATTTGTAATGTGCTTGTGCCAAGAGAGATTAGAAGTCAGGGTAATCCCCAAAAGAGATATATCATTTTGCCTAGAAATCGGAGTGTCACTAAAGATAAGCATAGGAGCAGAAGAATCCTTTTTGCGAGATATAAGACAAGACTGAGTTTTGGAAGGGTTGAAATCAACTAAGTTGTCTTTGCCCCACTGGAGAATTAACTGAAGATCGGCATTTAAGGAATTGGTAGCAGATTTTCGAGAAGTTGAAGCTGATTGAGCAGGACAAGGTTTCTCAAAATGGAAAGTTGAATGCAATGTGCTATCCATCTGCAAAACTATGGATAGGATTTCCAGTCAATGGAAGAAGGTCATTGATATACAAGAGGAAAAGAGTGGGGGAAAGAACTGAACCTTGGGGGACACCGGCATTAGTGGAGAAGTTAGAAGACAGAGAGCCATCACCCTCAGTGAGCGATCAGAGAGAAAACTGGATAACCAATTACTAAAAACAGTTGGCAAACCATAAGATAGAAGCTTGTTTAGAAGACCTTTATGCCAAACACGATCAAAAGCCTTTGATATGTCAAGAGCAACTACTTGTGTTTCACCGAACCTTTCCATTGAATTAGTCCATAAATGGGTATGACGGAATCCATACTGGCGATCGTTGATCAGACGGAAGGTTTCTAGGTAGTTTAAGAGTTGGCGGTTAATTGATTTCTCCATTACTTTAGAAAGAGTAGAAGTAATTGCATTAGGACGATAATTGGATGGGAGGGATTTGTCACCCTTTTTAGGAACTGGCTGGATATGAGCAAATTTCCAAGCAGAAGGAAAAACACCTTTGGAATAAGAAAGTGAAAAAAGGTGGCAAAGAATAGGAGTAAGTTCAGGAGCACAGGTTTTGAGAACAAGTGGAGAAATACCATCAGGACCTGGAGCTTTCTTAGCATCAAGATTCATCAGAATCCTTCTGATATCCTTTTGACGGAAGACCACAGGAGGCATTGAATGGAGCGTGTTGGGAATGGTGGGAGGTGTTTTACCAAGATCATTAATACATGAGCTGGAAGAAAAATGGGATACTAGCAGGTCAGCTTTATCCTTAGCTGAAGTGACAACAGAACCATCTGGTTTGGACAGAGGTGGGAGCAGAGATGGGCAAAAGTTGCGGCCAATAGCTTTGGCAAGAGACCAGAATGCTCGACTACCATTAGGGCAAGAAGCAAATTTTCTACTCTTAGCCTGTTCAAACTCTAGTTTGGACTGATTAATAACTGCTTTACAATTGTTGCGAGCTTTGGTGTAGGCAGAAAATGAAACTGAAGAATTGGAAACAAGCCAATTACGATATGCAACATTCTTCTCTTGAACAGCCTTAGTACATTTATTGGAAAACCAAGGTTTAGATAAAGGACGAGATTTTAAAGTGGAGTGTGGGATAAAGGATTCCATTCCTGCAAGAATAATTTCACTGACACGATCTGAGCAAACGTTGACATCAGAAGTTTTGAAACAGTAATCCGACCAAATAAAAGAAGAAAAGAAGTCTCGCAGGTCATCGTATTTTGCATTCTTGTAATGCCAAAAAACACGAGGTTGGGAATAGCCATGAGATAAAGGTTCCATTGGAGAAGAGACAATCACTAAGTTGTGATCTGAGGTGCCTAAAGGATCTCTCACTTCTACCGTGTACTTAGAAGGGTTTGTGAGAAAAAGATCAAGCGTATTGGCTGTATGATTAGGATTGTCCGGTATTCTTGTAAGTAAATGAACAGTCTGTGCAAGGTCATTAGTAATTGCAGAAGCCTCTGCATCTCGACCTGCTGGGCGAGAGCAGGTCGAGATGCTGAGAAGTAATGCAATATTTTGGAAAAAAGGAGAACGCTAAAGGTAGTTCATGAGGATATGGTTACAACATTGAGGAAGAATGCTCTGTTTCATGGTTAAGAAGTGGATAGCCGAATTTAAACGAGAGAGGGAGAGCCTGGCAGCTGACTCACGCGGTGAAGACCAGCAACGTCCATCACTCCAGATGTTGACAGTGTGCATCATCTGGTGATGAGTAATCGAGGAGTACAGTTCGGTGCATTGCTAGTGCCTTCAACATCTCATCTGAACGTGTGTACCACATAACAGAGCTCACTGTGAAAAAGGTTTTAGTCTGATATATCCCCAAGTCGTTGACATCAGATCAAAACTGCACAAGAGTTGTCAAATCAAGTGAACATTTGCATCGTTTTCAAGCAGATGCAGCAGATTTACTGGCAAGTTTTTTGACCGTAAATGAGACATGAGCCCATCACTTTCATCTAAAGACAAAAGAGCAATCCAACCTGAAAACACAGCTCTTCGCTTCCTTCTGCTGTCAAGGTGATGGCGTTGGTTTTTTGGGATGCTGATGGAGTGTTGCTAGTGGATTTTTTCCATTCCATTTCCATTTATTTGTACACACAATTCTTTACATTTTATATACAAGAACTTACAGAGAATATATATATACAATTTTATATACATTAGCATTATCATTCTCATTATACCTATATGTATACTATATTATATATGAACGCGTGTGTGTGTGTGTGTGTGTTTTACCTGTATCAAGGGTGGCTCCTAGGCCTTAGCCCATCTCCACCTTGCACGTCTGTGGTGGTGCAGAAACTCAGCAAGCTTTTTATCGTTTGTGTATGTCCACCTTGCCACCAGGGAGCAGCCAACACCCAGGCAGCCGCTGCCTGCCCCCAGGCACAAGCAGCTAAGCCTGGGTCTACTATTACCTTTAGTGCCATGGGCACAAATCCCACACCCACCGGAGATAGTGCAATACCGGTGGGTGCGCTAGTGGATTGTCTGTCTTTTGAAAGGTCAAACGGTCGCAAGGGCATATTACGCAGACCTTGCTAGGCGTTTACATGAAAATATCAAAGACAAACGCCGAGTAAGATTCAGTAAAGAAGTCTCGTTCCACTAGGATAACGTGCCTGCTGACAAGTTTGTCATTGTCATTGCCATGGCTGCGCTGCAAGAGTGCTGGCCCCTGTAGGTAGCACAGTTGTCAGCATCGCCCCAACACCGAGTCGAAAAGACCTGAGTTCGAGTCTCGTCGATGACATGAGAATATTTATGGGCCTTTTTCCCAATATGGCTGAATTAGTCGATCTTGGGCGAAGTGGCATGGTTTTTTCTCCCGGAAATTCGAGTTTGTCGACCACAGCAGACACAATTTTCAGTCACTATACACGGAGCAATATGACCTTAGTCGCTGATGCTCCTACAACAACCACCACTGGCAACCGACCGGACTGAAATCCGGACCGTTCCAAACTAGTGTGCCGTCGTGGATAGCACTGTTGGGTAGAATTGCTATCCTCCCCACACCGGGTGGAAAAGATCGAGTCCTGTCGATGACATGACCAATTTTTATGGGCATTTTTCACAATGTGACTGAGTTAGTCGGTCTCAGATGGGGGAAGTATGGTTTTTTCTCCTGGAAACTTGGGTTTTTCATACAGAAAGCACAGTCGATCACAAAACACACATGCAATTTATAGTCTCTAAGACTTCTCCAAGGACTCGCAACCAATCCCCATACTCTGTTTAAATTTTTCATTCCTTCCTATTTGCGAAAACATCGGACCACAGCCGTCTCCCTAGCGCACAAACCAACCCTTCACCAGAAATTTCTTATTTTTTTTTCACACGGCAATATGGCCCTTTCGTGTTTGCCGGTTACCTCCAAAACACTCAGTTTCGTGTTCACAATACATATCAGACATGCTGATGCCATTTTCTTTTGACGTGAACACTGGATGTCCACTAATTTCCTGTTTACATCCTAATGGTCGCTTAGATCAAAAGAGACGCTTCATAATCCAGTTTCAGGGTACGATTGTAATTGCCCTCAGCAACCCTTTCTCGCCTGTTCGCAAATGGCACCCCCCTCCCTATTCCTGGCTGCTGTCCCTGTTAGCTCTCTTATAATGTTCGAAATTACTTGTTTTCATTTAGCTGCTATTTAAACACATACGTCTATAACTTTCCCATCTCCAATCCAGTGTTTCTTCAAACTTTAACCTTAGCATTTAGCATTAGCATTAGTAGAGGCATTTGATGCAAGAAAGCAAGCTTATGCAGCATCAGCCAAAAAAAAAAAAAATAATAAAAAAAAAAAAAAATAAATAAATAAAGTAAAATAACCACTCCCACTTCACCCCTCTGTTCGTTCGAAATACCTGTCCAGCTGAGCCTTAAACTTATTTAGGCTATCAACTTCCACGACAAGGGATGGAAGTCTTTTCCACCTACCAACCACCCGCTGGCTAAAGGCAAATTTCCGCACATCTATCCTACATCTGTCTTTCCTCAATTTGAACTTATGCCCTCTCAGGTGATTATTCTGAGCAAGAGGAAGAATCCCATCAGCATTGAGCATGCTCAAACCATTCAAGACTTTGTACACCTCTATCAGATCACCTCGCTGGTGCCTAGTCTCCAGACACTGTAATTCGCAAAACCTAAGCCTTTCTTCGTAAGAGCACCCCTTTGTTCCATTCACTAATCTTGTTGCTCTTCTCTGTACTCGTTCCAGCAGCTCTACATCCTTCTTGAAATGAGGCCTCCAGGCCTGTATACAGTACTCTAGGTGTGGCCTGACCATTGCCTTATACAAGGGAATAATCACCTCCTTATCCCTACTAGAAAAATTCCTATATATCATTGACAATACACCATGAGCTACTCTTGCAGCCCGTCTGCACTGCTCAGAGAACTTCATATCTGCCTGCACAACCACCCCCAAGTCCCTTTCATTCTCTATCACTGTCAGTGTAGTACCACAGAGTTGATACGTTGCTCTGGGGTTGCTGTTTCCCATATGTAATACTTTACATTTATTTACATTAAAACTAAATATCCAGTCGTAATACTTACTATTTTTAAATTTAATGCTCCCTTTCCATCGCCCGTCCTGGATTTATTTTTGCAAAACAAATATTTTTATTATATTTGTAAGATCTAGGTCTTACAGCATCGTTTCACAACGAGTTGCTTATCCCGTTATACTTCGAATACGTAATGCTTCCCCACTAGAGGAGACTATTGTTACATATTCTCAGTGGATACTACCCCCCAACGGCCGTTTCAGGGCTATTTGGCCCTTCATCGGTGGGTCGTTAGGTACCTGATGGTATAACAGTTGACGGCCCAGTTGTGAAAATTCCACAATATGAGATGCCAAATGGTGTTTGCTAGTTTAACACTTAAGAAAATTTGATACCGGATATCAATTTTTATTAAGCAGAAGCGGTTAATTTAAACCACTTTTTGCATATTTCTTTTGGGACAGCTGGATTTTCTTATTACAGGAATATTTTCTTTTAATCGAAACGTATTTAACACTGCTCTATTGCATTCTGAATTATCTCCTCTGTTGATTTTTTTCTGTAAATCCTTCCCGAAAGATAAAAATCTACCATTTCTTTTCTAGGACCGGGGGGGGGGGTGAAGTTGTTGCAGGTAGGGGCTAAAGGGATAATTTACTGCTACATGATGATTCCCCGAGCACTGCTTTAGCTCCTCCTCTAGGAAAACTCCGGGACCGTCCCTGCCCGGATAATGTACCACGTAATGTTTTCATTTTGTCTTGGCATATTTAAGATTTAGAGTTGTAAAGAACGCTTAAATGTTCCAGTGTGGAAGGAGTATGTAATTTAAAAGTCAGTCTCTGGAAAATTCAGCTTCCTCCGTAAGCAAGTTTAGTTCGAGTTCATTCAGCAGGGACCCATAATTGCTTACTTCCAAACTAATGGATATTAGTTTGGAAATGTAGAGTTCTTTTAGCATTTCCTCGATTGAAGAAATTGACGCTCTGATTCTGTTTGTTTTTGTTATACGTTAGATTTATTTATGTATTATTTATTTTTATTTTTTTCAATTCTTTGAAATTATTGAAGGGTACCAGTCTCTCACAGGACTAAAATAATTAAATAACCGCGTTCATGCGTGATTAAGATATGATAAAATGTTCGTTACTCGAATTACCGGTCGTCGCTCCTGACATAAGTCGTCATCAGAGTGTGTCGCTGAATGCTTAAGCCAATCTGCGAAAAACAAAGTAGGAGTTTTATGCTTCTGTTCCTCTATTATGTTGTAGCATTTAACACTTTTTTTTTTATTTTATAGATTACACTTGAGCGGGGTAAAAAAAACCTTTAGGCCTCGTCTTTCCGAACAGATGCATTAGCTTCTATAAGGGGAAACTTCCTGCTTAATTGGGTACTATCCATGTTAGGTTCCACAACGTCCACACAGTCGGTCTGTTATGCGGGGGTATCGAAGCGTAGGCGTGAAATCGTAGTGAGCTGTGAAACCTATAAGGCCGTAACCCTCCTTTTTTTTTTGGAAATGAGTTATTTCGAGTAAAGCGGAAATGATTACCTTGTAGCGGAAGTGGTCTTCTGAGGAAAGAAAAGAAGATCACGAAAGGGGATTTGTTAGCTTCGATTACCCACCCACTGCAGTTCTTTTAACCTCAAAAAGTCTTAATAGGAAACACTATATATAGACTGTTGTTTTTACCTTGAGTACTGGGTCGTACTGGTTTGAAGAGGAAGCTATTAAATGCGATCTGTTATGAGGAAGTGTCTTTTAAGTAATAAAGAACAAGTGTTTTTTTCTGTAAATATTAGTGGAATGCGACATTTCAATTAAAATGAGTTAGGAATAGAAGAGCAGCTTTTCTATACCAACTGCTTCCCGCTTGCTGGAAAATGGATGTTAAATATTTAACCGGGAGATGCCTTCATCATGTTTGTTTATATATACTGTATATATATATATTTCGATATATTAAATTTATTAAAATTACCCACTTTGGAAGTGGGTAATTTGAATAAATTTAAGTTTATGGAAGTTTATCGCAACAATCACTCTATAATTTTCGCACATCTTCAGCAACCATACTTTCTCAATTTAAATGTATGTTCCTTTATGTCTGTCATCCGAAAAAAATAAATAAATAAAACCACGACCTTTTCCCCTCTCGACGGGATTCGAACTCAGGATCTTTCTGTTAAGACAGCGATCATAACCATTCTGCTCACCACGAAGTCACAAAAGTTCTCTAAGCGCTGCGAAACGAGTTGCATCGGCATTGCGTGCGCTGTTGGTCAGCGACTGGTGATATTATATGATTTTAATGAAATTTGCGATGGCTCTAGAAATCTTTTTTAAATGCCCGAAGATAATATTTCATAAAAATCCGTCCATTGGGAGTTGTTTTATTATGTGGACCGACGAACAAAGGACCGGAGACAATAGGCACTTTACGCATTGGCGAATTATTAATTAATTAATTGTGCCTGGAAATGTTCTTCTAAATATATTTTCGGCGTTATTGATATTGATTGAATATTGATTGCTGCTGTTGATATCGTTATTGATTGAATTGTCGAAATACTGCAATTAACTAAAGGGTTTATCAAATTACATATTTTTACAATATCTTGTAGATTTAATTTTCTAAATCCCACGATTCTGCATCAAAAATTAATAACAATAACTGTTAAAAGTGGGAGTTGAAGCTACATATTCAATAACAAAAAAAAAAAAAAAAAAAAAAAAACCAAGGGAGAAAAAAAACCCGTTGCAATTAATCAAAGACAAACAATAGCAGATGACAAGAAATAATTAATTAAATTAACAATATATAGGAAGCAGAGCAGGAACTGTGATTATAATGAACATCTTCTCCGGGTCCTACGATGTGCGCAGTCAAGTATTTTTCATCTCTGTATGAACGCTGGAAATCTTGTCAAGGTTACAATTTGCAGTTGATTGATGAGCCCAACTGAATTAGCTGAAGCACGCTTCGAAAATGTTGATTCACTTTGGTGCGGAGCTGAGAAGCAGAATTCGACTTGGGGTCTTTGTGGCACTTCGTTTCTGCAACAGCGAAGGAAAGTGGGGGAATCCGGCAGACATGTAAACAGAGTAGGGGATGGGAGACACTCCAAGAATTGAGTAGAGAGCTGAACTTGAGGTGGTGAGAGGGTATTTATTTATTTATTTTTTTTACTTTGAGCTATTGGAGGAACGTTCAGTTCCGAGGAATTGGTTGAGTTAGGTACTTTGAGGCTGGCGACCAGATAACTGAGCCATAAACTGCAGTAGAATACTTGTTTATTTGTTGTTTGTTTGGTAGTTGTTGGCACATCGGCTTCTGTGGCCATAATGCACCTCCCAAGGTTTTTGCAGTACTTTGATCCAAGCCCGAGGCGGGAATCGAACCCGCGACCTTTTGGTTGCCAGGTAGGCAATTTACCCACCCGGCTAGCCCGGTCGGCGTAGGATACACACATCTTTGTATATACTGTGCTGTGAGTTTGGGAATCCGATCAACCGATCATTCCAGAGTGCTGTCAGTGTTTTGCCATTATGCTCCTGAAAGGTGGAAGGAACATCCTCTCATCTCAGGCGATGCCCAAGTCCCTGCGAGATATAAACCTTTTCCATTGAGGCTTTCTTTACGGCAGTATCGTCCCTCTTCCATTAGATTTAGGGTGTCAAACTGGCGGCCCGCGACAAAATTTTTGTGGCCCGCGATGCCCAAAAATAAAATGTTAAAGTAAACAATTAAAAAGTACCTATTTATAATTCTAGAATATAAGGATTAAAAAACTTCTGTAATAAATATAAAAATAATCATTTTAATTGATAATAATTAAAAAAAAAAAAAGACTGACTCGATGGAGCCTTGATTAGAAAGAACTAAAAATATAAATAGTAATTTCAAATGAATGAAAATTGAAATTATTATCTTTAAATAACATTGTAACTTTTTAGTTTATTTCTTTAAAAATAAAAGAGTTACATTTTATTTTTTAAAATATTTTTTAAATGGAGAAATCTTAATCTAAATTTCTTTTACATTTAAACTAATATTACAATATTGCAAATGCAGCGTTTTTTATAATTTTATCGAAAATATACTTTATTCGTACTAGTTTCTTTGTCGGGATCTGTTGTGTTGTGTGCGTTGTGTTGTGTAATTTAACAAATACCTAAGTAATCGTTTTTTTTTTTTAATTTTATAATTTTAATTTCAACTATAGAATTTATATAGAAAATGTCGCTTTCAACACCAGTCAAGAAAAGAAAAATTGATAACGAGGGAAGAAAATTCCAAGAAAAGTGGGAGCTGAACTATTTTTGTATGGAAGTGAACAGTAAAATTACACGCTTAATTTGTAAGGAAAATATTAGTGTTGCTAAAGAATACAACGTTAAGTGGCATTATAACTCTAATCATAAGGAACAAATTCGGGCTTCGAAGGAAAAAATAAGAGAAGAAAAATTAAAAACAATGAAGAAAACACTTCATAGTCAACAAGTATTTACAAAATTCATGAAAACTAATGAATCAGTAGTAAGAGCAAGTTACGAAATAAGCTATTTGTTAGCAAAACGTTCAAAATCGTTCAGGGATGGTTTGTTAATTAAAGAATGTATGATAAAATCAGCTGAAATCATCTGTCCTGAAAAAGTGCAATCATTTCGCGATATTTCATTATCAAGAAATACAGTGGTAGAGAGAATTAGCGAAATGGCAGATAACATCGGTTCACAACTACAGGATATATCTACAGAAGTCTTGTTCTTTTCAATTGCGATTGATGAAAGTACAGATATACGAGATGTTGCTCAAGTTGCTGTATTTTTTCGTGGTTGCGAGGATCACCGAAGAATTGTTGGAAGTTATCCCTCTTCTTTGAACTACGACTGGCGAAGATATTTTGCCACTGTGTGGAGCATTTTAGAAAAGCAAGCTTCCACTTGACAGACTTGTGTCTGTAACAATCGACGGTGCTAAATCAATGACAGGTGAAAATCGAAGATTTGTGTCAAAAATTGATTAGAAAATTACAAGCTGAGTACCCAGATAAACCGAAAACCATGGCTGTCCACTGCCTTATTCATCAACAAGTTCTGTGTTTAAAAATATTAAAAATGGACAATGTATTGAAAACAGTAACAAAAACAATCAACTTTATTCGAGCGAGAGCACTCAACCATCGGCAATTTACTTCTCTTCTTAAAGATTTATAATCTGAGTTCGACGATCTTCCTTATTATACAGAAGTTCGATGGTTATCATGCCACAAAGTTTTAAATAGATTTTATATGCTTTTGGAGGAAATAACAGTTTTTCTTGAAATGAAAAATGAAAATGTATCAGTTATAAAAAATCCTTTGTGGATAAAGGATTTGGCATTTTCAATTGATATTACAAGCCACCTCAGTAATCTTAACATTTCATTTCAAGGTAAAAGTAAGTTAATAACGAACATGTACGACGCAATATCAAATTTTGTACAAAAACTAACGTTTAAAAATCATTAAAAAAAAAAGACGTTTTGACCCATTTTCCTACTTGTGAGCAGTTAAGAACACAAAATCAAAATTGCTCTTTCTCACAATATTGTGACAAAATTGAGGAAACCAAAAAGGAATTCGATAAGCGTTTTAATGATTTTAAAGAGTTAGAAGATATGTTTTCTTTTTTTTGTTGGACCTTTTTCATTTGAAATCGAAAAAGCTCCCACTTTGATTCAACTGGAATTGATTGATTTCCAAAATGATTCATTTTTGAAAGACAAATGTCGAGAAGTAGGAATTCCAAAAATATATTCTTACTTAGGTGAAAAATACCTAATTAAAAATTAATTTAATTTTTTAATTAGGTATTTTAAAAAGTTTGCTGCGCAAATTATGTGCTACTTTGGGAGTACATATTTATGCGAGCAATTATTTTGAAATTAAATAAAACGGCGTATAGATCGAGATTGGCAGATAAACATCTTTCCGACATACTGAAAATTGTATGGTTCCAGTCTTTGACTCCTGATTTTTTTTTTTTTTTTTGTGGTCGTTGGCGCATAGGCTTCTGTGGCCATAATGCACCTCCCAAGGTTTTTTTGCAGTACTTTGATCCAAGCCCGAGGCGGGAATCGAACCCGCGACCTTTAGGTTGCCAGGCAGGCACTTTACCCACCCGGCTAGCCCGGTCGGCTTTGACTCCTGATGTTGAAAAACTAGTAGGGGATAAACGCTGGCAGGTTTCCGGGAAAACAAATTAATTATTTTCATAAATATATTGAATATTTAATTTTTAAATAAAAATAATAATATAACAATTATATATACTAAAACCAAAGGAGCGCAAGGCAGCCAAAGTAACACACTTCTATTAGTTACAATTTATTAGGAAACGTTTCGGAAATTGTTATTGTTACAAAATCCATCTTCAGTCTTTGTAGCAATTTCCTAAATGTTTTCTAATAAATTGTAACTAATAGAGGTGTGTTACTTACTAACCAAAGGAGCTGCCTTGCGCTCCTTTAGTTACCAGTTCATCAACAGCCACTTTACTCCCATTTCTTTACTATACATACTAAAAAATCTAAATTCTGTAGATCTGAATAAAAATTTAAATGTTAATTACATATGAGTTTTAATTATCCTGATTATGCTACTGAATCCTGAATCAATATATAATATTTAAGAAAATTTTATGCGGCCCGCGAAAATCATACCATCACACAAAATGGCCCGCGACAGAAGTGAGTTTGACACACCTGCATTAGATCACAGTAAGAAATGTCGCAAAGATTGATACGGACACAATTAAGAACACGCTTGTCGAGGTTCCATTAAACCATATCTTATAATCCTTTGTCTCCAACAACTACAGCACTTGATAATCTCAGTATATTACTACTGATTGATACAGACACAATTAAGACATTAGTGACAACAGTATGTCGTCTTGTGCCCTCGTGGATAGCAGAACAGTTGGTAGAATTGCCGTCCTTCCCACACCGGGTGGAAAAGACCCGAGTTCAAGTCCCATCGATAATGTCAGGAATTTTAATGGGCCTTTTTCACTACGTGGCTGAGTTAGTTGGTCTCAGGCGAGGGCAGGATGTTTTTTCTCCTGGAAACTCGGGTTTTTCATCCAGCAAACAAAATCAACCACAGAACACACTCAGTTTACAGACAATATACACGGAGCAATATGGCCTTAGTCGCTAATGCCCCCACAACCACATGTTCTTGTGGATTAGACCAACCTTAAAGCTTTACTGTGAGTTCCTATTCAAAATTTTACGTTTTTGGATTCAATAAAGATCATATTATTACCGTTTAGCTGATCTAAGGCTTAGGATCCCTCCCGTGAGTAAAATATTCCCTATATTTTACGCCTTACAGTATGCAGTCGATACATTAAACCATATGCACTGACACGGTAAAAGAAATGGCGAATTATGGCCCGTGTACTTCATTTCATCGTTCACGTGGAATCGATGTTCTTATATATATTTTTTTTCAGTCTTCCAGAAAAATGAAAATCTCAAGGCGTCAAATCTGAGCAATGTGGAGGATGCTCAGTCATTTTCTAGTTTAGTTTTTGTTAAAGACCATCGTAAGTATAAAAAAAACCTAAAACCAAACTTATTTTTAGGCCACCCGAATAATTAAATTCATCTGCCATGCTGTGTGTCATATGTCTGTTAATTGCGTGTGTTCTATGGTCGAGTTGCCTGTTTTGCTGGACGAAAAATCCCAGATTCTGGGGGAAAACCTTGCTATCTACGCCTGAGACTGGCTAACTCAGCCACGGAGTGAAAAAAGCCCATTTAAAGTTCCTCGCGTCATCGAAGGGATTCGAACCTTTTCCACCCGGTGTAGGGAGGATGATGACGATACCACTGTGCTACCCACGCAGACTCCATCGTAAGTATAACCTTATGATGTTCTTAATGGATGCATGACTGATATCCAGCTTCCTGGCCATGTCATCAACTGCTAATCCGCCCTGACGGTGTCCGCCAAGACAACATTTGTAATGCGACAACTATATCAGCTTATTCTGGGCGACCGTCATTCTCCAGAAGGGTTTTTTTTTTTTTTTCCCCTTCTTACTATTTGCTCATGTATACACTGTTAAATTGTTCATTGCCTTTTCTTTAAGGGAGGGGGAATCCTTCCTGGGATTTTATCCCATCTATCAACAGACGGTAAATACACTTAACTCGTTGAACTACTCAGTCCATTTTAGAAAATGCATTGCTATTTAAAAGTTCGAATGTAGTATTTTATTGTGTTAGAACAATTGCTTTTAAAGTGTTAAACGTCTTCAAAGTTTTGTGCACTACTATATGTAGACTTGCAGTATGCAGTAATTCGTAGTACACTTGGAAGAGAGAGATGTTTGGCAAAGCTGATAGAGAAAGTTTTTTTTTTTGTTTTTCCCTGGAACATTACTAGTCAGGACAAAACAATTAACTGATGTTTTTGCAACTGGGTCTGGCTTATTGTGAAATAAATT
Organism: Mastigoproctus giganteus; assembly: GCF_048544385.1. NCBI lineage: Eukaryota > Metazoa > Arthropoda > Arachnida > Uropygi > Thelyphonidae > Mastigoproctus > Mastigoproctus giganteus. The sequence continues at coordinate 16,633,667 of NC_143582.1, forward strand.
CTTTGGTTGATTGTATTTAATTGTCCGGATGTTCGATTTGCAGCAGCTGCGAAAATGCCCTTCTGGTATTCATGAAACAATAGAACACGTTGTCGATAGAAGTCAGGTGTAGCCCCCTATCTACCGTGATGTATGGGTGTTTGTAACTGGAAGCAAGTGGGAAGATTAAAAAGAGATTTTAGCCTTTTGTTAAAGTATCCGTTTAGACTTCAGCCGAGGTCATCGATGGTAGTCAGATTTCACATTTCTTTGTGTGCCATAAAGCTCCTGCAGAGATTGGAATTTTATAGGCTGCTCAATCCATCATCTGCAACGTTACGTATATATGCATTTGAAGGAGATTGTGCGAAAGGCGACTGCTCATTTGAGATATAAATAACTCATAGCAAACCTAAAGTGTCCGAATGAATTCGATAGTATATATATCTTATTTATTGCTAGTGGGAGTAATATTTCCATGAAAACCTGCCGAGAGAGTATAATCTGGGAAAGAACTTCCAAACCATGAGATACGTTCATTTGGCTTCCCATTGATATGCGTTCTAAATTTCTTCTTTCGTTTTAAGCCTTGGCCTTGTTTCATTCTGTTCATTCAGATTCAGTATGACTAAGAGTGTGCCTCAGTTTTATTCCTGGACTTCATATTTTCATCAGTGCTAATATTTCTTTTTTCATTCAAGTTTTTGTTATCTTTTATAGCTGTTATTTTTCTATTCATTTTTACCTTTTACTGAACCCAATGGTTTACGAAATTTTTTTTTTCATCCATGAAGATTATAAAAAAATATGAATAAAATAACTGTTTTGTTTATACTCCACCTAGTGGTGGAGTATAAACCTATACTCATAGGCCACCTAGGTCAAAGAAATTTACAGCTAGTCACTTTGATAAGAATGTTATCATTATTCATATTTAGCAGTTACGTAGACTCGAACCGCGGCCAATACTAACTACTCGGTTACGTCAGATTTGTCTATAGAAGCGTTCATCAGGTCGGTATGTACTGTAGAATGAAAACTTCGGAATGTGTCAAGGAGAAATATTCTCAAGAGAAAATAAGCGTAAACGGCCATTTGTAGAGGAACTTGTACCAAAAAGCAAAGTAAATGAAATAGGATTACCAATTGGCAATTGATGAAGGTATGAAGTCTAAGAAAGGACTTGGAGCTAGATGTTTGTAAAAGTTTAGGATAAACAGGAAGATTGTAGGACTTTATACTTGTAATTGAAACACTGCGTTAGGATGGCTCAGAACAGAACAGACTAGATTGGGTAGGATGAGAGGATTTTTTTGAGTTAACGTTTATATGCGTTTTGAATGATATAAGTGGTCATATGTGGAACTCTATGGGCCAAACACAGCTGGAGCTGTAGTCTCGTGTATGGGGCAATTTCTAATCGGCGGTCATTACTGATAAAAATTGTAAATGAGCTAAAAAAATTAAGGACGCCTTACTTGTCAAAACCTCCAGTGAATAGGCGACAATAAGAAATTGGAAGGGCAAATTCCGGAGTTATAAACACCGTATGGGAACATTGTTGCAAAAGATTCTCCTTCCAGTGTGGATAGGATTAAAAGTGGGAGTACATTATTGAAGCTACATATTAAATTAAAAAAAAAAAAGTTGCAATTAATTAAAGACAAACAATATCAAATGACTAGAAATAATTAATAAAATTAACAACATATAGAAAGCAGAGCAGGAACTGTTATACCGAACGTCTTCTCCGGCTCCTATGATGTGTGTAGTCAAGTAAGCAGTTCCCTTCTGAAACTTCAGCTCATCTATCGAACGGAGGGGGGGGGGGGGGTTTGATGATGCATTTGCACTAACCTACGTATATTATGCCTATACATTGCGTGTGTTTTGTAGTCGATTTTCTGTTTGCCGGACGAAAAACCCAAGTTTCCGGGATCAAAAAACCATGCTACTCTCGCCTGAGACCAACTAACTTAGCCACGCTGTGAAAAGGCCCATAAAAATTGCTCACGTCATCGACGGGACTGGAACCACCACTTGGTTCAAGTCCCATCACCACCTTCTTTTCCACCCGGTTGGAGAGGACGTCGATTCTACCAACTGTGCTAACCACGAGGGTACAGCACAATATGGCATAAGTTTGTAATATGCCTAAAACCCTACAACAACCATCTTTAACTCTTCTTCTAAAGAACGAAATTGTGCTTTTTTTTTTTTTTTTTTTTTTTTTTCATGGTAATAATGTCACTACAATGTCCAGCGATATAAAAATATTATGTTTGGGTATGATTTCTTTTTCAATGTTCCTTAATTGGGAACCCTCCCTCGCGATCCCATTGTACTTCCTACAAAGCCAAGCGATATGATACAATAAATAAAATGTAGTTGAATAATGGGCCTTCTGATCTTATCCTCTGCCTACGATGGCTGTTATTGGGCACTGAAAGGACAGAATTCATGGGAACACCTCGTTCCCATGAATCCTCGCATGTGGACGAACCCACCGCTTTGCAGGTATATAGGTACACTGCATTCACGTAGACCAGTGGTTTTCAGCCTTTTTTTTTTTTTTTTTTTTTTTAATAACGGCACCCCTAAGTAATTTATTTTATATTGCTGCACCCCTACTCAATTTTCTGCCTGTTAGATCTGATTTTCTCTCTCTCTCTCTGTTTTGTTTTTTGTTATTTGGTTTTTAGGAGCATTAGCAACTAAGGCCATATTGCTCCAGGGATATGCGGTGGTCATTCTTTGACCTTTCCGCATCCTCCGTATTCGGTGGTCACGGGCTCGAACCCCGGTCTAATCAAACGCACACATAATATTAAAAAATATGTTATATGATATTCATTGTAATATAATTATAAAAATTACATTTCATAATACAAATTATATATATATATACAGTATATAATTTTATTCTTTATATAGAGGCACTAAGTAAACATCAATTATAGATCACTACAAAATTAAAAAGATACTGTACACCTGTTTATAATGAAATAAACATATAAATTAAAAAATAATAAGTTTAAGTAGCTTAAACCCAAATTACGTGGCACCCCGATTGAAAACCACTGACGTAGAGGTAATTCGATGTCAGTTATGGATAAACGTCGTGAGTTAACCGACTTTGAAAGAGGAACGATAGTGGGTGCCCGACGCATGGGTCACTCTGTCGCGGAGACGGTACAGAAATTGCACTATCCCCGTTCGACAGTATCAAGAATGTATCTGGTATACGCCATTTCCGGAATAACATCTCATCGTGGACAGCGCTGTGCACAGAGAAAGGGGGTGGATGAACGTGGCCGTCGATATCTGTCTCGCATTGTTTCAGCCAACCGGAGAGCAACAGTGGCACAAATCACCGCCGACTTCAACGAGGAAGGTGCCAGAAACGTCTCCACCAAGACCATCAGGCGATCATTAGCCGTAATAGGTTATGGGAGCCGCCGACCCACTAGAGTCCCATTGCTAGCACCACTACACAGGACTCTACTCCTCAGCTGGGCGAAAGAACATCGGCACTGGACCTTAAATGATCGGAGACGGTCTCCTGGTCCGATGAGTCCCATTTCCAGTAACTTCGAGCGGACGGGAGGGTGCATATCTGGCGGAAACCGCACCAACCTATTCACCCGTCATGTCAACAAGGAACTGTTCAGGCTGGTGGACGGTCGGTAACGGTCTGAGGTATGTTCAACTGGCACACGGTGGGACCTCTGGTACGTCTAGGCTCATCTCTGAACTGTCCAGGTTACGTGTCCATCCTTGCAAACCATCTGCACCCCTTCGTGGTCATCGTGCACTCACAGGGCAATGGACTCTTCCAGCAGGACAATGCACCTCGCACAGAGCCGTGGTGACTAGAACATGGTTCAAAGAGCATTCCGCAGATTTTACCACCACGGAATTGCCTTCCTGCTCACCGGTCATGAACCCTGTGGAGCATCTTTGGGATGCTCTGGAAAGGTCCGTTCGAGCTTTGGATCCTCCACCCAAGAATGCGACGGACAGCAGTGCAACAAGCATGGAAATACCTGTGGAACGCTTTCGTGAACTAGTGGACTTAATGCCTCGCGTGTGACTGCTCTTGTTACTGAACCTTAAGTCTGTTTCATGGACATGACATTCTTGGTTAAAGGGGCGGACAGTGAAGTGAAGTGTTCTTTATACTGTGCCATCTTCATTGTATAAATATAATAAATACTGTTCAAAACCCTATAAATGACTTATTTTTCATATTATTCCCTAGGCAAATAGACATGGGTCGGGCGTCATTGTCATCTAAATTTAGGGGTCGCGAGTAGGAAAAGGTCGCACCCCCCTGCTCTAGACCATGTCATTTTAGTTATGATGTTGATATACGAAAAGATTGCATATTTTATGCGTTTCTTTGCCAACTAAATACTTTACAGATCTTAGATTTGCAGCTGTGTCATTTACCTGCGAATTCTGATTCTATTTGCAGTGTTTAAAATATTTAATTTTTGCTTTTTATCGCGAAATTACAGTTTTAACTAGTCCTTCAGAACGGTATTAAGTTACTGAGAAACTCAGTGTTCAATCGATAATGGTGCTGTATACCTTCTTCAGAGAGACAGACAAATTTTCAGCTAATTCATACAGTGAATATTAATAATTTTTTTTTATTGTATTCTACGCGACCAAATCTTTTTACAATTATAACACTTGAAATAAAAACTGGTTAAAAAAAACAAACAAAACAGTTTTATTTCAACAGAAAACGAACAAATTCTGCTCATCCCCGATTTTTCTGATGATGGTTATGGTTATAGGGTTTTTCTCTTTTTTCTGATGCTTCGAAATAACCTTTTGAAGTAACCCTGATTTGTGGACAGGGCCATTTTTGTCGTATGTTTTGGTTTTCGCTCTTCGATGTCACGGGCAAGACGTTAGGTTGTTGTCGTTGTGGGCTTTTAGGAGCATCAGCAACTAAGGCCATATTGTTCCGTGTATACTGTCTGTAAATTGCGTGTGTTCTGCGGTCGATTTTCTGTTTGCTGGACGAAAAACTTGAGTTTCCGGGATTGAAAAACCATGCTACCCTCGCCTGAGACCGACTAACTCAGCCACGTTGTGAAAAAGGCCCATAAAAATTCCTCCCATCATCGACGGAACTCAAACTCATGTCTTTTCCACCCGGTGTTTGGGGAGGACTTTGATTCTTCCAACTGTGCTACCCACGAGGGTAGGAAGTTTGGTGGTTTCAGTAAATGTAGCATTAGAAGCAGTGAGTATCATGGTTGGTTTAAACACAAACCGAATAGCACCTGCTTAAGGTCCCAGAATTTAGAGGTCCAATTACCACATATTTAGAATTCTAAAGATAAACAAATATTCTCTGAATAAAAAATAAATAAAAAAAAATATTTGTAACCATCTCTGCGTTTTGTTGTGCCTCAGAATTCATATATTTTTTTTATTTACTTAAAATGGAAATAAGGTCGGCATCCTATAGATCAAATCTGGAAAAGGGAACTTTAAAATGAATGTATTTAATAAAATATGTTTCATCTTACTATCAGGAATAAGGAAAAAGGGGGCAACCAATAACTGGAATTCTGGATGATTTTCGCAATTTTTTGTAAACCTATTTCGGAAAATATAAAACCAACAGTACGACAATTACTGGTTTTTAATTAATAATTTAGGAAACGTATGTCCTGTGTACATTGGTGTAAAGCGAATACGGTTATGTTACCAAAAATAGGATAGTTAAGGTTATGTTATCGAAAATTGGTTTTAAGAAAATAATTTAGAAGCTAATTTTGATTTTCATTGCTATTAATAATGATAATTTGATTGACAGACAGCAGTTGTCATTCATGATCAGCATGAATGGTGATAAGGAGTCATGTATGTGAATACTATTCTAGAAGAAGAAAAGGAATCAGATCGGACCTTGTGTCCTGTGTGAGCGAAAGCCTTAGATAATCCAGCTAATGTTGCTATTGAATTGAATAGGTATTTCACGTCGGTCTTTGCTGACGAAAAGCCCCTCATGCTGAGGAGAGGCTGTGCGAGTGAGGCTGACACATATGAAATTAGTGATTCCGAGATTACAGATGACTGTTTATTAGAATAGAAAAACTTGCGAGTCCACAAAGGCGAATAAGGCTCCTGGAGGTGATGGCATCTACCCAGTAATTTTGAGAGGGGCGGCCAGAGAGTGTATTGATACTTGTTTTTGTTATAGGGTTTTTTGCGCATCAGCGACGTAGGCCATATTGTGCCGTATATATTGTCTGTAAATTGCGTGTTCTGTGCTCAATTTGCCTGTTTACTGCACAAAATCCGGAGATTCTGGGAGGAAAAAACAACAGCAATGCTACTCTTGCCTGAGAGCAAGTAATTTAGTCACGTTCTGAAGAAAGGCCAATAAAAATTCCTCACCTCATCGACAGGATTCGAACTCAGGTCATTTCCACCCAGTGTAGAGAGGACGGATATTATATCACGTGTGCTATTGCAAGGGGAGTGTATTGAGCCATTGAAGTTTATTATGGGGTACTCATTGCACTCGCGAGAGATCTTTAGAAGTGAGAAGTGTCTAGTTATCGCCAATACATAAAAGCGGTTCTAGTAGAGAAGTCGGTAACTACAGAGAGGTTAGTTTGACTTCATTTGTAGGGAAAATCTTGGAGGCAATGATTAATAGTGCAGTCCGGAGAGATTTAGATGGAAATGGCATTCTGAAGGACATACAGCATGGTTCTGTTAAAGGAAAATTATGTTTAACTAGCTTGGTAAGCTGTTTTGACGCAGTTACGCATGAGCTGGTTGTAGAGAGCAATTTTGACCTAATGTATTTTGATTTTCGCAAGGCATTTGACTCAGCTCTCATAACAGGTTACTGTATAAGCTGGACCATGTTGGGATGACTGGAAGATTCCAAGGTAGGTCGCACTGTGGCTGCAGAGCAGAAGGCAGAATGGACCACTGTTGTTTCTGATTTTCATAAAATCTAAAGATAGGGAGAATCGTCAATGATTACTGTCAAGCAACGCTCCTTCAGAATGATTTGGACAGGCATCAAGTTTGGTCGACACGTATGCTGAAGTATATGCGACCTTTAAAACACTTGCCTTTAATATATTTACAAAAAAAAAAAAAAAAACTTTGTTTTTTATGAACTTAGTCCATATGGTAAAAAATCTTCAACGAATCAGGTTTTTATTTGTTTTTTTTACATAACGGAACGCAGTTATCCGAATTATTTCAACAGTTGAAATAATAAATTTCCAGATAAAGCAAATTTAACATCTAATGAAATGGCTGGACTCGTTTTAGCCCATATCAGGCGCCAAAAGTATGAAGTGTTTTTATATTTTTTATAATTCATGATTTTTATTGTAATGTATTGATAATGTGGGGAAAGTTTTTCCGATCATCGGACTTCTGTTATTGTAGGTTGCAGTAACACATAGCGTGAATAAGATAACTATTTTTACTTATAGATTTTGTTCAGTTCTTTTTTCATGCCTTCAAAAATTGAATCCTCCTTGTATTCTAGGCTGTTTGTTTATACTTGTACTCGTATTTCTGTCGGAGAGCACTGTACCGCATGGTGTCATCCAACTGCTGGTGCTATTCATCAGTGACCCAATTGTATCGTTAAACAATTAAAGAAAGGCGTTGATGGTGCTAGGTATGGAGTAGGGCAGTCAAATGTTTTTGATATTAAAAATGGGCAATCCGTTTTTATCCTGACAAATTGATTATCTGAATTAGTCACTCCCCTGGTTTGAATAATCGATGTCCTGAATTTAGTCTGTTATAAAATTCTATCCTTGAATGGTGTTCCAACCTTCTATATTACTTCTTCATAAGAAGTAATATAGAAGGTTGGAATATTACTTCTTATGAAGAAGTAATGTTCGCTTAACTTTTTTTTTACGCGGAACTTTTCAGGAATGCACTTATCATATTAAGTAAGGGATTGTCGTAGGGGTTGCAACGTTTGAAATTTTCCGCCTGTCTCAGTTGTCAGACGACCAAGAGATAAGCAGCTCACGGTCAAGTTGCCAATTATGGAACAGAAGTTGCGAATTGGCTGTGTTGCAGGTTGTATTTTCCCAGTAAATCCCGTTTTCTTGAATTTTTTTTTTTAATTAATATACTGATAAAAAATATGTTGGTTTCTTTCCTCTTTTAACCTTTAAGTTATGAATCGATTTTAAATTATCTTATTTTATATTTTTTTGGTTTTATCATGGAGTATTTTGTCAGTATTGGCGTCGTGGGGGTGCTTGTAACATTGCAAATGGAAACGTATGTAACAGGTTACAGTTGACGTTTATATTGTATAAAACATCTAATACAAAGATGTGTGGATATAATCACCGTCTTCTCCACACCATGTGGAAAGGGCCTTTGTTCGAATCTCGTCAGTAATTCTATGGATTTTTATGGGCTTTTTCACAACGTGACTGAGTTAGTCGGCTCAAGCGAGGTTTGCATGGTTTTCCTTCGTTAACTTGGGTTATTCCTCCAGCAAACTGACCAAAGAAAGGATACACGCAGTTGCGTATGCAATGTGCTGATGCTTCATAGACGTGATGACTTGGCGCTTAACACACACAGATCATCCGCTAACAATTGATGCTGACTGGAACACGGGAAAACTTTCTACCCTACGTAGAAAGTTCAAGGAGGAAGTTATCGGGATGAACAGAATCATATGTATAAGATGCGTCGAGGAATGGTGAATTTGTCCAGTAGCATGTCATCCTGTGGTGGCTTACGCGCTGCTGGACAAATTGGGGCCCATGATAAAGTTACATAAAAAATCAAATAACGTTGCACCAAGGCGTATGCTCGTGATGATATGCCATCGAATCTGTCTGTTTACTTTTATCAAGATTGGAACTTAAAGTGGATTAATACGACGAGATTGGAATTTTATGAAGAAAACAATACTAACTGTCGATAAAAAGGATGAAGGCTAACACTGAGATACTAATGATACTAAACTATATTAATACTAATATTAACGTTTTAAATATTTTGCCAAGAAATATGTTGAATATGGTAATGTGACGGTAACTGGTGGAATTTGTCTTCCCTCTCCCCTCTTTTGGCTAAGCGGTCTCAGTGAGTTTTTCAAAGCGAGCTATCTAAAGAACTTTTGCCATTGTATATATTCTGTTTATTTCTAAATACCGTTTTCCTCATTTTATATTTCAGTAGCTCTTTCGTTCTACAAGGAGTAGACAAAGGCCCAGAAAGGAAAGAAACCTTTCTTTCCTTTCTGTTTTTTTATCGCTAATACAACTAATAGCCGCTTGGTCACCTCGTGGCACTGCTCCTGCCTCCCCGTGGCGGGGCCGGTAACCTGGGTGGTAAAGATAAACCCCCAGGGCCAAAAGGAGCCGACATGAATATAAGTAACTATCCACCGTTAGAGCTCTCGAGCTCAAGATCAGAAATTCCTGACAACGACCATGACTCCAATCGTCCGAAGCGACTACGGACGGAAAATCAGAATAAAGACGTGCCAGCATTTCTTATAATGCTCATTATCCATGCAACCTGTTGGCAAACTATCGCCTTTTCTTATATAGAAATGATTAGAGTTGGTTTGTGGATCTACTAAAATGGTTAAGCGTCTCCAATCTGGAGACCTAATTGAAACTTCTAAGACAACTAACTCAGAGAAGCTGTTAAAATTAATATCATTAACACCTCTAGAGGCGTTATCAGTGAATGGGACTTGCTATCCGTGTCAGAAGAAGAAGAAACAACAAGAACTCGGGGAACAAAAAGTGACTCATGCGCGGAGAATAATGACCAAAAAAAGACTGCAACCTACTACTAACCAGGTCCGTCATTTTGACATTTAGTATTCCGACTCTTCCGTCTTCTGATCCCATTCGCTGCTTTAAGTGCCAGAAGTACGGCCATTCTCAGACGGCATGCCGAGGCGATGCTGTGTATCTCTAAGCTCTAAGGAGTATTCCCAAGGAGACTGTACAGCTTCCACTCCTACTTGCCCTAACTGTAAAGGAAGTCATCCTGCATTTTCTAAAGCATGTGACCGTTGGAAAACAGGCAAACAAATCCAGAAATATAAGGTGGAACATAAAGTCACCTACCCTGAAGCAAGGAAACAAATACTGTTAACCATGCCTAGCCGATCATACGCATCGGTCACTAAAAACAGCCGGTCAATTGCAACTCAAACATAGAACCAAACATTTCATTTGCCACCTGGGCCAAAACTGTGCTAACGTGCAATAAAAAAAATCTGCAGTTAATGAAACCAGCAACACGCCAATCATCAGTATCCCAACTGATGCTATCGGAACCCTGCCCGAAAGAACAAAATCTGTTAGTATTGAAAATCAAAAGACAATGAAACCACGCTATAACAACATGGAAATGGAGGTTCAGTTAGAGGACGAAGACACAGTACTAGAATTACATGCCAATGATACCATGGACACAGGACACCCAACCTTTCCCAGAAATGAAAAATTAAAACAAAACAAGACAGAAACCTCAGAAAAACAGTCAGATCAATCTTCCTCAAATAAACCCAATCAGTGAACAAATTCCTACAATGGAACTGCAGAGGATTATGCAGTAATATAGATGACCTGAATGATTTACTCATACAAACTAACTCATTAGGAGTATGCTTACAGGAAACATTTTTATCACCAAAAATTTCACTCAAATTCAAAAACTATGCTATGTTTAGGCGAGACAGGGATTCTGACTCTTCTTCTCGTGGAGGGCTCGGTATTCTTGTCAAAACTACCATACCATCAAGACATCTCCAACTAGAAACCTCCCTAGAAGTTGTAGCAGTTCGGGTGGCAATGGGAATATCATTAACTCTTGCATCTGTTTGTATACACCTAATTATCCTTGTTCCCAGACTGAACTTGACAACCTTTTAACACAACTGCTACCTCCTGTCTGTTTATTCGGTGATTTCAACGGTCGCCATCCATTGTGGGGATCCTCCACTATGGATAAGAGAGGCCAATTAAATGAAACATTCCTAGATAACCGTAATCTGACTGTATTAAACACCGGCTCTCCAACTCATGTTCAATTATCTACAGGTACAACATCTGCCATAGACTTATCCATATGTTCAGCCTCTCTTTTTCCAAGTATGGAATGGTTGGTGTTGAATGATCCATTCCACAGTGACCAGTTTCCCATCATCAGCTCAATACGAACACAGGTCGTATCATGCCCTAAAGCCCTCACATCTTGGAATTTCCACAAACCAGACTGGAAAAACTACTCTACTTGTGTCCTACTCAACAAACAGTATGTACAGCAACAGCATATTGATGACGTAACCGAACACATTACCAGCCATATATTATCGGCAGCCGAAATTTCCATTCCAAAATCCATCCAGAGCAAGCAGGTACACCAAAACCAGTGGTGGAATCAAGATTGTTCCATAGCGAAAGTAGAAAAAAACCGTGTTTGGAACCAGTTTCGCAAATTCCCCAGTTTTCAAAAAACTGAGAGCCAAAGCAAGACAAATTAGGAAAAAAAAGCAAAACGTGACTCCTGGATTAACTTTGCCTCTATTAACAAAAATACTGACACTCGGGATTATCTGAAAAAAAAAAAAAATACAAGCTCTCAATGGAAAATTTCTACCGTTAGTCTCTAATAATACAGTGGAATGGGCAGGACCTATCCTCTCCTATTGACATTGCAAATGCTTTAGCAGAATCTTTCTATAATACTTCTGCCTCTACCACTTATGTAACTGCTTTTCAGAGAATTAAAACTAATGAAGAACGTAAAAAATTGAATTTTTCAACTAATCTCCTACTTCCATATAACCAGCCCTTTACTACAGCTGAACTCAAAGAACCCTTGAGTAAATCTCCAAATAGTGCAGCAGGACCAGACGGCATTCACTACAGAATGCTTAAACATCTGTGTGAAGCTGATCTGTACACATTATTGCTATTTTATAACAGGATCTTCTCAGAAAACACATATCCTCTCTCATGGCGCCATTCCTATATTTGTGCAATACCAAAACCGGGAAAAGATACCTCTCTAGTTCAGAATTACAGACCAATATCATTGACAAGCTGTTTGGACAAGATCTTCTAAAGGATGGTGCACAAGAGGCTCACCTGGGTTCTAGACTCTCCCAAAATCTGCTTTCTGATCACCAATATGGCATCCGCAAAAACAGGTCCACCCTAGATTTACTTGTCAAAATTGAATCCAACATACGTAACGCCTTCATCGGGAGACAACATTTAGTTATGGTCAACCTGGATTTTCAGAAAGCATTCGACACCACATGGCGTCATGGTATTATCAAAGATATGCATCAGGGTTGAGAGGCTATCTTCCTCAAATTCAGAACTTTTTAAAGTTACGTACCTTTCAAGTCAGATATCAAAACTTCCTATCAACATCTCACGTTCAAGAAGAGGGTGTCCCACAGGGTTCCATACTGAATCCAACCCTATTTGCAATTAGGGTCAACAATATATTGGAAGATCTTCCAAAAACTATTGAAGTATGTGCAGATGACCTCACCATATCGTGCCAATCACAAAATATGAATACTATCGAAAGACAGTTACAAATTACTCTAAACAGAATAGAATCGTGGACTTTACGCAATGGATACCATCTTGCTGAACAGAAATCCACTACCACTCATTTCTGCAAACTCCGGTCATTTCATCCTGATCCTGAGTTAAAGATAAAAAATATATCGGTTCCTCTTGTTAACACCGTCCGTTTTCTTGGTCTGATACTAGATAGAAAACTGAACTTTCAAGCACATGTGGCCTATATTCGAACAATCTGCTTGAAGAAATTGATTTTCCTTCGGTGTGTGTCATCCATGTCATGGGGCGCTGATCGCCATACGCTTATCCATATTTATAGAGCTCTCATCAGTTCCCGTTTGGACTACGGTTCTCCAGTGTATGACTGCAAAGAAGAGTACTTTAGAGCGATTAAATACCATCCAGTACAGTGCCCTTCGAGTTTCTCTAGGGGCTTTCAGAACCTCCCCAGTCCAGAGCCTTTACATTGAAGCCCACGAACCTCCCTTACATCATCGGAGGAAAACATTGCTTTTGATATATGCCGCAAAAATCCGCAGTCTTCCCTCTCACCCTAATTGTAGATGTCTGTACAATACCGAATGGGACTCATTTTACAACAGTAAACTAAATGAAAACAGACCTGCTGCACTTAGACTTAAAGAACTAACTCAAACGTGGAATATTGACATCGGCAATATATATTAGGACATAACACCGCCTGATCCACCGTGGACAAATATCCCTGCAATTTACGATGACTATTTCCAACAGTGGAGAAAGAACACCTTGTCTCCCTTCAATATCGCACAGTTACGTGAAACTCACTCTGCTTCTAATTCACAGGCCTGTAAGATCTATACAGACGGATCAAAAACTGAGACCCAAGTAGGCGCTGCGGCAATCTTTCCATCATTCACCACTTCTGTCTCATTACCTGTAGAATGCAGTATCTTCACTGCTGAGCTTTGTTATTAACTTAGCTCTAGTTCACGTTACTCAACTTCTAATTTCATCTGCCTTAATATACACTGACTCGCTCAGTGCTGTCTCTGCCATAAATAGTAATACCAGCTCCTCTCACCCTGTGATAAAACAAATCCATTCTAAATTATGTGTAATGAGTCAAGCCAAACTGTGACATTCTGCTGGATCCCAGGTCATTCTGGGATAGCAGGAAATGAAAGAGCAGATCTTGCAGCCAAACACCCAGATACTATTATTTTGCAGACTTTTCAAACCCCATATACTGATTATAAACATATTATTCGTAAAGCATGTTACAATAGCTGGTCACTAATCTGGAGAGGTTATCCAGGAAACAAATTATACTGAATAAAACCAGAACCAAAGCTGTGGTTCTCCAGCTTCCAGAAAAGCAGACGAGAAGAAACAATTTTAGGAAGGCTCAGGATTGGGCATACTCATCTCACTCACCTGTATCTGTTAACTAATGACAGCGCTCCCCAATGTACATCATGTCAAGTACAACTGACCATTCGCCATTTGTTAGTGGACTGTCCCCACTTTCAAAACATCCGCTTAGACACTTTTAAATCAATTGCTAATATGCAGACATCAATAAATTTAATGCAGATTCTGGGAGATGATCCTAATAAAAAAGAACTATTTACTTTCCTAAACCGGATAGGAATATATCATAAAATATAGTTATTATTTCATATTCACCATTAGAAAGACACAATATGGCCCTAGCAGCCTATGTGTCGTTAAACCCAACAACAGCGAACGCCCTACACACTAAATTTAATCTAGTTCAAAATAATCTTCGCCCAGTCTCGGCATAACTATCACACGCATTGCCCTACTCCTGCCGCATGAATGCATGCACACTACGTGCTGTATGCAAAAATTCAAATGTTAAATCTTGAAGATATATGTATATCTTCAACATTTTGTTTTTTTTGTAGGTCCTGGCCGCCGAAATCTCAGGAAATTAAGTGGCAGGACCTGCCAGAGTAACTTAGGTCTTCTGGGCTCCTGGTCTGTCTCCACCGGGCGAAAGTGGGGCAGCAGGGGTTCAGCGGCTAAATGACCAGATGAACAACGGTACACCAAACCACACAAATATAATTCCCACACTTTTAAATCTCTGGCATTCCCAGTCAACTGTCACACCCACAATGAAAGCAACGCGGATATGGGGGAAATCCCCTGGTGCCGCTTGACACCAACATACTTTACACTTTACTTTTTTGTGCATCCACAAATAATTTGTATAACTTCAGAGTATGTATATAATTTCAAATTTTGTCTATAATAGTAACCTTTTGTATATAAGCCAACTTATGTAAATATCTGGGGTCGAGCTAGCATGTACAGTACACGTAACCCGATGTACATGTGGTACTTTGAATAAAAGTAGTGGATAGCACAGAGTTATCGCCATAACATCTCAGGTAGTTTGAGTGTATGCAGGGTTGGCTTTTTTGTTTGTGATCAACAAATATACAACTTCTCAATCAAGTTCAGGAATTTTATATTTTTATGCAATTTCATAATACAAAAATATAAATTGTCAACCAAGCACAAGACTATTAACTTAGAATCGAACTGAAAGTGCCTTTCAGAAATTCCTGTTGTGTTGTGCAGGAAATGGAATATAATACTTCATTATTATGACTGAAAATGTTACGATTTTAATTAGCAAGAAACAGGTATTTTAATGTGCATTTCTAAATATTTATGCATTTCTAAAACTTAATTTCGATACTTAGAGCATAGCTTGTGCAACTTTTGTGATTCTTCAAAGTCCGGCAAGTAAGTTGACAACGAAGTAAAGAATTGTTAAAAAAAAAAAAAAAAAAGCACGTACTACTACAGTGGAAAAGAGAGAGAGAGAGAGAGAGAGAGTAAGAAAAAAAAAAAAAAAAAAGAAAAAGAAAAAGAAAGCTTTACTGCACCATAATTGAAAACGGATTTCAATCAATCCGTGTGTCTCTATACGTATTTGTCTTTATGTTCTTACTACTGTCCATTAAAGTTTAATGTCCAATCGATTTCTTGGGTTTTAGTGACATTCGAAGACACGTAAATTGTTATAGTTTTAGGACTTTTCTTTCCTTCCCTCCCAGATTATAAGGTTATAACTTTACGATGAGACATGGCGGTTGTAGAAAGCAATCTGGTTTCTATCTTATCAAATAACAGTCAGCTTTACTTCATCGGTAAACCTTTCGAGTATTTTCGAATGTACTGTAAAAAGTAGCTTTACTTGCTATCAGCCCACCCTCTCCTGGTGGGCTTCCCTGGTGCAGTGTTTATGACCGGTTTACTCATGGAGATTCAGCTTTTAAAACCTCTTTTTGTGAAGAGTATCCTCCGACATCTTGTTATCAGTTGTGCTGTTCTTCGCACAAAGAAAAGTAGATAGACATGTATTTTCAAGTTGGCATTTTATGTTGTATAAATAGATATTATAATTTATATATTATGCATTAGTGTGCAGTTATTTGCAGTAACTATTTATTTTAAGATTAAACTCAGGGCGATCTTGTCCGTTGGAAATGATATCGTTTTATATATAAATTTGAAAGAAACCATTAATATGTTCTGAGGTTAGTATCTTAAATAACTCTGAAGACAAGTATTCTTTGTTTTTTTTTCAGTAAAAAGTGAGTGATTTGGGTGATAAGCTGATCAAAATGTCTTTTACTATCATGTGAAATTTGAACTGGCACTCCACTTCTTTTTGAAAGTGTTATAAATAAATAAGATTGTAAATATCCGGACGGTATTATATTTTAAATCTGCGACGAGAAAATAAACGGTTGGCACCACAAAGGATCTTTGGGCACGGAAGTTGGACTGTCATCTGAGGGTAGTATAAAGCCCAACATGTTGTGTTAGTACGATCAGCCTGTCTACTAAAATTTTTTCAAAGTTTGTCTATTCTCCTGCTGAAATTAAATTTTTGCACATCTGTCCTACAATACTCCTTTTTCAATTTAAATTTATATTCCATTATGTGTGTCGTCTTAACAAGAGTCAGGACGCAATCCGTATTTAATTTACTCAATCCATTTAGAAATCTTTATTGCAGTAATAATAATAATAATACGAATCGATACATTGCAATATTTCCCTTCACGGCCATCAGGCCAGGGGTGAACAACAATAATACAGTAAGAGAAATAACAGAGAATATTCGATAAATCATAAATAAATCATTTAGGGGGCTTTAACACTCCAGTCAGGTCCTCTCGCAGGCTTCCATGCTCTGGGCTAACCTTATTGTTCTATTCTGCATCCACTCTAATAAATCCACATCCTTCCTAAAATGGGGCTTCCAGAACTGTATGTAGTACAAGATGTGGCCTAACCATTGCTTTATACAACGGGATAATTACTTGTCCTTGCTGGAAAAATTCCAATATGTCATTGACAGAATCCCACGATCTGTTCTAGCAGTCTGTCTACACTGTCAGAGAATGTCATATCGGACTATACTGTTACCCCAGGTCTCTTTTTTTTTCTCCACTACTTTCACTGCGGCACGACCCATTTGGTATGTTATTCTTAGATTACCGCTTCCCATGTGCAGTATTTTGCATTAGTAAATGTTAAATCTCAGTTGCCACTTCTCAGTCCACATGGCGAATTTTTCTAGGTCTTGTTGCAGCATCATATCTATTTCTGCCGTTATCCATTTTGCCAACCTTCGTATCATCTGCATACCTTTACATTAACTTGATATGTCTTCATCAATATCATTAATAAATAAACAAAATTCTCAGCACTGAACCCCGAGGAAGTCCACTAATAACATTGGTCTAAGAAGAGCAATGCCTATTAATGACCACTTAATCATCCCTTTATCCTGCGCTGTAGTCGTAAAATTAGCAGAAGGTATACTCTATGAACGTTACGAAAAGCAGAGAGTATACTGTGCATATCAGGCTAATCGAATTCGCTTCGGTCGCATAGAATAGAAAACCAGAAGGTATACGCTATTCATTTAAATAAATCCAGAGGGTATACGTCGTATACCCTCCGTAGCCGAGTGGGCAGGAGCGGGAGTGCAGTAGCACACGCTCTTTGAGTAGACCGGGGTTCAAGCCCCTAACTGCTGAATGCGGTCGATCTGCCAACCCGCACTGGACCAGCGTGGTACATTATGGTCCATTTCCCTCAACATGAATTGTTGAGGAAGCTTCCATCCTGCAGTGGGTTGATAATGGCTGCACTTTACTTTTTTTTTTTTTTTTTTTTTACCCTCCACTGCAGCCCTGCCTTTATCCACAGCAGATGTTTAAAGCCCATAAAGGGTTAAGAAGAATGAATGAGTGAAGTATTTTCACGTTGGCAGGCAGAACAAGTGTATACATAAAATTTTGGGAAGCATAGAAGTTTAATTCTCGCGAAATTCACCATCGGGCAGCGTGTTGTAAATCATTGGAAATAATTGCCTGCCAGTGTGGCCGTGGTGGTGAGTTTCGTAAAGTTCAAAGCAGAACTGGATAGCTACTTGCTGACGACGAGGAAGATATGAGTGATGCAATTATTTATTTATTTATTTTATTTTTTTCTAATGAAGAAAAAAGCGCGTTATATACCCAATATAATATGAGTTAGTACGTATATAATACGACGCTTACGAGGCTGTGGGCGCCTCCGTAGCCAGGTGGGCAGGAGCAGCAGTGCGTAGCACACGCTTTTTGATCAGACCGGAGTTCGAGCCCGTGACCACCAAATATGGAAAGGTAGGGAATGACCACCGCATATCCCAGGAGCAATATGGCCTTAGTTGCTAATGCTCCTAAAAACCAAATAACAAACAAACACGAGGCTGTGCAAATTCATTTCTAAACATTGCTGACTAACAAACTATTCCATTAGATTCTACAAGAACGCTGGCATATCGGGATGTCCGAATTCCTAATATTTTGATAGGGTAGTGTTGTGTGTGTTGCTTAATATTTTAGTCTCTGATTATATCTTTCATTAAGATCCCTACTTGTGTTATTACTTTAAACGTGGCCACGTATTTATTATATAATGACCCATTGTGCATATTATCAAAGTGAATAAATACCAAACAGAAAAAAAAAAAAAACTATATATATATATATATATATATATATATATATAAATTCAGTAATACTGTTAAGTGTGTAGAGAATTCTGGATTTACACTGAACATGGAGAGTGCTATTAAATAAGCTTTAACGGGAAAAGACTTATTTTTTACAAGGCAGCTCTTTCTACAGAGTTTGAGAGATTACAATCAGTTGATGCTTTACAGCTAGTCTTTTAACGAAACAAGAATGTTTCGTTAAAAATAAATAAATAAAAAGTTGCATAAGTAAAAATTCGAAAATCTGCATTCTCACCCGTACATTTTGTTAATTTAATGGATATTTGAACGTGTGTGTGTTTTTTTCTCTCTTGTGCATCTGTGTCAACGTAATTGCAGTTAATGCATTTGTGATAATAGTGGTCATGCTGCTAATGAACCCTTATTTGAATTTAACAAGAGTTCGTTTGGTGTTTGTTCATCTGCTGCCAACTCTTGAAATGAAAAATTTTATTTTCTCTTTGTATGTTTCCGCTTCCGCTCCCATCGAAATCCTGCAGTTCCCATGACGGGAACTGCAGGATTTCGATTTCATTTATAATGTAATTTTAATAATACTTAAGCTCCCAAGAGATTCATCTTTTTTCTGGAAATTGCACGCATTGATTAGAAGATAGACTAATGTTAAAATCCGGCAACTGCAAACAGTAATTTTACTGCTGTAATTTTAAATATTAACAAAAACAAACATCATTAGTCGAGTCTAATAAGGTTTAGCCATCCAGAACACTAAAATTTTTTTGTTCTTTCCTTACTCAGAGATATCCACTCAAGCAGTCCGTTTTTTTTTTTTTTTTTTTTTTGATGGGAAAGGTAATCTCGTACTGTAATTAAATGAAGTGAGATGAAAACTTAGTCCCTGCCGCGCGCAAGGATACGTTTTTATTATATAAAGCAGAGGTTCTTCAACTATAGGTTGCGAACCCCCGGATGGGAGGGGCGGAATCGTCAGCAACTTAAATGTGTGTTTTTTTTGTTTTTTTTTTTGTTATTTAATAAAATTTAGAATGAAGAGAATTTTCCAGAAAATTGTATATTTGCGTACGTTATATCCTATTTTAAGATTAATATGTCGCGAAACAGAAGTGACATGAGTTAATAGGATTTGGTATGAAGCCTGCAAGGCAGGGCCGTGCCAAAGCAAGGGTGATGGATTGCTTTCCCCTGGCGAATTTCCTCTAGTGGCACAAAAATGAAATAAAATAAGTTGTAGGGGGCAGTATGAACTGCTTGACCTAAGTACTAAATTAGCATGGCACTTCACTGCTACCAGGTTTTATGCAAAAACTATTGAAAATGTGGACACTATTTCGTAGCTCTACAAACCTTTAAATAGACGCTCAAGTTCGAAGTTATGGCCTCTGTATGTTTTGTATCTCTGATCACTGGCCAGAGCTTAAAGTTTAACATTCCTTTCTGTATTGCATAAAGAGATGTTTAAGGGTAGGAGATATCGATCATTTATAAATGGCCACTGCTCTTCATGGACTAATGTTATGAGTCGGATCCGGGATTGGTTCTGGAGTCCTGCTGTTTCTGGATTGGTTGTTGTAGGATTTTAGGCGCATCAACAACCTAGGCCATATTGTGCCGTGTATAATATGTGTGCAAATTGTGTGCTGTGGTCGGTTTGCGGAATTTCTTGGGATAAAAAAAAAAAAACCCGACTAACAGCCACGTTGTGAAAGCAATTACGTCACTACAAATGCAATTAATTATTGACAACTGCCTCCATAACGTTCACCAACCTCGTGCACGTGCTTCCCTGTCTAACATTTGATGTTCCATTGTAACGTTTTCTGTATATATGTAAATACAGTAATTTAGTATTTTGTAAATATTTTAAATATTTGTACAGTTTGTAAATATTTTAGTGGAATATTTTAGTCCTGCTCTTTGGGATGTAACATTCCTCATGCATTATGAAACCCAAAGCAAAAGGTCTTTTACTAAGTGACCTATGTAAACGCAGGTAAGATATTTATTCGACCTTGAGAATGCTGCGCACTACAAATGCACAGGTAAATAATTACATAGGTCATTTCCTGATTAGATATTGATCGTAGTGACATAGTGTTTTTGTCTGGCGGCACCGAGGATCTCCAACTTCACGCGTTTTTACTCTGTGTAGAATACAATATTCTACATAAGGCCAGGGTGTGTGTTTTGTGAAGTACTAGTGGGTTGTGTTGTTCCTCTGGCCACTTAGCCTGGGGACCTGCGGAGAGCCACTAGCATCCCCAGTTTCCATCATCGCCCCGGGGAGACGGGCCAGGACACATTAGGAGAGAAGAAAGCTCTGGCGGGGTGAACCCTGGTGTAGCCTAGGCATCCAAGGAGAGTCCTAAAAAAAAAAAAAAAAAAGTTTTTTTTATTGGAAGGAAGATAATAGGGAGATAGGAAGAGGGTGGGATAAAAGGAGCAGAGAACAGAGGGAGGGCAGTAGTTGAGGCACTCGCCTGATTTGAAAGTGGACCCCTGATACAGGACGCCCATCCTGGTCCAGAGGGTAGGAGTTGAAAGTGGGTGGTGGGGTGAGCCACCATGCAAAAGGGGGTAGGGCCACCCAGGGTGGGGATTGGGGAAAGAGACTCTACTACCCCAGGTGGTAGGAATAAAAGAACATAGGGAAAGAGATTCCTATGGTGGAGCGTGCTTTTTGCAGCTCTGGAGAAATGTGCTTTTCCCACACTGGCCTGGGGGTTACCCTAATGGCCAGTGTCAGCATCCCACACCATGCTAGCTAGAAAAGCTAGCATGGTGTGGGATGCTAGCTAAATTCGGCATAGTGTCAGCTTGGATAACCATGAGGGCCTGCATAGCCATCAGGCTGTCCAGTAAAGAGGCTAAGATAGAACATGCAATTATTAATAACTTTCATTCACACAATTTTACTTTTTATAGTTTTTTTTTCTTACATTTTCTATTTTCTTTTATATATTAGATTAGATATCGATCAGTGCATTTCGACAGGTGTGTCGTTTGCATAGAGATTTGACACTCCGTCATACTTCTACATATTACATAGAAAAGCGTGTGCGGGGTTAGCGAGCAGGGGGCGGAGTCCCCTAGTATTCATTAATATATTGCTGTAGGTATTTCAAGTTTAATGTCAAAGTTTGCTGTGATACAAAGATGGACAGGGTAGTTAATGACAGTTATTAGAGTTTGCCACTTCAATAAGATTTAGATACATGATTTGGATGGGCCGAGGAATGCCTGCTGAGGTTTAATACCAGAAAATGCAAGGTCTGTATTTCACCTGGGTAGCAGTAATCCTAGATTAATGTACTACTTGAGTACCACCAAATTGAAGATTGTAGATAATGAAAAGGACTTGGGAGTAACTATTCAATCTGATATGAACTCTGACTAGGACAGCACAGAGCGTGATATATATATATACAAATTGTATATATATATATCAACGGTTAGGCCACATATTGGATACTGCGTATTGGCTGGGAAACTTCCATTTTAGTAGAGATGGAGACCTGTTGGCAAGGATGCCAGAAGAGCTGGAAGATCGGACACAAATGAGTATTCTTATCAAGAAAGATTTGAGTTTTGTATGCTACAGTATTTGGAGGTTGAGTTTCTGAGGAGGAACTGATCGTTGTGTTTTAGGTATTGAAAGGTTTAAGTGAACTAAGTGCCGAGGTTTCGCTTAGTCACGTAATAAATATTTAAATATATTAAATATTATAAGCATATATTTAAATTGAGAGGGAATAATTGGAGACTGGATGTCTGAAAATTTTCTCTCAATCAAAGAATTACTGACTTTTAGAATAAACTCTCACCAATTTTTGTGGAGGTTGCAAGGTTATCTAAATTTAAGGAATGTTTTTGTACTCTTTCAGAGAAGTGAATGCTGACTGCGTACTCTGTGCTATATTCTGTCTCTATTTTGGCATTAATCTTGTTCTGAAAGAAGTCTTTGTGGGCTACATGCATAAACTTGTGATCATAGTGTTTTGTGGAAGGCGCCACCGGTGGTTTCCCACAACTGCACATGGTACTTTGTGAAGAAGTACAGAAACTCTGTAAAAGCCAGAAAAAGTGTAATGTCTGGTTTCTGTCAGAGTAGTATTATGCTTTGTTGTGTCTGGCTTCTTGGCCGCAGGGCCCCTAGTAAAACCCCACGTTTCCCGCCATCACCATCGGGAGGTGAGCCAGGCTGCCCATCATACTCTGGCTGACTTGTGATCAAGAGATTTGACAGAAATCCCGTAACGCAAAGTATAATTTTATATATATATTTTTTAAAAATAATTATTTTTTTTTATATCGTGTCGCGCTGCTTTACCTCCGGCCGTTGAACTCCGTTTGCAAATCCAGGTTTTCAATGGAGCCGCGATACTTTTTTAAAGAATAATATATATGTACAAGTTAAATAAAAAAATCAGTTAAACAATTTACGGAAAATTTGCAGAACCACTGAGACCCCTTTCTGGAACACTATTGGAACGCTACGGTTGTGGAGTATTGTGTAAATTTAACTCATTTGCTTGATAGACAATATTTTTCATATATCCCCACAAAAAAAAAAAAAAAAAAACAGGGTTGGATTTCTTGGAGGCCGGTCTCTTTCGATTAATTTGAAAAGTTACCATTTTAAAGAGTCACTAGGTTACAGAAATGAACCGGGATTCATCTTGCCATATTTTTCTATAGCTTCGTGTCAACTGGACACAATGGCAAGTGTTAGTATTATTAGTAGTAGTCATCTAGTGCAAGGAAGGCTTTTGCTGCACAAAAAAGAAAAAAAAAAAAAAAAAAGAGAGATAAGAAAATACAAATTATGTGCTTCCCTGCTTCCCACCTTATGTAGTGATCTATCCAGTTGACATTTGAATTTTTCAAACTGTCAACCTCAACTACCTGCGGAGGCAACTTGTTCCAACCTGCTGGCTAAACAAAAAATTCATACAATCTAGTCTAACCTCTTAGAACCACCTTTATGTATTGCCGATACGTTGGCACTTCTCCAATCTAAATGCATCTCTCCCGAGTCTAATGATGCCCTCATAATTAACCTCACTGGTTCAATACACTGTCTGGCCGTCTTCCTCAAAATTATTGGGTATATGCCATAACTCCGGAAGCCTTATTTGCTCTTATGTTCGAAAGTTTTTCTAATAAATAATTTATTCCTAATAGGTAGACGTTACTTCAGTTTTTCGGAGAATTTCATAAACAGAACGTTTTGAATGCATGACCTTCGTATTTTTTCTTTCGGTATCACCGGTTCGTTATAAAACAAAAATTTCAAAGATCATCGGGATATAACTATTTATTTTCGATCAGAGCTATTGTCATACAACATTTGATCAAAAATTCGGTGAATGTTACAAAACATTAATTTCATTCAATGATAAATGTTTACATTTAATATTCTTCAATATAATCACCTGCTCCAACCACACACCTGTTCCATCGTGCCTGCCACTGATCAAAACTTTTTTGGAATCTTCTTTTCTGAATTCCTTTAGGCGGTCTGTCGTGTTTGATAGGATTTCTTAAATACACGCTTCATATTCCTTCCATATTCTGTTTGAATTTCGGGAATAGTCAAAAGCCGCATGGTATATGTCAGGAAATAAGAGATAGGAATGTTTTTGTCGGTAAATAATTAATGTTCGCACGTTGGTAAAATATCGCAATTTTTAGTACACGCGACAAATAAGAAAAAAACAAATGTGTACTCTTAGCAGCTTTCGTTAGACTGGCGCGTAACAAGTTTAAAACTTGGTATGCGCATGCTTAAAAGATGCAAGACCTCCCAATGTTTCAGCTACCGTGTTCAAGAATTCCAAGATCATTCATCGAACTTTTTGATCCAACCTTGTATATTTCACGAGATATTAGATTTTAAAATGCAGACGATCATGATGTTCTGTGAGTGTGTCTTTTTGTTCCTACCAGAAGCAAACGATGCATTTCTGCCCATTTTCTTTTGTGCCCCTCGCGTCTGAGAAGTGCCTTGGTTGCGACACCCTTGTCCCAACTCTAGTTCATACTTAACAGTTTACTAAAGACATCATACTTACTGTAATTATTTCTTTTGTGTTCTCTCAGTAGAAAATAGAGGAAATTCTTATCATGCTGAAGGTTGAAACGTTTAACATTGTCTTCAAAGTTGTGCTACCCCCACGGAAGAGGAGGAGGGTACGTTTTGAAAATCATGGTGGCGTTGTTTATCCAATGAGTTCATTTCCTCTGAAAGCCCTTGTTTAATTTATATATTACACTTAGTATGACATATTTTATTGGTACTCTTATTTATGTGTCGAATTGCAGGACAACCAGGTTAATCATAGAGTAGAAATGTTTTGGACAAGGAATGAAAATTTTGTTTTCATTTCCTAAAAGGAGAAATTGATGTTATTTCTAACGTCATATTTAGTTCGAAAAGGTTTTAGTGAGATTGGCACAGCTGATATTTAAGAAGTAAAATCGACTCTGTGTTTGAAAGAGACAGATTATTTTAAGTTAATTTTATTAAATATGGGGGCTGCCAATTTTAAACTGGTCCAGTCACATAAAATTCAGGAATTGTGTTGACATGTGATATAGTTCTGTAAATAATACCAACATTTTTGTTGATAGAGGAATAATTTCCAATAACCTGCAGATTTATTTATTGTATACTAGGAATGATTCTTATACAGTAAATAAGGCGACGTTTCGGATAGGTGTTCAATAATCCTTCTTCGGGCATATAAATATTTACTAAACATATTAAACACAAAAATAACATAAGATATATAACCTACTTATGTATTTAATCAGCGTGGTACAAAGAATGAAAGAAAATCCGAAAGAATAAAATAACAAAAAGAGAAATTTTAGATTACTTCTGGAGAGCATTTTTGAGGGGAGTGGACTGGATAGTGCATTGCTGCTGTGGTGACAAAATAACAGTCGGCTGAGTATAAGAGAGGTTGTATTGTGTAATTTCCATGTAAAAACTATTACAGGCCTTGCAAGAATGTAGAAGGGGTTGCCAACTGTCGGTTTTTGACCTGCAGAGGTTAAAAACCCTTTCTCCGGGTTTAGGGATTTATTAAAATTTCTAGAGGACAACGTGTTTTCAAAAAATTAAAAAAAAAAAAAAAATTACATAATCAGATTAAATAACGAAAACATTAAATGGACGGGTGCAATAAATATTTTGAAAATTAAATAAATATTTACAGAGTTATAAATATTTTTGATGTTTCTTATTATATTTTAATTGTCATCTTCTACCGTTTCTCTTCCAAACAGTGTTGGTACCTCTAATTTTTTCTCAGTGTTAACGAAATTGTGAATACAGTAGATAAGGTGACGTTTCGGATAGGTTTATTAATCTTTCTTCAGACTAATAAACATTTACTAAACATTAACATACGTAACATATTAGCAGGCATACATACAACCGACATATATTGCAAGGATGCAAAGAATGAAAGAGGAGCTGAAATAATGAAAATTCAGAATGAAGTTTATATTTTAATATAAACTTTTATTCTGAATTTTCATAAAACACAAACTGTGAGCTTTAAAAGTATTGCTTTTATATCTTCATTCTGAGGTTTGAATCTTAATTGTAAATGAAACGAGATATCACTTTCATAACTATATTTCTTTAATGAATTATATTATTATTACCTAAAAAATAATCCTACCACTGAAATTTGCCAAAGGTACAGATTAATGGATAATAATTAGATCTTAAGAAAGAATAATAATTAGTTGATATTTTCACAAAATAAATGCAGTGCGAGCACGTTAATATTGGCAAACTTATCTCTGGACGTCATCAAAAATAGCAGACTTGCTATCTCAGGCGCCTGATAAATATAGACATCCTGTTTCCTTTCCCCATCCGAAATTCTTAATCCACTAGATGCCACCTTACATTTAGTTCCTGTTTTAGTAGCACACATTTCATAGTTGAGTACCATAATTAATTTCTAGAGGTCCACTTTTAAATTGTGTTGCCGATGCAATGTATTCAGGAGAGAAGCTGTAGGATTTAAGTGAGAAGCGTTAAGATATAAAAAAAAAAAAAAAAAAAAAACATGGAAATAGAGCAGCTGAAAAAACATTGGCCCTACCTAAAATGAGCAAATAATACGTAAATGTGAAGGAAGCAGGAAGATGGATTTAAAAAAAAAAAAAAAAAAATTCTGTTTATACTCCGAGACGAACATAGGGTCAGAGGAGTTGACAGGATAGAGAATACAAGAACGTTAACTTATTTAGCAGTTACGTGAGCTCATAGTACTGTGTATTCTGTACTAACCACTCGGCTACTTTGAGTCTATAATCTGTGACGTTACTGATTATTATTATTATTTTTTTTTTTTTTTTTTTTTTTTGGCAGTAGTACGAGGGGCAGTCAGTAAGTGTTTACCCTCACCTGAAATATTTCTGTTATGGATTTGATATTATGTATATATAATACTAAGTCATGATAAGTTAAAGTATATTTGTTTTTCTAGCTTCATTGATTACTGAACTAGAGCCGTGACTGCAGCGAGAGGTGGTATGCCGTTGAAGGTCGAAGTCCGATCAGTTGTAAAATTTTTCCATTTGTAAGGCAAAGAAGCAAAACAAATACTGGGGGTAATTGTGCAGTCAGATATGAAGTTTTCTGAGCAGCGCAGACAGGCTGCAAGAGTTGTTCATGGTGTATTGTCAATGATATATAGGAATTTTTCTAGCAGGGATAAGGAGGTCATTATCCCCTTGTATAAGGCCACACCTTGAGTACTGCGTACAGGTCTGGAGGGCTCATTTTAGGAAAGTTGTTGAGCTGCTAGAACGAGTACAGAGAAGGACAACGAGATTACTGAGTGGAACAAAGGGTTGTTGTTATCAAGATAGGCTTAAGTTCTGCAAATTGCAGCCTCTGGAACCTAGGAACCTGCTAAGTGATCTGATTGAGGTATATAAGGCTTTGAATGGTTTGAGCAAGCTCTATGGTGATGGGATTGCACTGATTCCGTATCTGAGGGGCCATAAATTTAAATTGAGGAAAGACAGTTGTTCACTTCCATGAGAAATATTAAGTACATTTTCAAGTTAAGACACTGTAATTCTTCTGTTTCCTAAAATATTTCGTCAACGATTCCAGTTGTTTCGGAATTGATTGCTTCAAATGGTCGATCTGACGTTGGATCATCTTCAAGTGATTCCCGTCTCGTTTTGAACTTTGCCGAACATTTTGCAACAATAGCATAACTGGGTGATACTTACCCATAATCTAGTCTGCATGGATTTTTGTTAGCATTTTTAGCCTTTTTGGTGAAAAAGCTGATTACCGAACGATGCCCGATTTTCTGGACATTTATTCTTCTTCCATCTACAAATATATATAAAAAAAATAAAATAAAATAAATTGTGGAAACTGCATAAGACATTGCCATACATACATTTTATATACCCTGTTCTCAGAACGTTTTGACCATCCCTCGTACTATTTCATTTTCAGCATAATCACCAAAAATATATGGTGATGAGAAAAGGGTATAAACTTCGTCAAATTCTGTAAACCCATTGTTTAAAATTACGTCGGAATGGAATCGTGGGACGTATTGTGGGTCCATCACTTCCAACCCAAATCCAAACATGCATCAATGCGATGGAGGCATTAGCAATCCAGACCCAGGGAAGGTAATGATGACAGTTTCCTGAGAACTGAAAGACGCAATTTGAAGAAAATACTGTTGCATGATGAAAAGGCCACATTCAGCGTGTTGCAAGAGATCATTAATTATTTGGTATATGAACTATTGATTTGATATCTTTCCTAAACCCGATATCACTCCTAGTGATTTCCATTTGTTTGGGCCACACAACAGCTTGATACCAAACGTTCCTCTAACGATGCGGAGGCTTAAATTAACTACGTCACTGGTTACGTCAGCAGTGACGTGTTTTTACGCATCTGGTTTCTAGAATTTCATGAAGCGATAGGAGAAGTGTGTAAATGTTTTTTGGTATTGTGTTGAAAAATAAATGCTACTTTCAAGTCAGTTTACTGCTTTATTTCCTTCTTTCATTGTGCTCCGTCACCTCTTATATTAGGTAGCAGTAGTTTCATTTTTAATAGAAAACGAGCTACTACCGAACAGGCATGCATTTTATTTTAGACATCCATCACCCGGTTTATTACGCAATGTCTTGCTGATCATTTATTGCCTTTTGCAGCCGAAACAGTTGTATTCCTTTCAGGCCACTCAAGAATGTAATTTGACAAGACTATACTTGGAGTGAACATTGGTTTAAAGCTGTTCGTGAACTTAATAATTCTGCTTTTTTTTCCCTCTCTCTCTCTCTTTTTTTTTTTTTTTTTTTTTAATACAGACGTCTTGGATGTAATTCAAGCATGCGTTATTAAAATTCTGCAATACGAGTTCATGTTTGAAAACCAGTAACCGACGTTTATATTTTTCTTATGAATGACAAATGAAACCCCAAGTTCTGTTTACATCGATTTCGGAGATGCTGAATACTTTTATTAGAATCAGGCTCTCTCTCTCTCTCTCGAGAGAGGACATCTACACTCATAAATTGTTAAACTCGAAAGGAAGACTAGTTTATTGCTTCCTCTTCCCTGTCAGCTGTAGACGTAACAAGAAAATGCTTGTTCATTCTTCTGGTTACTACTACTGAATGGGAGTTCTGCCAACCACGTTTTTGTTTCGTATAATTTATTGAGATCTTAATTTCCTACAGTCTTGACATCCGAGGTCTAGTGGAAACTGAAAAGCAACTCATATTATTCATGTTATTGCAAGATTTTCATATTTTCCGTACCAATGATAGAGGAAAACGCACGTCTCTTTCATTTGTCAAACTGATTTTCATCGATTCTGATGATTAATAGGGGACGTATTTCTTCTGCACAGATCCAATTATTTGTAGGCCAATAGAATATGATGAATGAGTATTTTTTGTTATTGGCTCATTATGGTAACATCATCGGTTGAAATGGTTAACCAATAGTTGTCTTAGTCATGATGACGAATGTTTCATTGTCATACTGAGCTTTAGTTTAGGGTACCCTTACTCAACTGGTTTTCATCCATTCTGATGGTTAACAGTTAATGTATTTCTTCTGCACAGATCCCATAATTTGTAGGCCAGTAGGATTTGATTTGATGGTACATTTCTTTGGGGTTACTGCTACCCATACGCAGTACTTTGCATTTGTCAACTGAAGTGTAACATTGACAAATACAAAGTACTGCATATGGACAGAAGTAACCCCAGAGAAATCTACCAAATGGGTGGTGTTACACTCGGGTAGTGTAGAATGAAAGAGACCTGGGGGTAATTGGGCAGTCAGATATGAAGTTTTCTGTGAAGTGCAGACAGGCTTCCAGAGTAGGTCATGGGGTCTTGTCAATGATATACAGGAATTTTGCTAGCAGGGATAAGGAGGTGATTATCCCCTTGTATAAAGCAGTGGTCAGGCCACACGTTGAGTATTGTGTTCAGGTCTAGAAACTTCATTTTAGGAAGGATGTAGAGTTGCTAGAACGAGTACAGAGAAGGGCAACAAGACTGGTGAGGGGAACAAAGGGGTGCTCTTACGAAGAAAGGCTCAAGTTCTGCAAATTGCAGCGTCTGTAGACTAGGCACCTGCGAGGTGATCTGATTGAGGTGTATAAGGCATTGAATGAATGGATTGAGCAGGCTTAATGCTGATGGGATTCTTCCTCTTGCTCAGATTACAAAGCTGAGGGGACATAAACTGAAATTGATGTGCGGAAATTTGCCTTTAGCTAGCGGGTAGTTGATTGCTAGAATAAACTTCCATCTGTCGTTGTGGAAGTTGATAGCTTAAATAAATTTAAGGAAGAAGTGGACAAACTTTTTCTCTCTGATCGCTGATGGTGATGGTAGATGGCTCTCTGTCTTCTAACTTCTCCACTAATGCCGGTGTCCCCCAAGGTTCAGTTCTTTCCCCTGCTCTTTTCCTCTTGTATATCAATGACCTTCTTCCATTGACTGGAAATCCTATCCATAGTTTTGCCGATGATAGCACATTGCATTCAACTTTCCATTTTGAGAAACATTGTCCTGCTCAATCAGCTTCAACTTCTCGAAAATCTGCTACCAATTCCTTCAATGCCGATCTTCAGGTAATTCTCGAGTGGGGCAAAGACAACTTAGTTGATTTCAACCCTTCTAAAACTCAGTCGTGTCTTATATCTCTCAAAAAGGATTCTTCTGCTCCTATGCTTATCTTTAGTGACACTCCGATTTCTAGGCAAAATGATATCTCTTTTGGGGATTACCCTGACTTCTAATCTCTCTTGGCACAAGCACATTACAAATATTGCTTCCTCTGCATCTAAAAAAACTTGGTTTTCTCTTTCGCTCTCGGCGTTACTTTTCTTCCAAACAGTTGCTCACTCTGTATAAATCGCAAATCCGCCCTGCCATAGAATATTGTTCCCACATCTGGGGTGGTGCCCCCAAACCCCTCTCAGGCTTCTTGATTCCATTCAGAAGAGGGCAGTTAAGTTAATTAATGATTCATCTCTAACAGAGTCTCTCCACTCGCTTTCTCATAGACGTACTGTTTCTGCTGCATGCCTCTTCTACAGATACTTCCATGGGCACTGTTCTTCTGAATTGGCTTCTATAATTCCCGCTCTCTCTTTCAAGACAGTCCGAACACGTGCCGCCACCAGCCAACATCCATTTACTGTCCAACTGCAAACCCACAGAACCAACTTTTCATCTTCCTCATTTATTCATTCAACTGCCGTTTTCTGGAACAACCTTCCTTCATACGTATTTCCTGAAAATTACAATCTACAGAAGTTCAAGTCCAATGTCAACAAATATCTTCTTTCGTCTTCTTAACCTCAAACCCAAGCACGGTACTAAGTACTATAGGTTCTAATACTTCTCGTGTTTGGGGTTCACATAAAAAAAAAAAAAAAAAAAACTTTTGGAGCGAATGGATGAGTGAAATGGGAAAGGTTTTTTGGCTGATGCTGTATAAGCTAGCTTTCTTGCATCATATGTCTCCACTAATTCTAATGCTAAACGTTTCTGGGAATTGATTGCCTGAACCAGAATATCCTCCATTTTTAGATGACGCAAAAGAAGTGCAAATTACTTACCTGAATAATGACTTGAGACTACTGTCTTTCCGGGTCATTGTTTTCACATTACGTCACCGACCACATTCGCTTTACAGGGTTTAAACTTTTTTATTAATGCAATAGTCTCTATGCTTACAGCAGAACAAATTTTGGCTTCACGGTGAGTTGCCCTGGTATTGCACTATATTCAAACACATTTCTTTACAAATTTTTTGCCGTTGTTTTTTGGACACATTTGAAGCAATGGTTGAATAGCAGATCAGCCTTCTTACTTGTCTGAGAGTAGTGCAATATTCCAGCAACTCGTTGTGAAGGCAACGTTTTGTTTTGCTGTGAGCATTAAGCAGTTTAAATCCTACTGGCAAAAAAAAAAAAAAAAAAAAAGGAAAAAAAAAAAAGAAAGGGGGCTGGATCTGCTGTTCACTGCACGTAACTTATAAAATAATTAAGTAAATAAATTAATAATTTCGTTTTTTTTTAATTTTTTAATTATCATTTATTTAATTATTCTTTCTCGGAAATAAAGAACGGCATATCTTTATATTCCATATTATTTAAAGCTGTTTGTCCCCAGATTTGAGGGGGGGGGGAACAGCATAGTGTAGAGAGGATTTCGACGAGTCCGTCTAATTACTGTCCACAGACTAAAGATAGTGGCCAGGTAATGTAAACATCACCCAGATTCATGTCAAAGTTAATTCTTTTAGAATTAGGGATGCCTACTTTCATATAATGAGGGTAGGAGATAAAGAGAAGATGCTAGTTCCTACTGTAAATCGGTGATTCTTCCCTTTCCAATTCTCTGGGCCACCAATACTTTTTGATTTTATAAATAAGATTATAAATTAGCTTTATTTCTTTTGTTGTGGAATTATTATTAATATGGATTCGGACAAGATATTGATTAGCAAATATTGGATTAATTGGCTCAGGACTTTGACACTAAAAAAATAAAGAAAAGAAACAATAAATTTGGAGCTTGGGGAGCACATCTTTTATTCAACTGTCCCTAAAGGAGGAAGATAAAGAATACGAAGGAGATGATGAAACGTAAGCATGGATTTCTCCTTTTTCTAAATGTGTGGTTTTTGTCGGTGCTGTGAAGGTAGAATAAGCCTTGTATGTCCACAACTTAACCAGCCTTGACTTGGCGTATTATAGCCCAAGCTACTAATGCGCCATTAAAAATAAAATAATCCTTCTCACATAATCAGAGTTGATTGAACAGATTTGGCATTTCATTGCAGAATCACTATTTTTACAGCAAATGACTAGAGATGAAGTGGACTTCTTCTCTAGCCTGTACTCAATCAGTTTGTTTATATGTAAATTGCTCCTCGGCTCTGTCAGGAAACCACTTTTCCGATGATGGCATTCTGGTCACTTCGACATGATTCTTCAGTTAGTCAATCTCATTAACACTTGATTTTATTCGTTGAAGTTACTTCCAGGACTGCTTGGGAATATTTTAATCTAACCCGATATCGTGCTCGTGATCTTCTTTAGGTTAAGATATGGTTATGTTAGGGAAATTTGATTAATGGATTCACGGCGAAAACATAAAATCAGTTTAGTGACTATATTTATCTCAGTGAAAATTTTTTTTTTTTTAATTTTTATAACCTGCGTAAAAAACGTGTTGTCTATTTTAGATTTAATGTTATATGCAAGAGATAAGGTATAAAAAGTACCTGTTGGATTTTTAATGAAATGCACGGAAAAACTTTAATGGTATGTACATATTATAGGAAAATGTGTGGGAAAAATTATAAATCCTTAATAATTACTAACTGAAAATAATCCAGTGTCTTACTAAAGCCTGTTACGTCAATTAACAGAAGGTTTCACTTTGTAAGTATGAGAACGAACGTGTGAAGGTTCATTAATTTTAGTGACCAGACAACTGGTGCACGCATAATTGAATTGATCACTTAATGGGACTTGCGATTTTGGCGCACATTAAGTTAGCAGAATTACACATTCAGCTCACATCACATAAATCGATAAAAAGAGGAAGAAAATACAGCAAGAGAAACAAATGGCTTTCTTTCCCCCCCCCCCCCCCCCTTTTTTTTTTTTTTTTTTTTCTTTTTGTTCAGATGGGAGGAAAGTTTCCAATACGGGCTAATTGCCTTGTTCAGCTGTCGACATCGACGGGAGGGACTACAAATAGAAAAAAAGTTTCGTAGGCGTTGTGTTCTTTTGGTTTGCGAAGTGAGAAAAATTCTCGCCAATTATTTCGTTCCATACTGTCGGGTTTGCAATTATCGTCCATCACAAGAATACTAACCCTAACAGTAGTTCATTGTCGACTTTTGTTAAAACCCATGTGGTAATACTATTGTCAAATATCGTTTTCCAATCACGTGCTGATATGCAAGACTGCCAATGCTATTCGAGCTCTAATTATCACTCTCACTTCTGTTATCAGCTGTCTTTGCATATACGAAGAATAAATGTCAGTGTCAAGAGAGAGAGGTGTGATTATTGGTAGTAGGGATTGCAAATTGGACGATCACTGTACATTATGTGTATTATTATGTCATTCTAACCTGGCCTTAATTAGGGATTACTAAGAATCAGTGAACAGTATATTTTCTTATCTGTGACGCACTCAGAGTGTATCAGCGGTGAAAATCCTTGAAGTATACTGTAATCTTCAAGGTTGTGAAGATTATAAACAACAAAAAATATGTTTTGTTCGCTTGCATAAGTCTTGTTTACGGAATTGTACATACTCTTAAACGTCATGCTATTGTATAATATTCGTTTTTAATTAGAGTTATCGTAGCTTCTCTGTGGTTTTATTAAGAAAAATTTGCATTCTTTAAGTTAATTGTGTATAATGATGTTCGAGTAATAACGCTATCGATGATAGTATGAGAATTTCTAGCTAGGTGGCAGTAGTTAATTTTGTCGTACGTTAGAGGACACACGCAACCTATTGATTGCGTTTGGGGGGGGGGGGGGGGGGAATTCTGCACATTACTATCTTCCCTCGAGATAGAGCTAAGGAGTGAAAAAAAAAAAAAAACCCATAAAAGTTTCTCCTATCATTGATGAGAGTCGAACCCGGGTGTTTTCCAGTCGGTATGGAAGGAATGTGATTATAACCGCTGCCTACTAGCGAACAACTCAGTTGATAGTATAATTAATGATAAACTCAACGTTTGCACTCAATATCTCCTGAACCTAGACCCCAACTTAAAACTCTATGCAACGCATATACTCCCAGAGATTGATAAAATTCCCATACCAAATTTAATCTCCCACAAAGATCTTGATGTCCTTTTTTGATCACAATATTGACTTCTTTACAAGCAAATTCATTGGTCTCAGATGGAGAACTAAACATCTCCCCCTCCCTCCTCCTACATAAACGATGCAAAGAGGAATTGGAGGAATTCTTTTCTTTTGCCACTTGTCATTCATTTGGAGAGGTCTGCATTCGAATCTTGTCTGAGATTGGAGAAACCTTTTTAAGGCCTCTTCAGTCCGGACTGTAATTAGCCAGTCTCAGGCGAGGGGGAGTAGGATTTTCCCCTTGAGTTATTCCCGGTTTTTCAGCTAGCACAACACGCAGATCGGCCGTGGACACACACTTTACCCTCGTGGGTAGCACAGTTGGTAGAATCGCTGTCCTCCCCACACCGGGTGGAAAAGACCTGTGTTCGAGTTCTGTCAATGACTGGAAGAATTTTTATGGTCCTTTTTCACAACGTGGCTGAGTTAGTCGGTCTCAGACGATGAAAGGTAGTTCGGGTTTTTCGTCCAGCAAGCGGAAAATCGACCTCAGAACACACACAATTTATAAACAATATACACGGAGCAATATGGCCTTATTCGCTAATTCCCCAAAAACCCAACAACAACATATACTTGTACAGACATAACACGCACAGCACAATATGGCCATAGATACTGATGTATTATGATGACAACATGACATGTTGTGAGCTTGGAGAAGATCCTTATCGAAAGCAAAAAAACCGTTGGAGTTGTTTTCAAATTTCTAATGCTCACCACCCTCTATATCTGACAGTTGCTAGCCAAATGTCTGCTGTTCTCCCCCCCTTCCACCCCCAAATTTCCTTTAGTCTGT
The DNA here is from genome assembly GCF_048544385.1 of Mastigoproctus giganteus. Classification (NCBI taxonomy): domain Eukaryota; kingdom Metazoa; phylum Arthropoda; class Arachnida; order Uropygi; family Thelyphonidae; genus Mastigoproctus; species Mastigoproctus giganteus. The sequence continues at coordinate 16,669,547 of NC_143582.1, forward strand.
GCCTTGCTGCCTACGACTTTTTGTTTCTAAAGACGAAATCGAATTTCAAAAGAAAGAAATACTTGGCAATATTAAAATAATAATAATAATAATAACTTCCGGTAATAGCAATATGTTTGAATGGGTTTTGTTAAATCTCATGGGGGTGGGGTCTCACGGGTATTCTGAAAACCGTTTGCCCGGTCCACTGTCTAGCTCCCTGAGAACTATTCATACAGAGGTTTCACAATATTACTCTATTCGTCGGCAAACATTGAGAGAAAATTTCACCAACGATAAGGTGCTGTTGTGGAATCATTTGAGGAGCTGTCTTGTGTTGATATTCACAACCGATATGCTGTAGCCTGTAATCCATTATCGAAGATTCTGTGTCTTGCTTCCACACGTTGTGGACCCATGAATAACTAACAGTTGTTTTCAAGAAATTGAGCAAACACCTTTCTTTTCCTATTGCCGGTGAGGTTTGGAATCAAATTTATTTATTTATTTTCATAAGCCTCTTTTGAATCCATTAAAAGGTACTGGTTTTAAAGTTGAATGCGATCTGCCCGTTCCATAGGTTGATAGAGACATCATAATGGGAACTTTGATAATGACCATTTGCATTTAATAAATAATATACAGTACTTTATTAAACACATATTTAAATTAATGAAGGAGACAGCATCATTCCATAACAGCAAGAAATAGAAAATCTATCTTTTAAAGCAACATATTTCAAAATAGTTTAGTATTGCAGCAAGTGAAATATGAGAACAAACTAGTTTAAAATATAAAAGTTTTGAGTATCTGGTTGCATTCTAGACAGTATTTCATATTGAAATGCAAATGTTCCGTTCCCTTCAATGGAAACACATTATACAATCGTTTAAATGTTGGGCTTAGTCTTGATCCTCGAAGAATGGTGTTAAATTCGTCACATATCGCTCTAACCAATGTGAAAGACATGATAACGTAGACTATAATGATTGTGAAGGAAGGACTTTTTTGCGTGCTGTCATTAAAAAGATTTAATATATAGTAATCATACGTTCCGATTCACATCTTCTAACTTTCCTCAATGCCGTTCAATTTTTAGGCGCGTTAGTATACTGTATACGTAACGCGTCTATTGTCTTCACCACGTCCGTCCGCCCGCATCTAATAAATCGACTCTCAGTGGATGGATTTTAATGAAATTTTATATTTGGCTCTTTCAGAGAGTTGGCAAATGTTCCGAAATTTTATTAAAATTGGACTAATAGAATTCCGAATGTTATTATTTTTTTTATACATTTTTTTTTTATACATACATATTTCCCAATTTTTTATACATGGGAAACGTTAAATACGTGTTATATTTTAATTGTCATAAAAATCCTGAAGAAATATGTAACCTGCATTACGAAAGCGTTGACGGCATATTACGATTATTTAAGTTATCAAATCACAGAGCCCGAAATATGTGTTACATTTCATGCATTGTGTTATAAGGTATTACAAAAGGTGGAGGGCATTGGGAAATATGTCCAGTGAAGTGAAAGAAATTAATTTTATATATATCAGTTAATTAATTAGTAATTGATTGATAACAAGATAATTTGTTATTTTCTTTTCGTTTCTGTTGATCACAGAAAATTAAAAACATCAGTTAATTATAAAGAAATGAAAATCTTTCGCGCCTCAAATGTAACGCACTGCGTACATTAACTAACTTGTTTGTATTAACGCCATTGAAGTAGTTTAGAAGATAGTTCCTATTGCATTCCAGAACGGATAGGCAACTTTTCGGCTGTTTCATATTGCACTCTCTACATAGCACCATACCCAGAAATGAGAAACAAGTTAACATAAAAAATAAAATAACTCTTTTTAAGAGTTAATATTTTATGTATTATGAGTGTATATTGCATAATAAACATGGCATAATCAAAACAAACAAAATGCGCTCCTTCCCCCACTCAGTTCTGTTTATTGGGCTCTTCACTTCAAGCTGTGACTCCAGAAAATATTCTGCATTAAAAATTAGGCTTAGATTTTAAGCAAGCCAAATTTAGGAAGCCCAAAGAATGTACTTTTAGTAATGACCACGTGACTATTAAGATAATTTATTCAGTTAATAACTAAATTCCTATACATTAAGGCACTATCTGTACTATGTATTCTCCGATCGAGACACTCAGCAGACAAGGAGCTGACAACAGCTAATATATGGTCTGATGATGGGTACCGGCAGGGTTGCCGAAACGTCACCTTAATGAACAGGAATTTAGTTATTAACTGAATAAACTATCTTAATATTCACGTGGTAAAGAGTGGTCATTACTAAAAATATAATTCTATGGAAAATCACCACTTAACGTCCTTTCCCAACTATATTAGGAAGCCCAAGTTTTATTTATTGCATATATCTTTGTAAGTATATCCAGCAGTGCTTTTTTTTTGGGACGGTACGGCGTACCGGCACCTTTATTAACAGTGACGTGTGACATTTGGATGCGGTGGACTTCGAAATTTGTAATATTCCGTAAATTTTTTTCACACGTTTACCTACTATTCACTATATAGTATCGGTGTACATACACCATAGTTAACCCATAAATTTCAACTACGTAAGAAGCGTAGAATGCATCGTTTTAATTGTATCTCATATTGTGGTTGCCTTCACAACGGGATAGCGCTACATATTGCACTACTTCAAAAAAAATAACGCTTCTCTAGTAGAGAAGACTACTGTTATTTTTTTTCAGAGGATACCACCACACAAACGATTGTTTCGAAGCTATTGGGCTTCATCATCAGTGGGCGGGCAGGTACCTGGTAATATATATATATATACTGTATATATAATCTTTATTGTGTACAAAAGGATGTATACAATGTACCCTTCACGGCAGGAATGCCAGGGGCTTCACATTGACTGGTGGACAAAGGCCTTGGAACGGGGCCCACTTCGAAGTTCGGGTTCATCCCCCACGGCCAACAATATAATAAGTTTCAGTTAAATTAATTCATAATATATTCATAAAATATTATACAGTATTTTTGACATTATATACAATATTATCCAGACTTCCTTTTTTTAAATTTATTATACTGCGACATTACTATGCAGTTTGCCTGGTTGAGTTTAGGTCATCAAGGATCTCTCTCTCTCTGGTATTTGCGATCCTTGGCAAATTTTTAGAGGTCGCCGTCGATTGCTTGGACTGTAGTGAGCATCTGGCTGAGGAGAAAACGTTCGCTAAGGGCTAATCTATTATGGTTAGCTATGTGTTGGAGCTGACCACAGTCCGGGTTGAGGGATTCTCCAGCTGCAAAGTTCCCATATGTTTGGCTCTGAGATTATTCCAGTGGCCATTTTGCCAGTTAGTGTGAGGCGTCTTTCCATTATACGATTTGGCAGTCGGGCAAAGTTCAGTGCGGTTGCCATCGCAGTTGTTCTTTGCTGGGGTGGACGATGATGTTTATGTGTGATCCAACGAAAGAGCCAATATTCGGAGGAGTACACATGCTTGATATTCGTAAGGGGTGCAGATTCCCATATTTCTGAGGCGTATAACACGATGGAGTATACAGAGGTGTATACGTACCGTCGAGTCACATCCAGATCCTTAACGTGAAGTAGTTGTTTGGTAATCCACCGCATTTTACAGAATTTTGTAATGAGCTTGTCAATGTGGGGCTTGAAGGTCAGTTTGCAATCGAAAACTACTCCCAGGTCCGTATGTTATTTACCACTGGAAGGAGAATGCCATCTAGAGAAGCTTGGACTTCAGTGGGTTGATGCTTCAACGAAAGGACAATTTGGGGTGATTTTGCAGGATTAATAAATAGTCCAAATTGATGGAGATAGGATTCTAAGTCGTGTAGCTTTCGATTGATGTTTTCGTTAATTTTTGGGATATGTTCGCCCGGGTTAATCTGGGTGTGTAGCTTAATATCGTCAGCATAGCAGATTATGTCTTCTCTCTCTTGAACAAATGGAATAATGACTGCAGTAAATAATGCTCTGGAGAGAACTCCGCCTTGGGGAACTCCCACAGTGATTTTTCTTGAGATTATATCTTGATCCGCTGTAAGAACAATGTTGTTGTTTGTTTGTTATTTGGTTTTTAGGAGCATTAGCAACTAAGGCCATATTGCTCCGGGATATGCGGTGGTCATTCCCTGACCTTTCCGCATCCTCCGTGTTTGATGGTGACGGGCTCGAACCTTGGTCTAATCAAGAAGCATGTGTTACGCACTGCTGCTCCTTCCCACCTGGCTATGGAGGCGCCCGTAAGAACAATGATTCTGTCTGATAGCAGGGTTGTGATAAACCACATGTCACCTTTTATATGGAAGTAATTTTCTAGGAGGTGAACGAGCGAGGGAATGCTGATTGAGTCGAAGGCAGCTTCCAGGTCGACGTACGTGACGGCAAGTTCTGCTTTAGCTTCTACTGCTCTGAGAATGGTGCTGGTAATGGATGTTAAATTGGTGACTGTGGATCTTCTGGGAATGGCATAATGAATTTGTGGGGGTTTTTGAGGCAAGATTTGATTGGCAATGGTTGAAAGTAATGCCTTCTCCATAAGTTTCAAGAGGCTGGAAGAGCGAGAGATTGGCCTGAACTGTTTAATGAGGGATGCAGATTGGCATTTAGGATGTGGCCTCACAGCATATCGGTTCCAGAGAGAGGGAAAGTAGTGCTGCGTTAAGACATGGTTAAAAATTGAGAGTAGTGGATCGATGATAAACGTGCTGAGACACTTGATCATGAATTGTGGCACAAGGTCAGGACCTGCAGTTGCGGTGGGTGGCAATCCATTTATTGCAGCTATAAGCTGCTTCCTGGTGATGCTAGCGGTGGCGAGCATATCCGTTGGGATGTTGTTGACAGGTAAGTTGCCTGGATATGTCGGGGCCACATTGTTCGAGAACCGTTCAATGTGGTCCATCCACAGTTCAAGATCCAGTGTTTTAGGAATTCCTGTGTGCCGAGAGTCATAAAATGGTTTGCCTTTTTGTAGGGTTGCTTTTAGATGTTTTTTGATTGCAGATGATTTCTGGCAGTTGAACACTGCTCTTGAGAAGGCAATCCGATCTTGTACAGCACCTGACTCTTTCAATCTCTTATGCAGATTTTGTTTTTCTTGGAAGGTTTTGTTCAGTGCAGGTGTCAACCAAGCTCTTGAACGGGGAGTGATGCAGACAGTCTTTGTCGCTTCGTAGTTGGCAATGGTCCAGATGCACCTGGTCATGAGGTCCACAGCCAACTGGAGATCGCAATTGTTGAGAGCTTCCCAAGGGATAGAGGATGCGGCTTCGAGACATCGTGGTGGATCAATGAATTTGGGGGATGTTATTTCTTTTTTATTTTTTAGGCCTTGAATATTGAAGTTAGGCACGGCTAAGTGCTGGAGTATGGTAATGGGTTCGTGATCGGATAGAGAGAGAGATTGTGAGGGTTGTCTTCGAGTCGCATGGTGTTGAGGAGAATACCAAATCTAAGAGATTGGATCCTCTCGTGGGGTGGCAGTTGAGAAGGTTGATACCCAGTGAATCCATACTGCTAACGAGTGTCCTATTAAGATGTGCGAGAGTAGGTGGAAGATTGAAATCTCCACAAACAATGTGCTTAGCAGAGGCGTGGAGGTGATTCACTAGCCAATGGATTGCATCTTCAATGATATCACTGTTTGGGCCTGGTGGAATATATACTGTTGCTGTGTCTATCAAGTAGGTGTTAAGCTTGAGGGACACCATGGCAGCTTCATATGCAAGGGATTGGCTTACCACAGAATGTACCAATGAAAAGAGGGTGGTATTGTAGAGTGTTGCGACTCCCCCTCCTCTATGATCCACTATAGAGGAGCAGAGCATCTGGTAACCAGCCTGAGGTGCACAGGCAACAGAGGCCTGCCCGTTCCCAAGCCACGTTTCAGCGATACAGAGGACATCTAGGGTTTTCGAGAGTAGAAGCTGTTCGACAGTGTCTAGCTTGTTACAGATACTTCTTGCATTTGAAAGACAATTCGAATGGTGGTAGCCTTAGAAATCGGAGTTCTTACGGGTGGCAAGTCTCCTTTTTGGGGCCACATTGGTCTACTGTGCGTTTTGTTATGTACAGGGATATTAGAAACAGGTTTGCAGTCTTGGGAATTGATATCATAAACAGCTGGTAGTTGGATTGATTGATATGTGGACATTTTGTTTCCTATAGTAGGTTTGTTCTCAGTAGATTCATTTGAATTCTTCTGCGTTTCTTTGGCTTGGCAGCTTGGTAGTTTTAATTGCTATTGCCTTTGTTGATGATTTTGGTGGTTTATCGCGGTTCTTGGCGTCTGGTCTAGGAAGGGTTTGATGAGAGTTCCAGGGGGGCCATAGCCTTGAATCCAACACGAAGCTCATCATCTCTGGGTGGCAGGTAAGGATGAAAGATGCGTAAGTTGGGTACCTAGTTCTTCTCTGTCTCACATCAATATTTATTCTGTGAAGTTCTGCAAACATGGCCTTAATGCTGCCTGGTTTAGTAGTTGGTTCCAGTCGAGAAACAAAGATTTGCCCACGAGTTTGGACCTTTGTGATATTGTACGAATATGAGTGATTCCCTAAGTGGAGTGTTGTGTGCCATCTGTTTTTCCCGTTTGTCTTCCACGTTCCATCTTCTGATAGGTTGAATATATGATCCCGGTTTCTTTTGAGTGAACCTGTCGATCGGCGAGAAGAAACTTGGGCAGGGAGTGCATGCAGTTTGTAAGCCTTGCTGGTGGTATCTCTTGGATTTTATGATCGTCTTTTTGGCTGGTGACTACTTCTGCAAATGTGGGTATTAATGGACTCTTTCCAGTTTGAATTGCCTGCTCTAACATTTTAGGTTTGGTATTATTTAGGATCGATAATGTAGAGGGGGCCGCCTGAGAGGTCTTTGAGCGGCTATCTCCGGTGATGTTAAATGCAGGTTTGGTAGAGTTATCTTCAATGAAATCTGCATCTTTCCTGTTGAGCTGATTAGTGGATTGTTCTCTTTTGAAGGTTGGGTTCTATGGTAGAAGGCTGGTTCACTACAGTGAATTTATTTGCAACTACTTGTGCCCTGAGTTGTTGTATTTCTTCAAGTAGGCTTGAGTTTTGGGCTTTGATTTGCTTAATCTCATTAATAAGCATATTCAACTGCATGTTTATGAGCATCATCATAATACAACATGCCATCACGGTTGAGAAGTATAATGTTCAGTATAATAATAAATTTACCCCATTTTATTTAGCTTGGGGGACCTGCTAAATTCTGATTATCTACATGTTTTCCAAATATTTTTCCGTCATGGAAGCTACTTTCAATAAAATGGTGAAACATGTCCTATCTTTCGGGATTGAAATCAGAGTTTTCCAGGTTATTTCTTATTGAGTAACCTTAAGGAACATGCTTTTGAAAAGACACATTTACTTAAGAAACTTAAAAAAATAATATCAACTTTATTAAAAGCATTCCAAGTGAGAATATCTGCTTGTAATATACTGCAAAGAAGTCGGTTAGTTTTACATTGTATGACATTTGTATGCACAACACTTTACATTTATGAAAAATGCAAATAGTAAATAATCGATTGTAGTGTCTCCCGTTATTTATCACAACTACATTATCATGCCAGTCACAGATGTATTTTTCTTTTTCTCCTGGCGCCAGTGCTTGCTGTTTAGGGATGTTTGTAAATTTGCATTTCCATTAACTTAGGCTTTGAATTAATTTTTTTTTAATGGCATTGTTTTTAATTTGACATGGTTTGCTATTTTATAAATTTGTATAGTTTGTAACTTGTGCAAATGTGCTTGAAACCTGACAGTATGTTTACAGTGTCGTGATTTGGTTCATAATGCTGACAAATACGCTTAGTTTCATGGTTGATGAATATAAGTTGAAAGTATATTTGTGCTGCATGTTATACAACCCGAAAGAAGAATATCAGATTGACGTCGTGAAGTAGTATGGGATTTATATTCAAAGGATACTCGATGTGGGGGCAGACCGAAGAGAGATAATAATAAATAAATTAATTTAATTAAATTAAATTTTAAAAAAATGGCAGAATTTTTTCTGTCTAAATTTTAAAGTTTAAACTGGCCACAATGCACGTGATCATTGGGATGCATGTTCTGCCTGAGAATCAAAAAAAAAAAACCGCACAGCTTATTGAGCACGGTTGTATGGATTGCTGTAACAGTAAAGTTGTGAACTCCTCTTGCTATGGGAAGACGGTGTAGCAGTATAAGACGGCCTCCAACATAAATGTGATTCGGTTGATGTTTTCCTCTATCAGACTTTCTGTACATTTCTGAAGCCTCCACCCCGCCCCTACCAAAAAAAAAAAAAAAAAAAAAAATCTAGGATTAGGCCCGTTCGCATATATTTATGCATAAAATATCTGTTGTCTTTACCATCTCGATCCTGATGTCCATCCGATTATAATAACTCGACTCTCAGTGGACGGGTTTTCATAAAAAATTTTTTTTAGCTCTTTTAGAAAGATTTAGTATTAAGAGTGACAAATGATTCAAGAAAGCAAGCTTATATAGCATCTGCCAAAAAAAAAAAAAAAAAAAAACACACCTCACCTATCCATTCCCTCCAATAATTTGCCTAGTTCTTTGAATAAATTTTAACTTGCTAGAACAAGCTTCCATCCACAACAGTGGATGGAAGCTTGTTCTAGTAATCAACCAACCAACCGTTGGTTGAAGACTTCCACACATCTATTCTGTAACCATCCATCCATCCATCCTCACCTTGAATTTATGGTCCCTCATGTGCATAGTCTGATCAAGAGGAAGAATCCCATCAGCATTGAGATTTCACAATCCATTCGAAGCCGTAAATACTTCAAACAGATCCCCTCGCAGGTGCCCAGGCTCCATACGCTGCATTTTTCAGAGCTGAAGCCTTTCTTGGTAAGAACACCCCTTTGTTTACCCCTACCAATCTCTTCTCTCTACCCGTTCCGGCAGCTCTACATTCTTCCTAAAATGAAGCCTACAGACCTGCATGCAGTACTCAGGATGTGGCCTTATACAATGGGATAATCACCTCCTTATCTCTATTAGCAAATTCCTGTATATCATTGACAAAGCCCCAAGAGCTGCCCTGACTGCCTATCTGCACTGCTCAGAGACTTCATATCTAACTGCACAATTATCCCCAGATCCTTTTAATTTTTTACTACTGTGAGTGTAGCACCACACAGTTGTTATATTGCTCTAGGATTACTGCTACCTTGCGTTTGTCAATGTTAAATTTCAATTGCTGTTTCTCAGCATCTGCCTAATTTTTCTAGACTTTGTTGCAGCAGCAGCAGCATACTGTCATTAACCACCCTACCAACCATTGTATCATCTGCAAACTTGGACATTAAGCCTGATATACCTTCATCAATATTATTAATAAATATAGAAAACAACAATGGGCCCAACACCGACTCTGGGGGCTCTACTAATAACATTAGTCCCTAAAGAATTCCTCAAGTGTGATTGTAGCAACACAGTCACAACACACGAGGATGTGTGATTGTGTTGCTACAGTCACATAAACTTTAGCAGGTTCATCAAAGTTAAACCATCGACACCAATGTGATTCAACCTCTTCCTTCTACCGTTAATATAAGTAAAAAAGTACTTGCTGCCTTTTTTATTATTTTATTTTTTTTTTTTGGCATTCTTTTCCAGTCTTGTCATAATCTGCTTTTAGCTTGCCTAGCCTCATTTATTACTTGATTGCAAACTAGCTTATAATCTACTGTAGGCTTCTTTATCACCTGATAATTTATATGAATCCCATTCTTTTTTTTTCGTCTCTGCCACATATCTCAATAGTTCGTCTACATTCATTTAGGCCTAAGCCTTGAACAGTATTTCTTAGTTAGTATGAAAAGCCTAGTAGCTTTTATGATTATTTCCCTGAATGGTTCCCACTTAGAATTTGTGGTTAATAAAAACATTAATTGGTCCCACGGAAGAGAATTTAAAAATTTTCCGAGATTACTGTAGTCTCCTTTACAAAAGCAAAAACCCTTACCCTTATCCTTGATAGTAGTTACACCTTTAAGTGAATCCCACATCAATATACTGTGATCGCTGCCACGTAGTGGTTATTTTGTTTGCAGATTCTTAATGCATGTAGAATCACTGCTTATAATCAGATCAAGAGTGTTACTCCCGCTTGTTATCTCTCTAACTCTCTAAAATGCTGTTGTGGAAGAGATTGATCCAATAAATGCACAAAAGTCTTGCTAGTGTGTGATGACCAACCCACAAGTTCCAGTCAGTATCTGGAAAGTTAAAATACCCCATTATGAGACATTCTGATTTGCTGGTCCATTCTATTTCTCTGTAAAGTTGTTCATTATACTCATCAGAGTCATTAGGCCTATAAAACACTCCTACTCTCATTTTTGTTTTCCCAATGACATGGATGTCATTGGGAAATGGATGTCACTGGCCATCCATTTGACATGGATGGCCAGTGCAATGCTAAGGTGTGAACCTTAGCATTGCACTGGCCATCCATGTCAAATGGATTCAGTTTCTGATGCATGCCTTTTTGACAGATCGTTTCATAGGTGTTGTTCTTTTGAATTAGCTTCTATAATTTCACCCCCCCACTAAACCAGTTCAAACACGTCCATCAGGTGGTAAAATCTGCCTTAGATTGTATGCGCTGCTTAACTAACTAAGAGCATAACCCCTCCTTCTTCTATCCTGTCTGTCTGTCTTTTCTCTACACATTATACTCTCCATATTCAAGTTCTGCATCCCTTATATCTGAATGACACCACATCTCTGATATCCCCACAAGGTCTGCATTTGACGACTTGACCAGCACTTCAAATTTATTTACTATACTCGTAGCATTAGTTACCCTAACACAGTCCATGTATTCATTTGTCCCATGATGACCCATAGCAAGGCCTGAAATCCTAGACACCTTTTTTATCCAGGCTGCTGTTCATTCCAATAGAACCAGTGCAAGGAACACTTTCACCTCTGCCTGTGGCTATTGTTAATCTATTAGTCTGTATATATCCCTCCAAGCTAGGAGTTTTCCGACCCACCTAACGCTGCCGCGATAGCATCAGCAAATATTCTTGCACCATTTCTGTTCCAGTGTATCCCACCCCTGTAGATGCAGTCCCTCCTGTTAGCAAGCACAAACCACGTTGAGAAAAATTGTACCCATTGAGCTTTTCTCAATCTTTTCAGGGTCGAACTGATTGACAAGGCTCTCATCATGTACTCCTATCGTGTCTGGGTAGAATTGCAAACGCTTTCGGCGCCTTCGTAGCCAGGTGGGCAGGAGCTAGCACACGCTTCTTGATTAGACCGTGGTTCGAGCCCGTGACCACCAAATACGGAGGATGCGGAAAGGTCAGGGAATGACCACTCCATATCCCCAGAGCAATATGGCCTTAGTTGCTAATGCTCCTAAAAACCAAATAACAACAGCAAACACTTTCAAAAATCAGGCCTAACGTAGCCGAGTGGTCAGGGGCTCGAGTGCAGGAGCACGCGCTCTTTGAGTGAACCGGGCCGTGACTGCTAAATACGATTAACGTTTGTATTGATAATTTATTGTCAACTCCACTGACCTGGTGATCGTGCCGGAGTATAAACAAGAAATTTAACCCTATCTCGCAACTGTTTCTCAGCATTGCCCTTTACTTGTTAAGTAAGTCTGAAACAGTAGCGTAGGTACCCTTTTTCTGGCTCGTAGTCAAAGAACATGTTCGGGCCCCTACTTAATTAATGAAAGTTGCAAAAAGAGGAGACAGCCAAAGTTGCCGGGCCCTTAAAGGGCCCATAGGAAATTGCCTTGCCTGCCTACACGGTAGCTACGCCACTGGTCTGAAATCTCCTGCTGATGTCATTAGTGTCAACGTGTACAACAGTATTACCTTTTGTGCCCTTAAAAGAAGAAGTATCTTCTCTACAACGTTATGAACTTTTGTCCTGGCAGGCATATTCTACCTATCCTTTTTGCACAATATATTTCCTGTTTCTCTGACAATAGCGTCACCGACAATAACTACCTCCTGTATGATCAGTGCATTTTGCCTCGGGGATTGTCGCTGTGTTCCTTGATGCTCTTGCGTGGAGGTGGGCAGCTGAGAGCTTGGTGGGCTCCCAGTTTAATTCCTTTGAGAAATTAAATGAGGGAATTATGGAGCCATCCTAAATTTCATTAAAATCGAACGAACAGAAATCTGGCAATTGATATTATTTTATTTATTTATTATTATTATTATTATTATTAATACATATCTCATAGGCTATCTATAATGTATGTGAATTACTGAATATTATGTTTGTTGCCATGCGCTTATTAGAGGATAGGCAGTGCGGCGGATCTAATACAGAAACCAAAAAGGTTTCTCTTTTGGTTTCTGTATTACATTTCTTCTAAACAGCTGCTAGTAAAAATCACAAATCCGCCTCAGCATGGAATATTTTAGCCACATCTGGAGTATTTTCCCCCAATACCCTTTTAAATTCATATACGCTGTCCAAAAGAGAATAGTCAAGTTAATTAATGGATGCCTCCCCTACAAGCTCACTCCTCTCCACATCTCAGAGGTGTTCAGTTTCTGATGCATGCCTTTTTGACAGAGCGTTTCATGGGTGTTGTTCTTTTGAATTAGCTTCTATAATTTCGCCTCTTCCCCCACTAAACCAGTCCAAACACGTCTAGTAGGTGGTCAACGTTCATAGTCATAATTCGCCGAAGTAAGCTTTGTTCTGTGTCGCGAACTTTATATATATTTCCTTAAAATTAGTGTACAGAAATTCAAGTACAACGTCAATAAATATCTTCTGTCCTCTCAATCCGTAGTGGATACGCATACTAGAACACTATAGGTCATAGTAAGATTTCAGGTCACCATCTGAAAAGAAAAACGAAACGCGGTCTAATCATCAACATAAAAACACTCTGTGAACGGACATTGACTATAAGCTTAGCTTTTACTGTAAATTGCATTAATATATTAATATTAATATAATTATTAATATAATAATTTATGCAATTAATTGCATAAATTGCATTAATATTAATATTTTACTGTAAATTGCATTAATATAATCCAGCCATAAAAATGATATGAGAAAAAATTCAGTGAAGCTCGAAAATTTACTTAGAAACACACATACAAAAAAAAAAAAAGAAAAAAAAAAAAAAGTTCTTTCCAAGATGTCATATAAAGGAGAGAGGTAAGATGACTATTTTGTTCATGCGTAACATGTCTCATGTACTCCCGGTGTGTCTTACTGTACGCGATAGCGTGGCTAGGGTAATGGTGACCTCGAATGAACTTTTATTATTAGGGTCCCTTTAGCTAAATAGAAACAATTATCACTTTTTACAAACTTTAATCTTATAAAAACCCCAATTTTTATTTATTAGTTTAATTCATAAGTCACGAAAAAAATAATTTTATCTGACAAGTTAATTTAAGAATTCTTTTTTTTTTAGGCGCGTTGCAAATGCATAATACATAAATTAACTCCCAGTGGACGGATTTTTTTTAAAGACTTAGAAATATTTGTCTAGCCACCTCAGATTTCAATAAAATCATGCCAAGAAAAATTCGGCTTTTTATTCAGAGTAATGCGGGTTTGTTTAGGGCTTCTACGTCACGTCCATCCATTGCGAAGATCACAGCCAACGTCTGCAAAGAGATGGCACACTGAAGAAGATACAGGGAAATGTCAGGTTGACACTAGATTTTCAGTGTACGTTCTCTTAGTCTCTGGAACATTAAGGATTAGTTACGATTCCACACATAATACCCTCTTACATAAAGTTGTATTACGTTACTCGAGAAGGAAAAATCGGATCAAAAATTTTTTCAGAATGTTTCGGTGGTTCCGGGATTGCTTTTTAAGATCAATTGCAGTTTTATATCCATGTCCCCCCACAAAAAAATCTTCATAAATGAAAATATTTTTCGAGCATTACTGCGATAGATTCTGGATTTTCATCACATTTTCTTGGCTCCAGTGGAGGTTTTTAGTACCAATTCCAAGTTCCTTCCCCTCTTACATAAACCTTGCGATGAGTCTGGAAGAGCTGCTCTGATAAAGTCTTACCAGTAGGTTCACCCGTGCGCTTATTCCCCTCCCCAACCTATTGGAATCGCCGCAGTTTTCCCAAACGTCACATTAGCATATCGGTTTTCATTGTGAGTTTAGTATATTCTCAGCCGAACTAATAGCAATTTAGGTTGCACTGAATTACATTGAGCCCTCCGATATTAAAAACAGCATGATTTTCTCAGATTCTTTAAGTGCACTTCAAGCACTGAAAAACGCCGTAAACATCACTCACCCACCCAGTTGTAAAAGAAATAATCATCTCTTTGCATACATTATCAGAACTTGGGAGAAACATACGCTTCTGCTGGGTCCCAGGACATATGGCAATTCCTGGGAATGAACTAGCGAAAAATGCTTCCAAATCGGCTAACCTATCACCCGACAGCAAGTGAAAAGTCTCTCATGAAGACTATAGACCAATAATCCAGGAAAAATGCATGTGGCAGTTATCATGGCAGCAACAGCTTAACAATAAGCTTCAAAGTATTAAACCAAATCTTGAGCGAAGACCTAGCTTCAGTTCAATTCGACATCAGCAGGTAATACATTAGCTCGCTTGAGAATAGGCCACACTAACATTACTCATGGTTATCTCTTAAGAGGAGAGACTCCCACTCAGTCATCACTGTAACACTACACTTTCCGTGAAACATATCGTTGTCGAATGCACAAAATATGCAAGAGAACGCCAGAACCTTTTCACTACTGACATAACGAAAGATCCTCTTACACTTGCTTCAATCTTCGGTAATAAAATAAATGTCTCAAACATCATTACTTTTCTCAAAATGATTAATATATATCACCTCCTTTAGCTTATAAAAAAATAAATAATAATCTTGTAGTCCTAGTTATGAAATTATCCCTTCCTGCAAAAAATAACATCCATACTTACCATATGTATGGCGCACTATGGCCATAGATGCTGATGCGCCAAAAAAAAAAAAAACAAAAAAAAAACCCCAACCAACCCCCACCTAAAAAATTTTACCTCACAGCTGCCATCACGTGGTGAGGTTTGAAAAAAAAAATTTTGAGTACATTGCAGAAGTTTAACCATTCAGAATACGTTATTTGGTACCTGTGCGGCTGGCTGATTCAATCTGTCTTAATACGGTTGTGACTGTACAAAACTCCGTGTACTTGTTATATTTCCTGTGCGAATTAAAGTGGATGAGATACTTCGTTGTGCAACAATCCACATCAGACAACTTTACGACTACCCCATTTATTTTCTTGCATAATGCAGGAAATTTCCATGCTCTAATATTAGCGTGGCATCTAGGTCCTAATTTAACCTTTGTGGAATATGTAGTAAACGGATGTTAGATTGCATCTACCTGGCGTGACAAATGAAGAACAGATT
This sequence comes from Mastigoproctus giganteus, assembly GCF_048544385.1. NCBI lineage: Eukaryota > Metazoa > Arthropoda > Arachnida > Uropygi > Thelyphonidae > Mastigoproctus > Mastigoproctus giganteus. Next base: position 16,685,016 of record NC_143582.1, read on the forward strand.
TTAGACCTACGCTGAATTTCCGTGCTTATGGAAGCGATATTTTGTTCTCACTGATTGTACTCACGTGTATTTTTGAACAACAGAGTTCTTTCCTAAATCTGTCAGAAATTACAGATGTAATGTGAATGTTTACTGAGAGAATCTCTTGCTGATATTCTTTTCTGGAAGTTTGTGTCTGAACCATAAAACCACTCTGAAAATGAAGATCTGCTATTCGACGTTGCACGTTTTAAACTTCATAACTATTAATAACTATTAATATCGCTCCGAAACGGCAAAAAATATTGCATCACACATTTTCATAATAAAATAAGATTTTAATGGTCTCGAGATAAATAGAACACTCTGTATATAAATACTTGCTTGCTACATGCTTTTGTTGCATGTCTTGTTATTTGTAAGGTGGTTTTTTTTTTTTTTTTTTTTACAACGGATATAATATAAAATCTTAGTTTGGTTCGCGTGTAGGTTTGAACCAGGGATGGGCAATTATGAGTACGCGAAGAACCAGGTTGGAAGGCCTTATGAGAATATCTGTAATGCAGAAATCTGTAACCCAGATAATTAGTCTGCAATAATTATAACCCAAGAACATCAAGCCTTATAGCAATTCGAAATGTGAGGGTGTAGTTGCAACATACTGATACCACTATATTGCCACAGAGGACAGGAATACATCATTAAAAAAAAAAAAGTAATAAATGTGTAATCTTTCACAATATCTTGTAGTTGACCCATCCTTAAAATTAAAATGGTCAAAGGATTAGAGATCTAGTCAGTTTGTTTTCATACTGCTAGAAGTCAATCATCAGTTTCTTGTTCGGACAGAAAACAGCGTAGAAATAAGGAAGAGTAGATTATTGATATCTGGGTATCGCGAAGGGTCAAATTAAATTGTTTCACCAAACTTTATCTCCCCACTTTTGGTTCCAGACGATTTTTATTTGAGATGAGTCTACTTTTTCAAATAAAGCGTTTCGTAAATAGGAAAACAGAAAAAAAAAAAAAAAAAAAGACCAAATCCCCCCCCCCCTTTTTTTTTTTTTTTTTTTTCAGATTATTGAAAAATATCTCCATAATAAATTTTAACTTATTTCAGTACAGTGCGATCGGGTAAATTGGTAAAACCAAAGTCACTATTTGTAAGATACTTCAGACTTTTGAAAGTTGCGAGAAAGAAAGATAGTGACATCCGATGTTTTTGTTCTTCTGACAATTAAATACAGCATACAGAATTTTAATTTTTTTCGTCTGCAATTTTTGTCACTTGGTTGTCGGTAAAGAGTATGCTTTCATGATCACGTTCCGCCGTTCAAAGTTATATCGTGAGCGTACTTATAGCAAAACAGTTTCACCTTAAAGGAGAAATCATAAATAAGCTGAAGACCTTTATTTAAGACGGTAAATTCGCCTATGACAAGCACGATTTGATGGCATAATAGAACGAAAGGGAGTTATCTTTGATGGAATCGATATGTGGAATGGGCTCGTAGTACTTCGATGGCAGTTTTGTGGAAACTTCCATTAAAGGCCGTTCTTTTTGTAGGTGGTCAGTAACTGTGTCGCCCTTTTTAACAAATTAAATGTTTCTTTTTTGTCAGGGTGACATTCGTCGCTACTCAAGTGAAGAAGCATGAACAGGCCCTTAGAGAACTCTTTCTGCACAGCTCCCTCTGTTTTTGTTTAATCAAATGGTTTATTGGCCAGGCTTGTCATAGTTGTTAAGTCATTTATATAAGTGAAGGCAGAATGGTATTTGAACCAGTTGGCTGCACGTTTGTTCTGTTTCACAGACAATAGAATTTGGACGGACGACAGCTTGTATTTCATTATGTTGCAACTTCCATTTATTCATTTTAATATTATTAACTCCCTTCTAGTAATTTAATCCAGAGTGTAGATCACTAGCAGTGGCGGATTCAGGGTAAGGGCACGTACACCACTGTTGTTTTTCGGAAAATATACACCAATCGTTTAAATTCCCTTTAGCTACAAAATTTTATTTTTATTTTTTCCATTATTAACATAGGATTTTATCTATTTTTGGATTGTGTCTTAGCTATTTTCAACTGGCTACATTTGGCAACGCTGATGCTAATGTGATCGCCATTCTAGTGCACAAAATGGTGCCCCTCCTGTCATTTTTTTCTGGATCTCCCACTGATCACTAGTGATGTGTTCTCTGACTTCAGTAGACCAGTGTTTCAGTGATTTCAAACATCATGTGATGTATCATATGTATTTTACATGAATATTGAAGTAGGCATATTTAACACCAGGCAGAGCTGGATTTAAGAGTTTTAGTGCCCATAGGCACTAAGTTAAGAAACTAAAATAAATTACATTGTATATACTAGGCGTGGCAATAAAGTTCTGGACTCGCGCAATAAAAAGAACACAAAGTGAAAGAGCTAAAAAATGGTTTTATTTTTATTCAAAGTGATCACCACTTGATTGAATGCATTTATTACACTGTTCTAAAAGTTTCTGAAAAGAGTCAGTGAAGGCATCAAAAGAGATGATGTACAGTTTAGTGGTTACGTTTTTCTTTATGTCTGCAACATTCTGAAATCTCTTTCCTTTAAGCGCAGTTTTCATCTTGAGAAAGAGTAAGTCCGCTGGTGCTATGTCGGGAGAGTAGGGTAGATGGTTGATATGTACATCGCCATGTTTCGTTAGAATTGTCTTCGCAACAAGTGCGTTATGGGCCGGGGCATTGCCATGCAACGAGAAGTCGCTGCCTTTCTCTCGAAATTGCGGCGTCACCCGGTAAATGCACTACAATAGTTTTTGAAGCACCTGTTCGCAGAAAGCAACATTCACTCTCTCCCCTCCAGGTGCAAATCCCTTGTTTGTCGATAAACATGATCAGCGTCGTCTTAATCCTGGACTTCCGCCAACAAAACATGTTGGGCGTTGGTGATGATTTTGGAGTCCCCTGCATGCTCTGAGGCTTTGTCTCTGAATCTTGGTGGTTACGTTTTTCTACTTTCTAATATAATAAGAGTCGTACTGAAACTCATCTCCAGTGACAATACAGTCGAGAAAATTAGGATTATCTTGACAAGTCTGGATGAAGTCGACGCTTTATGACTCTCTTAGTTGCTTCTGGTCATCCGCGCAGCCGTGCGCCTCAAATTTGCACACACCTTCCTTTTTCCTAAATCGTCATGCAGAATTTCACGAATCGTTTCCTTATTCATATCCAACTCATCAGCCATCATCGTGAAAGTCAAATGATGATATCTTGCAACAGTTTCCCGAACTTTTGCAAGATATCTGTCCTCATTTCGAGAGGTTTACGGACTCCTACCCCTTGGGTAATCGCAAAATAACTTCACATCCATATTTGTACCGCTTATACTATTCAAACACGCCCACGTGGGTAACACAGTTGGTACGCCGTCCTCCCTACACCGGATAGAAAAGACCTGAGTTCGAGTCCCGTCGATGACGCGAAGAATTTTTATGGGGCTTTTTCACAACGTGGCTGAGTTAGTCAGGCTAGGGTAGCATGGTTTTTTACTCCCGGAAACTCGGGTTTTTCGTTAAGCAAACAGAAAATCGACCTCAGAATCTGTGGCAATTTAAAGACAATATGCACTGAGCAATATGGCCTTAGTTGTTGATGCTTCTAAAGTCCTACTACAACAATAACAACAACAACCATTTAAACACACTGGTACGACTTAATGTTTCATCACCATAAGAAGTTTTTAGCATTTCGTACTTTATCGTGCAGATTTTCCCAGTTTAAAGCAAACACTGATAATCATTCGTTGCGCCATTGGAAAATCGTGACACGGAACGTTAACCCTACTAACGAAAGTGGTTGCTATTTGTAATATGTCAGCGTACTGGACAATCTCCAAAAGAGATTGTCCAGTAGGCTGACTAGTAATAAGCCACAGATAGTAATATAGAAATCTAGGCATTATCAAACTCTCATAAATGTTCCATCCTCCAACAGATGGTGTTAACCTACTGGACAGTCTCCAAAAGAGATTGTCCAGTAGGCTGACCAGTAATAAGCCACAGATAGTAATATAGAAATCTAGGCATTATCAAACTCTCATAAATGTTCCATCCTCCAACAGATGGTGTCAACCTACTGGACAGTCTCCAAAAGAGATTGTCCAGTAGGCTGACCAGTAATAAGCCACAGATAGTAATATAGAAATCTAGGCATTATCAAACTCTCATAAATGTTCCATCCTCCAACAGATGGTGTCAACCTACTGGACAGTCTCCAAAAGAGATTGTCCAGTAGGTTAACGCCATCTGTTGGAGGAAGTTTGAACTACAACATACCACTTCCGTTAATTTTCAAACTTATCAAACATGGCTGTAACAGCACCGGTTCGGGAAATTTATTGCTACACCTCGTATTTGTATTTCATTTTGTTTTATTTATTCTTTTTTTTTTTTTTTTTTTCCCCGGATGAAGGGTTGATTAAACAATGTGCAGAATTTTCGTTGGGCCCTCAAATAATGATTTTTAGTGTGATTCATCTTCATGCAAACCTCAAACGTGTTAGGCTTGTGATTTTTAATTGTCACTTGAAAAATGTATTAACATGTATAACGCGTATCTACTCTCAGCTGTCAATATATGCTCCATTAATTTTATCATGATATCCTTAGTGCCTTTTCCTTTAATAAACCCATGCTATCTGCCTGACTGCATTGAGCGCCACAGATAGTAATATAGAAATCTAGGCATTGTCAAACTCTCATAAATGTTGCGTGATACTGGCAAAAGAGTTATGGGACGATAGGAACGACGGTTAGTAAGATCATGGCTGCATCCTGTATTAAGAGCTTCAGTTTTGCAACTTTTCAGCACTTAGGGAATACAGTATTGTTTCTTTACAACATATACTGTTATATGAGTAGTAAAGCTTTAGGAACCATTTCATAAAAACATCTTTATAACTTCTACTTCAGTCACGTCTATCCCAGGAACTTCTCTTGATTTTGTCCTTTAATAGCGTTATCATGTTTCTCTGTTGTGAAATCTGATTCAACCTCTTGAGAATCATGCTCTACATTTCTTTTATTTATCTCTTCATGTCCAGGTGTTTCATTCTCCCTTCTATTTTACTTCATAATTTTGTTCAAAATTGTTTCCGCCCCGTTTATTTCTAAGAGACTGTCTCTAATCTGTACTGGTTTATAGTTCTGAAAACCTCATCCTTTCTCACTTTATATAAGGTAATCGGATATGGTACACCTCCTCCACAGCATCTACCAGCGCCTTCGAAGATTTAAACTTCTTTTAAGTAATCAATCTATTGTACTTCCTTTTAACAGACGTATCTTTCCTTTCATTGATTCACAGCCTCTTGATTTCCAAACCTCCTCGACTTTTGAAAATCTTTCCTGAGCTTCATAAATTGTTCAAGTATGGAGACCGCACCTAAAAAAAAAAAAAAAAAAGTCATCGAGCTTCTTGACAGGGTCCAAAGACGGTAACTCGCCTGGTTAGATCGGCAAAAGGGCGTCCATATGTGGAAGGACTTCGAATATGTGGGTTGCACAGCTTGGAAACTAGGCACCTTAGAGGAGACTTGATTGAGGTGTTTAAGGCTCTGAGAGACAAAAGTAAAATGAATGAAGACAAAATTTTCACGGTTAAATTTTACGCGGGTGGGTGATGTTTAAACTGGATTGCAGAAAGTTTTATTTTAGCCAGCGAGTTATAAATTACTGGAATAAGTTACCTACATGGATGGTAGAGGCTGACAATTTGGAGAAATTCAAAGGTCAGCTAAGTTACCTACGGGAAGAGGGAAACGAATAGGTTGTATATTTCCTTTTCTTTTATTGTTTATTAATTATTTATTTAATTTAATATTATTATTATTATTTTTTGTAGCTGGTGCAGCATAAGCCCTAGGCTTCCTTGCACCATGTGGTCATTTCTAATACAGTATTAGCTTCTCTCCTGTTTTTTTAATAGTTCATTATCCTACTAAACTACCGATCCTAGTACCGTTCTTCTTTATCATCGAAATTTATCTAACAACGTATTTCCATTCACTACAGTCATATTACTGTGAATATTAAATATTATTTTATATTAATATAAAATAATATTCAATGTTATTAAATATTGAATATTATTTTATAATTCAATCAAAGTATACTTCCATCTAGAAAACCTTTTTATTTCAGTTTGTTTGACTAGAATTCAGTTATCCACGATTTTATACTTTGTACGTCGATAGTCGTTAGTGGTCCAGTCCGAATTTACTTTCCAGTTACGAATCACCTGTATTAGAGTATATGCCACAACATTGCAATTGACTATCCATGCACAATATAAAATGTGCTTTCTATTACTGGAGCATTTAGAACTTCTGAGGGGAAAGTATTAAATAGTTCTAAAAATTTAACCTTACTCAAAAGTATTACCGCTGATTAGGGGCATCAAGAGATGGAGATTTGATTGAGCTCAGGCTGTTATGGACTTGCTAATGTGGTAGAGAGCATGTGATGATTATGATATTCTGTAGCTCGTGAGCTTAGTTGTGTAGGCTCAAATTCTAAATTACTCATCTCATTTAATATGATTTTTTCAAATTCACTTTTGAAAATTAGGGTGGTTTTTTCGACAGAGATCTGGAATTATGAGCGAATCAGAATTGACTTATCTAGTTGTGATTCCATCCTGTTGTTTTTTTCTTCCGTTGTATGGAACTTGAAACTTGATACAAGAAATAAGGCAATAAGTATTTCTGATAAATGTTAAGATGGGTTCGTGAAATTGAACTATTGCATGATGTGGAAGGCATCATTGACCCTTGGCAACTTCCAGAATGTATTTTCTATATATATTTTTATGAGCATTGTTCTTTTGAAATGACATCTGTAATATTCTCTCAGTTTTCTTTAACTTTTCCTTCTAAACTAGTATTCATTTATGATTCGATCTGATATTTTCTTTTGTGGAGGGAACGGTTTACAAAATTAAACCAAGAAAAACAAGATCAAAATGCAATAGATGATATAAAGCCAAATGTGCTCGAGGCAGTGTAGAAATTCCATGTTTCCTTAGTACTTCTACTAAGGAAACATGGAATTTTTTTTTTTTTTTTTTCATTTTTCTGGAATTTTATTGCGTTTGCTACGTAGAAATTAGCCCTTATTTCCAATGGTAAATACTTCAATTAACTGCTATGTTCTGCTCATGCATTGAAGCTCGTAGAGAGAATTTCCCATTACTTTTCTTGTTGGTTTTTATGCTGTATTTTTCTACACACCTCAAGGTTGACTAGAAGGAAGTAAAATAAAATAATATAATATAATATAAAATGTCCTTGTAGAGGACCTTATAAAATAAAATGTCCTAAAACTTCGATTTAACGGGGAAAGCTTATCCTCTAAATCTGATTATCTAATAAAATTTAAAGAATACATATAGTCTCTGAAGTTTCTAGAATGACAATTCTGCAATTAAAAACATTATACTCTATTCACTGTAATCCTGACTTAAATGTACAGTATATGAAATGCTGTTCTGTAAACAAGGCAGTCATCATGGAACCTGAAATCCAAGTTCCAAGAGACATGTGACACTACATATGTATTGTACTTCACTGATGATTCACTACTGAATAATTAGTGTGATTCATGTAGCAAAACAATAAACACTATTTATGTTGGTGTTGGTACGGTGTTTTGTACAGTTTATAAACTCCTTTTTTAAAAGTACAATCATATTTTTATGACATAAAAAAAAACTTTTAAAACATGTTTATAGGAGCTTTTTTCCTTATTTTGAGCCCTTGAATATGCTTTTAGTTTTGTTCTGTGCAGTTTTGATTACCCTGTGTATAGTGTATAAAACATATGTGTATTTATTAATGGCGAACATTTTGGCCGAACAAATATCTGATCTAATTCCGTAATTTTTTTCTAATGAGGTGGGAAGTATGTTTTCAATTTAAACAGGGAGGAATTTTTTAACGACCCTTTTTTTCACCCTGGCTGGGTTATTCGGTCTCGTTATACAAGCGTATGATCCTCTTCCCGGAAAGATTTTTAATCCTCATTCCGTTTAGTTTGTGGTCGGTTTGCCATCAATACTAGCAAACAGGATAAACAATCCGGTAGGAAAAAACAATTTATAGACACTGACACCTCATAGCCTTATTTGCTCTTGCTGAAAAAGAGAGCAAGCTGGTTTATTATAATCATATGCGTTACATGTAGCAGTACGCATGCAATCAAAAGTGGGATTAAAATATACACTCCTGGCCAAAAGTATTGCAAGATGGCAAAATTCAGTATTCTTGCTACGAGGATTCTAGTATATAATGTATGTAATACGCAAAGTACTGTTTATAAATACGAGTATTCTAGCTCGTATTTTTACTGTGCTTACTCAAAATTATTCATGTAAAGCATAGATATCATAAATTTTTAATTTGTAGGAAGCAATCCAAAATGAATTATAAAATTTTTGAATTATCCTTACTGCATTTTTATAACATTTTAGAGTAATAGCATATATTGTACCAAATAAGAATATTGTACTTAGCAGTACATTGTGCAGTGGATAATTACAGAAAACTACAGACCGTAAAAACATCACAAAAATCAAAGTGGAATGAATTTAAGTTATAAACTGGGTACTAGTAGTTTGTTGGGCCATCTTCAGCTTTAATTAATAGCGTTTCCTCACCTAGGCGTTGAATCCACCAGGCGTCGGCACAGCTTTGCAGTGATTTCATGAATAATGGTTTCCATAAATTGAATCTTATTTTTTGGATGGTGTTGAGAAACTTTTCTGCCAATTTCCTTCCAAAAGTTCTCAATTGGATTAGCATCAGATGAATTTCCAGGCAATGGAAGGACTGTAATATTATTATTATTATTTGTCATTTCTTCTTTTACCTTATATTAAAGTTAATTTGTTAATAGACATAATTAAATATAAATGTTGTTGTGGTTGGGTTTTAGGAGCATCAGCGACTGAGGCCATACTGTCCCGTGTATATTGTCCGTAAATTGCGTGTTTTTTGGTCGATTTTGTGTTTTGCTGGAGGAAAAACTCGAGTTTGCGGGAGAAAACACCATGCTGCTTTCTCCTGAGATCGACTAACTCAGCCACGTTGTAAAAAAGCCCATAAAATTCCTGACGTCAACGACGGGACTCAACTCAGGTCTTTTCCACCCGGTGTGGGGAGGACGGCGATCCTACAAACGGTGCTACTCACGAGGACAAATATAAATGAAAAACGTAGCAGAATATGAAAAATTACCTTTTAACTGTGTGGCATGGTGCTAAGTCTTGCTTGAAAATCCATTCTTATGATGGGAAATGACCTGTTCAGGATTCGTACTGTTCCGCATTCATTGTATTTTGAAAAAAAAAAAAAAAAAAAAACGAAGCCGTCCTGTGCCTTTTGTATGACATACAGCCCCTATGTTTTTCAAGTCGAAACAAGACATTGTGGAAGCATTGTTTCATTGCTTTTGTGACAAACTAATAATGGTGCGTCCGACTGCAGCGAAAAGTGACTTTCATCACTGAAAATAACTTTTCTCCATTGAATAACAGACCGATTTTGTGGTGTTTGGCCTAGTTTAGATGTTTTTTTTTTCCCCCCCATCACAGTTTTAGACAAAAGAAGCTTCTTCTTGGATTTACAGACTTTATATTCCATTTAAACCAGTCTTTGGCGAACAGTCCTGCTGCGTGCATCAACTGAAGTACACTGTTTCCAGTCACCTACAAGTGCTATTGAGGTAGCAAAACGATCCTTATGACATAACCTTTTAGAATTCTGCCCTCCCGAACAGAAGAAATCCTACGACAGTCACTTCTAGCTTTTTATAGTTCCTTCTTGTCTAAATTGTTTCAACAGTCTGGAAAGGTAACTTCGGAACACTGACATTGTTTGGCTATTATAGCATTAGTAATGCCCTCATTGTGCATCATTATAAAAGCTTTACGGTTTTTTTTTTTTTTTTTTGTGTGTTAATTCAGCCATTTCAACTGGAATTAGTGCAACTCGTTATCATTAACACCCAACTTTCGCTGCTGACTGACCTTCTATTTATAGCTCAAAAGTAAGGATGAAGCAATACGCATGTTGATAGCGTAATATAAGAAAATTGAAAATTAAATTGGAAAATTGTGTTTTAACCAAAAAGTTACATTTTTCTAAAATGGCTGAAATTTTATTATACATGAATAGCAATATGAATTCACACAGAAATAATACTCCATCTGGAGAGCTCCAAAGCCAAGTACGAACTGGCCGTCTTTATAGACTTTGAGGGGACTTTTGACCGGGTATGGTGGGAGAGGCGCTCTTGAGCGGCTGCGCTCTCCTGAATCTGGAATCAGGACTGGCTTCGCCGTAGCTTCGACAGTACCAAGATCATTGCATTCGCAGACGATCTCACCATCATCTTCTCGGGTCGCTCTCGACGAGCCCTTGAGACCACTCTAAACCGCGTTCTTGACGATCTTGCTCAAACCAATAAGCTCCAAATCAATCCGACAAAAACAAATACTGTATGATGATCTTTGCAGCCAAACTCGACCTTCGAAGGCGCCCCCCAGATTAAAATTCCAAGGCACGCAGTTACCTCTTGTGACCCAAACCCGAGTCCTAGGGGGGGGTCATCATTGACCATAGACTTACTTTTTTCCCTCATCTTCAGAATCTCAACATAAACGTAAGAAACTTTTCAGCCTCAATAGTCAGAATCTCCAGGAGTTGACTGAGGGCTCTCCAAGTGCACAGTACTCCTTTACTACAAGGCGGTGTTCCTCCCCATAGTCACGTTCGCTGCAGGGGCGTGGTTTCATCGGGTAGTTAATTGTAAAATTAAAGAGAATCTGAACTGTCCAACGGGGACTTCTCCTGGCCACCCATCGGATCTGCAGAATGGTCTCAATAGCGGCAGCACAAGTCATTGCAGGAATTCTTCCACTGGACCTCTTAGTAGTTTATAGGGGACTATGTTTTAGAATATGGAAGAGGATTCCTGCAGAAATCCTAGGCATCCACCTTAACTTAGACACGAACGTGAAAAGAGAGGCTGCGCTGCTATAATGAGCTAGTTCATATATGGCAGACACGATGGGACACAACCAACAAGGGACTAGTCACGAAAAACTTCATACCGGATGTTATCTTTGCAATGGCAAAATCTGTTACGAAATGGTTTACTCTCATGATGGAAACCTCCTATCTAGTTACAGGACATGGGGCCCTCAATGAGAAATTGTGTCAATTTAGGCTTGCAGAGTTAGACCTCTGTTTCTGTGGAGCGAAAGAGAACTGATCCCACATACTCTTCGACTAAAAACCAAAAAAACAAACTATTATATTTAAGACACCCGAATAATTAAATTCTTCTGCCGTGCTGTGTCTTATGTCTGTTAATTGCGTGTGTTCTATGGTCAATTTGTCTGTTTTTCTGGAAGAAAAATCCCAGTTTCTGGGGGTTATTGTTATTATTTGATTTTTAGGAGCATTAGGAACTAAGGCCATATTGTCTCCGGAGATATGCGGTGGTCATTCCCTGACTTTTCCGCATCCTCCGTATTTGTTGGTGACGGGCTCGAACCCCGTTCTAATCAAGACGCGTGTGCTACGTACTGCTGCTCCTGCCCACCTGGCTACGGAGGCGCCAGTTTCTGGGGAAAAAACCTTGTCATCTACGCCTGAGATCGATTTGAGCCACGGAGTGAAAAAAGCCAATTAAAGTTCCTCGCGTCATCGACGGGATTCTAACCCGGGCCTTTTCCACCCGGTGTGGAGAGGACGGTAACGTTGCCACTGTGCTACCGCGCAGACTATACCCTTCGACTGTGCAATATATGATGAATACAGAGAACAGCTGTATTCATCATATATTGCACAGTCGAAAGGTATATGATGAATACAGAGAACAGCTGAGGAATAACGTCCAGGGATTCTCCCCAACTGCAGTGGAACAACTAATTCAAACGCCAAGTAATCTTGCAGCACTCCAGGCCTTTGCAAAAGAATTTTTTTGCTCGGAGGAAGAGGCTTATTCTGAGGGCTAACCCGGTTCTTCCCCAGATCAATCAAGTCTGAAGATAAAATTGACAATAAGAAGATTCGTTTTACCAAGAAGACCTGGAGAATACTGTACTTAGTTTTAAAAGTCTGTTTATGATAGAGTTCTTGGTAACCACAATTATCCACTGCCTCCAATCCTGAACAATCTTAGTAGCCTGCAAAGATTCTTCCCATCAAATGCAGCAAAAATATTTAACTCTCTGCACATAGATGCCGAAAAATTCTGTGAGGATGCAACATACCGGAAAGAGATCTTCCAGGATTCTTACAGACTTACCGAAATATGAATCGGCTGCAAAGTGACAACATACCAAAGAATTGTGAGTAAAAGTGAAACTTTTTGCTTTAAGAACAATAATAATTTGGTAAGCTATTGACTTGTAAAATATACCTTCCCTAACAGTTGTGTAAATATATAAGTTATACTGTATATGGAATTACCAAATTTTAAATATACGATTTGTATAATGTATGTACAGAATCATTAATGTGTAAATACTGTATATACTGTATTAAATATAAAATGTGTATATAATATTTCGGGACGAGACTACGTGTTCAGTATATGTAACCCGCTGGCCATAGTATCTCGTACCCTGAAATGTAATTAGCACCCTCCTGGCACTTTGCCGTCCGGGGTGGTTTCCTTTTGTGTGGAATAAACAAATAATAATAATAAAATCTGCCGTGGAGAGACTGACAATTGCCCGGGAAGAAGGAGGAAAGGGCCTGATAGACCTCATTGAGTAACAGAAGACAGCGATAGTTAACCTGAAGGATTACTTCCAGAAACACACAGCAGCACTCCACCAGGCCATAAGGAAGATAGACAAGCGGTGTGCCCCCACTCAACCTAAGCGAGGAGTCCCTCCCCAACTAGGAGGTACAAACGAAGCTAGAAAGATAGGCCGAGAAGACACTCCATGGCAGACACTACAGTGATCTCCATCAAGATCACACATAGATAAAATTGCTTCCAATGCATGGCTCACGAGCGGAACGCTCTTCCCCGAGACTGAAGGATTCATGCTCGCCATCCAAGACCAGGTAATCAACACCAGGAACTATAGAAAATACATCGCCAAGGAGCCTGGAGTGTTCGATGACACATGTCGACGATGCCACCTGGCTTCAGAAACGATCCAACACATCACTGCGGGATGCAAGGTGATCACCCCGACTGAGTACACTCATAGACACGACCAGGTAGCCAGGATAATACATCAGAAGCTAGCCAGGAAATACCAGTTGGTCGAAGAAAGTATACCGTACTACAAGTACGAACCCCAGGCAGTACTAGAGACCCCTAACCCACAAGCTTGGATCGCGCCGTAATAACGGATAGGACAATCCCGCACAATAGACCGGATATAACCCTTGTGGACAAGGAAGAAAAGGCTATCTATCTGATTGACATAACGGTACCCAACACTGGCAACCTGCGGAAAACCCATGGGGGAAAAATCAGGAAGTACACGAACTTAAGACAGGAGATCAAAGAGAAGTGGTATATGCAACAAGTAACGACCATCCCGATCATCGTGTCAACCACAGGTATGTTGCCAAAGACCCTACATAATAGCCTAGCAGCAATAGGTCTTCCAGCGAACACCTACAAGGAACTCCAGAAAGTTGCAATCCTGAACACCTGTAGGATAGTCAGAGAATTCCTCGACCAACAGTAACACCAGACAACAACAACAACCACCCTGTGTACTTGGTAGCAATACCCGTCTTGGTAGCAATACCCGTTTCTCCCCCAATAAGGGAGAAATAATTTAAGAGCAGTTATAATAATAATTATTGTTTAAGATATGAATGAGTTGCTAGTGTACATTTTGTGTGTTGCTTTTTATTTATTTATTTTATGAAAGATGTAATGTACTCAGTTGAGAGTTGTTAGGTGGATTTGAACTTGCGTTCTGGGTGCCGCCTTTATTTTTAATAAAATAAAATTAAATACATGAATAGCAACTTGCAATGTAGTTTGGTTCCGTATTTGAGAGGAATTTTTAAGCGGAAATAGTGAACAGTGAGGCAGGCTCAATGCTTTTGGGAGAAATATTATTGCAAAATTGTTAATATATTATTCAATTGCATATTCTATTAACATATTATTAACGTTGACATGTTTTGTTTCAGAAAAGCAGTTTTCAATTAAGCATATCGAAAAATTTCTGAAGTCCTTTCTCATAAAAGCCACGAGAAAACTCTGCTTATGGTTTTTACCAGAAATGAAGGATCACATGAGTGTTTCAGTATTGAGTTCAGAAGCGAATAGTGAAAATCAAAATATAAATGCATCCGCCTCATATGAGGCAATTTACGCTAATATTTACTCTAATTTATAAGTTACTATTTATAATATTTATTAATGACACACGCATTTAATAATACAAAATTGGAGTAGACTCATGTTGCCGACGACTTAACATTTATGGAAATATCTTTATTTTGGAACCAATTTGTTTCGGATAATTTTCAGTTTGCGAGGCTTATTTGACGGTGTGTTCGGGGCACGGAATGGGTGTCGGAACACCGTTCTGGTTCATCATACGCATCGCTAATGTATATGCGTGAACACTTATTATTATTATTAGCCATATGGTGCAAGGGAGCCCGAGGCTTATGCTGCCCCAGCCAAAGAGAGAGAGAGAGAGAGAGAGAGAGAGAGAGAGAGAGAGAAGCTCACCAGATGTGAGCCCCTGGGGTGTATGTAAAACTTATGTCACGAGCATTCTGTTATGTAAAATTTTCTAACTATGGGTATGTTATATGTAATTAGTTGCATATAAGAAGAAAGTTAATCCATTTAAATACGAGGAATGGCAGTAAAGTTCTCGGACTGGTGCTGTTGCTGTCGTTTGATGAGTTTGAAAATAAACGTAAGTAGTGCATTGTGGTTCAAACTTTCTTCAACAAAAAGTTTCAGCCTACTGCACAATCTCTGTTGGAGATTATCAATGTAGCAACGAAAATATAGCAAATTTTGCTTTAAACTGTGAAAATCAGCAACAGAACTGTTAATGGTGATGAAACGTTAAGTCGTACCAATATGTTTGAATGGAATAAGCTGTTCAAAGACGGATGTGAGATTATTCACGATGACCCAAGAAGTGGGCGTCCATGAACCTCTCTCGAAATGAGGACAGAGTTGCAAAAGTTCGGGAAATTGTGGCAAGATATTGTCGTTTTACCCTCACAATGATGGCTAATGAGTTGGACGTGAATAAAGAAAATGATTCGTGAAATTCTGCATGAAGATTTAGAGAAAAGGAAGTTCTGCACAAAATTTGTGCCGCACAGCCTCACGGATGAGCAGAAGCAATGAAGAATGTCATCATGCGAAGACCACCCAGACTTTTCAAGACAATCCTAATTTCCTCGACTGTATTGCCATATTAGGCAATATGTTAGTTGTTTTTGTACTACTCACAGACGAACCGCCAGAGCATGCAGTTGAATTCAAAGTCTTCACCAAGGTCAAAAAAAAAAAAAGTTTCCTTTACAAAAGTCCAGGATGGAGACGATGCTGATCGCGTTTTTCGACAAATAGGGTGTGATTTACAAGGAATTTGTAACCTCCTTGTGATTCACAAGGAGAGAGTCAATGCTGCGTTTTATGTACAGGTGCGTCAAAGATTATTGAAGCGCATTTCCCGGGTGACGCCGTAGTTTCGAGGAAAAGGCAACTAGCTGTTTTTGCAAGACAATGCTCCCATTCATTCCGCACTTGTGAAGACATTTCCGACGAAACATAGTCTTGTATAGATCAGCTATGTACCCTGCAGACTTCTTCGTCTTTCCCGAGGTGAAAACTGTTCTCAAAAGATAGAGATTTCAGGATGTTGAGAAAAGCGTAACCGCTCTACTGAATTGAACGTCATCTCTTTGGACGCCTTGCTGACTCTTTTTAGAATCTTTTAGAACAATGTAATAAGGGATTCAAGCAGGTGGCGATTACTTTGAATATAAAATAAAGCCATTTTTGATGAAGCTCCTTCACGTTGTGTTCTTTTTATTGCACCAATCTTGGAGATTTATTGCCACACCGTAATATCTCAAGTAAAGGAATAAAATTGTATGCCATTTGTGTTCATAAGCTGATTCCGTTTATGTATTTTTTATTTTTAGTGTGCAATTCAATTGATACATACTAGCTTTTTCTTTAGCTATTTATCGACTACTGTATTTACAAATCGCTCATGAAATCTAATTAGAAATAAAGGCAGTCCAACTTAATTTCATTTGATGCTAAAATTGAAGTACTATTTAAGTAGTCTGCCATTTTATAAGTGTATATTAATTTTACGATTATTGTAAATATGTGAAATGTATATCTCTTTAATTGACTCCAGATTTTACTCTTATTGTTCCATAAACATTTGCCTACGGACATTCTTTCCTTTACCCCTATTTGAAGCAAAATCTACTTAGAATAATGTCCTTCATTTAGATTCTTAGTTGAAAGCTGTTATGCATTTGGTGCCAAAGCGCTATGTTGAATACCGTAGTGCAGTCTCATGAAATATTCTTGGCAACTGTCGAGTTAGTGAATAATGTATTGACGAACTGGTTTTCACTATCATATAACTCACGTAAGTGTGGCGAAAGAATTAATCAGTGATACGCAGTATTTCACAGTAATAATAATAAAAAAAAAACACTTTTTGCGATGTTTATGTTAAAAAGAAATGCATTTAAACATACATTTTTTCTAATAAATGTAGAGGTGTTTTTAGCATTTCACTCATGAACATAGTATATATATATATTTAAATATTAAATACTTGTAATCATCGTTTGCTAATTAACTATGCAACTCACGCCAAACGATGCGTTTCACATGACGTAGCCTACTTTAGTCCATTTATGTCCGTTGTTACTGGAACTTATTAACTCGTCCCCCCATCCCCAAGGAGATGACAGCCGGTGTATATAACAGGAACTTCAACTTTTGTGTACTTTCTCTTTTTCTTCTTTAAAAAAAGAAGAAAAAGAGAAAGTTGATATAGAACGTTTCGTTGTAGTTGACATCGAAAATGGTGTCATTGTGTACTGGTTGTATTATAGGCATTCAGGAAGATTTCATGAATTCTTTTTGTTCTTGCTTTAGAATAGGATGTAATTTTTTTTTTTTTTTTTTTAATTTCTTTGCAATGTGGTTTCTATAAAATGTGATCGATGAGTTCGAAAATATGGCTGGAAGCGGAAAATTTAATTTGCTAATTACACTACAGGCATACCTCGGTTAACGTTACCTCTGATAACGAAGCTTCGATATAACGAAGTCCGCAATTTCAAGCCCCATTTAACATAAAAAAAAAATATATTCCAGTTGAATCACCTGAAATCTAAACAAACTGAAGAAATTACGGAAACCTTTGGGGCTTCTCGTGGTTGCTTCGAGAAATTTAAAAAAAGGGGCAGGATTCATAGTGTAAAATTAACAGGAGAAGCTGCAAATAAGTTTCCAGAAAAACTAAAGGAAATAATTGAACGTGAAAATTTTCCAAATTTGGTGTTCAATGTTGACGAAAGCGGTTTGTTCTGGAAACGGCTACCAACAAAAAGCTTCATTTCTATTGAAGAAAAATCAGCTGCTGGGTTCAAAGCAGCCAAAGACCGTTTAACGTTACTCTTTGGATCAAATGCCTCTGGCGATTATAAATTAAAATTGTTATTAGTTTACCATTCAGAAAATCCGAGGGCGTTAAAAGGTAACATAAAAATGAATTTACCTGTAATATGGAAAGCAAATAGAAAAGCGTGGGTTACCAAGGAGTTATTTACTGATTGGTTTGTTAACCACTTTTGTCCTGAAGTAAAACGGTATTGTGAAAAAAACAACTTTGAAGAAAAAGCTCTTTTGTTGTTAGACAATGCTCCGGGACATCCTACTGATCTTAACACGTTGGACACGCATTCCTGTCAAAGTTGTGTTTCTTCCAGCAAACACAACTTCCCTGATTCAACCATTGGATCAGGAAGTAATAGCATCATTTAAAGCTTAATATCTGCGTCGAACATTAAGCAATTTAAATGAACTAGAGGATAAAGAGGACATGACAGTTAAAACTTTTTGGAAAAACTACACCATTAAAAACGCAATTGAAAACATTGATAGTTCTTGGAAAGAAGTCACTAAGAAATGCTTAAATGGAGTTTGGCGCAAAATATGGCCAGAAGTTGTACTAGAAGAAGAAAATAGCATCCAAGAAATTAGAAATGAAGTTATCCAGATGGCTCAATCAATAGGTTTCGAAAATGTCGATGAAGAGGATGTTAGAAATTTATTGAATGCAGAAGATGATGGTTTTTTCAGTGGAAGATTTAGAAAACCTTGTTAGCGACGAAGATAATGAAGACGAAGTTCCTGCTGAAAAAGTGTTAACAACTAAAGATTTAAAAAGGTGCTTAAATGACATTGAAAACGTTTTAAATTTTTTTAGTGAAAATGATCCTGATTTAGGAAGAAGTTTTATTGTTAAGCTATCAGTGTTAAATGCAATAACTCCGTACAGGCAATTGTTAAATGAAAGAGAAAAAAATCATAAGCAATCAACTTTGGACTCCTATTTTAAAATGTGATTTCACTTTGTATGTAAGTTGACTGTTTATTTAATAAAACTTTTCTTTGTTCGAAAAAAAAGCTTTTCATTTTCTTTAGGTAGGAACGTATCCCTATTCTGGCCATAGTATTTTTACCTCTGAAAACGAAGTTTCGCTTAACGAAGTAATTTCGTGGAACGCATCCTATTCGTTATTCGAGGTACAGTCGGTCCTCGTATAACACGTGTTTGCATTACACGAATTCGATCATACACGATTTATAAATAGGGGAACGTTATCTTATATAACACGAACCGAATTCGCTTATACACGATTCGCCTTTGTGTTTACAAGAAATGGCAGTCGAATGCGGAATCACTCCAACTGAACGCAACACGATAGGAACGAAGAAGATTCTGAAAATGTATTTATGTGTTTTATATCAGTGAAGGGGAAACACATTTCACCATAATAACGTAAAAACCAACACAATTCCAGCTATCGGTATAATCGCAAATGCAATTAGATCGAGTTACTACCAGTTTATAACAGATTCCACTTACAGAAACGCAACTGGAAATTGTTTTTATTGTTTTATGGTAGTAACCCCCAGAAATGTGCTTTAGTAAAATGTGAGGTGTTAATTGTGTATCTCGGCCTTTACGGTGTTGTTTATTCAGTTGCTATATGCGCGCAGCTTTGTTTATGTGTATCAAGCATGCCTCCTCGTTTTGTAATTGTGCTTTATTCCCTAAAAATGAGTAAAATACTTAAAAGGTGTGAAAAGGAAGCGTCCTGGCTAACACACTGTAGATTCAGAGAGAAAAAAAAAAGAAGCAATATCGATAAACAGAGGCGGACTGGGTCAAAAATTCTTACCCGGGAAAATTTGTAGTGGCCTCATACTACGGTTTATGGCCAAAATCCTACACCGGCCTCCGGCCCACCGTAGTTTCCCCCCGTAAGGCTTATAGCCAGTCCGCTTCTGTCGATAGAGAAAAAATATGAAATTGTGAAACGCTTTGAGCGAAATAAAAGACCATGTGATATTGCACGTGCTACAGACCTAAATGAGGCAACGCGGAGAATTACAAAGAATGGAGAGAAAATAAAAACAACTTTCATAGCGGGAACAACTCAAAGTGTAATTAAAATCCATTAGATTAAGACACAAAGAATTGGAAGAGATGGAACGGCTGTCATCTGTTTGGATAGAAAATCAAACAAAAAGCAAGTTTGCTTACGATAGAAGCAAAAGCATTAGCAATATTTTATTACGACTTACGTATTATAATTTATACTTACGTATTATAAAATACGTAAGTATTTTATTACGACTATTTTATTTAATATAATAAATTTTTTACGAATAAAATACGTATTTTATCCGTAAAAAATACTTTTTTAGTATTAAAAAATACTAAAAATACTTTATTATAATATAATATTATTTTTATTACGTATTTTAATCGTTATAAAATACTTACGTATTTTATAACGATTAAAATTACCCGATTATTTATTGTGTTTGGTAATGTTTTGGTTCCAAATGTGTGTTCAATCTTGGGTGGTCGGCACCTAACCCTACTTTTCCCATAGGGGCTGTTGTTTATATTGCACGATTTTGCATTGCACGAGGGTTTCTAGGAACGCAACTATCGTGCTATACGAGGACAGACTGTATGCCTGTATGCTTATTTTCATCACTTGTTGTTCGAAACAATGCATCAAAATTAAATGGTTACAAACGTAGTTTCATTTACTGATATATCAGCTCGACACTTACAGAAGATAAATTCACTTCCTTAATAGAAGGTTTTGTTGGAAATGGCGATAAGCAAGGATAAATAACATTAAAATATAGTGAAATATCGTTTTTTTTTTTTTTTTTTTTTTATTGTATTCTAATCCCTACAAAAAAAAAAAAGAAAAAAAAAGTCAGGTCTTTTTAACGGTCTTTTTAACGGGAACAGAGGTGTTGAAAAGATAAACTGAAGAATAGTACTATACATTTCAGAATGCAAAATGGGAAGATCTGCGAGATTTCTTTTTCTTCTTTTCCTTGGTCGGATTACAGTTTCACATCTTCTAACGTTAACATTTGCTCAGATCATGTCAGTGAAATTATTCTTGTAGGTATGAAATCCATTATTCCACACTCCGCCTTAAAATCTCGTCCTTTATCTAAACCTTGGTTTTTCAATAAATGAGCTAGGCTGTTGAAGATAAGAATGTTGCATATTGCAACTGGCTTGCATCCAAATCTCCAGGTTCATTTTCTTTCTGCCTACACCAAAGCTCACAACAATTGTAAAGCAATTATTAATCAGTCCAAATGGTAATCTGGTCTCTTGCCAAAGCTATTGGCCGCAGCTTTTGCCCATCTCTGTTCCCACCTCTGTCAAAACCAGATGGTTCTTTTGCTACTTCAGACAGAGATAAAGCTGACCTGTTTGTATCCTACTTTTCTTTCAACTCGTGTATTGTTGATCATGGTAAACCACCTTCTGTAATTCCCAGTACATTCTATTCAATTCCTCCTGTGGTCTTATATCTAAAGGATGTCAGAAGGATTTTGAACAATCTTGATGCTAAGAAAGCTCCAGTCCTGATAGCATTTCTCCACTTGTTCTTAAAACCTGGGCTCTTTGAACTTACTTCTGTTCTGTGTTGCCTTTCTTCATTTTTTATTCCAAAGGTGTTTTCCCTTCTGCTTGGAAATTTGCCCATATCCAACCAGTTCCTAAAATGGGTGATAAATCCCTCCCATCCAATTATCGTTCCATTACACTTACTGCTATTCTTTCTAAAGTAATTAAATAGAGAAATTAACTAACTGCCAACTCTTAAACTATCTAGAAACCTTCCATCTCATCAATGATCACCAGTTATGAGACTCGTCAGTGTCGATCCACTCGTAATATTCTAGCTTATGTAACTCATTCGTGGACAAATTCAGTGGAAAAGTTTGGTGAAACTGAAGCAGTTGCTCTTGACATTTCAAAGGCTTTTGATCGTGTTTGGCATAAAAGCCTTTTAAATAAGCTTCCATCTTATGGTTTGCCAACTATTTTTTGTAATTAGGTATCCAGATTTTTTCTCTCTTACCATCACTGCAGGTGATGGTTCTCTGTCTTCTAGCTTCTCCACTAATGCTGGTATTCTCCAAAGTTGTTCTTTCTCCCACTCTATTCCTCTTGTTTATCAATGACCTTCCGTTGACCAGAAATCCTCTCTATAGTTCTGCTGAAGATAGCACATTGTATTCCATCTTCTAATTTGAGAAACCTTGTTCTACACAAACAGCACAGCTTCAACTTCTAGAATATCAACTACCAATTCCTTAAATGCTGATCTCCAGATAATTCTCCAGTGGGGCAAAAATAACCTAGTTGATTTCAATCCTTCTAAAACTTAGTCCTGTCTTATATCTTGCAAAAAAGAACCCTTCTGCTCCTATGCTTATCTTTGATGACTGATTTCTAGGCAAGTTCATATATATCTCTATTAGGGATTACCCCGACTTCTGATTTCTCTTGGCATAAGCTCATTACAAATACTGCTTCCTCTGCATCTAAAAAACTGGGTTTTCTCTTTTGCTCTCGGCGTTACTTTTCTTCCAAAAAAAGTTGTTCACGCTGTACAAATCTCAAATCCGTCTTGCCATGGAATATTGTTCCCATTTGGAGCGGTGCCCACAAAACCTCTCTCGGGCTTGTATATAGAACCAACTTTTCTTCTTCATTTATTCATTCAACTTCTGTTTTCTGGAACAACCTTTCTTTATACGTATTTCCTAAAAATTTCAATCTACCGAAGTTCAAGTGTAATTAATAAGTAACTTCTTTAACAAGTATTTTATTTCAAATTCTTAACCTATGCACGGCACTAAGTACTATAGGTTCTAATACCTCTCGCGTTTGGGGTTTTCACAAGATAAATAATTCTGTGTTGTGTAAATTTAAACTTTGATGAACCTTACAGTAGTTTTATAGCAGTATACTTTCCTTCATTCCTTCTTCTCATTCATAGTTATCAAAAGTTGATGCGATCCTCTAAATCATAGGTTCCCAAACTTTTTCGGGCCACCACCCACTTTGCAAGACATAAATTTTGTAGCGCCCCCCATTATAACAGTTTTCCACGTTCAAGCCGTTTGATATTTTCGACGTAAATAGCAACTAATGATACATTACTGCTTATGCCGTTAAATTATTGAAAAAGTAGTGGCCAATATGTGCTTCATCTTCAACACAGTTATTGCTATTCCGATTTTGATGAAACATAGCCCATATGTAAAGATTGTAGTGTATGCTCGAATAACATTATGCACAGTTTCATACAATGGTTTAAATATGAAAATTTGGAATACATATTAAGAGATTGAAAATGCATTAGTAAGAATCTTATTGTAATGATTAAGACACCATCAAAATTGTTTATTTCGAACTTATAAAGTAAAAATACAAAGCAAAAATAACAAATTAATGTGAAGTTTCATACAATGGTTTAAATATGAAAATTCGGAATACATATTAGGAGATTGTATTACATTAGTAAGAATCTTATTGTAAAAATTAAAACACCATCAAATGTATTAGAAAATTCTTTATTTCGAACTTACAAAGTGAAAATACAAAGAAAAAATAACAAATTAATGTGAAGGATAAGTCTGATGCATTTTTAAAAGTTTGTTAATATCGGGTTCATCTTTCATTAAAAACAGTTGTAAATCGCCACGCTCAGTTATATGCAATCGGTTCCTTTTCTTAGATAGTAAATTTTCTACAGCACTAAACCCATGCTCAGCCAAATAAGAAGATGGAAATGCAATTAAAAATTTCTGCACTATGTCCCATAATCCAGAGTACAGTGTCGGTATTGATTTCTGAAGCCAGAACTCTTTGTATCCACTTTTGAATTTTATTTTTAGTTCTTTATTTTTTGTGAGTTCTATGAGTTCCTCTTCTAAATTTGATGATCCTGCTGTGTTTACATGTGAGAAAGGATCGAGAACCCAATTATCTATTCATGTTTAGAATATCCTTGAATCGCTCATTAAAATCAGCATGGAGAACCTCCAAGTGTTGCAGTATGTAAGTAAATCTTCCTTTTTGAGAAACACTGCTGATAAATTTGAAAAGTGGCTATATTCCCCTCGGCCTAGATTCCGCTTGAACAGAAGAAATTTCCCCACAAAAGCGGCAATAACATTTTTTGTTTTAATTAAATTCCATTCATCACCTTGTAATTGTAGTTTGACTTCATTAAATATTTTATAGAAGTCTGTCAAATAAGCAATGTCATTTTTGGTTGTAATCAGGTTGGCCCACAATCCGTCATCTCTGTTTTCTAGGAACTCTAGTACTGAATCAAACAAATTGTAAAATTGATTCAGACAAATACCTTTTGAAAGCCAACGAACTTCTGTGTGAAGCAGCGATTGAAATCTTTATCGTTTTCTCTACAAAGTTGGCTAAACAATCTGTCACTCAATGAGTTGCTTCTAATCTTGTTGACTACTCTAATAACGTAATGGAGTGACGTATGCAAGCGTTCACTTAAATTCTTTGCAACCAAATGTTGACGATGAAGAACACAATGTATAGTGAGTACATTTGGTACTACTTGTTTCAAATGCGCTATGAAACCCTTGTGGCACCCTGTCATTGCTGGAGCGCCATCAGTAGCAGCAGACAAAATATTACGAATAGGAATGTCTTTCTCTTGAAAAAACTTGTTCATGGTATTAAATATAGATTCTCCTTTTGTATCCGCTTCCAAATTTTTAGCAAATAATAATTCTTGACAAACTTTTTCTTCTTTTATGAATTGTACGTATGATAAAAGTAGTGCTTCATTATTTGGGAGAGTTGATTCATCGAGTTGAATGGAAAATTGGCATGTCTTCAAATAATCGCACAATGATTTTTCAAAGTCTTCAGCCATTTCATTGATTCTTCTTTGCACTGAATTATTGCTCAAAGGAATTTTCCTGATGATATCTGATGCTGGCTTATGAAGCACAGGGTTTATTACTTCTTTTACTGCTGGCAAGATTAATTCCTCACCAATTGTGTATGGTGTTCCCACTTTTGCGATTAATAATGAAATATTAATAGAAGCTTGTAATCCGTCATTATCTTGTTTAGTGGACGATGCAAAAAGTTTTGATATAGTTGGACGTTTAAAATATTTTTCTTCTAGTACTTGAAAATAGGACAAATCTTTATCCTTTTCGTCAGCATGCATTTTAGTCAAATGCTCTTGTAGCCTAGAAGGCTTCATTGCTTCATTTGAAAATACTTTTTGGCAAATCAAGCACATAGGTAATAATTGGTTCATAGGAGACTGAATAAAGCCGTATTTCAAATACTCAATACTGTACTGTTGACATTTCTTCTTAGATTCAGACATAATGAAGTAATAAAATTTGCAACAATATTCACAAAATAAAAGATTTAATTTTCGCTTTGTATGATGTCACTTATCTATCACACTTTTGACTGATGATTGTAATGAAACTTATTCCTAAACACCAAAAATGTACGCTTTTGAAAAAACATTTGTTGCTACTGTTTCGCTTTATTGCTTCTTATGTCAACTCACAGTAGCTCGCGTTTCAAAGGCCCTAGGCTAATTAGGGTGGGTTTAGAAAAATAACAGAAAGAGGCCTAAAAAAATACACATGATGTCACATTTTTGTCATTTGCGTGAAATTCAATAGAAGGTTTTGAAAACTGAAGTGGGAAAATCGAAGAAAACAGTTCTGGCTTCACCTATAGTGAATTTCAGCTGTGTCCATAGAGTAAAAATTATAGAATTTATTAGTTGACCTTTGAACTGGGTCCACTGGACCCTGAGAAGATAAAAATACGGATAAGGAGCCACCGACCCCTAGACCGCCTGAACGCCCCCCCCCAGTTGCTTCTGAACCCACTATTGTCCCCCTAGAAGGCTTCAGCGCCCACTGGGGGTGTTACCACCCACTTTGGGAACCTATGCTCTAAATGTACATATTATTTGTATATTCTCTCTCTCTCTCTCTCTCTCTCTCTCTCTCAGAAATTTGGTTCATACATGTTGAAGGTTTTGAGTTTGTTTTTTTTTATTTATTTATTTTATTTTTATATATAAAAACCCCAAACACGAAAGGTATCAAAGACTATAGTACTTAGTTACCGTGCATGGGATGAAGGAGATGAGGAGGGAAGGGATGCCGGTTATTTTGCTCTGGTGACTAAACATGGGTTTGACCACTTCAAGCCTCCAATAAGCAAAGTGGTGAACTGGATCCTTAGGTTCCATGGTTCATATTGCGAAAGGTTTTCCCATCAGTGAAATTCACAAAAGGACATTCTTAATCAGCTGAAGTTTTCATCACAATAAAGAAGAATACGAACACATTATGCTACAATATTTTAATGTTTATTATATGAAAAGTTAAAGCCTGTTTTAAATTTTTAGGATTTGTTTTCGTTTTTCCTAAATTGTTTAATTAAAATAATTAGCGAACCTACTAAGCAGTGCCTTCTGTATTGCTCCATATTTATTCTCTGCCTGTTTAATTTAATAGTTTTTTAATTTATACATATTGAATTAAATTTTCTGGACATCCTGACAATCCTATGAATTTATATGCACAAACTTGAATGTCTGAACTTGTTAATTCTTTTTCCATATTTTTATTTCTGAGAAATTCAAAAATTGGATGTTCAGAAAAGTTTCAGCATTTATCTGGACAAAAAAATGTCCAGACATGATAAACAATTATCATCTTTGGGAATCGAGGTAATGTTTTTTTTCTTTTTCTTTTATTATTTGTTATTTTTTATTTTAAGCAGATCAGAGGAATCGCTTTTGTAAGGTCATCCAGATGTGTAAATATGGCACTGCGTCAAGGAATGTTACCACAGGCAATTCAGGTCATGAGGGAGGGGTAAATGTAACAGAAAAGTAAATAAGACAATAGACAGTCAAAAAATAAATAGATAATAAAATAAACAGTTTTCCAGAAGTTATTTGAAGTTTACTCTAGAGATCATTGCCATGTAAGTACTTTAATAATAATAAATAGAATTTTCTCCTTCGTTTTCAAACTGTGCACTCACTTTCTGTAGGGGTGGCTATTAAACTTTAGATGGGATATCATTAACCGTACGGTATAACCAAGTTTATCCTGCTATTTCCCTGTATTCCGGAAGGTTTATTGATAGTGAACTAACAAATGATTGGAGACACAGATGTTGGTGTTGTTCTCGTTAGTTAGTTTGTGGTGACCATGCCAATTTAGGTTTAACAGTTAATTAAAAAAAATAATAATAAAAAAATATATATATATATATATACTGTGTGTGTATATATATATATATATATATATATATATATATATATATATATATAAGTTAATAATCAAAAATTAAGAAAATAAAGAAAGAAATAGAAACCACGAACGTAAGTGTTTGCATAAAGCAATATCCAACAACATTTGCAAAAATTAAGATATTTAAATTAGGGAGGTGGGGGGCGGGAATGATTGAAAAAACAAATAAATAACGAAGACATGTGGACATGTGTTTTTGTAGTGGGCGGCACCTAGAATGTCAGTTCATCTCTGCCTCGTATCTCTATGAAGAACAGTACCACTGTAGAAGGGCCAGAAATAAGTAGTGTATGTTTGTGTGTATTATGTGTGTGTTCTGTTGTTGTCTGACCGCTTGGCTACCCAGAATCATCAGTCACCTGGACAGATGATTCTGGGTACTCATCTACACCACGGGAAGGTGGGCCAGTCTCAATGGAGCTCACACTGCCTTAATTTGAGACTCTAACCCACCTGATTGTTGGCAAAAGATGGGCCAGATTCCTCTGGAGGGCCCACTCCAGAGGAGAGAAAAAAAAGGGGGGGGGGATTTCCCGTGGTGTTAAAAAATAATAATAAAATAAATAAATAATAATAAGAAGAAATAAATAAAATAATATAAAATAATAAAATAATATAAAATAAAAAAAATAATTAGGGAATGTTGCTCCCTATCGAGTAGCTCCACCAGACAAAGGAGTAGAATTATTCGTAGCCGTATAACTAATTCTTCTTGTGAAAACATCAAATACAAACTGCCGAAGAGCAACATAAGAATTTTTGTCTCCCACCAGCAAAGTTTCATACCCACGAGAGAGCGTAGAAACTGACGAACGAAGAACATCTCTAAAGTCATTATACAGCGGACATTCAAATAAAATGTGGCTCCAATTTTCATTTTCCCTGCATTGACAAGCTTCCGTCCTAGAAAGACCAAAACGACATAGTTTTTCGTTAAGAGATCCATGTCCCGTTAAGAGGAAGGATGTATATAAGTCCAAAGAGAACCAAACAGGTTTCTGCTTTACACAAAAGGTCACCTCAGGGAAAAAGTCCTAGTAACAGATCCGACAGATGAAGTATCCCAACGTGTCTGCCATAGATTTATCATTTCATTCCACAAACAATTATGTTCTTGCTTAATATCTGAATTAATATTCAGAACCAAACCCATAAATTCAGTTGATAGTTGGTTTTTTAACCTATAACAAAGACCTATGTAAGCTACCTGAAGGTCCAATGGCAATACACCTGCAAGAACCTGTAGTGCAGAAGTTGAAACAGTACGACAAGCTTTTAACATACATAATAATATTGTACGTTGCATAGTAGCCAACTTCAATTGAAATTTAACAGTTCTAAGCCTGTGAAACCATACACCTGCAGCATAAGTAGCCATAGGAAGGAATACGACATTATAATAGATTCTCATGGTACGTAAAAATAACGAAGACAGAAGAGGAAATAGCAGAAGCGTGGTTGGAATATATGATAAAAATTTTTATAAAAAAATTTTGTTATACCGGCGTCTTGATAACCGCAGAGGCCAAAAATGTGAAATATCACTAAAAAAAAAAGGCACAATAAACCAACCACAAAAGAACAATTACCAGTGACTGTTGCGTCCATTCTCTTCAGAGGGCCGCTGGATACAGTGGCCCTCTGAAGAGAACAGCAGCCTTGAATATTTATATACAGTATATATATATATATATATATATATATATATATATATAAAATGGAGGTAAAGGCATGAAGCAAGGTTCCGTGCTCATTATCTACATTATTTTTTACTGATTAACAAGCATTTCAGACTATCCATCCAAAAGTATGTGCAGAAATATAATTTTTGATTTTAATTAAATAAAAGAAACAAATATAAATTTGGTTAAATGGTGATGCTTTTGGGAGCATAGTTAATATTTATTATTTATTTTTTTACTGTTATGTAGTGCTTTTTTTTTTTTTTTTTTTTTTTTTTCAGGCTGTTTGAAAGATAGTGGTTAACCTATTGCCATAAAGTGTTTACTGTAAAAAAGAAAATTCCTGCAATCTAGCCTGCTTCAGTAATTTTGTACATAATGGAACAAATATAAATCTTATTTCTTGGTGTATCTACTAGATTGTTCCATTACACACACACACACACACACACACACACACACACACACACACACACACACACACACACACACACACACACACACACACACACACACACACAGGGTAACTCAGAAATTTTTTTTGGCTGGTGCAGCATAAGCCTCAGGCTTCCTTGCACCATATGGCTGTTAATAATAAAACATGAATGAATGAATGGGATGGACCTGTCCTGTTAATCTTTTTCATATGGCTTGTGACACATTTTCTAAAATGAAATAAATAATATCAAACACAGAACAAAGATTGACAAAATATAATTTCTGAAATAACACGAAAAGCCATGACAAGCATTTTGTGAAATGTTGATCTCTTGTGGGTGGATGGGTGTGGGGGGGATTACATTAATATGATATTTTGTTCACATCTTGTTATTAGGTAATAATTTCTTATATCATGGTTTATTGTCTTTATGTTCCATTTGTGTTAAATATGTCTTTCATTTGTAATGTTTTTAATAAACAATTTTAATGTAATTACTGTTGTTTTACAACATTCCTTGTGAAAAGAATATATATATATATATATATATATATATTATATATATATATATATATATATATATATAGTTATTTCTTTTTGTATTATCATTCTATTGTGGTTTATTCCGTCTTTGTTCATTTTCTTAATTACAGGTATTTTCTACACAACAGTAAAAGCTAGAGATAGAAATAAATTAAGTAAAACTACTATAAAAGCATATTAAAAATAAAATACAACATGAATTATCATATTACAAAAGAATAATATATATATATATATGCAATTGCTTTTGGTTGAGTAAGAAATTATGACATTGTACCCATTTTAGATACATCTGATTTTAAAATTAGCAGTTTAATAGTTAATAGCTGGCAGTGAATGTTAACAAGTTGAACATTGAATAAGAAAGTTACTTATATTTCTCCCTCTCTCTCTCTCTCTGTATAATATGTGTACTGCTGTATATAATGTATATGTATTTTTCAGATGATGAAGCACGCATGGGACAATTATGTACAGTATGCTTGGGGACAAAATGAACTACGCCCCCTCTCAAAACGTGGCCATTCAGCTGGTATTTTTGGAAAGACAGCATTAGGAGCAACTATTGTTGATGGTTTGGATACGCTATATATTATGGGTCTTATGGATGAATACAGGAAAGGTCGAGATTGGGTTGCTGCCAATCTGAATCTTGATCAAGGGGTAAGTTGGCATTGAAATGGCTATGTTTTTATTTTTAATGCATTAGCATATGTCTAAACGTTTTTGTTTGATTTTCATTATAATCATTTACAACAGTTTCAAATCCTGATATATATATATATATATATATATATATATATATATATATATAAAGGAAAAAAAATTATATAAAATATGAATACAGATTGAATTTGTATTCATATTTTAGAAATACTGCTACTTTAAGAAAAGGCACTTGTTATAATAATTCAGATTTCATATGATTAGGAGCCTTTTATTGATTGTTTATGATATTTTTAATCTCTAAAAAGAAAAAAAAAGTGAAACAACTAAAGTAATAGGATAATTAGAATATTAGAAGGCTGAATCTCATCATTCAAAAGTTAACCTTTTGTGGTTTTTGCTACTGCTTTTTTGCATAGGTTATTTATCATGTTATCAAAGATTTGTTATAAATAAGGAAGTTTCTTTTTGATCTGTACTAATAATCAACGCAATTACATTGTAATTGCTATAAGGGTGGCTTAATATTAATAAGAGAAAATTGCTACAAGGAAGCCAGGCTTATTCTACATCGAACTTAATAAAAGAAAAAATATATTCCCATTATTTAATTGACCAAAGCCTTTCAGAGCCTTAAATATCTCAATAAAGTTGCAACACTGAAGTCTCCATCACTGTACAGGAATGATTCTTTATATCGATAACTGATCTTGTTGTGCTTTGTTGCACCTTTTCCAGCAGATCCACATCCTTCATAAAATGAGGTTTCCAAACCTGTACTGCATTCAGAATGTAGCCTAATGAAGGCTTTATAGAGTGGAATAATTATCTTTTTGTTTACTAATAAAATTCCTATATGTCATAGAAAAAATACAATGTGCTATTCTGACATTTTGTGTATACTGTTGAAGAAACTTTATTTGAATTGCAGTTGCTCCCAAGTTTTTACATTAGCAGTTACCTTAATTGTTGCTTCTTGATTAGACCGGGGTTCCAGCCCATCACCACCAAATACGGAGTATGCGGAAAGGTCAAGGAATGACCACCGCATATCCCGGAGCAATATGGCCTTAGTTGCTAATGCTCCTAAAAATCAAATAACAAACAAACAACTTAATTGTTGCTTCTCAAGTAATAAGAATATCTGGGATTACTGTCACACAAATAAAGAAACCTTACATTTCCAGATATACTTTCACTGCCATTTTTTCAGAACTGAATGATTTAGTATTAGCATTAGCCATATAGTGCAAGGAAGCCACAGGCTTTTTGCTACAAAAAAAAAAGTCAGTCTCAGCTACCTGCAGAGGCAAGTAGGGGATTTTTTGGTAAGGGATTTTCTTACCAAAAAAGGCTTAAGTTTTGCAAATAAAAGCGGCTGAGACTAGCCATCTGCGAGGTGTATAGGGTTCAGCATGCTGACTTCTGATGGGATTCTTCCGCTTGCTCAGATTATGAACCTGCGGGGGCATAAATTCAGATTGAGGAAAGACAGTTGTAGAATAGATGTGCGGAAATTTGCCTTTAACTAGCGGGTGGTTAATTGCTGGAACAGACTTCCATCTGTCGTTGTGAAGTTGATAGCTGAAATTAATTCAAAGAAGAATTGGACAATCTTTTAGAGGAAATGGTTGTGTGAAATGGATTTTTTTTTTTTTGGCTGATGTTACATAAGCTCATATGCTTGCTTTCTTGTATCACATGCGTCTGTTACTACTACAACAACAATGAAACAGGACTTTTTTTATAATTTGACCTCTGACAATACATTTAATTTCAAAGGGGAAAAATGTGTTGGTGAAAAAAATCCAAAGGTTTGCTTGGCAGTGCTCGTATGTGC
This sequence comes from Mastigoproctus giganteus, assembly GCF_048544385.1. NCBI lineage: Eukaryota > Metazoa > Arthropoda > Arachnida > Uropygi > Thelyphonidae > Mastigoproctus > Mastigoproctus giganteus. The sequence continues at coordinate 16,717,192 of NC_143582.1, forward strand.
AAATATGACAGGAAAGGATCAAAAAAAAAAGCTGTTTGTTATTTGAAAATTGTTAAAACCTCAGCTTTTCAGAAATGTAAAGAAACTTTCTGTGGATAACACTGCAAACAAGAAAGCTTGGATGACTCCGGATATTTTTTGGGAATACATAAACGATTGGAATAAGGAGCTATTCAAAAAGAAGAAAAATATTTTGTTAATTGCTAACTGTCCTGCATATCCCCAGATTCAGAATTTGTCCAACATTAAGGTAATGTTTCTGCCTCCCAATGCGACATCAATTTTACAACCAATGGACATAGGTGTAATCAAGAGTTTGAAAGGATTTTATAAAAGAATTTTGGTTCTACATCTGATCAGTCAAAGAGAACAGAAACTTACCAAGTCCATATCTATATTGGATTCTATACATTTATTGAATAATGTGTGAAACAATGCTACTTTGACAATAATATCGAATTGCTTCAAGAAATCGAAATCAAATTCAAATGAAATTTCAATTGTAGATGAAGAAGATGGAAACGAAGAAAATAACTTACCATTATCTGAATGGTTGCTATGTAACAACGTTGTAGGTTGCTTAATACAGATAACATCGATGAATTTGTACGAGTCAATGACAACTTATTAACTAGTGGTCTTCCTACAGAAAGTGACATTGTAGATGCTGTGCTCAACAAAGATGATAACGACAGTGGTAAAGACGATGATTTTGATGATGATATGATGACAATTGAAAGTGAATCAAAATCAGTGCTGACAATCTCACAAACTCAAGGTGCAATGGACACAGTCAATTTTTTTGAAGGAACTGAGGCAAGTAATGAGACTTAACGCATTGAGTGTTTTAAGGGGGAAATATCAAAGTTTAATCTTTAAAACAAACACAAATTTTAAGATTCATAAATAAAGACTAATTGAAATCGTGTTTATTATTAAATAGTATTGCTTTTAATTACAGAGAAATAAATTGTGTTTAGTATTAAGTGTATGGTTTTAAAATTACAGACAAATAAACTGTGTTTCATATTTAAGTGTATTGTAGTTTATATAAGCATTAATACAAATAATATGTAGGTATATACTTATTATTTTTTTCTCTCCAATATTTCTTTTGTTTTTTGAATCTATCTTTTTATCAAGTTATTGAAAATTTAAAAAAATAGGAGGTAGGTTTAACTCATCACTGATATAAAGTGTTCATTGTTTAACTGCCCCAGGGGTTTCCCATCTCCACTATCACTGATATAGCAAGTAATGGTTATAACGAGGAAATTTTGTCAGTCCTTTTATGCTCGTTATAACTAAGTTCGACTGTATATATGAGTAATATGGAAAGAAATTTAATAAATTGTAACAAACTGTAACTAATACTTATGGGCCAATGTACTTGCTAGAGCAATTATGCATTACGACCATAATGTACATAAAATATTTTGTATAATATTGAAGATAATAATATAGAAGATAATTCAAGCAGACAATACCAAACTGGATTTAAAGAAACGTAAGAGATATATATATATATATATATATATATATATATATATATATACAGTAAACCCCCGCTATTCGCGGTTTCCCGTATTCGCGGTCGCTGATTTAACGTAAAATGAAACCTAAAAAAAATGCGAATTTTAAATGCCGTGAACATTTTCCACCATAAAAAAAACATGGGCATGACTAAAATTATCTTTCCCGGTCAAAACAGCGCTCAGTGGGTGGGGGGAGAGGAGTGACAAAATTGCGAGCGTGGATGTTTCTTGCTAATCCTTGTTTGGTATGTGTTATGCGCTTGCCATGGAAGGTTTCGTTGTTTGTTTTTAATTTATATGCTTTTAAAATTGAATAAATTTATAAATTGATATGCTTACAAAATTGATAAATCTACCATTTTGCAGTGTAAAACAGACTTTTTTGAGTGTGTTAACAGAAGAAAGTGACTTTATTGTGGACAAGTTCTTTCTAACCCATACAAAAATATGGCTACGAATAACAAGGGAAATGTGAATGTGAAATTATCAAAGAAGGTGATGACATTAGTGAATAAAATTGAGTTATTAGACAAAATTTCTAATGGTGAAAGTGTCTTCTCAGTGGCAAAACATTATAAAATCAATGAGTCAACGGTACAATCAATCAAGAAATCGGAAGAAAAAATCCGCCATAGTGTCCATGAAAACGCGCTAATTGCTTCAAAAATTTGTTCTGTAACTCATGATGTTAAATTAGAAAAATGGAAAAGTTTTAAATCTGTGGATAGAAGACCGAACTCAAAATAATATTCCGTTAAGTTCACTCATCATTCGTGAAAAAGCAAAACTCCTTTATCAACACTTTAGCGAAACTGGTGATAGCACTGGTGGGTTTTTTAGCTAGCAAAGACGCTGGTTCAAAAGATTTGTTTGAAATTTCTAATAAATATTACATTTAATATTAAACTGTTTCTTATTTTCATTTCGATGCCATATACTTGCATTTCACTATGTACTGTCTATGTACATAGTCATATTATGAAGGTACCTATAATACATACATAGACAAAGTTTTAGACTAGTTTTTCTTATATATTTCATACTTTGGAACGGAACCCCTTTATTACTATAGGAGCCATAACTCAGTATTCGTGTTTTCGGTATTCGCGGCATTTCTCAGGAACGTAACTCCCGCGAATAGCGGGGGTTTACTGTATATATATATATATATATATAAAGCTTATCATTATCTACCCACAATCTAGATGACTTCAACTTGGGCCAACCACCCAGATTGAAGGCAAAGAACGACAAGGAGGAGTTCTCTGTTTCTGTAATGATCAATATCTGCTAGGATATATAAAAATTCAGAGATTAAGTAATTTGAATCTAAACCAATTAAAGATAGTTAAAAAATTTTTAGAATCAAAAGAAAGATAGTATAAATGTAAGCATGTATTGAACATTGTTGACCCGACAGAGAACGTAATTTAATAATTAAAATAAGAATAAATGTAAAGTATAAGGCATATCTACCATATCCAGGACATAATGTAACAATTAGTCATCATGAAATAATAATCCCTCTAGTGAGTATATATGTGGTGACCCCTATGTGATGGATATGGTAAATTAATTAATTAATTAATTAAAATTAAGTTAACGCAAAGAGAAAAAAGCAGATAGTAAGAAGAATAAAAACTAATAGAGTAGGAATAATAGAACCTGAACTCCATAAAGACGAAAATATAGTAGTACAAATAAGAAATAGTTTCTCCTACATCCTCAGATTACCCTAATAATTTTGGAGAAATGAGAACAAAGAGTGTAGGACAGCTTAAAGACAATACAAGATATAAGTTATAGCTCGGGTATGCCTGGGATCACAAACCTGTTCCTGTAGTAGTACCCTGAGCTGAATTTGCATGTCACCTTAGCGTGAACTTGAGTATATACAGTGTGATTATAAAATAAGATAAGATAAAATAACATAAAATAAAATAAAATAAATGATACACTATAATTTGCAGGCCATTGGGTACAAGTTTTCTAAGCCATAAGACACCAAGAAAGCAAAGCGTATCCTATGTACATAATATACATGGCTCTAAATCCATAATTATGGTAATTATATTGAAGCAGTGGGTTTAGAAAATAAATTTTTGAAATTAATTATATTTATCGCCTTCCTGAAGTAGTATTTTAGGTAAGCGATAGGGAAATTATTATTTATAAACTTATTGTACAATGCTATTATGTTTGCTGCACAGGTTGTGTTTTTATTGCAAATAGAAGCAATCCTCAGGCATTGGGATAAAATGATATTAGCATGCACTGATTTTGATATATTAGATCTCCAGTTTGTAAGGCTGACTACATTGAAATTAAATGCATCTATTTTATTATATACGTTTACATCTATATTTCTGTACGAAGATCCAGGTAATTTGCTATAGTATCAGAACTATTAGTTTTTTCCAATACAAGTTCTTCTGGGTATAATCTGCTGTAATCCTGAATGAAATTCGGACAATTAAACGCACATAAATCATCTACGTATCTGAACATAAGTACAGTAGGTTATCTTGAAATATTCTTTCTGTAGAATGTAGATAGAAGTTTGCAATTATGCAGGATGCTGGACTTCCTGTAGGGGTGCCATTCACTTGTAGGTATAACGAAGTTCCGTCATATACGTAATTATTAAAAATACATAAATTTATTAGAGTATCCCAGTAGGTTAAATCAAACTTTATAGCATTTTTATGTTCCAAATATAGTTTTTGGAGAACATCTTTTAAATTGTCGAGATTGATACTAGTGAATAAACGGATAAAGTCAAATGTTTGTATTTGCTGAATATTGTTATTTTTTATTGCATTTATAATTGGTAAGTTGTTATTTATTATAATAGTTTTATTTACATTATTTAATATAGTTTTAAGTAACTTTTCTAACGTTTTACTTGGAATTCTAGCATAACTATCTCTACATGATGTTATGAATCTAAATGCAATAGGTGATTTATGAAATTTAGGTATACCATATATAAACGGATATTTTAGGTTATTGTACTTTAACTTTAATTTTTTATGCAATGCTATTAGTTTTTTTTGATTATTACATTAGGGGACGATGCTATGTATTTGTATGTGCTACTGGACTGCAGTTCATTTTTAATAATTTCTATGTAATATGACTTACATATAATTGCAAGCAGCTTTGTCAACCGGAGTAATTACAAAATGTTTGTGTATTTCTTTGAGCTGCTTATTTATTAATTTTGTATTATTTAGATTATCCAGTCTGAATTTCAATTGATTATATTTGTTAAATACGATATTTAGCATTGTGAACAGCCACATGTGGTATACCTCAACTGGTATGTTATATTTGTATGCAGATCTTATGCAGTATTTTAATAAATCTAGATATAACAGTTTTTTAAAAAGTTGATTTAATAGGTAGATTAGGTCGAAACTTAAAACCGAGCAATAAAATATCTCTAAGCTCGGGATATGGGATTATATCTAAATCGCCGGTTATAATGTGGTAATGATTAGGATATATGTATATAAGAAATGAAGGCTTGTGGCAAACACATATATCCTGTCCAATGTTAATATTGTGAAGGTTTGTAGCTATTATTTTATAGTTACATGCTTTAAGATCAAATGGTTTAGCATATCTAAATCTGATATTAATATGTAAGTTATTAATAGGTAGCAGGTTGTTATGTAAGTTAATAGTTCTATGTATATCCAAATTATCCCTGCGTAGCACACGCTTCTTGATTAGACTGGGGTTCGAGCCCATCACCACCAAATACGGAGGATGCGGAAAGGTCAGGAATGACCACCGCATATTCACGGAGCAATATGGCCTTAGTTGCTAATGCTCCTAAAAACCAAATAACAGCAACAACAATCCAAATTATCCATCATTTTATTTTGAAAATATAAGACAAGGACAGAGTTTTCTGGTTGCTTGTTAATATTCAAAATATTAATTCTGAATTTAACAATGTCTAGTATAATGTTACAAAGGTGACAAGATCCAAAGACATAATTATTAGTTTTCCTGCTTAGGGCTTTGAGCGCACTAAGTTTAATGCTGAAGAGTGTATTATGTATTTTAACAATGTTTATGGATCAGTGTCCCAAATTTTAAATAAATCTATGAAATCCCCTAGCTCTTCTCGGTCGCTCTTAAATGTTTTAGAATTACTATATTTTCTTTTGCATTTAGATTTATGTAGTTTAGCAATTTGAAACATTATAAACACAAATATCTTTCAAAGTCATGTATTTTTGATTAAATCTGTTATTCAGTCCATATGGATATAGTGTTTTATATTGTAACATGCTAATTTCTTCTTGCAGTAATTTTTCATTTGTGTTAATAATTACGTTAAGTATTGAAATGAAAATATCAAAAGTATGTTTTTGGAAATGTCTAAATTCAATATCATGTTCAAGATTACCTGTTTTCTTACTAGACTTGTTATTGTAAGTATTAATGTCTGAACGATGTAAATTCATTGTGATATGTAAATTGTTACTGGTTTGACCAATATATTTACATTGCAAGTACTACAAGTGATCATATATATAACATTATTCATTTTGCAACATATTTGTGCATTTATATTAATTGTAGCATGATTTGGATGCATATAAGGACAAGTAAGACATAATTTGTTATTACAACGTTGAAATTTAAGAAATGGATCTCGGATGTTAGAGCCAGAAGCATTATATGCTAGATTGTTCTGTGAAGTGTGTGCTATTTGTGTATGTGTCAGTGTATTAACATAGTTTTTTTTTTTTTTATGAAAACCCCAAACACGAAAGGTATCAAAACCTATAGTACTTAGTACCGTGCATGGGTTGAAGGAGAAGTATGGGGGAAGGGGGATGCCGGAAACTTTGCTTTAGAGACTAAACATGGGTTTCACCACTTCAAGTCTCCAATAAGCAAAGTGGTGGTATTTCACCGGTTGATAGGAGCACTATCCAGAGAGGCGCCTCCATAGCCACACACTGCTGCTCCTGCCCAGGTGGGCAGGAGCAGCAGTGTGTAACACACGATTCTTGATTAGACCGGGGCTCGAGCCCGTGACTACCAAATACGGAGAATGCTGAAAGGTCAGAAAATGACCACTGCATATCCACGGAGCAATATGGCCTTAGTTGCTAATGCTCCTGAAAACCCAACAATAACAACTATCCAGAGCAGAAATAGTCTCCTCGGTCAAATTTAGTCTATTCTGCCAATGTAGCATGTTTTTATAAGAGTTTCTAAGTTGAATATTTAATAAGAACAAAGTTAATGTCAATTGTTAATATATAAACAGCCCAAATGCGTATTCATAAAATCCATGAAGGTATAAATTAAGAAATAAGAAATAGCGTATGTTATAGAATAAGCTATCTTAGGTAGAACCTGAGCAAAGCGTATGTATATATTTATGTGAGTAATATGAAAAGAAAGTTAATAAAATGTAATAATTTTTTATTCTTCTTACTATCAGCTTGTTTCTCTTTGCTTTAACTTAATTTTAATTAATTAATTAATTAATTAATTATTTTTACCATATCCATTACTAGAGGGATTATTATTTCATGACGACTAGTTAGCCGGGTGGGTAAAGTGCCTGCCTGGCAACCCAAAGATCGCGGGTTCGAATCCTGCCTCGGGCTTGGATCAAAGTACTGCAAAAAATCTTGGGAGGTGCACTATGGCCACAGAAGCTGATGCACCAACAACTACCAAAAAAAAAAAAAACAAAAAAAAACAAAAAAAAACCGCCTAGTTACATTATGACCTGGATATGGTAGATATGCCTTATACTTTACATTTATTCTTATTTTAATTATTAAATTACGTTCTCTGTTGGGTCAACGATGTTCAATATATGCTTACATTTATACTATCTTTCTTTTGATTCTAAAAAATTTATTTAACTACCTTTAATTGGTTTAGATTCAAATTACTTAATCTCTGAATTTTTATATATCCTAGCAGATATATCATTACAGAAACAGAGAACTCTTTGTTGTTTTTTGCCTTCAGTCTGGGTGGTTGGCCCAAGTTGAAGTCATCTAGATTGTGGGTAGACAATGATAAGTTTTTTGTATATATATATATATATATATATATATATATATATATATATATATAATGTGATGTAAAAGTTAGGCAAAAGTAATAATAAATAAATATGAATATGAAGCTATCATTAGAGGCAGCAAATGCACATCCTCCACATGAAGCCCAATTATATCTGATAATTAAAATAAATATGATATTTAAAATAAAAAACATCAGCCAGTAGTACGGCAAAAATGCAGAGCGAAAAGAAACGCAAAATAATATAAAATAAACAAACAGGGAAGGGAAAGTAGAGATAATAAGACAAAAAGGTAGTCGATAATCCCCTGTATAATTTAGTCATTAAACCCAATTAATAAAAACAATGTAAATTTAAAATAATGCCAATTATATATAATTTAGCGGTACCCCCCTTGAAGGTACCAGTTCCAAAAGACGTGAAATATCACCAAAAAGGGGTTAAAGAAACTACAAAAACTAAAATATCAAAATAATAGACTGACCATTATGCCCCATATCGACAGAGGACCACGAGGCCAATAATGGTCATGGAATCGCTGCATTTCAATCGTCATACAAATCATCGCAAAGGCGGAAATATCGAAGAACCAAACCACCCTACCATTCTCCGATAGATCAACCAATGCAGAGGATTTGCATGGCGGTGGTCCTTATGCAGCGAGAAATAATCTATAGAACAGACAGCACTCTTGATCAGAGCCACACCACTGACATAATGCAAGCTTAACCAGCTTATATAATAGAAAGGAAAAGAATATTTTATTTTATATTGCACTCTTGATCAGAGCACTCAGAGATCAGAGATATACAGCACTCTTGATCAGAGCCACACCACTGACATAATGCAAGCTTAACCAGCTTATATAATAGAAAGGAAAAGAAAATTTTATTGTATATATATATATATATATATATATATATATATATATACAATAAAATAAATAATTTTAATACAATAAAATATTAAAATATAAACATTTATATTTTAATATTTTTAATATATAATAATCTTTATTTTATTTCCAAATAATCGACTATATTGATAGGTCAGTACATATTCAAATACTCCTTGTTATAACATGTATTTGATAGTATATAACAGAGCTATGATGCTCAATACGTTCTATGTTGATATCAATATTTGTAGAAGAATAAGAGACATTTATCTCAATATGATATATAGAACACTTCTGTATGATACACTCCAGAAATTAAAATGAATAAAAGATTAATGCAAAATGATTACAGTAAAAATCAATTGAAAACAATTCAAAAAATTGATTTATAAAGTTTAACGTAAATTTAAAAAAACAAATTTCCTTCCTCAAGGAAAGATTTCCTTGAGGAAATTTTCCTCAAATTTCCTTCCTCATATGTATGTACCTCTGATATACTGAATTGCTGCAGTATATTCAGTTCACTTATTTTTGTGTGTGAGTGAATCATTGAATATATTTAAAAGAAAGCAGAAAAAAAAAAAAGTCTAACTTAAGTTTTTTCAACTTGTGTGTATTAGAAAACTCAAAACTGGATAATAGTAAGAAATTAAGTACTTCTGTGCAGATTGTAATCTGCTTTGTGTGACATAAGCACTGGGAAAGGAAAAATGAGAGTAGGTGTGTGTTAGAGGCCTAATTAATCTGATGAGTATAATTGGCAATTTCACAGAGAAATAGTGGGCAAGTAAATAAGAGTGTCTTATAATGGGGGATTTTAGTTTTCCAGAGATTGACTGGAATTTGTGGGTTGGTCACTCACACATTAGCAAGGCTTTTGTGGATTTATTGGTTGATTGTTTTAGCATTAACATTAGGATTAACATTTTAATATTAACATTAGTAGAGGCATACAATGCAAGAAAGCAAGCTTATGCAGCATCAGCCAACCCCCATTTTCACCCCTCCGTTCGTTCCAGATACCTGCCCACAGCCTTAAATTTATTTAGGCTATCAACTTCCACAGCAAAAGATGGAAGTCTGTTCCACCAATCAACTTCCCGCTGGCTAAAGGCAAACTTCCACACATCTATCCTACAACTGTCTTTCCTGAATTTGAATTTATGCCCTCTCAGGTGATTATTCTGAGCTAGAGGAAGAATCCCATCAGCATTGAGCATGCTCAAACCATTCAAGGCTTTATACACCTCTATCAGATCACCTCGCCGGTGCCTAGTCTCCAGACACTGTAATTTGCAAAACTTAAGCCTTTCTTCGTAAGAGCACCCCTTTGTTCCATTCACTAATCTTGTTGCCCTTCTCTGTACTCGTTCCAGCAGCTCTACATCCTTCTTGAAATGAGGCCTCCAGACCTGAGAAAGGGACTTGGGAGTGGTTGTGCATCCTTCTTGAAATGAGGCCTCCAGACCTGTATACAGTACTCTAGGTGTGGCCTGACCATTGCCTTATACAAGGGAATAATCACCTCCTTATCCCTGCTAGAAAAATTCCTGTATATCATTGACAATACTCCATGAGCTACTCTTGCAGTTCAACCACCCCCACGTCCCTTTCGTTCTCTACCACTGGCAGTGTAGTACCACAGAGTTGATACGTTGCTCTGGGGTTGCTGTTTCCCATGTGTAGTACTTTACATTTGTCAATGTTAAACTTCATTTGCCACCTCTCAGCCCATCTGCTCAACCTTTCCAGATCCTGTTGCAGCAGCATAGTATCAGTAGTGTCCTTGACAATCCTGCCAACCTTTGTATCGTCTGCAAACTTGGACATTAAGCTTGATATACCATCATCAATATCATTTATAAATACAGAAAAGAATAATGGACCCAACACTGAGCCCTGAGGGACTCCACTAATAACATTAGTCCACGATGAGCAGTGTCCATTGATTACCACTCTGTCTTCTCCCCCTTACCCACCCCTTTATCCAAAGCAGCAATTTGCCTCCAACGTCACACTGCTCCAATTTGTGTAGCAGTCTTCCATGTGCAACAGTATCAAAAGCCTTTCGAAGATCCAAGTATATAATATCAAAGCTATTCCCTGCATCCAGTTGTTTTGTAACTGCATCATAGTATCCAATCAAATTGGTCAGGCAAGACTTCCCCTTAACAAAACCATGCTGTGTCCGAGCTATAACTGAAGTCTTGTCTAGATGATCCTGCACTGCTTCTTTAACCAGTGCCTCCATTAATTTTCCTGGAACAGAAGTTAAGCTCACAGGTCTATAATTATTTGTGTCAGCCTTTGATCCTCCTTTGTGAATTGGGGTCACATTTGCACATTTCCAGTCTATGGGTACCTCCCCTGAGTCCAATGAAGCTCTCATAATTATGGCTAAGGGTTTGCTTACTTCCTTTGCTGCCTCCTTTAATATAACTGGATAGATCCCATCCACCCCGGGTGCCTTTCTTGTGTTTATCTTCAACAATTTCTCCTCCACTTTACTCCCATTTATTTCAAGATTCTGTAGCTTACTGCTAGAGTTGAATACACCTCTGGCATTCCCCTCGCTGAATAACTCCTCATGTGTGAATGTCGATGCTAAATATTCATTGGTTGTTAGCTACCTGAGCAGGATCATCAACAGTTGACCCATCAATATCAAGTGGACCAATCTGATTCATCCCCTTCCTTCTAGAGTTTACATAAGTAAAGAACTCTTTGCTGTTTTTCTTTGCATCCCTTGCCAAAGATTTCTCGTAATCTGCCTTCGCCTGCCTAACCTCCTTTGTAACTTGGTTGCATATCAACTTGTATCTATCATAGGCTTCTGTGTCCTGTGTTAATTTGTAAGTATCCCATGCATTTTTCTTCTCTGCCATATGCCTCATTAGTTCATCTGGCATCCATTTAGGCCTAAACCTTGAACAATATTTCTTAATTGGTATGTAAAGCCTAGTAGCTTCCAAGATACGTTCTTTGAATGCTTCCCATTTTGAATTTGCTGTTGGTAACATCATCAGTTGGTCCCACTGTATAGAATTTAAATACTGTCTCAGTCCATCGTAGTCGCCTTTACGGAAGCAATAACCCTTCCTTTTACCCCTAATGGTAGTTACCTCTTTGAGTAAATCCCATTTCAGCACACTGTGATCACTGCCACCTAGTGGTTCATTTATCTGCAGATTCTTAATGCATGAAGAATCACTGCTGATAATCAAATCAAGAGTATTACTCCCTCTAGTTGCCTCCCGAACATGCTGATGTAGAAAACAATCATCCAATAAATCCACATAAGCCCTGCTAGTGTGTAAGCGACCAGCCCCAAATTCCAGTCAATATCTGGGAAATTAAAATCTCCCATTATAAGACTCTCTGATTTACTGGCCCACTCTATTTCCCTGTACAGTTTCTTATTATACTCATCAGAGTCATTAGGCCTATAGCACACTCCTACTCTCAATTTTGATCTCCCAATGCTTATGTCACACCAAACTGACTCAACACTGCATTGTCCAGCGATGTCGACTGGCTTCACTTCCTTGGTTTTTATGTGTTTCTTAACTAATAGCATAACCCCTCCCCCCTTCCTATCCTGTCTATCCTTTCTGTAGACGTTGTATTCCCCAAATTCCAGTTCTGTATCCCTTATATCTGTGTGACACCACGTCTCTGATATCCCAACAATATCTGCCTTTGATGTTTTGAGCAATACCTCAAATTCATCAAATTTGTTTACTAAACTCCTAGCATTGGTGTACACGCAAGTATACCTGCACCTGTTTCTATTCTTAGCTACCCTAACACAACCCATGTGTTTACTTGTACCGCAATGGCTCCCAGCAGTCTCTGAAATATCATGCATCTTGTTTTTCAGGCTTCTGCTCATTCTAATAGAAGCAGTGCAAGAATCTCTTTCACCTCTGCCAGTGGCTACTGTCAATCTATTGGTCTTTGTCTCCCCTCAAGCTAGCAGTTTTCCGACCCATCTAACACTGCCTCGATAGCATCAGCAAATATTCTTGCACCCTTTCTATTTAAGTGTATCCCATCCCTGTAGAAGCAATCTCTCCTGTTAACAAGTACAGTCCAGGCTGAAAAAAATTCTACCCCTTGAGCCTTGCACAATCTTTCCAGGGCCGAATTGATCGACAAGGCTCTCATCATATACTCCCTCCTATTGTGTCTGGGCAGAATTGCAGACACTTTCAAATTCAACCCTAATTCACTTTTGTTCAACAGTGACCTGTACTTGTTAAGTAATTCTGCCGGTCTCCTACTCTTAATATCATTAGTGCCAACGTGTAGTCATTAGTGCCAACGTGTACAAGGGTATAATCACATCCTTATCCCTGCTAGAAAAATTCCTGAATATCATTAACAAGACACCATGAGCTACTCTTGCAGACCATCTGCACTGCTCAGAAAACTTCATATCTGCCTGCACAATTACCCCCAGGTCCTTTTAATTCTCTACCACAGTCAGTGTGGTACCACAGAGTTGATACGTTACCCTGGGGTTACTGCTTCCCATGTGTAGTACTTTACATTTGTCAATGTTAAACTTCATTTTCCACCTCTCAGCCCATCTGCTCTAGTTTTCTAGATCCTGTTGCAGCAGCATACTGTCATTAGTGTCATTAACAACCCTGCCAACCTTCGTATCGTCTGCGAACTTGGACATTAAGCCTGATATACCATCATCAAGATCATTTATAAATACAAAAAACAACAATGGACCCAACACTGAACCCTGATGTACTCCACTAATAACATTAGTCCACGAAGAGCAGTAGACTCACATACTAGCAAGTCTTTTTGTGGATTTATTGGATGATTGTTTTCTACAGCAGCATGTTCAGAAGGCAACTAGAGGCAGTAATACTCTTGATTTCATAATTATAAGTAGTGATTCTTCATGCATTATGAATCGGCAGATAAAAGAACCACTAGATGTCAGTGCTTACAGTGTGCTGAAATGGGATTTACTGAGAGGTAACTAGCATCAGGGGTAAAGGGAAGGGTTTTTCCTTTCGTAAAGGTGACTACAGTGGTCTGAGACAGTATTTAAATTCTATAAGGTGGGCCTAACAGAAAATTCTAAATGGGAAGCATTCAAAGAAATAATCTTGGGAGCTACTAGGCTTTTCATATCAACTAAGAAATATTGTTCAAGATTTAGGCCTAAATGGATGTCAGATGAACTAATTAGATATATGGCAGAGAAGAAAAATGCATTGGATACATATAAATTAACATGTGACACAGAAGCCTATGATAGATATAAGCTGGTCTGTAACCAAGTCACAAAGGAGGTTAGGCAGGCAAAGGCAGATTATAAGAAATCTTGGCAAAGGATGCAAAGAAAAACAGCAAAGAGTTCTTTACTTATGTAAACTCTAGAAGGAAGGGGATGAAACAGATTGGTCCACTTGATATTGATAGTTCAACTGTTGATGATCCTGCTCAGGTAACTAACAAACTAAATGAATATTTTGCATCTGCACTCACACATGAGGATAACTATTCAGGGTGGGGAATGCCAGAGGTGTATTCAACTCTGGCAGTAAGCTAGATAATGTTGAAATAACTGAGAGTAAAGTGGAGGAGAAGTCGCTGAGGATAAACACAAGAAAGGCACCTGGGGTGGATGGGATCTATCCAGTTATATTAAAGGAGGCAGCAAAGGAAGTAAGCAAACCCTTAGCCATAATTATGAGAGCTTCCTTGGACTCAGGGGAGGTACCCATAGACTGGAGATGTGCAAATGTGACGCCAATTCACAAAGGAAGATCAAAGGCTGACACAAGTAATTATAGACCTGTGAGTTTAACTTCTGTTCCAGAAAAATTAATGGAGGCACTGGTTTAAGAAGCACTGCAGGATCGTCTAGACAAGACTTCAGTTGTAGCTCGGACACAGCATGGTTTTGTTAAGGGAAGTCTTTGCCTGACCAATTTGATTGGATACTATGATGTAGTCACAAAGGAACTGGATGCAAAGAATAATTTTTATATATATTTGGATCTTAGAAAGGCTTTTGATACTATTGCACATGGATGACTGCTGCAAAAATTGGAACAGTATGGCATTGGAGGCAAATTGCCACTATGGATAAAGGGATGGTTGAGTGGGAGAAGACTGAGAGTGGTAATCAATGGACACTGCTCTTCGTGGACTAATGTTATTAGTGGAGTCTCCCAGGGTTCAGTGTTGGGTCCATTGTTGTTTTCTATATTCATTAATGATATTGATGATGGTATATCAGGCTTAATATCCAAGTTTACAGACAATACGAAGGTCGACAGGGTTGTTAATGACACTAATGACAGTACGCTACTGCTGCAACAGGATCTAGAAAAGTTGAGCAAATGGGCTGAGAGGTGGCAACTGAAGTTTAACATTGACTGCATATGGGAAGCAGTAACCCCAAAGTAACGTATCAACTGTGTTGTACTATACTGACAGTGGTAGAGAGTGAAAAGGATCTGAGGGTAATTGTGCAGGCATATATAAAGTTTTCTGACAGTGCAGACGGTCTGCAAGAGTAGCTCATGGTGTCTTGTCAATTAAATACAGCAATTTTTCTAGCAGGGATAAGGAGGTGATTATCCCCTTGTATAAGGCAATGGTCAGGCCACACCTTGAGTACTGTATACAGGTCTGGAGCAGTGTTGCCAACTCTTAATAATATTTCCCGCTAGCCGCATACTCAAAATCCGCTATTTTTAGCACTTGACCCGCCAAATTTTTTAAATTTTCATTTGTTTGTACTTTGTAGTGAATAAAAACAAACAAATAGTACATATAAATAGTTATTTATTTTTCTGTTTTTAATATAAAATCAATATCTAAAAATCTAAATTTCGAAATTCAAACAGCCTCATCATATGCTTCTTGTGGACCTATTTTGCGAAGCACTTCTTCAGGTAAAACATAATTTTTACAACACTTTTCAACTCTTTTGAGCCCGTATCGTACTGATAAGATTGCATTAACCGTGCCAACACTCATTCTGTTGCGTGTTTTGTTTTTTACTAGATTTAAGTTGCTGAATATTCTTTCCACATCTGCATTGGATAATGGCAAAATTAAAATACCCAATGCAAATTCGCTAATTTCTTTAAATGGATTTTTACCGCTTGCATCTCGATATTTCGAAACTTCTGACCAAAACTTCATTGTATTGTTGATGTTTTCCCATTTAACGAGAGTAATGTTTATATACTGTTGCTCAATTTTTTCAATTTCTACTTCAGACAATTTTAAATTTTGTAATAAATTTATCAGTGGTTCTTTTTGTTGCTTTAATATATTGTTAATTGAGATTAATGACATTTTTTCTAATTCTTTTATGTTGTCCGGAAGGCGTTGTTTTAATTGTTGACACAAATCAAGAAATTACGGCATCTCTCTCTCTCTCTCTCTCTCTCTCTCTCTCTCTCTCTCTTATTGCCATTTCATCTGTTGTTGTTGTGATAAGTTTATTCATTATTAATTCATTTATTTTTCTTTCAAATTGGTAACCTAAATATGGCTTAGGGTCTAAATAATTATTAATGTCCTCTTCTATCCTTTCAATATATGTATTTGGTAAAACCATTTTATTGGCAATCATCGACAATAGCATGTTTAAATCATGTAGTAATAATGTAGGCTCGGCAGTATTTGATTCAAAAGATTTGTTTACTCTTTGTACTTCAGATAAGATAGGTTTTAAAATAAAAGATATGCTAAATTACTTTCATCTTTGAACATTGAATAAAGAAGTTCTGCAGTATAACATTTGTCAGTCAAACGAGTTATTTCAAAATGGGCTTTTAATTCAATATACTGTTCTAAAATTCTTGTTATAGCAACTTCAATGGATAACCACCTTGTTTGACACGAATGCACTATCTTTTTCAGATCTGCACCATCGTTTATGGCCCTGTATAAATATTTGAATTGATTTCGTCGGCTGGTGGATTTACTAAACGCACGATTTTGCATTGCACGAGAGTTTCTAGGAATACAACTATCGTGCTATACGAGGACTGACTATACTAAGATATTATTACACTGTGGTTATTAGAAATAATTATTACTTATTACTCTTATTACTTATTGCTCTGTGGTTATTAGAAACGTTGAAAGAGATGTCGGTAATTCGGATCGCATTTCTTGGAAGCCAAACAAATACGACGAAGAAAAATTATCGAATGCCATTCCTTCGCTGTTTCAAAAAAAGGCGTCATTAGAATTTTTTCCACATTTTTAGATTTGATTCAACAATTTAAAGCCATGACCCAATGATCAGGTCGTTTGACCGCGAGCGTAACTACGTAAAATTGTTGGGGTTCTCCTCAGGGAAATCCAGAATAATATAAAACCGATTCTTCGCTTTATAAAAAAAAAACTATGAAATATGATATCCCTACTATTTCAATTATGAATTATTTTTATTGTTAATTAAATAATTAATTAAACAATTAATTTAATATTTCTTAATATAAATGTTACATTGCCAAAATACATAAAATGCTAAACATTTATACTCTTCCCGCTAAAAAATCCGCTATCCGCTATTTCATATTTTTATCCGCTAAACCTGAAGCAATTCCGCTAAATCTAGCGGGAAAACCGCTAAAATGGCAACACTGGTCTGGAGACCTCATTTCAAGAAGGATGTAGTTGGAACAAGTACAGAGAAGGGCGACAAGATTAGTGAATGGAACAAAGGGTTGTTTTTACAATGAAAGGCTTTAGTTTTGCAGATTACACTGTTTGGAGACTAAGCACTTGCAAGGTGATCTGATTGAGGTGTATAAAGCCTTGAATGGTTTGAGCATGCTAAATGCTGATGGGATTCTTTCTTTTGCTCAGAATAATTGCCTGAGAGGGCATAAATTCAAATTGAAGAAAGACAGTTGTAGGATAGATATGTGGAAGTTTGCCTTTAGCCAGCGGGTGGTTGATTGTTGGAACAAACTTCTAATTTCTTAAAGGACTACAGCTTATTCTCAGACATTTTGTGGCACTTCCTATATACTTCTTCAATGAATATAAAGACAGTGGAAGAGAGGTAAATTTTGGTAAATTCTTACTCTTTGTGCCCTACATAGGTTGAAGTGCTTACTTTCTTACTATTTTCAATTGAGATTAACTGTGCACCATGTCACTAAAAGAACAACCAGAATGCACCAAAACCTTTTTAACTGCCTAATCTTTAGACTGGGGGTATAGGTTGAATATTCACGGAAGGGATTAAGTTTAGTTTGTTACACACAGCCGAAAATCTCCTTCAATTCAAAAGTTACCAGTAAGAGGAAGATATAATTTACAATAGGACATTATATGGTGGAAGGTGTCAGTTATATAATTTTACATTAACCATGGAAATATTTGGATGAGTGGAGTGGGAAGGAAGAAAAAGAGTGAGAAAGAATTGATTGTACGTTATAAACAAATAGATGATAATGTCAAAGCTTATATATGCTGTTTTTTGTTTTCTCAACACATTTGAAAAACTGATTTTTGATTTCTCTCTTTATTATTAATATTCTTATATTTATTTATTTACTTTTTAAGAATTCTGAAATCTCTGTTTTTGAAACCAATATCCGCTTCATTGGTGGCCTTTTGTCCTGCTATGCAATGACAGGAGATGTGGTAAGCATAAACCATTGTTTTTTTTTTTTTTTTTAAATTCATTTATATATTTTGTTTTTTTTTCTTTTTTTAAGGTACACTAAAGTGAGGAAAATGCATTATCTATAATTCACATGTTTTATTGGTATGTGGAAGGGTAAGGGTTAGTTGAATTATGCTTCTCAGCATGGTTAAACTAACCTGATATGTGCATACAGTTGTCCTCATTGAGACAGTTCTGCTGCATTAGTAATGTCTAAGAATATTCAGGTATACTAGTTGCTTAGGAAATCATTGTCTGAGATCCACACTCTTTGTGAAAAGGGATAGTTCTCCATCATAAAAAAAACAGTACACCAGTGGTTGCTTGTATTATTGTGGACTTATCATTTTCCACAGTGATGGAAAATGATGGTCCATAATAAATAGCAAACAGTTTTCTGACAGTTTGTACGTATGTGTATGCATGTATCTAATGTAGGACAGCACCTGAAGATCACTTCATATTTGCCAAAGTACTCTGTGCTAATCACCACACACTGTCAACCTAGTTGTGTGTTTAACATTGGTGGTGAATTTTGTGCAGGGTTTATGCAGTTCTATTACTTAACTTGACTTCTTAGTAATACCTTCCTTGTAATTTAATGAGCACAGTGCATCACTACTGCCACTCATTTGGAGAGGTCTTGGTTCGATTCCTATTAACAGCTGTAAAGAATTTCTACTAAAGCCCTCTTCAATCAAGATTGTATTAATTAACTGATCTGAAGTAGAGGGGAGGGAATAAGGTTTCAGCCAGAGCACATAGAATTTGGCCTGTGAACACACTCATTCAGACAAAATGACCAGAATGGGTATTCCAGTGGTCTCATTTGGTTTGTTTATTCGGTAGAGTAAGTAGCGAGTAGTAATATTATGCAAGAATAAAAGCTTCAAAGCCACCGAAGAAGCCTCACACGTTGACAAAAGAACGAGTTCAAAAACACAGAACAAAAAAAAAAATGCAGTTAGTGACCAAGCGATTAATTTCTCCTCATATACCATTCATGCAAATTAGAAGACTAAGACATGGTTTCGGCCAATATGGAATTTTGGGCCAAATTATAAGTGTTTCCTGTAATTAATTCAGTGGTCAATCATTTTCCTCACACTATAGATGATGATTTTTGTGTTAACGTTCATATCGAACATAAATTCACAAATCGAGTATTTAACGGACTTGGTTCATAAAAAAAGATGTAAGTGTTTGATTAAAGTATTTGCTTATGACTCCTTTATATCGTCTATATGATATTGACATTGACGAAATATTCTTCAATGCAGACATGGAACATGATAATGCTCCTACACATGATGAAATGAGTGAAGCTATATCTATTGAAGAAAGTTTAGTTGCTCAACAACAAACTCTTTATGGAGCGATGACAGATATTTACAAATAGCTCCTGGTGAACGAAACGTTCCACAAAGTTTACTTTTTGACATACATGCTGAAGAATTCTCCTTTCCTAGCATTTACCTTGGTTAGTATTGAGAGTTTACAGATAATTTAAAAGTTACACCATTTATGAAGGCATCGAGTGAACTTTGTCATTCAGATCAGCATCGAGTGATACCTTATCACCTTCTTTATATGGCCATGAAAATAATGAGTCTCAGAACTCAAGATTCATTAACAGTTGCTTTTAAATATGTCAGAAAAGACACTAAGCTTACCAAATCCAATTTTGAGAATACGTCAATAACTGCATTGAAAGCGATTTAGCATTTTTGAAATGGATTCCTAATTAAACTTATTACGTAAACACAACGTAAAAGTGATCTGTTCGCGATGATCAGACATTTGGATAAACCTATGTTCTTCTTAACTTTGAGTGCAAACGAAATTGGTTAACTTTGAGTGCAAACGAAATCGGTTGGCCTACATTGCTAAAAAATTCATACAAATTAAAATGCAACTGTTTGGATATCCCTGATGAGCAAGCAGAAGATCTTCATTTTAGGGAAAAAGCAACATTAGTTAATGAAGATACTGTAATGTGTGCAATTCATTTTAATAAACTTGTGGATTGCATTTTTTAACTTTACTTTAGTCAAGTATTTCAGTCCATTCTATCAATATTATGTCGTCAACTATTTTAAATTGATCAAATTTCAACATCATGGCAGTCCACATGTTCACATTCTTTTGTGGCATTAATAATGCTCCTAAAGAACCTATGGGAAATGGTATGAATGCAATGATAGCTGCGATAAATCAGCTCATGTCCATTTTCACTGCAAAAGCCTCTGGTAATATCAAACTCCAATCTCCACTCTTTATAATCTCAAGTGTACATATTCTATTGTAGCTATCACAAACTCATTGTAAGTAAATTACCTATTGAACATGTATTGTAACCTCAAATTGATGGAACTTTCGAAAAAAAAATAAATGCTTTAAAATGATAAACGTGTTTGGATTCTTTTCATTCCTAAAACCCTTTAACCTCGTTCGAGCCAAGGATGTTTTTGCATAAAATAAAACATCGTTCGTGCATACAAGGGTACACATGCTGCTTTTTTTTTTTACTAAAGCTTAAAGAAAATTGTTGTGGTAACTGATGTTACTATGAAAATTTTTTATTGAAGTTAAAACAACCATGAAGAGGTGGTTGGTTCCTGCCTCTTAGCTAAAATAATTTTAATTGAATTGCATACAAAATCTTGTTACATTCTTGTAAGCGGTGGCCAAAAACTTGTTTTGCACTGGACAAAATGTATTAAGTTAGGTATGGCATATGTAGGAAAATGATACATCAAATTAAAGTCAACTTTTTTTTTTTTATCTGTAAGTGTATTTTTTGCTTTTTGACTTATCTCTCTTTCTCCTTCAAAAGTTTATGCATTGCTTTTCATCAAACCCTTGTAAAAATGCAGATACAATTATCAAAAAATAAAATATATAGGAATTTTGCTTTTATGAAATACAGTGGAACCTGCTTAAGACATCTATGGTTAAGATGCCTTCCACCTCAAAAGTCCAAAGCGTTTGCTTCCAAAAAAAAAATATCATAGGCATAATGTACTATTTATCTGTTTAAAATGATTCCATTTAAAAGAATTTCCCACTTAAGAACTCCATTTTGGTCATTATGAATTGACATTTTACCCACATGCATCAGTCTCTGACACAATATTTCTGGCCTCTTATGAATAGTTGGACACATAGCCTGTTTTTATTCTGTGCTAACAATCTAAGTGTTATGGTAATGGCACAGATTAGCAGTGATGAACTCCTTTTGACCCATGGCAAAGATAAGTTGAAACACAAGTAATAGTAATTTTCACATGCCAAAAATAAGCTGAAACAAAAACATAACAATTTTTGCATTCTGTAGGGAAAAAAATTGACTGAAATTAAATTAAATTAGTAAATAGTTTCTATATTGATATTATAAAAAAGGTAAGAAAACTTAAAAAAGTTTCTGATACTTTTTTCTTTTCAGGAACTTGAAAGTTCCTGTGTAATTTTCATACAGTTACATTTACAGTGTTTGCTGTTAGATGTAGCTGATAGATCATAAAACAAATTTGTCTTCAAATAAAAAGTACTTTTTACAATATAAAATATTTGAGGTGTCCGTGTGCTGGTATATTTTCCTATGTGTCTCCCCTCATGGCACCCATATTATTAGTTCTATATTATTGGCATAGATGATCATATATCAAAACAGAGTACTCTCACCTCCACAGTGTACACATACAGGATACTCTTCGCCTCCACTTACCTTGGTTTGTACTGAATTGAAATAATCAGTATTTCCCTATTGAGATAGAATGGTTAATTTGAATGGGGAATACACTAAGTATTCTACATTCCTTCATTATTTGCCTCGATAATGCAATTCTAAAGCATCTTAAAGTGAAGGTGATAATGCTCCATATTAGAGATAAAACTTTGTGTCATGTACAGAAAAGAAAAAAACTATTATTTTTATTTTCTAATACAAGCTCTTGTTTATTAAAATAGTGCAGTGCTTAGGCAACTCATGCTTGTCTATATGAGAAATCAATTTCATTTAATCTATAATTTATGGTTTTACTTTTCCAAGGATGAAGCTCTTTAAGCTCTTTAATTCTACAGATCCTATTTTTCTTGTATTTATAGCAGAAGTTTACTAGGAGTGGCACAAAAGTTCCAGGAGTGACTAATTTAAATTTAAACATGTCAGTTATTTGCTTTTAACCCCTTTAAAGTATTTCCTCTGGACATATCTACACAAGCTATTCCCTTCTGCCATAAGTGAAAGCATTTCTTTTTTACTAATACTTCACTTATTCACTGATATCGATTTTAATGTCTTTGATATATGCTGCTGGATTTCCTCCAAAGACAAAACTTGGCCCTTTGGGCGAAGTTTTGATGCTTGGGAATAGAAAGAAGTCACCTGGATTTGAATTGAAAGTTGGGGAGGAGAAACAGACTAAAAGATTAACAGTAGCCGCAGGCAGAGGCAAAAGCGGTTCTTTTACTGCTTCTATTGTACTGAGCAGCAGCCTATAGAGCAAGTTGCTGGTAGTCTTCATGGAACAAGTAAATAAATGGGCTGTGTTAGGGTTACTGAGAGTAGGAACAGGTGCATGTATACTTGCATGTACACCAATGCTAGAAGTATAGTAAATAAATTTGATGAATTTGAAGTGCTGATCAAGGCATCAAAGGCAGATATTGTTGGAATATCAGAGAGATGGTGTCACACAGATATAAGCAGTGCAGAATTGGAATTTGGGGAGTACAATGCGTACAGAAAGGATAGACAGGGCAGGAAGAGAGGAGGGGTTATGATGTTAGTTAAGAAACACATAAAATCAAAGGAAGTGCATCCAGTTGACATGGGTGGACAGTGCAATGTTCAGTCAGTTTGATGTGACATAAATGCTGGGAAAGGGAGAATGAGAGTAGGAGTGTGTTATAGGCCTAATGACTCTGAGTACAACAAACAATTGTGCAGAGAAATAAGAGTGGGCCAGTAAATCAGAATATCTTGTAAAATAGGTGGTAGATGACTTTCATCAACCGGTGAAATACCACCACTTTGCTTATTGGAGGCTTGAAGTGGTGAAACCCATGTTTAGTCTCTAGAGCAGAGTTTCCGGCATCCCCCCTCCCCCATACTTCTCCTTCAACCCATGCACGGTACTAAGTACTATAGATTTTAATACCTTTTGTGTTTGGGGTTTTCATAAAAAAAAAAAAAAAAAATTCCAATTCTGCACTGCTTATATCTATGTGACACCATCTCTCTGATATCTCAACAATATCTGCCTTTGATGCCTTGATCAGCACTTCAAATTCATCAAGTAGTGACTGTTGTCAGGGAAACGGGGAACATGCTTTGTAAAAAGGATCGGTGGAACAGGAACAGGGTATGTCTGCCAGGGGCAAAGGTTGATGATGTTGTAGAGCGGATATCATATTTTAAGGGCACAAAAGGTGATATAGTTGTACACTAATGATATTAAGAGTAAGAGACCGGCAGAATTACTTAGCAAGTACAGGTCACTGTTGAAAAAAAGCCGTGAATTAGGGTTGAATTTGAAAGTGTCTGCAATTCTGCCCAGATACGATAGGAGGGAGTATATGATGAGAGCCTTGTCGATCAATTTGACCCTGGAAAGATTGTGCAAGGCTCAAGGGGTAGAATTTTTTTCAGCCTGGTCGGTACTTGTTGACAGGAGACTCTGCTTCTACAGGGATGGGATACACTTAAATAGAAAGGGTGCAAGAATATTTGCTGATGCTATCGAGGCAGTGTTAGGTGTGTCAGAAAACTGCTAGCTTGGGGGGATACAAGGACTAATAGATTAACAGTAGCCACTGGTAGAGGTGAAAGTGATTCTTGCACTGCTTCTATTCGAATGAGCCTGGAAAACAAGATGCAGGATATTTCAGAGACTGCTGGGAGTCATTGCGATACAAGTAAACACATGGGTTGTGTTAGGGTAGCTAAGAATAGGAACAGGTGCATGTATACTTGTGTGTGCACCAATGCTAGGAATTTGGTAAATAAAGTTGATGAATTTGAGGTATTGCTCAAAGCATCAAAGGCAGATATTGTTGGGATTTCAGAGAAGTGGTGTCACACAGATGTAAGGAATGCAGAATTGTAATTTGGGGAGTACAATGTCTACAGAAAAGATAGGAAGGGAGGAGGGGTTATGCTATTAGTTAAGAAACACATAAAATCCAAGGAAGTGAAGCCAGTCGACATCGCTGGACAGTGCAGTGTTAAGTCAGTTTGGTGTGACATAAACATTGGGAGATCAAAATTGAGAGTAGGAGTGTGCTATAGGCCTAATGACTCTGATGAGTATAATAAGAAACTGTACAGGGAAATAGAGTGGGCCAGTAAATCAGAGAGTCTTATAATGGGGGATTTTAATTTCCCTGATATTGACTGGAATTTGTGGGTTGGTCACTCACACACTAGCAAGGCTTTTGTGAATTTATTGGATGATTGTTATCTACATCAGCATGTTCGGGAGGCAACTAGAGGGAGTAATACTCGTGATTTGATTATCAGTAGTGATTCTTCATGCCTTAAGAATCTGCAGATAAAGGAACCACTAGGTGGCAGTGATCACAGTGTGCTGAAGTGGGATTTACTCAAAGAGGTAACTACCATCAGGCGTAAAGGAAAGGGTTATTGCTTTCGTAAAGGCGACTACGATGGTCTGAGACAGTATTTAAATTCTATACAGTGGGACCAACTGATGATGTTACCAACAGCAAATTCAAAATGGGAAGCATTCAAAGAACTTATCTTGGAAGCTACTAGGCTTTACATACCAACTAAGAAATATTGTTCAAGGTTTAGGCCTAAATGGATGTCAGATGAACTAATGAGACATATTGCAGAGAAGAAAATTACGTGTAATACATATAAATTAACACGTGACACAGAAGCCTATGATAGATATAAGTTGATCTGTAACCATGTTACAAAGGAGGTTAGGCAGGCGAAGGCAGATTACGAGAAATCCTTGGCAAGGGATGCAAAGAAAAACAGCAAAGAGTTCTTTACTTATGTAAACTCTAGAAGGAAGGGGATGAATCAGATTGGTCCACTTGATATCGATGGTTCAACTGTTGATGATCCTGCTCAGGTAGCTAACAAACTAAATGAATATTTTGCATTGACATTCACACATGAGGAGTTATTCAGCGAGGGGAATGCCAGAGGTGTATTTAACTCTAGCAGTAAGCTTGATAATCTTGTAATAACTGAGAGTAAAGTGGAGGAGAAATTATTGATGATAAACACAAGAAAGGCACCTGGGTTGGATGGGATCTATCCAGTTATATTAAAGGAGGCAGCAAAGGAAGTAAGCAAACCCTTAGCCATAATTAGAGCTTCCTTGGACTCAGGAGGTACCCATAGACTGGAGATGTGCAAATGTGACCCCAATTCACAAAGGAGGACAAAGGCTGACACTAGTAATTATAGACCTGTGAGTTTAACTTCTGTTCCAGGAAAATTAATGGAGGCACTCGTTAAAGAAGCAGTGCAGGATCATCTAGACAAGACTTCAGTTATAGCTCGGACACAGCATGGTTTTGTTAAGGGGAAGTCTTGCCTGACCAATTTGATTGGATACTATGATGCAGTCACAAAAGAACTGGATGCAGGGAATAACTTTGATATTATATACTTGGTTCTTAGAAAGGCTTTTGATACTGTTGCGCATGGAAGACTGCTGCACAAATTGGAGCAGTGTGGCATTGGAGGCAAATTGCTGCTATGGATAAAGGGGTGGTTGAGGGGAAGAAGACAGAGTGGTAATCAATGGACACTGCTCATCATGGACTAATGTTATTAGTGGAGTCCCTCAGGGTTCAGTGTTGGGTCCATTATTGTTTTCTGTATTTATAAATAATATTGAAGATGGTATATCAAGCTTAATGTCCACGTTTGCAGACGATACAAAGGTTGGCAGGGTTGTTACCTAACCTAACCTAACCTACTGATGTTATGCTGCTGTAACAGGATCTGGAAAGGTTGAGCAGATGGGCTGAGAGGTGGCAAATGAAGTTTAACATTGACAAATGTAAAGTACTACATATGGGGAAACAGCAACCCTAGAGCAACGTATCGACTCTGTGGTACTGCACTAACAGTGGTAGAGAATGAAAAGGACCTGGGGATAATTGTGCTGCAGATATGAAGTTCTCTGAGCAGTGAAGACGGGCTGCAAGAGTAGCTCATGTTGTCTTGTCAATGATGTACAGGAATTTTTCTAGCAGGGATAAGGAGGTGATTATTCCCTTGTATAAGGCAATGGTTAGGCCACACCTTGAGTACTGTATACAGGTCTGGAGGCCTCATTTCAAGAAGGATGTAGAGCTGCTGAAATGAGTACAGAGAAGGGCAACAAGATTAGTGAATGGAACAAAGGGTTGCTCTTACGAAGAAAGGCTTAAGTTTTGCAAATTACAGTGTTTAGGAGACTAGGCACCGGAGAGGTGATCTGATAGAAGTGTATAAAGTCTTGAATGGTTTGAGCATGCTCAATGCTGATGGGATTGTTCCCCTTGCTCAGAATAATCACCCGAGAGGGCTTAAATTCAAATTGAGGAAAGACAGATGTTAGGATAGATGTGCAGAAATTTTCCTTTAGCCAGCAGGTAAGTTGGTTGGTGGAACAGACTTCCATCCAATAAATTTAAGGCTGAGCTGGACAGGTATTTTGAACGAATGGAGGGGTGAAGTGGAAGGTTTTTTTTTTTTTTTTTGGCTGATGCGGCATAAGCTTGCTTTCTTGCATCATATGCCTCTTCTAATGCTAATGATAAATTTATTTACTATAGGAAGGAAGTGCGTCCAGTTGACATGGGCGGACAGTGCAATGTTCAGTCAGTTTGGTGTGACATAAATGCTGGGAAAGGGAGAATGAGAGTAGGAGTGTGTTATAGGCCTAATGACTCTGAGTACAACAAACAGTTGTGCAGAGAAATGAGTGGGCCAGTGAATCAGAATATCTTGTAATGGGGAATTTTAACTTTCCAGATATTGACTGGAACTTGTGGGTTGGTCACTTGCATGCTAGCAAGACTTTTGTGCATTTATTGGAGGTATTGTTTTTTTACAGCAACATGTTCAAGTGGCAACTGAAGGGGGTAATACTCTTAATCTGATTATCAGCAGTGATGATAATTCATGCATTAGGAATTTCAGATGAAGGAACTAATAGGTGACAGTGAACAGTCTACTGATGTGGGATTTACTTAAAGATGTAACACTTAGGCAGTTATTAAATTCTATACAATGGGATCAACTGATGATGCTACCAATGACAAATTCTAAATGGTAAGCCTTCAGAGACTTAATGTTGGAAGCTACTAGGTTTTTCATACCAACTAAGAAATACTGTTCAAGATTTAGGCCTAAATGGATGTCATCTAATTAATGAGGCTCGTAGCAGAGAAGAAAAATGCAAGGGATGCATATAAATTAGCAGGTGACACAAAAGCCTCTGGCAGATATAAGCTAGTCTGTAATCAAGTGACAAAGGAGGTTAGGCAAGCGAAGGCTGATTACGAGAAATCCTTGGCAGAGGATGCAAAGAAAAACAACAAAGACTTCTTAGCTTATGTAAACTCTAGAAGGAAGTGGATGAATCAGATTGGTCCAGTTGATGTTGGTGGTTCAACTGTTGATGATCTTGCTCAGATAGCTGATAAACTGAATGACTATTTTGTGTCTACATTCACACATGAGGAATTCTGTAAGAAAGTAGAGGACAGAAGTTTACTAAACTCTAACTGCGAGCTAAATGATTTTGTAATAACGGAGAGCAAAGTGAAGGAAAAATTGTTTAAGTTAAATATAAAAAAGGCACCTGGGGCAGATGGAATCTATCCATTATATTGAAGGAGGCAGCGAGGGACGTAAGAAAATCCTTAGCTGTAATTATGAGAGCATCTTTCGATTCAGGGGAGGTTCCCATGGACTGGAGATGTGCAAAATTTCCCCAATTCACAAATGGGGTTCAAAGGACTGAAATAATTATAGACCTGTTAGTTTAACTTCTCTTCCCCGCAAAGTATGGAGTCACTGGTTAAAGAAGTGATGCAGGATCACCTAGACAAGACAGCAGTAATAGTTCAGACACAACATGGGTTTGCTAAGGGGAAGTCTTGTCTGACCAATTTGATTGGATACTACGATGGGATCACAAAGGAACTGGATGCAAAAAATAATTTTGATGTCGTATACTTGAATTTCAGAAAAGCTTTTGATACTGTTGCACATGGAAGACTGCTGTACAAATTGGAGCGATATGGCATTAAGGACAAGTTGCTGCAATGGATAAAGGGATGATTGAGTGGGAGATGGCAGAGAGTGGTAATAAATGGACACTGCTCTTCATGGACTAATGTTATTAGTGGAGTCTCCCAGGGTTCGATGCTGGGCCCATTGTTGTTTTGTGTATTTATTAATGATATCGATGAAGGTATATCAGGCTTAATGGAGAAGTTTGCAGATGATACAAAGGTTGACAGGGTTATTAATGATAGTAAAGCCAGCATGCTACTGTAACAGGATCTAGAAAAGTTAGGTAGATGGGTTGAGAAGTGGCAACTGAATATGGGTAGTAGTAAACCGAGAGAAACTTACCAACTGTGTACTACTACACTCAGGGAGTTGGAGAATGAAAAAGACTCGGGGGCGGGGGGGTAATTGTACAGTCGGATATGAAGTTCTCTGAGCAGTGCAGATGGGCTGCCAGAGCAGGCCACGGAGTTTTGTCAATGATATTTAGGAATTTTGCTAGCAGAGACAAGGAGGTGATTATACCTTTGTATAAGTCAGTGTGTCAGGCCACACCTTGAGTATTGTGTACAGGCCTGGAGGTCTCATTTTAGGAAGGGTGTAGAGTTGTTAGAACAAGTACAAAGAAGGGCAACAAGATTGGTGAGAGGAACAGAGGGTTTCTCTTACCAGGAGAGGCTTAAATTCTATAAGTTGCAGCATCTGGAGACCAGGCACCTGCGAGGTGATCTGATTGAGGTGTACAAGGCCTTGAATGGTTTGAGCAACCTCAATGCTGAGCAACTAATACTAATGATGGGATACTTCCGCTTTCTATTTTATGCAGGGGGCATAGAATTGAAATTAAGGAAAGACAATTGTAGAATAGATGTGCAAAAGTTTGCCTTTAGCTAGCGGGCAGTTGATTGCTGAAGTTAATAGCTTAAATATATTTAAGGATGAACTAGACAAACATTTGGAGTCACAGGATCGGTGAAATGGTAGGTTTTTTATTTTTTATTTTACAAAGGTTGGCAGGGTTGTCAAGGACACTACTGACACTATGCTGCTGCAACAGGATCTGGAAAGGTTGAGCAGATGGGCTGAGAGGTGGCAAATGAAGTTTAACATTGACAAATGTAAAGTACTACACATGGGAAACAGCAACCCCAGAGCAACGTATCAACTCTGTGGTACTACACTGACAGTGGTAGAGAATGAAAGGGACTTGGGGGTGGTTGTGCAGGCAGATATGAAGT
Source organism: Mastigoproctus giganteus (assembly GCF_048544385.1). Lineage (NCBI taxonomy): Eukaryota > Metazoa > Arthropoda > Arachnida > Uropygi > Thelyphonidae > Mastigoproctus > Mastigoproctus giganteus. The sequence continues at coordinate 16,746,885 of NC_143582.1, forward strand.
TCTCTGAGCAGTGCAGACGGGCTGCAAGAGTAGCTCATGGAGTATTGTCAATGATATACAGGAATTTTTCCAGCAGGGATAAGGAGGTGATTATTCCATTGTATAAGGCAATGGTCAGGCCACACCTAGAGTACTGTATACAGGTCTGGAGGCCTCATTTCAAGAAGGATGTAGAGCTGCTGGAACGAGTACAGAGAAGGGCAACAAGATTAGTGAATGGAACAAAGGGGTGCTCTTACGAAGAAAGGCTTAAGTTTTGCAAATTACAGTGTCTGGAGACTAGGCACCAGCGAGGTGATCTGATAGAGGTGTATAAAGCCTTGAATGGTTTAAGCATGCTCAATGCTGATGGGATTCTTCCTCTAGCTCAGAAAAATCACCTGAGAGGGCATAAATTCAAATTGAGGAAAGACAGATGTAGGATAGACGTGCGGAAATTTGCCTTTAGCCAGCGGGTGGTTGGTTGGTGGAACAGACTTCCATCCCTTGTGGTGGAGGTTGATAGCCTAAATAAGTTTAAGGCTCAGCTGGACAGGTATTTTGAACGAACAGAGGGGTGAAGTGGAAGTGGGTTTTTTTTTTTTTTTTGGCTGATGCTGCATAAGCTTGCTTTCTTGCATCAAATGCCTCTACTAATGCTATTATATTTTTTTTTTTTGGCTGATGCTCTATAAGCTCGGTTTCTTGCATCATATGCCTCTACTAATGCTAATGCTAATTGTTCCAAATGCAGGATTTATTTTTTCATTGGATGTTGCCTCATTCATTACGAATTAATAGTATTTTGCAGCAGTTTTTTCCTGACCACAATTTTGGTCTTTTCTGCAACACCTTTTTCCTCAAACATTTTAGATCTTGAAAGTAAAATGTCTAATTGACACTTTCCTTTGGAGAATGAATTTGGATTTTGATTTGCTTATCATAACTTCTTTCCCCCACCAGTTTTGGAGAACTTGCTGTCTCCTATGGTTTGTCTTTCCTTTCCTTTTCTTCAGATTGGGATCATACTGAAATATTCCATTTTTTGGCTCCCATAATGACATTATTCAGGAATTTTTGTTTTTCTTGAAATTTGTCTGAAAAGGTCAGTGAAAACCTGTTCTTGCTGTAGTTGTTGGTATTGTAAAATTTTTAGGCACCATCCTCATGCAGATCTCCTTCATTTCAAGATTGATGATTAAATTTAGCAAGTACTCTTATCTGTTAAATAGTTTTGCTGTAATTCTGATAGTTATTCTTTCATTGATATGAACAAGTGCCCACACTTTTCCAACATTTTCATCAGTTTTTTTGTAGTTTTTGTCCAGATCAAGAATCATCATGGATTATTTCTCTTCTGAAAATCATTTATGCCACTTGTTAACTCATCCTGTTAATATTTCAAATTCTCCACAAACTTCTTGTAATAATTCATAACATTCATTGGTAGTTTCCCTTGTGCTAACCAGAAATTTCAGGTTCATTCACTGTTCCATAAAATTTTGAAAATTTTTACTATTTTAATTTAACATTGTACAATGCAGTAAACACAAATTATATGATCACTGTAAACACAAATTGGCCACTTTGTGATTGTTCATAACAGCATGCCTTACCATGGTCATTCCCAAAACTTCCTAGTTGCATGTTGTATAATTTTTTTTTTTTTTTTTAAACCTTTTGTGCTCAGTGAATACCAGTACACAAGCATTTCTTTAAGTTTTGGATGCCTTTGATTTTTTTTAACTGTATAGTTAATGCATTATGTTGCCTGATTGTGTTAGCTCTCTTCCCTGGACTTGTTCAACTTGGCTAATGTTTCAAAGTGTATACAATAAAATGTAATCAGTTGATTGCTGTAATGAGAATTCTGTTCTGGGCTTCACCATTCAATCCTTTTATGATGTTTTCCTGCTGAGGGTATCTGTAATTGCTTGGTCCCTTAAAAACACATTAACCAGTTTTCACTGTATATAAAAATATAAATGTACATGAAGCTAGGAAAACCAGGTGTGTTTTATGAATATGCACTACTATGACTTAGGTTTCTTTCATGACTGGCCACTGAAAAGTATAGGAAGTTGGCTGTTCACTCACTGGATAATCAGTGAACTGCTGTGTATCTTTCAGTCAATTTGGGTATAATTTTACTTTATTTAAAAGTTTTTGCATAGTTAAACTAAAATTCGTGTTATTTTTTTGTACTTTTTTATGTAGATGTTTAAAGAAAAGGCAGAACAAATAGCACAGAAGTTATTACCAGCTTTCAACACTCCAACTGGTATTCCATTTGCAATTGTAAACTTAAAAACGTAAGTTTTGGAGAATTTATTTAATTTTTAATCACAATATTGTTTAAATTGAGATTTGCATCTATATTTTATAGACAAGAAAAGAAAGGAATAAAGTCCTTATTGACTTATTGAGCTCTTGGATTGCAGTGCTACCACCATGAGTTGCTTTGATTTTGCTTTACAGATAAACAGCATCTTCCATTTTAGAAGTATAATTGCCATTTATATGTAATGATGTAACATCTTTCAAACTGTTTTGGTACCACATTACAAATAAATGGCAGTTATACTTCTTTTTATATTAGAAATGTTGTGTATTTGTTTTTGAATGCCAAAGCAGCTTGTAATAATGGCATCTGACCTTAAATGGTCAATGCTATTAGTGTAAGGACTGTTCTTTCCTTTGCCCAAGATTATAGGCAAAGGAAAGGCTTTTAATTGAAATGCTTTCAATTTAAAATGATTTAGGATATGGTTAATACTTTTTTAAAACTCCTTTCTCTATAACTAAATTTAATTGATAGTAAATTTACTTCCAGTCTTGAGTTTATTTAATGTACAGTAAGTTATTTTTACTTAGGCATTAAAGATTGGGTTTTTTTTTAACATTACTTTTGAAGTATTTTTACCCTATCTACTTTGGCTTAGCTATAGTAGTATCTTTCAAAGGAGTATGCAGATCATACTGTTAGCACAGTGAATATTATTAGTAAAGATGCTTGTTTTCAGAAAAAGAAAAGAAACTAAATTTTAGTATTTCATTCTTTCTTTTAATTTTGAAAGTTTATTTATATACATAAAAAAGGTTACAAAAACCATCTACTTGAAAATTTTCATTGAAGTAGGTAAAATATTTTGCAATAAAGATAGGTAGACAAGAGCCAAAGTTTCACTTCTGCCTGGAGTGAAAATTGATGATATAAAAAAGAGGTTACATCTCTTGTAGAGACCCTGAAAAAGCTGAAAACATGAATTAGAAGAGTGAGACCAAACAAGAAAGAAAAATTTATCCTTCAGGATGCCAGACCTCATACCAGCATCTTCACTAGAAACTATTGTAAAATTTGGTTAAACTGTTCGACCACATCTCCCATACAGTCTGACCTTGCACTGTAAAACTTTCATCTGTTTGGCCCTATGAAGAATGGTCATCATGGGGAACACTGCTGATAAAAATGCTGTAATTGTGGTTGTCAAGAAGTGGTTTTTGGAAGCCAACGGCAACTTTTACAAGTGGAGGAATAAAAGCTATAGTTCAACAGTGGAGAAGATATCTACAAATTGGTGATGAATAAGTGTGAAAATAAATGTATTTACTTAAAAATTGAAGAATACAACGTAAGTTTAAATTGTTAATTGGATATAGCTGCAATGATTTAGTAATAGTATTCACCTAATAGTGCAAGGAAGCCACAGGCTTTTGCTGCACTGACTGGCAAAAAAAAACCAAAATAAATAATAATAATTATCCATATATATATATATATATATATATATATATATATATTAATGAGTAGAATGGAAGGTAATGCAAAAATATTTATGGGCTAATGTACTTGCGGTGGCAATGGATGCATTACATCCGTAATGTGTTGTATGTAGTATTTTTATAGTATGAATCAGAGCTGTGATGCTCAATACGTTCTACGTTGATATTAATATTTGTAAAATAATAAGAGTTTACCTCAATATAGTACGTAGAACACTTCTGTATGATACTCTCCAGAAATTAAAACGAAAAAATCGAAGAACTTACATTAGAGTAAAAAATAATTAAAAACCAATTTAACACAATTAAAATCAATTTAACACAATTAAAAATCAATTTAATGCAGTTAAAAATATTAAAAAGAATATTTTTGTTAGAAGATTCTTTTTAATATTTTAATTGCGTTAAATTTATTTTAATTGTGTTAAATTGGTTTTTAATTATTTTTTACTGTAATGTAAGTTTTTCGTTTTAATTTTTGGAGAGTATCATACGGAAGCATTCTACGTACTCCTCTTATTATTTTACAAGTAGTATTTTTATAAATATTATGGGGAAGATAATCATATTAAGATATATACTCTGATAAATCTATATAAAATGTATAGGATAATATAATGTACAAAAGTTACTATACAAAAGGATAATATCCAAAATAAGCTTTATATATTATCCTTTTGTATACTAAATTTTGTGCATTATATTATCCTATATATATATTTAAAATATATATATATATTTTAAATATATATATATATATCTTAACATGATTATCATCCCCATAATATTATAAAAATACTATATATATATATATATATATATATATAGTATTTTTATACTATATATATATATATATATATATATATACAGTAGGCATTTATAAAGTAAATTGTAAGCAGAAGACCTTGTTGCTATAAAACAGTATGTAAAAATATTTTAAACAAAAAATATTTACTCACAGTTTTATTTGTAGAGAACTCCATTCTTCTCTCTTTGCTAGTACTAAAAATATCGGTCACTTTTTCATAGAAATTGTAAGTTGGACTTTGCTCCATTTTAATTAATCTTTCTTTTTCAATGGAAATTAAAGCCTTTCATTTTTCATTCTATTTCTGGTGACGCTTTCAATTCTTTTCAAAGCTGAAAATGACCTCTCAACAGAAACTGTTGTAGCTGGAATTGTTAAAATCAATTGCAGCAGCTTCACCGCTTCAGGGAACGTTTGTTCGAGTCCATTTTGAAATACGAAAGTAAGCAAATTTTGAATTTATCCCGGAACACTTGTGCATTATAAATTCCAGCTAGATCAGTTTTGAGTCTTATGACATCAAAGATGTCACCATAACTCTTTTCTAAACTTTCTGATGCATCCTTATCATTTTGACTAGCTAGTTTTTGTAACTTTTTACTATCGACTAATGAAATGAATTGTAAATTTTTAAACTCACTGTGTCTTGCTTCCATATGCTTCAAGATATCATTCAATATTAGACAGAATATTCTTTCTCTTTCTTCTTTAATTTGACGTTTTGTACGACATTTTGATTCAATCAAGTTATTTTCTTTGCAACATTCTTCAAACTTCGCATATATATCATCAAAATGTGTGCAGATCTTCGAGAAAATTGATTGTTTCATTGATTCTTTCAATGCAATATAGAATATCTATAATTTTAGTTTGTAAGATATTGAAGAGTGTGTCAGTTTTAATGAAAATTTTATCTTAAATCATAAGAAGAAAGTATGTTGAATCCTGCGTTAACCAATTATAAAATCCATTGCTCCTCACTAAGGTATCTAAATCTCACAATAAAGGATTGCTGTTAATGCTTTTGAAAAGTTCACAAAGGTCACTATGTTAGTGTAAAATAGTTTGTACTAGTTTTGATTTAGAACTCCATCTCATCGGTGCAGCCTTGTGGATGCATTTCTGCACTATGTCATCAAGAAATTGCGTTTGTTTTGTAGTGACTGAAAAATGAGGCAAGAGCTTCAGTGGTCTTGAAAAATATTGTGCATTCAGATATGAATTTCGCTGGCTGAGATAGAACAAGATTCAACTTGTAAGTATAGCAATGGGTAAATAATGCTGATGGTGCTTTTTCTCTTACTTTAGCTTAAATACTATTTTAAATGGCATCGGTGATGCCATTACCGATGCTCTATCGTATGTCTGTACTATAAGTTTATCAGCACAGATGTTGTATTTTTTAAAAATTTTTAAATATGCATTCTTTTACACCAGTAGTTGTTCTGTCTTTAAGTTTGTCAAATCCTATGAAGACTTCTTTAGATATTTCAAAATCCAATACATATCTTAAAACTGTGGAACACCGAGCTGTATTTGAAATATCAGTCGTTTCATCCACTTCTATAGCAATGAATGGGGATCTTGCAATCTCTTCTTTAATACTATTTTCTACAGCTGTTCCTACTGTTTCAATCAAGTCATTTTGGATCTTGTTAGAAACACCTGAAAATTTCATCAAATTTTGCAGCATTTCAGTAACTCAGTATAGTTTCCACAATTTAAAGAATTTAAAGAGGATTTACCTTCATTATTATCGCGAAAAGCAAGTTCTTGTTTAATCAAAAAGCAAATAGCAGATATTAATTTTTGCAGTATGCCTCTGTTCTCCTTTACCTTTTTATTATGAATTTCACCGCTAAGTTTTTTCAGCTTATCTATGCTCAAGTCAATTCGTGTAGATCCAAATGTTTTCAATAATATTTGGCTTTCATAATGCGCAGCAGATCTTTCATGTTTACTAAAGCATTAGGCAAATTATTTAAATCACAATATCTGGTTCTTACCCACACGCTTTCACTGGATATAGAAAATAACAAGCATGGGAAACAGAGTCTATTTGTTGTAATACAGCTGCACAACCAATCTTTCTTGCTGTACCACACAGTTTGAATTGTTTTTATTATTTTTGTCCCTTTACGCTGTTAAAGTTGTTTTAGTTCTGGTGTTGCTCTTCCACTTTTAATCACATTAGACTTTTCGTCATAAGATAATTAGAAAATTTTTTAAGAGACTCACTGTCCGTATTTGAAAAGGGATAAATTTTGAAATAAAGTATTTTTAAAGTAATAAAATATCAGTTCTATCACTAGAGGCAAACAATGCAACAACACACATGCATACACTCCTCACTCTGCAAAGACCAATGGCACACTGAAGCGAAGCAAGAATTATTCTGCCTTTATAACATGGTATTTCATGTATCTGGAGCTGCTTAACACGCGTTAGTATATATATATTGAGGTTGAAAGGCACGGGGAAATTGTGCCTCTCTAACCTCAAAATTGAGTATACTGAGTTATGCAAAGCCATTAGAAAGAGGCTCGAGAGGCCATAAGAAAATTTAACACAAGAAAAGTAGAACAAGCATTAAGGGAAAACTAAGGATTTAAATCAGCAGCCATGAGCAGTAACACAGAAAGACAAATGATACTGAAACTGAAGAATAGTGATGGTGTACTTATAAACAGCAGAGAAGGCATAATTCAAATAGCAGAAGACTACTATAAAGAGTTATACAAGGAGTGAGGGAATGATGCCATCAGTGGGGAAGATGGATCGCAAATTTGTAACACATACAACATACCTGATATCCTTCCTGATGAGGTAGAACATGCATTGAAGAAAATGAAGAATCAGAAAGCTCCGGGGGAAGATGAAGTTACTGTAGAGTTGTTAAAATTGGGAGGAAGAGACATGACACAAAAACTGGCAAGACTCTTCACAAAATGCATTAGAAAAGATGTGGTGCCTAAGGAGTGGAATAATGCAATCATAGTTTTGCTGCATAAGAAAGGAGATAAATCAGAAATTGGAAATTATAGACCAATTAGCTTGTTATCCCATATCTACAAGTTGTTCACAAGAGTCATTACTAACAGATTAGAAAGAATATTTGTTGATAATCAACTGAAAGAGCAAGCTGGCTTTAGGACAGGATTCTCAATTATGGATCACCTTCACGTAATGTCACAGCTAATGAAGAAAGCAAATGAATATAAAACACCATTATGCTTGGCATTTGTGGATTATGAAAAGGCATTTGACTCCATACAGCATAAGGCAATGTTTCAGGCGCTGGAAAGACAAGACATAGACACCCCACATATTATGATTTTGAAGAAAATATATGAGAATGCTACCTCCTTTATCAGACTAGACAAACAGTAATAAATTTAAAATTGAGAAACGAGTTTGAGAAGGAGACACAATATCTCCGAAGTTGTTTACTGCTGCCCTTGAGGAAGCTTTCAGAAGATTAGACTGGTCACAGAAAGGAGTCAGTGTGAATGGAGAGTACCTAAACCATTTACGATTTGCAGATGACATTGTGGTCATAAGCCACAATCCCAAAGAATTAGAGGAAAATCTTAATCAGTTATGCAGAGTTAGTAAGGATTTTGGACTAAAGATGAATATGGCTAAAACAAAAGTAATGATGAACAAGTATGCCACAGAAAGGAATATAATGATTGAAGGAGCAGTAATTGAAAAGGTGGAGCCGTATACTTATCTGGGACAAGAAATGGCTGGATATCAAGAGAAGAATAAATTTTGGATGGATTGCATTCAGGAAATATAGTCACATACTGAAGAGCAATATTCCAATTTGTCTAAAATGTAAAATAATGAACCAATATATACTCCCCACTATGACTCATGGAAGTGAAACTTAGGCACTCACCAAAAGAATGGAAGAGAAGTTGAGAACTACAGAGCGAAGAATGGAATGAATTATATTGGGAATCAGACTGTTAGATAAGAAGAGAAACACATGTATTAGGCAGCAAACTCAAGTAAAGGACATTCTTATCAAAACTAAAGAACTAAAATGGTGTTGGGCAGGACACATAGCTCGAAGACATGATGACAGATGGACTAAGAAAATAACAGAATGGTACCCACGAGGAGCTAAGAGAAAACCTGGAAGACATCAACAGATGAAATTCACGAGTTTGTGGGTAGTAAATGGATGGCCATTGCACAAAACAGAAGGGACTGGAAAGTTGCTGGAGAGGCCTTCATCCTGCAGTGGATTGAAAATGGCTGATGATGATGATGATGAACCTCAAAATATAGCCATTTACTAAATAATACATTAAATTTCATGCATTAAATTAATATTTTTATAATGAATTGGAAATCATATACTTTTTATATTTAATAATTAATATTTATAATTTTATTCTGCCTATCTTGCCTATCCAGAGGGCACGTCCCTGATATATACACTGGTGTTCAATGAAAGTGCATCACCTAGAAATTTTACATTTCTAACCCGTTTTTCGCGATGGTATGTTACGTTGATGACTAGCATCACAAATAGAAATATAAACAAAAGATATTTATAAATAGTTAAGTCAAAGCTAATTAATATTTGACAGGTGCTCTCAAAATATTCCAAAATGAGCATTTGCAACCTTTGGTAAACAATAATTATGGCTGAAATGTTATCAGAAGCCCTCAGTTTTCTTCAGTTTATCATTTTAAATGGAAAACAAAATGAAAAGTTCACTGGGTGCAAACTAATATTTAGTTGAACCGCCTCTGGCCCTGATGACAGTAGCACACCATCGAGGCATTGCAAGATCAATTTCTGAAGATAATCAACTGATAGTTTGTGGTTCCAAACACGAATTATGGCTTCCTAAAGTTCACAAAGGGTTTTTGATTTCTTTCTGGCAACTGCACATTCCACACAATGCCAACAGTTCTCTATAGGATTCAGGTCCAGGCTGTTTCCAGGCCAACTAACAGTTGTAATGTACCATTCTTCAAACCATTTTTTCACCTATAACAAATGTAAACACATTAGTGTCGAACCTCTAATGCAGAAATGAAGCTAAAGTAACTACAGAAGTGCTTACTTACACTTTTCGCCCGATGACAAGGAGCACAGTCTTCCCGAAAGATGCAGTTATTTGGCAGGTTGAAATGGTCTCTAATGGTTGGCAGCAATTTGCCTTCCAATATAGCCAGGTATCCATTGGCATTTATGGAACCTTTTATAAACTGCGCGATATGAAATGCACCCGCATATCTTTTTTGCTGGTAGGGAAATTTTTCGGTAGACACCATACAGTCTGGATGGTATTCTGTGGCGAATCATTTGTCTCCCATCAGAGCCATGCAGGTTGAATACTTTTAATCTTAGAAAATAACTGACTTCCACTACTTGGGGGTCCATTTGACACGCTCCTTACACCAAATTAATCAGGCCTTTTTCATTTTTTTTTTTTTTTTTTCCTCAATGTGAGGAGGGGCTTCTTCTTAGGATGATGGGCTACAGTCCATTTTTGAAGAGGTGTCTTCTGACTGTTACTGCACTTGCTACTTTCCACTTCACCCCTCCGTTCATTCGAAATACCTGTCCAGCTGAGCCTTAAATTTATTTAGGCTATCAACTTCCACAACAAGCGATGGAAGTCTGTTCCACCAACCAACTACCCGCTGGCTAAAGGCAAATTTCCACACATTATCCTACATCTGTCTTTCCTCAATTTGAATTTATGCCCTCTCAGGTGATTATTCTAAGCAAGAGGAAGAATCCCATCAGCATTGAGCATGCTCAAACCATTCAAGGCTTTATACACCTCTATCAGATCACCTCGCCGGTGCCTAGTCTCCAGACACTGTAATTTGCAAAACTTAAGCCTTTCATCGTAAGAGCAACCCTTTGTTCCATTCACTAATCTTGTTGCACTTCTCTGTACTCATTTCAGCAGCTCTATATCCTTGAAATGAGGTCTCCAGACCTGTATACAGTACTCAAGGTGTGGCCTGACCATTGCCTTATACAAGGGAATAATCACCTCCTTATCCCTGCTAGAAAAATTCTTGTATATCATTGACAAGACACCATGAGCTACTCCTGCAGCCCGTCTGCACTGCTTAGAGAACTTCATATCTGCCTGCCCAATTACCCCCAGTTCCTTTTCCTTCTCTACGACTGTCAGTGTAGTACCATAGAGTTGATATGTTGCTCTGTCGTTGCTGTTTCCCATATGTAGTACTTTTACATATGCTGTTTCCCATATGTAGTTTAACATTTGTCAATGTTAAACTTCATTTGCCACCTCTTAGCCCATCTGCTCAACCTTTCCAGATTCTGTTGCAGCAGCATAGCGTCAGTAGTGTCCTTAACAACCCTGCCAACCTTTGTATCGTCTGCAAACTTGGACATTAAGCTTGATATATCATAATCAGTATTATTTATAAATACAGAAAACAATAATGGACCCAACACTGAACCCTGAGGGACTCCACTAATAACATTAGTCCACGATGAGCGGTGTCCATTGATTACCACTCTCTTCTCTGTCTTCTCTCCCTCAACCACCCCTTTATCAGTAGCAGTAATTTGCCTCCAATGCCACACTGCTCCAATTTGTGCAGCAGATTGTACAAGATTATCTAGCTTACTGTCAGAGTTCTTTTGTGACTGCATCATAGTATCCAATCAAATTGGTCAGGCAAGACTTCCCTTTAACAAAATCATGCTGGGTCAGAGCTATAACTGAAGTCTTGTCTAGATGATCCTGCAGTGCTTCTTTAACCAGTGCCTCCATTAATTTTCCTGGAACGGAAGTTAAACTCACAGGTCTATAATTGCTTGTGTCAGCCTTTGATCCTCCTTTGTGAATTGGGGTCACATTTACACATCTCCAGTCTATGGGTACCTCACCTGAGTCCAAGGAAGCTCTCATAATTATGGCTAAGGGTTTGCTTACTTCCTTTGCTGCCTCCTTTAATATGACTGGATAGATCCCATCCACCCCAGGTGCCTTTCTTGTGTTTATCTTCAACAATTTCTCCTCCACTTTACTCTCAGTTATTACAAGATTATCTAGTTTACTGCCAGAGTTGAATACACCTCTGACATTCCCCTCGCTGAATAACTCCTCATGTGTGAATGTCAATGCAAAATATTCATTTAGTTTGTTAGCTACCTGAGCAGGATCATCAACAGTTGAACCATCGATATCAAGTGGACCAATCTGATTCATCCCCTTCCTTCTAGAGTTTACATAAGTAAAGAACTCTTTGCTGTTTTTCTTTGCATCCCTTGCCAAAGATTTCTCATAATATGCCTTCACCTGCCTAACCTCCTTTGTAACTTGGTTGCAGATCAGCTTATATCTATCATAAGCTTCTGTGTCACGTGTTAATTTATATGTAGCCCGTGCATTTTTCTTCTCTGCCGTATGTCTCATTAGTTCATCTGACATCCATTTAGGCCTAAACCTCGAACAATATTTCTTAGTTGGTATGTAAAGCCTAGTAGCTTCCAAGATAAGTTCTTTGAATGCTTCCCAATTTTGAATTTGCTGTTGGTAACATTATCAGTTGGTCCCACTGTATAGAATTTAAATACTGTCTCAGTCCATCATAGTCACCTTTATGAAAGCAATAACCCTTCCCTTTATGGTAGTTACCTCTTTGAGTAAATCCCACTTCAGTACACTGTGATCACTGCCACCTAGTGGTTCCTTTATCTGCAGATTCTTAATGCATGAAGAATCACTACTGATAATCAAATGAAGAGTATTACTCCCTCTAGTTGCCTCCCGAACATGCTGATGTAGAAAACAAAGGCATAAGCGCTTCAAAATGCAGTCCTGGTTTGGCAGAGAGACTCGTTTGCGTCCAGTTACTTTTTTTCCTATCAGCAGAACCAGTATTCTTGAGTTTGAAAAGAAATCTACTCACTGTTGTATGATTACAAGACACTCTATAATATATGACGGGAAGAACATCCTTCCTCACGTAAAGCAACAATAGCACTGTTTCTTCGTGGTGTCAACTGCAAGTAACTTGCCATCCTGACTCAAGCAAGGAAAGACTGCAACTCTTGCAGAGTGTGCTTATATAGCTGAAAGTAACAGCTGATGCAATATTACGTCATCACCTACACCTGTCAATCTTATGTGATGCAAACTGTAAGAAATATTGCCATATACTTATGTTATTCGGATGACAGTTACAATTTTAAGGGATGATGCATTTCTTTGAACACCAGTGTATATATGAGGTAAAAATAATAAATTCATTGAAAAGTGCAAAGATGGAGGCATAAATTACACAGAATGCCAAAACTAATAGGAGAAGGATAGCAGAAATTGGAGATATTGAAGGCATGAGAAAGAGAGAAAGAATGTGAATATCCTATATAATATAATGAATTTAATAAAATTATAGGTTGAATTGGATAGCCAATTAGAGAGCAGTGAACTGTATAGCAAAATGATTAGATTAATATATAGAGTTATTGCACACATCAGATAAGGGTGGGATTCTTTGGTTAAAAGTCCAGGGAAGGGGGAGAAAAATTATAAAATTAAAATCTGATGTTAGCTAAAATTAAATATTGATACATAATCAGGTTTCCTCAGGGGACTACACCTGATCATGTATTAAAAACCTGATCATGTATAAAAAACTACGTTTCTATGCTTGTCTCTATTGTGGAAAAAAATGGAATTTTAAAAATAAAAATAAGCGAGTGCAAATATGAGGGTAATGCAGTAGAACTTTGGAAAAATATGGACAAGGTAGTCCCAATGCAGTGTACATTGTAGAACATAAGAAATTAAAGTAAATTAAGAAGTAGAATAGTAATAAAATTAAAATAAGTGCTTACAGTGTAACTTAGATGCATTAATAGGCGGTTATAAGTTAGAATTAGTAAATTACACAAATTTAGCAAAGATTTTTTGGGAGAATTTATATAAGAATGTCAAACCTCCTTAACCTCTTGCTATCTTTGCTTTTTTTATCTACACTTCCCTTCCCTTCCCTCCCCTCCCTTGCCTTTTACCATTTGCTTGCATTATCTTCTAATTTTGCTTTCTTATACAAATTCTCAACAGTTTTTGGACATTCTTGCATTTTTGCCAACTATTTTAATTTAATATTGTGCAATACAGTAAACACACAAATTATATGATCACTGTAAGTAGGTAAAGAAACAACATGAATTGACAGTTTTGTGATAGTTCATAACAGCAGTGCCTTACCATGGTTATATTTCTAGCTCAGCAGGTTGTTCAGTTTATTTCCTTCTTCCATCTCATTTTCTAAGATTTATACATTCTGTATATATTATGTACCTTGTCATTGCAGTGTCTTACTGTGTGGAAAGCTTGACTAGCAAATGCAGAATACTTGACTACTATAGTGTGTGTGTGCTTGCGTGTATGCATACATATGCGTATGCTATTATTTTCTTTAAGTAAAAAGAGAATAATACTTCACACTACTAAAGTAGTTTTTTGTTTAAGAGTTGTCTATAGTGTGTTTACACCAATACTATATAGACTATTATTCTCTCTGATAATTAATTTTAAGTTCATGATTCATACTCTGTTCAAGGTCTTTTCTGTAGGAACATGATTTGCATCCAGAAACTACCTGGGCCATCCCAGTTTTTTTATATTTCCTTTACTTTTAACTTTCCTCTATTCTTCCTTTCATTTATCATGAGCCGTTACTTTTACAAATGTATAGTGAGAAACTACATTCTTCCCGTACTACCTTTTTTCTCCTTCACAAAATTTTAGCACCCTTTTCTTGCTGCTTTGTGGAGAGGAACTTTTAATTTCTGCTTTCTGGAAAAGAGATTTAACATCTTACTTTCATCCCACCTCCTCGTTGCTTGAAGTTTCTACTGGCTTTGTCTTTTATATTCTAGATATTTCCATTATATCTCCTTTTTGTTTTGGTTTAGTTTTAGCTTAGTCAATTAGGTGAGTTCTTTTACTATTTTGTTTGTACATTTTCCATTTGTTCCTCCGTTGAGTCAACCGAAAACCACATGCCTGCATTCTGTTGGTCTCCATTGGTGAATCATTACTTATTCGAGGTAGTGCAATATCATGGCAACTCGTTTTGAAGGTATTCACAATATGAGATAAACTTAATGATGATCATCATCAGCCATTTTAAATCCACTGCAGGATGAAGGCCTCTCCAGCAACTTTCCAGTTCCTTCTGTTTTGTGCAATGGCCATCCATTTCATCATCATCATCAGCCATTTTCAATCCACTGCAGGATGAAGGCCTCTCTAGCAACTTTCCAGTTCCTTCTGTTTTGAGCACTGGCCATCCATTTACTACCCACAAACTCATGAATTTCATCTATCCATCTCTGCCTTTGTCTTCCAGGTTTTCTTCTAGCTCCTCTTGGATACCATTCTGTTATTTTCTTAGTCCATCTGTCATCATGTCTTCGAGCTATGTGTCCTGCCCAAGACCATTTTAGTTCTGTAGTTTTGATAAGAATGTCCTTTACTTGAGTTTGTTGCCTAATCCATGTGTTTCTCTTCTTATCTAACAGTCTGATTCCCAATATGATTCGTTCCATTCTTCACTGTGTAGTTCTCAGCTTCTCTTCCATTCTTTTGGTGAGTGCCCAAGTTTCACTTCCATAAGTCATGGTGGGGAGTATACATTGGTTCATTATTTTATGTTTCAGACAAACTGGGATATTGCTCTTCAGTATGTGACTATATTTCCTGAATGCTATTCATCCAAAATTTATTCTTCTCTTGACTTCCAGCCATTTATCATTATTACAGCTAATGACTTGTCCCAGATAAGTATATGACTCCACCTTTTCAATTACTGCTTCTTCAATCATTATTTCCCTTTCTGTGGCATACTTGTTCATCATTACTTTTGTTTTAGCCATATTCATCTTTAGTCCACAATCCTTACTAGCTGTGCATAACTGATTAAGATTTTCCTCTAATTCGTTGGGATCGTGGCTAATGACCACAATGTCATCTGCAAATCGTAAATGGTTTAGGTACTCTCCGTTCACATTGACTCCTTTCTGCGACCAGTCTAATCTTCTGAAAGCTTCCTCAAGGGCAGCAGTAAACAGCTTCGGAGATATTGTGTCTCCTTGTCGAACTCCTTTCTCAATTTTAAATTTCCTACTGTCTTTGTCTAGTCTAATAAAGGAGGTAGCACTCTCATATATTTTCTTCAAAATCATAATATATGGGGTATCAATGCCTTGTCTTTCCAGTGCCCGAAACATTGCCTTATGCTGTATGGAGTCAAATGCCTTTTCATAATCCACAAATGCCAGGCATAATGGTGTTTTATATTCATTTGCTTTCTCCATTAGCTGTGATATTACATGAAGGTGATCCGTAGTTGAGAATCCTGTCCTAAAGCCAGCTTGCTCTTTCGGTTGATTCTCATCAAGTATTCTTTCTAATCTGTTAGCAATGACCCTTGTGAACAACTTGTAGATGTGGGATAGCAAGCTAATTGGTCTATAATTTCCAATTTCTGATTTATCTCCTTTCTTATGCAGCAAAACTATGATTGCATTATTCCACTGCTTAGGTGTCACACCTTTTCTAATACACTTTGTGAAGAGCCTTGCCAGTTTTTGTGTTATGTCTCTTCCTCCCAATTTTAACAACTCTACAGTAACTTCATCTTCCCCCGGGGCTTTCTGATTCTTCATTTTCTTCATTGCATGTTCTACCTCATCAGGAAGGATATCAGGTATGTTGTATGTGTTACAAATTTGCGATCCATCTTCCCCACTGATGGTATCATTCCCTCGCTCCTTGTATAACTCTTTATAGTAGTCTTCTGCTATTTGAATTATGCCTTCTCTGCTGTTTATAAGTACACCATTGCTATTCTTCAGTTTCAGTATCATTTGTCTTTCTCTATTACTGCTCATGGCTGCTGATTTAATTCCTTTGTTTTCCCTTAATGCTTGTTCTACTTTTCTTGTGTTAAATTTTCTTATGTCCTCTCTGAGTCTCTTTCTAATGGCTTTGCATAACTCAGTATACTCAATTTTCGCCCTGTCAGTGTTTTTCTTGCTTTTCATTTGTCGTCTTCGGTTCATCATGACAAGTGTTTCTTGACTAATTTTTTCTTCTTTGGATTTCTTTTTCCCTATAGGTTTCTTGGGCTTTATCACTTTCAAAAAGTTGTAATATTCCTCGTCGATATCTTGGTCCTCAGCAGTCTGCAGAAGCTCATACTTGTTCTTAAGTACCAGTACATACTGCTTTTTCTCCTCTTCTGTTATCTCAAAGACCTTTGTATTATTTACTCCAGACAGTTTTTTCCTTTCCTTTCCTACATCTATATCAAGTGTACATCTTACCATTCTGTGATCACTTCCAACATTTACCTTATTCAGGACAGTAACATCATTCACAATATATCTTCTGTTAGTGAGGATGAAGTCGATTTCATTAGTAGTTAATCCATTTGGACTCTTCCATGTCCACTTTCGGTTCACCCTTTTCTTGAAAAAAGTGTTCATTACTGACAATCCTTGAGATTCTGCAAATTCCACAAGTCTTTCACCTCTTTCATTTCTTTCACCAATTCCAAAATTTCCTATTGTTCCCCTTTCTGCACTGTTTTGTCTTTTTCCAACCTTAGCATTGAAGTCTCCCATAATAATAGTGTAGTGGGTTTTATGCTCATCTAGAAGACTCTCAATTTCGGTATACATTTCTTCAACCTCTTCATCATCATGGCTCGATGTTGGTGCATAAATCATTATAATCTTTAGCTTGTATCTCTTAGAAATCTTGAGTATTAGTCTTGACACTCTTGGTGATGTACTTTTGAATTCCAAAATGTTTTTAAAATCTTTATGGACCAGAAACCCAACTCCACCTTCACTCCTTTCACTGTTTCCATTGGTGTACAGCAGATTTCCACTTGATAAACTTATAAGTGATTCATTTCTTCTTCGTGTTTCAGCCAAACCGATGATATTCCAATTCACATTTTCCAGTTCCTTTTCCAGCTCTAATATCCTGTCTTCACCAATGAGTGTTCTTACGTTATAACAGGCCAAGTTCAATTTCCGTGCATGGCAGCCTGGTTGTATCCAGAGATTCTTAGCACCCTCTGCTTCCACTCTGATCCTCTCACTGCCGTAAGAGGGAGAGTGAAAGCTGCTGGGGACTGAAGGCCATTTGTTTCGTCGTGCTTTCATGTGCTGGAGGGGTTGGTCTTTTCCTCTTCACGCTGACCAGAGGTGTCTTGAAGAGAACCACTGTAAACGTTCGTTGCCACCTAAGTGACGTAACAGGGCTTACCATCGAGAAGGTGTGCAAGAGTGGATTTTAGGGAGGCAGGCCAACTGGACTTCTCCTAAATCTTCTGTAATAGAGAGATATTGGATCCATCAGTGTTTTAGGCTGAGTGTCTGATAACACACAGGATACCTGTTCCCCTTTAAGCCCCATCCATTTACTACCCACAAACTCATGAATTTCATCTGTCCATCTCCATTGATGTCTTCCAGGTTTTCTCTTAGCTCCTCTTGGGTACCATCCTGTTATTTTCTTAGTCCATCTGTCATCATGTCTTTGAGCTATGTGTCCTGCCCAAGACTATTTAAGTTCTTTAGTTTTGATAAGAATGTCCTTTACTTGAGTTTGCTGCCTAATCCATGTGTTTCTCTTCTTATCTAACATATCTTAGCAATAAATAAACTCATACACCAACCATTAGAATAAGTATTGTACTGTAACCGAAAATTTACAAAATAAAATAAAATTACTACACTATGTATTTACAAAAACTAATATTATAATAAATAAATTATGTACATTGCGAAAACATTAAAACTGTAATAAAATCCTTGCAATAAAATATACTAAAATAAACTGGATTAAAAGCAATAAAAACCTGTAGCTTTCAGAATCATGGTCTTCCTTCCTCAGCAGTAACAAAACTTCCTGCAACACTTCCTTATATAACAGGCTCATGGTACTTATACACTTGGTTCAGTCGGCGCATGGTCTGAACTGGAAGTGGAAACAGCTTGGGAGCGTGTCAAACAAAACCGTTCATCCGTACTTAGGACAATGGTTTCAAATGGGACGCTCAGTACTGAGCGTCTAGTGAGAATTTTGCGTGGTTATAAAACACTCCGTGTGCAGCTTCCCGGGCGGAGGTTGTACATAGTTGTGTCTCAGGTAAAAGATCCAATAGCAAAGGACCTGAGTAGTGGAGTGTTATATAGGATAAAATTCCCGGATTGTTTGTTTGTTTGTTTGTTATTTGGTTTTTTGGAGCATGAGCAACTAAGGCCATATTGCTCCGGGATATGCGGTGGTCATTCCCTGACCTTTCCGCATCCTCCGTATTTGGTAGTGATGGGCTCGAACCCCGGTCTAATCAAGAAGCGTGTGCTATGCACTGCTGCTCCTTCCCACCTGGCTACGGAGGCGCCTCCCGGATTGTGGGGAATGTTATGTGGGCGAGACAAAACGATGGCTTAAGGATCATTTGGGGGAGCATGCAAATGCTATAAAAACTGCTGATCACAACAAGTCTGCTGTGGTCGAGCATTTTTGGGAGAGGCAGCATCAAATCTCCCTAGAGGATGCGGTTATTGTGTATCGAGTGCATGGGTTCTGGGACCGTAAATGGCTCGAGAGCTTACGAATCTGTTCATCCGACAGCAATACCATGAATAGGGACAGAGGTATGCATCCCATGTTTGAAAACCATTGTCCTAAGTACGGATGAACGGTTTTGCTTGATACGCTCCCGAGCTGTTTCCGCTTCCAGTTCAGACATTATGCGCTGACTGAACCACGTGTATAAGTACCGTGAGCCTGTTATATAAGGAAGTGTTGCAGGAAGTTTTGTTACTGCTGAGGAAGGAAGCCGATGCTTCGGAAAGCTACAGGTTTTTATTGCTTTTAATCTGGTTTATTTTAGTATATTTTATTGCAAGGATTTTATTACAGTTTTAATGTTTTTGCAATGTACATAATTTATTTATTATAATATTATTTTTTTGTAAATACATAGTGTAGTTATTTTATTTTATTTCAATTTTTAAATTTTCAGTTACAGTAAAATACTTATTCTAATGGTTGGTGTACGAGTTTATTTATTGCTAAGATATGAATTTGCCCAACCTCAGAGGCCTTTTCCAGGATATTCTTATCTAACAGTCTGATTTCCAATATAATTCGTTCCATTCTTCGCTGTACAGTTCTCAGCTTCTCTTCCATTCTTTTGGTCATAGTGGGGAGTATATATTGGTTCATTATTTTACGTTTCAGACAAATTGGGATATTGCTTCTCAGTATATGACTATATTTCCTGAATGCAATCCATCCAAAATTTATTCTTCTCTTGACTTCCATCCATTTATCATTATTACAGCTAATGACTTGTCCCAGATAAGTATATGACTCCACCTTTTCAATTACTGCTCCTTCAATGATTATATCCCTTTCTGTGGCATACTTGTTCATCATTACTTTTGTTTTAACCATATTCATCTCTAGTCCAAAATCCTTACTAACTCTACATAACTGATTAAGATTTTCCTCTAATTCTTTGGGATCGTGGCTTAGTACCACAATGTCATCTGCAAATCATAAATGGTTTAGGTACTCTCCATTCACATAGACTGCTTTCTGTGACCGGTCTGATCTTCTGAAAGCTTCCTCAAGGGCAGCAGTAAACAACTTCAGAGATATTGTGTCTCCTTGTCGAACTCCTTTCTCAATTTTAAGTTTATTACTGTCTTTGTCTAGTCTAATAAAGACTTTGTCTAGTCTCATATATTTTCTTCAAAATCTTAATATATGGGGTATCTATGCCTTGTCTTTCCAGTGCCCAAAACATTGCCTTATGCTGTATGGACTCAAATGCCTTTTCATAATCCACAAATGCCAGGCATAATGGTGTTTTATATTCATTCGATTTCTCCATTAGCTGTGATATTACGTGAAGGTGATCCATAGTTGAGAATCCTGTCCTAAAGCCAGCTTGCTCTTTCGGTTGATTCTCATCAAGTATTCTTTCTAATCTGTTAGTAATGACCCTTGTGAACAACTTGTAGATGTGGGATAACAAGCTAATTGTCTATAATCAATGGACACTGCTCGTCGGGGACTAATGTTATTAGTGGAGTCTCTCAGGGCTCAGTGTTGGGTCTATTATTGTTTTCTGTATTCATAAATGATATTGATGATGGTATATCAAGCTTAATGTCGAAGTTTTCAGACGATACAAAGGTAGGCAGTGTTGTCAAGTACACTACTGATACTATGCTGCTGCAACAGGATCTGGAAAGGTTGAGCAGATGGGCTGAGAGGTGGCAAATGAAGTTTAACATTGACAAATGTAAAGTACTACACATGGGAAACAGCAACCCCAGAGCAACGTATCAACTCTGTGGTACTACACTGCCAGTGGTAGAGAACGAAAGGGACGTGGGGGTGGTTGTGCAGGCAGATATGAAGTTCTCTGAGCAGTGCGGATGGGCTGCAAGAGTAGCTCATGGAGTATTGTCAATGATATACAGGAATTTTTCTAGCAGGGATAAGGAGGTGATTATTCCCTTGTATAAGGCAATGGTCAGGCCACACCTAGAGTACTGTATACAGGTCTGGAGGCCTCATTTCAAGAAGGATGTAGAGCTGCTGGAACGAGTACAGAGAAGGGCAACAAGATTAGTGAATGGAACAAAGGGGTGCTCTTACGAAGAAAGGCTTAAGTTTTGCAAATTACAGTGTCTGGAGACTAAGCACCAGCGAGGTGATCTGATAGAGGTGTATAAAACCTTGAATGGTTTGAGCATGCTCAATGCTGATGGGATTCTTCCTCTCGCTCAGAATAATCACCTGAGAGGGCATAAATTCAAATCGAGGAAAGACAGATGTAGGATAGACGTGCGGAAATTTGCCTTTAGCCAGCGGGTGGTTGGTTGGTGGAACAGACTTCCATCCCTTGTCGTGGAAGTTGATAGCCCAAATAAGTTTAAGGCTCAGCTGGACAGGTATTTTGAACGAACAGAGGGGTGAAATGGAAATGGTTTTTTTTTTGGCTGATGCTGCATAAGCTTGCTTTCTTGCATCAAATGCCTCTATTAATGCTAATTTCCAATTTCTGATTTATCTCCTTATGCAGCAAAACTCTTATTGCATTACTCCACTCCTTAGGTGGCACACCTTGTCTAATGCATTTTGTGAAGAGTCTTGCCAGTTTTTGTGTCATATCTCTTCCTCTCAATTTTAACAACTGTACAGTAACTTCATCTTCCCCTGGGGCTTTCTGATTCTTCATTTTCTTCCACACATGTTCTATCTCATCAGGAAGTATATCAGGTATGTTGTATGTGTTACTAATTTGCGATCCATCTTCCCCACTGCTGGCATTATTTCCTCGCCCTTATATAACTCTTTATAGTAGTCTTCTGCTATTTGAATTGTGCCTTCTCTGCTATTCATAAGTACACCTTCACTATTCTTCAGTTTCAGTATCATTTGTCTTTCTGTATTACTGCTCATGGCTGCTGATTTAAATCCTTTGTTTTCCCTTAATGCTTGTTCTACTTTTCTTGTGTTAAATTTTCTTATCTCCTCTCTGAGTCTCTTTCTAATGGCTTTTCATAACCCAGTATACTCAATTTTCTCCCTGTCAGTGTTTTTCTTGCTCTTCATTTGTCGTCTTCGGTTCATCATGACAAGTGTTTCTTGACTGATTTTCTTCTTCTTTGGATTTCTCTTTACCTATAGGTTTCTTGGGCTTTATCACTTTCAGAAAGTTGTAATATTCCTCGTCGATATCTTGGTCCTTAACAGTCTGCAGAAGCTCAAACTTGTTCTTAAGTTCCAGTACATACTGCTTTTTCTCTTCTTCTGTTATCTCAAACACCTTTGTATTATTTACTCAAGTCAGTTTTTTTCCTTTCTTTTCTTACATCTATATCAAGTGTGCATCTTACCATTCTGTGATCACTTCGAACATTTACCTTGTTCAGCACAGTAACATCATTCACAATCTTCTATTAGTGAGGATGAAGTTGATTTCATTAGTTGTTAATCATTTGAGATATTCCATGTCCAATTTCTGCTCATCCTTTTCTTGAAAAAAGTGTTCATTACTGACATTCCTCTAGATTCTTCATATTCCATAAGTCTTTCACCTCTTTCATTTCTTTCACCTCTTTTATTTCTTTCACCAATTCCAAAATTTCCTATAGTTTCCCCTTTCTTCACTGTTTTGTCTCTTTCCAACCTTAGCATTGAAGTCCCCCCATAATGATAGTGTAGTGAGTTTTCTGTTCATCTAGAAGACTCAATTTCGGTTTACATTTTTTCATCATCATGGCTCGATGTTGGTGCATAAATCATTATAACCTTTAGCTTATACCTCTTAGAAATCCTGAGTAGTAGTCTTGACACCCTTGGTGATGTACTTTTGAATTTAAAAATGTTTTTTTATATATATTTATGGACTAGAAAGCCAACTCCACCTTCACTTCTTCACTGTTTCCATTGGTGTACAGCAGATTTCCACTTTATAAACTTATATAAGTGATTCATTTCTTCTTCTTGTTTCAGCCAGACCGATGATATTCCAATTTACATTTTCTAATTCCTCTTCCAGCTCTAGTATCCTGTCTTTACCGATGAGCGATTTTATCTTGTAACAGGCCAAGTTCAGTTTCCATGCATGGCAGCCTGATCGTACCCAGAGATTCTTAGCACCCTCTGCTTCCACTCTGATCCTCTCGCTGCCGTAAGAGGGGGAGTGAAAGCTGCTGGGGACCGAGGGCCATTTG
Source organism: Mastigoproctus giganteus (assembly GCF_048544385.1). Taxonomy (NCBI): domain Eukaryota; kingdom Metazoa; phylum Arthropoda; class Arachnida; order Uropygi; family Thelyphonidae; genus Mastigoproctus; species Mastigoproctus giganteus. The sequence goes on from NC_143582.1 coordinate 16,770,269, forward strand.
TTTTGTTCTGCTGTCATGTGCTGGAGGGTTTGGTCTTTTCCTCTTCACGCTGACCAGGTGTCTTGAAGAGAACCACTCTAAACGTTTGTTGCCACCTAAGTGACGTAACAGGGCTTACCGTCGAGAAGGTGTGCATGAGTGGATTTTAGGGAGGCAGGCCAACCGGACTTCTCCTAAATCTTCTGAAATAAAAAGATATTGGATCCATTAGTGTTTTAGACTGAGTGTCTAATAATACACAGAATGCCCATTCCCCTCTAAGTCCTAAACTTAATGATGCCAATTTATAACTACTTAAGTAGTTGGCTATGTACAGAAATGATGCAATTGCACCAACTTGTACGCTAGTTAACGCCCTATGTAACCTGAAGTTCAGCCCCAAACTATTCTGTAATCTAAATTACTCCACAACATCAGGCATCTCTCATATTGTGGAGTTATACTTTGCAACTGGTTGTCATCGTTGTAACACCAGTGGAGTCCAATATTCACAGGGTTTCCGAGAATAGGTAACAACAGTCTTCCCCACTGGAGAAGCGTTGCCTATTTGAGGAGTTTGAGTTTTTGAGTGGTGTGAGTATGAGGAGTAACTGTCCCTTTCCTCCTTCAACGGCATTTCTTCTTCTTCCTCTTGTACTATCACTTTCCTACACCTTTTTTGGTTTCCTAAGTCTAATAGGGACAATATGTGGATAAAAGAGTATCTGATCCTATACCATTTTGCAAACGGTGCCATATGGGTGAAGGTATCTGCTGAGAATAAGTAACAACAGTCTTCTCCATTGGTGAAGTGTTATTTATTCGAGGTAGTGCAATATCATGGCAACTCGTGAAGGTATTCACATTGAGATATACTTAATGATCCCAATTTATAACTACTTAACCACTTGGTTACCCACCCACCGAAGAAGGGCCAAATAGCCCTGAAACAGTGCCGTCTGGGTGGAGGTACCTATCTGAGAATAAGTAACATTAGTCTTCTCCTTAGGCGAAGCGTTACTTATTCGAAGTAGTGCAATATCATGGCAACTCGTTGTGTGAAGGTATTCACAATATGAGATAGAACTTAAAACGATGCCGCCTTATAAATATTCTGTTTATTCAGAAATGGCTGTGTATTAATGATGCTATTGCACTTAATATATACATAACTACTTAAGTAATTGACTATGTACAGAATTGATGCAATTGCACTAACTTGTACGCTTCACCATTTTTTTTTTAAATTCTTTATTTCCCAGCATGTGCTTTGCATCAGAAACAGAGACTCTAGTCTGTGTTGTTGCCTCTTTGTGCAATTCTGGTGATTGACTCTTGATAATCACACCTGGGTTGTGTATTATATAACAGTATACTTATCTATTTTTATCTTTATGTATATTTATGTATTTATTTATTTTTTATCCATAATTTCCTTTGGTTTCTTTATTCTTTTCCATATATTTCTTTACTTTTTATGTATTTCTTCACTCTATTACTTATATCAGTTATATTGATAATTCTATATATATATATATATTTTATAGTTACTACTGTAAGAGTATAATTGGTATTATATAGGTACTCAAAATGTGTTAAAACATCGGTAAAAATATATGACACATACTATTAGTCATTTTAAGACAATATATATTATTAAGGATGATATAATATAAGAAAACTAGTAAGTAAGATGGGAAGTTATAGGTAGAATCCTAGTAGACGAGTCAAAACTCAGCCAGTCCACTATGTATTTGTATTGTGTGTGTGTGTGTGTGTGTGTGTGTGTGTGTGTGTGTGTGTGTGTGTGTGTGTGTGTGTGTGTACGCGCAATATAATAAGCTCAACCAGCACTAATAAAATCAACCAGTGAAGCCCACAAATTACTCAGTCCTAAGGTCAACTAGACTTGTGCAGTTATTTTATCACTTTGAAAACTATTCTTCTAATGACTAAGAACTTAAGATGATTTCTTTTCTGCTAACACTGACATTTATTTAATATAAATTTTTTTTTTTTTTTATATTTTAGGGGTGCTAGCAAAAATTATGCCTGGGCATCAAGTTCAAGCTCTATTTTGGCCGAATTTGGTACTCTGCATTTGGAATTTGTATATCTTAGTAATATTATAGATAATCCTGTCTATAAAGAAAAAGTAGACCATATACGTCAATTCCTGTTTAAAATGGAAAAACCACAGGGTCTCTATCCCAACTACTTAAATCCTAAGACAGGTAGATGGGGACAACGTAAGTAGATTTGTACTGTTGTAATTAAAACAAATAAATGAATTATATATATATGAGGCGTGGCAAAAAAGTTTCCGGACTGGTGAAATAAAAAAAAAAAAAATGAAATGAAGGAGCTTAAAAATAGTTTTATTTTTATTCAAAGTAACTACCTGATTGAATGCACTTGTTACTGTTCTAAAAGTTTCTGGAAAGAGTCAATGAAAGCATCCAAAGAGATGATGTTCAGTTTGGTGGTTATGTTTTTCTTTATGTCTGCAACATCCTGAAATCCATTTCCTTTGAGAGCAGTTTTCACCTTGTGGGAAAGGAAGAATTTCACTGGTGCTAGATTGGAAGAGTAGTGTGGATGATTGATCAATGCCATGTTTCATCAGAAATTTCTTCACAACAAGAGATTCTTCACAACAAGCTTCCTTGGACTCAGGGGAGGTACCCATTGACTGGAGATGTGCAAATGTGACCCCAATTCACAAAGGGGGATCAAAGGCTGACACAAGTAATTATAGACCTGTGAGTTTAACTTCTGTTCCCGGAAAATTAATGGAGGCACTGGTGAAAGAAGCACTGCAGGATCATCTAGACAAGACTTCAGTTATAGCTAGGACACAGCATGGTTTTGTTAAGGGGAAGTCTTGCCTGACCAATTTGATTGGATACTATGATGCAGTCACAAAAGAACTGGATGCAGGGAATAACTTTGATATTATATACTTGGATCTTAGAAAGGCTTTTGATACTGTTGCACATGGAAGACTGCTGCACAAATTGGAGCAGTGTGGCATTGGAGGCAAGTTGCTGCTATGGATAAAGGGGTGGTTGAGGGGGAGAAGACAGAGAGTGGTAATCAATGGACACTGCTCATCGTGGACTAATGTTATTAGTGGAGTCCCTCAGGGTTCAGTATTGGGGCCTTTATTGTTTTCTGTATTTATAAATGATATTGATGATGGTATATCAGGCTTAATGTCCAAGTTTGCAGACGATACAAAGGTTGGCAGGGTTGTCAAGGACACTACTGACACTATGCTGCTGCAACAGGATTTGGAAAGGTTGAGCAGATGGGCTTCGAGGTGGCAAATGAAGTTTAACATTGACAAATGTAAAGTACTACATATGGGAAACAGCAACCCCAGAGCAACGTATCAACTCTGTGGTACTACACTGACAGTGGTAGAGAATGAAAGGGACCTGGGGGTGGTGGTGCAGGCAGATATGAAGTTCTCTGAGCAGTGCAGACGAGCTGCAAGAGTAGCTCATGGTGTATTGTCAATGATATATAGAAATTTTTCTAGCAGGGATAAGGAGGTGATTATTCCCTTGTATAAGGCAATGGTCAGGCCACACCTAGAGTACTGTATACAGGCCTGGAGGCCTCATTTCAGGAAGGATGTAGAGCTGCTGGAACGAGTACAGAGAAGGGCAACTAGATTGGTGAATGGGACAAAGGGGTTCTCTTACGAAGAAAGGCTTAAGTTTTGCAAATTACAGTGTCTGGAAACTAGGCACCAGCGGGGTGATCTGATAGAGGTGTACAAAGCCTTGAATGGTTTGAGCATGCTCAATGCTGATGGGATTCTTCCTCTAGCTCAGAAAAATCACCTGAGAGGGCATAAATTCAAATTGAGGAAAGACAGATGTAGGATAGATGTGCGGAAATTTGCCTTTAGCCAGCGGGTGGTTGGTGGGTGGAACAGACTTCCATCCCTTGTCGTGGAAGTTGATAGCCTAAATAAGTTTAAGGCTCAGCTGGACAGGTATTTCGAACGAACAGAGGGGTGAAGTGGAAGTGGTTATTTTTATTTATTTATGTTACTTTTTTTTTTTTTTTTGGCTGATGCTGCATAAGCTTGCTTTCTTGCATCAAATGCCTCTACTAATGCTAATGCTAATGCTAAGAGATAAATGAGCAGGGGGCTTGTCATGCAACAAGAATCAGCAGCTTTTCTCTCAAAATTGCAGTTTCAGCCAGGAAATGTGCTTAAAACATGCTTTAAAGCAACTGTATGTGAATGCAGCATTGACCCTTTCCTCTTCAGTTAAAATTCCTTGTGAATCACACCATTTGTCAAAAAACATGATCAGCATCGTCTTGATCCTGGACTTCTGTAAAGAAAACTGATTAGGCCTTGGTGATGATTTTGAAGTCCACTGCATGCTCTGGCACTTTGTTTCTTGGTTGTATTGAAACACCGAATGCTCATTTCAGTGACGATACAGTCGAGTAAATTAGGATTGGCTTGACAGATCTGGATGAAGTATCCACACGATGGCAGTCTTCTTTGCTTTTGCTCATCCATGAGGCTGCGCAGCAGAAATTTTGCACAGGCCTTCTTTTCCCTAAATCTTCATGCAGAATTTAATGAATCATCTTATTTATATCCATTTCATCAGCTATCATTCTGATGGTCAAACAACAAACTCTTGCCACAATTTCCCAATCTTTTGCAACTTTAAAAGGGTGATGAATGCTCACTGCTTTGCTCCCCACGAACATCCTCATATTCATCTTTTAATTGCTAATACCATAAAAATGCATTGGTATGACTTAATGTTCCCTCACAATAAACAGTTGAAGATTTTCTCAGTTTAAAGCAAAATTTGATATATTTTTTTTGTTGCCCCCTTGCAAAATCGTGATACAGAATGCTAAAAATATTGTCAAAACTGGTCGTTACTTGCAACCTGTCAGCCTACTTGATAAACTCTGTACCACCATCTGTTGGAGGAAGTTTGAACTGGGATAATGCATATCAGGAGTATACAACCTTTTTCTGCAGCAATAGATTCAATTTTTCTGCAGAAATGATTAAATTAAATGTGGCAGTTGACACCTAGGGGCAGATCCACAAACTGCTGGAATGAATACCCCCTCCTCCCATGAGTGAAGTGGGAAGGATTTTTTTTTTTTTTTTTTTTTGGCTGACGCTGTGTAAGCTTGCTTTCTTGCATCATATGCCTATGCTAATGCTACAACTTACCACTTCCATTTATTTTCAAATTGCTTGAACATGACTGCAACAGCGCCCATGCAGGACTTTATTTCCACACCATGTATGTTTCTAGCCTCTACATTTGGTTGTCAAGTTGAGCAAACATTATGATATAATATGGATGTGTTCCTACACTTCTGTGCTTGGTTGTACTGCATTTGTAAAACAATCTTGCCAGTTCTTGTAAAGCAGCCTTGTTGATAGAATGATCAGTTCATGTTAGGTTTTTTGCGAAGTGGAATTGAAACCGGGAATGTTATCAGTGGTTTACAGGGATGCAGAAGTTTTTGACTGGCATAAGCAGTTTAAAGAGGGTCAGGAGGATGTAAAAGATTAAGAAAAACACAGTCATCTGAAAACTCGCAGAACTGGTGGAAAGAATGCAGGCTCGAGTTTAGTAAGTATTTAGTAAGCTCGAGTTTAGTAAGCATTTAAGCACATAAACGATGGTAGAGGGATTCAGTTTATATAGAGAAATTGTGAAAAAGATTCTAGCGAGGATCTAAAGAGTTAGCAAATTTTGACTGATAAACAGAAATGGCGTAGTTTACTTGCCAACCCTCTGGATTTACAACGAAGAGTTCATGTTTTTGACTTGTTTTTGCCCTTCTCCAGCTGACCATCATAATGGTTTGTTTCATTATTTTTGCAAAAAAAATATAAAATAAAATAAATTAAATTAAAAGTGTTTGCCATTAAATTCTGAAATTTAAAAAAAAAAAAAATTCAGTGATTTTCTGTTTATTTTATTTAACCGTTTCGCCAGGTGCTAAACTACATCGTTGAATAAAATGTGTGGAAGTCGTTTGTTTCATAGAATAACACTTTATGCTTCATTCTCTGTTATATATTTTTTAGAAGTGGAAGTGAAGAAGTGACACTAATCCAGAAAAATGACCAGGTTGGTGTAAAGTTCTGACTGATAGGAGATTACACACATCACAAGATGACTTGTTACATCATCTTGCTGTCAAGCCCTAAAAAATAAGTTTGGAGCTACAAGTGTTCACAGGCAAACCCGTAGGTTTTTACCTGTCCCAAAGAGAGCTGCAGCTCACATGCTTTTGATAGCAAAAACAAATGCACACCACTGATTTGCATTCAAAATAAAATGGTCATACTTGAATTTTCTTCTCTGGCATGACTTATTTTGCTTTGGTTTTAGGGTCAGTGAAAATATCCCATGCAGTATTTGCATTTCTGTTTATTTTTGTCTCCTTGTTATTTATTTATTTTTAATGGAACATTCCTGAAACAGTTTTGTAGGTAATTTGGTAATGTAATCAGTAACTTCATTGTGCCTGAGTTTTTAGTTTCCAAATTTTGACCAAAAGTGCAGAGTTAAAAGAATAAAATAATATAGTTCATGAAATTAATAAAAAAAAAATTGATTGTGTAAAGAAATTGGAAAAAAAGTAGGTGGCCATGCTATAGATTTATTGTCTAAAAACAGAATATGTCCAAAAGTTATACTTTCCGGGTCACGCAGATGCTAGTTTTTATACCGTGGCAGCGAGTTGCCATGGTATTGCACTACCTTGAATAAGTAATACTTCACAATGGAGAAGACTAATGTTACTTATTCTTGGCAGATACCACCATCCAGATGGCACCATTTCAAGGCTTGTTGGCCTCTCATAGTCTTCTCTATTAGTGAAGCGTTACTTATTCAAGGTAGTGCAATACCATGGCAACTCTTTGTGATGGTATTCACAATATGAGATACAATTAAAATGATGTCAGTTGTCTACTTCAGCAGTTCACTACAAACAAAACATGGTGCAATGACACTAACCTGTTCACTAGTGAATCTTATGCATAGTTTCATACTTTTTGCAAAATAATCACCTTAATTTATACTATTGCACACCCTCATATTGAAGTTAAACATCATAAATGGATTGTCATGATTGCAACACTAGGGTACCTATTGACTGATCTCAGCCCACCGAAGAGAGGCCAACAAGCCTTGACACAGTGCCGTCTGGGTGGTGATGTCTGCCAAGAATAAGTAACATTAGTCTTCTCCATTGGCAAAGTGTTACTTATTCCAAGTAGTGCAATACGATGGCAACTCATTGTGAAGGTATTTACAATATGAGTTACAATTAAAACGATGCCAGTTCTTCGGCAAAACATGGTGCATTTGCACTAACCCATTCACTAGTGAATCTTATGCATAGTCTCATGCTTTATGCAAAATAATCACCTTAAAGTAATTTAGAAATTATAGCCAATTAGAAGAAAAAATTTAGCAGCACCCCCGAACGGCACCCATTACTGAATTGCATAAATTATCACTTTACAAGAAGCATTTGAAATATTTGTGGCCTGAGTGTGAAAGGTTTATTTGAGGAGTCTGGTGACTTGTTACTTTTCAACATAGTCCCCTTGGAGCCAATACACTTTTGCCACTGATGCTGCAATGTGTTGATTTCAGATGCAAAGAATGCTTTCTCTTATACCTCCAGGAATGCATCCACTGCAGAAGTGATGTCACTGTTGGTGGGAAAATGGATGCCAACCAGGTATTTTTCAAATTAGGAAATAGGGGAAAGTCCGATGGTGCTAGTAGTGAATATGGGGGATGGTCCTAGCTTTCAAAGCCACAGTCAAGTAGTGAGCCATGGCAGTGACAGATTTGTGAGCAGGTGCATTGTCCTGGTGGAACAAGACTCCTTTTCTGAGTTTTCCTTAGTGTTTGTCTCTGGAATTTTCATGCAAATGCATCACAAGGTCCGCCCAATATGACACTGTGACTGTCTTGCCTTTCTGAAGGTAATCCAATAGCAATGCATCATCAGCATACCAAAAAACAAACTGATGCCATCTCCTTTCCAGCAGAAGGGATCGACTTGTTTTCTTTTGGGGGAGAAGAGCTGTGTTTCCAACGTTTCGACTGCTCCTTTGTCTCTGGTTGAAAGTGATAGACAACATCTCATCCATGGTCAAACAAACCTTGCAAGTAAATTTGCTGGATCTGCTTTGCAAACATTGCAAATGTTCACTTGATTTTCCAACTCTTGTGTGTTTTTGATCTGTTGTCAAAAACTTTGTGATCCATCATGCTGACACTCTTTTCCTAGCAAGATCTTCTATTATTATGTGCTAGACATTCATTTTAAATGTCCAAAATGCTGGCAAAGTACCAAACTGGCATTCGTTGATCACTCATCACCAGATTATGCAGGAGTGATGGATGTTGCAGGTCTTCCACAGTGTAGGTCAACTTCCAGGCTCTTCTTCCCTCCCCCATTTAAATTGTGCTGCCCATTTCTTAACCATGGAAGGGGCATCCTCCCCCAATGTTGTAACCATATCCTCATGAATTGTATTTAGCATTAGTTCCTTTTTAACCAAATGCTGGATGACTTCACAGTGATTTTGTCCATCCTTCCTCATTCACACAACTTTGTTGTCTTCAGGACCTATAGTTTAAAAAAGGACTTTATTGAAGCAGCATGAAACTTAGTGGATTACTGTTTAAAGTGTTGCACATTAGTATAGAAATTTTTAACAGTGTACCACTGCCTTTGCATACTCAGGTCACAAAGTTTTCAGCCCCTTCCCCTTGTATATGGAACTAAAAACTTACCATAACAACATGACCATTAATGTGAAACAAAACAAATCAAATTAGACTGACCATTGAGCCCCATCTCAGTGGAAGGCCACAAAGCATATAGTAGTCATGGATTCACTGTATTTTGAACATTAAACAAATCAACACTGGCACAACTGATAAGTAATCAGCAAGCCAGTGCAATAGCTTTACACAATGGTGGCTGTTATGCAGTGAGAAAACATATAGCTGACGAAAGCACTCTTAAAGTAAAGCCAAACTACTCACCAAGAACAAATTTAAATAGAAAGTAACCAGGATATAGTTGGTTATATAGGTGGTGCATTAGCATCACGATAATATGTCATGGATGTCAGAACAGGTTGATGATAGATGACTCACTGATAATAATGTGCCATATTTGTTGCAAACTTAATGTGTTTTATATATGTTTAAAAAAAAAAAAAAAAAAAAAACATTAGTGCAGTTCTCTTGACTTCATACTGCTGAAGTGTTTTGTGTGCTGATATGATTCAATGAAGTGTTAAAACTTCAAATATTTAATACACTCATAGCAGAAGCTGGGACTTTATAAATAAATCTGGACTTAATTTGGTGGTGCGAAAAAAAAATTTCCAGTTATTTCTCCACATCGCAAACTGAATTCAGATCTCTCTATGATTCAGTTTTCGAAATGCAGTTGACAGCCAAATCCAAACTGCAGTATCATTGTTATAAATAAAACTTTGACTCAATATTTCTGAAGATGTGCAAAGTCTGCTACAGTATTTTTCTTGAAGCAGTCATAATAAATTGATGTCAAATAGACAATCCAAACAGAAATCCACTGACAGAAAAATATTAGGTAAGGTAATAGTTGAAAGTGTACTGTACTAGTAAACAATCCTATGGCTGTATTTCAATATGAAGTGTGTTCGTTATCGGCGAAATTTAATTTCAAGCTAAAAATTTTAAAAACCAAAATTTAAAATATAAATCTTTTTAAATTTAAAAAAATTAAAAATCCTTTCAAAATTTTAAAAACTTACATTTAAAAAACTGCATTTTTAATAAAATTTCTTGCTTACCTCCTGCTAATTTCCCCCCAAAAATCCGTTTTCCTTCTGTTTTTGCAAAAAAAGTTTATCTGTTTACAGTTACCCAATCTCCAGCTTTTCGAAGTCAAAAGATGGATGGAAGCCCTGAATGTGTACTTGTATAACTTATAAACTAGACTGATGTTCAGAAGTTCACTAGTTGTTGTTAGGAATATTCCTCTCAAAAGAGAAATAACCAAATTTAAAAATCTTAAGATTACACTGATTTTATGCTAGATCTAGTGAATGTTAATTCATTAGATCTAGCATAAAATCAGTTAATGAATTTTTAAAGTTTTCTTTAAGAATTCATAAAGTTTTCTAGGGATTAATTTTATCTTATCTTAAATTCTTTTGGTATATCTAATGATGAATAATAGATCCACATCCAAATCCTTTTTGACTATTATGTCTGTATATTGAGTGGTAGAGTTAAGTGTTTGAAAAATTCATAATGGTTTGTGAATTATAAACTATTAAACTGTCTCTTATATAATGCCGTAGAAGAAAGTAATAATTCAGTTAATTTATATTTCAGATCATATGTCCATGGGAGCACTAGGTGATAGTTTTTATGAATACCTTTTAAAAGCATGGGTCATGTCTGGCAGTGAAGATGAACAAGCTCGTCAAATGTACTATGATGCAGTGCAGGTGATGTGAAGTTAGCTACTGGCAAGATTTTATTTATGATTATTATTATAAATTCAATTTATAAGATACAATCATACAGTAATGAGAAATTTTATAATAAACAGATTCATGGGGTTTGTAGTGGAAATTATTTTGATGATGATGATAGCCGTGGCTGCCACTTGAGATTCTAAAATACTTGTGTAGATGCTATTCAGATACTGAACCATACAAGATTACAGTGCTGTATAAACTTTCCAAAAATAATAAGAATCAGTTCACCTCATGGGCAGAGCAAAGAAATGCAGTGTTACACAATGTTTGGTTTTCAGATGAAGCTTATTTTCATTTGGACAGGCTGTGAACAAGCAGAAGTTGGGCAACAGCTCAACTTCTGCTCCCCTCCAGCCTCACAAGTCAAATAGTTACAAAGAGAAACTGCCCATGTGGGTAGCCTCAAGTCATTGTTATTTAATTGGATTTTTCTTCATCGAAACTGTTAATGCAGAGTGGTACCTTCATATGCTTAACCTTGCCACTCACTTCTTCAGTTTAACAAAGACACTTGTGTATCATCTGTGTGGTACCCCTTTTTGTTTTTATTATAAAAAAATAAATTTTTAGGTTTTTGTGCTGAATTGAAAACTGTGATCTATTAATTATGATATGCTAAAACCCGTTAAAAATGTTGAACCAAAATAAACAACAGAAACCAATAATACTAACGAAAGTTTTTATCACATTTTTTTTAGAATTTTAAAGGTTGCTGATCCCCAGATCGAAATTCAGAAGCTCATGTGTCATCTGGCAGGTGCAATATGTGAATGTCTGTATTTTTGTCTTCTGTTTGCATTTAGCTAGTGAAATCAAAGCTCTGTGGTAAGTTTAGCACCTGTTATTGGCATTTCATAGATGCCATGTGGGAATGGGAATTATTTAGAAGAAAGATAAATGCTTTTTGCTTCCTTGGCATCTGTTAAATGCCACACAGAAATTAATTTCTCGTAATTAATAGTGTAACAAAATGAAAGCAGAAAATGCTTTATAACCAGTTAGAGCATATTGGTGGGCAAAGGTGCATAGGAGGACTTGATTTACACATTTAAAAAGTGATGTCTGTTAGATGCCATATTAATGGAAGGTTAAGAATGATTTCGTACTGTAGCTCATGGCAACTCAGCTTTGCATGAATACCTAGTGGTTTATGCAAGATAATGCCATGCTACCTACTAATGTCATGTTGAATTTCTTGCACTTTTTTTTTTTTTTTTTTTTTTGGCTCTTGCATATTGTGATGCCATGCTGATCACAGCTGCAGGTTTTTTTGCCCCCTCTGAGCCCAAACTTGAAACCTTGTGACTTTTTCTTGTGAAGTTTCTTGAAAGAGAAGTTGTTTTTCAGGAAACCTGCCACACTCATGCACTTGAAAGCCAAGATTATTCAGTTGTGTAGCAAAATTAACAGATATACCTTCATTTTATTGAAACATTGGTACACGTTCAGGAATTTGTTTGTCAAAATGGAAGACATATTGAACATGCATTAAGAATGCATGCAAATAAGAATGATTTCCAAAAATCTGAGCATGAAAATTCACATTTGCAATGATTAATAAATAAATTACTTTCTTAGGAAATGTTTAATGTGTAAATTTCATGCATCACCCTGTAAATTGCTGTCTCTCATTTTACTTCTCAATTAATGGTGGTGTCCTTCAAGATTCCATCCTTTCACTGACCCTTTTCCTCCTTTATTAGCCTTCTATTATTGAATAAAAATCCTGTATAGTTTTTGCTAATATGATAGTGCACTATTTTCCACCTTGAGAAATCCTGCTCTGTATAAACATCTGTAACTTCTGAAATATCTACCACCAGTTCCTTAAATGCTGATCTCCAACTAATTGTCTATTGGAGAAAAATAATCATAGTTAACTTCAGTCGGTCTGAAATTTAGTCATGTCTCTTATTTCTCAACAAAAACAAAAAAAATGTCTGCTGCCCCTGTGTCCGTCTTCAAAAACGCCACTCAGATTTCTAAGCAAGATCACATGTCTTTACTATGAATATTCCTGACTTGCAACACTTTTGCTTAAGCACATCACAAATAAAGCTTTCTTTGCATCAAAAAATTAGGTTTTATTTCCTTTTGCTCTGAACCTTATTTTTAAGTTTATTTAGTTCAATGTGTAGAAGAAAGGAACAGAAATGAAAGGAATTACTCCTAGCCCATTGATAACTTAATTGTGTTAGAGTTGGAAATAGAGCTAAGAAAATTTGACTGTCTGAGGGAACAGGTAGTATAGCCAAAGTTTCTGAAAATTCTTTTGTCAATAATGAATTCATTATTATCAAACTAAGGGTTGTGGTTTCTTTAGGCCTGCAAAAGATGAATTTCATTAGTGATAATGGCATTTTAAGTACTCCTATTTATATTCTGAATGAATTACGTAGTCTATGAATCCCATTACATATCTAATATGTAAATGCATTTACAATCCTGTTGACAAGAATCATGGTATATAGTACTGAATTGCAACACTTGTGGGGAAAGAGATTTGATTTTATTTTCAATTAATAATACTACTCAGTTTATTTCCAGAAGTATTGGTGTATTTGAAGTTGAGATGAAATTTGAATTTTATTTTTATAGTATTTTATTATTCTATTCTAATTTGCATAATTTTATTCTTAGTATTTTGAAATTGCTTCATATGTGGTAGAGTCAATCACAAGTCTAAAACATGATTTTCAGAAAGGTGTTATTGTTCCTGTGGAGTGAACTAGATGAGGGAAAACGTCTTTACTGAAATTGGGTTTTTTATTAAATTCACTTTCAATGTTAAGTCTTCTGATAATGGTAAAAATCTATTGACAATTTAGAATTGGGAAATAACTGATGTTTTCTGGTAAAGGGAGTTATAACTTAAAGATTTATGAAACACTAGCATGAATATTCATATTTTTTCTGACGAGGGTTAAATTTAAAATATGATAAACTGGGTTTTCAAGAACCAGTCATTTATATTCCTGGAAAAATAAGTGGATTTCATGGTGATGGTAGTGAGAACTCACTGGAGAAAGCTATAAATATTGTATGATTCAGTATCTGAAAGAAAAATTTCAGCCAGTTGGTTTGCTATTCTTTTCCTGTTGGAACTACACATACAGTAGATTCCGATTATTTGGGCCACCGGTTAAACGGGGCAGCCGTTTATTTGGGGCAAATCTTAAAAAAACAGAACCCAATTGAGAAAATAGCCAGAGTTTACTTCGCTTAATTGGGACAACATGCCTTTTAATTGGGGCAGGAGATGGCAGCACTGGAGATTATTCTACGATTGTATCCGACCGCACCACATTGTTCGGTCGGATTTCTGGAGGTCACAACCATAAAACAATAAAAACAATTAGCAGTCACCTGTTTATTGGGCTTTTCTGTTAGTGCAATCTATCAAAAATGGATAGTAAACTCAATCTTATTGAATTTGCCATAATATGGACAGCTGAAATTCTGTGAGTTATTATGGTGAAATGTGTTTACACTTCCATGGAATTTTCAATCATATAAAAAAATTAATTTTCAGAATCTTCTCTTCATTCCTATTTTTAAAGCTTTGTAACTTGTTACTCCATTCTCACTTGTGCGTGTCATGTTACTTGCAATTTGTGTGTATGCCATGTTCTTTGTTATTAATTGCTTATCTTTTTACTGTTTTAAATTTTAACCCCCACCCACAAATGTCAGTGAACAGAAATGTCAACTAGTTAGTATGTATATATTACAGTACATATTAATTATTCCAATTATCACGTATATTCTTTAGATTTTCACATATAAGGTAATAAAGGGTAAATTTGTGCTTAATATATCTTTACTTTTATAGCCTGTGGATAATTAGCATTAGCATTAGTAGAGGTATTTGATGCAAGAAAGCAAGCTTATGCAGCATCAGCCAAAAAAAAAACCCACTTCCATTTCACCCCTCTGTTCGTTCAAAATACCTGTCCAGCTGAGCCTTAAACTTATTTAGGCTATCAACCTCCACTACAAGGGATGGAAGTCTGTTCCACCAACCAACCACCCGCTGGCTAAAGGCAAATTTCCGCACGTCTATCCTACATCTGTCTTTCCTCAATTTGAATTTATGCCCTCTCAGGTGATTATTCTGAGCTAGAGGAAGAATCCCATCAGCATTGAGCATGCTCAAACCATTCAAGGCTTTATACACCTCTGTCAGATCACCTCACTGGTGCCTAGTCTCCAGACACTGTAATTTGCAAAACTTAAGCCTTTCTTCGTAAGAACACCCCTTTGTTCCATTCACTGATCTTGTTGCCCTTCTCTGTACTCGTTCCAGCAGCTCTACATCCTTCTGAAATGAGGCCTCCAGACCTGTATACAGTACTCTAGGTGTGGCCTGACCATTGCCTTATACAAGGGAATAATCACCTCCTTATCCCTGCTGGAAAAATTCCTGTATATCATTGACAATACTCCATGAGCTACTCTTGCAGCCCGTCTGCACTGCTCAGAGAACTTCATATCTGCCTGCACAACCACCCCCAAGTCCCTTTCTTTCTCTACCACTGTCAGTGTAGTACCACAGAGTTGATACGTTGCTCTGGGGTTGCTGTTTCCCATGTGTAATACTTTACACTTGTCAATGTTAAACTTCATTTGCCACCTCTCAGCCCATCTGCTCAACCTTTCCAGATCGTGTTGCAGCAGCATAGTGGCAGTAGTGTCTTTGACAACCCTGCCAACCTTTGTATCGTCTGCAAACTTGGACATTAAGCTTGCCATACCATCATCAATATCATTTATAAATACAGAAAACAATAATGGACCCAACACTGAGCCCTGAGGGACTCCACTAATAACATTAGTCCACGATGAGCAGTGTCCATTGATTACCACTCTCTGTCTTCTCCCCCTCAACCACCCCTTTATCCATAGCAGCAATTTGCCTCCAATGTCACACTGCTCCAATTTGTGTAGCAGTCTTCCGTGTGCAACAGTATTAAAAGACTTTCTAAGATCCAAGTATATAATATCAAAGCTATTCCCTGCATCCAGTTCTTTTGTGACTGCATCATAATATCCAATCAAATTGGTCAGGCAAGACTTCCCCTTAACAAAACTGTGCTGTGTCTGAGCTATAACTGAAGTCTTGTCTAAATGATCCTGCAGTGCTTCTTTAACCAGTGCCTCCATTAATTTTCCTGGAACAGAAGTTAAGCTCACAGGTCTATAATTACTTGTGTCAGCCTTTGATCCTCCTTTTTTTTTTTTTTTTTTTTTTGATTTGGTAGTTGTTGGCGCATCGGCTTCTGTGGCCATATTGCACCTCCCAAGGTTTTTTTCAGTACTTTGATCCAAGCCCGAGGCAGGAATCGAACCCGCGACCTTTGGGTTGCCGGGCAGGTATTTTACCCACTCGGCTAGACCGATCGGCTCCTCCTTTGTGAATTGGGGTCACATTTGCACATTTCCAGTCTATGGGTACCTCCCCTGAGTCCAAGGAAGCTCTCATAATTATGGCTAAGGGTTTGCTTACTTCCTTTGCTGCCTCCTTTAATATAACTGGATAGATCCCATCCACCCCGGGTGCCTGTCTTGTGTTTACCTTCAACAGTTTCTCCTCCACTTTACTCCCAGTTATTTCAAGATTCTGTAGCTTACTGCTAGAGTTGAATACACCTCTGGCATTCCCCTCGCTGAATAACTCCTCATGTGTGAATGTCAATGCAAAATATTCATTTAGTTTGTTAGCTACCTGAGCAGGGTCATCAACAGTTGACCCATCAATATCAAGTGGACCAATCTGATTCATCCCCTTCCTTCTAGAGTTTACATAACTAAAGAACTCTTTGCTGTTTTTCTTTGCATCCCTTGCCAAGGATTTCTCGTAATCTGCCTTCGCCTGCCTAACCTCCTTTGTAACTTGGTTGCATATCAACTTTTATCTTTCATAGGCTTCTGTGTCATGTGTTAATTTGTAAGTATCCCATGCATTTTTCTTCTCTGCCATATGCCTCATTAGTGCATCTGACATCCATTTTGGCCTAAACCTTGAACAATATTTCTTAGTTGGTATGTAAAGCCTAGTAGCTTCCAAGATTAATTCTTTGAATGCTTCCCATTTTGAATTTGCTGTTGGTAACATCATCAGTTGGTCCCACTGTATAGAATTTAAATACTGTCTCAGTCCATCGTAGTCACCTTTATGGAAGCAATAACCCTTCCCTTTACCCCTAATGGTAGTTACCTCTTTGAGTAAATCCCACTTCAGCACACTGTGATCACTGCCACGTAGTGGTTCATTTATCTGCAGATTCTTAATGCATGAAGAATCACTGCTGATAATCAAATCAAGAGTATTACTCCCTCTAGTTGCCTCCCGAACATGCTGATGTAGAAAACAATCATCCAATAAATCCACAAAAGCCCTGCTAGTGTGTGAGTGACCAGCCCCCAAATTCCAGTCAATATCTGGGAAATTAAAATCTCCCATTATAAGACTTTCTGATTTACTGGCCCACTCTATTTCCCTGTACAGTTTCTTATTATACTCATCAGAGTCATTAGGCCTATAGCACACTCCTACTCTCAATTTTGATCTCCCAATGCTTATATCACACCAATCTGACTCAACACTGCACTGTCCAGCGATGTCGACTGGCTTCACTTCCTTGGTTTTTATGTGTTTCTTAACTAATAGCATAACCCCTCCCCCCTTCCTATCCTGTCTATCCTTTCTGTAGACGTTGTACTCCCCAAATTTCAGTTCTGCATCCCTTATATCTGTGTGACACCACGTCTCTGATATCCCAACAATATCTGCCTTTGATGTTTTGAGCAATACCTCAAATTCATCAAATTTATTTACTAAACTCCTAGCATTGGTGTACACGCAAGTATACCTGCGCCTGTTTCTATTCTTAGCTACCCTAACACAACCCATGTGTTTACTTGTACCGCAATGGCTCCCAGCAGTCTCTGAAATATCATGCATCTTGTTTTTCAGGCTTCTGCTCATTTTCTTCTGCTAATATTCCTCCTATTTTTGCTAATTAGAATTGCTGTTTTATAGAATTAAAATTCAATTCACAAACGTGATCACAATGACCGGCGCTTACTACACATCATATAGTAAATGGTACTTTGCTATGATGACTCCATCATAACGTAGTTTGATTGTACAGTGAACCAATTGTTAAGTGGGGATCCGTTGTATTTTTAACTATTTACGTGAAACTTTGGATAATTGGGGCAGCCGCTTAATCGGGCCAAAATGTGCTAGTCCCGATGTGTCCCAAATAACTGGAATTGACTATATTTGTTATTAAAATCTCCCCTCTCAGTATTATTTCCACTCATGGTCTTTTTAATTTTTTTGAATGTTGATGTGTGTTATATATAGTGATTCAGTTATATGTGGATATATTATGTTGCAGAAGTAACTTGAACTGTGGAAGTAATTTGAACTTCAAAGAATATAACGTTTACTCCTTTTTTTTTTTTTATTATTATTATTATTTTTTATTTTTTTTTAATTTTTTATTTTTGTGAAAATACAAGCTATTTTTATTCGGATTATATTTTGATATAGCAGTTTACCCTTTAAATTAAAGTTGGACAAATGTAGATTATATTTTTTGAATACTGAAGTTTATTTCTGAAACTGCAGGCAATAGAAAAGAAATTATTGCAGAGTTCCAAAGGTGGACTTAAATATTTAGCAGATATGAAATATGATCGAATAGAACACAAAATGGATCATTTGGCTTGCTTTGCAGGTTAGTTTAACTAAATTTAAAATTTTATTGTGTAGTGATGTGATTAGTATTCTTTTTCCTTTTTCTCCTTTTATATAGTTACATACAACCTTTGTCACAAAAGTTCCAGAACTGCTCTTATAAAAATTGTGGAAGATATTTATAAATGAATTGCCAATGTTGCCAGTGCCAGTAGAAGTTGTTGAAGCAACTTTAGGAGTTTAATTTTGCAACTATCATTTATGGAACTCTGTAACAGCTGCTTAAATGTGTGGGATGCCCTTATAGCACTTTTCATGGCTGAAAAGCTATGAAAAGTCTTGTTATGAGGACATTCTCCATTGGAACAGAAAGAAGTTTGGTGGAGTTAAATCTGGTGAATTTGGAGGATAAGGTAAGATGATGACTTGCATTTTGGCCAAAAACTGTTGATGAATAGACAGGTCTGTGTGTGGGTGTGTATATATCACTCAAAAGGAATCAATTTCCAGATTCCTGCATCTCAGGCTAGCAGCAATGATTATTCATGTTTAAGTACTCTAGACTGTAAAAGGCTTAAAAAGAGTAAAAGTTACATTTAGTACAATCTGTTTTGGCATCAAAAAGCATAATAACAGGGATTTGACTTTTAACGACTTTTGACTTTTAATGACCAATTCCATCAGAAAAATGCATATTTCTAGAATATAAATATGTTGCTTGAAAAATATGTTATCCAGGAATTCTTAACTTCCTGGCTTCAGTGTGGAGGCAAGCTGTCATGTTGATGTTGAAAAATAACATCTGGTTGCAGGTGTTCTATCAGCAAATAACTGAAGTGCATATCTAGATAATTAACACTGTTGACTGTCTTCCCATGAAAGAAGAGATCCAATCATCTTGTGTTGGGAAATTACACATCATCCATTCAACTGTCTCTTTCAAACTGACTTGACCTAGATTCTGCAGGTTTGCCTTTTTTTTTTTTGCTGAACTCATGAAAGATTGATTTATCACTAAAAATAACACTGCCCATTAGCCATTGTTGTTTTCAGTCTACCCGAGTGTGCTCACAGCAAAATCCTTTTGACATGGTTCATTGTCTGGTTTCAATGCTTGCTGAATTTTATATGTATACAACTTTAATGAGAATGGAGAATCTTCTTTATGATGATTGACCAAATTAGGTTTTCTGTTGGCACAATAAGCTGTTGATTATCTCGAGCTGTGCTGAAGAGATTCATATATTAGCTATCCCAGCCTCAACATCTGGCCTGCTTGCCCTTTTCTGGCACAGAACACTACCTGTTTCCTGAAACTGTTTCAACCATTACTGGAGAGGCAGTCTTCCAGGTGCTTTTTCCTTCTACTCTAACTGGTAATATCTTTACAATTTAATGACATTTAAACCCTGATACCACAGCACACACACATCACTTTGTATTGTAGTAACCCTGTTTTGCAATTGAGCTTTATCAACTCCGCTGTCTAGTGTTTACAATGCTTGATGAGGAGGTTCCATGAAATGTTTTGAGTTTTTTTTTTTTTTTTTAAATAAAATGAGTTATTTCTCTTTATATGGCGTGCTTTTCTTTTTATGGTGGTTTATAATGTAGCCCATTGATAACTACAGAAGCCATGAACACATACATACCATTAAGAAAATATTGTGGGAGGAGGATGCTGAATTGGATGACCCCATAGCTGGCCAGTCAAATAGAGCAGAAAAAAGATAGCATGGGATATGTACAGAGCAATGAAAAGTACTGATGCCTACAACAGGTGCAAGTTGATCTGTAATAGTACCACAAATAAGGTTAGGGAGACCTAGGCTGCATATGAGAAAGCATTAGCCAAGAGAGAAAAGAATGGGGACATGGAATTTTTCATGTATGTGAATACAATGAAGAAGAAAGCTAATCAGATCAGACCTTGTGCACTGGGTGTGGGACACTCTTATATAACCCAGCTGATGTGGATGAATTTAATAGGTACTTTGCATTGGTCTTTACTGACAAAAGACTCTTCATGTTGAGAAGAGGCTGTGTGAGTGAAGTTGAGCCTTACGAAATTTGTGATTTTGCAATTCAAGATGATTGTTTCTTAGAAAAACGTTTGAGCATAGAGGCAAGTAAGGCTCCCAGAGTTGATGGCATATATACCCACTAGTTTTGAGAGAGACTACCAGGGAGTGTATTGAACCATTGAGATTAATTATGAGGGCATCTTTGGACTCGGGGAAGTTCCTTTGGATTGGAGAAGTGCCAACATATTGCCAATACATAAAGGTGTGTTCTAAGAGTGAAGTTAGTAATTACTGAACTGGTTAGTCTGACTTCAGTGGTAGGGAAAACCTTAGAGGCAATGATTAAGATTGTAATCCAGGCACATTTAGATAAATGTCGCATTCTGAAGGACACATAACATGGTTTTGTTAAGGGAAAATTATATTTAACTAACTTAATAAGCTATTTTGATAGAGTTACTCATGGGCTGGATTTATGTAACAATTTTGACATAGTTTATTTGGATTTTAGCAAAGCTTTTGACTCAGTAGCTCATGAGAGGTTACTGTATAAGCTTGAACAGGTTGGGATTACTGGTAAGATTCTAAGGTGGATTGCTGGGTGGCTGCAGGGCAGAAGGCAGAGATCATTGGATATTCTTCAGATTGGTGTAACATCAGAGGTAGGGTCCCTCAAGGATCAGTTCTTGGACCACTGTTGTTTCTCATTTTCATAAATGATATTAATGGTGTGATGTCAATTTTCAGATGACTAAAAGTTTGGTAGAGTCGTTAATGATGAGTGCCAACAAGCACTCCTTCAAGTTTACATCAACATACTTCAAAAATTCTCAGAGAAATGGCAGCTATATTTTAATGCAGCTAAATGCAAGGTCACTTGCATTTAGCTGCATTAAAATATAGCTGCCATTTCTGGCACTTGGGGAATAGCAACCCCAATAAATTATACAATTTGTGGTATTGAATTAAAAGCAGTGGAGGAGGGAAGGGATCCGGGAATTATGATACTGGCAGGTATAAAGGTTTCTGAACAGGCAGCCAGGGAAGCCCATGGTGTTCTATTCATGATTTATCGAACATTATCCTGTATAGATAGAGAGGTCATAATACATTGTATAAGGCAATTGCAAGACCACATTTGGAGTGCTGTTTTCATGTGTGGAGACCTCATCTGAAAAAAATACATTCAGCTTCTTGAAAGGACCCAAAGACAGGCAACTCGAATGGTGAGATTGGCAAAAGGATGACCATATGAGGAAAGACTGATTATGTGGGCTACAGAGCTTGGCAACCAGGCACTTTAGAGGTGACCTGATTGAGGTTTATAAGGCTCCGATGATGAGTAAAATGAATGAAGGTGGAATTTTCACTGTTATAAAGAATTCCAGAATTAAGGGCCGTAAATTTAAATTATGGGGGCTAAAGTTTAGATTAGATTGTAGGAAGTTTTCTTTTAGCCAACGAGTCCTTGATCGATGAAACAAGTTGCCCTCACAGGTAGTTGAGGTTGACAATTTGAATAAATTCAAAGGTGAACTGAGTAGATACCTGTATAAGGATGGAAACGTATAATTTATATTTTCTTATCTAGTTGGTGGTGTTTTTTTTTTTTTTTTTTTTTGCCAGTGGAGTAAAAGCCTGTGGCTTCCTTGCATTATGTGGCAAATACTATTACTATACAGACTACAGGCAAGGAATACAAAAGGAACTGGTTTTCCATTGGTAAAGCCTGCCCATGCCATGGGCAGGCTGCAAACAAGTTATACAAGATTAAGCCTGTAATCAAATGATGGTAGTCTAATTTGTGCAGGAATCATAAAGAGGAAGTTGTTCTAGTTTGGCTGTGCTTAGGTTGCAGTCATCTTACACACTCCCTTCTTTTGAGGACTGATGACCCTCCTATGTGCAAGCACTGTCACGGCATTTTAACCTTAAAGCTTAATGCTTATAAAAATTTTGTTTCCTTACCTTTTTTTTTTTTATCTTAATTTACTTGTTTTTAGTTCTTTGTATATTTGGACATGGTAACCTATTTATAGGTTACTTCTCTTTTTAGTATATTTAATTGACTTGGCACATGGCCTGAGCTGCTCATATGTCAAAAACTCAAATTGTCCACTTGCTCATCACACCACTTATTTCATCATATTTAAACTCCTGACCATCTTGCCATTGGTTTATACAGTATAATTTTCTTCTTTAATTTGTTGTGTTTGTTCCCTCACTCTCACTACTTATTTTGTCATTTGTCAACTCCTGACAACTCTGCCATTGGTTTATATAGTATAATATTCTACTCCTTTTAATTTTTCGTGTTGGTTAATTTATTGCAATTGTGAGGACACTACTGGTAATGGAATTACCAAGATTATATTGTGTGTTTAAGGATAAAAATTTTTTATTTAAAAGTTTCAAGGTAAAGTTGTTATGAAGGCATTCTTTAAAATATCCTGTTGTCTATGAATGAAATTTAAATATATCTTTTTTTTTTTTTTTAATATAGGTGGCCTTTTTGCTTTTGGGGCTCAGTTTCTTCCAGAAGAACAGAAAAAACAACATATTCAGCTAGGACGAGATGTTGCACATACATGTCATGAATCATATGACAGAACTGGTAATTAGCATAGATTTTTAATTAGTAATATTGAATAAGCTCTATATAATGATAAGTTAAATTCTCTTGATTTATTTGAGATTTTATTCAGGTTTAGCCAACCAAAATAGCCAAATTATATGATGGATGTGTAGGTCAAAATAATTTTAACCCTCTTTAAATAAAATTCAATCAGAGATGCCTGTTTATTGTCTAGAAACATAACTTGTTTATTCATAATTCTATTAGCTTTATCAGGAATCATTTATTTTCAGATATGATTTTATGTTTTGTTTATAAACAAAAAAAAAAAAAAAATCCTCTCAGAATGCTGACTCCTGATTTTCTACGTCACCTATAGAAACAATTTCTGTTTAAAATTTTACCAGGAAAAAAAAAAAAAAAACAACATAATAAATTATAATTTCTTTTTATTTTTCTGGTATTTATGAAAGAAAAATAAATTAATAATTACCTGAAAATTAATACAATATACACTATATTGGATACACACACACATCATTCACATAAATTTCCTGTGTATCTGTAGCTGCATGATCAAACACAAGATTACATTAGTACATTGCAGTTCAAGCTGACATGATTGCTGATATATAAAAGTTCTGTTATATAAAATTTATTATTTATTCATGTATTGTATTATATCTTAATAGCATTAGTAGTAGCATATTATCCAAGAAAGCAAGCTTATACAGCATCAGCCAAAAAAAAAAAAAACCTTTCCTTTTCAACTATCCATTCGCTCCAAAGGTTTGTCCATTTCTTTCTTCAATCTATTTAAGATGACGGATGGAATTGTGTTCCAGCCATCACCACTTGCTGGCTAAAGGCAATTTTCTGCACATCTATTCTGCAACTGTCTTTCCCCAATTTGAATTTATGTCCCCTCAAGTGTGTAATCTGAGCAACAGGAAGGATCCCATCAGCATTGAGTTTATTCAAACCATTCAAAGCCTTAAACACTTCAATCAGATCTCCTCACAGTTTCCTAGTCTCCCATGTGCTGCAGTTTGCAGAACTGAATCTCTCTCTGGTAAGAGTATCCTTTTGTTCCTCTTGCCAACCTCATTACTCTTCTCTGCACCCATTCCAGGAGATCCATGTCCTTCCTAAAATGAGGCCTCCAGACCTGTATGCAGTATTGAACATGTGGCCTGACCCTTGCCTTATACAAAGGGATAATCACCTCCTTATCCCTGCCAGCCAAGTTCCTGTATATCATTGACAAGACCCCATGAGCTGCTCTGACAGCCTGTTCTGCACTGCTTTGAAAACTTCATATCTGATTGCACAATTACCCCCAGGTTTTTTCATTCTCCACTACTCTGATTGTAGTACCGCATAGTTACTCTATGGTACATTAGTCTTATGTTACTCTGTAACATAAGACTAACATAAAAGGGTAACATAAAAGACTAATATGTTACTCTGGGATTACTGCTACTTATATGCAGTACTTTGCATTTGTTAATGTTAAACTTCAGTTTCCACATCTCAGCCTCTACCCAACTTTTCTAGATCATGTTGCAGCAGATTACTGTCATTAACAACCATGTTAACCTTTGTATCATCTGCAAACTTGGACATCGAGCTTGATATACCTTCATCAATATCATTGATAAATATAGAAAACAACAATGTTTCCAACACCAAACCCTGGGGGCCTTCTATAATAACATTAGTTCATGAAGAGCAGTGTCCAGTGATGAACACTCTCTTTCTTCTCACACTCAAACATCCCTTTATCCAGAACAGCAACTTGCCCTAATGCCATAGTGGTCCAAATCGTATAGCGGTCTTTTATGTGCAACGGCATTAAAAGCTTTCCTGAAATCCAAGTATATAATACCAAAATTATTTTTTGCATCCAGTTTCTTTGTGACCATATTGTACTATTCAATCAAATTGGTCAGGCAAGATTTCCCCCTAACAAACCCATGCTGTTTCTAAACTATAACTGCAGTCTTGTCTAGATGATACTGCATTGTTTCTTTAACCAGTGACTCCATTATTTTCCCAGGAACAGACGTTAAACTAACAGGTCTGTAATTACTCATGTCATCCTTTGATCCCTCTTTGTGAATTGGGGACAAAGAGGGATCAAAGGATGCTCTCATAATTATAGCTAAGGGTTTGCTTACTTCCTTTGCGGCATCTCTTAATATAACTGGATGGATCCCATCCACCCCGGGTGCCTTTCTTATGTTTACAGTTTCTGCTTCACTTTTCTTTCAGTTATTACAAAATCATTTAACTCACTGCCAGAGTTTAATACACCTCTGGCATTCCCCTCCCTGAATAACTCCTCATTTGTAAATGTAGTGCAAAATACTCATTCTGTTTGCTAGCTGCCTGAGCAGGATCATCAACAGTCGAACCATCGATATCAAGTGGACCATTCTGATTGATCCCTTTCCTTCTAGAGTTTACATAAGTAAAGAAGTCTTTGCTGTTTTCCTTTGCACCCTTTGCCAAAGATTTATCATCATCTGCATTCGCTTGCCTAACCTTTTATGACTTGATTACAAACTAGCTTACATTATACCACAGGCTTCTGTGTCACAATTATTTTTTTTCTCTGCCATGAGTTTCATTGTTTTTTCTTACATCCATTTAGGCCTAAACCTTAAACAATATTTTTTAGTTGGTATGAAAAGACTAGTAACTTCCAAGATTTCTTTGGATACTTGCCATTTAGAATTTTCTGTTGGTAACACCATCAGTTGGTACATTGTATAGAATTTAAAAACTGGGTGAGATCACCAAGCCACCTTTACAAAAGCAAAAACCCTTCCCTTTACTCCTGGTGATAATTACATCTTTAAGTAAATCCCACATCAGTATGCTGTGATCACTGCTACCTAGTGGTTCCTTTATCTGCAGGATCTTAATGCATGAATAATTGCTGCTGATAATCAGATCAAGAGTATGACTCCCTCTAGTTACCTCTCGATTATGCTTCTATAGGAGACAGTCATCCACAAAATCCACAAGTTCTAGTCAACATCTGGAAAGTTAAGATCCCCATTACAAGACATTCTGATTTACTTGCCCACTGTATTTCACTGTACAATTGTTTGTTGTACTTATCGGTGTAATTAGGTTATAACACACTCCTACTCTCATTTTTGCTTTCTCAGTGCCTACATCACACCAAACTGACTCAACTTTGTATAGAATTTAAAAACTGTCTGGTTACACTGTCTTAGATTTTATGTTTCCTAACTAACAGCATAACCCCTCCTCTCTTTCTATCCCGTCTGTCCTTTCTGCACACATTGTACTCCCCAAATTAAAATTCTGCATTCCTAATATGTAGGTTAGTGCAAATGCATCATTTTAACATAGCTATCTACCAAAGTGGTTAAATTAATTAATTAAATTGGCATCATTTGGATTATATCTCATATTGTGACTGCCTTCACAATGAGTTGCCATTGTATTGTACTGCCTCGAATAAAAAAACGCTTCACCAGTGAAGAAAACTATTGTTATTTATTTTTATTTGAGAATAAATAACAATAGTCTTCTCCACTGGTGAAGTGTTATTTATTCGAGTTAGTACAATACCATGGCAACTCGTGAAGGCAGCCATAATGTGAGATATAATCAAAACGATGCCACTTTAATTAATTAATTTAACTACTTTGGTAGATAGCTATGTTAAAATTATGCATTTGCACTAACCTACATATTAGTCATTCTACCTCGTAGCATAAGGCCTTTACCCTTAAATACTTTATAATTCTGCATTCCTTATATCTGTGTGACACCATTCTCTGATATCCCAACAACATCTGCCGTTGATGTCTTGACCAGCACTTCAAATTCATCAAATTTGTTTACTATACTCCTAGCATTGGTGTACATGCACGTATATATGCACATATTCTTACTCTTAGTTATCCTAACACAGCTCATGTATTTACTTATTCCATGATGATCCCCAGCAGTTCTTGAAATCTTCATCACTTTTCTTTCCTGCTGCTCATTCCAATAGAAGCAGCGCAAGAATCACTTTCACCTCTGCCTGTGTCTATTTTTAATCTATTAGTCCAAGCTAGCAGTTTTCCGACCCACCCAACACTGCCTCAATAGCATCAGCAAATATTCTTACACCCTTTCTGTTTATGTATATCCCATTTCTGTAGAAGCAGTCCCTCCTATTAGCAAGCACACACACCACGTTCAGAAAAATTCTACCACTTGATCCTTGCACAATCTCTCCAGGGCCGAATTGATTGACAAGGCTCTCATATACTCCATCCTATCATGTCTATTTAGAATTGCTGATATTTTCAAATTTAACCCTAACTTGTGATAACCTTGACCTGTACTTATTAATTAGTTACCAGTTCCCACATAATTTCATTAAGATGTGTTTTTTTTTTTTTTTTTTTTGGTATTTATGAAGGAAAAATATTTTAAAAACATTTTTATAAAATAAAAAATCAGTGGAGTTTGTCATAGGATTCTTAAAAAAAAAATTGTAGAAATGTGGCCTAATCTTTAAAATGTTTTGATGAACAATTTAAAGACACATTTGTAGTGTCCTATGCAAGCAAAAAAAAATGCTTAAAATTTCTATTATATTACATGAGTGTGAATTTCGCTATTCCTCCAATGTAGTTTTCAGTTTCAATCTGCATCATTAACTGTTTTTCATTTAGAGAAGTATGATGATAAAAAATTCATTATGGCATGGATGTGGGAAACGCAGTGTTCCCAAACCTGTTTTAATTTTACCATAGGTTTTAGCTTTAGCTTTGATTTCACTTAGTTTATAGTTTATAATCGTCATATTTGGTCATAATGTGAGAAAGAAAGTTTTTCTTCTTCTTCACAGTGCTGCTTTTACTAAATATGTAATGTGTTCTCATTATAGAAGATAGCATTAGAATAAAAAATAAAATTTTCCCACTAATTTTTTTTCTTTTTTTTCTCAAACTCAATTGGTGATTAGCATACTACAGCACGTCTATAGGTGTACTTTTTTTAAACACACCGAGTAGACGGTTAAAACCTGAATTATTCTT
Organism: Mastigoproctus giganteus; assembly: GCF_048544385.1. Lineage (NCBI taxonomy): Eukaryota > Metazoa > Arthropoda > Arachnida > Uropygi > Thelyphonidae > Mastigoproctus > Mastigoproctus giganteus. The sequence continues at coordinate 16,798,218 of NC_143582.1, forward strand.
AGAGTTTTCAAAATAAATACGAGCTTATTTATATAGCAATATAAATATGCCCATATAACAATAAATATTTACTCATGGAGAAAAGTTGCCTAAACTTTGAATTAAAAAATAATAGAATACTTGGATCTAGTGTTTCTTTGAAAGTCATAATATAGAAATTTACAATTGAAGAGGAAAAAAGATTACTTTCAACTACATGGATTTCTTGTTATTCTTAGTTTCTTTGATAATGGATGGAGCAATGCAACTTATAATCAGTGTGATATTTGGAAGTGGCATAAAATTGATATACTGACATAAATAACTGTGATTGCATTACAAGGAATATATAACAGAATAAACAGATTATATAAACAGTTAACTAAGAAATTAACTTCCTCACTATAATGATAAATTAAAATATATTCAAGTTAACATGTGTAATAAAAAAAATTGACAAATAAAAAGCACTGGTCATTACAGTTAAAATTCCAAAGACTAAGATTGCAGGACTAAAGACCTGCAATCTTGTCTTATTGAATATTAAAATGAGAAACTTGGCATATATACACTTAGGAAGTTCCAAGAGCATGTGATACCTCATTAAGCAAATCAGAATGTCTTATTGTGGAGGCTTTTAACTTTACGAATACAGTTGTGCCCCCATATCCGTTGATTCGGTATCTGCTGATTCAGTTACCCGTGGTTAACCATGGGAAAAAAAAAAAAAAAAAAAAAGAAAAAACTTAACACTTGCTACTTGCATGTCCAATACGATGCTTCCCTTTATTTTTTTACAATGTTGTGTATGGTTTGGTCACTAACATTATAATGGTTCATTAGAGAGTTAACGGATGGACCGTTTTCAAACTTTTGAATAATTTCAAGTTTTTGTTTAATTTGAAAGCACTGCTCCTGCATTTTCCCATCATTTTCGTGATTTCTAAACACAAAAAAAAAAAAAAATAAATAAATAAATAAATAATAGTTACAAAAAAAAAAAAAAAAAAATTCTGATATTCCTGACATAAATAACGAGACAAAATTTGTCCTTTTGCGGTGTGATGGAACACAACAATTGATGTGGTGCACTAAATCAAACTAAACATTTGGGTTTTTTTTCTTTCTTTTTCTTTTTTTTTTTTTTTTTTTTTTTTTTGTTTTGAGCGGTAGGTGTGAACAGTGGGGGGTTGCAAGATAATAGTTACGTTAATCTCGCAATGATGACTTATAATGGCGGTTATTGTCACTTATTTATGGCTTGCAAAATATCTGTTTATACCTATTCTAATTATTACTTGAATTTTTTGATTTCTGTTTTTTTTTTTTTTTTTTTTTTTTCAATTTGGAGTCTTGAAGTGTCCCGGTAAATCGAGAGTCTGCCGTACTTTATTATTACCGTATTTAATGTTGGTAATGTCTTAACGTGTGTTTGATTTATCAAATAAACTTTATTATACATACAAGACAGACAACCGAGTAACATTATTATGTACGAGTTATTGAACCACCCTCGTATGTACAAGAAAATCGCGTTATATATGGGGTCAGCAGGTGTTCGCTTATATCCACGGTAGGTCTTGGAACGTATCTCCTGTCTGCACACTCAGTAGGAGAATAGAACATTTCTAGATTTATTCAATGACTGTTTTTCTACCTGCACGTTAGAGGCTGAAACAGAAAGTATTACTCTTACTCTTAATCTGATTAAAAGCAGTGACTCTTCATGCATTAAAAATCTTTAAGGAAAGGACCCAGTAGGTGGCAGTGAAAATAGTTTATTTATGTGGGTTTTATTTAAAGATATAACTGCTATCTAAGGTAAAGGAAAGGGATTTTGCTTTTGCAGAAGCAGTTACCATTGTAATCACTTCATAATCCTTACGAAGTGGAACAAGCTGATATTAATTAAGAAATGCAAATACTAAATGTGAAATATTCAGGGAAGTAATTGCAGAAGCTGTCAAGCTGTTTATGCCATCTAAGGGATATTGTTCAAGGTTTAGACTTAAAGAATGTCAGATGAACTGATGAGACTAGTAGCAGAGAAGAAACTGCATGGGATAATTTTCTGGGACATAAAAGCCTACAGTAAGTATAAACTAGTTTACAATAAAGTTACTAAAGAAGTTAGGTATGCTGAGGCAGATTGCAAGAAGTCTGTGGCTAAGAATGTGAAGAAAAGAAGCAAAGAATTCATTGCTTATGTTAATACTAGGAGGAAAGGGATGAATCACACATTGATCCCCTTTATATGGATGGCACAACTATTTGTGATCTTGTAGAGATCACTGACAAACAATAAATATTTTGCTTCTACATTTACACATGAAGAAGTTTATAGAGATTGGATTAGCAGAAATCTGTCTAATACTGATTGAGAATTAAATGATTTTATGATAGCTGAAAAGAAGCTGGAAGAAAATTTTCTGCAACTGAAAGTGACATCTGTGGCTGTGATTGAATCTGTCCAGTTAGATTAAAATAAGCAGTCAAAGCATTAGCTGTAATTAGAGCGTCCTTGAATTCAAGGGAAAGGAGATGGAGATGTACAGTTGTATCTCTTATTCACAAGAGTGGTTCAAAGATTGAAGTAGATAACTATAAACTTGTAAGTTTGACCTCTGTGCCAGGGAGGGGAAAAATGAAGTTGATAGTTAGCCCAGCGGTGGTAGTGCCAAATGTAGCAGAATTGGTCACCTCTAACAGGTGTAATCTTTCTTTTTAATTATTGAAAAATTTTTTTTGGGTTTGTTTGAATTCTTCTTAAACAGTACCAGTATTTCATCTTTTTTTAATGGATTACTTATTGTAATGGAGTATTTATTGTGTGTACTTTTAAGTTTTGATTAAAAAAAAAAAAAAAAAACATTCTGTGTTTTTGCGCTTTAATTCTTCTAAAAATTGCAAAAAAAAAAAAAACAACGCTCATATATAATATAGAAACATTAATCTCTTATTCCAGGAAGAACTGGACAAACTTTTGGAGTGAACGGATAGGTGAAATGGGAAGTTTTTTTTTCTTCTTCTTGGTCGATGCTGTATAAGCTTTCTTTCTTATATCATATGCCTCTGCTAACGCCAGTATTCTCTTCCATTTTCCAATAAGTGTCTCTTAAGTGTGTGAAATTTCAGATATATGTATGTGCATATATTTCAGCTTATTATGTCTATAAATATTATTAAAAAAATGAAAAAAACATTATATATAAGTGACACTACTGGTTACTTGTTTTCAGGCCTATTTCAAATTTGGCATCCTTCACGGTGCATGAAAGGAGAGAATATCAGGTGTTGGGGTTTTTATTGTCTAAAACGCCGATGGAACTGATATCCGTGGACCAAACTTCAGCGAAATCCGGACGGTCTCTCAGAGCCAAATCCTCTGCTTACATCTTCACGGTGGTGGGACTGTTAGTAATCCTGGGTATAACCCCCATGTGCAAGCACACTGTGAGTGACAACCCAGGTGTGAACCAACGTAAGCAGGGGTTGAGGTGTGGTGCCCACACCGCATGGAGGAATGGTCCCCCCCCGTGTTACTAGGCAGTTCTAGGTGGTAGATGACTCTCATCAACCGGTGCAATACCACCACTTTGCTTATTGTTGGAGGCTTGAAGTGGCGGAACCCATGTTTAGTCTTCGGAGCTAAGTTCTGGTCAACCCTTCCCCATCTCTTCCATCATGCAGTATGACTAATGACTTTTGAGGTTATGATGAACATCATGGCGAGATCCAATCTTCCTTACATTTCGAGGGTACAGCTTTAAAATGGTATTCGCAGGCCGGCCGCTAGTTAGTATACCGGACTGGACTGAACCTATTGGTAACTCTTTAGGAGACTTCCAGATCAGCTATTGTATAATCTTGGTATCTCTACTCTGCCAGATAGTGGCTGGAGGGAGTCCAAGTAGTGTGTATACAGGGAGCATTGTCGAGGCCACATTATGTCAAGGATCTGGGTATATTCTTACCATGTGTACGCCATATCCAAAAATTTCATTACTTCATACAGTATGTCCTCTCCCACTTTTTCTTACTATTGAATACACCAGACTGCAGTTCTAATCTCAACGATGTCCATTTCCACCTGCAGTCTGACAAACCCTATGTACTTTTTCTGACAGAATCTCAGTTATCGGTTGGTTCAACTACTGCTCATCTCAGTTGCCCAAATTATTCCCTGTATGATTCCTTTCACCACAAAGGTGGTACTTGTGCATATGTCCGTTCTGATATTCCCTGTCAGAGACTTGGTAATTTGGAATATCCTCTTTTCGATCTTCTCTGGCTTAAAATCTCTCTACCTCATTGTGTCAAATTCATCTGTTGTCTCTACCGTTCTCCCAACTCCACTAATCACTTGGAGCTCTTTGACTTCCTCTCTTTGCAACTTGACTTTCTCCAATCGAACTTTCCTAACAGTGAGGTAATTTTCCTTGGTGATTTTAATGTTCACAACTCCAACTGGCTTCCGTTTTCTAGTCACACCAACTGAACTGATCAAGGTGCTGAGGCTTTTGCAATTACTAATGACCTCACACAGATTGTTCATTTTCCTACAAGAATACCGGACAATCCTAACCATACAGCCAACACGCTTGATCTTTTTCTCCCAAGCAACACATCTAAGTACACGGTCAAAGTGAGTGGTCCTTTAGACACCTCAGATCACAACTTGGTGATTGTCTCTTCTCCATCATGGCTATTCCCAACCTCATGTTGTTTGGCATTATAAGAATGCAAAATGGGATGACCTGCTAGATTTCTTCTCTTCTTTTCCTTAGTTGGATTACTGTTTCAAAACTTCTGATATCAATGTTTGCTCAGATCATATCATTGAAATTATTCTTGTAGGAATGGAATCCTCTATTCTACACTCCACTTCACTTTAAAATCTCGTCTTTTATCTAAACCTTGGTTTTTCAATAAATGTGCTAAGGCTTTTCGAGGGAAGAATGTTGCATATTGTAATTGGCTTGTTTCCAATTCTCCTGTTTCATTTTCTGCTTACATCAAAGCTCGCAACAATTGTAAAGCAGTTATTAATCAGTCCAAACTAGATTTTGAACAGGCTAAGAGTAGAAAACTTTCTTCTTGCTCTAATGGTAGCCGAGCATTCTGGTCTCTTTTGCCAAAGCTATTGGCCGCAACTTTTGCCCATCTCTGCTCCCACCTCCGTCAAAACCAGATGTTCTATTGTCACTTCAGCCAAGGATAAAGCTGATCTGCTAGCATCCCATTTTTCTTCCAACTCATGTATTAATGATCTTGATAAAACACCTCCCACCATTCCCAACACGCTCCATTCAATGCCTGCTGTAGTCTTCTGTCAAAAGGATGTCAGAAGAATTTTGATGAATCTTGATGTAAGAAAGCTCCAGTTCCTGATGGTATTTCTCCACTTTTTCTCTAAATCTGTGCTCCTGAACTTACTCCTGTTCTTTGTAACCTTTTTTCAATTTCTTATTCCAAAGATGTTTTTCATACTGCTTGGAAATTTGCTCATATCCAGCCAGTTCCTAAAAAGGGTGACAAATCTCTCCCATCCAATTATCGTCCCATTGCAATTACTTCTACTCTTTCTAAAGTAATGGAGAAATCAATTACTCGCCAGTATGGATTCCATCAGTGTTGATCCATTGGTGATATTCTGGCTTATGTTACTGATTTATGGACAAATTCAATGAAACACAAACAGTTGCTCTTGACATTAAAAATAAGAGTAGGAGTGTGTTATAGGCCTAATGACTGGAATGAGTACAATGAACAGTTGTACAGAGAAATAGAGTGGGCTAGTAAATCACAATGTCTTATAATGGGGGATTTTAATTTCCCAGATATTGACTGGAACTTGTGGGTTGGTCACTCACACTAGTCAGACTTTTGTGGATTTATTAGATGATTGTTTTCTGATGCAGCATGTTCGAGAGGCAACCAGAGAGAGTAATACTCTTGATCTGGTTATCAGCAGTGATCATTCGTGTATTAAGAATTTGCAGATAAAGGAACTACTAGGTGACAGTGATTACAGTGTACTGATGTGGGATTTACTTAAAGATTTAATTACCATCAGGGGTAAAGAAAAGGATTTTTGCTTCCGTAAAGGTGAGTACAGCGGTCTCAGACAGTTTTTAAATTCTGTACAGTGGGATCAACTGACGATGTTACCAACAGTAAATTCTAAGTGGGAAGCATTCAAGAAATTAATTGTGGATGCTACTAAAAGTTTCATACCTATTAAGAAATATTGTTCGAGGTTTAGGCCTAAATGAACTAATGAGACTCGTAACAGAGAAGAAAAATGCATGGGATGCATATAAATTATCAAGCGACTCAGAAGCCTATGGCAGATATAAGCTAGTCTGTAATCAGGTCACAAAGGAGGTTAGGCAGGCGAAGACAGATTACGAGAAATCCTTGGCAAAAGATGCTAAGAAAAACAGCAAGGATTTCTTTACTTATAAACTCTAAAAGGAAGGGGATGAATCTGATTGGTCCACTTGACATTGATGGTTTGACTGTTGATGATCCTGCTCAGATAGCAAACAAACTGAATGAGTATTTTGCATCTACATTCACACATGAGGAATTATTAAGGTTTGAAAATGGCAGAAGGTTATCAAATTGTAGCAGGTACTTAATGATTTTGTAATACCTGAGAGCAAAGTGGAGGAGAAATTGTTGAAGTTAAACATAAGAAAAGCACCTGGGGTGGATGGGATCTATCCAGTTATATTAAAGCAGGCGGCAAAGCAACTAAGCAAACCCTTAGCCATAATTATGAGAGCATCCTTGGACTCAGGGGAGGTTCCCACGGACTGGAGATGTGCAAATGTATCCCCAATTCACAAAGGGGGATGAAAGGGTGACACGAGTAATTACAGACCAGTTAGTTTAACTTCTGTTCTGGGTAAAATAATGAAGTCACTGGTTAAAGATGCATTGCAGGATCATCTAGACAAGACTGCAGCAATTATTCAGACACAGCATGGGTTTGTTACGGGAAAGTCTTGTCTGACAAATCTGATTGGTTATTATGATGTGGTTACAAAGGAACTGGATGCAAAAAATAATTTTGATATCATATATTTGGATTTCAGGAAAGCTTTTGACACTGTTGCGCATGGAAGACTATTGTACAAATTGGAGCAGAATGGTATTAAGGGTAAGTTGCTACAATGGATAAAAGGATGGTTAAGTGGGAGAAGACAGAGGGTGATAATCAATGGGTGCTGCTCTTCGTGGACTAACGTTATTAGTGGAGTCCCACAAGGTTCGGTGTTGAGTCCACTGTTGTTTTGTATATTTATCAATGATATTGATGAAGGTATATCAGGCTTTGTGTCGAAGTTTGCAGATGATACGAAGGTTGGCAGGGTTGTTAATGACAGTAATGGTAGTGTGCTACTGCAACAGGATCTAGATAATTTTGGCAGATGGGCTAAGAAGTGGCAACTGAAGTTTAACCTTGACAAATGCAAAGTACTGCATATGGGTAGAAGTAACCCCAGAGAAACGTACCAACTGTGTGGTACTACACTTAAGGTGGTAGAAAATGAAAAAGACCTGGGAGTAATTGTGCAGTCAGATATGAAGTTTTCTGAGCAATGCAGACAGGCTGCAGGGCAGGTCATGGGGTTTTGTCAATGATATATAGGAATTTTGCTAGCAGGGAAAAGGAGGTGATTGTCCCTCTGTATAAGGCAATGGTCAGGCCACGCCTTGAGTACTGCATACAGGTCTGGAGGCCTTCTTTTAGGAAGGATGTAGATTTGCTTGAGCGTGTACAGAGAAGGGCAACATGATTGGTGAGGGGGAATGAAGGGATCCTCTTACCAAGAGAGGCTTAAGTTCTGCAAATTGCAGTGGCTGGAGACTAGGCACCTGCGTGGTGATCTGATTGAGGTGTATAAGGCCTTTATTGGGTTGAGCACACTGAATTCTGATGGGATCCTTCCATTTCCACTTGTTCAGATTACGAACCTAAGGGGGCATAAATGCAAATTAAGAAAAGACAGATGTAGAATAGATGTGTGGAAATTTGCCTTTAGCCAGCAGGTGGTTAATTGCTGGAACAAACTTCCATCTGTCGTGGAAGTTGATAGGTTGAATAAATTTAAGGAGGAACTGGACAGGCATTTGGAGGGAATGGTGTGATTTTTTTTTTTTTTTGGCTGATGCTGCATAAGCTTCACATGCCACACCTTGCATACACTTGCTTTCTTGCATCACATGCCACTGCTACCACATCTCAAAGGCTTTTGGTCGTGTTTGGCATAAAGGTCTTTTAAACGAGCTTCCTCTTTATCTTTTGCCAACTGTTTTTTTTTGTAATTCTTTATCCAGTTTTCTCTTTGACCACTCACTGAGGATGATGATAGATGACTCTCTGTCTTCTAACTTCTCCAGTAATGCTGATGTCCCCCAAGGTTCAGTTCGTTCCCCCACTCTTTTCCTCTTGTATATTAATGACCTTCTTCCATTGACCAGAAATCCTATCCATAGTTTGCTGATGATAGTACATTGCATTCCACTTTCCAGTTCGAGAAACCTTTTCCTGCTCAATCAGCTGAAACTTCTCGAATATCCACTACCAATTCCTTAAATGCCGATCTCCAGGTAATTCTCCAGTGGGGCAAAGACTTCTAAAACTCATTCTTGTCTTATATCTCATAAAAAGGATTCTTATGCTCCTATCGCCTCTCACCTTTACTTTTCTCCCACTGCTGTTCACTCAGTACAAATCGCAAATCTGCCCTACCATGGAATATTGTTTCCACATCTGGGGCAGTTCCCCCAAAACCTCTCTCAGGCTTCTTGATTCCATTCAGAAGAGGGCAGTTAGGTTAATTAATGACGTATCTCTAACAGAGTCTCTCCACTCGCTGTCTCACAGACATACTGTTTCTGCTGCATGCCTACAGATACTTCCATGGGCAATTCTTCTGAATTGGCTTCTATAATTCCTGCTCTCTCTTTCAAAACAGTCCGAACAAGGTATAAGGTATGTTCGTGTCAGACGGCACCTGGGATTTCTCCCATCTCCGCGTGTGTTTCGCTGTATCGAGGACAGTACACTGTCAAGCCAGAGACTTGAAAGTGTGTGGCTCGTGTCTGTGCAGTGTGATATGTTGTGCCCATTGTTTATCCGGCTTATTGGCCGCCAGGCCCCTAGTGGGGCCCGACGTTGCCCATACCCTGCCACGTGGAGGCTAGCAGGGTGTATCCAGTATCACAACAATTTGCTCTGGCAGGTCCTGCCACCTAGTTTCCTGGGATTTCAGTGGCTAGGGCCTATTTAAAAAAAAAAAAAAAAAAAGTCAACAGTCCGAACAATGTGCCATCACCAGCCAACATCCATTTACTGTCCAACTTCAAACTCACAGACTCAACTTTTCATCTTCCTCATTTATTCATTCAACTGCTGTTTTCTGGAACAACCTTCCTTTTAAGGTATTTCCTGAAAATTATAGTCTACAGAAGTTAAGTCTAATGTCAACAAATATCTTCTTTCGTCTTCTCAACCTCCAACCCAAGCACTGTTCTAAGTACTATAGGTTCTAATACCTCTTGTGTTTGGGGTTTTCAAAAAAAACAAAAAAAAAAAAAACACAGCGGCGTTATTTATCTGGTCTTACACTACTCTTCAAGCAAAAAGTGAAATAATTTAAAGATGGTGGTAGGTCACTTGTAGATTCTCGTGCACAACATCACTTCATGAATTATTGCAGTAAAAGTTTGACTATATTTAAGAGGTTAAAAAATTTCAGATTTTTAATCATTGATCAACTGTTAATTTGAGAATGTTATTTTCAAGCATCGCTTGTCATTTTATCTGCTGCAACCACCAGGGTAAAGAAGTAATGCAAGATCAGTGGAACTGATCTTGCATTACTTCTTTACAAAAGTGGAACTATAAGGTGATCACAACATGGATTTGTTAAAAGTGAACTCATGCCTGACAAGTCTGATAATCTACTATGAGGTCATAACATAGCTGCTAGATGCAAAGAATAATTTTGTCATCATATACTTAGAATTCAGTAAACTCTGATATTGGTTCACTTGATTCAGGTTCCCAAGTTCAAGTTGGGGCAATAGGAGCTAGTTACTGCCATAGATAAAATGGTTAAGTTTGGCTATGAAAAGTAGTTATAAATAGCCACTGGTCTTCGTGGATGTCTTAAAAGAACGGTTAATGACAGTAATCAGATTATGCTGTGTCAATAATCTAGGTAAACTAGCCAGTTGTGCTGAAAAATGACAAATGAGTTTTAACATTGATAAATGCAAGATACTACATTTTTCAGGAAAAATCCCAGAATGACATACCATTTGGTTGGTACCACACTCGAGGTAGTGGAGAATGAAAATGACCCAGGAGTAATTGCAATCCAATGTCAAGTTTGCTGATAAATGTAGACAGGTTGCTTCCTGCTGGCAAAGTTCCTGCAGGAACTTTGCCAGCAGGAACAAAGAGGTAATTATTCCATTGTATAAAGCAGTGGTTAGCCCTCATTTGCAATACTGCATGGAGATTTGACAGCCTCATTTTAGGAAGGACTTAGATCTGTTGAAAAGGGTGCAGAGAAGAGCAGCAACATTAGTTAGGAGAACATCTTGTAACTAGACATCTCTGTGGTTGCCTTTGGTTACCAAGCTTTAAAAGAGTTGAGTAAATGCTGATGGCATCCTTATTATTTCTTGAATGGCACACACAAGGAGATATAATCAATATAATTTAAATTGGAAAATGATGGTTGCAGAACAGCTGTGTGGAAATTTTCATTCAGCTAGAGAGTGATTGTTAGAGTAAACTTCCATGTAGTGATGCAAGTTGATAGATTTAAAGTTTTGAACATATTAGGACTGGGCGAATGAAATGAGTAAAAAAAAAAAAAAAAATTTTTTTTGTTTGATGCTATATGAGCTTTGCTTTCTTGCATAATTTTGCCAGGCACTTATAGTTGTATTCATACATTTTTATATTATAAAGAGTATTGTTCTTTTAATTTCCCATTTTTTTTAAAAGTGCAGAGGGTATGACTTATTATTGCTTAGGTAAAACAAATTGCAAATTGCATAGTAGATCTATGTCATCATACATTGTATTCTGTGCTGAAGATGAGTTGAGCCACTTAGCAGCGGTATTGAAGTCCATATTGATATATTTGGTAAGTCTGCATTTGAGAAACATAACACAAATGTGTATTTCAAAAATATCTCACAAATTTGACTGAAATTTGGTATGTCCATTAATCAGTCATTTCTATATGCTGTACACTATACAGATACATGTAGGACACAAATTTTCTATTTTTCGCATTTGGATTTTATATTAGTTTTTGACAAAAACCTAAGAATAAAAATTTTTAGAAATTTCTGTATGATATGTTAAATTGACACATACGTTTTTATGTTAAGGGTATTGTGCCTTTAATTTCCCATTTCATGTTTAAAATGCATAGAATATGATTTATTATTGCTTAAGGAACTAGAGTATTTAATAAGAATTAAGTTACTGTATATTTTCTTCCCCCTTTTTTTTTAAATTTATATTTAGCTACTAAGCTCGGACCAGAATCTTTTCGTTTTACTGATAGCATCGAAGCCAAAGCTCTGAAGCAAAATGAAAAATACTATATTCAACGACCAGAAGTAATTGAAACATATTTCTATCTGTGGCGCATAACCCGAGATCCAAAGTATCGTGAGTGGGGTTGGGAAGCTGCTGAGGTAACCATATAATTATTTTTTAAATGTTTAAAATCTTTTTTCTTTCTTTCTTTCTTTCTTTTTTTTTCTTCTTCTTTTTTTCTTCTTCTTTTTTTCTTTTTTTTTTTTTTTTTTTTAATAAAAGCTGTTTTTTTATTGTGTTTTGTAAGTTCCAGCATGTAATAATTTAAATCTTGATTCAAAAACAACTTAGGGTGAAAGATTGTAAAATAAATGTATCCTCACTAAAAGTACAGTAATGTCTTGATTATTTGAGGCATGCAGATAATCCAGATTTTACTATAAACTATTCAGTTTTTAGTTGCACTTCTTTGAGACAATTCGGACAGGTTTGGGTGCCTCTGTTGCCAGGTGGTCAGGAGCAGCAGTGCGTAGTGCACTCTTCTTGATTATACTGGGGTTCGAGCCCATGATCACCAAATATGGAGGATGCGGAAAGGTCAGGGAATGACCACCGCATATCCCTGGAGCAATATGGCCTTAGTTGCTAATGCTCCTAAAAATCAAATAACAACAACAACAACAACAACAATGGACAGGTTTGCTTGGTGATTTGCAGAGATATAATCAATGTTGTGATTACATTTGTATAATTACATTAAAGCATTTTAGCAGTCTATTTTTTTATTGTTTAATTTAATTGTTACTTTGTCATGCTTAAATAGTCACCCTAAAAGTAAAATAGAAAATTTCATCAGAAGATGTGTAGGAGAATGCTGCAACAAGGATTATATTGGGAGGCCCACAAGTGATAAAAGCCAACTGCATTTGAGCAGGAATACGCAACCAAAGAGGTGCAAAGTTATCCGAAAGTATATGGACAGTTAATTTAAGTTTCAGATTTTCTTCATGTGAAGAGAAGGACTGTCTTTTACCTCTGTGTGTTGTTTGCGGTGAAAAACTTTTCAACGATGCCATGGTTCATAGCAAATTGAAGAGATATTTAATCATTAACCTTGCGAATCTTGTGGATAAAGATTTGAATCATTTCAGAACAACAACAACAACAAAAGAAAAAAAAACAAAAAAAACAGGCAAACTATTTTGAGAAAACAATACAAATTTTTGAAAAAGATCAGATTACTTCTTATCAAGTAGCATAAATCATTGCGTTGCATTGCAAAAGAAACTGCACACCATAGCCAAGTCCCTTATTTTGCCAACTCGTTTGATTGTCAGAACATTGTTTGGTGCTGAAGCTGAAAAAGAAATTGCTAAACTGCCCTTGTTGGATGACACTATTTGAAGAAGAAGAATAATCAAAATGTCTTCTAATGGGGAATAAGTATCTACAAGGATGAAAAAAAAAATCAGATTTTGCATTACAAGTGGACGAGTCTTTTGATATTATTAGCAAAGCACAACTACTAGCACTTGTTCATTTTATTCATTGAACTGAAATTATAACTCAATTCTTATAATGCAAACAGTTTATAAAGAATACACCAGAGGTAATGACATTTTTGATACTTTGACTGGCTACTTAGAAAAATTAGAACTTTCAAGGAAGTCATGCATGGGTGTCTGTCTGTGCTGATGGTGCTCCATCAATGATAGGGTCCACCAGAGGTTTTATTTCATTTGTAAAAAACTCAAATGTGATGCTTACTCATTGCTTTCTCTACTGGGAGGCCCATATTGGAAGAACACTAGGCAATGGGTTGAAATCAGTGTTACCTCAGGCTGTATTAATGGTTAATTACATTAAATCAAGACTACTAAACCCTTTAATTTTTTAAAACTAAACCCTTCTCTTTAATCATGGATGCTAAGCATGAATATTTAATTTTGCTTGCAGAAGTAAGATGGCTGTCAAAGGGAAAGGTTTTGTTTCACATCTATGAAGTAAAAGACGAAATTAAAGTTTTCTTTCAATCAGAAAAAAAGAACAATTTTTACGAATACCTAAACAATGAACTGTGTTGTGTGAAGCTAGCTTATCTATCAGAAATATTCATCCATTTGAACAGCTTGAATACCAGTATGCAATGATAAATCCTTACTTCAACAGACAGACTACTAGCATATAAGAAAGAACTGTTGATTTGGCTGAATTGACCGAGGAGGGGAAATCTTGATATGTTTCCATTAATACTTAGTATTAATGGAAACATATAAAAAGGATATTTCTGCTCTTATAACTAATCACGGCACCTCCCTAGCCAGGTGGGCAGGAGCAGCAGTGCGTAGCACACGCTTCTTGATTAGACGAGGGTTCGAGTCCGTGACCACCAAATACGGAGGATGCAGAAAGGTCGGGGAATGACCACCGCATATCCCCAGAGCAATATGGCCTTAGTTGCTAATGCTCCTAAAAACCAAATAACAACAACAACAATAACTAATCACTTAAACATTGGAAAACAACATTGAAAAATACTTTCTATTGCTAAATATAGAGTTTTGACTGGTTATAAAACCCATTTATGTCTCTCTGGCTTAGGGTTCACAGTGATTGAAGAAGAACAATTAGCATCAATTTCATGTGATTAAAGTCTTAAAATGAAACTTACCAAAGTTTCCTAGATTTGTTCTAGATTTCAATCAGAGATGAGTATCTTGAATTTCAAATTGTGCCTTGAAAATTTTATTGCAGTTCTCCGCTACTTATTGTTGTGAGTTGGGATTCTCAATATTAACAAATATTAAATCCAATAAAAGGGAAAACCGATGTGCATTGAAGATGACACGAAAGTAAGTTTATCTGAAATACACTCTAACATACAAAAAATGCTCAAAAGCATCAAGCTTGGGTGTCTCATTAAAATATTTCAATGAATATTTCCAATTTGCATATTTGGCAACTAAATAAAAAATCTTTGGTTCAGACTTTATTACAATATATTGGTTCTTACTTGATTGAATATATAGTATTTTTTAGTTATAACCTCCACATAATTATATTTGATCAAGTGTGCTGTTTTGTTATTTGGGTTTTTAGGAGCATTAGCAACTAAGGCCATATTGCTCCGGGGATATGAGGTGGTCATTCTCTGACCTTTCCGCATACTCCGTATTTGGCGGTCATGGGCTCGAACCCCGGTCTAATCACGAAGCATGTGCCAGGCACTGCTGCTCCTACCCACCTGGCTACGGAGGCACCTAAGTGTGCTGCAAAATTCACATTATTTTTCAGATGTGCCATGAGCTCAAAAAGGTTGAGACCTGCTGTCCTATACAGACAACAGGCAAATAATACATTAGCATTAGCATTAGTAGAGGCATTTGATGCAAGAAAGCAAGCTTATTCAGCATCAGCCAAAAAAAAAAAAAAAACCCACTTCCACTTCACCCCTCTGTTCGTTCAAAATACCTGTCCAGCTGAGCCTTAAACTTATTTAGGCTATCAACCTCCACCACAAGGGATGGAAGTCTGTTCCACCAACCAACCACCCGCTGGCTAAAGGCAAATTTCCGCACGTCTATCCTACATCTGTCTTTCCTCAATTTGAATTTATGCCCTCTCAGGTGATTTCTCTGAGCTAGAGGAAGAATCCCATCAGCATTGAGCATGCTTAAACCATTCAAGGCTTTATACACCTCTATCAGATCACCTCGCTGGTGCCTAGTCTCCAGACACTGTAATTTGCAAAACTTAAGCCTTTCTTCGTAAGAGCACCCCTTTGTTCCATTCACTAATCTTGTTGCCCTTCTCTGTACTCGTTCCAGCAGCTCTACATCCTTCTTGAAATGAGGTCTCCAGACCTGTATACAGTACTCTAGGTGTGGCCTGACCATCGCCTTATACAATGGGATAATCACCTCCTTATCCCTGCTGGAAAAATTCCTGTATATCATTGACAATACTCCATGAGCTACTCTTGCTGCCCGTCTGCACTGCTCAGAGAACTTCATATCTGCCTGCACAACCACCCCCAAGTCCCTTTCATTCTCTACCACTGTCAGTGTAGTACCACAGAGTTGATACATTGCTCTGGGGTTGCTGTTTCCCATGTGTAGTACTTTACATTTATCAATGTTAAACTTCATTTGCCACCTCTCAGCCCATCTGCTCAACCTTTCCAGATCCTGTTGCAGCAGCATAGTGTCAGTAGTGTCCTTGACAACCCTGCCAACCTTTGTATCGTCTGCAAACTTGGACATTAAGCCCGATATACCATCATCAATATCATTTATAAATACAGAAAACAATAATGGACCCAACACTGAGCCCTGAGGGACTCCACTAATAACATCAGTCCACGATGAGCAGTGTCCATTGATTACCACTCTCTGTCTTCTCCCCCTCAACCACCCCTTTATCCATAGGAGCAATTTGCCTCCAATGTCACACTGCTCCAATTTGTGTAGCAGTCTTCCATGTGCAACAGTATCAAAAGCCTTTCTAAGATCCAAGTATATAATATCAAAGTTATTCCCTGCATCCAGTTCTTTTGTGACTGCATCATAGTATCCAATCAAGTTGGTCAGGCAAGACTTCCCCTTAACAAAACCATGCTGTGTCTGAGCTATAACTGAAGTCTTGTCTAAATGATCCTGCAGTGCTTCTTTAACCAGTGCCTCCATTAATTTTCCTGGAACAGAAGTTAAGCTCACAGGTCTATAATTACTTGTGTCAGCCTTTGATCCTCCTTTGTGAATTGGAGTCACATTTGCACATTTCCAGTCTATGGGTACCTCCCCTGAGTCCAAGGAAGCTCTCATAATTATGGCTAAAGGTTTGCTTACTTCCTTTGCTGCCTCCTTTAATATAACTGGATAGATCCCATCCACCCTGGGTGCCTTTCTTGTGTTTATCTTCAACAGTTTCTCCTCCACTTTACTCCCAGTTATTTCAAGATTCTGTAGCTTACTGCTAGAGTTGAATACACCTCTGGCATTCCCCTCGCTGAATAACTCCTCATGTGTGAATGTCGATGCAAAATATTCATTTAGTTTGTTAGCTACCTGAGCAGGATCATCAACACTTGACCCATCAATATCAAGTGGACCAATCTGATTCATCCCCTTCCTTCTAGAGTTTACATAAGTAAAGAACTCTTTGCTGTTTTTCTTTGCATCCCTTGCCAAGGATTTCTCGTAATCTGCCTTCGCCTGCCTAACCTCCTTTGTAACTTGGTTGCATATCAACTTGTATCTATCATAGGCTTCTGTGTCATGTGTTAATTTGTATGTATCCCATGCATTTTTCTTCTCTGCCATATGCCTCATTAGTTCATCTGACATCCATTTTGGCCTAAACCTTGAACAATATTTCTTAGTTGGTACGTAAAGCCTAGTAGCTTCCAAGATAAGTTCTTTGAATGCTTCCCATTTTGAATTTGCTGTTGGTAACATCATCAGTTGGTCCCACTGTATAGAATTTAAATACTGTCTCAGTCCATCGTAGTCGCCTTTACGGAAGCAATAACCCTTCCCTTTACCCCTAATGGTAGTTACCTCTTTGAGTAAATCCCACTTCAGCACACTGTGATCACTGCCACCTAGTGGTTCATTTATCTGCAGATTCTTAATGCATGAAGAATCACTGCTGATAATCAAATCAAGAGTATTACTCCCTCTAGTTGCCTCCCGAACATGCTGATGTAGAAAACAATCATCCAATAAATCCACAAAAGTCCTGCTACTGTGTGAGTAACCAGCCCCCAAATTCCAGTCAATATCTGGGAAATTAAAATCTCCCATTATAAGACACTCTGATTTACCGGCCCACTCTATTTCCCTGTACAGTTCCTTATTATACTCATCAGAGTCATTAGGCCTATAGCACACTCCTACTCTCAATTTTGATCTCCCAATGTTTATGTCACACCAAACTGACTCCACACTGCACTGTCCAGCGATGTCGACTGGCTTCACCTCCTTGGTTTTTATGTGTTTCTTAACTAATAACATAACCCCTCCTCCCTTCCTATCCTGTCTATCCTTTCTGTAGACGTTGTACTCCCCAAATTGCAGTTCTGCATCCCTTATATCTGTGTGACACCACGTCTCTGATATCCCAACAATATCTGCCTTCGATGTTTTGAGCAATACCTCAAATTCATCAAATTTATTTACTAAACTCCTAGCATTGGTGTACACGCAAGTATACCTGCACCTGTTTCTATTCTTAGCTACCCTAACACAACCCACGTGTTTACTTGTACCGCAATGGCTCCCAGCAGTCTCTGAAATACCATGCATCTTGTTTTTCAGGCTTCTGCTCATTCTAATAGAAGCAGTGCAAGAATCTCTTTCACCTCTGCCAGTGGCTACTGTCAATCTTTTGGTCTTTGTCTCCCCCCAAACTAGCAGTTTTCCGACCCACCTAACACTGCCCCGATAGCATCAGCAAATATTCTTGCACCCTTTCTATTTAAGTGTATCCCATCCCTGTAGAAGCAATCTCTCCTGTTAATATCAGATTATATCAGATAATATCAGATAAACATATCAGATTATATTCCCATAGGCAAGATTCCTGGAATGGACAGGCCACAAATAAACTACATCAGATTAAGCCTGTAATCGAGCAGTGGCAGTCCAATTTACATAGGATCAAAAGAGAGGAAATTGTTATTCCTTAGCTTCACATAGGCACAGTCATCTGACACACTCTTTTTCTGTTCGGGCGGATTACCCACTTATGTGTGAGAACTGTGAAACTAATTTAACCATTATTCATATTTTTATGGAATGTCTAATTTTTACCATTGCATGATGTTTATGTTTTATGGATATTATTAATCTGGCTGAACCACTTATGCTCATCCAGATTTTAGACAACAAAACAATGCGTTTGATGTTTTTAAAATTTTTACAGTCTATTTATTATTTATATGCACATTTGAATTTATCCTTTTATGTTTTTGATATACATTTCATTCCCTTGATGTAGTAACCTGTTTAGAAGTTGCCAGATATATATTTTTAACGTGTTTTCTTTATCTTGGCTTGGCACATTATGGCCTCAGTTGTTAATGTGCCATTAAACACCAACCAACCAAATACAATAAGTACAAGTATTGTTTATCATCATGATTATTTTGCGTAAATTAACTTTGACTTTTTTATTGTGTTTAACTGCTTTACTGACCTTGTACCTATCAAGTAGTCATGTCAGCAACAGTCATTATGTTGTTCACTCTCTAACTGTGAAAGGTTTAACCACCCAGCCTTGGTTAAATTGATAATTCAATAATTAAAATTATAGAAAAACTTCTAGATCGAAACAATCTTTCTCACATCAACAATGGAGCATACATATATTTGATAGGATATGTATTCACATATATATGTGAATATATAACCCATCAAACATTAGCACAGAAACAGACCTTTTCATATGTACCCTTAACCTTCTCTCCACTTTAAAACTAGAAGGCATTTGATAATCCTTTAAGTAGTGACCATTATCCTAAAATCTCTCCTGTAATCAAAGAAACTCCTAGTCATTTCCATAGGGTTCAAAGATAGAAATCAGGAAGGTGAATTTGGGAAAAATATAGAACTTGCAGTCACAGAACCACAAATTATAATCCAAAAAAAAAACACAATGTTATGGACCTGTGTTACAGAGAAATTGATACATACAGCAAATCAAACAAAGCCTTCTCATGCTTCCAAAACCATCCAGGAATGAGGAATATACAGCTACAAGGAGAGAATAAAATAAAACAGAGCTTTAAATAAGTTCTGTAGGTAATCTACAAGCTATCTTATATAGTATAAGAAATCAAGAGATATAGAATCATAAAAACCTTCCTGGATTTATTTCAGCCTATAGAGAAATTGATCTTCCAGTTGTTTGGATGTGAATGAACAAAAAAAAAAAAAAAGACAAACCTTCAAAATGTGGAAAACTTCATTGGGAGAAACTTTTCTAAAAGCATCTGTAAGTACCTCCCATCCAGCAGATTTCTGTAATACAGGGTGTCTCAAAAATATTGGTTCAAACATATTTAGGGGAGGTAGGTAACATCTAAAGGAATGTGAATTGCATAGGAACCCATAACCAGAAACGTCACGGGAAAGTAGTAGCAGAGGCAAAAGAAGCAGAAATGACACAAGACAGTAATTAGTGGCAAACATTTATTTGACATAATATTAACAATGGAGTACAAGATGGATGCATTTCATGATGTTACAACAGATGCTCGAAGGTTCCACCATGAGACGCGATGCATGCGTGACACCGATGCAGCATGGATTGGCGGACATGGTCGAACACACCTGGAATTTCTTTGACAGTAGCAGCAGCGCAGACGAGTCTCGCCACGAGATCCATTTCCGTCTCCACAGGCGATTCATACATGATAGATTTGAGGCCCCCCCCCCCCACAGAAAGAAATCAAGGCTCGATAAATCAGGCAACGGGCCCACCACAGCCAATCCATCGACACCAAAAATGCCTGTTCAAATGGTCACAAACACACCTTCCATAATGGGCAGGCACTCTGTCATGTTGAAACCAAATATTGCATCTCACATTTGCTGGAACATCGTCAAGTAACCCTGGTAAAACTTGTTCAAGAAAAAGATCCAATATTTAGTGGAGTTCATGCGGGATGGTAACAGGTATGGGCCGACTAAGCAGTCACCGACCATACTTGCTCACACATTTATTGTGAAGTGATGTTGTGTCGCATGGGGGCGCACACCATGTGGGTTGTTGTGTGCCCACACATGAGCATTGTGCTGATTGAATAAGCCTTCCCAAGTGAAATAAGCCTCATCTGTTAACAAAACATAGGCTGGAAAATTCAAGTCTTGAACACTTTCTGGGAGAAACCACTGCGCAAAAGCCACATGTGCAGGATGATCTTGGGGGAGCAGTAACTGAACCCTTTGGAGATGAAAGGGGTGTAAGGAATCGTCGTGCTAGACACGTTGTACACTGCAGCGAGACATTCCTAAGGCAGAGACAACGGCACGTGTGCTGGTAGTAGGATTATTCTGGACGGCATTCGACACACTTTCTTCTTGGGCGGGAGTTCGCGGCGAACGTGGTCTGCCTGCACTACTCCTGTTACCTCTAAATGACCCATAATCGCACAAATTTTGATGTACACGCACAAACAAATGGTTGTCCGGTACATGTCTGTCTGGGAAGCGTTCTCCATAAATTCGTTGAGCGGCTCGTCCATTGCGCTCTGCTAATCCATACACTAGGTGCATGTCTGCCAGCTCACAGTTTGTATATTGATGCATGCTCTTCGTGCGGCGACTACAGTGCCATCTACTGACTTATGGTTACGTTTCCGGTTATGGGTTCCTATGCGATTCACATTCCTTTAGATGTTACCTACCTCCCCTAAACATTTGTACCAATATTTTTGAGACACCCTGTATAAAGAAAACACTCAAAACAGATTACAAGCTACTTCAAAGGGAAAATAACCATAAAATTCTCTGTTCATAGTGCAACATCTCTGAAGAGTATCCCTAAGAGCAGCAGAAACTACAGTGTAATCAGACAATATCAACTATATAATGATCAAACAACTAGATACTAAGTTGATTATACTACTACTTGATTATATATTTTTTCCTCTAAAAGTTTACAGGTATGTAGATCTGAAAATCATTCTCTAATGGTGTTATCAACACTTTTATTAAAGAATAGTGGTTGGGAAACAACCATTTAAATTAAAATTTAAAATATACGAATTGTGTAAATTGGGGTTCCACTCCATTCCCACAAATTGAAGGACCCTATATGTGTTTCTGAGCTACACAGCTATTGGAAGTAGAATAGTTGGTAAAGTTGGATGCATTGACCACTTTAGTAATGGTACACTAATTTGTATGATCTTTATCATGTATTATGTCTGTACAAGTGCATGTTGCTCGGGATGGAAAACTCTATAGAGTAATTCTTGGTGGGAACCCTGCTTCCCACACCTGAGACAGACTAGGTATAGCCTTAATTGAATAGGCCTTTAAGAATATTCCCCCAGTTTCTGAAGGATTTAAACCTGGAACCTCTCCAAATTGATGACAAATGGAAAACTCCTGTTTATACTTCGGCATGACCACGGCATGACCACCAGGTCAATGGAGTTTACAATAAATCATCAATACAAACGTTAATCATATTTACCATTCACAGGCTTGAATCCCGATCCACTCAAAGAGCATGCGTTACTGCACTCTTTCTAATGACCACTCAGCTACATCAGGCCTTGCCCTACCATCACAGACAATGGTAGAATAGTGCAATCAAACAAGTAGTTGCTCTTGACATCTCAAAGGCTTTCGATCGTGTTTGGCATAAAAGTCTTCTAAACAAGCTTCCTCCTTATCTTTTGCCAACTGTTTTTTGTAATTCTTTATCCAGTTTTCTCTCTGACTGCTCACTGAGGATGATTCTCTGTCTTCTAACTTCTCCTAATGCTGGTGTCCCCCAGGGTTCAGTTCTTTCTCCAACTCTTTTCCTCTTGTATATTAATGACCTTCTTCCATTGACCAGAAATCCTATCCATAGTTTTGCTGATTATAGCACATTACATTCCACTTTCCAGTTTGAGAAAAATTGCCCTGCTCAGTTAGCTTCAACTTCTCAAATATCCACTACCAATTCCTTAAATGCCAGTCTCCAGAAATTCTCCAGTGGGGCAAAGACAACTTACTTGATTTCAATCCTTCTAAAACTGAGTCCTGTCTTATATCTCGCATAAAGGATTCTTCTGCTCCTGTGCTTATCTTTGGTGATACTCCAATTTCTAGGCAAGATGATATATCTCTTTTGGGGATTACCCTGACTTCTAATCTCTCTCTTGGCACAAGCACATTACAAATATTGCTTCCTCTGCACCTAAAAAAGAGAGGGGTTTTGGGGCAGAGTCCCCAAATCTCCTCTCGGGCTTCTAGATTTCATTAAGAAGAGGGCAATTAGGTTAATTAATGACTCATCATCTAACAGAGTCTCTCCATTCTCTGTCTCACAGACATACTGTTTCTGCTTTATGCCTCTTCTACAGATACTTCCATGGGCACTGTTCTTCTGAATTGGCTTCTATAATTCCCGCTCTCTCTTTCAAGACTAGGCGCCTCCGTAGCCAGGTGGGAAGGAGCAGCAGTGCGTAGCACACGCTTCTTGATTAGACCAGGGTTCGAGCCCGTCACCACCAAATACGGAGTATGCGGAAAGGTCAGGGAACGACCACCGCATATCCCGGAGCAATATGGCCTTAGTTGCTAATGCTCCTAAAAACCAAATAACAAACAATAACAAACTCTTTCAAGACAGCCCGAATGTGTGCCACCACCGGCCAACATCCATTTACTGTTCAACTTCAAACTCACAGAACCAACTTTTCATCTTCCTCGTTATTCATTCAACTGCCTTTTTCTGGAAAGCCTTCCTTCATATATATTTCCTGAAAATTACAGTCTACAGAAGTTCAAGTCTAACGTAAACAAATATCTTCTTTCGTCTGCATGGTACTAAGTACTGTCGGTTCTAATACCTCTCATGTTTGGGGTTTTCATAAAAAAAAAAAAAAAAATTGCATCCCCATACTATGGTGTTTTTATCCTGATTGAAATGTCAACTTTCAGGATGATAATATCACTATCTGTCATGGTCTCTGATACTAGTTACGGAAAAAAAGGGGACCTTCAACCATCTGTGGCGTCTTCTATAGTTTCCAGATTTTGTTTTGAAATTTGTTTTGAAATGCCATATACAAGAGTACTAACCTTTGCTTATATCACTCAAGGAATTAGAAGCATAGCTGTAGAAATTCAGTAATGTCACAGTATGCAATTCTTCTTCTCAGCATTGAGGTAGGATTTGTGGTATTTTAGTCAGGCAAGGCAGAATGTAAAAATAAGTGTGAATCCCTCCATTCTTTCATGTTCCTGATTCATTTTTAAGCTAGAGTTTATGTAGCATAATTTATTTTTCTGTATTTATTTTTATTTTTTATTATTTTAAGTTTATTTAGATATCAAATAAAGTTTCTATACGTTAAAAATTAAACCTAGATTTTTATTTCCAGGCAATAGAAAAGCACTGCAGAGTGGGAGGAGGATATACAGGCCTCAAAAATGTTTATGTTGTAGATAGCCCCAAAGATGATGTTCAGCAGAGTTTTTTCTTGGCTGAAACTTTGAAGTACCTGTATTTGCTTTTTTCTGAAGATGATCTACTTCCTCTAGACATGTGGGTGTTAAATACCGAAGCCCATCCTTTACCAGTGAAAGGAAAGAATCCTGCATTCCGGATTGACAGCTGATAACCATACTAATCCTGACTTATTTATTCAACCAAAAAATTTTTCAAAGACAGTGATTTGCAGATGATGTGCACAAAATTCTTCTTACAAGAGTTTTTCAGGCTGTACATAAAACTTGAACACGGGAACTGTTATTATAATGTCTTTCATCTGAATCTATTGCCATAGAAACGATCTCATAAGTGAATTAAGGCATTAATTAGTCACCAAATTCATCACTCTTCCATAATTATACCCATCCACTCGCCCACATGCATATTAATATATATATGTATATGTATTACTGTGTGTGTGGGTGTTTGTGTATGTGTGTGTATATATATATATGATTGAGGGCATTCTGTTAAATGACTGAAAATATAGCCAGAGATGATAGTAGCTACAAAAAAATTTTAAATTATACATAAGTTATCAGATTTCTGAAAAAAGTAGTGGCCGTAATATAGTTATCCTTGTTAAATATGTTGTTCCTACATATACTTTATTATATGAAGGATTACTGAAGGAAAGTTTTAATCAAGTGAAAATATTGAAATTGATTTCTTATATGTTCTGGATAGGAACAAAGACAAAAATGACTTTATATCATGAAAGATTGTTTTGTTAAAAAACAAAAAAAAAAGTTACATCATTCCATTGTAAATTGTCTTATTTGAACTTGTCCACATGATAACTGGGTTAAAAAAATAATGCCTAAAAATAAATTTAGTCACTCTGGGATTGTATTATACTTTAGACAGATAAAATAGACAAAATAATAATGAAAAAAAAAAATGTATATATTTTATGCTCTTTTCTCTCACTTTTCCCCACTTTTCTTTCACTTTTTTTCATTCTCTCCTTTTATCTACCTTTATTGACCCCCAATTCTTGTGTCATCCTTTAAGAGTATAAGAGGGAAGATATTGGATGCTGATTTTAGATAGAACATTGTCATTAATTCTAGGAGTATAGTTTTTTAAAACAATTTTATATAGTATAATGCATTACATTAGTATACATTGTCATCTTTAGTATACTTTAGTATATTTTGACATCTTTCTGTACAGAAGTGTACAAAATAGAGTTGCCAACATTGAAATTAGTACAAAAAAAAAAAAAAAAACACGGAATAATTAAAATTTTCCAAAGTGGTTAGTTATTGGTAATCTAATACTGAGCATGAACAAAATAGTTTTAGTGATTGTGTCTATTTATAATATTCATTTACATTCTTTGTGTGTTAGTAAAAGTAAAATGGGGATGGGTGGGGACAGGGCAGCCCAGAACCATACACATGCAGTTCAAAACACGACAATCTCTGCTTTCTCTCTCTCTCCCTCCCTTCCAAAATTATGAAAATTTATTTTATGAAATTGCTTATTTTTGAGTTAACTAATGCAAAAATTATTTTCAGTATTTACCTTTTGAATTTATTTTATGAAATTGTTTATTTTTGAGTTAACTAATTCAAAAATTATTTTCAGTATTTACCTTTTGAATATATGTAACACTTTTCTTCAGAAAAAGAAACAGAATTCCAAAAAATATTTAATAATGAATCAAAAGAACAAACAAATTGCATATATATGTTTATAAAGAAGTTATGTGAGGCATTTATAAATTGATCATGATTGTAGAAATTACATTTATAATGTTGAGGTAGCTGGAAAAGAAATATTCATTTTTTACAGTGGATGATAAACATTAAATTGCATGTGTTGATTGGCTTTATGAATGAAGAAGCAAAAGAAAGTAAAAAAGATTATTGCATTTATGGCATCCAAAATACATACTGCATAATTTTTTTCAAGCTCTATATTTATAATTAGTATTTTATCTCAAATACTTGTCTTTTAAATCTGATTTTGAATAAATAATTCGTACTCAAAATCAGATTTTTCCTCTCATTTTATACTCACTGAAGTGCCTGCCTGTACATATTATGCTGAGTAATTCTTCCCTGCCTCCCACCTCACAAATATGAATGCTAATGTTATTATTTGAAAACATATACATCCCTCAATCAACAAAGTGGATGCATATCTGAAAAGGATCCAGTTAACTGGTTAAGTGAAGCAGAATCTATTTTATCAAGAACTTTACATTATATTATTCAAGATTCATTCTCGCATAAAAAATTTTCGTCATCCAAGGAGACAATAAAATTATTATCAAACTTATAGTTAACATGCAACTGATTATTTTATCATAGATAAAATAATCAGTTGCTATATAATAAACTTCAAGTTGCCAATGCTTATCTTGTAGCCTAGCTGTTCCAGAGTTAAAACAAAAACTTATCTCTCTTCTTTCTTGGCGCACTTAAAATTAAGTTTTGGTAAAAATTAAAAATTGGTAATTAAATGTAGCACAATACATTTAACAGTGCAGTAAACAAAAAAGTTCACTTTGCCAAACATGAAAAGCATGGTAACTAGTAAGCATATACAGTATGTATATAACATGCATGCTAAAAATGATTTTATTTATTCATATCCCAATATCTGATTTATTTTTTTAAAGCTTATAATTAAAAAACTTAAAGCTTATGAGTAGCAAAAATATAGGCCTACATTTACTTACACCACATAAATGTTATGTTTAATCTAATTGACAAAGTCATTAGAAGATGGAGCTTCCTTTGATAAAATATATAAGTAATAATTTAGGAATTTTAATTAATTTAGAAATGCACATGTGATTACCTGTGGTTCGATTTAAAATTCAAATCGAACTAGATTTACTTGTAAAACACACAAGGGTGCACATTTAAAATAATAGTGCACTTCAAAACTTAACATTGCTTTTCAGGAAGTGCAACACATAGAAGGGCAGGACAAGGGACTATATAAATAAGAAAAGGAAAAAAAATAATAATAAAAAATAGCATTAGCATTAGTAGAGGCATACAATGCAAGAAAGCAAGCTTATGCAGCATCAGCCAAAAAAAAAAAAAAAAAAAAAACCCTCCCATTTCACCCCTCCATTCATTTGGCCTTAAATTTATTTAGGCTATTAGCTTCCACAACAAAAGATGGAAGCCTGTTCCATCTGTTGTAGCTTCCATCAACCAATCAACTACCTGCTGGCTAAAGGCAATTTTCTGCAAATCTGTTCTACAACTATCTTTCCTCAATCTGAAACTGTGCTTCAGGCACTTAGTCTGCACAAGAGGAAGAATCCTATCAGCATTCAGCTTGCTCAACCCATTGAAGTCAGATCACTTAGCAGGTGCCTACTCTCCAGGCACTGCAATTTGCAGAACTTTAGCCTTTCTTGGTAAGAGCACCCCTCTGTTCCTCTCACCAATCTTGTTGCCCTTCTTTGTACTTGTTCTAGCAACTCTACATGCTTCCTAAAATGAGACCTCCAGACCTATACACAGTACTCTAGGTGTGGCCTGATCATTGCCTTGTATAATGGGATAATCACCTCCCTGTCCCTGCTAGCAAAATTCCTATATATCATTGACAAGACTCCATGACCTCCCCTATTTGCCATACCTCTCCAATTTGTACAGCAGTCTTCCATGTGCAACAGCTTTCCTGAAATCAAAAGCTTTCCTGAAATCCAAGTATATGATATCAAAATTATTCTTGGCATTCAGTTCTTTTGTAACCACATTATAGTATCCAATCAAATTGGTCAGACAAGACCTCCCTTTAACTCTAGATGATCCTACAATGCTTCTTTAACCAGTGATTCCATTATTTTCCCTGGAACACAAGTTAAACTAACAGATCTGTAGTTATTTGTGTCACCTTTTGAACTCCCTTTGTGAATTGGTGATACTTTTGCAGTGATACTTTTTTCAGGGGAGGTCCACGAGGACCTCCCCTGAGTCCAAGGAAGCTCTCATAATTATAGCTAAGGGTTTGCTTACTTCCTTTGCTGCCTCCTTTAATATAACTGGATAGATCCTGTTCACCTCAGGTGCCTTATGTTTAACTTCAACAATTTCTCCTCCACTTTGCTCTCAGTTATTACAAAATCACTTACTCCCTGTTATGGCGCATAATGGCCTATAGCTGCCGTTGCACCGTAAAACATACAACAACAACTCCCTGTTAGCATTTGATAAACTTCTGGCACTGCTGCTCTCATTGAATAATTCCTCGTGTGAATGTAGGTGCAAAATTCTCATTCAGTTTATCAGCTACCTAGTCGACCCATTTATGTTAAGTGGTCCAATCTGATTCATCCCTTTCCTTCTAGAGTTTACATAAGTAAAGAACTCTTTGCTGTTTTTCTTTGCATCCTTTGCCAAAAATAAATCAAGATTGTCGGGTCACTTGATAAAAGCAGTATTTTGGGATTGGTATACGACATAGAACCTTTGGAAATATGATAATTACAATAATTACATTATTGTAATTACTCTGAACTCTGTCCTAAATCCTGTACACTCTATGCAACTCAGTTTACATTATTTGAATAACAAAAATATATGATTTCATTCTGTTTTAACCAACACTACTGCAGTTTCATCAAAACAAAGCAAAGCTAGTGAACTCTCAGCCAGTGCCAGTCCAACATCTCCCCTCAAATTAATTGCTTCAGAAGCTACTAGTATACACTTCCAAAATACAACTTAAATGTTCAGTGATCATGCATTATTTTAGATATCTGGTCTTTAAGTAAGATAAAAAAAAAATTAGATTATCAAGTCACCTGTTATTATTTTTTTTTAACCAAGCACTAATAATCCTGTCCTTCTGCTAGTGCCACTTCTTTAAGAAGCCATCAAAAAAGCAACATTAAACTTTGAAGCGGAATATTATTTTAAATGTGCTTCCTTCTTTTAGTAAGAGGAATATAAATATTCCCTCTTACTAAATTATTGTTGCTATTTTTATCAAATGGAAGCTTCATCTTCCAGTTACAACTTCATAGATTATATTACGCATAACTGTAATATCAGTGGAACAAAGAAAATAACATCAGTTTTCACATTTTTTTAAAAATTAAAACCCATAAAAATTATTTTTATTGCAATATGTTTACAATATTTTAGTGTGTGTGTGTGTGTGTGTGTGTGTGTGTGTGTGTGTGTGTGTGTGTGTGTGTGTGTATATGTATATATATATATATATTAGTTTGATTGCTTAGATGAATTAAACTTTAGTGTCTATTTTCCATTGGGTATTAGGGTGTATCCTGAACAGGCAAGGGATAAAATATTAGAACAATCAATAAAACAATCAAATTTAATTCATTTAAGCAATCAAAAAAAAAAAAATATATATATATATATATATGTATGTATATATATATAGTATTTTATTTATACTTGTAGTCACCACTGTATTATTTTCTTTATCCAAAAATTTATAACTTTGAATTTCATTATTTAAGTTCTTCTGTATCTGAGGTCATCCCTATTTAAAAAAAAAAAAAGGGTTATATGTTTGTAATAACTTCATGAACTCACATAGGCATCTAAATGAAAATGTGTTATTCATATACAGAATTATTATTATTATATATTATTTCTCCACGATGGGTACTGGTACCAAGTGCACAGGGTATTCTTTTGTTATTCATATATTGAATTTTCCTTATATGTATATTTTATAACTTAAAAATTTTGTGAGCAGATCTTTGTTGACCAGGGGATACCTATATTTAGTTATTCTTTGTCAGAATGCAGTTGGAAGCAGAAAACTAACTTTAGTAAGACACAACACTGTCTCAATCTGTCACTTATATAACAGGAAGAATAAGCAACTCAGAGTTCTGTATTTCTTTGTTGAAAATAGGCTACAAAAGTACTGTAATTAAAAGAAGTACTGAACTGTACCGTAAAGTACCATACCATTAAAGAAATTTTATGGTAGAATAAGATCTGATAATCTGAAATGACCATAACTAGTTTAATTGCTGGAACTCAGATTATAAAGTTTGATAAAATAAAAAAAAAAGTTTAGGTTGCAATTTTGTATATTAAAATTCATAAAAAACTTTATAAACTTCCAAAAGAAAAGGTAATAAACCCTATTTTTAATTGCATATCCAGTTATGCAACTAAAAGTTGCGGTTAAATATTTTCACCTGATGTTTAAATAGGTGTTAAAATAAAAAAATAAATAAAAAACAATGACATATCTTCATTTAGATGCCTATGTGAGTTTGCAAAGTTATTACAGAGTTATTATCTTCCTTCTTTTTTGGTAGGGATGACCTCAGGTTAAATGGAACTTGAATTAGTGAGACTCAGGTTATTGAGGCTCTGTTGTATATGCAAAAATTAATAGACACTTAATCTTAAAACCATAAGAACACACTTATTATGGGTAAGGATATTTTAATTTGCAGCTTTTTTTCATTTGAATGTATTAATATTAGTATTACTATGTTCATAGTTTGAAGGATCTAATTGTGTAGGCTAGTTCATTCTAAAAGTTAGTTACTTAAGTATTTAATTATAAGGAAATTAGGTAGCTTCCAGTTTTTTCTGACCTTTATACATATAATAAATGATCCAATTTCATATTAATTATAGTGAAATTATAATAGTTGGCAACTCTTCATTAAGTTCTTTCATTATACAAAATTTCATTAAGTTCTTTCTTAAACTTGAGTATGGGTTTTTATTGATATTTAATTATTAGTTATCACATGAAATGAGAAATGCAAATTATCAACAAGCTGGCAAAAATATTTTTGAGGATCTCCAGTAAATTGAAACTTATTTTATGACTCTCCCTTGACTCATAAATTTAAGGTCAAAATACTTATATATATTTATTATTATTATTATATATATGTATTTTTAATGTATGGGTCGTCTCTGATTTATGTTGTTGCAGAATTACTTTTTTTTTTCTTATAATGCTCTTCCTCTTCTCAGTATACCTCTTTTTCTTTCCTTTCATCAAGAGATATAAAAGGAACAAAATTTCAGCAGTAGGATCATTCTTGTTTCTGACAACATGCCTGGCCATCCTGTTAACATTGAAGATCTGTATAACAACATACAAGTTATTTTAATATCAACAGATATGATTTGTTTGCTGCAATGGATAGGTCAAGGGGTGGTAGTAGTAACATTCAAGGTCTGTTATTTCTGGCAGACTGTGTAACAACTGATTACCAAGAGAGTTGGTGAGAGCTAGCTATCAGTTTTAAAATTCTGCCTGGGATGCAATATTAACAGGTCCATAGACAAATTGCAATGTGATGAGTGGAAGTCATTAGACTATTCTGAATGGTGTCTGAATATGTGGCCAGAGTATACTTGTGGTTTCCAGGACCTTGGTAGTGTCCCCAAAATTTGGTTACAGATTGTGGAATTTTGGATGAGAAAAAAAAGTGCAGCCAGAGCTGCATTTCACAATTCGCTAATAACAAACTGAAGGTATTTGCCATCGCAAAAAGGATGGCAAATACCTTCAGTTTGTTTGAGGAATGGATGACTATTCTTCTTGAAGATGGTCCAAATGGAATGGAGCAGAAAGCTCAGTTGAATATTGCATGATCTTTTGTGTTGCTGTAATGAGCAGTATCCAGAGAAGAAGAGGCAAAATTCTGTTTTGACTCCTAATCTTGGCTTCTTATATGCTGTGTGACTAATGTGGTATATAAATAATAAATATTTACATATATAATGCAATACATATATATATGTATTTTTCTTTCCTTTTTTTAATATTGATTTATTTAATTTTTATTTTTAATGAGTAAGTAATACTTAAATTAACAGAGTAAATCCTTAACTTGGAAAAAATTTGACTATGAGAATGCATCTCTCCTTTGTAACATAAATGTGCATTGTAAAAAAAGATGTCTGATTTACTTCATTTTAATATACAAAGTGTGGTGGCAATAAAGGTCCTGGATTGGCACAATATAAAGAACACAAAGTGCAGGAGCTCAAATATGGTTTAATATTTATTCAAAGTAATCACCACCTGATTGAATGCACTTATTACACCATTCTAAAAGTTTCTGAAAAGTCGCAAAAGCATCCAAAGAGATGATCCTCCAGTTTAGCAGTTACATTTTTCTTTATGTCCTCAACGTCCTGAAATCTCTTTCCTTTGAGGGCAGTTTTTTGCCTTGGGAAAGAGGAAAAAGTCTGTTGGCCCTAGATTGGTTGAGTAGGGTGGATGGTTGATCTGTACAATGTCATGTTTTGTCATAAATGTTGTTTCTGCTCATCTTTGAGGCTGTATGATACAAATTTTGTGCAGACTTCCTTTTCCCTAAATCTTCATGCAGAATTTAACAGATTTTTCTCCTTATTCATGTCCAACTCATCAGCCATCATTCCAAGAGTCAAATGACAATCTCTTGCCACAATTTCCTGAACTTTTGCAATTCTGTTCTCTTTTCAAAAGGTTGATGGATGCTCACTTAGGTCATCATGAATATCCTCATGTCCATCTTTGATTTGCTTATACCATTTAAGCACACTGGCATGACTTAATGTTTCTTCACCATAAACAGCTTTTAACATTTTCATATAAGTAAAATGTATGAAATTTAACATTTCGTATGTTTCTGTTGCAGTTTAAAGCAAAATTTGATATTTGTTTATTGCACCATTGCAAAATCGTGACACAGAACATTAATGCTGCTAACGAAACTGATTGTTACTTTGCAACCTGTCAGCTTACTAGACAGTCTCTCCCACCATCTGTTGGAGGAAATTTGAACTACAACATACCACTTCCATTTATTTTCAAACTCATCAAACATGACTGCAACAACGTAAGTCTGGGAACTTTATTACCACATCTCATATGTCACTGTTCATAGGAACACATCTTCAATGTAAAGTAGAGACTACTTGTATTTATGACAAAATTAACTTTTAAAGAGATCCTTTTATAAAAAGCAGAATTTTCAAATACATAGCTCTCTCTCTCTCTCTCTCTCTCTCTCTCTCTCTCTCTCTCTCTCTCTCTCTCTCTCTCTCTCTCTCTCTCTTTTAGCTGTGTTAATCTATTATGTGATATTTATAACATTTTGGGAGACTTGAACCTTAAGGCATGTCAAGATGATTTATATAATAATATGATTTATGCCTGAAGAGAAGCCCATTAATATGTTATACAAATTTTAAATTATAACAATAGTATGTTGGATTGTAATTTGAACTTTGGCTGAAATATTAAAGCAAATGTTTCCAAATTAAAGTTTGAACACTTACATTTGAGTGGTGCAGGAATATGGAAAAACTCACTATATCATGCCCAATCACTGTAATATGTCTTGAGGTGCCATAAGGTGTTATGAATCAGTTGTATTTTATATTCATATTCTTTGCCAATGTCTTATGTTATTTTATGGAGCACCATTCATTGTGCAGTTCAGGATTTTGAAAATTTTATGGCATGGTAGTTGAGCTAAATTTTATGCTACTTGCTGATGCCATTTGTAGGTGGTCTGAAGTTACATATAGGAAGGTGATGCTTGAACAGTTCTGCATGTTTTTCATTTAAAATTTGACATGGTTTAAATATAAAAAATGGCCAGTGATTTTAATAAATACTTTATAAAAATAATTTTTAAAATAACTATCAAAATTATTATTTTATAATTTTATAAAGTTTTTTTTTTTTTTTTTTTCCTTTTAATAGCATTGGTTAATCTTCCTAAACAGCAATCTTCAATGAGAGAAAAATGAAATTAGGTTAGAAATTATATGGTTTTCAGTGTACTGTTGATGAAACAATTTTAATTAAGTACAGTATTATTCAAAGGGTAAAGCTTGTTGGAAATTATATACACTGTACTTGAATTTTGTATTTTCAGAATTCTGTGTGATTAGCAATTTTTACACATTTCAGAATGAAATGTGTAAAAATTGTTAATCACACACACACACACACACTATATATATATATTGTATTATTCCATTTCCTATATGGCTTGGTTTGAAGGGACCATTACAGGTAGAACTTCAAAAAAAGGAACTGATCGTATTATTTCTTTGTGTATACTATACACAAAAGAGAAACTGAAATAAGAAGTCATGATTGTCAGAACCTATATACTAAGCATCTTAGTACACATTCCTATGCTTTTGTTTTTTTTTTGACAGATCAGGAAATACAAATACTTTTTCAAAAGCTGAGTAATAAGAAATATATGAAATTCATTACAATTGTAGTAGAAGTAGTGAATACTTGTCATTGTAGTAGGCTGATCATTGTTGTGCTGATCATTTACCAGTACTGGAATGGAACTAGAGTATTATTTGTTGAACAGTATGTATAATCTGGTCTTCGGTCAAAATTTTTAAATGATTTTCAAAGAGCACTTGGTTTGGAGGGACAGTTTTCATCAAATTCTGCTTGTTTCTGTTTTATCTTAAAATCTCCGTTATCCACACTAATGATGGGAGTACACTGGATAATTGAAAAACACAGTTAAGAGAATTATTTAATTTTATTTGAATTAATATTGCTAGCCTACAAAACATAAATGTTTACAGCATAGTGAATATATTTTTAACAAAGTATAAATTCAGAACAAATAAAAATTAACTTAAAATCTAAAAAAAATTAAATAAAACACACTGTAAACTACTACGTAGATGTACTGTAGTGACACAGACTTACTGTACTATAGTTCCACAGGTAAACAAAACAATGCCTATTATACAGAAAAATAGATGGTGATTAAAAATTACCCTTCCTTCAAATTGTTCTCTTATTTTTTTCAAATGAAGTTATGTATTTTGTGCTTGTGGAATACATCAGCATAATCAGTATTCTCTTGTGCTAAAAATGTCAGCACATCATCTGTTTCCAGAGCTTGAGTAAATGTAATTGTTTCCTTTGAAATCAGTAGTTCACTTTTTATGATTATTTTCTTTCTATTATTCCATGATCATTTCTGTGTTATTGATACCAAGCCATTCTTCCATATTCACTTCTTGAAACATTTTTTTCACTGTTTGAAGACAGTTTATTGCAGTCTTTTCATTAATTGTCTGTTCTGGCTCTTCACACTGTTGGAAAAATTTCCTGCAAGGCTGCTGAATTGTAGTTGCTGAATTTCAGCCCATGCCTCTGTAGCACAAAAATGACACCTATTACAGTCCATGTCTTTAAAAATTTCATAACTTCCTTATTTTGTTCTGTAATGAGGTAAAGAAAAAGTTGATGGTGTTGGTGCTTTAAATATTAGCTCACTCCTTGTTTCACCTTGGTTGGATTAAAGCAGTGACATATGGAGCAGAAACTACAAATATTTTTCCATAATCTATTCAGAGTGCTGACTCATTTGGATGAGATGGTGCATTGTCACTCAATAGAATAGCTTTTGTTGGGAGACCTTTTGATTTCAAATGTTCACTTATAGATGGGATGAAGTGATTAAAGGAGTTTTAAAAATTTCTTGATTCATCTGAGCTTTAGATATGACTTTTATTTCTTTTCCCCTTTAAAGATCTTGGCTGCTTAGCTTTCCAGACTATAAGCGGTATTAACCAATGGCATTGGGAGCACATTATTATAGTTATGTGCTCC
This sequence comes from Mastigoproctus giganteus, assembly GCF_048544385.1. Lineage (NCBI taxonomy): Eukaryota > Metazoa > Arthropoda > Arachnida > Uropygi > Thelyphonidae > Mastigoproctus > Mastigoproctus giganteus. The sequence continues at coordinate 16,833,583 of NC_143582.1, forward strand.
TTGCAGCTTTTATGTTGCTTATGTTCAGGTGCTATTGTTTCAGTCTGGGCAGCAAGTGTTTTTGATAGAAGCACTTTCAGAAACATACCAGATTTATTATCATAGCATGTTTGCTTGCATGATAGATTGTCTTTCAACCAAATGAGAAAATTCTTGTCAAAATAATGTGGATGGTCACATTATTTTGACAAGAATTTTTTTTTTTTTTTTTTTTTGCCATGTAGTTCAAGTTTTCAAATCTCATGATGTTTTTTAAATTTTCCAGCCATCCTAAGGAGGCTTGAAAAGATTTGCTGACTTTTTTAGCTACTTGTTAAACCATTTGGCCTTTTCTAATAGAAAAGGTCTGCAGATCAGATTTCTTCTACACTTTTCTTCAAACCACTCATAAGCTGCAGAATCCATCTTTGTGTGTTGCTTGTTTCATTGTTTTCCTTTCAAACATGCAATAATAATAGTCTGATGATGACACAAATTTTAGCATGTTGTTTTGTTTTTTGAAAATATTCCTCACTGTCTGTACACCCACATCATATTCAACAGCCAATTTTGAAACAGATTCTCTATTTTGCACTTGATCAGCAATTTTAAGTTTATCTTGTAATGTAAAAACCTTTATATTTTCATTTTGGCAGCATTTCTTTTTTACACACACACACAGTTTTAACCAAATCAGTTTAAAACAATAAACGGAACCTTTCTCTCTCTAGAATAATCATGTTGAACTAACAGAGATTAATTTACTATTGCTGTTTAGCACGAAGCATTATACGACAAAGTAGTATAACTGTAAGTTGTGGTTGTACTTGTACTATAGTGCATGCTTAAACATGTCTTCAAGCTCAAAGACACACATTGTTGGACAACTTAAATTCTGTTAACCAAGCATACAATGCCATCCCTGTGACATTGTATGCTTGGTTAACAGAATGCCTGGTTG